>NC_137772.1:9173606-10373606 GCF_963455305.1 Plecotus auritus | reverse complement strand
GAGAAACACTTCTCGATGCACTCTCATTCCCTTCAACAGAAATGAAAAAGGGACTCTGACCGTCAGTAATAAATGGTGTCACAAGTTTCTGAAAGGAGCCTACACTGACTTAGATTTGGTGAAAAATCAGGAGTGCGGAGTTAAAGCAAATTCAGAGCCCAGTCCCGTCTCCCAACCTCACTCTTGTGTGCCCAACAGACTAGCCACTTAGCATGCTATAGTCAACGTCTCCAAAACACTTCATCAAAATTCCTCGAGTTCCCTCTTTCAGCATCTCCCACAGAATCATAAGTATCAGCCTTCACTCCTTTCTCTCTCACATACCCCAGGGTGTTCCTCCCAATTCGGTGGCTCATGCCTCCTCCAGGAAGGTTCTCTGCCCCTTTGCCCACCTGCATATCCAGCCAGGTGGCCCTGCTCACCACTCCCACAGCCCTTTGCATCTCCCCACTAGCCTGAATGTTCCTTCAGGCACAAAACAAAATGCCCTTGGTGTTTGAATCTCTGCCTTTAGCACAGAACTTGGCACAGAGTGAGCAGTTAGTACATTGTAATTTATTAATAAACAAACTTGGGTGTCTAATTTTGCTTGACCATCTTTGGTTCTGTTAAAAGCAATACTTGCTAATGTGGCATGGCTGTCTCTTAGAGAAAGAACTATTGTCACTGACCATGACAGCGAACAGCGCTAGCGAATGTATAAGAAAAAAAAAAGCATATGAAATGCTGAAGGGTATTCTCTAAGAAGAGGAAGAAGAAGAAAAAGGTAAAGATAAAATTATGAACAACAAAGTGACAACAAATACATATCTATCAACAAGTGAGCCTAAAAATCAAATGAATAAAAAGCCTGATGAACAGAACAGACTGGTGACTGTAAGAATCAGGGGCATGGAAAGGGAGCAGACAGACAATTCTCAGGGAAGGAGTGGTGGGGGGTGCGGGAAGAGATTAGACAAAGAGCTTACACCTATGGATGAGGTCAGTGGGGGTGAGGTGACTGGAGTGGGGTGGGAACCGGGTGGAAGGGAGCTATGGGGGAAAAAAGAGGAACATCTGTAATAATCTGAACAATAAAGATTAAAAAATAAAAAGCACTTGAAAGGTACAGCAGCCTGGAGCGATTAAACATTGGAGAAAAATCTCAAAGGGCTAAAGAATCTTTGACATCACTCTGCTACAGAACTATACAAGGGTGATGAAGGGTGATGCACCAAACCTGTGTTGTTCCAATGCTTCAATTTTGCTAAATTTATTTTAAAATTATAATATATGAAGTATTTCCCTGATAATAGCAATTATCCTTTACATGTCAGATGATCTGTAATACAAATGGTCATAATTTGTATTATGAACATTTACAGCAAACAATGTCTTTCTGGCATCTAGCTAGGTCCTTTCCATACATTTTTCCAATAATTATTTTATCAGCCAGCCTGTTATAAAAGAAGAAACTGAGGCCCAGAGAGAGACTGAGACAACCCAAAGATTGCTCGGTTGGTAGGGGGCAGTGCTAGGATGGAACCCAAGCATTTGAGCCCAGCCGGCGTGGCTCAGTGGTTGATCATTGACCTATGAACCAGGAGGTCACGGTTTGATTACCGGTCAGGGCATATTCCCAGGTGGTGGGCTTGATCCCCAGTGTGGGGCATGATCTATGATTCTCTCTCTCATCATCGATGTTTCTATCTCTATCCTTCCCCCTTGCTCTCTGAAATCAATAAAAAGATTTCAAAATAAAGAAAAATAAACCTTGATTCCAGGGTGGCACACCTGATGACAATGCCATGTGGCCTCCCTGAATAAAAATGGTCATAACTGAAGCATGTGTGTGACACAGGACAAGCAATACTTAGTTCCCTTAGGAGCCAGTGTCCACGTATTTAGACTCCAGTAAGATTCTTTTCCAAATGCCATCTTGCCTATGACGATTTGACCAGATGCTTTATTTTTCATTACCCTTGACTGTGTTTGAATGATTTCACAAATTCGATATTATCCTCTCATACATATAAGCAGTATGGTGTGTTTGTGATCAGGGGCAGTTAAAGATGAAAAAGTATTGTGCAACAATAAAAGTTCATTTTGATCTATCGTTTGCCTTTGAAAAAAATGTTGGTCATAGTTTGAAAATTAAAACATTGGCTTGAATTCAGATGAGAAACTTTATTCTTCGAAGAACACACTTATCAGTAAAACTCTACCTAAATAATTAGAGTGAACAAGTATGTATTAATTTTATTAAGCGTTTTTATTATTAGATCTTCAAAGAGAATCTAAGATTAGGGTTTCATTTAGGAGAAAAGCATGAACCTCCACAGCTGAAGGAGGCACTAATTTCCCAGAGGACTCACAGGCCATCCTCTTCCCTTTTTTTTTTTTTTTTTTTTTGAGGGTGAGATCTTAAGTTGATTAAAAAGCATTTGGGCATTTTCCTCTACAACTACAGCTTGCCTTTGCAGTTTTGCTCTTTATAGAGATTTCTGAGGTCTGGTTGTAGACCACAAACCCTTGGTATTTCCTCTGACGGGGTCCACCACAGTCCCATCCAGGTAGCAATCTTCAACTTCTTTTCCAAAACGTACAATTCCACACATTACATCATTTTATTTATACATGGAGAGCACTGACCTGTCAGCAAACCTTGACCCGCCCAGGTGTGACCAGCAAACTCCATCAGAGTCAATGAACCTTTTCGAGGGGTGTCTGACTGTCAGAAGAAAAATAAAATGAGGGATGAGTTTTATTGTTTCAGATACTTTTTTCCTTGTTTGACATTTAGTCAAAAGTATCTATTTTTTACATTCAACATTATTTTGTATAGATTTCAGGTGTACAGCATAGTGGTTAGATAATCATATACCTTACAAAGTGTTTCCCTGATATTTCCAGTACCCACCTGGCACCATCAACAGATGTTACACTATTATTGACTGTATTCCCGATGCAGTACTCACAACCCCATGACTATTCTGTATCTACCAACCTGTTTACTTCTCCATCCCCCCTCCACTCTAGCAACCATCAATCTGTTCTCTGTACCTATGGGCCTGTTTCTATTTTGTTTATTTATTTTGTTCTTTCGATTCCACATATAAGTGAAATTATATGGTACTTGTTTATCTCTGATTTATGTCCATGCTGTCACAAATGGTAAAATTTCATGACTAATATTCCATTGAATGTATGTATGTGTATGTGGCACAAATTCTTTATCCACTTGTCTACTGATGGGCACTTGGGCTGGATAGTTTTTTAAATGTGTTTTTATTGTTTTTAGAGAGACAGGACGGGAGAGGGAGAGAAACACTGATCAGCTGCCTCCTGCACATCCCTTACTGGGGATTGAGCCCAGGCATGTGCCCCGACCTGGAATTGAACCAGTGACCTTTTGGTACATGGGACAAGACTCAATCAACTGGGTCACACCGGCCAGGCATGGATTGGATATTTTTAAAAACCAAAGTATAGTTAACGCAATGCAGTATACAGGTCATGCATATGGAAATGGACACTCAAAACCTGTATGATCCTATTAGCCAATGTCACTCAAAAATTTTAATTAAAGCAAAAATAAAAACCAAGTATAGTTAACAGAGAACCTACCCGGAACGTATGCGTTGTGCTGGGCCTTGAAAACTGTTCCACAGTCAGAGATCTTTCTCTAAGAGGTGATCGTTCTACACTATCAGGTATTGCACTTAAAACACGGTTTTGTGCATGCCTTCCCCTGCACTAAATGAGAGATAATATGTTATTGTTTAAATAAAATTCAAACCTTAAAAAAAAAAATCTATATATGCTTCACTCCTTTAGTCATTCATTTATTCACTTATTTGAAAACGTATTTATATGTTGTTAAGCATAAGAGCTCTTCATAAGCATAAATAGAAAATATTTTAATTATAGAATTGCGTTATTCAGCCTAATAAAATAGTAGTGTCTTAATTGGCAAATATGGGTTAAAAACCTTTCTACATCAAATTCTTAGTATTAAACTATAATAAAGATGTAGTACTGCAGTTGTGAAGCATCGGACTTTTTTTAAGGTGATATTTGCCTTCTTTTGTGATTTCACGCTCAGCCTCAATATTCTGAGATGAAATACTGAAGCGTTGCCACTCTGAGCTCCTGGGAATGGGCCATGGCTGTGCTCAGGGAGGCACGGGGGACGCAGGAGAGAACACTGCCTCGGCGTTTGCTCTCTCCCTGAGCCTTACGGTGCCACCACCAGGGTGCTTCTGTGTTCTGTAAAACAGACACCCGCTCCCTGTATCACAGCGGAGCGTGTGGTCAGTATGACATATGGTTTTGCCTCGTACCGGCAGCATAGCTTCCCCGGACCTTTCCCAATCGCAGGGCTGAGCTGAGCTTGGCTGAAGAAGGGATTGCCTCTGCATTGCAGTAAACACAGGGAAGTTGGCGGGAAAAATGAGAGCGGGTAGAAATGGCAGGGGGATGTGACTGAGCGCCTCATTCATGCCAGCCATTATTTAACATCTTTACATTCACTGAATCCATGTCACCATTTTTTGAGGTAGCAATTATTATTGCCCTTGGATAGATGACAAAATTGGGGCCCAGAGAGATTCATTTATACCAAATCACAGAGACTGGGTGGCAGGATTCCAACACAGATCTGCCTGTCTCCTCGCCTCACCTTCATGCTATTTTCTGCATACCATCCTGAGCATCCGCTATTGCCCGACACCTAAACTCCCTCATTTAGGTTAAGCCATGTTTTTATTTCACAAAATAGTGAATGAACCCTCCTAGCCCCTGGAAATTCTCACAAACCATTAACTTTCAGGGAGCAGATTATGGGGACATTTTATGTTAATGATTTCTCTGCAAAGTACCAAGATTATAAGCTGTTTTTTGTTTGTTAATGGTGCACTTTAATATAATGGAATCTGTCTTACAGAGACAGGGCGAGATCCAGGAACTGCCACCTTCTGCTCGGCGGGCTCGGGGCCGATGGGGGGTAACCTGCTCCGTGCGGTGTGGACCGGTGGGGAGGACATGAGGTCCAGGCCAGTTTGCCTGTGAACACAACAACACGTAACTGAGTCAAGACAGGACACACCTTACACAGCTCCTGATGTGAGCTCTTCATCACAGCCTGCTTTCCAAGAGAAAAGATCCGAGTTCAGGAAGACAAATGTGGGGAGGGGCCTGGCACCAGCTAGCTCTGTCACCTTCTCCTTGCTCAGCAATCACCGTCAGCCTGATTGACCCAGTGACCAGCTATTCTAGCCACAGGGCGGAACAGAGAGGTAATGGAACATCTAGTTCTGACCCTTATGGAATTTACAAGTTATTGAAAACACATAAACAATTAGACTACAATGCAATGCAATTCATATGACAACATGTTATGGCACGTGGTTCTCAATATAAGCACTGTAGCAATTTAGGGAATAGAGTGATCAATAAAAGAACAAAATTAAGCCCAGCTGGCAGGGCTCAGTGGTTGAGCGTCAACCTATGAACCAGGAGGTCACGGTTCTATTCCCAGTCAGAGCATATGCCCAAGTTGTGGGCTGGATCCCTGTTATAATAATATTATGGGTCGCCCTAACTGGTTTGGCTTAGTGGATAGAGCGTTGGCCTACTGTACTCAAGGGTCCCAGGTTTGATTCCGGTCAAGGGCATGTACCTTGGTTGCGGGCACATCCCCAGTAGGGGGTGTGCAGGAGGCAGCTGATTGATGTTTCTCTCTCATCGATGTTTCTAACTCTCTCTCCCTCTCCCTTCCTCTCTGTAAAAAATCAATAAAATATATTTAAAAAAAATGTTATGGTCATAAGGAAACCCCTCTAATGTGTGAAATGATTATTGTGTGAAATGTTTGCTGTGTGGAGACCCCAATACTCTAACTTCCAAATTGGTGAACGCCCCATTATCTTGATGTGTAAAGGGCCCTTAGCCCTTACAGTGTACGCCCTGCTCCTAGCATAAGGCACACCGTCTGGCCCACCCTGATAAAGACACAGGTTGTTTACTACCGGCTATATAAGCATCGGACTTTCTTCAGTCGACGTCTCCTGCCTGATAGAGGAGGACTCCACGTCGCTCCGTGAGACGAGCCCCTGACTGACTGCTCTGCTGTGCGAGCCTGAACCAACTGCGGCCGTCCGTCTGTCTCCGTCTTCGACGTCCGTCTTTCGGTGTGCATCGCCGGGTGGCCTTTGCCGGAGCCTAGGACCCACTAGGAAGAGGTAAATAAACCCTGTGTGATTGCATACTAATTCTGTCTTATGTGTATCATGTGTTCCGGTTCGGCTCAGCTGAATAGACACTGAAGTACCAGGGGATAGGCCGTTATTGCTGACCGCTGGTCACCTGCGTATTTCCCACTAAGTCTAGACAGATAATCAATGAACTGGGACATCCCCAGTGGGGGGCGTGCAGGAGGCAATTTATCAATGATTATCTCTCATCATTGATGTTTCTATCTCTCTCTCTCCCTTTCCCTTCCTCTCTGAAATCAATAAAAATATATTTTTTAAAAGAAGAGCAAAATTAATTATAAATGTGCAGGGGCTAGATTCAGAAAACAACAAAACTTTATGACTCGTCATAAAAAATGGCGAGGCAAAATATGTTTTTTAATGGGCAAACCAAATATTGTAAAAATGTCAGTTATTCCTACATTTTCAATAAATTTAATGCTATGACGTCCAATGTGAAGCTTTAAAAAAAACTTTTGACAAGATTGTATAGTTATTTGTCAGCATAGGAGAGTAAATTTTCATAAAAAATAAGACTAATGATGATAGGAGGCTTTCCATAGCAGATATTAACAGTGAAAAATAAATTGCCTGGCTCATGCACAAGACTACAGATGGCTTTCTAGAAACAGATTACAATTCATCGATTCATGAATAATAAAGTTGTGAACTAAAATGGGACCATTTCTGACCTATCAAGTTTTGAAAGACACATACTACCCCCAGTTTTGCAGCTGAAGGAAAAAGATAGTCTCGTGTATTGTCAGGGAGCCTATCCACTGGTAGAACCATTCTGGGATGAACTTTGAAAAACCGTTCAAGGGCCTTAAAAATATCCACAACCTTTGACCTGGTGCCTTTAGCTCTAGGACTATATTGCCAGGAAGCAATTTGAAGACATCCTTATTTAGATTTACATAAAATGACACAGCACATTACAATAATGAACATATAGACAAAAATCTCAATAAAAAAGAAATAACAAATTCCACATACACACATGAATATATTCTAGTCATTAAAATTATGATTTTGAAAATATCTAATAATATGGAAAATATGAATAATGTTAAGTAAGAAAAGTATGTAAAAAGTACTACATTCTACCATAGTAAGATAATGTTAGTATTAGAAAATGAGACAAACATTGGTTTTTGACGGGACAAAAATAATCTCACTCTTTTAATGTGTAAATCACAGATATAAAAAAGGTACATGAACTGCACAGTATATTTTTGGAATATTAAAATCCAAAGGTTTGGGATGGTTGGAAATAGACTATAAAAGGGCCCTTGAGCATGGCAGTATTGGAAAACACATGTCTACAGAAAGGGAGGGGCCTGAAGTAGAAGGGAATGTACAGTTGACAGTGTCCGAACTCACTTCAATAGGAAATAGGAAAGGTTTTGATAGTGGAGCCCAGGCAGACTGGGAGGAAGAGGAGAGAACCAGTCTCGTGCTCTTGGCCCGGGCGTTGTTGAGAAATGGGTCCCAGGAAGCCACAATGAGAACGCAGGAGGGAGAAGGGTCCTGAAAGAATTAACAGGTCAGACCCACCTAGAGCTGGGAATTTCAGCTCCAAACTAGGCAAAGACAGACTGACCTGTGAAAAAGCTGGAAGAGGCACTATGACCCCATCTTGGAAGGGTCCAATTACTGGCTAAGCACTGGCCAGTGCTTCCACCTTCCACGCCCTGCAGGGGGACCTTTATTTTTTATTTTTTAAAAATATGTTTTTATTATTATTAGACTTAATAAATGAATTCGGCAATGTAGCAGGATACAAAATTAACGCCAAGAAATCCATGGCATTTCTATACACCAATAGTGAACTTACAGAAAGAGAGACTAAAAAAGCAATCCCATTTACCATCACACCAAAAAAATTAAGATTCCTAGGAATAAACTTAACTAAGGAGGTAAAAGACCTATACACGGAAAACTACAGGACACTGAAAAAAGAGATAGAGGAAGACATAAACAGATGGAAGAACATACCATGTTCATGGATTGGTAGAATCAACATCATCAAAATGTCCATACTACCCAAAGCAATCTATAGATTCAATGCAATCCCTATTAAAATACCAACGGCATATTTCACAGACCTAGAAAGAACTCTCCAAAAATTCATCTGGAATAAAAAAAGACCCAGAATAGCCACAGCAATCCTTTGAAAGAAGAACAAAGTAGGTGGGAACTCAATACCAGATTTCAAGCTGTATTACAAAGCCACTGTTCTCAAAACAGCCTGGTACTGGCACAAGAACAGATATATAGACCAATGGAATAGAATAGAGAACCCAGCCAAAACCGGTTTGGCTTGGTGGATAGAGCGTCAGCCTGCGGACTGAAAGGTCCCAGGTTCGATTCCCGGTCAAGGGCACGTAACTTGGTTGCGGGCACATCCCCAATAGGAGGTGTGCAAGAGGCAGCTGATCGATGTTTCTAACTCTCTATCCCTCTTCCTTCCTCTCTGTAAAAAATCAATAAAAATATAAAAAAAACCCCTGTAAGTGTATTTTTATTCTAAAAAAAAAAAAAAGAATACAGAACCCAGAAATCGACCCAAGCCACTATGCTCAATTAATATTCGACAAAGGAGGCATGAACACACAATTGAGTCAAGACAGTCTCTTCAATAAATGGTGTTGGGAAAATTGGACAGATACATGCAAAAAAAAAAAAAAATGAAACTAGACCACCTACTTACACCATACAAAAAAATAAACTCAAAATGGATAAAGAACTTAAACATAAGACGAGAAACCATAAAAATACTAGAGGAATCCACAGGCAGCAAAATTTCAGACATATGCTGAAGCAATTTCTTCACTGATACTGCTCCTAGGGCAATGGAAACTAAAGAGAAAATAAACAAATGGGACTACATCAAAATAAAAAGCTTTTGCACAGCAAAAGAAACCATCAACAAAACAACAAGAAAGCCCACTGCATGGGAGAACATATTTGCCAATGTTATCACTGATAAGGGTTAAATCTCCAACATTTACAGGGAACTCATACAATTTAACAAAAGGAAGATAAACAACCCAATCAAAAAATGGGCAACAGACCTAAATAGATACTTTTCAAAAGAAAACAGAAGGAAGCCAAGAGGCATATGAAAACATGCTCAAAGTCACTAATCGCCCAAGAGATGCCAATCAAAATGACAATGAGGTACCATCTCACACCTGTCAGAATGGCTATCATCAACAAACGACAAGTGCTGGCGAGGATGCTGAGAAAAAGGAACCCTAATGCACTGCTGGTGGGAATGCAGACTGGTGCAGCCACTGTGGAGAACAGTATGGAGTTTCCTAAAAAACTAAAAATGGAACTCCCATTTGACCCAGTGATCCCACTTCTAGGAATATATCCCAAGAAAATAGAAACACCAATTAGAAAGGATATATGTACCCCTCTGTTCATAGCAGCACAATTCACCAGAGCTAAGATTTGGACACAGCCTAAGTGCCCATCAGCTGATGAGTGGATTAAAAAACTGTGGTACATCTACACAATGGAATACTATGCTGTGGTAAAAAAAGAAGGAGTTCTTACCATTTGCAATAGCATGGATGGAACTGGAGAGCATTGTGCTAAGTGAAATAACCAAGTCAGAGAAAGATAAATATCACATGATCTCAGTAATTTATGGAATATAATGAACAACAGAAACTGATGATTGAAAACAGATCCAGAGACAGAGAAACATCAATCAGACCATCAAACCTCAGAGGGAAGGTAGGGGAGGGTGGGGTAAGGGGGAGAGATCAACCAAAATACTTGTATGCATGCATATAAGCCTAACCAATGGACACAGACAACAGGGGGGTGAGGGCATGAGTGGAGAGGATAGGGGGGGATGGGGGAATAAGGACACATATGTAACACCTTAATCAATAAAGAAATTTAACAATAATGTTTTTGTTGATTTTTAGAGGTAGAGGAAGGGAGAGAGAGAGCTATAAATATCGATGCATCAACAACGATCTTCTGCCTCCTTCACGCCTCTCCACTGGGGATCGGCCTGAAACAAGAGCATGTGCCCTGACTGGTAATCAAACCTGCGACCTCTTGGTATATGGGTCGATGCTCAACCACTGAGTCACACTGGCCAGGCGCAGGGGACCTTTAATAACTCCCTCTCTTGCTGCAGTGGCATGATGATCCAGGTAGTGTCCCCAAAGTGAGACAACACAATGGGTGTGCCAATCTATACTAATAAAAGAGTAATATGCAAATTAAACCGGGTCAAGCGGCCATCTTCCAGACGTCCAACTTCCTTCCAGACAAAGCCATGGTGGTGGGGGCTAAGGCAGAGAGGGCAGTAGGGGGCAAGATCAGGCCGGCAGGGGAAGGCAGTTGGGGGCGAGATCAGGCCGGAAGGGGAGGACAGTTGGGGGCAACCAGGCCGGCAGGGGAAGGCAGTTGAGGGCAAGATCAGGCTGGCAGGGTAGGGCAGTTGGGGGTGAGATCAGGCCAGCAGGAGAGGACAGTTGGGGGCAACCAGGCCGGCAGGGGGGGCAGTAGGGTGAGATCAGGCAGGCAGAGGTAGTTAGGGGCAATCAGGCAGGCAGTTGAATATCCCCCAAGGGGTCCCTGATTGGAGAGGGTGCAGGCTGGGTTTAGGGAACCCCCACACCCTGAGGGAACCCCCACACCCTGTGCATGAATTTCATGCACCGGGCCACTAGTAAGTTATAAATATAGCTAAGAACTGCTGTAAATACAGCTGAAACAAAATTCATGCCAAATATTCAAATGTTAAATATTCAATTCATGTCAATATTCAGATGCATAAACAACTTAGAAAAGTGTCCACATAAGTGTGACAGAGGATGCTTTCTCTAGAACAATCCATGAGCCCTAAGTGACAAGGGCCTCTGTCCTCTGTGACTTTGGTGTACCGTGAGAGAAGCAGGACTTACAGTCTTGTTCCCCTAAGCACCTCCTCACTGTCCACATTGGGGGTTTTCATTCTCTGTGAGTCCGAAGTGAGAGAAGGCAGCCGCCTGTGTATCGGTGTTTTCTTCCCAGGAGTCTGTAGTCGGCAGGAGTCTGATATTCGTCCCAGACGGTGGCGGGTCGCAGAAAGGGCACTAGCCCCCAGATTCAGTGATTTGTCCTCTTGTTCATTCCTGGGGAAGGGAAATCAAGTTAATTACTGGGATGCAAACTCTGTGAGAATAGGGAACATTTGCCCATGACCAGACACCATCAAGAACAGTGCCTGGCTCCTAGAACAGAGGTTGGCAAACTCATTAGTCAAAGGAGCCAAATATCGACGTACAACGATTGAAATTTCTTTGGAGAGCCAAATTTTTTAAACTTAAACTTCTTCTAACGCCACTTCTTCAAAATAGACTCGCCCAGGCCGTGGTATTTTGTGGAAGAGCCACACTCAAGGGGCCAAAGAGCTGCATGTGGCTCGTGAGCCGCAGTTTGCCGACCACTGTCCTAGAAGATACTTCTATTTGTTGAAAGGATAAACAGATTGTCATTTCCAATTCCGTTTCAATTTCAATGAAGAATCATCAATAGAGAGAAAAGATCTAAGTTTCTTATTCTTTATAATCAAACATTATAGCCCATAAGATTGAATTCACTACTGCATTCCCCCCTTTTTTGTTAATATATTTTTATTGATTTCAGAGAGGAAGGGAGATGGAGAGAGAGAGAAACATCAATGATGAGAGAGAATCATTGATCAACTGCCTTCTGTACCTTCCCTACTGGGGATCGAGCACACAACCCGGGCAATGTGCCCTGACTGGGAATCGAACCATCACCTCCTGGTTCATAGGTCGATGCTCAACCACTGCACCATGCTGTCTGGGCCCCTTTTTCTTATCTGCCCCAACCTAACAGTAACCCTTTTGTGGTCGATATATGAAGAGCATGTTTTTATCCTCACACACTGGCTGTGTCCTGCCCTGGGTGTGATTCTCACTCTCTCATGCCCTCCACAGTCCGGGTGTTCACGTGTGCGCAGCACAGGGAGGAGGCTGGGTGGTTATTTCTCATACGTACTGTGTCCTGTTGGCAAAATGGGTCGGTCTCAGCTGAAGCGGTTTTGCTTGAATTGTCATCACACCATTCAAATCACTATAAAAATTGTTGGAGAAGTGATGGATCTGAGAAAAGGAAAAACAGTAAAAGTTTAAAAGCATCCACAGCCATTGCCATCATGAATGCCTGCTAGGAATCCACAGGAAGCAACGGCACACTCAGACTGGCTGATTGGAGGAAAATTCAATGAAGGAACTAGAGTTTATAAAGAGGTGGGGAGCGAAATTAACAAGGAACAGCTTAATTCCCCCGGCAATTAACGCCCACACTTGGGCCTGGAGCGACAAGGGTTGCTGCCTGGAGAAATGCCACCAACACACTGTGACCTGGCAGCTGGGACAAAGGCAACACCACACCTCATTCTTCTCTCATCTCTGAGCTCCCACCGCGGACAGCTGCTGGGCCAGACAGCCAGGGAAGGCAGCCTCCAGGGCGCCCCAGGGGAGGCAGGTGCAGAGAGGACCAGGAGAGGCAGAGCAAACGTGTCCCAGCTCCTGACTGGTCAGCTTGCTCTGAACCTCTCCTCCCTTGCCCTTCACAGCTTCCCCCTCTGCTTCCTGGGAGCCGCATGAGGCCTGGAAAAATCCAAGCACCAGATCCAAAGGCTTAAATTTAAATCCCAGTTCTAACTGCTTCCTGGTTGGGGATCATGGGAAGATTTCTGTGGAGTTTTAATTTCCTGATCTCTAAATTGGGAATAATGACACTTACTTCATAGAATTATTATGGGAGTGAAATTAGACAACATTGGTGAAAGCATGAATTAAGGGCTCCATAATCAATTCTTTATTCCAGATCTTTAACATGTCCAACTAGGATTCAAAATAATGTTTAGACCTAAAGGAACAGGGTATCTGAGACTAGAATTCTATTCCGGGTCAAGAATAGACGTAGCAACCACAGTCACATTTTCCTCATGTTGGATAAATGTAAAAAGAAATGTTAGCGGGATAAATGAAGACCTGTTGCAATTACCCCTAGAATGCTTTGACTGTTTCAAAATGAGTTCTGTTAGTATTTCTTTGTACTTTTACCTGTGTTGTCCATGCATTTTTGTTCAGCATTTATCCAAAAAAGAACCTCAAAATAGACGTAGAACACATTTCTTAAAACTATTAAAAACCACAAAATATCTGTAAATAACTGCTTAGATATCATCAGGCAAAATAAATAAACTTGACAAATGGGGACATCTGCGGAATGCTCCTATTTCTCAAGTTTATTTCTTCTGCCTGATGTTTAAAGGTTCCATGTTGTTATCAACTGTTTGTTTCCATGTAATCCACTCCGCATATTTTATTATGCAAAGTGGGAAATGATGTTGAACCTGTCAGAGCAGTTTCAAGAGACCAAAACTTACAACAAGCCCATAGCAATTCCAACAAAAACAAGTAAGACTTATTTATTGTAAAGCCTGCACACTGGGGAATAAAGCAACCCTGTTAGATATTCCTGTCTCAAACCGCCACTCACCGCACTGCACGCCCTGTTCAGGCCTGTGTCCTTTCAATCTCACAAAGGCATTCTATGGACTTGCTCCTGTGCTAGGTGCCTATTTTTGCCTCTGCCTTCAGTGCCTCCCCCTCCTTTTCAGCTTACCAAGACGTGCCTATTGTTTAAGATTCAGTTAAGGTCTTACTCTACATCAAGCATGTCAAACTCAAAGGCTAACATGGGCCAAATAAACAAGTTTATGTGGGCCGCAAAAAAACAAAAGCTTCAATTTTCATAGAAACATAGGCTTATTTCGATAAAGACATGCTGAATACAAAGGGCTGAAATACATGAGTAACTGTTAACATAAAATAATAGAACATTTTAATAACAATTCATATTTTTTCTTAAACATTAACTTACCAGACACTGAATAACTGCACAAATTAATAAGTGTAACGCAAATAAACCTATTTTTCTTGTTCTCCGAAAGTGAAATATTTCCTGTTGCGCACACCAAACAAGTCAATAGAAGACTGAAGTCATGGCAATTGGCTGCTAAAATATCCGCTGCTAGTATTAGTGGAGAGAAATGGTGTGCCTGTGCATACGTAGCGTAAGGGAAATGAATGCAACACAATTACAGTAATTAGTCATTAGTGAATGTTGTAGTTCATTATTAATAATTGTATATAACAGGATATTGTAAAAATTAAGTTATGAAATTTTTATTAAAATGTTTCTTAGATACCGTTATATTGGCTGGGCCACAAAAATATTCGTTGTGGGCAGTGTGCGGCCTGCAGGCCATGAGTTTGACATGCTTGCTCTACTTTGTGAAGGGTATGCTGTTTTTTCTTTGAACCCTACATCATTTATGAGCTAAAGGACATATAACTATTATAACTAGAGGCCTGGTGCATGAAATTCGTGCATAGCCGGGGGGGGGGGGTCCCCTCAGCCCAGTCTGCAACCTTTCCAATCTGGGACCCCTCGGGCCTAACCCGGCAGTCGGACATCACTCTCACAATCCAGGACCACTGGCTCCTAACTGCTCACTTGCCTGCCTGCCTGATCGCCCCTAACTGCCCCTCCTGCTGGCCTGGTCACCCCCAACTGCCCCCCTGCCAATCTAGTTGCCCCCAACTGCCCCCCCCGCTGGCCTGGTCACCACTTACTGCCCCCCACTGCCAGCCTGATTGCCCCAACTGCCCCCCGTCGCAGGCCTGGTTGCCCCTAACTGCCCCCCCACCGGCCTGGCCACTCCTAACTGCCTTCCTGTGGGCCTGGTCACCCCACACAGCCTGTTGCTCAGTCGTTTGGTCGTCCCTCACTAAACCCACTGCTGGCCTGGTTGCCCCACGCAACCGGTTCGGTCATCCATTCAGTTGCGATGGTCGCTTAGGCTTTTATTATAGATGAAATGTAATCTATATATATAAAGGCTAAGTGACTGTGCGACTGGTAGCTATGACGAGCACTGACCACCAGGGGGCAAACACAACGCAGGAGCTGCTGAGCTGTGGTGACTTGGCAGTGGTGGTTCTCCAGTGATGTACCCTGGAACCAGAGAGGAGGGAGCCCGATTCCAGGGTGTGTCACCTGAGAACTGGCCTCTCGGAATCTGGGACCCCTTGGGGGATGTCGGAGAGCCAGTTTTGGCCTGATCCCTGCAGGTCAGGCCAAGGGACCCCACCTGCTGGAGGGACCCTGCTCACCTCACAGACGCCCTTCAAGCCATGGCGCTGCCGCAGGTGTGGCCGACCGGGGAGGGACCATGGGAGGTTGGCTACAGGGCATGTCCTGCCCCTCTCACCCAGTCTCCCACCTTCTAATTAATTTCCTTTCAATGTGCATGAATCCATGCACCAGGGT
This sequence comes from Plecotus auritus, assembly GCF_963455305.1. Taxonomy (NCBI): domain Eukaryota; kingdom Metazoa; phylum Chordata; class Mammalia; order Chiroptera; family Vespertilionidae; genus Plecotus; species Plecotus auritus. The sequence continues at coordinate 10,357,986 of NC_137772.1, read as the reverse complement.
ACTAGTATAACATAATATGATATGATATAATACATATAATTAGCATCTGATTACAATAATAAAACTAACACTTATTGAGTGCCTACTCTATGCCACACAATGTCTTGTCTCCTTTAATTCTCATAGATCCCACAGATAACAAAACCAGTTTTGAAGGAAAGGAGCTGATTCAAAATCACAAAGCTAATAAATAATGGTGTCAGGCTCCAAACTTGTAGTCTATACCCAAAGCTCAACCTCTCATTCACTCTACTACCTACTAGATTGCCTCATCTTGTGTGTGTGCATGTGCGTGTGGCATGGCTGGACTCCCGCCAACTAAATTATATGTAGCTTGAGACCAGGAACCCACTCAAATCCCTTTGCTCTGCTCCCCTCTACACAAGATGGGCTGTGCGAGACACAAAATCCCAACTCCTTAGTACTTCCGAAGGTCTCCCATGAAAGCTTCACTTTCCACTAAGTCTTTGAGTAAGAATGCAGTTCAGCAAAAATTTACTAAGATAGTTAGTTGCTAGGTTCTGTGTTAGTAACTGTCATATATTTACATGATATTGCCCTCACCACAATCCCTTGGACAACATATTACTATCCTCATTCTACAGATTAGGAACCTAAAGTTTAGAAAAGTTCAATCAACACGTCCAATATAATTCCCCCTACAGGTCTCTTGATTCCAAATGCTCTGGTCTTGCCACAATGCTTCTGCTGGTCCCAGTATCCATTCCTCTAACCCTAAGTCCAATCACTGTTCCCTAAACATGCCCCATCTTACATTCCTCCATGCCTTTGATGGGCCTGAAATGACCCATGCAGACTTCCTACTCCTTTATTCTCCTAAGACACATTGCTTTTGCACATCATCCACAGAATGTATTGCATCTGACTTGTTTTATGCTTTTTGTTTTACTAGGTCAGGGACTATGCTTTCCTCATCTCCATATCTCTTCAAAACACCTATTACAGTTCACTTCACACAAACTCAATAAATGTTGGATGAATCCAATGTATACTCACTGACTGATCCTTTTATCACTTTGATGGGAGGAGATGAGAACATTTGTAACCTGCAAATTGGCTAGAAATATGGGGCAAACATTTTTTCTCTTCAAAAATATGGAAACAGTGCTACAGCTCAAAGCTGATGGAAAGTTTCAAATCTGAGTGTCCCCACTCTATTAAAGAATATGGTAATTAAACTGCATGAAATAAGTATTTTAAAAATTAGTCTTATTAACAAACAGACCCGAATATCTTCATAATAAAGTTTAATAAAATAGTAATCTTGACAATCTAAAGCCAAAGGTATAAAAACTGAAAAAAGAGAGACTAGGGGGAAAGCATTACCTGGGGGGGATTAAGATGAGAAGCCAGGGAGATGCTTTGAGTTTCAGAACTTCTGGATGGGGGAATACTCATTAGATCAGTGTTAATACGGGAAATGAGTCCCTGCGGAGATTTAGCCTCAGTGACTTTCAATTTTTCTTTCTCTTTTCTTTTTCCTGTGTCAACAGAAAATACAATATTATTAATAATGTTATCTAATATAGGTACTTAAAATTTACTGTTTAAAGAAAATATTTGTTCTTGAGTTACCATGAGTTTGCTATGGTCTCGGACCTTGCTATAGAAAGCAGAGACCACATGGAGCAATTGGCTGACATGATACTTCTCCACACGTACATAATGAATGCCTATCATTTCAGTATTAGGCAGAAAAGTAGAGATTATATACTGAAGCAAGAAAAATTCTCAGAATTTTATAATATCGGAACTAATCCCTTTGGTTAGAAAAATAATAATATTTAAATTAGCATGATTATTACTCTATTGTACAAATTATTCACATAGCACTGTCCACCACTAACATTTCTATGACTAGAGGCCCAGTGCACGAAATTCTTGCACGGGGTGGGGGTGGGGAGGCCTCTCAGCCCGGCCTGTACCCTCTCACAATCCAGGACCCCTCGGGGGATGTTGACTGCCAGTTTAGGCCCGATTGCGGGCCTAAACCGGCAGTCGGACATCCCTCTCCCAATCTAGTATCGCTGGCACCTAACTGCTCACCTGCCTGCCTGCCTAATAGCCCCTAACCACTTCGTGCATCTGCCGGATTACCCCTAATTGCACTGCCTGCCTGCCTGCCTGATCGCCCCTAACCCACCTCTGCCTCGGCCCCCACCAGCATGGCTTAGTCCAGAAGGACATCAGTAATGACATCCAGAAGGTAGTTTGGCTGTCTGGTCTAATTAGCATATTATGCTTTAATTATTATAGATTTACTTCTGCTCAGTTTCAAGTAATTTAGAAAACATTTTATAAAGTCAAATGAAATGACTATTAAATAACCCATGTTTACATTTTACTTTGCAAATAACAATAAAAAGCCAATATCCCGTTATTAGAGATTAGTTAGGTAAGGTTTTTGTTTGATTTTTTTACCATAATACATTTTTAAAAATATGACCTCTAGCTTCTTTCTTGTGTATTTCTGTGAGTTTTCCCCCAGAGTCCATGTACTAGTATATCATTTTTACAACTCAAAAAGGGTAATGTCCTTTTTGAAGTAATTAAAGGTCACTTGTGAATGAAGGCAGAAAATGCCCGTCCCTCTCACCCCAAACATGCCCTACATATGGCCAGGCTGGGGTGGGGCACAATGCTGACAAACAAGGCCTCTTTTTCTTTCTTTCTTTTTTTCTTCAATATATTTTTATTGATTTCAAAGAGGAATGGAGAGGGAGAGAGAGATGGAAACATCAATGATGGAAGAGAATCATTGATGAGCTGCCTCCTGCCATGCCCCCTACTGGGGATTGAGCCTGCAACCAGGGCATGTACCCTTGACCAGAATCGACCCTTCAGCTGGCAGGCTGACGCTCTATCCACTGAGCCAAACCATCTAGGGTAAGGGTCTTTTTTTTCTTTTCATTAGGTCAAGTTCACCATAAGTACCTGTGAGTGTAATTTCCCAGTTTTTTCTAATCAGCTCTTCCAGCATTTCTACCACATTTGTCCAGATATGATCGAACACTTCTGCGGCCACAGCGTCTTTGATACAGTCATGAGGGGAAACGGGAGGAAGTCCATGCTTGTGCTGTATCCCACAGTGGTGAGCTGATTTCTGTTCAAGGTGTTCATCGTCACTAAGGACAAAATCCATTCTAATTACTAAAAGAATCAAGGGTTAAAGGTAAATAATGCTACCTATCTACCTAACATGCATTCATCGATGTATATTATACACATACTAGTGGCCCGGTGCATGAAATTCATGCACAAAGTGGGGGTTCCCTCAGCCCAGCCTGCACCCTCTCCAATCAGGGACCCCTTGGGGAATGTCTGACTGCTGGTTTAGGGCCTAGATTGCGACAGGGCTGTCTGGCAGTCGGACATCCCTCTCGCAATCTGGGACCGCTGGCTCCTAACTGCTCACTTGCCTGACTGCCTGATAGCCCCTAACCACTCTGCCTGCCTGCCTGATCACCTCTAACTGACTCTGTCTGCCTGCCTGATCACCCCTAACTTCCCTCCCCTGCCAGCCTGATCTCTCCCCCAACTGCCCTCCCCTGCTGGCCTGGTTGCCCCCAACTGCCCTCCCCTGCTGGCCTAATCTTGCCCCCCAACTGCCCTCCCCTGCCAGCCTTATCTCCCCCAACTGACCTTCCTCTGCTGGCCAATTTGTTTCTGATTGGTCAGTTTCTATGCCAGTCAGCATCAAAAGGTCTACCTCCGCCCTGACCGGTTTGGCTCAGTGGATAGAGCGTCGGCCTGTGGACTGAAGGTCCCGGGTTAGATTCCGGTCAAGGGCATGTACCTTGGTTGCGGGCACATCCCCAGTGGGGGGTGTGCAAGAGGCAGCTGATCGATGTTTCTCTCTCATCGATGTTTCTAACTCTCTGTCCCTCTCCCTTCCTCTCTGTAAAAAATTAATAAAATATATTAAAAAAAAAAAAAAAAAAAAAGCTCTACCTCCTAGGCAGCCATTGGCTCCTCACAGTTGACCCAGATTTGGTTCTGATTGGTCAGTTTCTATGCCAGTCAGTGTCAAAATCTCTGCCTCCTAGGCAACTATTGGCTCCTCACAATTCACCCAGAATTGGTTCTGATTGGTCAGTTTCTATGCCAGTCAGCGACAAAATCTCTCTGCCTCGTAGGCAGCCATTGGCTCCTCACAGTTGACCCAGATTTGGTTCTCATTGGTCAGTTTCTATGCCAGTCATCGTCAAAAGCTCCGCCTCCTAGGCAGCCATTGGTTCCTCACACTTCACCCAGATTTGGTTCTGATTGGTCAGTTTCTATGCCAGTCAGCATCTCTGGGCCTATCAATGGAGCCTGATCAGAAAGGCAGAGCTAATCAGCAGCCATAGTGGAGGACTGGAGAGAAATAAAGTCGTGGCTGCTGGCCAGACTGGGAAAGAAAGAGAGAGGCAAATGCTGATCAAAAGCTGCCACAGAGGCAACAGATTAGTCCCTGCTTCTCTCTTCAGGCCTCTCTCTGGCCCTGATTTTCAACCCCCTCAGCAGTCAGTTCTGGGGCACCATGCCTGCCACAGAAGGCGCTGACTGCAGGACTGACTTCCGGTTGGTCGAACCTCGGTTGTTACTGGTTGTTATGACCCAGGGTTTTTATATATTAGTATAAATAAACATCACATTCTTTTTTTAAAACAGTGCATATTTTTTAATGTACCTATTTTCCATCACAAGGCAAATTTTTATTATATAATATGTGTAGCTTTTGTTTAGGAACCAAATATGCATTTAGTGCTGAAACTGGACCGTCCCCTTTGCCCTCTGTGCAGCCAGGTATAGGATACCAGGAGCTCCTGGGCACCAAGTCATGTTCACCATTGTGCTAAACACAGCTCTTGTTTTTTATCTGTACCATATTGTCAAAAACAGCCTGGCTTGCATGGCTTAGTGGTTGAGCGCCTACTTGTGAACCTGGAGGTCATGGTTCAATTCCTGGTCAGGGCACATGCCTGGGTTGCAGGCTTGATCCCCAGTGTGGGGCATGCAGGAGGCGGCCAATCAATGATTCTCTCCCATCATTGCTGTTTCTATCTCTCTCTCCCTCTCCCCTCTTCTCTGAAATCAATAAAAATATATTTAAAAAAAGAAAAGAAAGGGAACCAGTCTTCTAGCATAGACATTTCCTGCCAGGAACCTGAAAGCTTTTGAGAGCACAATACTCTCCAAAGGATGGAAAATCTTTTGGAAAGTGAAATATACACCGAATGAGCATGTAATCAAACTAAATAACAAATTAATATTATTAAATCATTAAGTCAGTGCCAAATAAAATTCCACTCACTCTTCTTTTCTGTCGAAAGCGAAATATTCTTCAATTTTTCCATCCACATCGTAGACCTCTTCCTGCAGGGATGAACATGCCGCTAGGTCGGCCACCTCTGCGCTGTCGGGACCTGGCAGGGCCTGGGCTGCAAGTGCTGCTGGGAGTATTTGAGAGCCAGAGATGCACAACCTACGGAGAAAGCAGATTCTCCATGGGAGCTTGTAGAACGTCAAGAATACAATGTGTGCATGATTATGGTAGGTCTTTAAATTATCCAGAGAGCACAGAGTCCCAAATTTAAAAGTCACTAAATATTACACTTAACAAAAGTCATATCCTTAGAAGCAACATTTTTAATATGGGCATCATTAAACATTTTAAGGGCTTCTTGGAAGTCTAAATTATTCTATAAATTTGCATCCTCTTTGCTACAATGAAAGTATGTCATGGCACCGTCCCAAGTATGTGTGACTGGCATGGAGGCATTCATTGAAATCTATTAGTGAGCAAAAGAAAATGGCTGGAACTGTAGTTCTTCTGCTGCTACTGCCTTAGGGCTTAGGATCCAGTAGCTTTGATTTTGTTTCTAGCTCACCTTTCAGAGATTCTTTGAAACAAAGGTTGAAAAGTTAACTTCCTTGGCCAGCTGGTGTTGCTCAGTGGTTGAGCGTCGACCTATGAACTAAGAGGTCACAGTTCGATTCCTGGTCAGGGCACATGCCCAAGTTGTGGGCTCAGTCTCCAAGGTGGGGTGTGCAGGAAGCAGCTGATCAATGACTCTCTCATCATTGATGGTTCTATCTCTCTCTCCCTCTCCATTCCTCTCTGAAATCAATAAAAATATATTTTAACTCCCTTGATATCGGTATTACACACATACACACACACACACACACACACACACACAAACATACACATACATTGTCGTCGTCGTCATCATCATCATCTGGAATCAGAAGCATCTTATAATAATAATGCTCTGTACCTGCCCTTCAGTGAAATATAAACTTGCAAAGTGGTGGAGCCGAGGCTCACGGCTGAGACAGCCATGAAAAAGTATAACTAAAATGCCATTAAAACTACCTTTTGGAAGCAGTTTGTAGGAACTTACTGCCTGATGTTGCTGCTGCGTTGACGGGCATCCGGGAAAGATTCGTGACCTGCAGAGCGAGGCTCGCTGCCCTGGAAGTGGCGGACCCCTTCATCGGTTGGCAGGATGACCTGTCTTCCCAATACTCTGCAAGGTTGAAAAAAAGAGAAAACCATTAATATTTTTATTGGAAAAGGTAAAATGTTTTGCAACTTTAAAAGTGATATAAAATACTATCTGAAGCAATAAGGAACATATTGGTACATGGGAAGTATCCTGGCATCACTGAAAACCACAGGCTTTAAGGGAGAGGCCAGACTGTTCTTGCCACTGGCAGACTTGAGGCCAAGTTCTCAGGCGTCTAGGCCATTGACTCAACTTGTTTGATTGTGTAGGCAAGACAGAATGATACCAGTCACCTAGAGATAAAGGCTATGAGATCCTTACATCTCGGGCACCAGTTTTCAACCATTTTCCTCTCATGGCACACGTAAACTAATTACTAAAATTCTGCGGCACATCAAAAAATACATGTATTTTTTGCCACAAGAATTTTTAAAACATGTCATACCTGCCTGTTTAGCCAGGGGCACTGACTTCTTTTCCCTTAGATTGTCAAATAAAAAAAAGACAATAACCAGCACAACAATAGCCATCGCTTGTGAATGATTCAAAATTACACTTATTGGAAACCAAGATGGCGGCATAGGTAAACACCTAAACTGCTGCCTCGCACAACAATTTCAAAACTACAACTAAAAGACAGAACGGACACCATCCAGAACCGCAGGAAAGCTGACTGAGTGAAAATTCTACAACTAGAAGGAAGGAGAAAAGCTCACAGAGAATTGGAGGTACGGCAAAGGGTCTTTGTGCGCGCAGAGAGGAAGGGCGGCGGAGAGCCTGGCTGGCTTTCTCTGGCGGAAGGGGGAAGGGAGCCCCCGACCGCATTGAACCCCAGTTCTGACTGCACTGAACACCTATTCCGGGCGAGCCCCTGGGGACCCACGCTCTTGTGGGGGGAGTCTGGACTCTCGGGCGGAGACTCGGGAGCCGGGGAAGGCGGAAGACTGAAAGTCCGCTCGCGCCAGTGCGCACAAAGGCTGCGGGAGGCTGCCACAGGCTTTCCCTAGCGGAAGGGAGTGAGAGGCTCCTGACGGCACAAAACCCCAGTTCTGACTGAAGTGATCCCCAGTTCTGACTGCAGTGAACCCCAGTTCCAGGCGAGCCCCCGGGGACCCACGCTCTTCTGGGGGGAGTCTGGACTCTCGGGCGGAGACTCGGGAGCCGGGGAAGGCGGAAGACTGAAAGTCCGCTCGCGCCAGTGCGCACAAAGGCTGCGGGAGGCTGCCACAGGCTTTCCCTAGCGGAAGGGAGTGAGAGGCTCCTGACGGCACAAAACCCCAGTTCTGACTGAAGTGAGCCCCAGTTCTGACTGCAGTGAACCCCAGTTCCAGGCGAGCCCCCGGGGACCCACGCTCTTGTGGGGGGAGTCTGGACTCTCGGGCGGAGACTCGGGAGCCGGGGAAGGCGGAAGACTGAAAGTCCGCTCGCGCCAGTGTGCACAAAGGCTGCGGAGGCTGCCACAGGCTTTCCCTAGCAGAAGGGAGTCAGAGGCTCCTGACGGCACTGAACACCAGTTCTGACTGAAGTGAGCCCCAGTTCTGACTGCAGTGAACCCCAGTTCCAGGCGAGCCCCCGGAGACCCACGCTCTTGTGGGGGGAGTCTGGACTCTCGGGCGGAGAATCGGGAGCCGGGAAGGCAGAGGACTGAAGGCACACACGTGCTAGCAAGGGCAAGGCTGACGGGAAGCCAAGACTGAGACTCCACCCCATCCAAGCTGAGCACAGAGGCTATTGCAATTTGGCAAGTCTAATCCTATAAGGCTGTCTCCAGCACCGGACTTCTCCCAGCATAGACACAGCTGATCCTTACAGCCAACTGGCCTGGAGGTCAATTCTTCCCAGTGATACCAACAACAATAAAGACTTAATTACAACAAGGCTGTACACACAGTCCACAAAGGGGTGCACCAAGAGTGTCCACCTCAGGTTAACTGGGGAGGCAGACCCACTGGGCCAAATTGGAAACCTAGCACACAAATCTACCAACTCAGGGAAGCAGTGAAAATGCGGCGTCTAAGAATCAGATCACAAACGAAAGAAATGGAGGAAAACAAACGACTGGATATAGAATTCAAAACCACGGTTATAAGGCTTTTTAAGAATATCCTAGAAAAGGCCGATAAATATAACGAGACCCTCGAAGAGACGAAAAAGGACCAACTAGAAATTAAACATACACTGACTGAAATAAAAAATATTATACAGAGACCCAAAAACAGACAAGAGGAACACAAAAATCAAGTCAAAGAATTGAAATACAAAGAAGCAAAAAACACTCAACCGAAAAAGCAAAAAGCAAAAAAAAAAATCCAAAAAGTTGAAGATAATGTAAGAAGACTCTGGGACAACTTCAAGCGTACCAACATCAGAATTATGGGGGTGCCAGAAGAAGAGAGAGAGCAAAATACTGAAAACCTATTTGAAGAAATAATGACCGAAAACTTCCCCCACCTGGTGAAAGAAATAGACTTACAAGTCCAGGAAGCCCACAGAACCCCAAACAAAAGGAATCCAAAGAGGACTACACCAAGACACATCATAATTAAAATGCCAAGAGCAAAAGACAAAGAGAGAATATTAAAAGCAGCAAGAGAAAAACAGTTAGTTACCTACAGGGGAGCACCCATACGACTGTCAGCTGACTTTTCAACGGAAACTATGCAGGCCAGACGGGAGTGGCAAGAAATTTTCAATGTGATGAATAGCAAGAACCTACAACCAAGATTACTCTACCCAGCAAAGCTATCATTCAGAATTGAAGGGCAGATAAAGAGTTTCACAGACAAGAAAAAGCTAAAGGAGTTCATCACCACCAAACCAGTATTATATGAAATGCTGAAAGGTATTCTTAAAGAAGAGGAAGAAGAAAAAAGGAAAGATAAAAATTATGAACAACAAATACATATCTATCAACAAGTGAACCTAAAAATCAAGTGAACTAAAAACCTGAGGAACAGAATAATCTGGTGAATACAATAGAATCAGGGCCATAGAAAGGGAGTGGACTGATAATTCTCAGGGGGAAAGGGGTATGGGGGGGGTTCATAAAGAGACTGGACAAAAATCATACACCTATGGATGAGGACAGTGGGGGGTAGGTAAGGGCAGAAGGTGGGGTGGGAAATGGCTGGAGGGGAACTATGGGGGAAAAAAGGAGAAATAATTGTAATAATCTGAATAAAGATTTATTTAAAAAAAAAATAAAAAATAAAAAAATAAAAAATAAAAAAAAAAAAAAAAAAAAAAAAAAAAAAAAAAACCAAATTACACTTATTTTTATTGTCATACCAGCAAAAAATATATGTTTGGTGTGCCACAGAATTTTAGTAATTAGTAATTAGTTTCCCATGAGAGGGAAAAGTTTGGAAATACTGATCGAGGGTAATGCAAGCACACAGAAGTTCTCTATAAATGTTAACTAAATCTACAGAATGAATAGAAATCTATAAATATGTAGACTTGGCTTATGTTCCTTGCAATTTCTTCTTCTAACCCCCGCTCCTTCATTTTTTATCTTAACTATGTGAGTTAACAGAGACAGGAGCATGTCTGAGCTCCTGACACATTGGTAGGCTCCCCAGGCCTAGAAAAGTCAGCACCCACAAGTAATAGCTAAGGGACCTATTGCATTCTCTGAGGCGGGAGGCTTACAGAGGACTAAAAAGAAAAGATAAAAACCTACCTAGTCAAGAATTTTTTAAAGGTACCTGGTGGATGTCACCAGAAGACCTACTAATATTGTATGAATATTCTCATTTACCTCCCCAGGCACAATACAGAGGACCTTCGGAGAACCTATACAGATTGCCCCCTAAGTAGTTTGGCTGAGTTATTGAAAGAAGAAAAAACTTCCCTTTATATCCAATCTATAGTCTCCATCTTTGATATAAAAACAACAAGTGATCCTTCCTACATAAGGAATCTTTGTGCAATGGTAAGGTTCATCTATCTAATCATTCAGCAAATAATTACTTTGTCCCTGCTTCACCCCCAAGCTGTGCCCTACTTTCAGTCCTGAGGACACACACGTGTTGCTCACATACTAGTGAACATGGAGGTAAAGGGTGACCTACCATCTTGCATTTGTTCTCAGGAAGAGCTAACTGTGCTTCTCAGAAATTAAAATGAACATGAGTATAGGGATGTCTCAGTAGTTGCCCAGCCGCCGTCCCCAAAAATGCAATATCTCAGTAAAGGGCACGTGTTCTGGATACATATTTTGACCAGGCAAGTGTTTCAGTCAAAATGTACTCATTGTGTTAAACAAGTCCGGAGTGGGCGGCTCCAAACCCCACTGTGGTGAATTACTATGAACGACCCCCTACCTCAGATGGATGGATCGTCTCGCCCACTCGCTGCATTCAGCCATGAGGTTCTGGGTCTGTGGGCTCACTTTCCCTTCGAATAACATTTCCTCGACCTCCCAGAATAACTGCTGTACTTTCTGTGCACTGGCTTTGTCAAACTCCTAAAACAGAAATGCACATTTGGTTACAAGACTAAAAGTTGTAGCCGAAACTGGTTTGGCTCAGTGGATAGAGCGTCGGCCTGCGGACTGAAGGGTCCCGGGTTCAATTCCGGTCGAGGGCATGTACCTTGGTTGCGGGCACATCCCCAGTGGGAGGTGTGCAGGAGGCAGCTGATTGATGTTTCTCTCTCATCGATGTTTCTAGCTCTCTATCCCTCTCCCTTCCTCTCTGTAAAATATCAATAAAATATATTAAAAAAAAAAAAAGACTAAAAGTTGTAGACATAATGGCTTCATAATCCATGATGCTAAAATATGTAAAGCACCCATTATGACAAGATAGAAATAAGTGGATTTTGTGGTCAGACACACCAGTGCTGCAATTTTCAGTCTTCTGATAAATTGCATCCCACTCTGGCCCACTGTTTTTGTAACTATTAAGTAGAGGTCATCTACTACATGAGTTATGAGACATATTTGAGATTTTACATAGATACAGTGATAGGTATAGGTATACATAAGGACACAGATCTTAATACAGATACTTACACATACACACACCTATATATATACTAGAGGCCCGGTGCATGAAATTCATGCACTGGGGGAGGTGTCCCTCGGCCCAGCCTGCACCCTCTCCAATCTGGGACCCCTCAGGAGATGTCCAACTCCCGGTTTAGGCCCAATCCCATACCGGCCGTGGGACATCACTCTCACAATCTGGGACTGCTGGCTCCCAACCGTTTGCCTGCTTGAAAGCCTGATCACCCCCTAACCACTCCCCTGCCAGCCTGATCAACACCTAACTGCTCCCCTACCAGCCCGATCGCCCCCAATTGCCTTCCCCTGCTGGCCTGGTAACTCCCAACTGCCCTCCCCTGCCGGCCTGGTCCCCCCTAACTGCCCTCCCCTGCCGGCCATCTTGTGGCAGCCATCTTTGATCACATGGAGGTAGCCATCTTTGACCACATGGGGGTGGCCATCTTGTACAAGGGTGTGAGGGTCAATTTGCATATTATTTCTTTATTATATAGGATATATACTAGAGGCCCAGTGCATGGATTCTTGCACCAGTGGAGTCCCTTAGCCTGGCCTGCGCCCTCTCACAATCCGGGACCCCTCAGGGGATGTTGAACTGCCTGTGGGGATCGGGCCGAAACTGGCAGTCTGACATCCCCTGAGGGATGTAGTAGTGCACCAAGTGGCAGGCAGCCAGGGAGGAGCCCAAGGCCACCAACCCCACTTATCCCGACCCCACTGCATCTGCTTCCGCCTCCGCTAGGTAGCGCTGCGGCGTAGGTGGGAGAGGCTCGAGCCGCTGCAGCTGCGCTCACCAGCCATGAGCCCAGTGTCTTGCGCCCGTCAGCTGAGCGGTGCTCCTGCTGTGGAGCACACTGACCACCAAGGACCAGCTCCTGCATTGAGCATCTGCCTTCTGGCCGTCAGTGCGCATCATAACAACCAGTCAAACAGTTGACTGGTCAAATGGTTGACTGGTCACTTAGGGTTTTATATATATAGATAAACACAAACATGTATAAATATGCAGAGATATGTCTCTCATATGGTTGGGTGAGACCACATCTATGCACATCTGCAAAGTTCAAACTATTTCTTCTCTGATGATACCACTGAAAAGAAAAACAGCTTTTATAGAAAGGGCCATTCACATTTTTTCAATCAATGAAAAAAAATCTTGAGGCATTATTATTAGGGTATTAATTTTTCCAGTCTGACCTAAAGAGGTTCTTGGACTGTGGCTACAGTGAAATGTGGATAAGAAAACCTTTCAATTAAACCAAGATGGCGGCATAGGTAAACACCTGAAATTGCTGCCTTGCACAACCACTTCAAAACTACAACTAAAAGACAAAACGGACGTCATCCAGAATCACAGGAAGGCTGGCTGAGTGGAAATTATACAACTAGAAGGAAAGAGAAAAGCACACTGAGACTCAGAGGAGGTGCGGAAGTAAAGTAGAGAGGTACAGAGACACGCGCATGGAAAGGGCTGGCAACTGAGGACGCGGCTGTCTTTTTCAATCAGGAGAGAGATACAAGCTCCCGACTGCTCTGAACTCCAGTTCCAGGCAAGACTCTGGGGACCCAGACTCACATGGGGAGAAACTGATTGTCTGGCATCGGGCGGAACTGAAGGGCGGCTCTCTCTCAGGGGAACACTGAGACCCGGGGCATCTTAGTGCAGGGCTGAGGATCAGCCATAGCTGTTTGCTCCACCCTGAGACCCCGCCCCACCCAAGCTGTGCGTAGAGGCTTTTGCATATGAATGACCTGGCCCTTTGCAACCTAAAATTACCTAACAAACTGCAGCTGGGTCAAAGAGCCCCAGAGCCAAGAAAAGAAGGCCCAAGGCCCCACAGCAGCTTGCATTGCTTCACAGCTGGGCCTCATCTGGGCACCTCCAAATCCCAAACAAAGAAAAGGAATCTGCAGATCTCTCCGTAGCTCCTGCTGGGTGGCCTCAGGCAGAGGCTAAATTTGCACCTCCTTGGATCTCCCAGTGGTCAGAATGGGACCATCCAGATTACAACTCCTCAGATCCATAAGGGACACACTCAGGGGGCAGACTCAGTGAGCACCAAAGCCCCACTGAAGTAAGTCTTGCCCCATAGGGTGTTCCAGCACAGAAGTTCTTCCAGCGTAGACACAGCTGATCCTCACAGCCAATTGGCCTGGAGGTCAATTCCTCCCAGTGATACCAACAATCAAGGCTTAACTACAACAAGACTGTTCACACAACCCTCAAAGGGGTGCACCAAGCATGTCCACCTCAGGTAATTGGGGAGGCTGAGCCACTGGGCCTTATAGGACACCCTAGCACACAAAGCCACTCTATCAGCACAGGGAAGCTGCCAAAATGTGGAGACAAAGAAACAGGTCACAAATGAAAGAAATGGAGGAAAGCAAACGACTGGATATAGAGTTCAAAACCACAGTTATAAGGTTTTTCAAGAATTTTCTAGAACCCGCCAATAAATTTAGCAAGACCCTCGAGGATATGAAAAAGGACCAGTCAGAAATTAAGCATACACTGACTGAAATAAAGAATAAAAATACAGAGATCCAACAGCAGACTAGAGCAGGCATCCTCAAACTGCGGCCCACCGAGGACATTTATCCGGCCCGCCGGGTGCCACTGCCTGTCCTGCTTAGCAGCCAACGCGTCCTGGGTCCGCAGTGCGCATAGGAATTTGTTCATAGTTATTTTTTTTTTAAACTATAGTCCGGCCCTCCAACGGTCTGAGGGACAGTGAACTGGCCCCCTGTTTAAAAAGTTTGAGGACCCCTGGACTAGAGGATCCCAAGAATCAAGTGAAAGATTTGAAATACAAAGAAGCAAAAAACACCCAACTGGAAAAGAAAAAAGAATCCAAAAATACAAAGATAGTCCAAGAAGCCTCTGGGATAACTTCAAGCATACCAACATCAGAATTATGGGGGTGCCAGAAGAAGAGAGAGAGCAAGATATTGAAAACCTATTAGAAGAAATAATGACAGAAAACTTCCCCTACCTGGTGAAAGAAATAGACTTACAAGTCCTGGAAGCACACAGAACCCCAAACAAAAGGAATCTGAAGAGGACTACACCAAGACACATCATAATTAAAATGCCAAGAGCAAAAGACAAAGAGAGAATCTTAAAAGCAGCAAGAGAAAAACAGTTAGTTACCTACAAGAGAGTACCCATAAGACTGTCAGCTGATTTCTCAACAGAAACTATGCAGGCCAGAAGGGAGTGGCAAGAAATATTCAAAGTGATGAATAGCAAGAACCTACAACCAAGATTACTCTACCCAGCAAAGCTATCATTCAGAATTGAAGGTCAGATAAAGAGCTTCACAGATAAGAAAAAGCTAAAGGAGTTCATCACTGCCAAACCAGTATTATATGAAATGCTGAAAGGTATTCTTTAAGAAGAGGAAGAAGAAGAAAAAGGTAAAGATAACAATTATGAACAACAAATACATATCTATCAACAGGTGAATCTAAAAATCAAGTGAATAAAAAGTCTGATGAACAGAATAAACTGGTGAATATAATAGGATCAGGAGCATAGAAAGGGAGTGGACTGATAATTCTCAGGGGGAAAGGGGTGTGGGGGGTGCGGGAAGAGACTGGACAAAAATCGTACACCTATGGATGAGGACAGTGCGGGGGAAGGTAAGGGCAGAGGGTGGGGTAGGAACCGGGTGGAGGGGAGCTATGGGGGGAAAAAGAGGAACAACTGTAATAATTTGAACAATAAAGATTTATTTAAAAAAAAAAAAAAAAACCTTTCAGCCTTTCTACATGTTCTCGATGGTTGGGAGGCAACAGTCCTACAGCCCTCAGGTCCAAGGAGGAGAATGTGAACATTACCAGAATTAGGAGAACCTACAAAGACCAGGCAGCCTCCAGAGCAAACGCCTGGTTATCTTTTCTTCCAGGGATGTGTGAACCTGAAATCTAACCCACAACTCAGAGCAACAAAGTGCATATTCAGTCTGACATACCTGATCCAAATGGTATACTCAGGTTGATTTTCACAGAATGCTAGTCAATATTTTCTGTGTTACTTCTTCCCTCCAATTGATAATAAACTAGATTCCCAGGTTGCAAGGGAGTTGAATTCTCTTTTAAAATGCAAATAAGGAGAAACTCAATAATAACATATGCCTCTTAGGAGGGAATTGCCTGGGTATGGCCTGGGAGAGGGCATACTTTCCATTTTCTCTCGATTGCGTTTGGCTGCTTTTGCAAATATTCTCTATCGAAAAGTAAATAGAAATGTTTAAAAGCAACTGTAGGTTCTGGAGTGATGTACATCCTATCTAATAAAGAGGGAATATGCTAATTGACCCTCACACCATCGCAAAGATGGCAGCGCCCACAGCCAATAGGAGGGAATAAGCTAATTGACTGCCATGCCCTCAAAGATGGCGGCACCCACAGTCAATAAGGAGAAAATATGCTAATTGACTGCCCTGCCCTCAAAGATGGTGGTGCCCACAGCCACAAGATGGCAGCACCCAGTCCCCTCAGCCCCTCAATTGCCCAGGGCCGGCCTGGGGCACAGGCAAACCTCAGATGGCGGCTGCCCAGCAAGCAAGCCTTGGATGGCAGCTTCCCAGCCACCCAGGGTCACCCGAGGCTCAGGTAACCAGGGCCGGCCGAGGCTTGTGCTACCAGCAGTGGCAGCAGCAGAGGTGTGATGGGGGTATCTCCTTCCCCTGATTACTGGGTCACCTCCCGCCCCTGAGGGCTCCTAGGCTGTGAGAGAGGGTAGGCCGGGCTGAGGGACCCCTCCTCCAGTGCATGAATTTTCATGCACTGGACCTCTAGTTCTATAAATGAAAGCCATAAGAGTCTCTCTGGATAATTACATGAAAATCCAGAGTTTGGACAGTGCGAAGCCATGACTCTCAGCCTTCTTCCCACCTGTACACCCATGAGAAAAGAGTGCGAGTGGGGTGGCAGGGAGTGGGCGTGAGGTGGGGGCTGCTTATCAGAAGTGAGAGTCACACCTTTGAAGAGGTCCTGAGTGACTCAGAGCTGACTCCTCCCAGCGTCCCCTCCCACACTGTGAAAATTGCAGCAGTAAGACGGTAGGAGGAAGAGGGGCAAGGGGAGAACTGCTTTTGAAGAGTGCGAAGAAAATCACAGCACCAGAAAGTGCACGAGTGAGAACACCCAAGGGCTCAGTGGAGGCTCCCAGTCACAAGGGCTTCCCAAAAGGCCGTGCCCGGGTGCTCAGGGGCACCTGAGGGGCGAAGGGGGCAGGAGGCCGTGCAATCGGCAGAGCACCCAACAGAGATGCAGACGGAAAGCTTGCCTGGCTCCCAACCCCACTCCCGAAGAGGACCAAGATAAGGTCACAGCTGACAGTTTCCACACGAGTTAGCCGGCGAAAGGAAAACATCTGCTTAGAAACCCTCTAACCACGGCCATGTTTTAGTTCTCACTTCACCCAAATTTTCCTCCTGAGTTCCTACTGTCAGCGTCTGTCCTGAATTTCCCGCCTTAGATCTCATATAAGAAATTAAATGTAACACACCCAGAGGGCGGGGAAGGAAGTAGAAAAAAACAAAACTACTAATAACTGAGACTTTGAGTTATGGGAATATAAGTGATTTTTTGTTTTTCCTTATATGTTCTGTATTTTTAAGATTTTACGTGTGACATAGAAATGATTTTATATGTATGGCTCTGTATGTGTATAACAGGTAATGCTTTTAAAATTGGTAAAAAGATATGTTTAAAAATAAGAAAGCAGCCCTAGCCGGTTTGGCTCACTGGATAGAGTGTTGGCCTGTAGACTGAAGGCTCATGGGATCACTTCCTGTCACAGGTACATGCCTGGGTTGGGAGATTGATCCCCAGTGGTGGGGGCGAGGGGGTGTGCAGGAGGCAGCCGATCAGTGATTCTCTCTCATCACTGATGTTTCTATCTCTCTCTCCCTCCCCTTCCTCCCTGAAATCAATAAAAATATATTTTAAAAGTAATAATAAGAAGAACGCAGCCCTGTCTGGTGTGGCTCAGTTGGTTGAGTGTCATCCTATGCACTGGTTCAAGTCCCTGTCAGTACACATGCCCTAGTTGCAGGCTCCATCCCAGCAGGGGCTGTGCAGGAGGTAGACAATCAATGGTTCTTCTCTCTCGCGAATGTTTCTCTCTCTCTCCCTCTCTTTTCCTCTCTCTCTCAAGTCAATAAAAACATGAAAGAGAGAGAGAGAGAGAGTCCTAGACGGTTTTGCTAAGTGGATAGAGCATCGGCCTTTGGACTGAAGGGTCCCTGGGTTTGATTCCTGTCAAGGGCACATACCCGGATTGCACCCCAGTTGGGGGTGTGCAGGAGGCAGCTAATCAATAATTCTCTTTCATCATGATGTTTCTATCTCCCTCTCCCTTCCTCTCTGAAATCAATAAAAATGTATTTAAAAAATAAAAATAATTTAAAAAATGAGAAAGCAACCCTTCTTGACACATTGTAATCATGCAATTATCCCAAGTATTCTGAGACATACTTCATCTCTCCATGAGCAAATGGAGCTCCTTTCGGTAGATAAACCCGTGGTTGAGGTCGAACTCTGCGTCCCAGACCTGGACCAAGAGCTGTGGGCTTCTGTGGGTGTGGGGCTTCCACTGGATGAAAACGGTGACACGGACTCACTGCAGGAACAAACAGAGGCAACATAAATAATACTAGAGGCCTGGTGCACGAAACTCGTGCACTCAGGAAGGGGATCCCTCAGTCTGGCCTGCGCCCTCTCGCAGTTCGAGAGCCCTAAGGGGGGGCGGGCCTAAGCCATCAGTCGGGCATCCTTAGAACTACAGGATTATGGCTGAGCAGCACTCCCCTTGTGGGAGCGCACTGACCACCAGGGGGCAACTCTTGCATTGAGTGTCTGCCCCCTAGTGGTCAGTGAGCATCATAGTGACCCGTCGTTCCATTGTTGGGCTGAAACTGGCTCTCTGACATCCCCAGATTGCAAAAGGGCACAGGCCAGGCTGAGGGACCTCACTTGTGAATGATTGGGCCTGGGGAGGGACCGCGGGAGGGCTCAAGGGCGTGTTTGGCTAATCTCGCTCAGTACCGATGGGTCAGACCCCAGCAGCAAGCTAACCTACTGGTCAGTGTCTGCCCCCTAGTGGTCAATGCACATCATAGCAACTCATCGACCAGTTGACTGTCTGCCCCTTGGTGGTCAGTGCACGTCACAGCAAGTAGTTGAGTGGCCTTAGCATATCATTAGCATATTACGCTTTGATTGGTTGAACGGCCAACTGGATGACTGGACACTTAGCATATTAGGTTTTTATTATATAGCATTTCCTGGGAAGAGGTTGGGCTGGAAACTGTCTTTTTTTCTCTGAGCCACTTCCTCTTTCTTTCTTTAAATACATTTGTCAATTTCACAGCACACAGAATTTTAAAATACTGATGCAATGTAACATTTCACTAAATTTAGTTTTATCTGAAAATGAAACTGCTTGTTTACTTTTAGCAATTCACGGCCAATCTCCAATTTTGTTTCCCATATTCATTATGGGCACGTTTTGGTTTTGCAATCAGAAGTGTTTCATAGGTTAATTCTTACCAGGTATATTTATCAATGGCTTTCTGCACATTTCTTGTAAAATGTGTGGGTAAAGGATCTTTGCTTTTTACAGGAAAATTGTGTTTCCCAGATCCTTCTGATAGTCCTCTCCTGAAAAATAAAATAAAATATTAAAAGTATTTCTAACGTAATAATATAATTTTATTCATTAAGACTTTTAAAATTTCCCTTTGTATAAAGTTACTCTCTCCCTCCTGCCATGTCCCCCTATACCCACACGTGTGCACACGCATGCCACATAGCCATTCAATGTGAATGAATCAACATTATATTTATTTTTTTGTCAGATCAGCAAAAAACCTATTTTTGGTTGTGCTGCAGAATTTCAGTAACTAGTTTGTGTGCCATGAGATGGAAAAGGTTGAAAATTGCTGTGCTTTATGGATAGATCAGGTTGATCTTGCTCAATTCTATTATTATTAGCAAATGTTACCCTCTGAAAATGTTCTTGTTAACGTGCACCTCCCACAACATTTCTTAGTATGCATCTCCCTTTTTTTTTTTTATTTCTTTAAACTTTTTAAATTTTTCATTACAGTTGACTTTCAGTATTATATTCGTTTCAGGTGTACAGCATAGTGGTTAGACATTTATATACCTTACGAAGTGATCCCCTGACATTTCAAGTACCCACCTGGCACCATACATACTTACTACATACAATATCATTGACTATTCCCTGTGCTGTACCGAACACCCATGAATTTGTACTTCTTAATCCCTTCACCTTCCTCACCCAGCCCTCCAGCCCACCTCCCACCTGGCAACCATCAGCTTGTTCCCTGCATCTGTGAGTCTGTTTCTCTTTTGTTTGTTTACTTTGCTCTTTAGATTAAACATATAAGTGAAATCATATGGTATTTGTCTTTTTCTCTCTGACTTATTTCACTTAGCATAGTACCCTCTAGGGCAGCCGTGGGCAAACTACGGCCCGCGGGCCAGATCCGGCTGTTCTATCCGGTTCTCTTGGTCTCCCCTCCACTCCTTTACTTTGAATTTATATTAGTTCACACAAACACTCCATCCATGCTTTTGTTCCGGCCCTCCGGTCCAGTTTAAGAACCCATTGTGGCCCTCGAGTCAAAAAGTTTGCCCACCCCTGCTCTAGGGCCATCCATGTTTTTGTAAATGGTAAGACTTCTCTTTTTTATGGCCAAGTAATCTACTAGTCCTAACATATAAAAAGCCAGGGGCCATCACTACCAAACAACTGGACAGACAACCAAACAGCAGGCTGCCGGCATGAGGCCCATAGAGAGGCAGGGCCTGATCAGCAGCTGCTGTGAGGCTGCAGATCAGGCCCAGAGAGAGAGACAGCGGGCCATTCTGGACTTCCCAGAGGAGCCAATGGCTGCCTAGGAGGCGGAGCTTTTGACACTGACTGGCATAGAAACCAACCAATCAGAACCTAATCTGGGTGAACTGCAAAGGCGGAACCTAAGGTGGGGGCTGAGGAGGGGTTTTAAGGGCAACAGCTGGTTGGTATAAGGTGTAAGAACGCGGTTCAATTTTTTAATAACTGGTTTGGCAGTGTAGTGCATATGGCTGGCTATCAGTCCAGATATAGGGGTTTGTATTTATGTCTGCCAAAAGCATCTCCTCCTGCTAAAAAAGGCTCCCCCCCCCATTTAAGCAATCCTATCCTATATAATCTATCTATAGTAATAAAAGGATAATATGCTAATTAGACAGGGTCAGCTGGCCATCTTCCAGATATTCGACTTCCTTCTGGACAAAGCTATGGTGGTGGGGGCCAAGGCAGAGGCAGTTAGGGACGAGATCAGGCTGGCAGGGGTTTAGGGGCAATCAGGCCAGCAGGGGAGGGCATTTGTGGTGTGACCAGGCCGGCAGGGGAGGGCAGTTGGGGGCAAGATCAGGTCAGCAGGGGTGGGCAGTTGGGGGTGACCAAGTCAGCAGGGGAGGGCCGTTGGGGGTGACCAGGCCAGCAGGGGAGGGCAGTTGGGGGCATTAGGCAGGCAGGCAGGTGAGTGGTTAAGAGCCAGTGGTCCTGGATTGTGAGAGGGATGTCTCAAATTGGAGAGGGTGTAGGCCGGGCTGAAGGACACTCCTGTGCATGAATTTCATGCACTGGGCCTGCAGTATATATATAAAACCCAGGGATCGGAACAGCGGAACAACCATAATGACTGGAACAAACAGTGGCTATGACATGTACTGCGGCAGCCAACCGGCCTGATCCGGGCCCTGATCAGCACCCTCCAGCCGGCCCGGCCCCCAATCGGCACCCCCGGCTGGCCCGGCCCCTGTTCGGCACCCAACACCCCGACTGGGGGCAGGGTCAGCTGTTCAATCCACCGCAGCCCCTCCCTCCAGCCAGCCCAAGCCCCAATCTGCCCCCAACACACCAATCGGGGGTGGGGCTGGCTGGCCAACTGCCTGTGGCCCCTCCCTACTACCGGCCCAAAGGGCCCCCATTGGGATGGGCTGGCCGGACCCCACCCATGCACGAATCTGTGCACTGGGCTTTTAGTCCTATATAATAAAGAGGGAATATGCAAATTGACCATCACTCAGCCACAAAGATGGCTGAGCCCACAGCGGAGGTGGGGTTTCCATAACACAAGATGGCTGCGCCCACAGCATAGGTTATAGGGAACTCATTATTGAGTTCCTGTAATGAGCCTTAATGAGCAATCAGCATGGACCTGAGGCTGTGCCTCCTCACCCCTGTGGGACTTGACAGGGGACCTCAGGCCACACCCCCGACCCTAGTGTCAGGCTGTGGGACCTCAGGCCTCAACCTCTGCCCAGGAGAGCTTGATGGGAGACTTCAGGCCATGCCCTGCCCCCCGGCAGGGCTTGATGGTGGACCTCAAGGTGCGCCCCCCTGCCCCAGTGCTGGGCCGGGGGACCTCAGGCTGCTCTCCTAGCCCTGGGCCGGGTCTGGGGGCTGGGTCTTGTGCAATTTTGAGGCTCACATGGGTGGGCGAGAACTTGACTCTGGGTCCCGTGGTGCGCCCCTGACTCTGACAGGAGGAAGATTTTTATATCCATTTTACTAATTTTCTTTCATCTCTGACACTTCTATTATAGAGAAAAGGCAAATAGCAATATTAAAATATTTTCTCTAATTAATCCCCTTTTAATATGCATGAATTTCATGCACTGGGCCAATAGTATTAGATAGATGATAGATAGATAGATAGATAGATAGATAGATAGATAGATAGATAGATTCCACACTATCTTTATCCACTCTTCTATGGCTGGAATGACCAGACTCAAAAATATTCTCCAAATTAAAGACATTTCTGGAAAACATTTAACCTTTATAAAGAAAGAAAATTCACAGTAGCTGAGATCTCCAAAAAATGGAGATTACAACAGAATGGGGTCCCTCCTGCACTCATTTAGCTTCTCTTGCTCCTACTTAGCACCTCCTCTCCTTTTGTGCAACTTGAAAACGCATACCCATTTGTTTTTGTTTCCAACTAAATAATTTCTTCTTCCAGAATATTCACCCATTTCCTGAGGTCATGGGGTGGGGTGGGAGGAGTGGGAAGGAGGAAGTTCAAACTAAGAAAATTATTTACAAAATGGGAGAACTAGTTTCTCTCTTCACATTACACCATGTCCTTGCCAAGAGGAACACTCCTGCTCACTTCAAAGTGAAGTGAGACCACGAGGTCTCCAAGACAGGGGTGCTGGCCAGGTATGGGGGTGGGGGTGGGGATTACTAGAAAATGGACGCCTTGAAACGACTTTCAGAACACTTCTCCAACTTTTTCTCCTCTGCTCTTCCCCGCGTCTTCAGAGTCTCTGGACTTCTGTGGGACTTCTTGAACTTCCAAGTTCAGTGTAAGGGCTCACACATTTGACCACAGAACTCAGGAGAATTCTGAAGAGGAACTTGAGCCCATCCACTCAATGACTGCCCAAGGTCACAAGGACGACAGGGGTGGAGCTGGTCTTTCCATAAACCACAGATTACTGACATTGTAAACTAAAAACAGAATCTGTAAACATTTACCCCTTGCTTTTCTTTTTATGTCTTGTTTTGCATCACTGGTTTCTGTCTTCCAGTCATGCAGTATTGTACTGTTATTTCGTGCAATATACTGAGCATCTTTAATTCCCTGTAAACTATCAACTCCTACATCAGCCCTACAGTCTAGGAAAATGTGCACAACTTGCAGGATGCATCCTACAAATACCTTAAAACTTGAATGTGGTGGAACATTTAAGCTTTTATTACATACCACGGAGACATGTAACAGCTCTACCCTAGTTCCTTATATTTTAGAGATGAAAAGCTTCAGCTTCGTGGGTACATTTAGGGTTGCTCCTTTGCAGACAGGACCTACTTTTGGGTGTAAACTGAAGTGCAACAAGGGAAGCACAGTGTATATCAAAGTTAAGGCTGAGTCCCAGTCTCCATGAGTCACTCCATTCTAGTTGTCAAGGAAATGACTGGATCATCTACTTTTACTTAGAAAAAGCTGCCTCCTGATAGCCCACAAACCAGTGCCTGTAGAAGTTAAAGCATTCCACAGTCATCGCAGCTTCAATTTTGTATTCCTGTTTAAAAGGGTGATCTGAAATGAGCCCTGTGTTCTGCATGGGCTGAAATGCAGGGTGCTTTTCTGGAATGAACTGGCCTTCGCGAACCTGCCCCTCCCTATAAAACACTCAGGCTGTCCTGACTTAACACAGGAACCTGCTAGAAGTAACCTGGGCTGGGGATTGCAGGAGAAGTCAAATCAGGTGTCATGGATGCTTCTTAGAGCCAGTGAGCGACTTCACCTGGGCGGCCCGCGTGATGTCAGCACGAGAATTTCATGAATGGATGCAAGGAAGCAGAAGAGATGGATTCCAGCTTTGCAGGCAGAAAAAAAAATCACGCACATTGCACAAACATATCACACGCCAGAGTTCACCCCCTTCCCTTCCCAGACCAGGACTTACCCAATCACGATCAGCCCCAGGCCAGCGCTCGCGTCTCCCGGCCCCGGCCCCGCGCGTCCAGGCCTAGGCGCCCCGGCGCGCCCACACCCCGCGCGGAACCCCTGCAGGCGGCGGGCCCCGCGCCCCCGCACCCCCGGGACCTCGGCGCCCCGCCCGCCCAGCGCTGCGCCCCCCGCCCGGCTAACCCCGCACATGCGGCCGAGTCGTGTCCGGGAACCGCGAGCCTCCAGCGGCGCGGCCACGGGTGCTTCGGGCCTGGGCGGCGCGGCCCACGGGCAAGGCGGCTCGCCGGGCGCGCAGGACTGCTCCCCCCGCCAGATCCGGGGGCCCCGCAGGGCCGGATTCCTGTGCGGCGGGGCGACACCTCCGGCCCCTCCGCGCACGCCTTTCCCTCCTCCTCTCCGGTCGCCGCGCCGGAGGTCGGGTTGGACCCGCTGGCGGGTCCCCAGCTCCCCCTCTTCCCAAACCTGGGCGGGCTCCCCGCCCCCATCCGCCGGCTCCCCACCCTCCCCACCTCCCCACCCCCACTTTCCCAGGACCCTGACCTCCGGGAGAGCACGCGGTTCCCCTTCCCGCCGCCAGAGGCCAGATTTCACGTTCCCCTGACCTGAGCTTTGGCTGAAGGTCGCTCAGCCTCTTGGCTCCAGCTCCATGGGCCACTCCTGGCCTCCAGGGAGCGAGGGGCTGGCCTTCCCGCTCCCCATGCCCTGTGGGTGGGAAGGTCTGTGCAGACAAGTGTTTGCCATCTATCAGTATCTCTCTCTACAAATCTGTAAGTGAGGATAAAGATGTGCTGTAGACCTGGGTATAGATGCATCTTATTGGTTCCAGTTCTCTGGAGAACACTGACTAATACGTTGGTGAAACTGGAATGAAATATAGACTTCAGTTAATAATAATGCATCACTGTTGGTTCATTAATTGGGACAAATGTACCATAATAATATGAAATGTTGATAATAGGAAGCAACTTTTCTGTATATTTAAAACTGTTCTAAAATTAAAAATTTCTATTTTAAAATGCGTTGAACTCCTCTATACATTTACGTGTATTTTACAAGTAACTACTTTACAAGAAGACCAATAAAACAATGTTGTGTTTACTTATTTTAATGTGAATAATATAATCTCAGAAAGTGCTAGTAAACTATGAAGTTCACAGCTTATGTGATATTATAGAGAAATATAGAATTAATGTGATTTAAAATAAAAAATGAAAAAAATATTACCTAAGTGGCAAACTTATAAGAGCATTATTTTTAAATGATTACAAGAAATGTCAATAGTTATATCTTACAAACAATAACATAAAATTGCTTTATATTAATTTTTTAGGACAGCCTATGTAAAGCAAAATACAACTACAAGGTGTTCACAAAAATGTATGCACACACTTTGAATAATTATAAAAGCAGTGTTTGTTCAAATACATTTCATTTTCAAAATGTAATAGAACCAGCTGCTGAAGTGTGTGTACATTTTTGGGGACACCCTGTATGTATTTGACTGGATTAACATTGTCTGCGATACTACTAGAACGCCACTAGATGTCAGTCTTTCCCATCTTTTGTCACTGAAAGCCATGCCAGATGGGTTTAATGTGTTTTTGTTGCTATTTGCAAAATGTAGGATGTAGTGAAAATTCATTTCAGTGCAGATGTAGAATCCTATTTAGATAGGAGATCACTTTTGCAGCGAGCAATATGTAGTATGCTCAGCCAACAGAAAGCGTCTGGATGCTGACATGCATCACTGATGAATGCTCTCACTCCTGCGGGCATATTGGGTCCCAGAACTACATACCTTACTTCTCAACTCACAGCCGCCTGAAAGGTGGCTACTTTTTTGTACATGAAAGCAATATTAAGTTACCAAGGGCAAACACTTTTATATAGATCTGTTCAGTCTGACTTCAAAAGCTTACCCTTTTTAAGATTCATCTCAGATCTTATTTGCAGATTTCTGCTCTCAAGTTCCTTTTACATAAGATGTTCTATGACCACCTATAATCGATTTATCAAATAGCCTATATAATAAAAGGCTAATATGCAAATAGACTGAACAGCGGAACAACCGGTCTCTATGACATGCGCTGACCACCAGGGGGCGCGTGTGGAACATGGTGGGCATCAGCAGCAGGTGGCAGAGCACAGAACATGGCCAAGGTGTGGCACCGTTCGCTGTCATCCGGGCAAGCCTCTGGTGGTTACTGAAAATTCTTTGCTCCCACATGCCGTGGTCCCACCTGGCTTTCACACCTGCTGCTGGCACTCGACGCCAGTCCCGATTGCTCAGCACCATCAGCGGGTGTGAGAGGCCGCTGCCAGCCCTAATTGTCTCTAAGGGCATCTCCACCTCCCCCTGCTCCTGAGGGGCGATAGGGGCAGCAGCTGCCGCTTGCACCCACTGACAGTGCCGGCCAAACTCGCACCCGCTGCTGGCACCGGCCCCAATCGCTCTGCACTGTCAGCGGGTGCGAGCGGGGCCGACACCGTCAGCGCGTGGGAGTGGCGGTGGTGGTAGCAGGGCTGCTGCCAGACAGGGGACAGGGGTCCGCAGTACGAGGGGCCAGGTGGGGGTGCGGAGAATGGGCCGAGACCCGCCCCTGTGCCCACTGCAGCCTTACGTCCCACAGTTCCTTTCAAGGTGCATGAATTTGTGCACTGGGCCCTTAGTGTTCTGTAACAATATTTGCTAACATTTCTTTAATACTTGCCACATCCCAGGCTGTTTTAAGCACTGACATATATGTTAGTGCATTTAAGCTTCACAATTATTCTTTGAAGGGGAAAGACTGTTAGTACCATTCTGCAGATTTGTAAACTGAGGCACAGAGAAGTTGATGGTTTGGCAGAGCCACAGTCTAGCTTAGGCCGTTGGTGACAGACCTTACACCATACATCTATGTAGAGCATCTCCTGCAAAGCCCCTGCCAAAAACACCGAGAAGCTAAAGCTCACTATATTTAGCAAAGAATAAAAAGTAGTTTTAAACTTTACAGGGATGCTGTATCTAAAAAGAGATAGCAGAAGGAAAAATTATTAGATTTTTAATATGGAGAGTAAATACTTAGAGTCCTAAGTAATGTGTGTGGTCTACAGCTTATATAAAATTGTAGAAGGATAAAGAATTAGTATATTATTCAAAACAAAATACCTATATTGCTTATTTAGAAACCTAAAAACTTCAATATGAGTGCTGAAAAATATCCGGAACAATAATTATTAGGTGAGATCATAGGAAATTGCCAGTAGTATACTGTTTTCAACCAGAAAACAGAAACTTTATGTTACCATCTTATACCTTGGATAAATGGGTTCAATAACATTTGTTAACATCCAACATTTTTTCTCACTTTTAAGCATTTACTTTATGATACATTTATCAGTAGAAAGTGAAAGAAAGAATATATATCTATAATAATAAAAGTGTAATATGCTAATTAGACCAGACAGCCGAACGACCTTCCGGACATCCTTCCGCAGTGGCAGGGGCCAAGGCAGAGGTGGTTAGGGGCGATCAGGCAGGCAGGTGAGTGGTTAGGGGTGATCAGGCAGGCAGGTGAGTGGTTAGGGTAATCAGGCAGTCAGGCAAAGTGGTTAGGGGTGATCAGGCAGGCAGGCAGGCAGGCGAGTGGTTAGGAGCCAGCAGTCCCAGATTGCGAGAGGGATGTCCTACTGCCAGTTAAGTCCCAATCCCTACAAGATCAGGCATAAACTGGCAGTCGGACATCCCCCAAGGGGTCCCCGATAGCAAGAGGGTGCAGGCTGGGCTGAAGAACACCCCCCGCCCCGTGTACGAATTTTGTACACCAGGCCTCTAGTAATTAAATAAAAACCCACAAACAATCCAAAAATTGTTTTATAAATATTTTTATAAAGAATTTATCAGGCTTTCAAAGTAAAAACAGCCCCTAATTCTATTCTATGAAGAGTTCAATTTTCTAAACTGCAACATCAAAATAGTCAAATTTTCCCCCCCAAAATTTTTTTTAATATTTGATTTCACTTATTCTTTTAGTAGAGCAGAAAAAAATGTGTCAATTTCATTATATGGGTTAAAGTCTGCAGGTCTGATATTATAAAAGCTACACTAGCTTCCTTTACAGTAGAATTTTCACTTCATCCATACATTTATATTCAACCTTTCCATATTCTTACATTTAAACTGTGTCATTGATAACCAATATAAAGTTGTTGCTTACAGCTTACATTCAGAGGAGATTAAACTTGCCTCTACAGCAGACTGCGCTGGGAGCTCTAGACATCCAAATCACCCTAATCCAATAAAAAATTAAGACGATTTCAATCTGGGGTTAGGTCTCTCTTAGACTGGTCTATTTCCATCTCATCCTAACTCCGTGTGTGTGTGTGTGTGTGTGTGTGTGTGTGTGTGTGTGTGTGGTGGGGCGGGTATTCTGTTCATTGTCTATCTTTTCTAGTTAACACTCAGGTGGTGGTTGGTCTCAAACTCTGTCATTGCTAGAAACAAAAGTCAGGAAAGTTTTGTAGTGAAATATTTCACAATGTGTGATATAAGTCACCATTCATCTCCCAAGAAAATCTTTAATAAGATATACATCCCCCCCTCTCCCCCGCAATGCTTTTAATGCAAAAATAACTCACTAATGCTTTGTGGTAAAAATAGGGTTGCATCCTGCTTCGTGGTCAGTCTGAGACAAAAACAGGTTTCCAACAGGAACAAGTATATGGATTAAGAGTGTATTTGGAATGGGAGTACAGGCACACCCATGAGACACTCAGCTCAAAGTGTCTCATAATTTTAGCTAGCTACGGTAGTTCAGGCAACAAATTCTAAAAATAGAACTTATGTTGAGCAAGGTCAGCTACTGTCACCGCTTTGCATAAAAGGGTGGTTTCATAACAAAAGACAAGAAAGTGACACATATTTGCTATTACATAACTTTTTGAAATCTCATTGTAAGAAATTCAATAGTGATTAATTTAGAAATGGTCACTTTAATGAATCTTTAAAACAAATACCTTATTAGATTGTTTTAGATCATCAAAATCACATCATTTATGTTAGGAAGCAATAAGCAAGAGAGATACAAATTGTTAAATGTTATGTGAAAGAAATATACTCATTGGATGAACATAATATAAGGGCCTGGCAAGGATTACAGTTGTAAATATTTAATTATAAGGCATCTTCTAAAGACACCTTTAAGTGAAATGTCTAATTAGGGAAATTCTCATGTGCAGGTATATTCTTTCCTCTTGCAAGGGCTATGGCTAATTCCTTATGCTCCATTTTTTTTTCTAGTAAGACATGTTTGCTCATTACTGCCTTACTAGAATGAATAAAATATTGGATTTGCTATTAAATAATAAACTAAAGTTGGCTAAACCAATGTTTTATTTTAAATAAGTCATGCTTTTTATGCTAAAATTCATTTGTTATCTGTACTTCAAGTGGATAAGATTAAGCTTTAAATTTGGCTTTATCAGTATTAATATGCCGAGAACCAATTCCAACATGTAATAATTACAAGAGTTTTACCAAAAGGTTGGTGAAGCTTGGGAGGATCAACAAGGGTGAGCCACACGTGTAATTTACCTGTTGGAGATGGCTAAAAGGCATCTCCCCCAAACCTGAATAGGATTGTTAACTGCCAGACAGCTCAGGGCATTTTATTGCCTCCTGTTGGCCAAACAGCTGTAGGCTATTCCCCAAAACTGACAATGTTTCTGTATACCCTTTGAAGTGTATATTTCCACCTTGCCTTGGAACAAATTGTGTTTAATAAAAGCACGGGTCCTTGGTGAAGGGGAGAGCCTTCTAGCTCCTTCAGCTGGAAGCTCCTCTCACCCCCAATGCCTTTCAAAAATATCTTTCGTCCACGGACTCCTTCTTAATCATCTACGTGCAGCCCCTTTCTCCAGAATGCTGAACCCTTTGTAAGGCTGGGAAAAAGAATTCCGGCAATTGACACCCGAACGAGGGGCTCCAACATTAATAGGAATATTATTCTGAGGAAGTTAGTTTTAGGTTACCTATTTATCATAATTTTTATTTTTCAAATGTATTTTAATTGGAAAGAGTGCAATTTTTTTAGAGTAGGTCTGCTACAGGAAAAATACCACCAACTACCTTAGAAGTAGATTTTACTTTTATTACCATCTTAAACAATTTGTTAAAAAACAAACTACTTGGTTACACATATTGTGGATAATATACTGCCTGCATTTGCTTCTTACATTTCCCACAGATTAGCTATGTGAAATTAGACCAATTGTTTTCCTTTCTGATCCTCAACTTCTTCATCTGTAGAATGAAATAACATTCCTAACTTGTATGTTTGGGGGATTCATGATAATGTCTACAGATGCATGCTGCATCTAGCACCTAGTAGGTATGGAAAAGCTAGCTCTTATTTTAAATGCTAAGAAGCTTAGATTTGTATAATAATACATATTTCAGCAATGCTCATGTCAGTCAATGAAATGTGATTACAAACATGTCAAATTTAGTAAGTAAAACAAAAGTCTGACTGAGGTAGGCCTTTTCTTGAGACTATCAGCTTCTTTATAATATACCAGAGGCCCAGTGCACGAAAATGGTGCATAGGGGGAGGTTTTCCCTCAGCCCAGCCTATACCCTCTCCAATCCAGGACCCCTCAGGGGATGTCCAACTGCCAGCAGTCAGACATCCCTCTTGCAATCCAGGGCCACTGGCTCCTAACCACTCACCTGCCTGCTTGACTAATGCCCCCAACAGCCCTCCCCTGCCAGCCTGGTTGCCCCCAATGACCCTCCTGTGCAGGCCTGGTCACCCCCAATGG
Source organism: Plecotus auritus (assembly GCF_963455305.1). Classification (NCBI taxonomy): domain Eukaryota; kingdom Metazoa; phylum Chordata; class Mammalia; order Chiroptera; family Vespertilionidae; genus Plecotus; species Plecotus auritus. Next base: position 10,327,150 of record NC_137772.1, on the reverse strand, counting down.
CCCTCCCCTCCCGGCCTGATTGCCCCTAACCCTCTGCCAGCCTGATCTCGCCCCTAACTGCTCTCCCCTGCCACCTGATCGCCCCTAACTGCCTCTGCCTCAACCCCCACCACCATGGCTTTGTCCAGAAGGAAGTCAGACGTCCGGAAGATGGCCGGTTGACCTGGACTAATTAGCATATTACCCTTTTATTAGTACAGATAGATTATATAGGATAGGATTGCTTAAATGGGCGGGGGGGGGGGGGGGGAGCCTCTTTTAGCAGGACCAGATGCTCTTGGCAGACAAAAATACAAACCCCTATATTTGGACTGATAGCCAGCCATATGCACTATACTGACAAACCAGTTATTAAAAAATTGAACTGCTTTTTTATACCTTACATCAAATAGCTATTGCCCTTAAAACCCCTCCTCAGCACCCACCTTAGGTTCTGCCTTCGTAGTTCACCCAGATTAGGTTCTAATTGGTCAGTTTCTATGCCAGTCAGTGTCAAAAGCTCCGCCTCCTAGGCAGCCATTGGCTCCTCTGGGAAATCTACAACAGCCACACCTTCACGTCGGTGCCAGCCCTTCAGTCACACCCCCAGTCTGCTACTGGGTGTATCTCTGGCCGCTCTGAGAAGTGGCATCTCAGGTCTGTTCTGGTGGCAATTTTGAATTCTCATCCCTGACCTAACCTTCTTCAGTGAGAGCTCCGTGAAGGCAAGCATTTGTCTTGTTCATTCTTAGTTCACTCATAGACTTTACCTGTGTCTATGCATCTATGCTAGCACCGCATGGTGAGTGATCAAACAGTCATTTTGGTCATCACGGTCACTGCCTATATATATATATATATATATATATATATATATATATATATATACATATTTTCATACACTAAAGTTAAAGTTCCCTAGGAATTATTTTTATGCATTCATTTGTCAATGAACTTACTGTTTTTTAAGAGGGAAGGGCTAATTTTATTCAATGTAGACTCTTATTTCAATTGGATTATAAAGAATCTTGAATGTACGTGAATGGTTTTTAATATTTCACTGTTTGATGTTCAGAATTTGCATTAAATGTTGTATTTTAAATTAAATCTCGATTTTAATCTTCTATGCATCTAGTGACATTCTCTGAAATATAATTATTGATATTAAAAGCCAGATGTAAATTGTGAGCTTCCTACATGGGGTTCTTCCTCATCCTTGTTACTGGCACTATAATAAATTTAAGATGACAATGACCCTGAGAAGATATATATGTATATATGTATAGGAGGGGGACGTTTTGTTTAGTTCAGCCGTACTATTCTGGTTATTAAACAACTGCAGGGCAAATCTTATTTGACTGGTTTTCTTGTCATTTCCAAAGACCATCAGCTTCTTTCCCAAGTTCACAACTGGATATTTAATCATTTCAAAGATTTTACTTCATTTCTGTGCTTTCTTCTTCTTTTTCTTTTTTAAAAAATATTTTTATTGATTTCAGAGAGATAAGGAGAGGGAGAAAGAGATAGAAACATCAATGATGAGAGAGAATCATTGATCGGCTGCCTCCTGCACACCCACTACAGGGATGGAGCCCACAACCCAAGCATATGCCCTTGACTGGAATCATACCTGGGTCCCTTCAGTCCACAGGCTGACACTCTATCCACTGAGCCACACCAGCTAGAGCATCTTTCTGTGCTTTCTTAAATATGGTGTCTTCATTGGCCATTTCTACCTCTCAAGAATAAAGAGACAACTTTTGAATTTTTTTCAATACAGATCTAATGAATAGTATGTATTCATGTATTTATTGACTAGCAAATAGTATTTAAAGAATCATTTCCTATCTAATATGTCTGTATTTCACCTGGTATTCATAGAACAATAAAATACTCAGATAATTTTTTCTTACAAAGCAAAATTGTTGCCCTGGGCTGGTTTGGCTCAGTGGATAGAGCGTCAGCTTGCAGACTGAAGGGTCCTGGATTCAATTCCAGTCAAGGGCCCATGCCTGCGTTGCGGGCTCAGTCCCCAGTGAGGGGCATGCAGGAAGCAGCCAATCAATGATTCTCTCTCATTATTGATGTTTCTATCTCTCTATCCCTCTCCCTTCCTCTCTGAAATCAATAAAAAAATATATTTTTTTAAAAAAAGCAAAATTGTTGCCTATGGATTGTAAAATGATTCATAACCAAAGAGATTTGGCTGTTGTTAAATGAAATAAATATCTACACAGCACTGGTGTGTGTGTGGGGGGGGTGGGGGGAGTATTATCTGATGTAAAGGATTTGTGGTAGACTTTTTAAATGTTAACTGGTATATTTTCTCCAATGTTTTCATTATTTTTTGAACCTTCCCACATAAGGTAATTTAAGCCTTTTTTTTCTTATTGTTTCAGAAAACAGTGAATGCAATAGGTTTTTTCCCCTTGGCTTTTTAAAAATATATTTATTGATTTCAAAGAGGAAGGGAGAAGGAGAGATAGAAACATCAATGATGAGAGAGAATCATTGATCGGCTGCCTCCTGCACGCCCCCTACTGGGGATCAAGCCCACAACCCAAGCATGTGCCATTGGCCAGTATCGAACCTGGGACCTTTCAGTTCTCAGGCTGATGTTCTATCCACTGAGCCAAACCGGCTAGGGTGAGATATGTTTTTATATATTATCTATTTTAATGTTTACAGTATCTCTTTGAATTGGTGTTATTAATAATTCTCACTTTATGGGTGAGAAAATGAGGCTTAAAGAGGTTAAGTAAGGTATTCAAGATAAATACATAATTTGTATTTTATTCTTTGTATTCTCAGAAAGATTATAAACTGGGATTTGAATCAAGATCAATCTGATTTCAAAACTATGCTCTAAAAACTGTACTAATGTTAGTCAGCTATTACAATTTTAGAACAATTAAGGATTCAAATCCCATATCATAGAACTGTAGCTATGAACCTGGCACATATCAAACAGTATGCATGTTAGCTATTACATGAGAGAAAATTTAAAATGTGTTCTTTAAATACCCAGCAGAACATATAATTATCACCTCAAATATAATTTTTGCACTCTTAAAGATAATAACAAAGTAAAGAAGATAATTTAAAGTTTAAAAAACTATGGCAAAGAGAAACCAAGATGGCGGCATAGGTAAACACCTAAACTGCTGCCTCGCACAACAATTTCAAAACTACAACTAAAAGACAAAATGGACATCATCCAGAACCACAGGAAGGCTGGCTGAGTGGAAATTCTACAACTAGAAGGAAAGAGAAAAGCTCACTGAGACTCACAGGAGCTGCAGAAGGCAGAGGTACGGAGGCGCGCGCATGCGTGCACAGAGAGGGCTTGCAACTGAGTACACAGCTGGCTTTCTCAATCGAGGGAGACAAAACTCCCAACAGCTCTGAACTCCAGTTCTGGGCGAGACTCTGGGGACCCAGACTTATTTGGGGAGAAACTGGACTGTCTGGCAGCAAGCGAAACTTGAGGGCGGCTTTCTCTGAGAGGTGCTTGCAGCGATTACCGTGGGACACTGAGACCTGGGTGCCTCTTAGGGCAGGGCTGATGGGAAGCCATTGCTGTCTGCTCTGCCCTGAGACTCCGCCCCATCCAAGCTGAGCAGAGAGGCTTTTGCAAGTCTTGTCTCATAAGGGTGTCTCAAGCACAGAAGTTCTCCCATCGTAGACACAGCTGATCCTCACAGCCAATTGGCCTGGAGGTCAATCCCTCCCAGTGATACCAACAACAATCTAGGCTTAACTACAACAAGACTGTGCACACAGCCCACAAAGGGATGCACCAAGCATGTCCAACTCAGGTAACTGGGGAGGCTGAGCCACTGGGCCCTATAGGACAACTAGCACACAAAGCCACTCTATCAACTCAGGGAAGCAGCCAAAATGTGGAGAAGAAACAGGTCACAAATGAAAGAAATGGAGGAAAGCAAATGACTGGATATAGAGTTCAAAACCACGATTACAAGGTTTTTCAAGAATTTCCTAGAAAAGGCCGATAAATTTAGCAAGACCCTCAAGGATATGAAAAAGGACCAGTCAGAAATTAAGCATACACTGACTGAAATACAAAATAATATACAACGATCCAACAGCAGACTAGAGGATTGCAAGAACCAAGTCAAAGACTTGAAATACAAAGAAGTAAAAAACACCCAACCGGGAAAGCAAAAAGAAAAAAGAATCCAAAAATATGAAGATAGTGTAAGGAGCCTCTGGGACAACTTCAAGCATACCAACATCCGAATTATGGGAGTGCCAGAAGAAGAGAGAGAGCAAGATACTGAAAACCTATTTGAAGAAATAATGACAGAAAACTTCCCCCACCTGGTGAAAGAAATAGACTTACAAGTCCAGGAAGCGCAGAGAACCCCAAACAAAAGGAATCCAAAGAGGACCACACCAAGACACATCATAATTAAAATGCCAAGAGCAAAAGACAAAGAGAATCTTAAAAGCAGCAAGAGAAAAACAGTTAGTTACCTACAAGGGAGCACCCATATGATTGTCAGCTGATTTCTCAACAGAAACTATGCAGGCCAGAAGGGAGTGGCAAGAAATATTCAAAGTGATGCATAGCAAGAACCTACAACCAAGATTACTCTACCAGCAAAGCTATCATTCAGAATTGAAGGTCAGATAAAGAGCTTCACAGATAAGAAAAAGCTAAAGGAGTTCATCACCGCCAAACCAGTATTATATGAAATGCTGAAAGGTATTCTTTAAGAAGAGGAAGAAGAAAAAGGTAAAGATAACAATTATGAACAACAAATACATATCTATCAACAAGTGAATCTAAAAATCAAGAGAATAAAAAAATCTGATGAACAGAATAAACTGGTGAATATAATAGAATCAGGGGCATAGAAAGGGAGTGGACTGGCAATTCTTGGGGGGAAAAGGGGGTGGGGGGTTTGGGAAGAGACTGGACATAAATCATACACCTATGGATGAGGACAGTGGGGGTGGGTAAGGGCAGAGGGTGGGGTGGGAACTGGGTGGAGGGGAGCTATGGGGGAAAAAAGAGGAACAATTATAATAATCTGAACAATAAATATTTATTTAAAAAATAAAATAAATAAAATAAAAATAATAAAAACTATGGCAAAAGATAGGAAGAACAAATTTATTTTCCTGGGTTTGAGCTAGATATAAACAACCAAGTCAAGTTTATCACTATTTTTAATGAAAGTAATGGTCACCTGACTGTCATAGAAGGCATGATCATATGACAATTGTGTGCTGAGCTCACCACTCATCCCTGTGGAATTACCATGTCCCAGCAGAAAGCATTACTGACTTTGGGAAAACTCCAAGACGACAAAACCTAAAGGGCCAAAACAATCATTATTCTTAACGAAATATATTAAAATTGCCTCTAGATTTTTATGAGATTAGGAATCCATGAAAGCGGATTATATGAAAAGGAAAGATTTCACTTCATTCATTTAATAAATTTTATTAAATGCCTTTTCTGGGCATAAATTGACTTAAGAGTCACAGGACAAAGAGTTTGTAGTCACAACTGGATATAAAAAAAATCACAGGATTGCTAGGTAGAAATAGGCGAGAGCTACAGTAAGTGTGAGTCATTTATGATTTGTGATGCTACTGGTGACTATTATTGTCTCTAAAACTTATAAAGGTTTGATCCCGGGGTAGCAGATATTTCTTCTAGGTATTACACAGCAATCAGTGGTGATGCTAATTAAAGCAACCGTTGTCTACTGTAAGATGTGCAAGGGAACATGAGGAAAGATTATTGTTCACTTGTTGTACTACCATTTGTTCTCCCAAATAACTGAACTGAAAGATGCCATGTTTTATAGTCATGTGATAAATATAAATGAATTATTTTTTCACTCTTTTCTTCCCCTGGAATGTATGTATTCTTTAATGAAACACACTCTCAAATTTCATTTCTGTGCCAGGAGGCAGACGGTCATCATAGATAATATTTTAACAGCATTTCTCCATGTGTTAGGCACTTAACATATTATTTCAGTTAATTTTGGGACATCCCTGTGAGGAAAGTCTACCGTTTGGAAAACTGAATAACTTTGCCCAGAATTACAAGTTAGCAAATGGTTTGAGATTGGAATCCAAGTCCTCTGATCCTGGGTCCATAGGCTTCGCTCCAACTCTAGGCTGCCCCAGTAATAGATGAGTTGAGAGATAAGACCTTGCATTCACTTTATTGCCAGCCACACGAACAAGCCCTGCAGGCTGTCACTGCAGCATTTCCATGCCCATGTGACTTTAACAACAGAACTCGATCACTCAAAGTAGCAATAGTTATATGCTAGCAGCAATAATTTAGAAAACATAGAAATAGTTCCTGATCACATGAAGTTTACAAGCTACCAACATTTTTGTATAGCAATTTCTATCTACTCACCAACCTTATCGACTGTAGAAATTCTTCTACTCCCAGAACAAAAAGAGAATAAAACCTATTACAAGATAATAGCTGTGTAGTTCAAGTCAGAGAGCAAATGGAAGTAGCAAAGCGGGATGGCCAAGATAGAAAAAGTGTAAATTGAGGTACAAAGTATAAATGAAATGGACAGGCAGGTGAAGAAGGTGAAAGTGCTGGATCACATATCAGGGTCCAGGAGAGAGAGGTAAAGAAGGGAACTCAGTGTCCTCCCCCTCTGGTTCAGGTGCGGCAGCCTGTGTGCCTGTGGAATGAAAGGGCAAACCCTTTCCATGGGCCGTTCCTGTATCTCATCCATGAGTCAGAGATCAAAACTCATGCGGCTACTAGTATATAGCATCTTAGTAAAAAAAGGAGAAGAAAGACTCTGCATTGAAAGTTCACATATTAACCCCTCCCCCAAATTAATGTCACTATTTTCAGTTTTAACAAAGGCCAAGTACATCATAATCAGGTCCAATGTAAAACGCATGGGCTTTCTTCACAAATGTATAAGCTGTGAATAAAGGTTTTCCTTTGTAACTGGTGTAATGGTCTTAAAATTAAATGGAAAAATATTTGTTTATAAGTATACACATCCTCTCTACCTATGCCTTTTTCTTCCTACTCCTACTTTGTTTTTTATGTATGGACTAGAGGCCTGGTGCATGAAATTCCTGTACTGGAGAGGGGTGTCCCTCAGCCAAACCTGCACCCTCTCCAATCTGGAACCCCTCAGGGGATGTTCAATTGCCCTCCTATGCTGGCATGATCGCCCACAACTGCTCTCCCCTCCCAGCCTTGATCTCCCCCCAACTGCCCTCCCCTGTTGACCTGGCTGCCCCTGACTGCCCTCCCCTGCTGACCCGATCACCCCCAACTGCCCTCCCCTGCCAGCCCGGTCACCCCCAACTGCCCTCCCCTGCTGGCCTGGTTGCCCTCAACTGCCCTCCCCTGCAGCCATCTTGTGGTGGCCATCTTGTGATGACATGGGACAGCCATCTTGTGACAACATAGGAGCAGCCATCTTGTGATGGCATGATGGTCAATTTGCATATTACCTCTTCATTATATAGGTTAGTTGGTATACAATATATACTAGTTTTATTAGTTTCAAGTGTACAATATACTGATTTGACACTTTTATAACTTACAATGTGGTCACACCTCTAATTCTAGTAATCACCTGTCCCCATGAAAACTTATCACAATATTATTGACTATATTCCCCTTCCCTTTTCTCACCCATCCCCCATCTCCCCTCTGGCAACCATTGTTTTGTTATCTGTTTCTATGAGTCCGTTTTCATTTTGTTTTAACTTTTTTTAGATGTCACATATAAGTAAAACCATATGGTATTTGCCTTTGTCTATCTGACTTATTTCACTTAGCATAATACCCTCTAGGACAGGGGTGGGCAAACTTTTTGACTCGAGGGCCACAATGGGTTCTTAAACTGGACCGGAGGGCCGGAACAAAAGCATGGATGGAGTGTTTGTGTGAACTAATATAAATTCAAAGTAAAGGAGCGGAGGGGAGAGCAAGAGAACCGGATAGAACAGCCAGATCCGGCCTGAGGGCCGTAGTTTGCCCAAGGCTGCTCTAGGATCATCCATACCCAAAAATTTATGTGGAACTACAAAAAGTCCACAATAGCCAAAGCAATCTTGAGACAGAAGAACATAGTTGGAGGTGTCATGCACCTAACTCTACTTTAACCACCTCCTCTCTTCAAGTCTCTGGGCTTTAGAAAACTAAATATACCATTTCAACATTAAGCGAGCTAATGATTAGTTGCAGCTATCTGCAAACTGTCAGGCAAGGTGTCAGTTGTATAATTTAAATCCACTGTTGAATGATATTTGTTTATTCAATGTTATAAATAGCCACCCCAGAAATCCAAGAGGGAAAAAATATACTGCAATATGCAAAAGTCTGTAGTATTTCCCCTTTGTATACTTTCTAATTAAAAAAAGAATGAGGTCTGAAAGAAAGGGAATATGGATATTTGTACATGTAAATAAATAAATAAATAAACCTGGTGTACTCAGGGGGCTGGCTTATGTCTTACATAGAGTACAAGTTCATTACCAAAAAAATTCTTGAATGTACATATCTGTGCATATTACTTCTCACAGCAATTATCTGCAATTCATTGTCTGCATTTTTAGTAAAAGCAATACATTTGCTAATGCAAAATAGTCACTTCTATCCGTAATGCCAAATATAGTGGTATTTAAAAGTATCTATTAAAAGTGTGTAGATAATATAAATATGGACTGAAATGCCCAACTATGGACAGTGACCCAAGTCTCTCACTGGTCACACTGATGTGTTTCAGGGCCTCTTAGTAAAAAGCACTAAGACTTGAGTTTAAGATCAGTGTGTAGATATGTTTGATCATAAAACTTTAATTGCATAAATGTTAAGGACCAGTAGCCAATAACAAAGGTCTAATTCCTCACCCGTATGTATCCTAGCCACTTATCCAAATGCAATTGATTCTCTTTAAGAAAAAAAAAAATCAGTCGATTCATGTATTTCACACTGCAATATTGTAAATGAAAAGAAAAAACTTATTTAACTTCTTGTTTTAGAACTGAGGTGAATGTCATGCAGTTTTATAAAAATGTAATGGTTTAAATTGTGAATGGGTTAGAATCTGTCTTAATGCAAAAGTTCTCCAGGTAATTTATTTTTGGTGAAGGTGGGTGTGGATGTGTGTGGGAGGAGGCAGGGATGGTGGGGGTTGTTGGTGGGGGGGAGGGTTCTTTGCTGGCAGGTCTAACTCTTCTTCCTTCACCAGATCATAAGGCAGAAATCTCCATTCAGGAATGGGCCCTGGTGGTCTGCCTTTAACCATTTCACTATTCTCTTGTAGGATTCAGATAGCTGAATATTTTTGCACCCACTTAACTGCTCATTAAAAAAATAAAATTCACCTGAATTCTAAAATGCACACTTTATAAGAAGAGTGTTTTCATTCCTGCTCATGGTGATGAAAGAATGTGTGTGAGTGTGTGTGTGTGTGTGTGTGTGTGTGTGTGTTGAGGGAAATGTCCTCCAGTTCCCAGTGAAAGGGTTGCCAGCATTTCTGGGGCACCTGAGGGCACTTTGCAAAGCCTCAGGAGCTCTAAGGTAGACATCAGAGGTGTCCTGGGCATTGCAAGTGTCCTGGGTGTCAGATGATGTTATACATATGTAAATTAACCGGATGTTGCATGGAGAAAGCCCATCCCACTTGGGATAAGAATTGGGGCTGATCCTTGAAAAGGTGGGAGGCATCATTTCTTCAAATTGTAGCTGCCTGCACGCCTGCCATATTCTGCATTAGAGGCAGGGACCTGAGCTCCTTTCAGAGTCCTGGAGAAAACCAGGCTGTCAGACAACCCCTCAAGGCTGAGTCAGAAGTGACACCAACTTCTCCCCTTTCCCTCAAGCCCGCTTCATCTCCACTCACCTGGTGAACAGCAGAGGGCTGTCTGGGAGAGAGTTGAGCAAAAGCCTGACTAGGGGGCTTAAAAAAGAACAGAAAGGCGCAAAATTAGGACCCAGGAAATGGGCAAGGAGGCTGCCCAGGAGAGTTGGTGGAAGTCCTTGCAAATAGCACTGTGTTCTAAGCCCAGCAAGGTGGCTGCTGCAGACAGAAGGGTAGGGGTCTCATGGAGAGAGGGCCCGGACCCTGCTGCTACTCACGCGTGTCCGGCCTCCTCCGAGTCGCTGTCCGAGGCCCACTCCTCGCCGATGCCCGGCAGGGTGAAGAGGGTCTTAGGGCCAGGCCCCGGGGGCATCCAAGCGCTGGGCTCTTGGTCTCCGTGGCCAAGCTGGCGGGGGTTCCATGGGCTCGAGGCTGAACTGCTGCTACCCGCGGCGCCCCTGATGGATGGCAGCACCGCCCAGACTCCGCCTGGGACTGGGGTCGCCCGCGCCCCCAGCCCCAGGTGCGTGGGAGAGCTCTGGGATCTGCAGCCACAGCTCGATGGCGCCAGGGGCAGGTCCTGGGGCAGGTCCTGGGGCGGGGACTGGACTTTGCTTGCTCTGGGGCTATTGGGCAGGGACAAGGGCGTCCCTACTGCTTCTGGCGCGCGGCTGGCGACCGAGACCCTGGGGTAGGAGGCGGTGAGCTGAGGATGCGGCGCGGCGGGCGCCCTCCGCGAGGTGCAGGGGGAGTCTGGCGTCAAGGCGGGGAGGATGGGCAGGGTGGGGGCCATGCTCAGCTCTGTGCCCGCCGGCCCCGCGATGGCAGCGCCTTCCGATTTGCTGGAGGACACAACCGGGGAGGGGACCGCCGGGGACGCTGGGGACACAGTCGACGTCTTGAAGATTTTGGAAAAGAGAGACCCGAGGTCCAACACGGCGACCTTCATGGCCCAGACTTGGAAATGCTGTCCTCGCTGCTGCTGGAGCCTCAAGACCACGGGGAGCCGGGCTTCGGGCTCCATCCACCCTGCTCGCAAGGATCCGGAGGCGGCGGCCCCGGGCGGGGCGGGGATCCTGGGGTTCTGGTCTGTGGGGGTCCCCCAGGTGCCTCTAGTGCGCTCTCCACGCAGAAGAGCGTCTCCGGGCGCTCAGCCTGAAGCCCTGGAGACCCCCTTTCCCACGCCCAGATGGCTCGTGAGGCTGAGGCTGTGGGGGCAGCGGTACCCTCTGTCCCTCTCTGTCCCGGTGCCCTGAGACCCCGAGCGCCCAGGTGCGCGGCTGCCAGCGCCCCCGCGACTGAGGGTGCAGATGGGGCCTCCAGTGGCTGAGTTACCCCCTGGGCCTCCAGGACGCGCAGGCGGTTGCTAAGCTAAACAACAACCCTGCCTAGCTCCCTGCCTATTGGGCCTGGACTGCAGCTCCTGCAGCTCAGGGCTGTGTCCACAACGGGGACCCAGGCTCCCCTCCAGGATACCTGCCTTAAAGGGACACTGTCCAATTTCCCCATCACCCTTTGAGCTTCCCCCACTGGCCAGGCTGTGGGCTGAAGGCGAGGAACTTGAACAGAGGGAGATAACCCTGCTTCCAAAAGAGCTGGAACTTATCTCATCTGACAGGACCAACTTGCCAGGGCAGGGGGCGGCCTGCTCTCTGGCAGCAGGAAAGGCTGGTAAACAAATTCCAAACACCAGTTCTCAGGTGAGGGGACTTGAAACAACAGTGCCCACTCCTCCCCCTTCAGGGCCAGATTCAAAGTGTGCCACTAAACATGACACAGCGGATGCCTCACCCAAGGACTTGGAAATAAGATGGGCCCTGCCAGCTGAACTAGTAACATCCACAGACAGTGTATGTGGCTAACACCCATCCGAGTGGACCAAGAGAGTTATCAACTAAAATGTTTCAGAACTCAAACTATAATCAGATAGATTCCATACAAACTCCAAGGAAGATATGAGAGGTAAGAGTTTCTTATTAAGTGGAATACTGTTGGAAGCTACCCATTGTCTATGCTAGGAGGAAAGTGTAAACGAGGAACCTGGAATGCTGGTGGACCTTGAACTCTAGCAAGGGCCAAAGCTATGCACAGATTGTTTAGTCAAGACAATGGTGGCTCAAGCAATTTCCTGACCAAATAGTTTCAAAGTAAATCTTTACTAGTATTTACTGACCTTTAAGACAGCCTGTCTGCTAATGGAATTGCCTGCCTAACTAAGGGCAATACGTGTATCTAAAATTGAATAAAAGGTTGGCAGGGCCGGGGCACCAGCGAAGCCTTTCTTCTTCAGAAAGACTCTCTGCCTGGCCCACTGTTTCCAAATTCATATTTGTTGTCTAGTCTTGTCATCTGCCTGTGGCCCTTCTCCAGGTTCTGAACCCAGGCCACACAAGACGTGGCTTCTCACATCTGGTGCCTCGAACAAAGGACATCTGGAGAAGAAGATTTGCTGGAGCGTAAAACGAAGTTCACCGGAATGGTGGGGAAAATTCACCAGGTAGGTGGGGAAGAAATCACCAAAAAGGTGGGGGAAATTCTCCACCTGCAAAGCCCACACCAGCTGCAGAAATCTCAAACTGTAAGTATGGTGGGAATGCCATTTTTAGCCAGGCTAGTGAGGTAGAATTTGGTTAAAAAGGAAGAAACTTTATTGTAGACTTTTGGTTTGCATGCTCAAGGATAAAGAAATTAAAGTGTCAGAAGGTATTCTCTTACAGTTTTTGCATATTGTTATAGAACATAATCCTTGGTTTCCTGAAGAGGGTACATTAGATGTTGAATGTTGGGAAAGTGTGTGTCAGAACTTGAAAAAAAGCAACAGGGGAAAAGTTTGCCTCCAAATTGTTTCTCCTTGTGGAACATGGTATTGCATTTGCTAGAACCTTTTAGAGAGGCAAAGGAGGATAAACCTCCTCCCCTGAAACCGCCACTCCAAAATAGGAGAAGAAAGAAAAATTGGAGGAATGGCCATCATGGCCCCCTCCATCTCCATGTCCTAATCCTGAAACATTTAATTCACTGCTAATAGAATCACCTATGCAAAGAGCTATCTGAGAAGGATTAAAGGACACGACAGTGGAGGAAAGACTTGCTTTTCCAATTATACAGGTAGCTGACCCACATTTCCCAAATCAGATAATAAGCAGTGACTTACAGAATCAGCTAAATTATATGCAAAAAGCTTAGGAGCAAATTAGACTTCGTGGAAAAACAGGACATTAAAAAAAATAAATAAAAAAGAATGTAGGCAACAAAAAGGACACAAGGTGGCACTCAAGGGAAAGGCATAAGCATTCTGTCTCCCGATTCAATCAAAGCAGATTCAACCTCTTTAAAATAACCTAGAAAAAGGGAAGTGATTAAAATATTACTAGATCTTTTAGTGATCCTGTAAAATGGACATCCACACTCAAGATTGTTATTAAAAGTCTCATTTTTGCCATGTTTTTATTTCCCAGTCCACCATTTGAAATTTAAACAAATGAAACATTTTTCAGAATTTAGGGATGTGTCTGGGATTTCTGTACTCATAAAGAGAAAAGCAAGCTTAAGAAAACGAGCACGCCCCACCCGATTTGGGGTGACTTCTTGAGCCCCAATCTCTTCACAGATACTACAGAATAAACCCAAGACTGTTTTTTCTTTAAAAGATGACAAAAATGACACAAGAAAATATACAGGCTGTATTTGGGCAATAGGATTGTTTCCATAATAATGGTAATTTTTAATAATAATGTACCACATTCCAAAGTTGCCTCCCAAATCATGGAAGCACTCCTATTTTTATAAAATAAAAAAGTAATACTTTATATTTTATCATTAAAGCCACTGAAAGTCAGTAAGTTATCTCTGTTACAAAATTTGCCAAAAGAAAATGCCTTGGATAGTAATTAGCTTTAAAATCTCAAAGTTGTTAAAACACAAATAAATAGATATAATTAAATGAAGAATTTGAGGTAAAGCTTCTCAGTAATAATTATAAACATATTAATGATAAAAATCCAGTTGCTTTGCTCCCTGTAAAAGTGGAGAATCCGGCTGCAGCAGCAACTTTAAAATGTTATCTCTAAGGAAGAATATAGTAGTTTTAAAATTCAAGTGGGCCTGATCTCTCCTCCCCCTGCCCTTTTCACCAGCCTCAAACATAGTTTTTACAAAATCTTTGCTAACTTAAAACTTTAGAACATTGCTGAATTAAGTAATAAAATTATTAAATAACTAGGTATTTTAAAATGATAAAAAATACTAAAATATTAACATGAGTTTACCTCATATAAAAAATCTAGATAAATTTAATTCTATTAATTAAATGTCTTGTATTTTATTTAAAATATATCCTTAAAATGTGAAAATATTACAAATTTGAGAAATACTAAGTATTTAACTTGTCACCTAAAATTTGAGGCTTCTAAAAGTTTAAAGTTCAAATTAAGGTAGAAGAAATTATATAGAATTCATAAAGGTTACAAATTCATTTTTGAGAAAAATAATTTTTATATTTACTCTGGAGAAAGTAGTAGTTCAAAATATATTGTAGTCCTCATGTATACTATGTATGGTAAAATTTCAACTTAGGATGTAATATTTTATTGGCCTAATTAAAAAAGGAGGATTAATTCTATTATTTGAACCAAATTTTTATTTATTTTTATTTTTTAATTTTCTTTGTTTTTATTGTTTAAAGTATTACATATAGTAGTACATATATCTCTTTTTTCCCCCATTGACTTTCCCCAGTCTCCCCTACCCCCTATCCCATGCCCTCATCCCACCCCCCAGTGTCTTGTGTCCATTGGTTGTGCTTATATGCATGCATACAAGTCCTTTGGTTGATCTCTTTTCCCTCCTCCACAACACTCCCCAGCCTTCCCGCTGTAATTTGACAGTCTGTTCGATGCTTTACTGCCTCTGTATCTATCTTTTTGTTCATCAGGTTATAACTTTCTTTATTTTCCATAAATGAGTGAGATCATGTGGTATTTTTCTTTCATTGCCTGGCTTATTTCACTTACCATAATGCTCTCCAGGTCCATCCATGCTGCTGCAAATGGTAAGAATTCCTTCTTTTTTATAGCAGCGTAGAATTCTATTGTGTAGATGTACCATAGTTTTCTAATCCACTCATCTGCTGATGTGCATTTGGGCTGTTTCCAAGTCTTAACTATGGTGAATTGTGCTGCTATGAACATAGGGGTGCATATATCCTTTCTGATTGGTGTTTCTAGTTTATTGGGATATATTCCTAGAAGTGGGATCACTGGGTCAAATGGGAGTTTGCCGGAGGCCAATCATTCTACCACTGATGGAAGGATGTGGACAGGAAACTGGGAAGGCTGGTCAACAACCTTAATTGTTTTGATCACTCACTGTTTAGTTGAAACATTGTTAGCTGAAGCAGCCTCCACCTCTGTTTCTCCTATGTAAATTTCTGTTATTGGAATTTCCTGCCTAAAGGTTATGGGCGTATCCCATAGTCTCAATAAAAGGGATTGCAAGGCCAGAGCAAAGGGTAGTCCTTCCACTAGAGTTGGGCTCCCGCCTGGCCCCCCATTTTCCCAAATTAATACTTTTCCGAGTCTCTTTTCATTTGTGTGCGGCCTTCTCCAGAACCCGAACCCTGAACAGGAACCCTGAACCACGCAGGACGTGAAAGGGGTTCCCACAGGAGTTCCATTTTTAGTTTTTTGAGGAAACTCCATACTGTTCTCCACAGTGGCTGCACCAGTCTGCATTCCCACCAGCAGCACACGAGGGTTCCTTTTTCTCTGCATCCTCGCCAGCACTTGTCGTTTGTTGATTTGTTGATTATTGCCATTCTGACAGGTGTGAGATGGTACTGCATTGTTGTTTTGATTTGCATCTCTCGGATAATTAGTGACTGACCATGTTTTCATATGTCTCTTGGCCTTCCTTCTGTCTTCTTTCGAAAAGGTTCTATTTAGGTCCATTGCCCATTTTTTTATTGGATCATTTATCTTACTATTATTAAGTTGTATAAGTTCTCTGTAGATGATGGAGATTAAACCTTTATCAGTGATAACATTTGCAAATATGTTCTCCCATACAGTGGGCTTTCTTGTTGTTTTGTTGATGGTTTCTTTTGCTGTACAAAAGCTTTCTATTTTGATGTAGTCCCATTTGTTTATTTTCTCTTTAGTTTCCATTGCCCTAAGAGCGGTATCAGTGAAGAAATTGCTTGGGCATATGTCTGAGATTTCTCTGCCTGTGGATTCCTCTAGTATTTTTATGGTTTCCCGTCTTATGTTTAATTCCTTGATCCATTTTGAGTTTATTTTTGTGTATGGTGTAAGTTGGTGGTCTAGTTTCATTTTTTTTGCATGTATCTGTCCAATTTTCCCAACATCATTTATTGAAGAGACTGTCTTGACTCAACTGTATGTTCATGCCTCCTTTGTCAAATATTAATTGAGCATAGTGGTTTGGGTCGATATCTGGGTTCTCTATTCTATTACATTGGTCTATATGTCTGTTCTTGTGCCAGTACCAGGCTGTTTTGAGAACAGTGGCTTTGTAATACAGCTTGAAATCTGGTATTGAGATCCCACCTACTTTGTTCTTCTTTCTCAGTATTGCTGTGGCTATTCAGGGTCTTTTTTTATTCCAGATGAATTTTTGGAGAGTTCTTTCTAGGTCTGTGAAATATGCCGTTGGTATTTTAATGGGGAGTGCATTGAATCTATAGATTGCTTTGGGTAGTATGGACAATTTAATGATGTTGATTCTCCCAATCCATGAACATGGTATGTTCTTCCATCTGTTTACATCTTCCTCTGTCTCTTTTTTCAGTGTCCTGTAGTTTTCCGTGTATAGGTCTTTTACCTCCTTGGTTAAGTTTATTCCTAGGTATCTTAATTTTTTTGGTGCGATGGTAAATGGGATTTTTTTTTAGTCTCTCTTTCTGTAAGTTCACTATTGGGGTACAAAAATGCCATAGATTTCTTGGCATTAATTTTGTATCCTGCTACATTGCCGAATTCAATTATTAAGTCTAATAGTTTTTTGATGAAGTCTTTTGGGATTTTTTATGTACAATATCATGTCATCTGTGAATAAGGACAGCTTTACTTCTTCTTTTCCAATTTGGATGCCTTTTATTTCTTCTTCTTGTCTAATCGCAATGGCTAATACTTCCAGTACTATGTCGAACAGGAGTGATGAGAGTGGGCATCCCTATCTTTTTTTTTTTTTTAAATAAATCTTTATTCAGATTATTACAATTGTTTCTCCTTTTTCCCCCCATAGCTCCCCTCCACCCAGTTCCCACCCCACCTCTGCCCTTACCTCCCCCCACACTGTCCTCATCCATAGGTGTATGATTTTTGTCCAGTCTCTTCCTGAACTCCCCATACCCCTTCCCCCCTGAGAATTATCATTCCACTCCCTTTCTATGCCCCTGATTCTATTATATTCACCAGATTATTCTGTTCCTCAGGTTTTTAATTCACTTGATTTTTAGGTTCACTTGTTGATAGATATGTATTTGTTGTTCATAATTTTTAACTTTACTTTTTTCTTCTTCCTCTTCTTTAAGAATACCTTTCAGCATTTCATATAATACTAGTTTGGTGCTGATGAACTCCTTTAGCTTTTTCTTATCTGTGAAGCTCTTTATCTGCCCTTCAATTCTGAATGATAGCTTTGCTGGGTAGAGTAATCTTGGTTGTAGGTTCTTGCTATTCATCACATTGAATATTTCTTGCCACTCCTGTCTGGCCTGCATAGTTTCTGTTGAGAAATCAGCTGACAGTCGTATGGGTGCTCCCTTGTAGGTAATTAACTGTTTTTCTCTTGCTGCTTTTAATATTCTCTCTTTGTCTTTTGCTCTTGGCATTTTAATTATGATGTGTCTTGGTGTGGTCCTCTTTGGATTCCTTTTGTTTGGGGTTCTGTGAGCTTCCTGGAGTTGTAAGTCTATTTCTTTCACCAGGTGGGGAAAGTTTTCAGTCATTATTTCTTCAAATAGGTTTTCAGTATCTTGCTCTCTCTCTTCTTCTGGCACCCCCATAATTCTGATGTTGGTACGCTTGAAGTTGTCCCAGAGTCTTCTTACACTATCTTCAACTTTTTGGATTTTTTTTTTTTGCTTTTTGCTTTTTCAGTTGAGTGTTTTTTGCTTCTTTGTATTTCAATTCTTTGATTTGATTCTTGTGTTCCTCTAGTCTGTTGTTGGGTCTCTGTATAATATTTTTTATTTCAGTCAGTGTATGTTTAATTTCTAGTAGGTCCTTTTTCATATCTTCGAGGGTCTCGTTATATTTATCGGCCTTTTCTAGGATATTCTTGCAAAGCTTTATAACCGTGGTTTTGAATTCTATATCCAGTCGTTTGTTTTCCTCCATTTCTTTCGTTTGTGATCTGTTTCTTTGACGCCGCATTTTCACTGCTTCCCTGAGTTGGTAAGGTAGATTTGTGTGCTAGGTTTCCAATATGGCCCAGTGGGTCGGCCTCCCCAGTTAACCTGAGGTGGACACTCTTGGTGCACCCCTTTGTGGACTGTGTGTACAGCCTTGTTGTAATGAAGTCTTGATTGTTGTTGGTATCACTGGGAGGAATTGACCTCCAGGCCAGTTGGCTGTAAGGATCAGCTGTGTCTATGCTGGGAGAAGTTCGGTGCTGGAGACAGCCTTATAGGATTAGACTTGCCAAATTGCAATAGCCTCTGTGCTCAGCTTGGATGGGGTGGAGTCTCAGGGCGGAGCAGACAGTCTTGGCTTCCTGTCAGCCTTGCCCTTGCGCGCACTCGTAGACCTCTGCCTTCCCCAGCTCCTGGGTCTCCGCCCGAGAGTCCAGACTCCCCCCACAAGAGCGTGGGTCCCCAGGGGCTCGCCTGGAACCGGGGTTCAGTGCAGTCAGAACTGGGGCTCAATGCAGTCAGTAGCCTCCGACTCCCTTCCACTAGGGAAATCCTGTGGCAACCTCCGCAGCCTTTGTGCGCAGTGGCACATGTGCTCCTTCAGATTTCTGCCTTCTCCGGCTCCCGAGTCTCCACCCGAGAGTCCAGACTCACCCCGTAAGAGCGTGGGTCCCCAGAGGCTCGCCCGGAACTGGGGTTCAGTGCAGCCAGAACTGGGGTTCAGTGCGGTCAGGGGCTTCCTTCCTCCTTCTGCCAGAGAAAGTCAGCCAGGCTCTCAGCCGCCCTTCCTCTCTGCACGCACAAAGACCCTTTGCCATACCTCCAATTCTCTGTGAGCTTTTCTCTTTCCTTCTAGTTGTAGAATTTTCACTCAGCCAGCTTTCCTGTGGTTCTGGATGGTGTCCGTTCTGTCTTTTAGTTGTAGTTTTGAAATTGTTGTGCGAGGCAGCAGTTTAGGTGCTTACCTATGCCGCCATCTTGGTTTCTCCGGGCATCCCTATCTTGTTCCTGTTCTTAGGGGAAATGGTTTTAGTTTTTGCCCGTTGAGTATAATGTTGGCTGTGGGTTTGTCATATATGGCTTTTATTATGTTGAGGTATGATCCTTCTATTTCCACCTTGCTGAGAGTTTTTATCAAAAATGGGTGTTGGATTTTTTCAAATGCTTTTTCTGCATCAATTGAAATGTCTGTGTGGTTTTTATATCTCAATTTGTTTATGTGATGTATCACGTTTATTGATTTGCGGATATTGTACCATCCTTGCATCCCTGGGATAAATCCTACTTGGTCATGGTGTATGATCTTTCTGATGTAGTGCTGGATCCGATTTGCTAGAATTTTGTTGAGGATTTTGGCATCTATGTTCATGAGGGATATTGGCCTGTAATTCTCTTTCATTGTGTTGTCTCTATCTGGTTTTGGTATTAGGGTGATGCTGACTTCACAGAATGAGCTTGGAAGTGTTCCTTCCTCTTGAATTTTTTGGAATAGTCTGAGGAGGATAGGTTTTAGTTCTTCTTTGAATGTTTGGTAAAACTCCCCTGTGAAGCCGTCTTGCCCCGGGCTTTTGTTTGCTGGTAGCTTTTTGATGACTGCTTCAATTTCTTCCATAGTCATTGAGATGTTTAGATTCTTCCTGATTGAGTTTTGGAAGGTTGTATTTTTTTAGAATATGTCCATTTCCTCCAGGTTGTCCAGTTTGTTGGAATAGAGTTGTTCATGGTATTCTTAAACAATCCTTTGTATTTCGGTGGGGTCTGTTGTTATTTCTCCTCTTTCATTTCTGATTTTGTGTATTTGCGTCCTCTCTCTTTGCTTCTTGGTCAGCCTGGCTACAGGTTCATCAATCTTGTTTATCCTTTCAAAGAACCAGCTCTTGGTTTTGTTGATCTTTTGTATTGTTTCTTTGCGGTTTTTTTTTTGTTTGTTTCTATGTCATTTATCTCCGCTCTGATCTTTATTATTTCCTTCCTTCTGCTTACACTGAGCTTTTATTGTTGCTCTCTTTCTAACTCTTTGAGTTGTAGGGCTTGGTAATTTATTACCATTGTTTTTTGTTTTTTTGCAGTAGGCTTGCAGAGGTATGAACTTCCCTCTCAAGACGGCTTTCGCTGTTTCCCATATATTTTGGATTGTTGTGTTTTCATTGTCGTTTGTTGCCATGATGTTTTTTATTTCTTCTTTGATCTTTCTGGTAACCCAGTCATTGGTTAATAGCATGCTATTTAGTCTCCATGTGTTTGATTTTTTTGGATTGTTTTTATTGTAGTTGATTTAAGTTTTATGCCACTGTGATCTGAGAAGATGCTTGATATGATTTCTATCTTCTTGAATTTGAAGAGACTTTGCCTGTGACCCAAGATATGGTCTATCTTTGAAAATGACCCATGTGCACTTGAGAAGAATGTATATTCTGTGGCTTTGGGGTGAAATGTTCTGAAGATATCAATTAATTCCATCTGGTCTAGTGAGTCATTTAGGATTGATATTTCTTTGCTGATTTTTTGTTTAGAGGATTTGTCCAATGGTGATAGTGAGGTATTAAAGTCTCCTACTATGATTCTATTGCTGACAATCTTTCCCTTGATATCCTCCAGAAGTTTTTTTATGTATTTGGGTGCTCCTGTATTTGGTGCGTATATGTTTACCAGAGTAATTTCTTCTTGTTGGATTGTTCCCTTTATTATTATGAAGTGGCCTTCCTTATCTCTTTTTATGTCCTTCACTTTGACATCTAATTTGTCAGACATAAGTATTGCTACTCCGGCTTTTTTTTTTCATTTCCACTCGCCTGAAAAGCCTTTTGTCATCCCTTCACCCTCAGTCTGTGTGCGTCTTTTTTTCTGAGGTGGGTTTCTTGTAGACCTCATATATATGAGTCATGTTTTCTTATCCAATCCGTTACTCTATGTCTTTTGATTGGGGCATTTAATCCATTAACATTTAAAGTTATTATTGATAGGTACTTGTTTGTCGCCATTTTTATTCTTTACCCCTGTGTTCCTTCTTCGCTTCCTATTTCTTTTTTTTACAGCAGACCCATTAGCATTTCTTGCATTGCTGGTTTGGTAGTAATAAACTCCCTTAGTCCTTTTTTGTCTGTGTAGTTCCTGATTTCACCTTCAATTTTGATTGATAGCCTTGCTGGGTACAGTATTCTTGGATTCAGACCCTTCTTTTGCATGACTTTTTATATTTCATTCCATTCCCTTCTGGCCTGATGTGTTTCTGTTGAGAAATCAGTGGCTAGTCTGATGGGGGTTCCTTTGTAGGTAACTTTCTGTCTCTCTCTGGCCACTTTTAAGATTCTTATTTTGTCATTGGTGTTTGCCAGTTGAATTATAATGTGCCTTGGCATCGGTCTTTTGGGGTTCATTTTGCTTGGGACTCTGTGAGCTTCTTGGATTTGTGTGGATTTTTTTCTTCCCTATATCAGGGAAGTTTTCTGTCATTATTTCTTCAAATAGGTTTTCTATTCCTTGCTTAGTTTCCTCTCCTTCTGGCATTCCTATTATGCAGATGTTTTGTTTCGTGTTGTTTCAAAGTTCCCTTAGGCTCTCCTGCTTTTTAATTTTTTTTTTTCTAGAAGCTTCTCTACTTGGGTATTTTTTCTTACCTTGTCTTCTAGCTCACTTATGCAGTCCTCTGCTTCTTCTAGTCTACTCTTGATGCTTTCTATTGAGTTCTTACAGCAGCGATGTCATTTTTCATTTCTTCTTGGTTCTTCTTCATTTCCTCTTGGTGCTTACACATATTGTCAAATTTGTCTTCCATTCTTTTCATCCAGCTTATGACCATTTCTCTGAATTCTTTCTATGACAGGTTGCTTGCCTCATTTGGTTTACCTCCTTTACTGGAGATGCCTGCTTTTCTTTCATATGCACAATGTTTCTTTGTCTCCCCATGATCTCTCTTCTCTGGGTGTCTGGTTATGTAGTTCTCTCTCTCCTGCGTTGATTTAAAGGCACAGAATACAACACAGCAAGGTACAACACACAAGGCACTGCACACAAATGTATTCACAATATTAATAACCCCAAATAAAGGTGACCACCAGAGAAAGGCAAATTAGAGGATAGGAGAGAAAAGAGGGAAAAAAAAAGGAGTGTAAAAATGAAATTGGGAAAAGGAAAGAAAAGTAAGAGAGAAAAGAGAGAGAATAAGAAAGAAGAGGGAAAAAACTCTATATATGGGTTGAAAACTCCAATGGAACAGCCACTAATACCAACACATGCCAGCAACAAGTACCTGGAGATGAATGCAAACTACAAACAACAACTAATATCAAGTGAGGCAAGGGAAAATAGAAGCAAAAAACAAACAAAAACAAAACAAACATACAAAAAAACAAAAAGTAAAAGTGAAACAATCTCAGAAACAAGCATAAAAAAATCAATATAATCAACAATCAAGCAAACAACAACAAAAGGACAGAGAGAAAAAAAATTTTGGATAGTGAAGAAATAGAAGAGAGGTGTGTATAAACTTGGAGCAGGGGATTGGAAATTAGATATATAAGTAGGGTGAAATTTTAACGGGGTAAAAAGAAGGAATAGGGAAAATCTAAAGCAGGAACAGGGTAAGAGAAACAGGACAACAAAAGGGGAAAAGTGAGGAAGAGAGTGATGGCATAGGGTAAAGTTGAGATAGAGTAAAATGATGCTAAAGTGAAGATGAAAATAGAATGTAGAACACTAATCCCAAAGTCAAATAAAGAGAAAATAAAATGACACTTTTTTTAAAAAAAAAAAAAGGTAAAATAGTAGTAGTAATAATACTGATTGAAAATAAAAATGTAATAATTAAAAAGGTAAAATCAAGTGAGGAAAAAAGAAAATAATTTAGTTTCTTAAGTAAAAGATAAAAGAAATAAAAATGTGCAGTAGTGAAGGTCATTCACGTCCTCTGCTGTTCTGTTTGGCACGCCTGTTTCCTAGTCAGGACAGTACTGAAGTTCCCTGCGTTCCACTGCTCCTCAGTGTTGTAAGACAGTCCTGATTTTTAAGCAGGCAGTGTGTCTTTATTTCTTGTATTTCTTTATTTGTGTTTACACAAGAGTCAATTTGTGATTCAAAGTTCCCTTAGGCTCTCCTGCTTTTTAATTTTTTTTTTTTCTAGAAGCTTCTCTACTTGGGTATTTTTTCTTACCTTGTCTTCTAGCTCACTGGGTGGCAGCGTTTCTGGATTGACCTCCCAAGCCTCTCCCTCATGATTTTAAAATGGCCTGCTTTTGCCTTTATTCCTACTAACCTAACAAGCCTTGGGAATCTCATCAAACCTACCAACTGTTACAGGATCTGGTAAAAATCTTAAAACGACAAAAAAGATTTCTTGGAATGTTAATTGCAGGAATCTTTGCCCTTGTAATATTACTTAATTCTGTGGGCATTGCTGCTTTATCCATGGTACAAGCTGTTCAAATTTCTCAGTTTGTACAACAAGTTAGGGAAAATGTAATTAAGAACTTCTCTTTACAAAAAAGAATTGACAGCCAGTTTGAGATAGTATTATTGGCACTAAAGTCTACAGTCCTGTGGATGGGTGATAAAATTCACAGCTTAGAGCAGAGATGGGCAAACTTTTTGACTCGAGGGCCACAATGGGTTCTTAAACTGGACCGGAGGGCCAGAACAAAAGCATGGATGGAGTGTTTGTGTGAACTTATATAAATTCAAAGTAAACATCATTACATAAAAGGGTACGGTCTTTTTTTTTTATATTTCAATAGTTTTATTCATTTCAAACATTTTAACAAGAAGAATGTAAACACTAATTATTATAATTTGAAACTTCAAAAAATGGAGGAATCATAGCGCAATAACATACCTTATATTGAAGATGGCAAAGGCAAAATAAAATTGCCTAATAAAGGAAAGGTACAAAAGCCTTTCAAATTAAACTTAAATATTATAAAATAATTTAAAACTAAAACAAATAGAAAAGAACAAAATGTGTAAACAGTAAATTAAACATTTTCTTTAGTGCAACTTCCAAATTATGCCCGGGACGTAGATGTAGATGGCAATGTAGACTGGGTTGAAAGATTTTTGGTTTTTAAAACATCAACTTCGGTGGGAACAGTGTTGTTGGTCTCCTTTTTAGCTAATGCTCTGATACTGTGCTCTCCATGGGCATGTCTCCCTATATCACCACGATAACGTGTCTACGCATTCCCAGGGTGATGTCAGGGGACGTGTCCGCGGGCATTACAAGGAGCCTCTGGAAGATTGAGAGGTTGTTCCTTCTACTGAATGGGCGGATATAAATCTGCCCACTCAGAAGAAGGAGCTGTGGCCGTGTTTCCCGACGTTGCCATGTTAACACTGCTGCTGGTGAAGGAGCGGAGGGGAGAGCAAGAGAACCCTCCGCTCTTTTGGCTCCACGGGCTGGATAGAACAGCCGAACGGGCCGTAGTTTGCCCACGGCTGGCTTAGAGCAAAGAATATCTTTGCAGTGTCATTATAGTTTTTCCCAGATTTGTGTTACCCTGTTCCCTATAATAGTACCTTACACCCTTGGGAATCAATAAAAAATCACCTTCTTGGTGCTTGGGTTAAAGGTAACAAAACCCTTGATATTTTAGAATCACAACAGCATATTGTACAATTATCCCAAGCAAACTTACAAACTAATTCTTTAGATGCCTGCCAACAATTTAAAAAGGACATGAAAGCATTTAATCCATTCCACTGGATCTCCTTACATTTGCCTCTTTGCATAACCACTATTGCCCGTCTCATTCTTGTTCTTATATGTTTATTTCTACTCTGCAGATGTGGAATGAAGAGTCTTAAAAGGACTCGAACCCTTCAGGCGGCATTCACTTTTCAAGATTTATTAAGAAAATGAAAAGGGGGAGATGTTGGAAGCTACCCATTGTCTATGCTATCAGGAAAGTGTAAAGAAGGAACCTGAAATGCTGGTGAACCTGGAGCTCTGGCAAGGACCAAAGCTATGCACAGATTGTTTAGTCAAGACAATGGTGGCTCAAGCAATTTCCTGACCAAATAGTCTCAAAGTAAATCTTTACTGGTATTTACTGACCTTTAAGATAATCTGTCTGCTAATGGAATTGGCTGCCTGACTAAGGGCAATATGTGTATCTAAAATGGACACCAGTGAAGCCTTTCTTCTTCAGAAAGACTCTCCACCTGGCCCCCTGTTTCCAAATTCATATTTGTTGTCTAATCTTGTCATTTGCCTGCAGTCTTTCTCCAGATCTTGAACCCTAAGCCACATGGGGCGTAGCTTCTCACAGAATACATATCGTTTTGCTAAATCTGGAATTATATGTGAAAGATAGAGTGTATGAGTGTGATGATCCATAGAAGTGTGGGGTCAGTGTTGAACAAGATTATAAAATAAGATATTGACAGGGTTTATCCATTAACTAGAGGCCAAGTGCATGAATTTGTGCATGGGTGGGGTCCAGGGGGGCTGGCCCCAATCAGGGCGGAATGGGGCTGGGTCTGTTGGAAGGAGGAGATGGCAGGAGGTTGGCCTGCGGCCGGGGATCAGGGCCCAATCAGGGTCAGGCCGGCTAAGTGAAGGGGCCATGGGTGATTGGTCGGTGGGCCCTGCCCCCGATTGGGATTGGGGGGGCCGATTGGGGGTGGGGCTGGCCATGGGGAGGGACTGTGGGCAGTGGGCCAGCCAGCCCTGCCCCTGAATGGGGTGGGTGGGGGTGCTGATCAGGGCCAGAGGCCTGGGGAAGGGGCCATGGATTGTTGGCCAGCCAGCCCTGCCCCTGATCAGGGTAGGGGGGCCTATCTCGGGTGGGACCATCCAGGGGGAGGAGCTGCGGGCTGATCAGGATGGTGGCAGCCCATTTTGGGCGTGGCCAGACAGCGTGAGAGGCTGTGGGCCTATCAGGATGGTAGGAGTCAATTGGGGGCATGGCCAGCCAGGGGGAGGGGCTGCAGGAGGTTGGCTGGCCAGCCCTGCCCACTATTTACTCCTACCATCCTGATAGGCCCACAGCCTCTTACGCTGGCTGGCCACGCCCCAAATGGACTGCCACCATCCTGTTCAGCCCGCAGCTCCTCCCCCTGGCTGGCCCCACCCCTATTGAGGTGGGGTGGTGAACAGGGGTGGGGCTGACCAGAGGGAGGGGCTTCAGGCCAAACAGAGTGGTGTGGGCTCAACAGGGGTGTGGCTGACTGGGGGGAGGAGCTGCAGAAGGTTGGCTGTCCATCCCAGCCCCATATTGGGGTTGGTGTTGTGATCGGTAGTGGGGCAGCCAAGGGGAGGGGCTGCAGGAGGTTGGCTACCCTGCCCTGCCCGCTATGGGGGTGGGGGCTGCAATCAGGGGTGGGCTGGCCAAGGGGAGGGGCTGTGGGCCTATCATGGTGGGCAGGCTGATGGGGACGTGACTGGCTCGGGGAGAAGGGAGGTGGTGTTTGGCCAGCAGGCCCAGCTCATAATTGGGGTGGGAGAGTCTGATCCGGGGCAGGTTGGCAAGGTGGAGGGGCGCGAGTTTGACTGCCGGCCCCACTCCCTGATCAAGCCAGTTTGCCGGCCACAGTGGGCGTCATAGTGACTGTTAGGTCGTTATGGCTGTTATGGTAGCTGCCTTTTATGTATGTATATAGACTAGAGGCCCGGTGCATGAAATTCATGCATGGGGGGTGGTGTCCTTCAGCACGGCCTAACCTCTCCAATCTGGGACCCCTTGGAAGATGTCTGACTGCCAGTTTAGGCCCAAAGGGATCAGACCTAAACTGGCAGTCAGATATCCCTCTCACAATCCGGGACTGCTGGCTCCTAACCGCTCGCCTGCCTGCCTGCCTGATTGCCCCCTAACCACTCCCCTGCTGACCTGATTGATGCCTAACTGCCCCCGTGCCAGTCTGATTGCCTCCAACTGCCCTCCCCTGCTGGCCCGATTGCCCACAACTGCACTCCCTGCCAGTCTGATTGTCCCCAAATGCCCTCCCCTGCCAGCCTGATGGCCCCCAAGTGCCTTGCCCTGCTGGCCTGGTTGCCCCAAACTACCCTCCCCTGCAAACCCAATCGCCCCCAACTGCCCTGCCCTGTCAGCCATCTTGTGGTGGCCATCTTGTGATTACGTGAGGGTGGCCATGTTTTGGTGGCCATGTTGTGGCAGCCATGTTGTGACAACGTGAGAGTGGCCATCTTGTGACAACCTCACGTTGGCCAACTTGTGGCGCTGCCGCACGATGCCACCTAGGCTTTTATTATATAGGATGTTCATGAGATATATTTTCTGATTTTGGGCAGGGAAAGGATATGAATAAATTAACTGACATTCATGAGTATATATTTAAATCTTGTGGCTAGTTACCAAACAGGATTCTGAGCCATAGTTAATTTCCATTGGTAATGTCAAGTTTTGTATTTCCTTGTAGAGACCTAACCTATCTTCTACCTGTGGTATCTACATGCTGTCAGGATCCCTTTTCTGAATCCAACCCCCACAAACAAGCATGTCCTGGGCACTTTTCTACTTCAGGGGTGCGCTCAGCACTGAGATGTGAGAGAAGGGATGTTCTCTTCCCACAGGAGGAATAACAGCTTCCTAGCACACTAGGTGTCAGGTGAGGGCCCCAGGACACAAGCACAGAAGACAGCGGCCCCCCAGTCAGCACTAACTGGGGGGAGAGCAGCATGTGCTTAAGAGAGGTGAGAGGCGAGGCTGAGCGGGCTATCCAGGGCCTTGGATGTTGGAAGAGGGAAGAGCATACAGTTGTCAGCGTGCAACACACCAGCACACAGTGAAGAGTCCAAACGAAGGAAACATCTGAGAGCAGCCAGGGAAACTGGAGGCAGAAGTCTCAGTGTCAGAGAGGGAAGCTGGGCTAACTTTGTCATGATGGAAGGACACCAGAACCATCCATGTTCCTCATATTTTCATTGTCCCTCTTCCGTAGCAACTAATCGGGTAGCCATAGAGGGGTGTGAGGTCAGAACATCGGACTATTTTCATAGAGTGCTCATTCAGGATTGCAAAGCCGTGTCCTGAAGACTGTTTGTTTCTTTCATAAGGATCTTGCTTTTAATTCATAGAGTAATTAAATCCTCAATACATTAGGTTACTCCCAATGTTAGTAGAATCATTTCTAGAATATGCACTCTCAGTGTTTAAACTGCTAATTATCTGATCGGTTCTGGGCTCTTACAGCTGACCAGCCTCTCAGGAGGGAGCCCCACTAACCTGACTCATAAAATCCTCGGTGCTCTCTGTCTCACCCACAAATGGCCTTCAACATAAAGATACAATTTCTAAGCCTGGGAGTCAAGGTCCATTCAAGCTGGCTCCATGCTACCTGTGAACATCGTCTTGTCCTGGTCCCCCTGAGCCACCCTGTGCCCCAAGCAGGGGTCCCCTGCACACTTTCTTGAACCCAGCACACCCTTCTCTGCTTTGGAGCACATCCTGCTCATGTTGGCTGCTGCCTGAAGCACTCCGCCCTCCCCCCTCTCCACCTCTTGAGGGTAGTGGTTACATATTCCTTGTTTTGTCCACAGAGATGAGCAGAGTGAGATACAGACAAATCCCATAGTTTCATAGCTGTGATAGACTTTTAGAGAGATGAGATCTACTTAAAGATAGTAAAGAAAATATATTGTAAAGTCTTAAACAGATGAAATAATATCCAAGTGAATAAAATAAAGAATGTAAGTTCTTCTCCGTGGACACCCCATAAGGTTGACCAGTGATTTTCCTCCCAGACAGTAGTCTAGCTGCAGAGAACGAAACTTTTTTTCCCCCCAAAGATGGCATTACATTATGTACTCTGTTCTGCAGCTTTAAGGTTTATCTTTCACTTACTAGTTCCTGAACCTTTTCCCACGTCAGTGCAGATAGATGACTTAAAAAAAATCAGTTGGAGAAAAGCCTTAAGCATGTTTTTCTCTGCCCTGAAGAGGCCCTGCAACCTGTACAGGAGCTGCAAGTAAAACGGAGGGGATGGAGCAAAGTAGGGATCCAGGGCGTTTCTCCACTTATGTCATCTCCCTTGGCGCCTCCCCTGTCACTATGGACCTGCTCCCAGGAGAGGGACACTCCCAGCCCAGCGCCTTTGTAGGAAGGATCACCTGCAGAAAAGAGAACCAGAGTCAGGATTGGGGTCCCGCTACCTGAATAAGGAAAATTCGTAGTCAGTGAACACAGCCATCGGGCAGAATTGGGGCACACTTCTCACCATCACTCCCTTTCCTCCCTCCCTCCCTCCCTCCTTCCCATAGGCTCAGTGGTTTGTCTTTGGGAGTTACTTAATAATTATTGTTCCTTTATCCAGGCCCTGCTCTGCCAGCATCTCTTATCTCTACCTCTGCCAGAGACCTTGCCCTTCATCCTCTCCTACCCGCCCCGATGTTCTCTTGGTCCCGAGGATAATTTGGAAACCATTGGGATCACAAGAACATTATCCAGCTCTCCCGTGACCTGATGACGAATTTTACCGACTCCAACCTGAGGGAGTAGCCCCATCCCCGCCAAGGGCTCTTGGGCCCCTTATAGGGAACCGAGGCGCGGGAGCACCTCCTGAGCACCACCCGCATACCCGCCTGGAGCTGTTCTGAATGACCCTGAAGCTCAGCCAGGATGCAACCCACCTCCGCTCCCAGCCAGTGCCAGGAGAGCACAAGACACTCCTGTTTGCGCAAGGAAGCATCAGGAGGCTAGGCGCCCAGCCAGGGAAAAACTAACCCCAAACCGAACTTCAAACCTGGTGCCCCTTTACTTCCATTCTAAAACATACCGCTCACTCCTTAACGGAAATCAGCCCTCCCCACCCCAGTGCGCCTCTCCATCCTGAAGTTGCCCTAAATTGCACCCCATTTTCCTCCCCACGCCCCTTAAGTGCCTTCATTTCTTCTCAGCGCACTCTGCCTTCAGCATCGGTCTTCCCGGTCTTCTCGAGCGCGTTACTAGACTTTTGTCTACACAACAACAACCCGCGGCGCTTTCCTCCCAGCCCGGGAGGCCCCAACCCAGTCCCCAGGGGGCAGGGCGGTCCCTGCGCGGGAAGTTCCGCTTCTGGGCGCCTGGGCTTGTGGTTGCTGGAGAAGGGAGAGGCGATTGGGCCTGGCACCACCCCTTTCCCCGCCCTCCCGGCCCGCCGCGCCCGCCCCCGGGAATTGCGGGACTCCTCCCAGGGCCCCGCACTTGAACTGCAGGGGCTGGATCAGGTCCTGGCCCCAAGCACGGGGCGCCAAGGTTCTGGGTCTCAGTCCCCGTGCGGAGCCGACCGCTGGCGCGATGATGGCCGTCTGGCTGGTGCACGTCGGGCAGAAGCTGCTGCTCTGGGGCGCGCTCAGCGCCGTCACCCTGGCGGGCGCCACCCTCATCCTGAGCTTCCTGCAGATATTGGCGAGCTACGCGCATAACTGGCTGCAAATGAGGCCCATCCCTAGCATTTCGGGCGCCTACCCCTTTGTGGGACACTCCCTGGTCAGGAAGCGAAGAGGGACAGGTAAGGGACTGCGCGTCCAGGTGGCCCCATCCCCGCCAAGGGCTCTTGGGCCCCTTATAGGGAACCGAGGCGCGGGAGCACCTCCTGAGCACCACCCGCATACCCGCCTGGAGCATCAGGACTGGAGATGCAGGCTGCTGGGCGAGGGGCGCCTCTATCACCCCCTGTATAATGGGTTCCCAGTTCTCTCCAGTTTTCATTACATATAAGTGCAGTGTTTCTAAACTCTCGACCTTCTGCCTTTTCTCTTCTCATTTTCCCAAACTCCTGGCTGCTGCTATTTTAAAACTGCCTGTAGCCCTAGCCGGCTTGGCTCAGTGGTTAGAGCTTCAGCCGGAGGACTGAATTATCTTGGGTTTGATTTTGGTCAAGGGCATATGCCTGGGTTGCAGGCTCCATCCCCAGTCGGGGGCGTGCAGGAGGCAGCTGATCAATGATTCTCTCTCATCATTGATGTCTCTGAAATCAATAAAAATATATTTAATAAGAAAAACAACAAAACCACCTGTTTTTCTTCTGTTAAAATCCTAAAGGCAGACACAAATGATAAGTTAGTCTCTCTCTCTCTCTGTCTCTGTCTCTCTCTGTCTCTCTCTCCCTCTCTCTATCTTTATCTCTATTCTATCTCTATATTTCTCTCTCTCTTTCTCTCCCCCCCCCCCCCTCTCTCTCTCTCTCTCTCTCTCTCTCCCTCTCTCCAAAAGAAGGTACGAGAAATGCACTTGAGACCAGAGCCTCTCCAGTAATCACAAGACTTGACCACAACTTTCATTCCTCCTTGGCCCTTCTAAGGAGGTTACATAACAACAATGAATTATGATGTTATTCATCAAGGCCTGCCCCAAAAGTCATATAGCAAGTTTCAGAAATCTTATTTGTTAAAGAGTGAATCGTTCTTTTATTGAAATCATCTTTTGAAGAGATAGCTTTACGTTATGTTATGATAGGGGTAGAGGGATCACTTTAAGTTAGAAAGCTCTTAAAAGTCCCTGATGTTTGGATCTCCCATGAGGGAGGGTGAGTTAGATCTTAGCACTTCATCTTCTTGGCTGTATAAGTTGAGATACCCAGAACTGAAAAGATTTGCCCCAAATGATACATTTTTTTCTTTTTAAAAAAATATATTTTATTGATTTTTTTACAGAGAGGAAGGGAGAGGACAGAGAGTTAGAAACATCGATCAGCTGCCTCTCGCCCCCCCCCACCCCCCACTGGGATGTTCCCGCAATCAAGGTACATGCCCTTGACCGGAATCGAACCCGGGACCCTTCAGTCCGCAGGCCGATGCTCTATCCACTGAGCCAAACCTGTTAGGGCCAAATGATATATTTTTAAATGAGCGCAGGACTAGAATCCAATCAGCCCTCAGCTTAATTGAAGAAGTTTTATATACTGAACATCACTTCCAAAGCTTAAAGGATTATTTCCTTTCCACTTTCCTTTCTCCAAATAAAAATAATGCTGTCATTTCAACTTCACAGGAATACATGAGGCCTCATGGGAGAGTGTTACCAAAATATAATATAGACCCCTCCTCCCCAACAGGAAACAATTTACTTAAGAAATCTCATCATAGTCTTTTGGGGGAATTTTTCTAAGAATTGAAATCTCTAGTGAATAAGATCCATTTCAAAACAAACTGTGAGTTATTGGATTCTTTAATGTAATTCTCCTTACAGTTACTTCCGGAGAGAAGAGAATGATAACACATTATCTTTCTCAAGGGGACTTTTTAATGCATCAACAACTACTGGATCTGGGCATGAGACCAACGTTTGCTCCCTTTCTGCTTGTAACCAAATTGTTTGATGCTGCAACCTTTGGGGAAGGGTTCAGGATCTTAAGGAGGGGCCAGTGCACAAATGAAAATACTGGACAAGAAATATGAATTTAGAAGGCATGGGGGCCAGGTGGAGACCTCTCTCTTGGAGAGGCACAGGGGCTTCTGGGTCCAATTTGCTTTCTATTCACTTGAATACACATTTGCTCTTTAGGAATACAAACAGGCAGGTCAAAGGTAAAGTTTGGTAAACAGTATAAGGATTATCAGGTTAGATAATTGCCTTGAGCCATTGAGCCAAAGCAGGACAATGTCATGCTGACTTTCAGCCCTGTTGAATACCAAAGTCCATTGGCCTTCCAATGTGTCTTTTTGCATTAATATGCTAACTACTGTTGGTTTTAGCCTCTGGTAGTTTGACTTTGACAAGTTGTTTAAAACTCTTTAAGTTAGAGTGTGTTACCCTCTACTTGTAAAAGTCACTATATTGCAGTTACTTTGAGGATTAGATTTAATGCGTGCATTTTCTAGACCATTGTCCAGAACTTGGTTTGAGTCCATTTTTTCATTGTCACTCATGCACTTATTTGAGGCCCTCCTTTGTGCCCAGCATTGAGCTCAGCAAAATTGGGCATAGCACAACATTTAAAGGTGTATTCCCCATCCTCAGTTCGCTTGTGTCTTATACAGGAGGCTGCGCCCTTCATTGTGTGGCTACCATCCGCATTCTGGCCTCAGAAGTCTCACCTGGAGAATTGCAACTGACTCCCAACTGGGCTGTTGAACTCTATCTTTTGCTTTTCCAGTCCTTTTTGTCAACACCTGTCTTCCCCAGCTGGCTCCCTGCTATGGGGCCCACCTGAGGCCATCAAACCACGGATTTTGATTTCCCTGTCTCCTCTGTCAGCCCAGACCAAGGCAGTGGCTATGGCCATGAGACACATATTTTGACACTGTTGATCTGACCTAGCTCCTTTCACAGCAGTTTAGCCAGTGGTTTGACGGGAAGGCATTTTGAATCGGGGTGATGTAATGGGGAGGATGGCACAGTGTGTCTGGGTGCCTGGGGTACAAAGCCAGGCCTGTACTTACCAGCGCTGTGGTATGGTGCAACCACTCAGCTGTGCACAACTTCCTCAGCTGTTCACTAACTTCTGTAATAGTGTTTGTCACCTGACTGTGGTGAGGCATAAAAGACATAAGGCATGGAAAACCCTTAAATCTGCTCTGGTGTTTAATTACCTTCCACAGCAAATAAATGACAGAATGAATGTCAGCTGGCTTAGAAGACTCATTATTGGGTTTGGAGGGGCCCAAATGTGCAAACGCTTTAAACAATAATTACTGTTTCTTCCGTGTCACGTGCAATGGACATCCCTGCGCTTTAGCCTCTCCCGCTGCACTGTGAGCAGCTTGCCCTGAAGCCCAGGGGTGGGGGGAGCTGAGCGATGGGAGAAGCAGCAGGGGTAGTTGAGTATGTGAACATGTATTGGCATGGAAAAGAGCTGGAAAGTTTAATAGTTGTTTTTTTATTCCATGTCAATCTGTCGGTGGGGCCCAGATTCCCATTTAAAACAACCCGTCAACACCTCAGGTGCCATCTGTATTGGGAGCCTCACAGTGCTGTGGGCATTAGTCCTGCTGCTGTCAAGGGGGCATTCCCTTTGCCTAGAAAAGCCTGGGTACCACATGCCTCCCAGCCAGTCTGCTCTCCTTACCCCTCCCTCCTCATGAGAGGCCTCATTTCCTAACCTAATTGGAACCTAGTCCTCCCGTGACCTCATGTTGTTTGACATGGGCTCTGTCTAACCTTTGCCAGGTCTTTTCTCTGAGGGCTGGACCTTGTACCCCACTCCTTCAATCACTGTGTTCCCCCACCCCACCCAGCCCCCACTCCGGGTCACACACACCAGTTTAATGTTTCCTGAGCTGACCCAGAGTTTGTCATTGTCTGAGCTTTCTGAATGCTGGGCTGCATTCCCCAATGGGCCTCAGGGATTTCCATACAGAAAGGGTTACCTCCCAAACTCTCCTCACTACTTCAGTGTTGTTGGGATTACTGGTCACCATTTCCCCACACCCAATATAAGGACCGGCCATAAAGCAGGACGAGGGCCCCTAACACTGGCTGCATGGAACCCCAGTCTTTTTCCCACCCCAGAAGCGTCCTGTGGCCTCGGAACACCAAGTTGTCCACAGATCCCACACACCTCAGTGTTATTGTCCTAAAATATAACTGTGGTTCTAGTACTCCTCAGGAACTTTCAGATATTGCCTAGAGACTGTAAAAGAAAACCCAACTTCTTTAGCCTTCCAACACTCCAAGCTCATCTATCAATGCTGTCATCCCCATCCTGTGCTTTGGCTAAACCTATAGGCCATTTTCAGACCTCCCTGCCTCTGCTCTGCTCTGCTATTTCTGCTGCTTGGTTTACCCTAACTTCCTTTTTCTTCCTATAAAAAGCCAACTCATTCTTTTATGCTCAAATGCCATGTCTTTCTTGGAATTTCTCCAGTCCTTTCAATGAAAATCGAGAACTCCTCAGACTTAACCTTCTAATTTAGCGCCCATTTCATTTGACCTGATACTGTGATTAGTACCACAGTGACCATCTTCTATGATTATAAATTCCCTGAGAGT
Source organism: Plecotus auritus (assembly GCF_963455305.1). Lineage (NCBI taxonomy): Eukaryota > Metazoa > Chordata > Mammalia > Chiroptera > Vespertilionidae > Plecotus > Plecotus auritus. Next base: position 10,292,090 of record NC_137772.1, on the reverse strand, counting down.
AGGGATCTGGTCTTTGGTGGTACATGTTCCTTGCCTGTTAAATACATGTGTGAGCATGTTGTGTTTTCAAGAAGAAGTGAGGTACTTCCATCATATTCATTCTTATATCTGGAATTGGAAACTGATTTGATTGATTACCAACTTTCCCTATCTAATTCCTACATTTTCCTCATTGCTTCTCAGTAATTTTTTTTAGCTTAATAATTCTTTCTTATATTCACTATGACATTCTTCCACATTTTTGTCACATTTCCAATCCCAATTTTTTTCCTATATCCAAGGAAATGTAGACATAGACTATTATTTATATACTAGAGGCCCAGTGTATGAAATTTGTGCATGGGTAGGGTCCCTAGCGGCCACTGGAGCACTGGACTGGGCCTCCTTCATTCTGCACCACCCCCTGGTGGTCATCACATGTCATAGCAAGCGGTGGAACTCCCAGTTGGTCGAACTCCCGAGGGGACACTTTGCATATTAGGCAGATAGATAGATAGATAGATAGATAAATATAGATATAGATATTGTGTGTATGTGTTTTTCTTCTACTAACGAAATCTTTTTAAATCTTCCTCCAGCTTACTTTTTATTCGTCTGCTTCAGAATAATAAAACTCCCCTTCGTTTTAAACTTTTAATTATTCAAATAATATTAGAACTACAGGAAAGTTATAAAAATAATATAGAGTTCGCATATGCCATACACCCAGCAAGGCTCCTCTGATGGTGTTATTTTACAGAATTAGTATCATTATCAAAACTAGAAAATTATTATTTGTCCAATGTTCTTAAGAATACTACTGCGCTTATTTGAATTTCACAACACTTCCTATGTTCTTTTTCTGTTCCATGACTCAATTCAAAATCTGACCTGGCATATAGTAGTTGTGCTTCCTTGTGTTATGCTCTTCAATATTAATTGTTTCTAATCTGTGATCATTTATCAGTCTTTCCATACACATCAAGACCTTGACACATTTTCTGAGAAGGCATTTTGTGGAATCACTCTCAGTTTGGATTTGTCTGTTGCTTTTTCAGAGTTTCATTGAGGTTATGCATTTTTGGCAAGAATACCATATGTGGTGTTAAAAGCTTTCCCTCTAAGATCAGGAAGACAAGGATGCTCACTCTCACCACTTTATTCAACATAGTATTATAGGTCCCAGTCAGAACATTTAGGCAAGAAAAAGAATGCAGACAACATGATTGTTCATATAGGAAACACTAGATTCCCCCCCCTCCGCCTCCCCTCCCCGTGCAAAAAATATTTTAAATAAATAAATAAATATAGTAAAGTTGCAGGATATAGAATCAATATACAAATATCATTTGCATTTCTTTATACTAACAGTGGACTATCAGGAAGAGAAATTAAGGAAACAGCCCAATTTACATTTGAATAAAACACTCTGAATAAATTTAACCAAGGAGGTGAAAGTCTGTAAACTGGAAACTATAAGATATTGACTAGAGAAGTGATACAAACTAATTCTATCATTACTTATTCTGTTGTACAAACTGTTCCAGTTTGGAGTATTAGGAGCTTTTCAGGTTGGCTGCTTGGTGTTTCAACATGGCCCCACCATTTTTTGAGCACTTCCTTATTTTTCTGGCACCATAATATATTCCACTGTTCTTGTATTTTTCTCTGCCTCGGCTCTAAAATCAATGACTTCTCCAAGGAGAATTGGTTTATTTTATGGTAGGACAGTATTTAGAAATACTGAGATCTAGTGCCTGTACTAGAAATGGGAGCCAACGTGGGAAGTTATATAACTAGAAATTTTGTTTAGAATGTCAGAGAAGACTTCGCAGCAAAATCACATTTAAGATGACACTTGAAGAATAAGTGTTATTAGACAAAAAGCAGTAGGAATAAGAGTTTCCTACAAAGGGAAGAGGTTCTGTAGAGGCCCTGAGACATTTGAGAAGTTGAAGGATTAGTAAAACTGAAGAGTTTTTTTAAATTATTTTTTTCTTGAGGTAACATGGGTTAATAACATTATCTAGATTTCAGGTGTACAATAGTATACTCTGATGTCTGTATACGCTTTTCGGTGCTCACAACCAAAAGTCTAGTTTCCCTCTATTACCACTTGTTTAACCCCATTTACCTACTTTGCCCTCTCTCCACTCTCCTCCTCTGTAACCACTATTCTGTTGCCGGTATCCTTGAATTTGTTTTTATTTTATTATATTTGTTCATTTGTTACTTTTTGTTTTATATTTTACATATAAGTTAAATCAGACTGTTTTTGTCCTTGTCTGACTTATTTCATGTAACATAATATCCTGAAGATCCATTCATGTTATCACAAATGACAATATTTTATCTTTTAAAAAATATATATTCTTTATTGATTTCAGAGTGGAAGAGAGGGGGAGAGAGAGAGAAACATCAGTAATGAGAGAGAATCATCAATTGGCTGCATTCTGCATGCCCCACACTGGGGGTCGAGCCTGCAACCCGGGCATATGGCCTGACCAGGTCATCGCTCAACCACCGAGCCATGCCAGCTGGGCCAATATTATCACATCTTCTTTATCCATTCATCCATCGATGGACACCTAAGGCTGCTTCCATGTCCTGGCTATTGTTAAGTAATGCTGCAATTAACATTGCGGTGCATATATCTTTTTGAATTAGTGTTTTCATGTTCTTCAGATAAATCCCCAGAAGAGGAATGGCTGGATCATATAGTAGCTCTAATCTCAATTTGTTGAGGAACTTCAATGCTGTTTTAGAGAGGGTGAAAGGGAAGCATCTATGTACCAGGGCTGGAGAGTTGGGACAGGTTTCCCTTTCTATAGAAGTGTATCCTGAAGCAGGTCAGGAGAAACTGAACAACCTCAGTGTTCTTGGGGAAGGCATGTCATAAGGTCACTACAAACATCCACAGTGCTTGGCATTTCACAGTTAACCAGGTTGTTGCACATATAGCATTCATAATTAAATTAGCCTCATAATTCATGCATTAATAATTTAGTAAGGACAACCGTGTGGTTTAGCTTCAAGAGGTGAACGATCTGGGAGATATTGAGTGAGTTGCCCAAAGTGAAAAGAGTAAAAACCCAAAAATGACACAGTAAGGAACTTACGTAAAATTAAATATTTTCTCCTAGAGTTTTTCCAGGGGATGATTCAGTGCACTGAAGAAAACAGACATGTGCCAATGCTAAAATTCTGGTTTGGCACAGTACCAGCAATAGCCATGTATAAAGCCGAAACTATAGAGGTGAGTAGATGGTGACTATGATCAATGTTTCACTGTATATTTGGTGGTATGAGAATCTCATCAGAATAAACAGTAAATATATGTCCTTATATTTAATTGAATTCAATGCAATGAGGATTCTATTACATATCTAAGGCTGTGAAGGTGCCATTTAATGCTTTCCAGATATAGTCTGAGTTCTGGGAAGAGTAGCAGCTTCTACATGTCTATACACATTTGGTATCAAGTAATATATTTGTCCTCCTTTTTTGGGAAGTCTTCAGTTGAGCAGAACGATAAATAGAGTATTCTATAAGGTGAGCTCATATCATCTGCCAGGCACTGTTTTAAGATTACAAAAATAGAAGACTAATAAAATATAAGTGTTTCCTTTAAGATGTTCAGAATATCCATTATACTTTTATTATTTCAATTTAATTTTTAAAAAGAGAACACTAATCTGATATTGATGGGGAAGATGTTGTTAATTCACGCTATTGAAATTACTCTTAAAAAATTGTTTACCTTTCTTTTACTTATTATCATGACATTGGGGTATTATCTGAAGGTCTGATGACAAAGGATTTGGGTCAGGAAGTAAAAATGGGATAAACAGACCGTCTCTTCATGGAGCAAAATTAACAGCACAATTTCCTAGGGTTGTTGGGCTTGGATACATCTTTCTTACTCATTGTGTAAAACTCTTATTAGAGTGTCTCTGGTACCACACTGCAGAATCTATTGGTCCAGAGGAGATAGTGGGAGGGCCACTTGTGGGGTTTCAGCCATTGCTGGCCTGTATAAGTGGGCTTAGTCTGTGTGGATAGAGATCTGTCTAAAGCAGGGAAATGCAGTAAGAAGCCTGAAAAGCATTTTGTGCATATGCTCATCCCTTCTGCTTTACTTTGGCTCCAGGCAACCTAACTATACCCATGGTTCCCAGGGCCACTTACACCCTGGAGACGGTCAAATGCGTACCTAGTGTAAGCTTCACTCCTGAGCTGCATACCTGCTTTCAACTATGGCAACTTGAATGCCTCCAATTCAACATAGCTGATCATGAACTTGTGATTTCCATCTCCCTAAATGTGGTCATCCTTTGATTCACCCGCCTTCTCTTCCCTCACTCCTACACTCAATAAAGAGCTCCACTTGGCTCCTAATTCATGGCAGGAGTCAGGGAATTATCTTGAGCATTTTCCATTCATCCAACTCCAGCTAGTCTCCAAGAGTGAGTGACAGCTGTATGCTCCAAACTCTAATTGCATTTCTTTGTGTCACAGTAATGAAAATGAACCACAACCAAGTAATTGTTATGAAATGTTACTTTAGAAAGTAGTTGTGTTCTAGCCCAGTATTCTTATAATTAAGGTGGCTTTCATATCTCTATCTCTCATTTTTCTTTTCTCTCTCTCTAAGGTAATTTTAACTAGCTCAAAGCAAATTGACAAGTCTTATCTGTACACCTTCCTACAACCATGGCTTGGCCTAGGACTTCTTACGAGGTAAGTCAGTGTAAATCGGTAAAGCTGTGTCATGCGTAACTTATGTCAGGCATTGACGTGAGGTGGTTTTCCTATAGCAAGAATGTGCTATTGGGTAGTAGGGAGAAGCTGAAAAGGTTGGGTGATAATGGGCCTCTGAGAGACAGGAACCCAGGGTGTAGAGTAGTCTCCAGCTGTGACATTCAATAATGATGATCAGCAGTGTTCCAAGGAGAGGTAGAAAGTGCCAGTGTGTAAAGGGAGTACGGCACAGGGGAGCTTTGAGCAGGGAAATCCTGAAAATTCAGTGAAAAAGGCAGTCATCCCCGGAGAAGTAAGTGGAGCACAGTGACATCAGTCCTTGCGCTGCCATCCAGCTCAGGACCCCGTCAACTGAGAAAGAGAAAGCAGGACTTCGGCGGGGACTTTGGAGACTTCGAAGATGTCAGAGATCATAGTAGACTCATGGAGCTCCTTGATCTTCAGAGGGTTAAGGTTGGCTAAAGGGGGGAAATTTCTAATGTTTGGAAACCCAGAACTTAGAAATCTAGAAAACTTCTTAAAATTTTCAATTTTAATGAGTGCTCTTTTAAATATTAGTAATATAGAAGGGTATCTAAAATATGCCCATTCTGTAACTGTGTATGACTCTCCCCTTGGCATTCTGACCAAAGCATTTGGGAATCTGTGGATTAAGAAGAATTTGTTGTCTTAACTATGCTTTATTTGTTTTGGATGTTGCTTTTCTCTCCTTTGTAACCATGTCTTGTATTTCTAGTACTGGAGACAAATGGCGCTCTAGGAGAAAACTGTTAACACCCACTTTCCATTTTACCATTCTGGAAGAGTTCTTAGATGTCATGAATGAACAAGCCAACATATTGGTTAATAAGCTTGAAAAACATGTTGACGGAGAAAAATTTAACTGCTTTTCTTACATCACTCTTTGTGCCTTAGATATAATCTGTGGTAAGTCTCATTGATTTGTTTGTAGAGCTATGATGTAAACAGAAAATGGCCCAAATAGAAAATAACACTTCATTGGGAAGCAAATGTAGGGGTTAGAAAGGATATTGCCTTCTTTGGGGTGGTCTTTCCCCTAAATTAGGCTCCTGAGAAGCAGTGCCCACTGCTAGGGCTCCGAGCAGAGCCAACCTGCCAGGAAGGTCAGAGGGAAGAAGGAGCGGGAACAGGGAGCAGGAGAAACAAAAGGTGCAAGAGTGAAAGGGGAAAGGAACAATTCTAACATGTATAGGAATTTATGTCTTTTTTCAAGTGTTTGCCACTGGAAATTAAACAAAAGGCATGTGCATGAATTGAATGGTTGCTTCTCACCCATATTTTGCAGAAACAGCTATGGGCAAGAATATTGATGCTCAGACTAATGATGATTCTGAGTATGTCCGTGCAGTTTATAGGTAAACAGAGCCCTTCTAAATATTTTTAAAATTTTTCAATTCAAGCTTTAAAAAATATCACTAATAACTTTTTGTCTGTGTTGTATCTTCTTCATTGTTTAACAATGAAATATTGTACTAAAAATCAACCTAATCATTTATGCATGTATTTTAACAGTAGGGGATTTATTGTATAAATTATGGCTTACCCAGGCTATGTTATAATTTTAAATAATTATTTTATGATATATTGAGAAATTATATTATGATGCTTAATGATAAGATAAAGATAAAAACAATATTTTTAGCATGAGAACCACTAGGTATAAAAATTTTTCATTAGAAAAACTTGTAGATATTATTCCAGAATGTTAGCTGTGATATTGTTTTGTGTTGTGTGCTTCTCTTTCTTATTTGTGTTGTTATTAATTCTCTCGTCCCATATTTTCTGCACTGAGTGTAGATTATTTTATAAATGAAATAGTCATATTTACTTTCAAAAATTGCTTGAGATTATTCAACTATTACAAGGCAGACCCAGGGTTTGATTTGAGGAATTGTTTCTTTAAGTCCACACATATTAGCATATAAAATTTGCCATTCATTACAGAAGATACTTTTATAGAGGTCCACAGAACAGAATAACAGGGAGACGAGCATCGAAATAAATAAGTATCTATAGTAACAAAAGGGTAATATGCTAATTAGACCAGGAGACTGGACATCCCCTGACCATACAACTTCCTTCCAGACAAAGCCACAGTTGTGGGGGCCGAGGCAGAGGTGGTTAGGGGCGATCAGGCCAGCAGTGGAGGACAGTTGGGGGCCATGAGGCTGACCAGGGAGGGCAGTTGGGGACCATGAGGCCGGCAGGGAGGGCAGTTGGGGGCCATCAAGCCAGCAGGGGAGCGGTTAGGTGGCGATCAAGCCGGTAGGCAGACAAGCAGTTAGGAGCCAGCCGTCCTGGATTGCTAGAGGGATGTCCCTCGAGGAGTCCCCTGAGGGGTCCCAGATTGGAGAGGGTCCAGGTCGGACTGAAGGACCCCCTCTCCCCCATGCATGATTTTTGTGCACCAGGCCTCTAGTAAACTTATAAACTATCATTATTGTTTAGAAAGAAAAAATAAAGTTGATATTCAAGAAGAAAACAGCAATAGGGCTCACAGATTGAGTGACCAGAAAAGACCACTCTGCAGAATTGGCCTGTAAGCTGCTCTCAAAGGAGGAGACCATGTCTAGGTCTTCCTGCTCCATCACTGGAAATGTTGAGGGAGGGACTCGGGACAGGGATGTGACAGAGGGGCACTTTACTGGAGAAGAGGACAGACAGAGGAGTGATCAAGCAAATGCGTGGACATTAAACAGGCAGATTTCATCCCACCCTGTGGTATAAGAGCTACAGGCAGCTCGGGGAGGTCCGGAACTCTTCCCAGAGAAATAGAAGGAGAGATCAGATGGCCATCTAATAAGGATGTTTTGTAATGGATTCTTCATTCCTCTAAAGGACCCATTTAATTTTTAAGCTTCCTTGGATGTGTAATAACCCATGCCTTCATTGTTGAGCATAAAGCATAGAGCTCTTAGAAGGCTCTAAGACAAATTATCATCATGGCCACATATTACCCTCATTGAGACCAGGCACCAAACAGGTACTCAATCAATGCCCATTTTTGATATATCAGCTGATACATTTGCACCCTGTTTATAGGATGAGTGATTTGCTACATCGAAGAATGAGGACGTTTTGGCTCTGGCATGATGTTTTGTACCTTTTGTTTAAAGATGGATGGGAGCACAAAAGGAACCTAAAGATCTTACATAATTTTACCAACAATGTAAGTCCTCATTTTTTTAACTGTGGATAAACAGACATAACATAAAATTTATCATAATAGCCATTTTAAGTACCATTCAGTGGCATTAGGGGCATTGACGATGTTGTGTAACCCCTACCACTATCACTTTCTAGAACTTTTATAAGTGCATGACTCCCATGTTTGTTAACATACCCAGTCATTAATGTTCCCTCCTGAGGAGGTTAGTCTACTGGGGAGGTTGTCTATAAATAAATAATTACAAAATGTGATATGAGCTATGGTAGTTTATTAACAAACTGGGTGCTATGCTAAGAGAATAAAGACACAGAAATCTGTGTTATAAGAATCTTCTGAAAAATGTTTGGATTAAGCAATGGTTTTCCAAGACAAAGGACATTTATGGCAGTATCTTAAACTGGAAAAGATAAAAATTAACTAGATATTACTATTTAATTTTTAATGACAAGGAAATAGTAATGTTCTGGATATAGTCTGTCTTTGTGTTAAAAGTATGTTTATGAAAAGGCAAACTTTAATTGAAAACATGCATTATAATTTAAATGTCCTGATAAAAGTGCCGAAGTAATTATATTTATCCTTTGCTGTAAATTTTAGTTTAAAATATGATGGCATTGCTTCCTGACAGTGAGGTTCTGCGTCCACCAACAGACTAAGTGGTAGAGTCCCTAGATGTTAGATGAGTGAGATGTTGGAGTGAGCTGCCCTCAGTGGAGTATAGCATAATTGCCTGGCAAGAGGTGAACGGTGAACAGTTTGTATTTTATAGGTATAATTACACTTGGCTTCAAATTTCATGCATTAATATCAGTATCAATAACGAATGAATTCCAGATTGGATGGACAATATAAAAAATTGCATACTGAGTGCCAGGCACCAGGGGTTCCACCAAGAATCAAAGAGAGGACACGGCGCTTGCCCTTACTGAACTTGGGATCTGTTCATTCAAAGCAGAAGCAGGTTTGGACAATTGCCTGAAAGGAGGAGAAAGTTGAAATGTGTAACCAAATTAAGCTCAGGGTCTTTCATTCTTTTATTCATTCAACACATACCTGATGGGGATTTCTAAAATGCCAAGCAGTGTTCTAAAGGTTGGAAATATATGAATGAATAAAGACAAATTTGCTGCTACATTGAAGTTGGAGGAGAAAGTCACTAAATAACAAATACAATGCCAGGTGGTAAGTGAAATGGAAAAAAGGTAAAGCAGGCTTAGGGAGAGAGTGAGTGCCAGGGACTAGGGTAGCAGTGACCCTGACAGTGTGACAATGGGCAGCGGAGATCTAAAACTAGGGAGGAAGCTAGTCATGCTGGCTTCTGAGGCAAGAGCATTCCAGGCAGAAGGAGCGGCAAGCATACAGGGTGATTCTTTTCTCCAATACAACACGTAATTAGAGTGATCTATAATTAGTCTATTATATAATGATTGTGTTCTCTCCACCACCCCAACTTTTTCTCATGAGCTCTTTCAGCTCGCTGGGGCCCTATTCAGGAGACTACTACTCTATTCCCATGTTGGGAAAGCTACAAAAATAGTCCTTGGAAATGATGTATTTGTCTGACATTAAATTTGTTTTTAAAAATCTTATCAAATAATGCCCTAAACATGTTCACAGAAAGCTTTACCAAATTTTCACAAAATCCTAACTTCCTGTTGAGTGATACAGAACAGGAAAGGCTTAGAAAAAAAAATCATTTAAAAGAGCTGGTATATTTTCACAGGAAAATGGACTATTAGGCCATATCAATTTCCACACAAAAGCATGTGATCATTTACATCATCCAGGTCATCAATGAACGGGCCAATGAAATGAAGAGAGATGAAGAACGTAAAAGTGATGAAAAGGGCACGACCCTCTCCAACAGAAAACGCAAGGCTTTTCTCGACCTGCTTTTAAATGTGATGGATGATGAAGGGTACAAGCTAAGCCATGAGGCTATTCGAGAAGAAGTGGACACTTTCATGTTTGAGGTATTTTGTATTGTCATGGTAGTCTCAGGTATCATCATTAAACAAATTACAGTTCCTGTTACATAACAAGATAATGTTTTGTTTTTGTTTTTGTTTTTTAATCTTGGGAGTTTAAAATGCTAAGGATGAAGAAATAGCCAGCACTAATACTTAGACATGTTTAAGCATTTAATAGTGAAATTAGAAATAACATGAAATAGCAAGCATTATTTGTAGCCATCTTTTAAAATATGTTGGGTTCCTTGGCATAAGGGACGATCTGTTCTCAATTTATTTTTAACTTAAAAAGATAATCAATTTATAGGAATTCTTTTAAAAAGTTTTTAGCATTTTTTAAAAGTCTGATCACATTTTGAAGTAGCTTGTTATAACTGATCAAGAGTCATTATATTGTATTTAGAAATTACCAAGTTTAAGACCCTAATTAAATACCAGATCAACTTTCTTCTTCAGAAAAAGCTGTAGACTTGTATGGTTTTTTTTTTTTTTTTTTCTTCCCAACATCAGGAAGTTTTCTGTCATTATTTCTTCAAACAGGTTTTCTATTCCTTGTTCCACTTCCTCTCCTTCTGGCATCCCTATGATGCGGATGTTGTTTCTTACTTGTTGTCCCAAAGCTCCCTTCGGCTCTCTTCCTGCTTTTTAAGTTTTCTTTCCAGTTGCTGCTGTGTGTGTGTTTTTTTTTTCTACCTTGTCTTCCAATTCTCTCGTGGTCCTCAGCCTCTTCTAGTCTGCTTTTGAAGCCTTCCATTATGTTCTTTATTGCAGCTAGATCATTCTTCATTTCCTCTTTTTTTTCTAATAAATCTTTATTGTTCAGATTATTACAGTTTTTCCTGTTTTTTCCCCCTATGGCTCCCGTCCACCCGGTTCCCACCCCACCCTCTGCCCTTACCCCCCGCCCCCCCACCCCCACCCCCGCCACTGTCCTCATCCATAGGTGTATGATTTTTGTCCAGTCTCTTCCCACACCCCCCACACCCCTTTCCCCCTGAGAATTGTCAGTCCACTCCCTTTCTATGCCCCTGATCCTATTATATTCACCAGTTTATTCTGTTCATCAGACTTTTTATTCACTTGATTTTTAGATTCACTTGTTGATAGATATGTATTTGTTGTCACTTTGTTGTTCATAATTTTTGTCTTTACCTTTTTTTCTTCTTCCTCTTCTTAAAGAATACCCTTCAGCATTTCATATAATATTGGTTTAGCAGTGATGAATTCCTTTTGCTTTTTCTTGTCTGTGAAACTCTTTATCTGCCCTTCAATTCTAAATGATTGCTTTGCTGGGGAGAGTATTCTTGGTCATAGGTTCTTGCTATTCATCACTTTGAATATTTCTTGCCACTCCCATTTGGCCTGCATAGTTTCTGTTGAGAAATCAGCTGACAATCGTATGGGTACTCCCTTGTAGGTAACTAACTGTTTTTCTCATGCTGTTTTTAATATTCTCTCTTTTCATTTGCCCTTGGCATTTTAATTATGATGTATCTTGGTGTGGTCCTCTTTGGATTCCTTTTGTTTGGGGTTCTGTGCGATTCCTGGACTTGTAAGTCTATTTCCTTCCCCAGGTAGGGGAAGTTTTCTGTCATTATTTCTTCAAATAGGTTTTCTATATCTTGCTCTCTCTCTTCTTCTGGCACCCCCATAATTCTGATGTTGGTATGCTTGAAGTTGTCCCAGATACTGTCTCCTTACAGTATCTTCTTCTTTTTGGATTATTTTTTCTTTTCCGGTTGGGTGTTTTTTGCTTCTTTGTATTTCAAATTGTTGACTTGATTCTTGGGATCCTCTAGTCTCCTGTTGGATCTCTGTATATCATTCTTTATTTCAGTCACTGTATGCTTAATTTTTAGTTGGTCCTTTTTCATATCCTCGAGGGTCTCACTAACTTTATCGGCCGGTTTCTAGAAAATTCTTGAGTAACCTTATAACCGTGGTTTTGAACTTTATATCCAGTTGTTTGCTTTCCTCCATTTCTTTCATTTGTGACCTGCTTTTTGTCTCCTCATTTTCGCTGCTTCCCTGTGTTGATAGCATGGCTTTGTGTGCTAGGTGTCCTATAGGGTCCAGTGACTCAGCCTCCCTAATTACCTGAGGTGGACACTCTTGGTGCACCCCTTTGTGGGCTGTGTGCACAGTCTTGTTGTAGTTAAGCCTTGATTGTTGTTGGTATCACTAGGAGGAATTGACCTTCAGTCCACTTGGCTGTGAGGATCAGTTTTATCTATGATGGGAGAACTTCTATGCTGGAGACACCCTTTTGGGGCAAGACTTTCTTCAGTGGGGCTTTGGCACTCACTGAGTCTGACCCCTGAGTGTGTCTCTTATGGATCTGAAGTGTTGTAGTCTGGATAGTCTCTCTCTAACCACTGGGTACACTGGCTCTTGGATCTCCAAGGAGAGAGGCCACCCAGGAAGAGCTGCAGAGAGATCTGCAGATTCCTTCTCTTTGTTTGGGGTTTGGAGGTACCCAGATGAGGCCCGGCTGTGAAGCAGTGCAAGCTGCTGTGGAGCCTTGGGTCTTCTTTTGGAGGCTCTGGGGCCCTTTGACCAGCTTCAGTACGTTAGGTTTCAGATTGCAAAGGTCCAGGCCATTCATATGCAATAGCCTCTGTGCACAGCTGGGGTGGGGTTGTAAATTGGGTGGTGCGGGATCTCAGGGAATCACCAGGGTGGAGCAAACAGCAATGGATAACTGTCAGCCCTTCCTGGAAGATGTCCCGTGTCTCTGTGTCCCGCAGCACCATGCAGGAACAATGATCGCTGCAAGTACCTCTGAGAGAAAGCCGCCCTAGAGTTCCACCCAATGCCAGAGAGTCCAGTTTCTCCACGTATGAATCTGGGTCCCCAGAATCTCAACCAGAACTGGAGTTCAGAGCAGTCAGGAGCTTGTATCTCCCTCCTGATTCAAAAAAACAACAGTGTACTCAGTTGCCAGCCCTTTTTGCACGTGTGCCTCCATACCTCTGCACTTCACTTCTGGACCTCTGCACCTCCTCCGAATCTCAGTGTGCTTTTCTCTTTCCTTCTAGTTGTATAATTTCCACTCAGCCAGCCTTCCTGTGGTTCTGGATGATACCCATTTTGTCTTGTAGTAGTAGTTTTGAAGTGGTTGTGCAAGGCAGCAAGTTCAGGTGTTTACCTATGCTGCCATCTTGGTTTCTCTCTCCTCTTCATTTCCTCTTGATTCCATTTCATGTTGGTGACATTCTTATTCAGATTCTTATAATTCTCATTGAGTTTTGTGTATTTGTCATCCAGACGTTTGAGCATCCTAATAACCATTACTCTGAATTCTTTCTCTGACAAGTTACTTGCCTCCATCTCATTTAATTCCCTTTTTGGTGATTCCTTTTTTTCTTTCCTCAGGGGATTGTTTTTATGTCTCCCCATTTTTTGCTGTAATGTTTTAATTGTTTCTATGTGTTAGATCCAACTGCTTTGCTACCCAGCCTCCTTTGGGGGTGATGCTATGTAGTTGGTGGTTTTTGGGACCCAGTGGTGCAGTCTCTCAGATCTCCTGGGCTTGGGGATCTAGCAGAGCCCCCTACTTGAGCTATTTGGGTTCTCTTGATGTAGTTGGATCACGAATGTTAGTTTCTTATTCGTGGATGAAGTCTTGTCACAGATTGGGAATGTGACTCAACTCTAGCTTCGTTGTACAAGCTGTTGTGGGTGTGATCGTGGTTTCAGCTCTTGTGGAAAGGGTTTCCTGAGGTCTCACTGGTATGTGCTCATTGTGAGTTTCCAGAGTCCATGGGCTTGGAAGGAGTCTCAGGGCATGAGGCTCAAGTACTATGACTTTGGCTGGTGTTGTGTGAGTCTTGCTAGGGGAGTGTCACTCTGTAACTCACTACCAGGGTCCAAGAGCCTGTGATGGTGGGGGGCAGCTGTTCCTACTCTGTGGTTGAGGCAGTGGGACTCTGGTCAAAGTGATTTCCCTCTCTGAATCATGAGCGGATTCAGGAGCCAGCAGCTGGGGTTGTGGGCATCTCGGAGTCTGTGGCTGAAACAATATGACCTTGTCTGGGGAGGTGGGTCCTCAGTAACTCACCAAAGTGTCCAGAGGTAGGAAGCCAGGAGGGGGTGTTGTGGATCCTGTTGAGGGGGCCATGCACCCTTGGTTGGAGTGGCACCCAGCCAATGGTAAATCACTTAGGGGCCCAGGAGCCATCAGTTCAGAGCAGTCGCGAGCTTGTATATCCCTCCCCATTCAAAACGACAACAGCGTACTCAGTTGCCAGCCCTTTCCACGCATGTGCCTCTGTAACCCTGCACTTCACTTCTGGACCTCCGCACCTCCTCCGAGTCTCAGTGTGCTTTTCTCTTTCCTTCTAGTTTTATAATTTCCACTCAGCCCACCTTCCCGTGGTTCTGTGCTCGAGGGGCTTTGTGCTCGAGGGGCCCACACGCTAGAGCTACATGATTGTGGTATGCCGCCAACCCAGGGAGGGAGAAGTCCCAGTATCTCCTTCCCGGGATGTGTGTCCTTGGTTGGATACACACGCCCAGCGGCGTCTTACAGAGGCACCGAGGAGCTGTCTGCTGGGGTGGTGGGCTCAGGGGGCCCCTGTGCTGGAGCAGCGCTACCATGAGGACTGGATGCTGGCAGCCAGTGTTGTGCCTTGCTGTGGCACAGAGAGGCATCTGGGAGCTGCCTGCTGGGGCAGTGGGCTCAGGGGGCCAGTGCACTAGATCGGTGCCACTGCGGTGACCGGAAGTCAGCAGTAGAGGAGGGGGAAGTCCGAGTTTCTGCAGCCGGGGTCTTCTGCCCTTGGTTGGATACCAGAGCGCCCAGCAGCTGCTCACAGAGGCACCCAGGAGCCACCTGCTGGGGGGCAGACTCAGAAGACCTGTGTGCTGAAACCACGTGACCTTGATGTCTGTGAGCAGGCAGCTGGGAAGTAGAAGTCCTAGTTCCTACTGCCGGGGACGTGCATCCTTGTTTGGATACATGCGCAACCACGGGCGGCTCACAGAGGCATCAGAGAGCCCTCTGCCCGGGGCAGCGGACTCAGGGTGCCTGTGCACTGGATTGGAGTGACTGCAGTGTCCAGAGGTCAGCAGCCAGGGAGGGGGAAGTCCACTTAGCTGCGGGAGCCGTGCGCCCTTGGCGGTAGATGCCCGAGGGTCTGCAGGTCTGCGGGCGAGGCAGCAGGCCTTTGGCTGGTGTGGCTGCAGGGTCGCGGGCAGTGTCCAAGGCCAGTCTGGGTGGTGGTGCTGAGTTCCTAGAGGAGGCCGCTCTCCCCCTCAAGATGGCGTGGGCTCCCTGCTCGAGCCCCACAGCCGGGGGAGTGCCCACAGCGGTGGTAGGGGCTCCCTGTCCAGGAGAGCCTGGTCTGCCAGCCTCTGGTTCTCCTGCCGGATTTGACTGTCCCTCACTCATTCACACACACACTACACACGTCCACACACTCCCCTGTCACTTCCTCACTCACTCACACCCTCTCCCTCACCTCCGTCCTGCCTGCCACCATCTTCCCAGCTCCTTCTAGTAGAGAATTTAACCAGTTTGTGATTCTTAAGAGATTTCTGGACTTTATATTAAAAAAACAAAAAACAAAACAAAACACGACGAATTTAAAAAATATATAGTTTTATTGATTTTTTTTTTTAGCGTGAGAGAGATAGATACATCAATGATTAGAGAGAATGATTGCTTGGCTGCCTTCTGCATGCCCCCTACTGGGGATCGAGCCCACAACCCAAGCATGTGTCGTGACCAGGAATCGAACCATGACCTCCTGGTTCATTGGTGGATTTTCAAGCACTGAGTCACACCAGCCGGGCTCCCAAGTTTTTTTGTGAAGAATAATTGAATTTGTTTCTACAAAATATTTGATTTTTTTGCCTTAAACTCAGCAAAGTTAAATGGGGCTATTTATCAAATTCTTGATGTGGAGACTATTGCTCAGAACCACCCATGTGCTCCCTGGTGTCCGGGTAAAGCCGACCGTACAAGTGGGGGACAGTGGAGAAGTGCAGATCTGGCCACTTGGCTCAGGAAAGTCACACTTGTATTTCCTCAAAAACAGTCCAGCGCACGGAGTTCCCTTGGAATGCCTCCTGTTAGCCCAGCCCAGCCTCTCTCCCCAAGTATGTGACTCTGTCGTATTGAAATGTCCCTGTACCAGAGGCGTCCCCTTTGAAGGGATTGTTTCATTGGTTTGTTCCCCACGGAGGTAAAATACTGTATAAAATTAACTTGTTCTGTCTGGGGTCACATCACAGCTGTCAAATCCAGAGACAATTCAAAATAGAGCTAGCATCCCTAACCGTCTCAATAGAACTCTGCTTTCTAAGCTATTTTTTTTTCTCTTACATTGTAGGGCCATGACACAACTGCAGCTGGAATAAACTGGGCCTTGTACCTATTGGGGTGCTATCCAGAAGTCCAGAAAAAAGTGGACAATGAACTGGACGAAGTGTTTGGTATGTATGGCCCCTTCACTACTTACACAGAAGGTCCCAAGTCACTGAAGCAAATGGCATTCTTGCTCATTAAGAAAGTGCAGTCGGGCCTGTTCTAAAGACACTAATAAGCAGGAAGGCGGCCATATGGGACCCCTTCCAGGCCTAATGTCCTTTGCAAACCTCACCCATTTGTTTATGGGCATTTGCTTATTGCTTGGCATGTGACTGCACCGGGCTAGATGCTGGGGCTACACAGACAAATGTCCCTGTCCTCAGGACCTCGCTGCTTCATAGGTGAAGCAGACACTGTGTATAAAGTACCAAGTCATGGCTATGTTCTTGGGTGATATGAGGAAGGGGCTGGCGGAGAGCAGAGAGGAGAAGTGAAGCTGATTAGTGGGGTCCAGGAGAGCTGTTCCATATAGGATGGCTGTGGGTTAGGCTGATGGGACATAAATTTCTTTTGCACAACCAGTAACCTGTAGGTAAGGAGTCCTAGGCTGATGCCAATAGCGATGTTGTGAGAATCCTGGGCTTGCTCTTTTTTCTCTCTGTCATTTTCATCATCGTGGATTTTGTTTTCTTGTTGTTCTGGGTCTCATGTTTATTTTAAAGGCAAGAAGAAAGGGGAGGAGGATGAAGGATAATATTAGTCTCCTTTGACTGCAGTCACAGATACTGCAAACTGGGTGGCTTAGCACGATAGAAATTTATTCTCTTACAGTTCTGGACACCAGAAGGCCCAGATCAGTATCTCTGAGTTAAATCAATGTGTTGGCAGGGCTGCACATTTTGGAAGCCTGAGGGGAGAATGCATTGCTTCTGGTGACTGCCAACATACCTTGGCTTATGGCCACATCATTCAAATCTCTGTCTCCATCTTCACATCACTTTCTCTTCTGTGGCTGTGTGTCAAATCTCCCTCTGCTCTCTCATATCATAACATTTGTGATGGCCTTCAAGGCCCACCTGGATAATCCACAATCATCTTTCCATTTTAAGATCCATAATAAAATCTTTAAAAGCACCTTTTCCCAAAAAAGGTAATATTTAAAGGCTCTAGGGATAAGGACCCGATATATTTGTGGTCACGATCAGCCCACCACAAAGGAGCTGTGCATTGTGCCATCAACTTAATCCTTTGTTTAATCTGATGGCATATGGCTTCCCATGGCTGGGAAAAGAAAGGTAAAGGTTGGTTGGCCAACCAACCAAGTGGTATCTGATGGATTTTCCTAGTGCAAAGTGGGGAAGGAATCATAAAGGAAAAGAGGAGGAGGTGGAAGCCATTCTGGAAAGAGAGGCTCCAGTTGCACATGGCAGAGTGGAAGAGTTGGAAGATGATAGTAAGCATTAAAGGACAGTGGAATTCAGAACATTTGTTAGAACCCATTGAGAGGTGAAGTTGGAAAAGTAATTTCATGTCCAGATGGTGTGAGGACTGGATTTTCATATCAAGAGGGAAGACTTTGTCTTGTAGAATGGAGATGATCTAAACTCCTGGGCTGTTTCTGTCATCATTTCATTTTTCCCGTTTCAAATTGAATTTCTCTCAGATTGCCTCTGGTGGGTAAATTGGGTATTCTAGAAACCCGGGTTCTTTTGGAATATGTTTCCACGTTTGTGATTTTTACAATTTCTAGCCCAATGCAGGTGTCACAAGTGCTTTTGGATCTCACATAATTAGAGACACCATTTTTACTAGAATTTTTATTCTGCTGCTTCTCATGCTTTTGGCTAATTGTGCCTCACTTCTCTTCTATCCCCAGTATTAGTTCTAAAATTTCTTTGAGCAACTGATCTCTGAATATTGGGATGTAAGTATTCATTCCTCTTTTTTTTTTTTTTTTTTTTACCGAGGTAAACTTCACATTTAGTTTCATTATAACAAAGCAACTTGTACACTTTTAATGTTTAAAATTGAGGGTTATCTTTTCAGTGAAACAAACAAAAAAAATTAAATAAATAGGAGCAAGATTACAATAGAGAATGACGGTTCCCAATAAGATTCGGCAGGTCCACTATTCTTCCATTGAGTGGCAGGGCCAAGGCCGTTATTAGTAGAGAATTTTATTTTCAAAGTATCATCTTAAACTGCAAGGAAGTCCATTAACATCACAATTCAACATACCAAAAGGGAAGCCTTGTTGTCAAAATTTCCACTTAACTAACCCAAACATCTCATATCTACCCTTTGACCTTGTATAAACCCGTGTTTTTTTTGTTGTTAAAAAATGTTCCATACAAGAGAAAGTAGACAGGCATATGTTGGTAAATGCTAACTGTCCACATTACAGAGACAATGTAATCTGTGTGCTCATTGTACAGAGAAAGGAGGGAAAAGGGTAGAATTCTGTGCACTACGACGTGGGCTGAGCCTTCAGCCTCCAGCAGAGCCAAGTAAGCAGAAGGTTTTTCTTTCCCAGGGAGCACAGGGGCATTGATTCCATATAGTGTATCAGGAAGGGATAAAAGTGAATTTGGACTTGTATGCATGCATATAAGCCTAAGCAATGACACAGACACCAGGGGATGAGGGCATGAGTGGGGTGTTAGGGGTGCAATAGGGGGATAAGGACGCATGTGTAATACCTTAATTAATAAAGAAAAAAATAAAAAAAATACTTCTAAAAGTTAAAAAAAAAAAAGTGAATTTGGAACAGAAAGTGTTAGAGATTCTTTTCCCACTCTATTCTGCTCAAGGTATTTCCCCCAAATAAGTTGAGAACCAGGATGTAAGGGAGAGAAAAGACTTAAAGAGCAGAATGACTGAGCCGAAGAGTGAAGCAAAACAATAAAACAAAAAAAACCCAGACTGTAACTTGCTCCACTGACTGGAGGAAACTTTTAAAAAGAAGGTTGGAATCCGTCAGTGTTCCTTAGTCATCTTCTCCTTCATCCTCATCAGCTTCTTCGTTGGTAGCTTTCAGTCCTCTCCCTCTCCCCCTCCATCATCATCTTCTCTTCCCCTTCCCCTTCTTCATCTTCCATATCAGGAAGCAAGTAGTAATGAGTTGGATTTTGGCAAACACCACCTTGGATGATCTCTCCCACCTTCTCTGCACCTGCATCAGAATGGCCATAGCCAGCTTTTTGGTTCTCAGCCTCTTCCTGCTGGCTTTATCCCGCAGTGGATTTGAACATTTCATCAAATCCTTTCCAGATATTTCAGTGGACTTTGAAAATGCATCACGGCTTCCACTCAGATGAAATTCTTTGGGTGCACTTACTTTCCAAGGAAGGGTTTTCATCAAAATGAAAAGCTGTTCTGTGACCTGATTTATTACTTTTCAATTCTGTGCTTCAACTCTGGTTAAATGACACAGTGCCTTTCCATCCGTCTCCCCAAGCAGTGCAGGCATAGAGATGGTTGCAAATGTTACTACTCAAAATTTGGGATTTGGGCTATCAATTACTACCTCTTCTGAAAAACAGTGGTTGGCAGAATTGGTTATATGTCGACCTTCAGAATATTCTCACTGGCTCGTTCACTGAGTTGGTCTATCTCATTTTTTGCTTTCTCAATATATTCAGTTGCTTCTTGGTGTGTTTTTTCTCTTGTTGGAAAATCCAAGAAGCCATTTGGATTTCTTTGTGAGGTGGGAATGGGGGGCATTTGGGGGCCAGGCTATGGGGAGAGTCCAAGAATCTGACCCAGGAGAAGATACACTTCTGGAAGAGGCTCTGAGAATTCAAAATGAAATGTTTTAAACCTATAGTTTCATGCATTCACAATGTTATGCAACTGTCACCTCTATCTAATTCCAACCCATTTCAGCAGCCAAAAGGAAACCCTGCATCATTAATCAGCCACTCCCCATGTTCTCTTCCTCCAGCCCCTGGCAACACCTCATTTGCGCTCCTTCTCTATGGATTTGTCTACTCTGAGTACTTCCTCCAAATTTAATGATACAACATGTGACCTTTTGTACCTTTATTTTTTTTACTTAGCATTATTGTCTCATTTTATTTTATCTATACTAGTAAGAATTTTACTTTAGCTGTTGGTATTTAGCATTCAGTGTATTGATGTTATAATATATTCTTTTTTGTTGTCTTACCTACCAAGCCCCAATAATTCTCTCATTTATTTTATTTCATGTATTTACTTTGATCAGGGAATTCTGATCGCCCTGTTACCTTAGAAGACCTGAAGAAACTTAAATATCTGGAGTGTGTTATTAAGGAGACCCTTCGTATTTTTCCTTCTGTGCCTATAATTGCCCGTGAACTTAATGAAGATTGTGATGTTGGTGAGAGTTCTTTCATGAAAGTAGCGGGGAGAGTGGACTTTTCTGTGTGTGTCTTGCTCTGTTCTCATGACATATCGACTGTCTCATGACAGAGGGGTTCAAAATCATGAAAGGCTCTCAAATACTCATCATTCCCTACGCACTGCATAGAGACCCAAGATACTTCCCAGACCCTGAGGAGTTCAAGCCAGAGCGGTTCTTTCCCGAGAATTCGATGGGACGCCATCCATACGCATATGTGCCCTTCTCTGCTGGACCCAGAAACTGTATAGGTTTGTATCCATCATAATAGGTTTGACCTTTCAGGCGCACATGGCAGGGGGTTTCTCACAATAATGTCTTGGAGATGTAGTGTCTCAAATACAAGTCTGTTAAAACACTTGTTTTATTTTTTTTTCTCCACTTTACTATGACTGTCATAGTAAAAGTATATCAGTTTTCTAGGGCTGCTGTAACAAAGCGCCACAGACTGGGTGGCTTAAGCGACAGCATTTTATTTTCTCACAATTCTGGAGGCCAGAAGTCCAATATCAAGGTGTCTGCAGGGCTGGTTTCCTCTGAGGCCTCTCTCCTTGGCTTATAGATAGATGTCTTCTCCCTGTGTCTTCACAGAAAGAGTTTATTTCTCTCTCTTTCTGTGTGTTTGTGTGTTTCTAATTAATCCCCACTCAAGGATATGTTTTTATTGATTTTTAGAGAGAGAGGGAAACATTGATGTGAGAGAAACATTGATTGGTTGCCTCCCATACGTGCCCCAACCAGGAATCTAACCCACAACCTAGGTGTATCCCCTGATGGAATTGAACTCACAACCTTATGGTGAATGGAATGTCATACCAACTGAGCCACCCAGCCAGGGCTTGATCTCTTCTTTTTATAAAGATACCAGTCAGGTTGGATTAGGGCCCATCCATAGGACCTCATTTTATTTTACTCACCTCTTTAAGGGCCCTGTCCCCAAATGCAGTCACATTCTGAAGTACTGAGGGTTAAGAATTCAGGAGATGAATTTGGGGGGAATACCATTCAGCCCATAACATAAAGCATAACCAGTGTCATGGTAGAGTTTGAAAATATAGATTTTTGGATTGAAGTAGAATATACTTTATATGGTAGAAAGCGTATTTATAACAATTAGTTTATTTAACCTGTTTTTATTGCTTTTAAGAATTGCTTTTTTCAGAACCAAAACAGAGAATGCTCACCATAGGACCAGCAGAAGTACTTAAACAAAATGAATGCACATCACCATGCATTATAAACACTTTTGGCGTTAGTGTCTCTGGCATTTTATTGTTTGTGTAAATGCAGGCATTGGTGCAATGAGGCCTGGTAACTCTGTAGTAAACTACATGAAAGGCCCAGGAGGAGAGCATTCTAGAACAGAGGTTCTCATGCTTCAATGAGCCCAGGAATCATCTGGGTGCTGTGTGGGCTGGATTCCTTGTCCTCAGAACTATTCAGATGCACTGGGTGGGAGCAGGGAAGGGCACTCAAGAATCTTCATTATTAGGAAGCATCCTCAGTCCCAGGGGCTACTGTGAAAATCTAGCATGACTTGCTTCCTCTAATATAGTGGTTCTCAACCTTTGTAATGCCGTGACCCTTTAATACAGTTCCTCATGTTGTGGTGACCCCCAACCATAAAATTGTTTTCATTGCTACTTCATAACTGTAATTTTGCTACTGTTATGAATCATAATGTAAATATCTGTGTTTTCCGATGGTATTAGGTGACCCTGCTACCAGTTCTCAACCTGTAGGTCGAGACCCACAGGTTGAGAACCGCTGCTGTTCTCAAATAACACAGATATTTACATTACGATTCATAACAGTAGCAAAATTACAGTTATGAAGTAGCAAGAAAAATTTTATGGTTGGGGGTCACCATAACATGAGGAACTGTATTAAAGGGTCGCGGCATTAAAAAGGTTGAGAACCACTTCTCTAACAGAACCTATTCTTTTTCCCTTTTGAGGTAGATCGGTAATTAAAGTTATGTTATTTACATTAATTTGAAGGTCAAAGGTTTGCCATGATGGAAGAAAAAGTCATTCTTTCATGCATCCTGAGGCATTTTTGGGTCGAATCCACCCAGAAAAGAGAAGAACTTGGTCTGGCAGGAGAGCTGATTCTTCGTCCTACTAATGGCATCTGGATCAAGTTGAAGAGGAGAAATGCAGATGCATCCTAACTCTATTATTGGTCAGTGCCTTAGTAGGAATGAAGTCTTTCTTTAAGAAAAACTTTGCATTTACAATGTGTAGATCATGAGTTTAATAGTCTTAATCCCTACACCTAATTTTTTTTTTAATCCAAACTTACCTTGGGGTCAAGTGTACCAAAGAGAGAGTCTTTATATTTTCATCACCACCATTATCTTACCCTTGCTCTTGATCCCAAAGGCGAGTTAACTGATGTCCATACCCAAATAAACATATACATTTCTCAACAGAGGGATCCATAGGCCAATTCAATTTCAATGGACAGACCCAAAGGATATAAGTTAATTGAAGTTCCAGAATTTGTTTAAGGTATTCTTGTTGAACACAAATACACACACACACACACACACACATTTAATTTGAAAAGGGCAATTAGATACTTAGGCTTGAGCTTAGGTTTTAAAAATTATATCAGTGGCATCAGTTATGAGAATAATTATGATGATGATACTTTTCAGATTATATCAAGGAGAGCAGATCATTTATAAGTTGACTCATAGTTTCTGTTCCTATTTCCCTATTAACCGTGTTCTTAAGGCCTTCATTTCATTTCATTCTGCATAACATCACAATTTCCTTTACACATCATATATTACCAGGAGAGATTCCTCTTGGTGATCTCCAGTCCCTCATAATGGCTTTTGGAGCTGGAAGCACCTTAGACCTTATCAGGTTATACTCCTTTTCATTCGAAGGGGATACGATCAATCAGGGGTAAGTTTCTATCCGAAGTCATATCACCAATGGGTGACAGAGCTGGAAATAGATAGAGGTCTAAACTCTAAATCTCTACTACAATATGCTATTGCTTTATGAAACTCAGGTCTATAACTGGGTGTATCATTAGAACACAGATCTTCTAGAATTCTCCCATCATTAAGGAGAAGAGACACCGCACATGTATAGTAATCCAGCACTTGGTTTAGGGTTAAACTTCTGAGAAATTCAATCTTCCAGAACATACCTGTCAAGCTGATAACTGACACAAATTCCCTGAATTTTAATTCCATTGACAATATCTCTACTCCCTCACTCAGTGACTTTAAAAAACTTCCTTTTTTAATAAATCATTTTAATAAGATTGTTTCTGTTTCTAAATTGATTTTAGAGTCGGGGGGATGGGGAGAGAAACACATTGATGTGATGTGAGAAAGTTACCTTGATCCATTGCTTCCCGTTCACCTCCCGACTGGGGATCGAACTCACACCTAGGTATGTGCCCTGACTGGAAATCGAACTTGTGACCTTCTGGTGCATGGACAGAGATTGTTTCTTTAGTTTTCTCAAGGCAGGTAGAAGCAGCAAACTAAGAGAATGGAATATATATTCTTTAATGGTTATCAAAGGAAGAGGTGACCCAACCAAAGCCTTCAGCAAGCATTATGGGCTCAGGCATTCAGGGCTGAGTCAACATCTCTATGCACTTTATCATCCCAAAGACCCTCAGTGCAGACAAGTCAGTTCATATATTGCTGAGAAAAAGTCAGGGAAGTATATGATGCAGTTGAAAATGATTCCCAAGATATGGTAAACTTCATTATCTAGAAAGTATATATGTAGAAAATTCGTCCCCAGATGATTTTGGATAATTGAAGTTTTATTCTTGGAAATTGGTATTATTTCTCAATTTCATGCACTTATTTAAACCTTGCCTTTAAAAAAATTTAGTAACCCTACACTAGACAAGAAATTAAATTTACAGCAAAGCATTGCTTTGTGTTACATTTTTGGCTTAAAATCTCCATTTGGCCCCAGAAGAATTTATTTTTCATATTTTAATGGGAAACTCAAACTGTGTCAGTTAAACTGAGTTGGAATGGAGAAAGTATGTCATGGTCTGCAGTATCAACATGAAGATGCCGACTTTTTTTTAAATAAGAAGATGATCAAATATCTGTTTGTCTCCCTATTACTTATCATGAGGTCTCTTAAGAATGATAAACTACATTTTAGACATAGATGCTACAATTTATTCTAAGAATTGATGTCAGTTTGAAATATAGATAACTTTAAAAGATAGTGGGTGACTGCGTCATAGTCTATAATAAAAGCGTAATATACTAATTAGACCAGACAGCCAAACAACAAACCCGTGGTGGTGGGGGCCGAGGTAGAGTGGTTAGGAGCAATGAGGCAGGCAGGGGAGCAGTTAGGGGCGATCAGACAGACAGGCAGAGTGGTTAGGGGCGATCAGGCAGGCAGACAGAGTGGTTAGGGGAGATGTGGCAGGCAGGGTAGCAGTTAGGAGCCAATGGTCCTGGATTGCAAGAGGGATGTCCAACTGCCAGTTTAGGTCCGATCCGCAGCGGGATTGGAACTAACCTGGCAGTCAGACATCCCCCAAAAGGTCCCAGATTGTGAGAAGATGCAGGTGGGCAGAGGGACCCCCCCTCCCCCATGCAGGAATTTTGTGCACCAGGCCTCTAGTAAGTAATAAAAGAAATGACACTTTTGAGTTAATGTCCTCAGTCTCACTCAGACTCCCTAACAAAATGACCCCTGTGCAGTTATCATAGACTGATCTTGAGTTTCCCTGACTCTGAAAAATAAACTAGAGGAGAAGTGGAAAGACAAACATATTTTGCTTAACAGAAAGGAGAAAGTGAAATCTCTTAGGAGTACCTGTGAATGAGCAAAACCCCCAAGCATCCACCTGGTACCCAGGGATTTATCATCTAGAAATCTCTCCAGATGATGGACTACTGAATTGATGGTCTGTTCGTTGTCATAGACAACTGTGGAACATCAGTTTCTGGAGCAACTACTGACCTGTCTCACAAATAAGGAGATTACTTGATTATATTTAGAAGATCAAAATATATTTCTAGCACCTCATGATATGCCAGCGTGTGTGTGTGTGTGTGTGTGTGTGTGTGTGTGTGTGTGTGTGCTACAAGTCATTAGCAACACTATGAATGAGTGATGTTCACAATATCATGTTCTCCACTGCCCTGCTCAGCCCTTGTAGACTCCTACCTATGGCTTCTTTTATGGACTCAATCCATTTCATATTTGATCTTCCTCTTTCCTGCTGCCTTCGATTTCTCCCAGTATTATTTTCTCTTCAAAATAACTCTGCCTTCTCATGATGTGCCTGAAGTAAGACAGCTTCAGTTTTGTCTTTTTTTTTTTTTTTTTTTTTTTTTTACCTCCAGTGATGTTCAGGTTTAACTTGATCTTGGATCCACTTGTTCATCTTCCTGGCAGTCCAGGGTATCTGTAGAGCCTTCCTCCAACACCATACTTCAAAGAAGACAATCATGTCTAAACTCTATGACAATTTTTCTTTTGAAGAAAAGAAAATATTAGCATCAGTTTCTATATAGAAATGTAATTTTTAGCACAGCCTTTATGCTCAAGAAACATAAGTTGACTAAGATCAGGAAAGATAGGACTCAGTAAATGTAGAGTACAATAAAAAGAAATTGGTGGTTTCTTGATTAATACCCTCACTCTAAAAGGCATCACAGCTTGCATATTTTAAATATGCTACTTCATTAAAACCAGAAATTATTGTATTGGCCTTGCTATTCTCCATTTTTAATAAACAGAGTTCTACAGTGCAGCAATATGCATTAAATATTTACTTAAGCCTCAACTCCCTGAAAATCTAACTTTATAACCAAACTGATGTAATGTGATTTTGAAGAATAGTTAGGAAACAAATGAGATTTAGTGGGAAAGTGGTTATGTCTTTAAATATTTTTAAAAGTACAAAAAGGAGAATAAATTATTTTGTGTGGATGGAGTAGATAAATGTAGGATGGAAGGATAGAAGTTGCAAGGAGGTGTACTAGTATTTCAGTGTATAGGGAGACTTTTTCTTAAAATTTAAAATAGAACGTCCTGAGCAGAAATGGGCTCCTCAGAAACCAGCATGTTTTTTTGCACTAAAGGTATCCTGACAGAGAAGTCCAAACTCTGTGCCATGAGTGCTAAACTGGGTTACCAATCTACTTTTCTTTTTAATTCTCATCCAAGGATATTTATTGATTTTAGAAATTGAGGGAGAAGGGGAAAGAGAGAGAGAGAGAAAGAGAGAGAGAGAGAGAGAGAGAGAGAGAGAGAGAGAAACATAGAAGTGAGAGAGAAGCATCAATCATTTGCCACCTGTATGTGCTCTGACCAGGGATTGAACCCACAACCCAGGTATGTGTCCTGATTGGGATTTGAACCCGCAACCTTTTGGTGTACAGGAGGATGTTCTAGCCAACTGAGCCACCCAAGCAGGGCCAGATCACAAATCTTTTCATCTTTGTGGGCCTTACTGTCTCTGTCACTGTAGTTGTAGGGTGAAAGCAAGCCTCCATAATATATGAATGAATGGGCATGGCTGTTTGCTGATAAGACTTTATTTGCAAAAAAGAAGTACTGGGCCAGATTTGGTCTGGGAATTGTAGCTTGGCAGCCATGTTACATCTTGTTTTCTGAATTAGGTAGGAGCAGGACCTAGACATCAACCAACTCCCTTTTGTACTTAAATTTCAGTGTTAGAGGATTCTTTGCTCATGGCATAGGTACCATTTGCCAGAAGATCCTTTCAGGTTCAGCTATCCACACCCACCTGTTATTCAGTTGTGCAGCTAGGCAATTACAATGGAAAAAGTCCTGTTAGGTGAGGTTTAAGCTTCATTTGACCCCAAAGAATGGGGTATGTGACGAACATTTTTCAAAAAGGAAAGCTGCGTACGAATTGTATGGCCCCAACGTGAAACAGTTAATATATTCAACTAGAGGCCTGGTACACAAATTTGTGCATAGGGGGTGTCCTTCAGCCCGGCTTGCACTCTCTCCAATCTAGGACCCCTTGGGGAATGTCCAACTGCTGGTTTAGGACAGATCTCTGTGGGATTGGGCCTAAACTGGCAGTTGGACATCCCTCTCACCATCTGGGACTGCTGGCTCCTAACTGCTCGCCTGCCTGCCTGCCTAATTGCCCCCTAACCACTCCACTGCCAGCCTGATTGACACCTAACTGCTCCCTTGCCAGCCTGATCACCCACCTGCCCTCCCCTGCCAGCCTGATCACCCCACCTGCCCTCCCCTGCTAGCCTGATCACCCCCAAATGCGCTGCCCTGCAGGCCTGGTCACCCCCAACTGCCCTGCCCTGCTGGCCTGATCTCACCCCAACTGCCCTCCCCTGCCAGCATGATGGCCCCCAACTTCCCTCCCTTGCCCGCCTAGTCACCCCCAACTGCCCTCCCCTGTTGGTCTGATTTTGCCCCAAACTGCCCTCCCCTACAAGCCTGATCTCACCCCCAACTTCCCACCCCTGCCGGCCTGGTCGCCCCCAACTGCCCTCCCCTGCAGGACTGGTCCCCCCAACTGCCCTCCCCTTCAGGCCTTGTTGCCCCCAACTGTCCTCCTCTGCTGGCCTGATTGGCCACAACTGCCCTCCCCTGCTGGCCATCTTTGGCAGCCATCTTGTGACAATGTGGGGTGGCCATCTTGTGACGATGTGGGGGCGGCCAGCTTGTGACGACATCGCGCAATGCCACCTATGCTTTTATTATATAGGATAGCTGGACACAGGAATGGCATGTTCATGAAACATGTTGACAGGAAAAAATGCTAAAACTTGGCAGAAAGGTATTGACTAATAGCGAAGGCAAGTGAACATGGCCTGTAGAGCCCAGCAGGGAGGCTGCAGATGGTGGCCCTTTGTCTGAGGTGGGAGACCCTCAGCCCAGAAGCTCAGAAGCAGGTGTGCCTTCCGGTAGAGAATTTCTGTTATTCCCATTGCTTCCAAATAAAGCAGGCTTTTAAAAAATTAAGTCTAGTTTTTACATTATGAAGAAGCCACTAGTTTGTTTTAATTGCCTGCCTATTTAAAAAGTGTTGGAGAAAGTGGTGTTTTTATATGTGGAAATATTTAAGTGTTAGCTATTTTTGATTGATTTAAAAATTAATAAATGTGCTTGAGTATTTTGAGAGCTTTACTTGGGGATATTATTGCCATTATCCTACATAAGAGGCCTGCTGCATGAAGATTCGTGAAATAGGCCTTTCTTACCCTGGCTGCCGGCACCAGTTTTCCTCTGGCACCCAGGACCCGGACTGCAGCAGAGCCAAGCCTTCAGCCTTCAGGCTTGACTCCAGCTACAGTGGAGACAAGCCTTCAGCCTTCAGGTTTGGCTCCGGCCGCAGCAGAGCCTTCAGTCTTCAGTCTTCGCTCTGTGCCTGTGTATGCAAATTAAGCCTCCATCTTTGTTGGGTTAATTTGCATACTCACTCCTGATTGGCTGGTGGGCATCACAGAGGTATGGTCAGTTTGCATCTTTCTCTTTTATTAGTGTAGATAATAAAGAGGTAATATGCAAATTGACCATCACTCCAACACACAAGGTGGATGCCCACATGTGGTCAAAGATGGCCGCCCTATGTGGACACAAGATGGCTGCCACAAGATGGCCGGCAGGGGACTGCAGTTGTGGGTGATCAGGCCAGCAGGGGAGAGCAGTTGGGAGGGACCAGGTTGGCAGAGGAGGGCAGTTGGGGGCAACCAGGCCTGCAGGGGAGGGCAGTTAGGGGCAACCAGGCCAGCAGGGAAGGACAGTTTGGGGCAACCAGGCCAGCAGGGGAGAGCAGTTAGGGGTGACCAGGCTGGCAGGGGAGAGCAGTTAGGGGCAATTGGGCTGGCAAGGGAGCAGTTAGGCGTTGATCAGGCTGACAGGGGAGTGATTAGAGGGTGATCAGGCTGGCAGGCAGGCAAGCAGTAGGGAGCCAGCCATCCTGTATTGTGAGAGGGATGTCCCAGATTGTAGAGGTTGCAAGCTGGGCTGAGGGACACACACCCCTTCCCCCATGCACAAATTTTGTGCACTGGGCCTCTAGTTTACAATAATTTTCTTTCTGCTAAAATCCAGAGGATTCACAACTGTTTTAGTTCCCTTTTACCAATTCCTTTTTCATAATTATGAACAACACAGATGACAAACGAGCAATGAAAACAATTATTCCTCTGGACGTCTCAATTTGCATCTTGTGTCAAGTCCAGGGGCACAAAATGTGTAGAAAACCCATGTTCTCTTTATTGCAATTATGTGCTTCCATTTACCATCCACACGTTGAAAAGAAACTCTATGTCACCTTAAATTAAGGCTCATGTCAAACAGACCTCATCCAGCAGAGTCACAGATGGGTTGCTTTCTCTTTTAGGATGGTTCCCTTCAGCCAAGCAGTTTATTTCATTTGCCTGTTTGCTACAGTCTCCTGTGGTGAGTGGATTACCTACAAGACGTCCAGTTAAGGGTGTGGGAAGGAAGTTAGGAAGGACCAGGCACCTCTGGAAAAACTACTGAAGATAGAGCTTTGGGGAAGGAGCCAGGCCCTAATTAGTCAGGACAAGTCCTTTTAATGCTCAGCATTTCCCAAGCACCTCAGGGCAAGGAGCCCAGGAGTGAGAGTGCCTCTGGGTATGTGTTGCAGAAGCTTCTGTTTGGAAAGGACTCTCTGCAAAGCAGCTCTAGAACAATCAGCCGGCCATCAACATTAGAAAAATCAACTCTGTCTGAATATTCAAGAGAGCCAGGCATTTTAAAGTGTCTGCATCCAATCTGAGTACCCTAACAGGTTCACAGGACATACTTTGATTCTTTCAGGCAACCTGGGAACCATTTCAAAATTGAAAGTTCCTGTTTTAAATTCAGTTCAGTAAGCCATCCATTTGAAAAGCTCTAGTTTCAACAAACCAGTGGTTTTGACCTTATTTCTCTCTCTCTCCATTCCATGAAATTTCAGGGAATTAGTAGGATTCTGGACACTGTTTCCCATGAATCCTGGTAGAGGGGTGTTTTATCTGTGCTGCCCTTAGGGGTGGATTTGGAGTTTATGTTGACTTAGGATGACGGCACCACAGTGCTGTTTACTGATTTCTCAGATGTATGGCTAAGATAAACGCCTCTTGTATAAAGGTTGTGTTTGTAAAGAGAGATAATTTCTTCAGGAAGAAGCTTTTATTTTCTAAACCACAACTGCCCTCCACCTGTCCCCTCACTCCTCATTGTTCTTCTGAGCCGTAATCATCACCACGTACACATCCACTGGATGCTGAGGATTAGAAGCCAGAGATGCCCTGGGCCATGGCCGCCACCATTTTCTCTTTTGGGAAAAAAAAAATTATATGTATTCATTCTAGGAAAATTAGAGGTGCAAGTAAGCAGAACATGAGAAACTACATATTGCCTATAATCTCATCCTTCAGAAATGGCTACTTTTAAAGGTCTTTTGTTTAATCTTCCATTTATTTTTCTACATATTTAACAAAGATGTTATTAATTATAGATATTTTTATTACTCACGTTTCCTATTTATAGCTATCTTTTTGTGTGATTTGTATGTCATGCTATTTGAAGCTTAGTACTCCCCCCTATTCATGTTAGTTTTGCATGCAGATTCCTGCACACAGACTCAATTATTTCGGTAGAATAACCTTTTAGGAATAAAATACAGGGTAGAGAGGTGTGGGGGTTGGGGAGGTTTCATGCTCTACATTGTGAAATTGGCTTCCAGAAAGGCTCTTCCTACGCTGACTTTCTCCCCAGCCCAAGGGAGGGATCGTTTCCCCACGTAGCTGACGGGGCTGTTCATCAGTTGTCCTGTCCCCGCACCTCTTCACCTCTCTGGAGCAGTCGCCTAACTCATCTCTGGGAAACTGCTGCCTCCCGGTTTGAACCCATGCGCTGGTGGCTGTGACCCAGGCAGGCCTGACCCAGTAAGTGCACACAGCCTGCTGCTGAGGTGACCTGCTCAGAGCCACCGCCTGGCAACAACACTATTGTTTGCACTTCGAGAGATAATCCTGATTTTTTTCCTTCAAACTGGACTTGAGCTATGGGAACACACAGAGGCCTGGGCTCTGACACGGTCTTGCCATTATGTGGAACAAAGGAGACACTGAAACAGAGCAATGGTTTGCAGACAAATGGCGTTATAATAGGGTCAGCTGAGCCGCTCACCCAGGTCTGCCTGAATCCAGATTCTCCGTGGACGCAGGGGTCTGAGCCGGTACATTTCATTTGTACTCGGTTACTTTGAACTTTGAACTAGGCTTTTTGTTTGTTTGCTTTTTTATCATTTGCAACTAAAGTCAGTGCCTCAACACAGGGAACTTAGATAATTTAAAATGTTTGCTACTCTGGTGTGTAAAATGGCATCTAGTTGGTTTAACTTGCCTATAGTTTTGATTCTTAACAATTTTTCATGTACTTAATCAGTCGCTTGTTTTACTTTTGCAAATTACCTTTTCATATCCTTCACCCAATTTTTAAAAATCAGAGTGCTGTTCTTCTCCTTATTGATTATGTAATTTTCTAAAGCAAAACCAAATAGCCCAAAGTCTATGACACAGAGCCCAGTGTGATGTAACATAACTCTATGTTATGAGATAACGTGTGTCACATTGCTTTACACACACTCTAAAATACAGTACAGAAAGCCTCTCATCAAGTTGTCATTATCACCATCACCATCATCATCATCATCACCAACTTATGAGGATAAACAAGAACACTCACTAGAACTTTCTTTCTGGTTCTCTCCAAAGTTAGTGTATTTCTAGTTGCCCTTACCCCTGACCCAATCACCTTGCAGTTGACAAAGGCTCAGGTCCAGAATGAGGGCAAACACCACTCATTGTTTACACCCTTTCTGTGCATTGAGAAGGGGAAGGTGGCAGCTTAGTAATTCTGAATCAACCAGTTGTCTAAGAAGCAGGCCACTCCTGTATACTTGGCACTTGTATTCCCAGAAGCTCCCACCTAAAGAGATCTCTGCTCTTCCTAAATATAAACCTTACCCAGAGGCAAGTCAACTTAGCCACAACTCTGAGAGGGAGAGAAACTATTTTGTTAGGTTGGGTTGTCATAATAGAGCCCAGAGCTAGAATCCTCAGAGGGGTTGGACAGTGCAGATGATATTTAAACTTGAGTGTTAATGAAATACATGTGTCTAAGCTGTCCATTCCCTGAAAGACAATACTAAAATAGACATGATTAAAATTGAAGCTTGACTACTGCCCTAAGACATGGACAAGGTTGTTATGGGAACACTAGATTCCCAGTGCATGAAATTCATGCACGGAGCAGGCGGGGTCCCTTAGCCCAGCCCGCACCCTCTCCAATCTGGGATCCCTCTCGCAATTCAGAACCACTGGCTCCTAACTGCTCACATGCCTGCCTGCCTGATGCCCCTAACTGCTCTCCCCTGCCAGCCTGATCCCCCTATCTGCTCTCCCCTCCTGGCCTCATTCCCCTATGCCTATCTGTTCTCCCCTCCTGACCTGAATGCCCTAACTGCCTATCTGTTCTCCCTCTCCGCGACCTTCAGAACCCCAGCGCAGATGTGCTGAGAGCTCTCTGCTGTGGCCCCGCCATGTCCAATGCACTACTGGAGTTGGAAAAGCTTATTAAGCATACTTTGAAATGAGTCTTTCAAGGTAAACCCAAGAGTATAAGAGTAAAGATAACAATAATAACATGTGGAATGCAGAACTATGAACTATGAACAATTTCAAACAGCAAATACCAAAAAGTATATACTGTATTTTCAGCTTGGCATATACATGCACTTGCTTAAATTATCTAAAAACAGAGCTTGTAGAAACTGAGTCAACACTGCCTTGCACTCATTGCTAAAGTAATAGATGTCCAATAACTGTTAATTTGCTTGATTAAATTGAGATGAGGAAGAACAGTTAATATTGGACAATAAAAGTGAACAAGATGGGAAATTGGAAGGGCCGGGTTTATGTCCCCGGACACTCATTAGCCCTGTGGATCATGGATAAGTCTGTACTGCCCTGAAACCCAGTTACTTAACTGCTTTCTTAAAAAAAGGAAAAGTCAGATGCATCTGATCAAGCCTGTCTCTAGCTTCCCTTACAGAACTATTGTGAGAATCTAGGGGGATGTTTGTTAAGAAAGTGTTTTGAAAAGAAACCATACATCATTATTTTTAAGACATGATATTTTCATAGCATGTCAGGCAACAGGGAGAGGCCAAGCTAGGATTGAGTTTTCTTGGCAATAATCTATGTGCAAATTATTATATGATTTAATAAAAATCCACCCCAGTGCTTTTTCATATAGAAGTACCCATAAAATGCCTTTGCATCATACCTTTTTCCAATAGTGGCCTTAATATGTTTTATTCTGCCTCTCTACTTAAAGTCATGCTGCACAGATCTTTGGGTATTCCATCAAGGAATTAAGAAGGATCAGAACACAGATACATTTCTATTAAAAGCATTATTTGCATTTATTCCCAATTAATGTGTGTTTTTACAATGATAATATCACAGGATGCCTAACTCAACTATATACGAATGTCTTCTTCAGAGGCGGGGATGTGCCCGCCATGTACACCCCGAGCACCCATCACTGCTAGGTGATGTGCACCTTTCACCCCAGGTGTCTGCTATTCAGTTTTCTCCCTGCAAGCTTAACTAACGGCACCGATAAAAGGTAAAAGGTGATATTTCCGTATTGGGGAAGCTAGTCATTTTTCAAAATGGAAGCAGGTGTGTGCAAAGTGGTGCAGCATCTCACAGGGGTATGCTTCTCAAATGGGGTTCAAGGAATCACCTAGAGTGGATCTTCCATAAGTACTTTCTTGGGCTGAAGCTCAGACTTACTAAACCAAAGTGGCTTTGGCCTGGAAATCTGCATTTTTAAACAAGTGCTGCCTTCACTTAAAGTAGTAGAAGCTAGTCATATTCTATCAAAGGTTTACAAGGAAAATGCTTGTGAATCATCTCTGACATATTCTGAAGCAATTTCTTCACTGGTACTGCTCCGAGGGCAATGGAAACTAAAGAGAAAATAAACAAATGGGACTACATCAAAATAGAAAGCTTTTGCACAGCAAAGGAGACCATCAATAAAACAACAAGAAAGCCCACTGCATGGGAGAACATATTTGCCAATGATATCAACAATAAGGGTTTAATCTCCAACATTTACAGGGAACTCATGCAGCTTAACAAAAAGAAGATAAACAACCCAATAAAAAAATGGGCAACTGATCTAAATAGACACTTTTCGAAAGAAGACAGAAGGAAGGCCAAGAGACATATGAAAACCTGCTCAAAGTCACTAATCATCAGAGAGATGCAAATCAAAACAACAATGCGGTACCATATCACACCTGTCAGAATGGCTATTATCAACAAATCAACAAATGACAAGTGCTGGCAAGGATGCGGAGAAAAAGGAACCCTCGTGCACTGCTGGTGGGAATGCAGACTGGTGCAGCCACTGTGGAGAACAGTATGGAGTTTCCTCAAAAAACTAAAAATGGAACTCCCATTTGACCCAGTGATCCCACTTCTAGGAATATATCCCAAGAAACTAGAAACACCAATCAGAAAGGATATATGCACCCCTATGTTCATAGCAGCACAATTCACCATAGCTAAGATTTGGAAACAGCCTAAGTGCCCATCGGCAGATGAGTGGATTAAAAAACTGGGGTACATCTACACAATGGAATACTACACTGTGGTAAAATGAAGGAGTTCTTACCATTTGCAACAACATGGATGGAGATGGAGAGCATTATGCTAAGTGAAATAAGCCAGGCAGAAAAAGATAAATATCACATGATCTCACTCATTTGTGGAATATAATGAACAACATAAACTGATGAACAAAAATAGATCCAGAGACAGAGAAACATCAATCAGAACGTTAAACCTCAGGGAAGGTAGGGGTGGGTAGTGGTAAGGGGGAGAGATCAACCAAAGGACTTATATGCATGCCTATAAGCCTAATCAATGGACAACAGACAACAGGGGGGTGAGGGCATGAATGGGAGGTGGGGGGTAAAGGGAGAATAAGGACACATATGTAATACCTTAATCAATAAAGAAATAAAAAAATAAAAAAAATAAAAGTTACTGTGAACCATGGTTCAGGATACTGCTACTGAAATATAACAGGCAGAGGCAACGTTGAACAGAGCCAGGGTCCTCCAGTCCCCACAGCAGCATGAGTCTCAGGTAGGGGTCTGCTCCCAGGGCGATGAAAGGGGAAGGCTGCTGGTCTGGATGCAATTAACCTGTAAAGGGAAATAGTTGTTCCCCTTTTTACTCAATAAACCCAATTTGGGACCAAGAATTTTCATCCTTTTTTCCCCCAGCTTTATTGAGATACTAGAGGCCTGGTGCACGAAATTCATGCACAGCAGGGGGGGCGTGTCCCTCAGCCCAGCCTGCACCCTCTCCAATCTGGGATTCCTCTCACAATCCAGGACTGCTGGCTCCCAACCGCTTGCTTGCCTGCCTGCCTGATCACCCCCTAACCACGCCCCTGCCAGCCTGATCGATGCCTAACTGCTCCTCTGCCGGCCCGATTGCGCATAACTGCCCTCCCTTGCCAGCCTGGTCACCCCAACCACCCTCCCCTGCAGGCCTGGTCACCCCTAACTATCCTCCCCTGCAGGCCTTTGTCGCCCCCAACTGCCCTCCCCTGCTGGCCTAGTCACCCCTAACTTCCCTCCATTGCCAGCCTGGTCACATGCTGTACATCCCCTGCTGGCCTTGTCCCCCCTAACTCCCCTCCCCTGCAGGCCTGGTCCCCCCCAACTACCCTCCCCTGAGACCTGGGTCCCCTTAACTCTCCTCCCCTGCAGGCCTGGTTTCCCCAACTGCCCCCCCCCCCTTGCAGGCCTGGTCACCCCCAACTACCCTCCCCTGCAGGCTGATCCCCCCAATTGTCCTCCCCTGCAGGCCTGGTCCCCCCCCCAACTGCCCCCCCCAACTGTTCTCCTCTGCAGACCTGGTTGCCCCAACTTTCCTCCCCTTCAGGTCTGGTTCCCCCCAACTGCTCTCCCCTTCAGGTCTGGTCCCCCCCAACTGTCCTCCCCTGCAGGCCTGGTTGCCCCCAACTGTCCTCCCCTGCAGGCCTGGTCAACCTTAACTGCCCTTCCCTGCCAGACTTCTCACCCCCAAATGCCACCCCTTACTGGCCTGCTTACTCCAAACTGCCCTCCCTTGCAGCCCTGGTCCCTCCCAACTGCCCTCCCCTGCTGGCCTGATCATCCACAACTGCCCTCCCTTGCCAGCCATCTTGTGGCAGCCATCTTGTGTCCACATGGGAGTGGCCATCTTTGACCACATGGGGGTGGCCATCTTGTGTGTTGGAATGATGGTCAATTTGCATATTACCTCTTTATTATATAGGATAATTGACAAGTAACACTGTGTAAATTTAAAGTGTACAATATCATGATTTATATATGTAACTAACAAATTATCACTCACATAATTATAATTTTTTGTGAGTGATGAGACCTTTTAAGATTTACTCTTAGCAACTTTCAAGTATATACTACAGTGCTGTTAACCAATACAGTATAGTCACCATGCTGTACATCACATTTCCAGACATTTTTGTCCTATCACTGAAAGATTGTACCCTTTGACCTACCCCTCCCTTTACCCCTCAGGCAACCCCAACTGATCTCTGTCTCTCTGAGTTAAGGATTTTCAGATTCCACATATAAGTGAGATCACACAGTATTTGTCTTTCTCTGTATGATTTATTTCTCTTAGTGTGATGCCCTCAAGTTTCATCCATGTTGTTGCAAATGGCAGGATGCCCTTCCTTTTTAAGGCTGAATAACTTGTTGTTGTATACAGCACATGTCCTTTATCCACTCACCTGTGGATGGACACTTAGGTTGTTGCCATGTCTTGGCTGTTGAAAATAATGCTGCCGTGAACACAGGTGCAGATGTCTCTGAGAGATGGTGATTTTGTTTCCTTCTGATACATACCCAGAAGAGGGATTGCTGGATCATACAGTTCCATTTTTATTTTCTTGTGGAACCTCAGAGTGTTTTTCCTAGTGGCTGCACCAGTTTACATTAAGAATTTTCATTCTTGAAGGTTCAGTATTGTGTCTGTTTGTAAGAGCTAGAGTTTTGTGCATGTCTTGCACCACTCATAATAAAAATTTCCATAGTTACACAAAATAAGAGTGCTTTAAATAATAATTTTAGGTTTTCTTTGTTTATGTTCAGATTTAAAGAGTTGATTTAAATGCCCATACTTCCCAAAATAAAAGAGGGAGATTTTGAGTGGCACTGAAGTCCCGGCTCCTTTGCCCTCTTAGGGGGGCTTGGGAAACTCAGCCTGACTCCCCGCAGCTCTGAGTGTCGCTGAGCAGTTGCTTTGAGGACCGTGAGCTGAGCAGGACTTTCCATGATAAACTCCTGGTGTGTCTCCCGACCAGTGTCTCCCAGAATGGGACAGCAACACTGTTGTACTTGCACTTACCATCGCCCACGGCAGCACTCCTGAATCTCTGAAGATTTAGTTAATAACACTGAAAGATTTAGTTAATAACATTCTGTGTGAGTGTGTGTGTGTGTGTGTGTGTGTGTGTAATTACCTACCCAAGCCAGTAAGCTTGGGGTTTCTTGGACAAGTGCAAGGGAAGAAACCTGTGTAACATCTGCTTTTCTAAGAAAGGTGAGATATTTGAACTTGGGAGAATGGTGATGCATCTTTTCATTTGACCTCTTGCTTTGGTGACCCTGGAGTGGCCACAGGCGCCAGGTTGGCCGTGCCTGGGGGACCTGTGGGGCCGCAGGTGTCTGGTTGCTGCTGCTGCCCAGGGCTCATCGCCCAGCCCTCGTGGAGGGCAAGGAATCTTCTTGGCTGTGGGTTCAGTGGACATCGGGACCCATGATAGCAATTCAGAAGTATTATTAGGTATAAAACTCTCATAGAGCTCATGGTGGCAGCAGGTAGCCCTGGAATGGATGATGTAAATGTATGTAACGTGCCCAGCCTGTGTGGCTCAGTGGTTGAGTGTCCACCTATGAACCAGGAGGTCACGGTTTGATTCCCGGTCAGGGCACATGCCCAGGTTGGAGACTCGATCCCCAGTGTGGGGCATACAAGAGGCAGCCGATCAATCATTCTCTCTCATCATTGATGTTTCTATCTCTCTCTCCCTCTCTCTTCCTCTCTGAAATCAATAAAGATATATATATATATATATATATATATATATATATATATATATATATTAGAATCTATGTAATACAAATTTCCAAGTTGCCCATGATAACCTCACTGATACCAGGTGTACTACATTACGCCGACGTATCTTCACACAGAAGTGACCATTTATAAAATACTGTGTTGGTTAAGTAGAAAAATAGAAAAGTTGCTAGGAGAGATGAAGTTTTTCCTTCCACACTCAGACTCTCAGTGATAGGAAGGGCTAAAGATGGAGGGGCTGAAAAACAACAACGAGGTCTGGGTTCTTCACAAACCACACAATAGGACACTGAAGAGTTAAACTTCCTCTAGAGGGAAAAATCTCCAGATTTAATAAAACCTGGCTGGGTTCCAGGAAATGAGTACAAATAAACACAACCTCATCTTTTACTTGGGCATGTAATAAAGATATTGCTCTTTGTTCTGTGTGGATGCTGCTTTATGTTGAAACAGAAGAAAATGGTTGGCAATAAAAGCCTTATCTGCGGCCCTTTGGTACTGATAACCCTATGGGGCCTTTGAACAGTGTGGCAGGGTAACCGCTGGGCTTTTGTAGGTCACGGCAGGGCCTTGTTTGGGCGGAATTGAGAGGAGAGTTTTGAAATGTGACCTCCCCTGGGGTATGAAGGATGGGATTAAAGTTGCCAGTGGAAGCCAGGGGTACTGGACCGGTCTCTTTATTACTCACAACGTGTTCCTGTACAGGGGTGAACAGAGGAGCCCTTCCCACAGTCAGAGCCTTTGGGACTGAGAAGTAGGTAAGAGGCTAAGAAGGCGAAAGACTGCCCTGGCTTGAACTCTCATGAGGAAGACTGCGAGTGTGGAGAAGGAATAGGCCACGGGCAGTGCCACCCAGTAGCGAGGCGGCAACAGAGCATGGACTTGGGTAATGGACTTCACAGGTACACATCTGATAGGACAGCCAAGGAATCCGATGTCTGTCTCCTTTTTGACCAAGGTGTGGGAAGCCTCTAGTTGGAACTTGAAGCTCCTACTTTAATTATTGTTGATCTCTAGCTCCTCACTAAACTGTGAACAACTTTGAAGGAGGCCCCTTTCATATTGCATGTCCATGGGCATTGAGTACAAGTCTAATGAGTGAATACATCTTTATTCTAAAACGGAGGCTCAAAGAAATACAAGTATTAGCTCAAGGGCATGGCAAGTCCAGAACCCGGACCAAGGTTGGCATTCGTATCCAAGATGATGGCCCATGCCATGTATCCTCAGACTGTGAGAAGGACAAAAGATGGCAGGGGCATTTGTCACCAACATTAGTCATTTTCCTTATCGACTTAGGCAGTGGTTCTCAACCAGAGACAGTGTTGTCCCCCAACCCCATCCAGGGGACATTTGACAATGACTAAAGCCATTTTTGGTTGGCTCACCTGGGTGAGGGGGTGCTACCAGCATCTAGTGCAGCCGTGGGCAAACTACGGCCCACGGGCCGGATCCGGCTGTTCTATCCGGTTCTCTTGCTCTCCCCTCCGCTCCTTTACTTTGAATTTATATTAGTTCACACAAACACTCCATCCATGCTTTTGTTCCAGCCCTTGAGTCCAGTTTAAGAACCCATTGTGGCCCTCGAGTCAAAAAGTTTGCCCACCCCTGATAAAGGCCTGTTGTTGCTAAGCATCCCAGCAGGCACAAACAGGGCCTCACAATGAAGAATTATCTGGCCCAAATACCAGCAATGCCATGGTTGAGAAACCCTGCTCTATGGTCAGTATTAAAACCTTATAAGGAAAAGGGGGTAGTTCAGGGACATCAAGAAAGGGGTTGTAGAACATGGGAGGCTGTGCCCTTGTTCGCAGTAAGACTTGATGAGAGAGAAGGAGCTCTCTCTGTGCTGGGATAGAGAGGGGTGTCCGGCAGCAGTATCCCTGTGTGGTGTCCCCTGTCCCAGACAGAGGACTTTGGGTCACCAATGACCCTAACTTGTGACTTGCACTTGGGTCCCTGTAGACTAAATTCTGGATTCTTCTTGAGATTTTGTCTAGCAATTTGCCATTTTTATTGGGCTTCAACAACATTTTATTTCACTGGTTGGGGGTGGGGTGGGACCTTTATCTTTACATAACAGTAGTCAACATGAGGATTCTAAACTGCAATGGTATTCATTGAAAAAAGTTTTTAGAATATTTACTGTTAGTTTGAAAGGAAGATCTATTTAATCTCAGAGAATTTCTATGCAATTAAGACTATTCACTTCTATTTGAAGAGAGAAAAATAATTTTGGAATCTTTATATTATTTCAATGGGTTTACAGATTTCACTAACTAGCTAAACCAAATTTAGGAAAATGTTATTCATTTTCCCAAGGAAGTATTTCTTTCATTCCAGTCTTTCTGCTTCTGTCAATAGGGTTGGAGAGTTATCATTATAACCTTTTTATTGGGGCTTTAGGATAGAGATGGGGTTTCATGGTTAAATAATATAAAGAACTTACATAATTTCACATATCAGTTTTCCATGAAAACCTATCTTGGCATGAATTTGCCATTCCACATCGAGCTTCATAAAATGCAGAGCATCATAAATATGTGCTTTTTGTGCAGCTGGAATGTACTTAATTTTAAATTGGAAACTCAAGAAAGCAACTAGGGACTCTTTATACCCAGATAGGCCACAAAACCTTAGCAACAGAGCAAATAAAAATATCTGAATAACTGCCTGCCAGATAGAATGTCACAATAGTTCCTTAGCATTTTACATAATGACCTCTTCCAAGTTCAACTGCCCCTTAACTTTCTGTTCTATAGAATAACAACAACAAAAAGTGCTGGCTTCTTTCTTCTCCAAAAGTCTCAGATGAGTTGATATGGGGCTAAGCTTCAAATTTACCTTTACCAACTTTATCCTCTCACTGTCACCTTCAGTGAGTTCTCTTCCCCCCGTGTTTCTCTTTGTGTAAGATTTCTGAAAGAGCCATCCATAGTTCCAATCTTGGGTCATCTTTCATTCTTATTTCCCTCATTAAATTTGTTTTAAATGGGTCCCAAAATTCTGTGACAGATTTTTGGTCAAGTTGTTACCATGAAAAAGTACTGATTTAAAAAACTAATAACTTAAATACACACACACACACACCACCACCACCACCACCACCACCACCAAATGGTCCACAAAACATTCTCCTTTCCTCCTGAAGGTTAAACCTGAATGGCCATTAGATAAAAACAGTTCTGAGCCCGTTCTTCCACCCCTGATTAAGACCAGGGTGGCAGGTATTGGGGATAATATTCATTTAACCTTCTGGGCTTTCTGAGCAGATGTGGTGACTGACAGCTCCAGCTGCCTTCTGGTCACTGCTTTGATGACACCCACAATAACTGTCTCATGTCACAAACAGCAAAATGGCCCAGAGGATAATCAGAGAGACTGAACACACAGAGGCTTTCTAGGAATTATATTGACATGGGCAGCATCACCAGATTTCTAAAACGTTGGGCCATTTTCCAAGAATGATGATCAAGCTTTTCCTTCAGCTCAGCAGATTTGCAAGCGATGTGAGCTGTGTGGCATTCCAGCACAGGTGAATAGCCAGCACTGATTTGGCCTGGGTGGGTCAGGATAATCACCTGAGCTGTGAAGCCAGCTGCTTCTGCTGGTGGGTCATTTTTGCTGTCACCAGCCACATAGCCACAGCTCACATCTTTGACAGACACGTTCTTCACATTGAAGCCTACCTTGTCCCCAGGAAGAGCTTCACTGAAAGCTTCACAGTGCATTTCAACAGACTTTATTTCAGCTGTAACATTGACTGGAGCAAAGGTGGCCGCCATGCGGGCTTTCAGAACACCAGTCTCCTCTCGGCCCACAGGGACAGCACCATTTTGTACATGTCCTGGATGGCAGGCACAGGGGCTTGTCAGGTGGATGAGTTGGTGGCAGGATGCAATCCAGAGCTTCAAGCAGGGGCTTGTCAGTTGGATGAGTTGGTGGCAGGATGCAATCCAGAGCTTCAGGCATTGCCATCTTCACCAGTAACTTTTCCTCCCTTGAACCAAGACATGTTAGCACCTGCCTCCAGGCTATTGTCGCCATCCCAACCAGAAACCGGCACAAATGCTACTGTAGACAATTTTCTTAATATAGGTGCTGACTTTTCAAGTAATTTCCTCATATCTCTTCTGTCTGCAGGACGACTCAGTGGAACACATTTTGTTAGACCAACAATCATTTGTTTCCTACCCACTTAGTGTGTAAGCCAGAAGGGCATGATCATGGATCTGCCCATTCCTGGAGATATCCGCTTTGAATTCACCAACACCAGCAGCAACAATCAGGACAGCACAGTCAGCCTGAGATGCGCCTGTAATCCTGTTTTTGATGAAGTCTCTGTGTCCTGGGACATCAAGGGTGGTGACATAACCCTTGCTGGTCTTGAATTTCCACAGGCAGAAACCAATGATGATACCATGCTCATGTCCAGCTTTCAGTTTATCTGAGACCCGGGCATACTTTAAGGAGCCCTTCCTCATCTCAGCAGCCTCCTCCTCAAAATTTTCATTGGTTCTTTTGTCAATTGCACCACATGTGTAGATGAGTTGGCAAGTGGTGGCAGATTTGCTGGAATCTACATGTCCAGTGACAATGATGTTGATATAAGTCTTTTCCTTTCCCTTTTTGGCTTTGCTTTAGTAGTGGTTGTTATAACACCTGTGGTCTGGTGGTAAACCTGTTGTGAAAAGCTTGGGTAATCTTGCCACGTAGGCA
Source organism: Plecotus auritus (assembly GCF_963455305.1). Classification (NCBI taxonomy): domain Eukaryota; kingdom Metazoa; phylum Chordata; class Mammalia; order Chiroptera; family Vespertilionidae; genus Plecotus; species Plecotus auritus. The sequence goes on along the minus strand of NC_137772.1, from coordinate 10,248,563 downwards.
TTTGGCCAACAGGAACTGGGTATTGCGCTCCTCAGAAACCATTCAGATAATGACAACATCATTAAGATCAAGAAACAATGAGATCTCAGACAGGGGAAAATTTGTAATGTTATTTCTCTCCTCATCTTCTCATTTATAAACACCTAAGATCTTCTTTTGATTTTCTAAAGGAGAAAGCTGCCCCCCAATTCTTGCTCTGATGCTACATAATTTAGTTCCTCCATGTATGTCCCTGAATCTTTTCAAGCTGCTTCCCCAGCACTGGAGCTCAGAGGGAGTGAGTCCAAGTAAGTAGATGTATGGGGCCCTTTAAGAGGAACTGCCTGGGTCTCTGGCTGCGTCCATGTCACTCAGCCACAATCTCTGCGGGTTTTTATGGCCCAAAGTTATGGGGGCTTCTCTTCCTGGCACTGGAGCCCTGGGCTGAGGCCTCCAGTGTGGGGTTGGGACCCCTTGCTCCTCAAGGCAGGAACTCCATGGCCAATATATCACTCCCCATTCAAAAAATGCCACACATGGGTGTTGGACCAGCCCATTGCAGGCCTCCACCCCTTCTACCCTTCTCAATGTGCCTTCCTCTTTAATTCTCTAGTTGTAGGGCTTCTGTTCAGCCAGATTTCAGGTGGTTCTGCATTATGGTTATTCTGTGGTATAGTTGTAATGTTGATGTGGTTTTGAGAGGATGCGAGTACCATGTGTATCTACACCACTATCTTGGCCCCTCCTCTGTGACATAGTTTTTATTGCTTGTCATGCAGCAGCTAGACATGGCATCCCCCACGTCTTCATCTGTGTTTCAGTGTTCCTAGATCCAAAGAAACTATGAAAGTCCCATATTTTGTGGTGCTTTTTAAATTTTTATTTAATTTAGACTTTTAATATTTGCAAGTGGGATAAAAAAAGAGTTTGGCTCCTCAGAACTAACTGGAAAATCCCCAAATGTTTAAAAATTAAGTAATACCCTTTTAAATAAATATGGGTCAAAGAAGACATTCCAATGGAAATTAGAAAATAGCTCTAGCCAAGTTGGCTCAGTGGATAGAGCATCAGCCTACAGACCAAAGGGTCTCGGGTTTGATTCTGATCAAGGGCACATACCTTGGTTTCAGGCTCCTCCCCTGCCCTGGCCCTGGTCAGGGCTCATGCAGGAGGCAATCAATTGATGTGTTTCTCTCACATCAGTGTTTCCCTTTGTCTTTCCCTCTCTCTTCCACTTTTCATAAAAATCAGTGGAAAAATATCCTTGGGTGAGGATTAACAAAAAATAAAATATAATAAAAAATGTATATTTAATTGAATAATAATGAACATATGGCATATCAAAGCTTTGGGGTGTAGCTGAATCAGTACTGAGATCATGGATGTTGACCTACAGGCATTCATTAGAATAAGGAATAGGTAAAAATCTATATATATAAAAGCCTAAGCGACCGTCAATTATTCGACTGTTCAACTGGTAGCTATGACGTGCACTGACCACCAGGGGTCAGATGCTCCGATGGGTAGATTAGCTTGCTGCTGGGGTCATGCCAATTGGGACTGGGCGAGACGGGCTGGACACGCCCTGGAGCCCTCCTGCAGTCCCCCCCGGCCCCAATCGTGCACTGGTGGGGTCCCTTGGCCTGGCCTGTGCCCTCTTGCAATCTGGGACCCCTCTGGGGATGTCTGCAGGCTAGGCCAAGGGACCCCACTGGTGTACGAATCCATGCACCAGGCCTCTAGTTAATGATATAAAAATCCAGTTCAAGAAGGTAGAACAAGACTAGTAATTCAACACAAAGAAAGTAGGAAGAAGAAAAAAATAAAGAAAATCACAGCAAGTAATTAAATGTAAATCATATTTACTAGAGAAGGTCAACATAGTCATACTTTCCAGCCCATTTTACAAGGTCAGTGTAACCTTAATACTAAAACCTGACAGGAACGTTATGACAAGGCCATGGGACGCTAATGATCGTGTGGGAGCCTTTGTTTCAAATAAACATGGAGTTTGGACAGAGAGAAGCAACAGGCCAAGGGAAAGCAGGAGGCCCTTTTAGACTTGGATGGGATCCTGAAGAGCATCTTTGCTAGTAAAGATCTGAGAAGTGACTCAAGTCCCCACAAAGCACCCACGTCTCTGAGACAATCACTCATAAACACAATTCCATGGAGGCAGATGTGTTATATTGTGGTTTTCTTTTCTATCTGAGGCTGCTCATCCAAGAAACTAACATAAAGGTGTTGACTTTCCTGATTTCCAAGTTCAGTTAAGTCAGTCTCCTTTGTTTGCCTCTGTAGATGATTGCCTAATTAGACATGTGCCTAGAATCCCACATAGCACCTGCCATGATTGCATGACAGAATGCGTGGCTGAGCTGTTCAAAGACACCTGCTTTCAAGGAGGTGACATTACTACTGTTGCTACGCCAAGCGCCGAGCACTGCCAAGTCATCTGCACCCTTCACCCAAGGTGTTTGCTCTTCACATTTATCGCTGTGTCATGGTAGGTATTTGCAGCTCTACATAGAGAAACTAGATTTTACACAATTACCTACTAATAAAACTCCATCTGCCATCTAATGAAATTTAATGTTAATTTAAACATATATTTCCTTCAAATGAAATTTTAAATATGACATAAAAATATGGTGTTCAGGCCCTAGCTGGTTTTGCTCAGGGGATAGAGAGCATTGGCCTACGGACCAAAGGGTCCCGGGTTCAATTCCGATCAAGGGTACTTACCTCCGTTGCAGGCTCCTCCCCGGCCCAGGTTCTGGTCAGGGCACATGCAGGAGGCAACCAATGGATGTGTTTCTCTCACACCAATGTTTCTCTCTGTCTTTTCCTCTCTCTTCCATTCTTTCTAAAAATCAATGGAAAAATATCCTTGGGTGAGGATTAAAAAATAATAATAACATGGTGTTTAGGTAGATCAGGGAGGAATAGACATACCTCTCAGGATGGACTGTGCAACCTCCCTTGTGTTCACTATATTAATGGTACGCTTTCTTATTTCTCTTTACCTTTATGCCTGTCAATCATTTGTCCTTTGCTTTTCTATTGATTATTGATATTTAATATTATTTAAACTGATATTTTTCCCTAATAATTTTATTAGAAAAAAATTAAATTTTATAAAGATGATGAAAGAGTATAGTGATCCCCTGTCACCACCAATACTTTTGGACATTGTGTCTTATTTATCTGTATTGAACATATGTTTAACAATGTGAAATAGTTTGAAAACATAATCCTTCACCCTTAACTATTTCAACATACATCATCCTACACAAAAGAGATAAAACATTTAAAAAGATCCCTTTATATCATCTGAATTGTCCCCCAAAGGTAATGTATAGGTATTAATCAAAATCTTATCAAGATTCACAAATTATATTTGGTAGTTTTGTCTCCATAGTCACATTTTTTAAAATTTCTAACATTCTACCCACCACTTTTGTTTCCATGTTGAACTTGAAAATTTTGTTGGTGTTAATCTTCAGCGAACGGTATTTTTTCCAATGATTTTTAGAGAGAGTGGAAGGGAGGAGGAGAGACACAGAGAGAGAAACATTGATATGAGAGAGACACATGGACTGGTTGCCTCCCACATGCACCCCAACCAGGCTGGGGATCGAGCCTGCAACCAATGTATGTGCCCTTGACAGGAATCAAGCCTGAGGCCTTTCTGTCTACAGGGAGCGACACTTTGTCCACTGGGCCAAACCGGTGAGGGGGAACTTGAAAATCCTATATAATAAAGATGTAATATGTGAATTGACTGTCACACCCTCACACAAGATGGCCACACCAATGTGGTTCACAAGATGGCCGCCCCCATGTGATCACAAGATGGATGCCACAAGATGGCCAGCAGGGGAGGGCAGTTGTGGGTGACCAGGCCAGCAAGGGAGGGAAGTTGGGGGCAACCAGGCTAGCAGGGGAGGGCAGTTGGGGGTGACCAGGCCAGCACAGGAGGGCAGTTGGAGGGGACCAGGCCTGAAGTGGAGGGCAGTTGGGGGTGACCAGGCTGACAGGGGAGAGCAGTTAGGGGCGACCGGGCCAGTAGGTGAAGGCAGTTGGGGGCAATTGGGCCAGCAGGGGAGGGCAATTGGGGACAATTGGGCCAGCAGGGGAGCAGTTAGGTGTCAATCAGGCTGGCAGGGGAGAGGTTAGGGGGTGATCAGGCTGGCAGGCAGAAGCGGTTAGGGGCAATCAGGAAGGCAGGCAGGCGAGCAGTTGGGAGCCAGCAGTCCCAGATTGAGATCAGTCCTAAACCAGCAGTTGGACATCCCCCAAAGGGTCCCAGATTGAAGAGGGTGTAGGCTGGGTTGAGGGACACTGCCCCTAGTGCACAAATTTCATGCACCAGGCCTCTAGTTTAATAATAAAGCTTTACTGCCAAATTAAGTGATCAGCATTTTTGTGTGTTATTGCTGAATTCTCAGATAATTCCATAGCACCCTAAAGATACAAAATTCACTGTTCTGGACTCTGCAATGAGAGTGGGCAATCTTTTTCTTGACAAGGTAGAGAATAAATATTTTAGGCTTTAGAGGTCCGGAGACAAAGTCATGGATATTGTATAAGTATGTATATATAACCGTTTAAAATGTAACCATTAAAATATGGAAACCATTCTTAGCTCGTGAGCTGTACAAAGACAGACAGCCGGCGGCGTTCACCTGCAGGCCATAGTTTGCCCACACCCGTTTCCTGTTAGGAAGCAGGATTATTACACGTGATCTTTCAAATGTGGGGATGTTGGGCTGAAAACAACCAAACTCACAGTCGTGCTAAGAAAGTATTTCTTTCGGCATGAGACACAGTAGTTTACTTCCTTCTCTTTGCCTTTCTGTATGCTGACAGTACAGTGTGGTGATTGTGGGGTGTAGGGGGATGGAAGTGGAGGAGGGTGTAGGGGGGAATAAATTGTGATGGAAATAAGGGAAAAAAACATTATTTTAAAATATAAATATCCACCCAGTAAAGTTGTTATTTTTTAAAAAAACAGGTTTACTTGCGTCCTGAAAGACATCGTTAGAGAAACGCTGCCGAGGGTAGACATGACAGGAGCCGTTTCTGGACATTCTTTCAAGCAATGCCCACACCACGTAAGTGGCAAGAAGCCCTACTAGAATGAGTAAATACCAGCTATTGCCCTGGCCTGCTGGCTCAGTTGGTTGCAGTGTTGTCCCTACACCAAAAGGTTGTGGGTTCGATTCCTGGTCAGGGCACATATGGGAGGCAACCAATCAAAGTGTCTCTTTCACATCGATGTTTCTCTCTCTCCCTTCCTTCCCCTCTAAAGTAAAAATAGACACAAAAACATGCAGGTTTTTAAATACATATACATATATATATATATATATATACACACACACACACACACACACACATATTGAATATACTAGTTATTGTGATTGATATGTATGGTCACATGATCTTCTGGCTATAAAAGAAAACCCTGACATATGGAAATAAAGTCTCCTAATGAAGTTCTTTCTCTGTGGAGTCAAAGTTAGCATGCAGGCATGTATGCCCCTTAGCCCCACCGTAGTTTACCCAAATGTATCTCATAGGCCCTATCTCATTACATCAGTACTCACCATTCACTTCCCCCTCCTTCACAGCTAAAATTTTAGAGGAAAGTCCTTATTAAACCTATTAATTCAAATCAAAGGCAGCAAGTGTTGAGATGTCACTTGTCTTAATAGTCATGTAGATACTTAAATAGGATAATTAGTCAATCAGCCAATCACTGGTGTTAAGGAGACAAGCGAGGCTGGGTCAGCAAACTGCAGAAAGAATTTACAAGTCTAATATTGTGTCCCTGTAAGAAGGACATGGGCATTCTTTTTCTGTTTCCACGAGAGAGTAGGAATGAAGGAGATTAAAGTAAAAACAACGTCTGAGGAAAGTGGGTGAGCGAGTTGAAAGGGTAAGTCAGGAGGGACAGTGGCTACAGGGAAAAGTCTCCACGTGGCTGAGAGTCTGAAAGATAAGCATCTTTTCTGCTTTTATTTCCAGCCTGTGACACAGAAGTTCATGAGGGCCTGGACACGGAGGGCGTGAACTATGATAGCCCTGTCACCAAGGATGCGGAGGAGTGCCAGGGCAGATGCACGGATGACATCTGCTGTCACTTTGTCACCTAGGCGATGGGCAGTTTCCAAGCCCAGAGCACAGGTGAGTGAGCCCGTGGGCATGACACTATCTGACGGAGAGCAAAATGGGGATTCCTGAAAATTAGTTTCATCAACTTGATGCCAACATTTCCTTTTAACCCATGAAACATTTCTTTAATAAATATTTATAGTTTTCCTCATGAAAAGTCCTACCTTTTTAAATTGGCAATTTTGAAACAGTTAAAATTGGCCTGACTGTTCCATTCCCAGCCTAAAGGATGCTATAGTCTGACCCCATATTCAAAACAAAACAAAACTACTTGTAGTTCTCCAAATAACAGTTTCCTGCCGAAGACAAAATAACTGAAGCCCATGTGGAATGTGTTAACCCGCCTCATACTGGATTTTGAAATACTCCAGGGATAAATCTATTATATAAGAATGCAAAATGATTTGATTTCTAATGATTAATCTGTGTTCTCTTTTTTAAAAAAAGGTAGGAAAATGTTCTAACTTTTATATTTAGAAATAAGTTGAGATGTTCTAGATCTGTATAATAAACTATGGCTACATGAAATCCAATGGAAATGCGGAAATAAGTTCAAATGACTAGCATTTGGATTTTAACTCTCTGCTCTCTCCATTCACAAAAAGCAGAATAGTGGAAAGCAAACAAAGTATCAAAGATTTATTTCAAAAACAATGATAAAGCAAAACAACCCCACCCAAATGAATCGTTAAGTTTTCATGTTTAATATTTAAGCATTTTTCTCTTTAGCTTACCTCAAAATACATCTTCTTAGATATTTTACATCCAAGACTTAACATAGTGTGAATAAGCCAGGAAATTGGGAGTTGCTAGGCATTACAAAAGAGAGAAGTCATTAATTCCTACATCCCCATTGTCCTCTCACCCCTCTCTCACGTTGTCATTTTACTGATGAAAAATCCAGTTGGCAAAATTCACAGAACCACCAGGTCATGGCAGAGTGGGGATTCCACCCAGCTGTCCAGCCTCCAGATCAATGCTTTTCAGAGTAATTCCTTAGCTGAATGCCTCAGGCAGTCTCCAAGTGGGAATGTCTCTTCATCTGATGGTTTTTCTTACTTGCATTTGGAAGAATAAAATATTTTTCCATTTTTGTCTTATTTTCAGTAACATTTGTCTTTTGAAGAATACCCAAATGGGGACACCAACCAGAATAACGAAGCTCAATGAAGTGGTGTCTGGATTTTCACTGAAATCTTGTGTGCTTTCTCACCTGGATGAACTATGATTTCCTTAACGAGGTGACTGAACCATTAAATAACAGTTGCGGATGGTAGGTCTGATGGGCCTAACTTAGGGCACCCATTTTATGTTCATCGATGACATGGACCCATGACATGGTGTCTTCATCCTGTGAAAAATTTTATTATGTCCTATATACTTAGAGTTTATATTTGAATTTAAGCTTAAAATAATCACTTTGGTTTTAAAGATTTTGAAAAAAAATAAACTTTAAAAAATTATTATTAAGATGTTATTTCTTTAGAATGATTTTAGTTAGGTTCACAGCAAAACTGAGGGGAAAGTGTAGCGGTTTCCCATATACTCTCTACCCCCACTACCCACAGACTCCCCATTATCAACATCTCCCACCAGAGCAGTGCATTTGTTACAATTGATCAACCTGCATTGACACATCATAATCATGGGAAGTCCATAGTTTACATTATGACTCATTCTTGGGGCTGTACATTCTGTGGGTTTGAACAAATATATAAGGACATGCCTCCCTCATTATATTGTCATACAGAGCATTTTACTGCCCTAAAACTCCTCTGTGTTCTGCCTATTCATCCCTTCCTCACCCCCCAGCAAACTATTTTATATGGAATTTACAAATACTCTGATTGAGATTTTACAGATTCTACTGGTGAATTGCTTCCCTAAAGATAGTTCCTTCTGCTGTACAGCTTGTATTGGGGACATTTCCCCAGTACAGCGTTTGCAGACAGTAACATCGACAGGTCATGGCTCCTGATGTCTTCATCTGTCCCAGCATTTGAACTCACCATCCCAGTTGTTTGTTTTTTACCTTCTTTTCTCAAGAATCGCAAAAGGAATCTGAAAGGTAAGGAGTTAAGAGTAAGACTAGTGTGTTACCTTTTAAAAACAGTGATCAAAATGCACCATTAAAAATTCTGAGCAACTACAAATCTAGTCAAAGTATCTGAAAAGGTAGATAAAAGTTGCATAGAATTCCTCACTTCTCTCCCTTTCTGGTCCCTGGCTACTGACCACACACCCAGTACTGCCAAGGATCCTTGGTTTTCTTTAGCTTAGGGAGGTCGCTGTCTTTGGCAAAGGGAGAGCTGGCTAGTTCTGAATGGAAGGAAAACTATAGGATGGCCACTAAGAGGCAACTTAGTCCAATGCCTGGTTTACGGTCACTGAGCCTGTGGCAAAAAGAGCTGGAGATACCAGTGAAATGTCAAATCCAAAGTGGAAAGCGGTGGAAATGATGGCCTACATCGATGGGAGTGGGGATGGGGGTGTAGGGAGGTTTGAGAATATTCCCCCTCCTGAGGGATATTAACATGGGAAGCCATAATGAGGTGTGGGAAATTTCTTTGATCATTAAAGGGACACTTGCTATGGTCTTGCCCCTCATTAACAAGATTCACTAAAAAAATAACCTTAAGATTAAATCTGTTTCAAAACCTGGAATGTATGTATTATCTGCATTAGAATTCTCAGGGCCCTTACCATTTGCTTGATTAGGCTGCTCATTTTGGGGGAGAGTGTTTCCCAGAGCAATCCAGCTAAGGGAAGCCCTTGAGTCCCTTGTCCATCAAGCAAGCCTGGTTTCCATTGAGTGAGGCTGTAATTTCAGAAGTTCTTGTTCTATTACCTGAAAATATATGTCACTTTCACTGACTTAACAAACTTAATACAATTTATTTGGTGCCTACTATACACCAGGCACTGTTCTAGACACTAAGGATACCATTAGTCAACTAAATAGATGGAAACCCTCTCCCTATTGGGACCAGAGTGGAAATGATAGAGAAGCAATCCGATTGGGGTATATTGTCAAAGAAAATGTCAGTGATAGCGTCAAGATTTTGGGCCCACAGAATTGAAAGGATGGAGATGCCAATGACTGAGATGTGGAAGAAGTTACCAGGAGCTGATTTAAAGAGAGGAGAGATATCTATTAGAGGCTCAATGAGAAATGTTGAATTGGAATTAGAAAGGGAATTCTGGAATTAAGAAGATACGTTTACGCTCTAAATCTGTGTTTGGGTGGCACCAGCAAACAGCTGGTAGAGAAGAAAGGAGGTAAAGAGCAAGTCTTGGAACATAGTAAGTTTCAGAAATTAGAAAGATACCTTTGCAGTGTGTTATTCTGAGTAATCACTGCTCTTTTTAAAATTTTATTTATAAAGTTCCCGATCAATACCTATGAGAGAAATAGCACATTTGACCCTCAAAACAGGGTGACAGAAGATCATGGGCGCTACAAGCCAACACTTGGCTGTTTACATTTAAAAGAATAAAAATGAAATAAAACTAAGTATTCATTTTCTTAGCTGTACTAGCCACATTTTCAGTGGTCAATAGCCACAGGTGGTTAGTGGCTATTGTATCGGTGGCATCAATGAAGAAAATGCTACTGGATAGCACGGCTCTTGACTGTGCTTTTGTGCTAATTAGAAAAAGTTACTCCTTTCAGGAAGATGCTGCTTGGGTGTGAGGCCAGCGGTGGGTTCCACTCATCCCTGTCTAAGCTGGCAGCAGCTCCGGGCAGCGGATTTCTAGGTAGCATGAAAATCCTTGCGTCTTTGAGATAGGCTGGGAGAGTTGAAATAAAGGAAAGAAAGAAGGACGGTGCTACAAACACTGACAAGAGAACAAGATCAAACATTTTTTATGAAGGCAGGTGGTTGTGTTTTGAAAACTCGTCTCCAACCTATGGCTCTTGGGGTCTGACTCAGTGATTTATGAAGAGTATTTTCAAAATGGGAAATGTTCTCTTTTAAATGTCAACATGAGTTGACTTACATATGTGCTGTGAAAATGTTATTTTTCTTTCATATGTCTTATATGATTCATGTATATTTCCCTTTTTGGCCATTAGAAATCTTTGTCTCCTTAAAACATCTAAAAGTGGGTTACCAAGTACACGAGAACAGAGCTATTTCTGGTTTCAGTCCACAAAGCTCAGACACAGCGTCCGAGGTAAACAATGAAAACACTTTCTTCTGGTTGAGATCACTTTCTTCTGAGGAGACTGATGGGAGCTAAGGTTTTGTGTCTCTGATGTGTGATTTGCTGTCCAGTGTTCCACCACACTTCATTTTACCATGACACTGATTTCTTGGGAAAAGAACTGGATGCTGTTGATGTAAAAGGACATAGAGCCTGCCAGACAATGTGTACTGACACCATCTCCTGCCAATTTTGTACCTATTTTCCACCTCAAGAATCTCACCATGGAGGGAAGTAAGACACAAGAAGGTACCATCATTGCTCCATCCCATCTCTTTGTGAGGTGCATCACGTTTATACCATTTTGTTTCCAACCTGCAGGGGTAAATGTTACTTAACACTTTCTTCAAATGGATCTCCAACTAAAATACTTCATAGGACAGGAGGCATCTCTGGATATCCATTAAGGCAGCAGTTCTCAACCTATGGGTCACGACCCCTATCGGGGTTGAACGACCCTTTCACAGGGGTAGCCTAAGACCATCAGAAAACACAGATATTTACATTACGATTCATAACAGTAGCAAAATTACAGTTACGAAGTAGCAATGAAAATAATTTTATGGTTGGGGGTCACCACAACATGAGGAACTGTATTAAAGGGTCGTGGCATTAGGAAGGTTGAGAACCACTGCATTAAGGTCATGTAAGATGGATAATGGTGAGTTTCACGTGACTTGACAAAATACATCTGAAGGAGCTATTGTATACTTAATATATCATGACGAAGAGAGTCAATAATAGCCACAAGGGGATTAAAATTAGTAAGAAAAGCACCGATTTACAATTATCTGTTATTTTCACTTCTATCACCCACTCTGACCATGTTTGAAACGTAAACAAATTGCCTAGCAATAATTGGATAAGTTTTAATTTGCTGCATTTATGCAACTGGTATTTCATGGGGAGACTTGTGGTAGGCGAGCACTTTCATGTCTGATTTTTTGTCATCGAGGACAACTATCTTTCTTATTATCCTTTATAATTGAAATATGAGCCAGCATCTTGGTTAATCAGATAATTCATTTTCTTTCCATTGGCCATTACTTGATCTCTAATTGAAACATAAATAATCGTCATATGTTTGAAAAATTAGGGATCTATTCAAGAAATACTCAAGTAGCTCCCTTTCAGAGGCCTTCATTCTTTCAGGTTCTGCGTACTTAGGAATACTCACAAAAACTACTGGAAAAACTTATTTATTTGTCATAGGGAGTGGAAATAAAAGAATTATCTAGATTAAACAAGACTTATAACATAAAAATTAGGGTAAAAATCTGATCAGCAGTGTTTCCAGCCCAGTGGCCGATTCTGAGAATAGTAGCACGGGATGGTTTGTAGGCAAACAGATTGCCTAAGCCAGTGATTTTCAGCCTTTTTCATCTCATGGCACACATAAACTAATGACTAAAATTCTGCCCCACAGCAAAAAACATTTTTTGCTGATTTAACAAAAAATAGGTACAATTTTGATTCATTCACAACAGGTGTTGTTGTGTTGACTGTTATCTTTTTTTTATATATATAATCTAAGGAAAAAGAGGTCAGTGCCTATGACTAAATAGCCAGGTTTTGCATGTTTTAAAAGTTCTTGCAGCACATTAGTTGAAAATTGCTAATCTAAGAAATAAAATTGCCAACAGGAAGAAGTATAACATACAAACTCCTCCTTAAAATACCATCACACCCTATTATACCTTTAGGATTTATTGATTTACATAAAATCATGTGATTTTAGGCTTTTATTATTTAACTAGAGGTCCAGTGCATGAAATTCATGCACTGGGTGGGGGGTCCCTCAGCCCAGCCTGCCCCCTCTCACAGTCTGGGAGCCCTCAGGGGATGTCCTACTGATGGCTTAGGCCCGTTCCCCATGGGGAGCAGGCCTAAGCTGCAGTCTGGCCTCCCTCTGTGGGAGGCAACTGGACTGATCAGGGAAAGGTGCCACCCACTGCTACTGCCACTGCTGGCTGCCACAGCCACCAAGGTGTTTTCATCAACACGAACTCCAGTCCCTTCACCACGAAGAAATGACGACTTTCTTTAGGCATTTTCAAGATGTATCTTTGATAGGATATGGCATTTTTTTCTTTTTTTTTTTTTTTATCTTCACCTGAAGATATGTTTCCATTGAATTTTAGAGAATGGAGAAGAGAGAGCGAAAGACAGAGAGAAACATCAATGTGAGAGGGACACTTCGATTGGTTGCCTCCTGCATGATCCCTGACCTAGGCCCTGGCCAGGGAGGAGCCTGCAACCTGGGTACATCCCCTTGATCAGAATCAAAACCGGACCCTGCAGTCTGCAGGCCGAGGCTCTATCCACTGAGCCAAACTGGCTAGGGCAGGATATGACATTTTTTAGCCCCTCCCGTAGTGGACCTTCATTTTTTCCTCCAGGAGTGAGGTGGAAAAACTCTAGATCACCTTCTTGGATTCTTATTACCCAAGTTACCAAGAACACTGCGAGTGGCGGTGTACAGGGAGCTTAGCCAATGAGCAGTCAGAAAAGGTGTTTCCTCTATAGCTCACACACAGAGGCCCCCCTGGTGTGTGTCCACTGGGGTGGGGGCCTGCTCCGAGCCATGCCATGGAGGCTCAGAGCAGGAGCCCCTGTGTATTGTGTCTCTGCTCTGGCCCACCCCCAGCCCCAGCCTCCCCACAGCTACTGGGGCTGGGGGTGGCACGCAGCCCCTCCCGCCCATCTGCGCACACAGCTCCTCCTGAGCCAGTCATGACGCCTTAAGGCATCCTGGCTAATTTGCATATTACCTCTTTATATATATAGATGTCCAGGGGCTCTGATGGGAATCTTTAGATGGCTCCCTCTTCTTTACAAAGTCAGTCAAAGCAGTTATGTCTCATACATTCCGTTTTCCTCACAATAAGTTTACCTAAGACAAGAAGGAGTGTTTATAAGTCAGTTATCTTAGTTCTACCAAGCATTAAAAGGGACATAGCAAATTTTGTTGTTAGTGAAGTCGACATAGTTTGTAAAATAGGAACCAGCACTTATGCCTTAAATTGCAGAATCCATTCTGCACCTTCCTTCCTTCATTATGTTCTTCTCTGCAGACGATATGGACTCTATTCTGTAAAGCTCACAGAATGTATCAGGTGTAATTGATAGCTAAAGCAGAAAATGTAAGATGAGGGAAAATAAAACCTTATGTCTTTTTAATGGACCTTCTGAATGAAGTGGCACAAGATGATTAGATTTTGCTGCACTCTATTAGATGAAATAGTATCCTCATATGAAAGGAAATGTCTAATCAAGATATTTATTATGTCTTGTAGTGTCATTGGTCTATAATACAACTAAACTTTCTGAAGATACAGAAAGATTGCCATCCAAGGAAATATTTCTTAACACAAAGTATAATGCTAGACACAGAGTTGAGATCTGCATTAAAAAAAACACACACACACACAAAAACCAGGTGACCCATATGCCCACTGAGATATAAAAAGCACTGTTCTAGAAAAATGTTGTTTATGAGGTCCTCACTCCCATTCTATGTAGGTTATTGGAGCAGATTAGCCCAAGCCTCCAACCAGCAGGGTAGGTTCTGGTGTCTGGCATCTCAGGAAGTAGAAATAGAATGGACTATCCTGCTTGAGGCAGCCAAGACAGGAAAGAAACACAAGGGCTAACTCTGAATCAAAGTCCCTGAAAGGTATCAAGAGTTGCATCAAAGATCCCCAACTGTCAACAAGACCAAAGGGCAGAAGCAACTCAGAAACAGAAAAGCATCTCAGGTTGGAATAGGAGTGATGGACTAAGGTCAGCCCAAGGGGAAGAGAATGGGGGTGCACTGGACATACTGAGTGTGGGGTGCTCAACTTTTTATTATGACAGTAGTTCTCAAACTTTAACAGAGCTGATTAAAAGCCAGATTACTGGGTTCCACCACTAGAATTTCTGATCACTGGGTCTGAGTTGGGGCTCAAGAAATTGCATTTCTAACAAATTCCCAGGTGATGTTCTTGATCTGGGAGGGACACGTGACAAACAACTGATTTATTTAAAAGAACAACCAGGGCCCACTTGGCATGGCTCAGTGGTTGAGCATCGATCTATGAACCAGAAGGTCAGGGTTTGATTCCTGGTCAGAGCACATGCCTGGGATGCGGGCTCCATCCACAGTAAGGCGCGTGTAGGAGGCAGTTGGTCAATGATTCTCTCTCATCGCTCATGTTTCTATCTCTCTCTCCCTCTCCTTTCCTCTATGAAATCAATAAAAATATATTTAAAAAACAAGAACAATCAGGGATATCATTTGAGGGAGGATAAGATTGCCTCGTAGTGCCAGATGATGGAATCTTTAGGGACATACAATGACCAGGTGACTTATTCATTTTTTTATGTGCATGTTTTGCTTTGCCAACTTGATGATAACATTTCTTCAGCGTCATGGTAAAAGATTGGACAGAGGGAAAGTTTCTTCCCTTTGTGCCTGAAGGACCATAACTACTGATTGAAAATGAAGATTTAGGAAGCTACTCATTGCAATCCTTCTGTTGTAGAATGCACAACCAAAATCAAGGTCAGCATTGCTGGGGGAATGGAGTCTGCTCATGGTGAGTGACCACGGCAGGTAACTCTGCACATCTCTGCACCCACCCGGAGACACCTGTGTGGGGGCTCCATCATCGGGCACAGTGGTATTAACAGCTGCTCATTGTTTCAAGGAGTCAGTACTGTTCCTGTTTTCACTTGTTCACCACGCTCACACATATATGAAACCTACCACTAATATTTCAGCACATTTAAAAAATGTAAACTATTCTACTTGCTAACTTAATTTTCCATCTTTAGTGAAAAAAAGCCAAAAGGAAGAGCCACTCGTGGTCCGCCAGCATCAGAATAGATGCAGAAACATGGCTGTTTGTGGCCTATCCCACTTTCCCGTTTAAGTGCACACGCATCCCCAGGGGGGTTTTGTTATTTCCCATAAGAGCTCATCATCTCTGTGTATGGTCCTGGGCACTGGGTCCCGAACTAAACGCAAAGAAAATTCTCCCTCTCTCTCTCTCTCTCTCTCTCTCTCTCTCTCTCTCTCTCTCTCTCCCCCCTCCCTTCTTCCTTCTCTCCCCCCTCCTCCCCTCCCCCCAAGTCAGGCTCACTGTGTGTGTGTGTGTGTGTGTGTGTGTGTGTGTGTGTGTGTGTGATACAGAGGAAGAGTTTCTCATGCATCCTCAGATTGGGTTTCCTATGAGGATTGGCCAAATGTACACAGCTCTGTTGGGACAGTATGTGTATCCCAGGGGCCTTTCGTTGGCCACTATCCTCTTTGCATTTCAGGATCCTCTGAGTTGTTTACAAACATGGTTTGGGGCTTTTGTTTGGTTGTTTTATGAATATACAGATTATACTCACATGATAGCTCAAAGATACTTTTGAGGACAATAGTCTTTTTTACCTTTTACATATGGAGAAATGGGGTGAATTTTTCAGGGTCACAGCTAATCAATGGCAGGATTGAGACTAAAACCCAGAACACTTTGTGGTGTGTGTGTTGAAGGATAAAAAGAGAATTCATTCACTTTTTCATGTTTAATATAAGGTAATTGCTACCCAGGACCCTCTAGATACAAGATATATGTAGCTGAAACATCTTAGCATGAAATCACTTCTTTCCGCATAAAAGCCCATCACTGGCAAAAAAAATTATGTATAGCTAATAATAGCCATTTAAATAGCAAAATAATTCAAATGTTTGAGAGCTATTTGGTAAAGGAAATTTTTTTCTCTATTATTTACTTCTTAGAGTAGAGTCACTTAAAGATTTACGTGTCTATGATGGCATTTTAAATCAATTGCAAATAAAAGAGAATACATCTTCCTTTGGGGTTCAAGAACTGATAATTCATGATCAATATCAAATGGCAGAAAGTGGGTATGCTATTGCCTTGGTGAAACTGCAAACAAGAATGAATTACACAGGTATGTAGAATTTAAAATGGCAAGTTGTCTACAATGCTGAGCTAGATATCATGTGTCCTGACCCCAGCCGTCTCTCCACGTGCTGTTATTATGAACGGAGAGCGTCTGCAAAGCTAGTCTTTCCACCTATTAAGACTGAAGGCTGACAGTCATTCCTGATTATTGAATCTTATTTGGGGGTTTGGGTAAAATGATATGCTTTCTGTAGGCTTCTTCAGATGCACAAAATGGCATAATTTTAATAACATTGGGATATTGAGGATGGTTTAGAGCTTCCTTTTAGGAACAGAAGGATTGCAGGTCAGAGCAATAAAGAGAAGCGCCTGACAGAAGCAACTTCTCCAGGGGCACAGTCCGGTTGGCGGGATGGACAGTGGGGGAGGCCATGACTTGTCTCTCTTCCCTCATCCTGGACTGTGCAAACAGGCTGGAAAAGTATGACAAGGAGTGGAAATGAATGGAATAAATAAAGAAGATACTAAATAATGCAATCAGAAGGCAAAGCCTCCTGGGAAAGAAGGTATCTTTTACGTCTGATAACTAAACTATGTTTTTAAAATTTAGATTTTCAACAACCCATATGCCTACCTTCCAAAGCGGATAGAGATGTAATATATACTGATTGCTGGGGGCACAGGGAAATAAGAGGTAAAAAAAAAAAAAAAAAAGATGTTTCTCTCCATGCCCCATTTTACAGATAAAAACCACAATTTAATCATAACCTTTTCTGCTATATCACGTCTTCCAGCTAAAATGCAAGTAAAATAATAACATCATGTACTACAGAAAGCATGGGGAAAAAGACGGAAAGACAACCCACACTCTCCCGCCCCAAGTGAGGAGGATACCACATCTGTTTGACTGGGAATTTTAAATATGACATTTGTTTTAGAGACAAATTATTTCTAATGAAGTTCAATGTGAAACCTAGCTCTTTTCTGTAAATGTTCTAGCCTGTTATCCAATTATTTTCTGTGGCAAGTTATTTCAGTTAGAGCCTTAATTAGTTTCTTAACTTATTAATGTTAACAATATAGGACAATAGTGATAAAATGTCT
This sequence comes from Plecotus auritus, assembly GCF_963455305.1. Taxonomy (NCBI): domain Eukaryota; kingdom Metazoa; phylum Chordata; class Mammalia; order Chiroptera; family Vespertilionidae; genus Plecotus; species Plecotus auritus. Next base: position 10,231,191 of record NC_137772.1, on the reverse strand, counting down.
CCCTTACACTGTAATTATAAAAGGTCTATGAGACAAGCCCAGGGTTTTTTCTTTCTAGATTTTATGCAGGTAAAATTTTGACTTTAAATACATTTATTTATATTTTAAATACCTATTTATACTTATATTACATCTATGGTTATTCCATTAACAAACTAAATTTTTCACAGGTAAAATCCAAATACTCTCCAGAAAACCAAGATTGACAGAAGCTAATTCCAGCATGTCATAAATGCAAGAGTTTCATCAAAAGGTTGATGGAACTTGGGGACTCAGCAAGGGCTGAATCACATGTTATTGCCTATTGGAAATGGCTGAGGGCATTTCCCCAAACCTGAAAAGGATGCATAAATGATTGCTTGCTGCCAGACAGCTGAGGGCATTTCAGTCTACATGTTATTGCCTCCTGCTGGCCAAACAGCTGAACAGCCATAGGCAGTTTCCCCCAATTCGACAATGGATTTTGTATACTAAACCTTGCCTTTGATATGTATATCTACCTTGCTTTAGGACAATTTGTGTTAATAAAAAGCAAGGGGTCCAGAGAGACAGAGAATTTAGTTCCTTTAGCTAAGTTTTCTCTGGCTCCCCAAAATGCCTTCTAAAATTATGTTTCGTCTCCGGACTCTTGAATAATTTACACACAGCACCTTCTCCAGATTTCTGAACCCCTTCAAGATGCTGGATTAAGACCCCCTGGCACAAGATACCCCTGATGATGCATGAAGATTGCCAGGCAAGATACCCAGGACATAAGATAACCAATAAGATGATCTGTGTGGGCTATAAAGATGGAGGGAAGGACACCTGTAAGGTAACAGTGTTCTCAACCAACTGAGTCTATTCAAACCAGAGCACTGAACACATCCGTGTACTAACCAGGCGCCCCCTGCTTAGCATTTCACTCATATGTGGGAGATAGAACTGAACCTCCTGACCTCAAACAGCAGTGTGGCGGTTGCCAGAGGGAAGGGGGCTGGGTGTGGGGGATGGAGGGGACCTAATATATGGTGACAGAAGATGACTCGACTTTGGGTGGTGGGCACACAGTGCAATGCACTGGTCTTGTAACATAGAAACACATGCCTGAAACCTATGTGATCCTGTTGACCAATATTAATACAAAATAAATTAATTTTTGAAAAACGCAGTCTCCTGACAATCAGCAGGGAACCCGATGTATTTGTGGCCTTGCACTGGAGTTTATTAAAGGGCCATGGCAGAATTTGAGGTGAAATCACTCTGAGCCAAATACGTTTCCAATGAGAAGCGCCTGAACTGATCTGTATGCCTTTCCTCTTCTCCCCTTGTCCTAGGGAGACTCGGGGGGTCCCCTGTCCTGTAAACACAATGCAGTCTGGTATCTGGTGAGCATCACAAGTTGGGGCGATGGCTGTGCCGCAAAGGAGCGACCGGGCATCCACACTAATGTGGTCGAGTATGTGGAGTGGATTTTGGAGAAAACTCAGCAGCCCTGGAGTCCCCAGATGGAATTTGGCTCCCTGGGGGGCCAAGCAGATCACTCCCTGGGAGACAGTCTTGATTTCACTGGAGGAGGCATGTGCCCCCATTGTCCTCAGTCAATTCATGTATTTCATACTGCGATATTGTAAATGAAAAGAAAAAACGTATTTAACTGCTTGTTTTAGAACGGAGGTGAATGCCATGCAGTTTCTTAAAAATGTAATGGTTTAAATTGTGAATGGGTTAGAATCTGTCTTAATGCAAAAGTTCTCCAGGTAATTTATTTTTGGTGAAGGTGGGTGTGGATGTGTGTGGGAGGAGGCAGGGATGGTGGGGGTTGTTGCGGGGGGAGGGTTCTTTGCTGGCAGGTCTAACTCTTCTTCCTTCACCAGATCATAAGGCAGAAATCTCCATTCAGGAATGGGCCCTGGTGGTCTGCCTTTAACCATTTCACTATTCTCTTGTAGGATGCAGATAGCTGAATATTTTTGCACCCACTTAACTGCTCATTAATTCTAAAATGCACACTTGATAAGAAGAGTGTTTTCATTCCTGCTCATGGTGATGAAAGAATGTGTGTGCCTGTGAGTGTGTGTGTGTGTGTGTGTGTGTGTGTGTGTGTGTTGAGGGAAATGTCCTCCAGTTCCCAGTGAAATGGTTGTCAGCTTTTCTGGGGCACCTGAGGGCACTTTGCAAAGCCTCAGGAGCTCTAAGGTAGACATCAGAGGTGTCCTGGGCATTGCAAGTGTCCTGGGTGTCAGATGATGTTATACATATGTAAATTAACCGGATGTTGCATGGAGAAAGCCCATCCCACTTGGGATAAGAATTGGGGCTGATCCTTGAAAAGGTGGGAGGCATCATTTCTTCAAATTGTAGCTGCCTGCACGCCTGCCATATTCTGCATTAGAGGCAGGGACCTGAGCTCCTTTCAGAGTCCTGGAGAAAACCAGGCTGTCAGACAACCCCTCAAGGCTGAGTCAGAAGTGACACCAACTTCTCCCCTTTCCCTTCAAGCCTGCTTCATCTACACTCCCGCCCAGCTGGTGAACAGCAGAGGGCTGTCTGGGAGAGAGTTGAGCAAAAGCCTGACTAGGGGAGTTAAAAAGAACAGAAATGCGCAAAATTAGGACCCAGGAAATGGGCAAGGAGGCTGCCCAGGGCGTTGGTAGAAGTCATTACAAATAGCACTGTGTTCTAAGCTCGCCCAGCTAGGTGGCTGCTGCAGACAGAAGGGTAGGGGTCTCATGGAGAGAGGGCCCGGACCCTGCTGCCACTCACGCGTGTCCGGCCTCCTCCGAGTCGCTATCCGAGGCCCACTCCTCGCCGATGCCCGAAGGGTGAAGAAGAGGGTCTTGGGGCCCGGCACGGGTGTGGGGGTGGGGGGTGAGGGTGGGGGTAGGGGCGGGCATCCAAGCGCTGGGCTCTCGGTTTTGGTTTCCGGGGCCAAGCTGGCGGGGGTTCCATGGGCTCGAGGCTGAACTGCTGCTGCTACCCGCGGCGCCCCCTATCGACGGCAGCGCCGCCCAGACCCCGCCAGGGCCAGAGGTCGACCGCGCCCCTGCTTCCAAGTGCGCAGGGGAGCTCTGGGCTCTGCAGCCACCGCCCTATGGGGCCAGGGGCAGGTCCTGGGGCAGGTCCTGGGGCAGGTCCTGGGGCAGGTCCTGGGGCAGGTCCTGGGGCGGGGACTGGAATTGCTTGCTCTGGGGCTACTGGGCAGGGACAAGGGCGTCCCTACTGCTTCTGCCACGCGGCTGGCGACCGAGACCCTGGGGTAGGAGGCGGTGAGCTGAGGATGGGGCGCGGCGGGCGCCCCCGCGAGGCGCAGGGGGAGTCAGGCGCCAAGGCGGGGAGGAGGGGCAGGGTGGGGGCCATGCTCAGCTCTGTGCCCGCCGGCCCCGCGATGGCAGCGCCTTCCGATTTGCTGGAGGACACAACCAGGGAGGGGACCGCCGGGGACGCTGGGGACGCAGTCAACGTCTTGAAGATTTTTGAAAAGAGAGACCCGAGGTCCAACACAGCGACCTTCATGGCCCAGACTTGGAAATGCTGTCCTCGCTGCTGCTGGAGCCTCAAGACCACGGGGAGCCGGGCTTCGGGCTCCATCCACCCTGCTCGCAAGGATCCGGAGGAGGCGGCCCCGGGCGGGGCGGGGATCCTGGGGTTCTGGTCTGTGGGGGTCCCCCAGGGGCCTCTAGTGCGCTCCCCACGCAGAGGAGCGTCTCCGGGCTCAGCCCCGAAGCCCTGGAGACCCCCTTTGGGACGCCCAGATGGCTCGTGAGGCTGAGGCTGCGGGGGCAGCGGCACCTTCTGTCCCTCTCTGTCCAGGTGCCCTGAGACCCCGAGCGCCCAGGTGCGCGGCTGCCAGCGCCCCCGCGACTGAGGGTGCGGATGGGGCCTCCAGTGGCTGAGTTACCCCCTGGGCCTCCAGGACGCGCGGGTGGTTGCTAAGCTAAACAACAACCCTGCCTAGCTCCCTGCCTATTGGGCCTGGACTGCAGCTCCTGCAGCTCAGGGCTGTGTCCACAACAGGGACCCAGGCTCCCCTCCAGGCTACCTGCCTTAAAGGAACACTGTCCAATTTCCCCATCACCCTTTGAGCTTCCCCCCACGGGCCAGGCTCTGGGCTGAGGGCGAGGAACTTGAACAGAGGGAGATAACCCTGCTTCCAAAGGAGCTGGAACGTATCTAGTCTGACAGGACCAACTTGCCAGGGCAGGGGGCAGCCTGCTCTCTGCCAGCAGGAAAGGCTGGTAAACAAATTCCAAACACCAGTTCTCAGGTGAGGGGACTTGAAACAACAGTGCCCACTCCTCCCCCTTCAGGGCCAGGTTCAAAGTGTGCCACTAAACATGACACAGCGGATGCCTCACCCAAGAACTTGGAAATAAGATGGGCCCTGACAGCTGAACTAGTAACATCCACATACAGTGTATGTGGCTAACGCCCATCCGAGTGGGCCAAGAGATTTATCAACTAAAATGTTTCAGAACTCAAACTATAATCAGATCGATTTGATACAAACTCCAAGGAAGATATGAGATAAGAGTTTCTTATTAAGTGGAATACATTTCGTTTTGCTGAATCTGAGGAATTCTATGTGAAAGACAGAGTGTATCAGTGTGATGATCCACAGAAGTGTGGGATCAGTTCTGAGCAAGATTACAAAATAAGATATTGACAGGGTTTATCCATTAATGTTTAGGAGATGTATTTTCTGATTTGGGGCAGGGAAAGGATATGAATAAATTAACTGACATTCATGAGTATATATTTAAGTCTTATGGCTAGTTACCAAACAGGATTCTGAGCCATAGTTAATTTCCATTGGTAATGTCAAGTTTTGTATTTCCTTGTAGAGACCTACATGCTGTCTCTACCTGTGGTATCTACATGCTGTCAGGATCCCTTTTCTGAATCCAACCCCCACAAACAAGCATGTCCTGGGCACTTTTCTACTTCAGGGGTGCGCTCAGCACTGAGATGTGAGAGAAGGGATGTTCTCTTCCCACAGGAGGAATAACAGCTTCCTAGCACACTAGGTGTCAGGTGAGGGCCCCAGGACACAAGCACAGCAGACAGCGGCCCCCCAGTCAGCACTAACTGGGGGGAGAGCAGCATGTGCTTAAGAGAGGTGAGAGGCGAGGCTGAGCGGGCTATCCAGGGCCTTGGATGTTGGAAGAGGGAAGAGCATACAGTTGTCAGCGTGCAACACACCAGCACACAGTGAAGAGTCCAAACGAAGGAAACATCTGAGAGCAGCCAGGGAAACTGGAGGCAGAAACTCCACAAACTCTTCCAGATCCTGGCCTTGAAAACATTCTATCTCTAAAGCATGTTTGCATGTATTCTATCTGTTATGGGTTGAATTGTGTTCCTCAAAAATATATGTTGAAGCCCTAACCCCCAGTTCTTGGGGAATGTGACCTCATTTGGAAATAGGGTCTTTGTAGATGTAATCAAGACACGGTCATTACCATGCGCCCTCATCCAATCTGGCTGCCATACTCTTTTTTTTTTTTTTAAATATATTTTATTGATTTTTTACAGAGAGGAAGGAAGAGGGATAGAAAGTTAGAAACATCGATGAGAGAGAAACATCGATCAGCTGCCTCTTGCACACTCCCTACTGGGGATGTGCCCGCAACCAAGTTACGTGCCCTTGACCGGAATCGAACCTGGGACCTTTCAGTCTACAGGCCGACGCTCTATCCACTGAGCCAAACCGGTTTTGGCTGGCTGCCATACTCTTAAGAAGAGAGAAATTTGAACATAGACACACAGAGAGAAACCCAGGTGATGACAGAGGCAGAGACTGGAGTGACACAGAGGCAAGGCAAGGATGTCAAGGACTGTCAGCCACCACCAGGAGCTCGGAAGAGACAGGGAAAGTTCCTCCAGACCATGGCCCTGCCGCCATGCCATCTGACATTAGACTTCTAGTTCCTAGAACTGTGATAATCAACTTCGGTTGGCTTTTTGTTTTCTTTTCATCCTCACCCGGGGATATTTTCCCGTTGATTTTTAGAGAGGGAAAGACAGAGAGAACTATTGATGTAAGAGAAACACATCGATTGGTTGCCTCCTGCAAGAGCCCCGACCAGGGCTCGGGCCTGGAAAGAGCCTGTAACTGAGGAACGTGCCTTTGACCAGAATCAAACCCGGGACCCTTCAGTCTGTAGGCTGATGCTCTATCCACTGAGCTAAACTGGCTAGGGCTCTATTGTCTTAAGCCACACAATTTGTGGCACTTTGTTAAGGCAGACATAAGAAACTAATACGGGGAGGATCCAAGATGGCGGCATAGGTAAACACCTAAACTGCTGCCTCGCACAACAATTTCAAAACTACAACTAAAAGACAAAACGTCTATCACCCAGAACCACGGGAAAGCTGGCTGAGTGGAAGTTCTACAACTAGAAGGAAAGAGCAAACAGCATTGAGGGGTGCACAAGCGCGGAAAAGCTGAGGTACGGAGACGCGGGAATCGGGAGCGCTGCTGTTTTCAACCCGAAGGGAGATAAGCTCCCGATTACTCCGAACTCCAGTTTCTGGGGAGACGCGGGGGACCCAAACTCCTATGGGGAGAAGGGGAGAAGCTGGACTGTCTGCCGTGGGGTCGGAAAGTGAGGGAGGCTTGCTTGCAGGGCTGCGTGCAGGAATAATTGTTTATTGTGCTGGGGCGCAGGGCACAGGACGCGGGGACGCGGTTGGAGATGCAGAGCCAGCTAACTGGCAGCCATTGCTGTTTGCCACGCCCTAGCCTAGTGAGGCCCTGAAACCCCGCCCCGCACAACCTACAAACCCACCCAAGCTCCAAGCAACGGCTTTAGCATATGAATGGCCTGCCCTATGGCAGCTTAACCTAGCAAACTTGCAGCCCAGGTCAGACAGCTCCAAAACCTCCAAACCCCAAGCAAAGAGGAGAAAACCGTAGTTCTTGCTGTAGCTCCTGCTGGGTGGCCTCAGACAGTAGCTGACCTGCACCCCATTTGGAGATCCAGAAGCCAGTGTACCTAGTGGTTAGTGTGAGACACCAGATTTCAACTCCTCACATCCATAAGTGACACATTCAAGAGGCAGACTCAGTGAGCACCAAAGCCCCACTGAAACAAGTCCTGCACCATAAGCGTGTCTCCAGCGCAGCAGTTCTTCCATTATAGACACAGCGGGTCCTCACAGCCAATTGGCCTGGAGGTCAATTCCTCCCAGTGTACCAACAGCAATCAAGGCTTAACTACACCAAGACTTTGCACTCAGCCCACAAAGGGGTGTACCAAAGGCATCCACCTCAGGTTACTGGGGAGGCTGAGCTACTGGCCCCTATAGGTCACCTACCACACAAAGCCACTCCATCAACACAAGGAAGCAGCAAAATGCGGAGACAAAGAAACATGTCACGAATGAGAGAAATGGAGGAAAGCAAACTACTGGATGATATAGAGTTCAGAATCACATTTATAAGGTTGCTCAAGAATCTTCTAAAAACCGCTGAGGAACTTAGTGAGACCTTTAAGGATCTAAATGAGAATGCCAAAAAAATGGAAAAGGACCAGTCAGAAATTAAGCATACACTGTCTGAAATAAAGAATATACAGAAACTCAACTGTAGATCAACATACCCCAAGAATCAAACCAAAGATCTGAAATATGAGGAAACAAAAAACACCCAACCAGAAAAACAAAAAGAAAAAATCCAAAAATATGAAGATAGTGTAAGGAGCCTCTGGGACAACTTTAAGCGTACCAACATCCGAATTTTTGGGGTGCCAGAAGAAGAGAGAGAGCAAAATATTGAAAACATATTAGAAGAAATAATGACAGAAAACTTTCCCTACCTGGTGAAAGAAATAGACTTACAAGTCCAGGAAGCACACAGAACCCCATACAAGAGGAATCCAAAGAGGACCACACCAAGACACATCATAATTAAAATGCCAAGGGCAAAAGACAAAGAGAGAATCTTGAAAGCAGCAAGAGAAAAACGGTTAGTTACCTACAAGGGAGCACCCATACGACTGTCAGCTGATTTCTCAACAGAAACTATGCCGGCCAGACGGGAGTGGCAAGAAATATTCAAAGTGATGAACAGCAAGAACCTACAACCAAGATTACTCTACCCAGCAAAGCTATCATTCAGAGTTGAAGGTCAGATAAAGAACTTCACAGACAAGAAAAAGCTAAAGGAGTTCATCACCACCAAACCAGGATTACATGGAATGCTGAAGGGTGTTCTTTAAGAAGAGGAAGAAGAAGAAAAAGGTAAAGGTAAAAATTATGAACAACAAAATGACATCAAATACATACCTACCAACAAGTGAATCTAAAAATCAAGTGAATAAAAAATCTGAAGAACAGAATGAACTGGTGAATATAATAGAATCAGGGACAAAGAAAGGGAGTGGACTGACAACTCTCAGGGGGGAGGGGTGTGAGGGGTGCGGGAAGAGATTGGACAAAAAGCTTACACCTATGGATGAAGACAGTGGCAGGGGGTAAGGGCATGGGGTGGGGTGGGGAATCAGGTGGAGGGGAGCTATGGGGAAAAAAAGAGGAACACCTGTAATAATCTGAACAATAAAGATTTATTTAAAAACAAAAAAGAAACTAATACCATTGGGATATTAGTTAATTCTTGGGGTACTTCATCAATATGGTGTCTTACTGGTACCTTTATGAAAACTTCGGTGGGTACATTTTCTGTAAAAAGCTGCTATACATTAAAATGACAATCATAATTGTTTTAAATCTACAGGGAGAATGTCAGGAATTCTACAAAGAGAGGGGAAGAGTATCATTGTTGCTTAAGGCATTGAAGCTAGCATGCTGGCCAGCCAGCCTAGTGAACAAGACACAATGAATGAATGATTGATCCTTTTGTTTGAAGGTCCTTTGGAAATGAGCTATAATTGCAAGCATGATCAACAATTCTCAGCAAGATGCTGGATCTTTTATACCCATTGTTCACCTATCAACAGTCTTTCAGGGAGATGTTAGGTGCTACCCCTCTTCTCGGTTAATTACCAGTAGCAAGGCATTCTCATAGCATGAGCCCAGGTGATGTGCCACAGAGGTCTGGCTCAGGCAGGATAAGGAAGTGAAAGTGAATGCAATGAATCATTGCTTCTGAACGAGGCCATGTTCATTTTAGATAGACTTCATTAGAAATGTCAAAGCAGTGTTTTGTGTGATAAAATTCTTCTGCTAATACCGATTAATGAATTATTTGAAGAATTTATTTTCTGATGTGTACACTAATGCTTGGCTACATCATTGAGAAAGGATTAGGAAGTCATGACCATGATGCTATGAAGAAATGGCATGTTTTGGAAACCTGGAAGTTAAAGTAAATAACCTGAGTAATTAATCTGCTTCAGAATTTAAATGGCCTCACTTAGTGTGACATCCAGCCCAGAACCTCTAAAGAAGAATACTGTCACATTTGATTAAAAAGTTTAAAATTTTGAACAATGAAATACATTTTTTTGATTGAACAAATATTTACTATGCACCACAGGGGAGCAGGGCAGTCTCTGGAGTTGGGCTCTCTAAGTTCATATTGTCTCTGTCACTGACCCACACCCAGGCCTCTCTCTCTCCTTTCATGGTTCCTGACTCAAATAATGGAATGTTGTGAGGCTCACATTAATTAACATCTGTTTGGCAGCTGGAACAGGGGGAATAGAGCCTGGCATAGGGTCAGCTCTCAGTATGTTTGTTTTTATTATCTGTGGAGCCAGGTTACACTGGACAACCCAGAAAAAGATCTAGAAGGAAATGAGAGCTACATTTATGTCCAAGTTTATTCCTTTTTGTACTAATTGAAAGTTTTCAATAAGTGTGTCTTATTTGTTTTCAATGATAAACACAATAAAAGAAAACAAAACAGATCCAAACCTCAAAAGCCTCAAGCAAGGTTTCTTGATATGCGATTGAGGGCTGGGATTCTACCAAAGATACAAACACAAGAAGAACTTGACACTGATGAGAAAGCTGCTTTAGATGACAGGATTGCAAATAGACCATGACTGCCTCTCGTGGGTGTGGTAGCAGACGCGGTGCAGTGGAACAAACAGGGACCAGACCCAGGAGGCTTTCCAGGTGCTCTCAGCTGCAAGTGACAGAGAAAGCCCGCACTAACAGAAGCCTGAGCATTTCAGGTGCTTACATAGCTCCCAGCAGGAGGTCCACAATAAGCTGGTTTGGGATTGGTGTTGGGAGTTACCAATGTCATCAGAGACTCAAGACTTTTCTTTTTTGTTTGCTCACTGTAAGGATGTAATGCCTTTTCATGGTGGTCCCAGGATGGTACCCTGAGCTCCAACCATCTTCTCCTCAAATAACTACCTGCAAGGCAAGAAGGTACAGCTCACTCTGTCACTTTCCCTCTCATTAAGGAACAAAATACTTTCCAGAAGGTTCTCATTGGTCAGAACTAGATTAAAAGTCCTTCCCTAAGCTAATCATCAGCCAAGGGGAAATAAGCATTGTCATGCTTTTTAATCATAGTGCACCTCTTAGTGCTTGAGCAAGGATGTACTATCCCTGAACATGTTGGCATCGGAACAAAATCAGGGCTCCATCAAGAAAGGAGAGATGGGCATGTTTGTTGGATAAAGTAGATAGCTACAAGGAACAGTTTGACTATCTTCCATTATCAAATTAAAAGGGCAGCTACCAGTTAACAGCTCACATTGTGCACTACAGATGTAACTCGTGCATTGAGCATTTTAAGTGCTCTCATTGAAGAGGCAGTAATAGGCCTTCTCAAACTCAACCTCTTCATATTCCCAGATGACATATCACAGTCAATGTCAATATTATACCCCATAGTATTTTGGTAGTTTTAACCTTTACATTCGAGTCAAATCATGCATAGGTTCAAATCATGACTTTAGTAAGTAGCAGAGATGTGACATTGGACAAGTTAAGTAACCATATGCTTCAGTTTCCTAATCTGGAAAATGAAGCAATAATAGTAGCCTATGTGGTTGTGAAGATTTAAACAATTACTACATTAAAATAACTTAAAACGTTTGCATATGCTCCCTTAGGTGCTAATCTATACTAATACAAGGGTAATATGCTAATTAGACCCGGTCGATTGGCCATCTTCCAGACGTCCAAGTTCTTTCTGGACAAAGCCACGGTGGTGGGGGCTGAGGCAGAGAAGGCAGTTGGGGGCAAGATCAGGCTGGCAGGGGAGGGCAGTTGGGGGTGAGATCAGGACAGCCAGGGAGGGCAGTTAGGGGCAATCAGACAGGCAGGCAGAGGCAGTTAGGGGCGATCAGACAGGTAGGCAGAGAGGTTAGGGGCAATCAGGCAGGCAGGCAGAGGCAGTTAGGGGCGATCAGGCAGGCAGGCAGGTGAGTGGTTAGGAGCCAGTGGTCCCGGATTGCGAGAGGGATGTCCGACCGGCAGTCAGACATCCCCCAAGGGGTCCCCTATTGGAGAGGGTGCAGGCTGGGCTGAGGGAATCCCCCCATCCCCGTGCACAAATTTTGTGCACCAGGCCACTAGTAATAATAATAACCATGACTGAAAACTTGGCAAATATTAATGAAGACTCTTCTCGATGCTTTTCCAGCCTTTGATTAAAAAGTGTGCAATTTGCTTTATGGTGTGTCTTTCCATGACTAGGGAAACCGTGTCACAGTGGAGAGATCAATGGTTTTATAGCCAAGCCAACTTGGACTTGAATTTTGCACATTCTTTACACAAGTCATTTGGCTTCTGTGGGCCTCCCAACTGTAATATTATTTTTTCATGAAATCATTATGAGTATTAAATGCTATATAATGCATAAAGTAAATAGTAGGTAATAAATGGTTGCTGAAAAGTTGATGAGCAGATCTGCTAAAATAATGGAGATACATTGGTGAAGAGATTGCGGTTAATTCAAAAGTCCACTGAATATGAATGTAGTTAAGTTTTTCTCTTTTTTTTAAATTTTTTTAAATATTTTTTTATTTTTTATTTTTTTTACATTTTTTTTTGTTTGAAGTATTAAAAATAGTAGTACATATGTCTCTTTTTTCCCCCATTGACCTCCCCCCACCCTCCCCTTCCCCCCAGTACATGCCTTTACCTGCCCCCCGACCCCCAGTGTCTTTTATCCATTGGCTATGCTTATATGCATGCGTACAAGTCCTTCGGTTGATCTCTTACAGCCCCCCCACCACAAAACCTCCTCTGCCTTCCCACTGTAGTTTGACAGTCTGTTCAATGCTTCTTTGCTTCTGTATCTATTTTTCCCCCTTTTCTTTCCTTTAAAAAATCTTGCCTCTGCAGACTAGAAATAAACTTATAATAACAAAAAATGTTTGAGTCCCAATTTCAATGTCCAACAGTTCTGATTCCCCTTTTCAATGTCAAACAGTTCCTTATGTGTACATGTCAGCAATGATATCTGAATGGTGGGCACATGGTGGCAATGCAGGTCCAACACTCTCTGGTTTGATCCTAGGCACGCTGCTGCGTCACACAGCTTCTGACTGCTAGCGTGGCAAGGCGTCGTCAGCGTCTCCCATCTCTGGACTGTTTCTCCTCTTGTCTTCGTGGTTGGAGCAGACCTGTCAATTCCTTTCTGTTGTAGGAATCCACATGGTCTTGGAGTTGTTTTCTGAAAATATACAAACATATTCTCGACCGAAAGTTAATAAAAGAATCTTTTCTATATAATTGATTTGGGATCCTTTTTATTTTTGCCCAAACGATTTTCCTTTGTCTTATTTAGACACCATGTGTGTTTTTCAGAGGTGTCTTGCTGTTAGCATTACAAATAAAAATTAATTTTGTAAAGTAAAAATTTTCTAGATGTAATTTACTTATAGGATATTTTTCCTTACATGATATTACCCTACTATCCCCCCTTTTTTGATTAATGGAGGCTTTTGTAAATTTTATAATGCAGTCTTGATAACTTTAAATTTTAATTTAGTTAAGTGTTTCTCAAAGGGACATCTACAGATCCTCTCTAGCAGAGTCATCTGGCATGATTGTCAATGCAGAATTTTGAGCCAAACTTCGTGATTCAGAATTTCTGATGGCGATGCCCAGGATATGCATTTTAGCAAGCTACCCAGGTGAGTGGTCAGCTTGTTAAAGTTTTAGACTGTTTGTCTAGTTCTTAATATGCATGGGTCCCTGTAGCCCAGTGTCTGCTTATTTGCCCAACAGGAATATGCCTGACTTTTCATTAAAGGGTTGTGGAATATTGATGACTCCTCCTACCCTACCCCCCACCCATCTTTGACAACTATGGTACTCCCTGTGAGCTCAGTTCAGAGTACTTTAAATTTTCCTGGCCTCCGGTTTTCTCTTGTGAAACTCCATTAGGGGTTAAGGAGCATATTCCTGCCTTCTTAAGCCTGTCCCCATCTCTTTGCTTTGAGCCCTCTCCCCATACCTTGTCCAATGCATCTCTTTCATCTAACTGTTTCTGAGTTATATCCCTTTATAATAAACCAGTAATCTAGTAAGTAAAATGTTTGTCTGAGTTCTGTGAGCTGTTTTAGCAAATTAATCAAACCCAAGGAGGGGTAGTTCAGAGGCACAGGTGATAATCTGGACTTGTGACTGGCATCTGAAGCAGGGCATTGGGGGCAGTCTTGTAGGACTGAGCCCTTAACTGCACAATTGTGTTTTGGATACTGTTTATATCTGACTCCATTCTGACTCCCCATGATCTGAGCTTCTTAAATATAGGGAGTTCTATCATATTCATCTTGGTACCCTCAATATCTGGAAGAATGACTGGGACATAGTAATTTTTTAAACAACAGATTGCTGAACAGAAAATGTTGGATTGATGGAAATTTTTTCATGTATTTATGACCCTGACCATTATCTGGTCCTTGAACTTTCATTAAATAAAGCTTAACAGGTTGACTGAATGCCAGAGTAATAAGGTATTTTTCAACACAATCATATTCCAAGAAGGCCATGTCTTTCAGTAAATGGAGGGAACCGGCACTCACAGCTGGACCATGTTCTTCTCTTTCTGGCCATAGACAATGTCACAGGATACCAACCTCAGACAAAGCATGACCACTTCATAATTTTGACTGAGTACAAACACTAATAAGGTCACTGTGCCACACTCAAAGTACCATGAACTCTCCTCTCTTGGATAAGTGACTACTATTTCTAGTAAGTTCTTCCTTGTTCCAGTCTCCCCTCCTTATAGATAAGATTTATTGAGATTCCCAATCATAAAGTTTCCCCCTTTCTGACAATATCAAATCTAGAGTGAACCTTAGGCCCTCCCCCAAACCACCCAAGGAAAACTCAAACCTATGTAATAAGCTCTTTCAAGTATTTTCTTACTGGGATACCCCACGGTGTGTGTCCTCCTTCACTGCAAATGAGTAATAAACCCAACTTGTTCCACTGCAGATGTGTTTCTGCACTGCAAAGGCATCCTTGTTTTTTTAAAAAAATGTTGGTTTCTTAGGAAGCCATTTGTTTCCAGAATTTCTGAAAGAGGCTTTATTTTTAAAAATAAAATGGATGGAAGCTTGCAGAAGTGTTTCAAGAAACCAACTGAGCTATGTCTATTTTAATTCTCAAATAGCTTAGGATTTAATCATCAAATACCATAGTGGATCCTGTAGTGAACTGCCAAGATCTCCCATTCAGGACCTAGGCACCTGCTCTTCCAGTATGTTAGCTCCTGATGGCTCTCAAGTGAGCCCCTTCCTTGGAATTGCTTTTGGGCAAAGCTTTTTGCTCAAGGTCATGCTTCCTCACTAGGATTGCCTACACCCACTGACTGCTTAATGTGAAGGTACAGTGGTCCAGCCACTTTGTCTAGATTTGTGTCAATTCTGTAGGGTCATTCTGGTTCTAGAGATCCCTGTGGGGTCTGCTAAGGCCTCAGGTGCAATTGCAATTACATTACACTTCATCACTCTCTCTTCTCAACCCAGCCTATTTCTTTCCCTTTAAATCAGAGCCCCCTCCCCAACCCTGCTGCATGTAAATCTCCATCCCTGAGTCTGTTTCCTGGGGAACATACTTAACATAAAAGGGAACTAAAAATCTAAAACTGGGTGCCCAGAAATTCTCGCACAGAACTGGAAAAATTCCATCATTGAAAAGTCCCGTGACTCCTGCCCAGTGTACACAATGGGTTGTTAGCTGAACAGGTAGGGAGAAGAGTCCCATAACAGAACTAGTTTCTCCCTTGGACAGGAAGATGGATCAAGGCTAGAGAGCTGCAAGAGCTAAGAATGGCTAACATATCAGTTTACCTAGTATAATTAGTAACTAATGATCAATTGATGGTTTTGTTATTTTAATACAAATTTATAATTTATTCATGTATCGGGCCTCTAGTTAATATGTAGTTGACATACCATAAATTTCACCTGTTTTAAGTATATGAGTCAATAACTTTTAGTGAACTTACATAGTTGTGCAATCATGAACACAATCCAATTTTAGAACATTTTCATTGCCCCCCTGAAGGTCTCTTGTGCCCACCTACAGTTATTCTCCATTCTCAGCCCTAGGCCCAGACAACAACTCTCTACTTTCCATCTCTTTAGATTGCAAGAAATATCTTTTTAAGCTCCTGATTTGGAGCCTCTTTACATTTTCTAATGGTCACCATCACTTACAATTGAGTCCCTTTGACAAATAATCTAAGGTAGACATTTCAATAATTAGACATCGTCAAATAAATGGCACCAAATCCCCCTTCCTCACTAATAAATCGATTGTATCTACTACTTATTACAATCTAAAAGATGTCACTAGTAGTTAAAATCTAAATAAACACCTAGATTTATTTTCAACGCAAGGTTGTTGGTTCAGCTGTGTTTGAAAGTGAAAGTCAAGAAGAAGGAGTTGGAGTGAACAGATAACATAATGGCATCTGAGCACATCCAAACAAGTCAATTCACTGGTGAAAATTCACAGGTCAGACCAACATCCTTTTCTACACGCCTTGTCTTGAACACAAGGGAGAAGGACTTCTGAGGACAATTAGAAAAGACAGCCGTGGGAAGGTGCTTCCTGTTTAGGTCACACACAAGTCAAGGCTCACAGCTTCGATTAGTTTTACTTATATTCAGTTCAACAGGTCATCCCTTGTGCATCCTGACCTCTTACATATTAATTTTTAAAAGATTACACTTGAACTCAATTTAAATTGTGGCCATTTGATTGTCTATCTCATAAGCAAATACAGAAGAGAATAAGAGCAAAGTTATTACTTCCTGCCCTGCTTTTCACGATTTGATGACATATTAATTCATAACAATAATTTACTTATAATTATTTTAATGAACTTGAGAACATTGAAACATGACAATGTGCATCAAGAAAAAAAGTAGTTGTGGTTTTTATTTTATGATTCCAAAACAAATGTTAACAAAAACATTATAAAACAATTGTCTCACGTGTGAGTGTCCTGTGTAATGCGGAAGTGAAAAGAAGTCCTCCACATGTTCATGTTGTTGGGAGACAGCAGGCTCTCAGAATCATAATTCAGTGGATATGACTTTTTTCAGGATTATGTGAATTTCTCTCTGAAAACACTAAACTAGTTAAATTACAGTTCCAAAATGGGACATTTCTCATGCTCCCTGAGCTCAACAAATACGTGCTTTAAAGATAGAAATGCACTCAGATGTATAATTTCAACTCTCCTTTACATTTGAATACCAGAACTAGAACGGTTTTAAAAAGCTATTCATCACAGTATGGAGTTTCCTCAAAAAACTTAAAATGGAACTCCCATTTGACCCAGTGATCCCACTTATAGGAATATATCCCAAGAAACTAGGAACACCAATCAGAAAGGATACATGCACCCCTATGTTCATAGCAGCACAATTCACCATAGCTAAGATTTGGAAACAGCCTAAGTGCCCATCAGCAGATGAGTGGATTAAAAAACTGGGGTACATCTACACAATGGAAAACTATGCTACTGTAAAAAGGAACTCCTACCATTTGCAACAGAATGGATGGACCTGGGGAGCATTATGCTAAGCAAAATAAACCAGTCAGAGAAAGACAAATATCACACAATCTCACTCATTTGTAGAATATAATTAACAACATAAACTGATGAACAAAAATAGATCCAGAGGCAGAGAAGTACTAATCCAATGGTTAAACCTCAGAGTGAAGGTAGGGGAGGGTGGAGGTAAGAGGGAGAGATCAACCAAAGGACTTGTATGCATGCATATAAGCCTCACCAATGGACACAGACACCAGGGGGGTGAGGGCATGAGCTGGGGAGGGGGACAATGAGGGAATAAGGATACATACATAATACATTAATCAATAAAGAAAGAAAAAAAAGCTATTCATGTCTATTTCCAATAATTAGACTCTTTTTATGTAAAACAAAATAATCATAAGAACTAATTTATACCTAGCATATTATTTTGTGGTACAATAATCTGTATATATAAAACCCTAATATGCAAATAGAACAAACTGCGCAACAGTGGAACAACTGAAAAAAATGAACAACTGGTTGCTATGACATCCGCTGACCATCAGGAGGTATGCACAAAACATGGTGGGCATCGGCAGCAGTGGGCAGAGTGAAGAACATGTTGGGACGGTGGACCAGGTGAGCAGGGACACCAGACCAAGGTGGGGCACCAGTTGCTGTCATGGGGGCCAGCCTCTGGTGGTTACTGAAATTCTTTGCTCCCGCATGCCGTGGTCCCACCCAGTGCTCGCATCCGCTGCCGCCACTGGCCCTGCTCACACCTGCTGCCAGCGCCAGAGCCGCTGCTCACATCCGCTGCCAGCACCTGGCACTGGCCCTGACCATTCGGCGCCATAAGCGGGTGCGAGTGGTGGCTGCCAGCCCCAATCGCCCCTCAAGCCTTCTCCACCTCCACCTGCTCCTGAGGGGTGATCGGGGCTGGCAGCTGCCTCTCACACCCGCTTATGGCGATGGCCCTGCTTGCACCCACTGCTGGCGCTGGAGCCGCCGCTCGCACCCCCTGCCAGTGCCCAGCACGGGTCCCAATTACTTGGCACCATCATTGGGTGTGAGCAGCAGCTGCCTGCCCCAATTGCCCCTGAGGACTTCTCTTCCTCCCCCTGCTCCTGAGGGGCAATCGGGGCAGCAGCCGCCGCTCACACCCACTGACGGCGTCAGCCTCGATCTCTCTGCACTGTCAGCAGTTGCGAGCAGGGCCAGTGCTGTCAGCACATGGGAGCAGCGTAGCTGGAGTGGGGCTGCCTGCAGACCGGGGGCTGTGGTGGGAAGGGCCAGGCGGGGGTGCGGAGGATGGGCAGAGACCCACCCCTGAGCCCACTGCAGCCTTGTGGCCCACAGTTCCTTTCAAGATACATGAATTCATGCACTGGGCCCCTAGTATAATCTACTATCTGAAGGTATTAAACCATGATCATCAAAACTGAATACATGAGAATATTTATGATTTTTTTATCATCATATTTTCAAGATCATGAATCATGAATCATTGAGACCAAGTGATATGGCCAGGGCTACCTCCAGTGTCTGTAAACAAGGGAGGACAATATCTTGTTTCCACAAAGCCAATGTACTAATTAACCTTCAAGAAGTAAGCCTTTCTGCAATTATTCTAAGTAAGATGATTATTTCTTCTAACATATTCTATGGCAGGATTTCAAATATTTAAAAAATGTAAGTATTTATTAAATCATTTGTTTTACTAAGTAATCAAAATTATTAATAAAAGTTTTCTACCCTAGAGTCTGCATATTAAAATGGTATTTAAAATTTAACAAAATCAACACTGGGATAGGCACTACTAAAATACAGGCTTTTCAATTGGAAAATCACTGTAATTAAACTTTAAAAAATATGGGTATATATTTTATTGTTTATAATTAAAATACCATTGTGCCCATTAAAACAATTATTTTTTATTCTGAGTACATAAAAAAACCCAAATATAACTATTACAGACCCTCACATAACTCTTACTTCACTTAAATAAGGAATATTTTTAAACTTTCTTAAGTTTTCATTGGCCTCAGTAACCCATTATGTATATTCATTAATAGGGGATATTCCTATATGTTTCTTTTGGGTCAAATTAAGTCAATTGGTAATAAAAAGTCTGAAATAAGGAGATATATTTCAATAGAAGAGAGATAACTGTGATATAATACTCTCACCTGTAAAATATAAACAAACAGATTTACACTGTTTTCAAGTAAAACTTAAATTTACCATGAAACTTGTTAAATTAGGAAAGTTACTCCTTTGTTTAATTTTTAAATAAATCTAATGTACTGAATTTCTGGACCCAAGTGCTACTTGCAATTTATGATGAAAGGCATTTTTCCGTTCTTTCTGAACTGGCCAGTTCAAGATGCAGTGAGATTTAAACATTCCTCTTCGCAAGCAGAGTGCATGGTTCAGTTTATAATCTGGGATCTCCTCAAGAAAGATCAAGATAATGGAATCTAGGTTTTGTTCAATAGCTTTCTGAACTGCTTGGTGCACCTTGAATCTAAGTAACAACAAACAAACAAAAACACAATAAATTGAATTAAGTTATACATAAATATAGTTTTTAATAGTCAAAAGCTCTAAAATCTAAAATTCCCCTTAGAATTTACTTTGATCTCTCACTAAAAATCAGGTTATATTTTTTCTTAATTTTATTTTTTAAATTCTTTGAGTTGTGAGTAAAAAGTTGGTAATATTGAAAAACTCAATGTAAAAACAGGTATATACTTCAAATGTCACAGTGTTCACCTACCTTTTGCATAATGGATCTTTTAATAGATGCTGTGTTATAACAAAAATGGTTTTCCTGCTCCTTTTGATGCTATTAACAATTGCTTCAAGTTCAAGGACACCTGCCTGAAAGTCCCTTTCTTCCAGACAAAATCTGAGAGTTTGATCTTGTTCTTCCATTGGGGAGAAGTTCTCCCAGACCCAGTCCCTATCTTCATAGGCATGAATTATATACGCCACATAGTCAAACTGCTCTGGCTGTCTATCCATTTCTTTGAAACCAAGAGCTCGATGCACTAAAACATTCCAGTAGAAGGATATCCTCCAGCCTTCGAAATGGATGCACAGTACAATAAAGATAAAACTCAATAGGATACTGGTATTTACCATGAAAAGGAGTTTAAAGGGGGCACTGTCTTTGCAGGGTGATATATCAAAAAGCATCACTGGAAAACCATGATATTGAGGCGGGGTATTGCAGAGATAATGGCTTGATAGCTCAGAGATATTGGTATGGGTAGCATTGAGCCAGGTAACAAACCAAGCAATACTTTCACACGTGCAATCGAACGGATTAAAGCGCATATCTAAATTACTCAGGTTCCTGAAAGCTGGCCCAAAAACATCCTTCTCAACTGATGTGATGAGATTCTTCTGAAGGCTCAGCGACTTTAGAGATGCCTGCTTGTCAAAGATGGATGGTGGAAGTATGTTTAAATTATTAAACCCTAAATTGATGCTCTTTAACTGAAGCAAGTCCTTGAAGGCCTCTGCTGGGATCTCATCAAAGCCGTTAGACTCTAAATTAAGGATGTGGAGGTGAGAAAGACCCTTTAGAAAATTAACAGGACCACCAGGATTTGCTTGTTTCCAGAGCCGGGCTAAGTTGTTATGCTGCAAATCCAGAATTTCCAGTCTGTCCAGACCCTCCAACAGTTCATCATTGATGTTGGCTATGTTGTTGTTGCTTAGATCGAGGATGGTCATATTGGCAAGAGGGCGAAAAGGTGAAGGGGAGCTATCCAGGTTTTTAAGGGCCACCCTTCGGAGCATCAGTTGTCGAAGGCTTGGAACCAAGGCAAAAGAGCTGCTAGTCAGTTGTAGGTATTTGTTGTAGGAAAGATAGATTTCAATAATGTTTTCTAGGCCTCTCCATTCCTGCCCCGTGAGTTCCTGCCCAATGTCATTAATGCCGAGGTCGAGTACCTTTAGGTGGCACAACCAAGAAAAAGCACCCCTCTCTATTTTTGAGATTTTATTTTTTGTTAGGTTGAGCATCAGTAAAGGAGAATGAGCAAGTGATACAAATGTTTTATTTGTTAAAGTTTGCAAACTGGTGAAGGAGTTGGCTAGACTTAAATATCGCAGCTGTGTGAGTCCCGTGAACATATTGCTTTTTATGCCTGGAAAGTTGTTATTGTCCATGTTAAGATACTCCAAACATGTTAGCCACTGAAAGGAAAAATCATCAATCTTGGGAAACAAAGCAAGGGAATTGCTTTGTTTAGTAAAAGAGCATCTCAAATTCAGGTATCTCACATTGAAAAGCCCATAGAAGGAGCGAGAAGACAAATGTACTATGTTATTATACTCCAGAAAGAGATATTCTAGATGTGGAAGCCAAGCAAAGGAATCATTGCCAATCGCATTTAAGCCATTATAGGAAAGATCGAGCACGGTGAGGTTCGTCTGCTTTAGTCCAGCGAAAGTCGTATTGCTTGTTCTGTACAACTGGGTGCCGCTCAGGGAGAGAGTCTGAATGCTTGTGTTTGACAATTCCTGACAAAGGTTCTCGGTGAGACTGGGGCCCAGCTGGGCATTGTTCAGAGAGAGACCAAACAATTTTCCAATCGCATGAAAACACCCTGGAGAGAACTAAGGGTGAAGGGGAAAAACTAGGTTAATAACCAAGACATAGTAGAGTTTGTATAAACCTTGCAACACAATCTGTTAAACACAATGCATTACTTCAGTCCCCTCCCCTTTTCATCACCTTCTCTGGGTTTTCTCTCCATCCCTCTAATGCACAGCTCCTTATTCTGCACCTGTAACACCCAGGCCTTGCTCCAATGCGCCCCCGCCCCCAACGTCCCTCCCCTGGCTATAGGATAACTTCTACTCAGCATCCATGCCTCAGCTTAGATGTCACTCCTGCTGGGGTCCTTACATGCCTGACACTGTGCTACATTGTCTAGCACACAGCCCTATGAAGTAATGTTTATTACAGTAACTTTATAACTGGAGAACCGGAGTAGAGAGAACTTGAATAATTTGCCTGATTGCATAATTAATAAGAGAGAAAGCCCAGAGAGGAAGGCAACTAACGTAGCTCTAAAGCCCGTGCTCTTAAGCACCACGATATGTTAATTCTTTCAGAGATTTTGTAAGATAGATGGTATTATTTCCACTTTACATGTGAGGACCCAGAGAGGTGAAGTTCCCCAAAGTCAAAGTACTGATCTATAATGGAAGGAGGATTTTAAGCCACTTCTGTTTGACAGCGGAGCCCTAGCTCCTAATTGCTACCCAACTCCCTTTCTTGTGAGGGTGACATCAATGACCAAGAAGTCAGTGTGAAGGATTTCAGAAGTCTATAGGGATTTTTGGATTCTTATCCATGTGACATAATTATGGACTGCCCACACTTAAAGACAGAATTCAAAATAATTTTATCTCACTTCTTACCTCTTTAATTTGATTTGAAGACAACTCTAATTTTTTTAAAGAAGAATTGCCAAGGAAATCAAGTTCTTCACGTCTTAGTACATGAATTTTATTATTCGATAATAGAAGCTCTTGGAGATTTTCCAGTTGGAGTTCAGTTCCTAATTTAGTAGATGATAAGCCATTATGAGATAGATCTAATTTGATTAAATTCTGAGAGAGAGAGAAAAAGTACATGTTAAAGTCTTGCCATAAAAATAGTTCCTCTAAATCAGGGGTGGGGAAGGGCCATTTGGATATTTATAATATCATTCACATGCTATATAAAACTATCAACTTAAACATTAGCCTGCATATTTGGTCAAACACTTAACTAACTCACTCCTAGTGCCTTGGCAGGGCCAGACCAAATGATTTTATGGGCTGTATACAGTCTGCAGGCCGGATGTTTCCCACCCCTGCTCTAAATGTATGTGAATCTTAGAAAGAACTCAACAGCAAAATGTCATTTCTCTATTATTCTATAGAAAACTGACAGTAGGAGTAATAAAAATCTTTGTTGATATTGAAAATATTATTGTTGCAAGGATTTAGTTTCTTACATCAAGAATCACTTTATTTCTCTTACTGAAATAAAAAAGGCTTAAGCTTACTTATTCATGACATAAGCAATAGTCATAATAAGCACGTATTTACATATCTATATATATAAAAGCCTAAGCAGCCAGCTGACAGTTTGACCAACCAGTAGCTATGACATGCACTGAGCACCAGGGGGCAGACACTCAACCACAGGCATGGAAACATGGAACAGACTGATAAATCTCAGAGGAAAAGGGGGAGAGGGGAGGACGAGAAGAGATTAACCAAAGATCTTATATGCATCCTAGAGGACTTGTGCACCGGTGGGGTCTCTCTGCTTGGCCTGCGACCTCTTGCAATTCAGGACCCCTCAGGGGATGTCAGATAGCCAGTTTCAGCCGAATCCCCACAGGCCAGGCTGAGGGACCCCACCGGTGCATGAATCCGTGCACCGAGCCTCTAGTTTGTTTATAGTAAACTTATATTTCTGATCTAAATAATATTCATGTGGCTTTTAAACATATAGTGTCATACATCAGGCTTGAAACTAAACAACAGGAAAAGAGAAATGTTTTCTTAAAAACTATGAGGCCCAGTTAGTGTTGTTCAGTGGTTGAGTGTCAACCAATGAAGCAGGAGGCCATGGTTCGATTCTCGGTCAGGTCACATTCCTGGGCTTTGTCCCCATTGTGTGATGTGCAAGAGGCAGCCAATTGATGATTCTCTCTCATCATTGATGTTTCTGTTTCTCTCTCCCTCTCCCTTCTTTTCTGAAATCAATAAAATATATTTTGAAAAAGAACTATCAGTAGAACTTTGTCAACCATGAAATCCTAAGAAGATTTTTATATTGAGCAAGATCAATAGCTATGTAAACTTTGCATCATGTCTAGTAGATAATGTTCATTTTTGTTTGTTTTGTTAGGGTTGTGGGGTGTTTTTTCACCTTATGCTGTTTTTGAACATGTATGCTACAAACTCAAGTAAAAGATAAGGAAACATTGATATATGTTAGGACAAAATCTTATGTCTACTAAAGAGAATAACACTTTTATTTTTTTTAAATAATGACAAAATTTCCACCAATGATTACTCCAACTGGCTATTGAGGTCTTTGTGTCCAAAGATATTTTTTCCACCTCATAATCTAAGAAGGCCCCAAAAGAAATTTCAAATAGCTTCCAAGCAAATCATTTTATAAAAGTTTCTAAGCATATTTAAATATGTATGTTATTTTTGGCATCTGAGGTCAAGAAATGACCAGTTGGTTATAAGTCCATAAAAAGAAGAAAACAAATAGTTGTGAAAATGGCTTTGGTTTAGGAAAAGCAGTTAATCATTGTCTCAAATTTAGAGATAATAATTACAGGATGGGGCAAAAGTAGGTTTACAGTTGTGAGTACATGAAACACAGTTTATTCTTGTATTATTTATTAATTATATTATTTTTCATATGAGCAACTATCAACCTACTTTAGCTCTACCCTGTACATTTTTCACAGACTTAAAATTTAAGCAAAGTGCTGAAAGGAAAAATGTAAGTAGTCATTGGAAAAACAATATTGTGGGATTTCTAAAATCAAGAATAGATAACTTTAAGTTGAACAACTTATCATGTATCAATGTATTAACCTTATTTAAGTCGGAATTTGCACTCGACATTTTTCTCATTATTTCAGGTACAAAATCAGCAGCCTTGAAACGGTATTTGCTGTGCTCCTCATGGGGTGTTCTGATTCATCTCTGATCCCTACCTCTTGTATCTAAGAAAGTCCTATTTCTAATGGGAAGAAGCAAGAGAGGCAGAGATCTTTAAAACTGAGATTGAAATTGATTTAAGCCCTAGCCGGTTTGGCTCAGTGGATAGAGCGTCAGCCTGCAGGCTGAAGGGTCCCGGGTTTGATTCCAGTCAAGGGCACATACCCAGGTTATGGGCTCGATCCCCAGAAGGGGGTGTGTAGGAGGCACCCGATCGATGATTCCCTTTCATCATTGATGTTTCTATCTCTCTCTTCTCTTCCTTCCTCTCTGAAATCAATAAAAATGTATTTTTACAAAAATAAACTGATTTAAGATGATATTTTCTCTTTTCAAAACATTTCCCAAGCCGAAACCGGTTTGGCTCAGTGGATAGAGCGTTGGCCTGCGGACTGAAAGGTCCCAGGTTCGATTCCGGTCAAGGGCATGTACCTTGGTTGCAGGCACATCCCCAGTGGGAGGTGTGCAGGAGGCAGCTGATCGATGTTTCTCTCCCATCGATGTTTCTAACTCTCTATCCCTCTCCCTTTCTCTCTGTAAAAAATCAATAAAATATATTTAAAAAAAAAACATTTCCCATGATAATGACAATATTTGTGTGTGGTTCCCCTCAGCCCCCCAATTTGGGTAGATCAGTTTTCTCCTTCACCCAGATATCTAGATATTAAGTCTAAGGATGGATACATGACTTGAAACCTTAACATTAGATAACATACTTTTCATTTATTATTTGGAAATAAACATTTTCATCTTACCTTCAGGTTTTTAAAGGGATTATTTTGAATTTTATGGATTAAGTTGTACCTAAGATGGAGTTCAGTCAAATTCCGGCAGAAGATAAAGGTTTTGTCAGAAAGTTGAGATAGCTCATTGTGTTGGAGGTTCAAAATTTCCAACAAGGGAAGTTTTTGGCACAATTCTGGCTCCAGTTTTGAGATGGAGTTAAATCCTGCATCTAAGATAATAAGTTGGCTGTATCTTGTAAAATTGGCAGGTGGTAATTTTCTGAGTTGATTATGGGTCAGATTCAGCACTGTTAGGTTTTCTGGGAGGTCATTGGGTATCTGAGTCAACTTCAGGTGACTGCAGTCAGCTACTTCATGCCGAACAGCACATCTGTTGGCAGAAGATGTACACTGTGTCCAAAAGGGCAACAGTCCCAAAAAGCAGCAGATATGACACAGCAGACTCTGGCTCATGATCCCACCCTATTGAAAAAAAACAACATTAAAAAGCAATAAATTGAGGGAGAAACCAAGATGGCGGCATAGGTAAGCACCTAAACTGCTGCCTCACACAACAATTTCAAAACTACAACTAAAAGACAGAACAGACACCATCCAGAACCACAGGAAAGCTGGCTGAGTGAAAATTCTACAACTAGAAGGAAAGAGAAAAGCTCACAGAGAATTGGAGGTACGGCAAAGGGTCTTTGTGCGCGCAGAGAGGAAGGGCGGCTGAGAGCCTGGCTGACTTTCTCTGGCGGAAGGGGGAAGGAAGCCCCCGACCGCACTGAACCCCAGTTCTGACTGCACTGAACCCCAGTTCCGGGCGAGCCCCTGGGGACCCACGCTCTTGTGGGGGGAGTCTGGACTCTCGGGCGGAGACTCAGGAGCCAGGGAAGGCGGAGGTCTGAAGGCGCGCGCGCCAGTGCGCACAAAGGCTGCGGAGGTTGCCACAGGCTTTCCCTAGTGGAAGGGAGTCGGAGGTTCCTGACTGCATTGGGCCCCAGTTCTGACTGCACTGAACCCCAGTTCCAGGCGAGCCCCTGGGGACCCACGCTCTTATGGGGGGAGTCTGGACTCTCGGGCGGAGACTCAGGAGCCAGGGAAGGCGGAGGTCTGAAGGCGCGCGCGCCAGTGCGCACAAAGGCTGCGGAGGTTGCCACAGGCTTTCCCTAGTGGAAGGGAGTCAGAGGCTCCTGACTGCACTGAGCCCCAGTTCTGACTGCAGTGAACCCCAGTTCCAGGCGAGCCCCTGGGGACCCACGCTCTTGTGGGGGGACTCTGGACTCTCGGGAGGAGACTCGGGAGCCGAGAAGGCAGAGGTCTGAATGCGCGCTCATGCGCGCAAGGGCAAGGCTGACTGGAAGCCAAGACTGAGACTCCACCCCATCCAAGCTGAGCACAGAGGCTATTGCAATTTGGCAAGTCTAATCCTATAAGGCTGCCTCCAGCACCGAACTTCTCCCAGCATAGACACAGCTGATCCTTACAGCCAACTGGCCTGGAGGTCAATTCTTCCCAGTGATACCAACAACAATCAAGACTTAATTACAACAAGGCTGTACACACAGTCCACAAAGGGGTGCACCAAGAGTGTCCACCTCAGGTTAACTAGGGAGGCCGATCCACTGGGCCATATTGGAAACCTAGCACACAAATCTACCTTACCAACTCAGGGAAGCAGAGAAAATGCGGCGTAAAAGAAACAGATCACAAACGAAAGAAATGGAGGAAAACAAATGACTGGATATAGAATTCAAAACCACGGTTATAAGGCTTTTTAAGAATATCCTAGAAAAGGCCGATAAATATAACAAGACCCTCGAAGATATGAAAAAGGACCAACTAGAAATTAAACATACACTGACTGAAATAAAAGATATTATACAGAGACCCAAAAACAGACAAGAGGAACACAAGAATCAAGTCAAAGAATTGAAATACAAAGAAGCAAAAAACACTCAACCGAAAAAGCAAAAAGCAAAAAAAAAAAATCCCAAAAGTTGAAGATAGTGTAAGAAGACTCTGGGACAACTTCAAGCGTACCAACATCAGAATTATGGGGGTGCCAGAAGAAGACAGAGAGCAAGATACTGAAAACCTATTTGAAGAAATAATGACCAAAAACTTCTCCCACCTCGTGAAAGAAATAGACTTACAAGTCCAGGAAGCGCACAGAACCCCAAATAAAAGGAATCCAAAGAGGACCACACCAAGACACATCATAATTAAAATGCCAAGAGCAAAAGACAAAGAGAGAATCTTAAAAGCAGCAAGAGAAAAACAGTTAGTTACCTACAAGGGAGCACCCATACAATTGTCAGCTGATTTCTCAACAGAAACTATGCAGGCCAGACGGGAGTGGCAAGAAATTTTCAAAGTGATGAATAGCAAGAACCTACAACCAAGATTACTCTACCCAGCAAAGCTATCATTCAGAATTGAAGGTCAGATAAAGAGCTTCACAGATAAGAAAAAGCTAAAGGAGTTCATCACCACCAAACCAGTATTATATGAAATGCTGAAAGGTATTCTTAAAAAAGAGGAAGAAGAAAAAAGTAAAGATAAAAATTATGAACAACAAATACATATCTATCAACAAGTGAACCTAAAAATCAAGTGAATTAAAAACCTGAGGAACAGAATAATCTGGTGAATATAATAGAATCAGGGGCATAGAAAGGGAGTGGACTGATAATTCTCAGGGGGAAAGGGGTATGAGGGGTTCATGAAGAGACTGGACAAAAATCATACACCTATGGATGAGGACAGTGGTGGGGAGGTAAGGGCAGAAGGTGGGGTGGGAACTGGGTGGAGGGGAGCTATGGGGGGAAAAAGGAGAAACAATTGTAATAATCTGAATAAAGGTTTATTAAAATTTTTAAAAAAAGCAATAAATTACATTAATAACACATGTTTTCACATGCATTGGTATATTCTTTGTAAAATATATAACAAAATGTATCTATGCATGATTTTTTTACTATAACTTTCATGATATACAAGTATGTATTATACAAGTAGTACATTATATGGAAACTAGTGCCCCAGTGCATGGATTTGTGCATATTGAAAGGAAATTAATTAGAAAAAATATTTGAATATCACTATTCGCCCTTTCTCTATAATAGAAGTGTCAGAGGTGAAAGAAAATTAGTAAGATGTACATAAAAATAATATATAAATTTATTAATAAATAAACAATAACATGATATAACAACAACAAAGACATATGAAAACAAAAACATGATATAAAAACAACAAAACCATGATATAAAAACAACATTGATACAAACAATGACTGATAAATTGATTAAAGTTATTCTAATACCTCCCTGTATATCACATTAAGAGTAAAAACACTTTCAGAGTGCTTGAGTAATTCCCTTGTGATGAAGTATTTACAACTTTAACTTTAACGTCACACGCTCTTTGAACTCGAGAGAAAGCAACATATAACTGACCATGTCCAAAAATGGGTTCAGGTAGGAATATTCCTACTCTGTCTAGAGTTTGTCCTTGTGATTTATTAATAGTCATCGCAAATGCTGGTGTCATGGGAAACTGTCTTCAAATTAATTTAAATGGGAGGCCAGTGTCAGACGGAGACAAATCAATTTGTTAATCATTAATTTTTAAAAAATATGCTGGATATTCTGGAAAATTTATATCATTTGGAGAAACTTTCCCTTTGCTACAACATTGAGTAAATTTTCCATCAGATGGTTTTTCATCGTAGAAATTTAGGGATAGGCAAAATTGACATGTAGCAGTCATTCCACCACAACTGTGTTTGATATTGCATCCTCATTTACCTCATTTTTGCTATGAAGGCAGTTCCTACCAGTATTGGTAGTACTTGTTGATGGCTGTTCTTCAGACATATTCTGTCGACAAGTTGCTTTCTTTCAGCCTCAGAGGTACGTTGTGCCAGTAGCCGGTCTTCAGATACATTGGTCGACAACCCCGGCTTCTTTTGGCTTCAGAGGATTGTTGTGCCAATAGTTGGTCTTCAGATACATTCTGTCAATGACCCTGGCTTCTTTTGGCTTCAGAGGTATGTTGTGGCAATAGTTGGTCTTTAAACATATTCTATCAATTTCGGCTTCAGAATGTCAACAAAAACGTGATATCATTACCCAGTGCCCACAGCCACCATTTCTAGGCTAGGCTGGGCTGTGGTCTGCATTTTGCACCATAGGGTCTTGGCAGCATTGGCTGCGATTTGGTGGACTGTCACTCCAGGGTGGTGGCAGGGCCTATTCCCACTTGGGGGAAGCAGAGGGTTGCTTTGTGGGCGCCAGATCCGCAGTGCCATTTCTCTGTGTTTGTCACAGCAGCTCCTGTGTTGAGTGTCTGCCCTCTGATGGTCAGTGCACATCATAGTGACCAGTTGGACGGTTGGACACTTAGCATATTAGCCATATATGTGTGTGTGTGTGTGTGTGTGTGTGTGTGTGTGTATGTGTGTATATATATATATATATATATATATATATGTGTGTGTGTATATATATATGTGTTTGTGTGTATATATATATATGTGTGTGTGTGTGTGTATATATATATATATATGTAATTCAAACAGCATAGAAAATACAAAACGGAACATACAAACTCCCTCTTCACTTCCATTCCCATGGCAATGACCTAAAGTAACCTCTTGATAGTGTCTATTTTTAATTCTCATGGTCACCTTCACAAACCTAAATAATATGCTTATGTTACTATTTCTTCATTTACTGACTTTAAGTATTTTCTTCCCATTCTAAAGATAAGGAACTTAATTATTGTGTTTCATCATTGTCATCACAATTTTTCTTTAGTTATTTTTAACTTAATTTAGTCTATTGTTGCAATTATAATTTTAAAGACTATACTTAGAATTCTATCTATTGATCAACCAACTTTAGACAAACAATCTCTTGACTCTTCACCATGTGATACAGGAAATGTGCACCCCTGTATTTTCTATACACTTCTTCCTTCCTTGCATTTCCTAAAACTGTCAGCTATAACAGATATACAGTGTTAGCATTTATCCTAAAGCTATGATAAGTCAGATAAACCTGGTCTAGATCAATTCATAAAATCTAAAGTCAATAGATATCATTTACAATTTTATGATAATATAAATGACCATTCACTGCAGAATCAGTAAGACTCGGAAAAACACAGCCATTAAGAGAACAAACCCTGGAATTGCACCCTCTGAGTTCTGATCCTGGATCTGCTACTATATAGCCTGGAGCAAGTTAATTCATTTCTCAGGCCTTAGTTTTCTGGTCTTGTAAGTAGAGATAATTAGAGTCACTCCTCCATAGGTTGTTACAAAGGTTAAAAGAGATAAGTCTTTCAGTGTCTGGAATAAAGCAGGATTTAATGTTACTACTATTATTATTAGTCAGTATAATAATCCATGTTGTATAAAGTGGTAATTATAACTATTTCCTATTTTGTAATTTTTTTACTTTATAAAGAAAAATCTATGCAAACTGAAACACACTGAGTGGCCAGATTATTATGATCTCTGAACGCATAATAATCTGGCCACTCAGTGTGTGTATATATATATATATATATATATATATATATATATATATATATATATGTTAGACAAGGCCCAGTGCATGAATTCATGCATGGGTGGGGTCCGGCCAGCCTGGCCAGGGGGAGGGGACATGGGCGGTTGGCCGGCCTGCCTGCTGGTCTAACTCCTGGTCGAGGGGCAATTTGTATTTTAGCCTTTTATTATATAGGATATACACTGAGTGGCCAGATTATTATGTATTCAGAGATCATAATAATCTGGCCACTCAGTGTATATCACCCGATGACCACAGCTCACCATTAAATTGGAAGGAAATAGTAGTGGGAGCCAAGCATGTAAGATACTTGATATTCAGGAAATGCATGGAGAGTTAAAAAGACTGGAGAAGCCCCTTTAACTCCACCCTGCATTAGGTGGAGAGCTTCATTCAGGACCCACGTGGCACTGTCTTTGCAGGCTGGGAAGCAGCCAGCATCCTCCCTGACAATCACTTCATTTAAGAAGGCCTCATTCCTTTCAAAGTGCTCTGTTTTTCCATTCCATTTTAAAGAATGAAAAGAAAGTCTCAGGTTAGGAGGCATCCATGAGACATCTTACCCTACTACTTGATCTAAAGAGTAAAATTAATAAATTTAAGCACTTGCTAATACAACATTCACAAAATCCGAGGCCTTTAAAAAATTCTATTTGTGAGGAGAAACCAAGATGGCAGCATAGGTAAGCACCTAAACTGCTGCCACGCACAACAATTTCAAAACTACAACTAAAAGACAGAACGGACACCATCCAGAACCACAGGAAAGCTGGCTGAGTGAAAATTCTACAACTAGAAGGAAAGAGAAAAGCTCACAGAGAATTGGAGGTATGGCAAAGGGTCTTTGTGCGCGCAGAGAGGAAGGGCGGCTGAGAGCCTGGCTGACTTTCTCTGGCGGAAGGGGGAAGGAAGCCCCTGACCACACTGAACCCCAGTTCTGACTGCACTGAACCCGAGTCCCGGGCGAAACCCTGTGGACCCAGGCTCATACAGGGGGAGTCTGGACTGTCAGGTAGAGAGAAAGGCACCCGGAGACTCGGAGACACAGGGGAGACCCAGGGGAGCCCCGGCAGGCAGGGTTCTGGAGGCGCACATGCCAGTGTGCACAAAGGCTGTGGAGGTTGCCACAGGCTTTCCCTAGCAGAAGGGAGTCCGAAGCTCCTGACTACACTGAACCCCAATTCTGACTGCACTGAACCCCAGTTCCAGGTGAGCCCCTGGGGACCCGCGCTCTTAGGGGGGGGGGGGGGGAATCTGGACTCTTGGGCGGAGACTCGGGAGCCGGGGAAGGCAGAGGTCTGCAGGAGCGCACGCGCGCAAGGGCAAGGCTGACTGGAAGCCAAAACTGTCTGCTCCGCCCTGAGACTCCACCCCATCCAAGCTGAGCACAGAGGCTATTGCAATTTGGCAAGTCTAATCCTATAAGGCTGCCTCCAGCACCGAACTTCTCCCAGCGTAGACACAGCTGATCCTTACAGCCAACTGGCCTGGAGGTCAATTCCTCCCAGTGATACCAACAACAATCAAGACTTAACTACAACAAGGCTGTACACACAGTCCACAAAGGGGTGCACCAAGAGTGTCCACCTCAGGTTAACTGGGGAGGCAGACCCACTGGGCCATATAGGAAACCTAGCACACAAATCTACCCTACCAACTCAGGGAAGCAGTGAAAATGCGGCGTCAAAGAAACAGATCACAAACGAAAGAAATGGAGGAAAACAAACGACTGGATATAGAATTCAAAACCACGGTTATAAGGCTTTTTAAGAATATCCTGGAAAAGGCCGATAAATATAACGAGACCCTCGAATATATGAAAAAGGACCAACTAGAAATTAAACATACACTGACTGAAATAAAAAATATTATACAGAGACCCAACAACAGACTAGAGGAACACAAGAATCAAGTCAAAGAATTGAAATACAAAGAAGCAAAAAACACTCAACTGAAAAAGCAAAAAGAAAAAAAAATCCCAAAAGTTGAAGATAGTGTAAGAAGACTCTGGGACAACTTCAAGTGTACCAACATCAGAATTATGGGGGTGCCAGAAGAAGACAGAGAGCAAGATACTGAAAACCTATTTGAAGAAATAATGACCGAAAACTTCCCCCACCTCGTGAAAGAAATAGACTTACAAGTCCAGGAAGCGCACAGACCCCCAAATAAAAGGAATCCAAAGAGGACCACACCAAGACACATCATAATTAAAATGCCAAGAGCAAAAGACAAAGAGAGAATCTTAAAAGCAGCAAGAGAAAAACAGTTAGTTACCTACAAGGGAGCACCCATACAATTGTCAGCTGATTTCTCAACAGAAACTATGCAGGCCAGATGGGAGTGGCAAGAAATTTTCAAAGTGATGAATAGCAAGAACCTACAACCAAGATTACTCTACTCAGCAAAGCTATCATTCAGAATTGAAGGTCAGATAAAGAGCTTCACAGATAAGAAAAAGCTAAAGGAGTTCATCACCACCAAACCAGTATTATATGAAATGCTGAAAGGTATTCTTAAAAAAGAGGAAGAAGAAAAAAGTAAAGATAAAAATTATGAACAACAAATACATATCTATCAACAAGTGAACCTAAAAATCAAGTGAATTAAAAACCTGAGGAACAGAATAATCTGGTGAATATAATAGAATCAGGGGCATAGAAAGGGAGTGGACTGATAATTCTCAGGGGGAAAGGGGTATGGGGGGTTCAGGAAGAGACTGGACAAAAATCATACACCCATGGATGAGGACAGTGCGGGGGAGGTAAGGGCAGAAGGTGGGGTGGGAACCAGGTAGAGGGGAGCTATAGGGGGAAAAAGGAGAAACAATTGTAATAATCTGAATAAAGATTTATTTAAAAAAAATAAGAAACAAACAAACAAAAAATAAATAAAAAAATTAAAAAATTCTATTTGTTTGTTTCTTTTAACTGGTCGAGATCTTTACTTTCCCTCTTCTAGGGCACATGTCCGGGGCTTACCTATGCAGCAGATGGGCAGGTGACCTTCAGGGTAAGTGACCTCTCCTCTTGGGGAGATGCCCAGGCCCTCACCAGTGGGGTTTCCAAACCCCTTTCCCACCCCACCTATTGGCATTTCCCTGGTGAGCAATGACACTTAACAGTTTCTTTCATGTGCTTACTGTCTATTTGTATGTCTTCCCTATGCTCAAATATTTCACTCATTTATTAATCAGGTTGCTTCTTTCTTATTATTGTTTTATAGTTAATATTGTGTTATAGATTGTTTAATAACTAAAACCATACTCTTTTAATTATTGTAGCTTTACAGTAAGTCTTGAAGTCAGAAGTGTAAGTTATCCCATTTTGTAACTCTTTTACTAGATTGCTTTATGGCATGCAATGGTTTATGGGAATTATCTGAAATAATTTTATTTTTTATGTATTTAATTATCCCTCCTTATGAAGAAGTAAGTGGTAACAGGAGAGGACATGGTTGTTTTTATTCTATGCTGTGTAACCTAGAAAGATGATTAGAACGTAGCCGGTATTGAATAAATATATGTTGAATGAATAGCTTTCCCTGGGCAGTTAAAAATCAGCTCACGAAAACCTGTTTTTTCTATGTATGGTTACAAACTTGTTTTGGTGGAATTTGTACCCGCTGTAGTATTGGCTGTTATGATTGTTTACCTAGTTTACCATTTTCACAGGTTTTTTAAAAAATCAAATGTATCCTCAAGGTATGGGGATGAATCAATAATAATGATATTTTAATAGATTTTTGTCACAAGAAGAATTCCAGATAAGTTTGAATGTAAAATCCTTTTATGTGATTATTCTAAGAAAATAGAACTTGTCTGAGTATTTAAAATTATTCTTTTTAAAATTAGTGGTTTTATTTTTATTCTACCGTAGTTCTCAGAAAAACAGAATAAATCAGCTTTTATAAATTAACATTCTCATCCAATGACCTTTACAATGCTGGCACTACTTATTTTTAAAGCTACACACAATTTTTTGTACATAGGCTCTGAGGAGCATCACAGCCCGAGCCCGTTGGCGCCTGGCCGTTTGGAGAGCCGGTTCAGGGAGCACTGGACTCTGTCTCTGTCCGAGCCAGCGCCACACTGCACAGTGGTGAGGACATGGAGTCTGGAGCCAGGCTGCTTCGAGTTTCCACCAGCTACAGTTTGGCTTGTGCCGTTTAGGGGGATATTTCTCTGTCCCCCTAAATTTATACACATACGCTGTATGCAGACACATGCCAACACAAAGCCATATTGCAAAGTTGGGAGGCAGCTTCCTGCAACTGCTAGCCAAGGCTGACTCCATCTCCATATGACCTGACCCACATCTGCCCGAGGTAATCTCTGATCCTCTTACCCATCCGAGTGGCTTTCCACTTCTCATCTCCACGCTTCCTCCTTTATTAGGTCAAAGAAAGCCTTTTTCTCACCCCTGGGAACAGTGGAAGGGTTCCTCCTTTTCAAGCACATTGTCATAAAGTGCCAGCTCATCTCCTCCCCAGACATGCAGGCTGAGAGAGGGAGAAAAGCTCTTTGAAGCTCACAGGACTTTGTATCTTTAAGACGAAGTTGTAATTTTTGTAAAGGCTATTGCCAAATAATTTCAGTAGCTACCTTAATGTGCCCGCCAGCTACATTACAAAGGAAAGAAACTTTTTTTTTTCATTTGCTGCATAAAACTTGTTGCTATTATTTGTACTGAGTTACGTACACTTCTTCCCATACCTACATCACTTGCCTGTTTTGTTTTTTTTTTCATGCTCCTAGGTGAGTAATTCTGACTAGATTTCAAGCACCAGAGCAAAGAATCCTGAAACCCTAGTTTCACCCACCGAGAAATCCTAGCCCCCAGGAAGGTGAAATCTCTACCTTCATGTACTCTGAGGACAGCTGACCGCCCCTGTTGTCCAAATCCAGCCGTGTTCCTCGGGGACGGGCGGCAAGTTTGCTGCAATCTCAAAAGTGAAACTGAAGTT
This sequence comes from Plecotus auritus, assembly GCF_963455305.1. Lineage (NCBI taxonomy): Eukaryota > Metazoa > Chordata > Mammalia > Chiroptera > Vespertilionidae > Plecotus > Plecotus auritus. Next base: position 10,195,237 of record NC_137772.1, on the reverse strand, counting down.
AAAAAAAAAAAAAAAAAAAGACCTGGACTAGCTGGTGCATTCTAAGAAGGGCAAAGGAAATAAAACACAATCAGCAGGAGGCATTGAAAAGAGCTCCTTAGGAATATCTTCCGTCTTCTTCTTCAGGTGCAGTGCTCTAGGTTTCCTTAAAAGGGGCCCAGATTTACCAACAGAGGAAGTTAGGACAGTGGGACTTCACCCCTCAGTGTGGGCAGGGCCAGTACTAAGAAGTTAATGAATATCTAACTGCGAGGGAATTCCTCTGTTATTAACCTGAGGCTGATGCAAAACTGTCAGAATTGAACAGTGTGTAGTCAGAGGGACAGAAAAAACACTCCCGTTCCTAATCAAAGCTAATTACTTCCATTTCTCTAATCTCACTTTTTCTTCTTGGTGACACTGTAAGAGAAGTAAGTGCAGAAACTCACCCTTTGATCAGAGAAGAGACCAAGTTTCCCAGCTGAGAGGGAGCCGCCTTTCACAGGCAGAACCTGCGGGGAGCACCCAGGCACCGGGAGAAAGTTCAGATTCACTGTCTAGTCTTCCACTCACTTTACTGATTCCAACTGGTTAAAGGAATGTGCTTGTCCAGAAATGAGCACATTTTTTATTGTTATGATATAATATTGTAAATACATAGTGGCCTGGTGCATGAAATTTGTGCATGTGGGGGGGTGTCCCTCAGCCCAGGCTGCACCCTCTCCAATCTGGGACCCCTTAGGGGGATGTCCAACTGCAGGATGTCCACAGGGATTGGGCCTAAACCTGCAGTCAGACATCCCTCTCACAATCCAGGACTGCTGGCTCCTAACTGTTCACCTGCCTGTCTGCCTGATCGCCCCTAACCACTCTGCCTGCTGGCCTGCTCACCCCCAACTGCCCTCCCCCTCCTGACCTGATCGCCCCTAACCGCCTCTGCCTTGCCCCCGCCACCATGGCTTTGTCCGGAAGGAAGGACGTCTAGAAGGTCTCCCAGAAGGTCTCCCGGTCTAATTAGCATATTACCCTTTTATTAGTATAGATAGGTATTATAGCAAAACATGACCATTGGCAGGGACTGTGGAGATCACCTCATCCAACGCCTTAGTCTGAGAAATGAGGAAAATGAAACCTAGTGGTGAGAGGTTTGCCTAAGGACACACCACAGTTGCCACAATGCCTTATACAAACAAGTCAAGTAATACAACTGCTTGAGGCGGTTGAAACAGGTCACTAGCTTGACTGGGTTGCAGAATTAAGAGCAAGAAGTAAATGTGTGTCAGTGTGTACACTGCCCACTCCTGGGCCCCAGATGTAGCTAATTAGTTATTTAAAAGGGTCGATATTGTTCACAGGTTTAATGTAGAGGGACTCATAAGACTTTTTGAAATAAACCTTTCTTAAAAGGAACAAGGAGATTAGAACAACCAATCCAGTGTTAGCAGAAAGCCAAGGTCAGGCTGTACTTTTCATCATTAAAACTTCTCATGGGTTTATAATGTGATGAATATATTGTGGACCTGGATAGGTAGTTACACTTACAGTAGAGCATTAGGTAAACAGTGAACTGTGTTCATGGGTCGCCCTTCTCAGCCACCGTTCAGAAAGGACATGGTCTTGCTCGGTGGCTGAAATTCTAGAGGGCATTCATTTCTTTTCTCTTTTTGAACTCTTTCCCTAACGTGAAGGTGTAGTTCCTCTTACCAGAGCCAGTTCCATTTCTGCTCCTCAAGCTTTAGAGGGTTTAAATGAAACTCAACTAAACCATAAACTCAGCAAGAACATGAATGAAAGAGGAAATAGCGTGATGCCCTTTCTGCTATTCTCACTCATGTCTACTGAGCGAGACTGAACTTGAACTTCCCCTCTGCAAAAGAAATCAACATTTAACACTCAGAGTTTCTGGTTTAACCTGAACTTTTACTTATTTTTATTTTTTTTGTAATTTTACAAAGTAGTTGCAAAGTGGTGATAACTTTGTGTCTAAGTCAACTTGTGAAGTGGGTTAGTGTGAATGACGTTCTCGTGATATGGCTAAAGGCTCTTCAAACCCTATGCCTTGAATCAATATTTATTTACTAAAATAAAATTCTAGATCCAACTTCACTATCATCCTACACTTTAAACATCCTAATTAAATTTGAATAAATTGATGTCCACTGGGCACCCAATGATTTAATCAGAAATGTCAGGCAATACCATTAAATTATCATACTCAACACAAGGAAGTTTAAAGTGTCAAAAGCAACTACAGGATTCTCCTACCATTTAAAATAGTGCTCCTTTGAAACCTTTCATAAGCCAAATGGCATAAAGAGAAGAAGCAATGATCATTAATTTAATATGGAAAAAAACTTTTGAGCATTCCCAGACTCAAAACATAACCTACCAAATCAAACCAAATAACATCTAAAATCCAAAATAACACTAACATATAGTAAAAGCAGGAACCATATAATAAATACACAATGTGAACCTGTATAAAGTAGAAATAATGTATGTACAGTATAGTTTTACTTATAGACTGACTGACATATTCTCAAGATACACTTAGAGAAAACAGGTACTAATATAGGTCATTCGTAAAAGCAAAGTGGCTTAATGAAAAAAGCAGGGCATACCTCTAACCACCTACCGTAATGATATTGAACTGGTCGTTGGTGAGAATTAATGCTCATGAAGATTGATCTCCATTTTATAATGCAAATTCTGAACCAGCCGGGGAAATAAAAAAAGAAGGCCCAGGTTGGAAGGGTTGGGTAACTGAATTAACTACCCGTCTTCTTACCACCTAAGGCTTTGTCTGTATTGTGGGCTGATTTATAATAAGAATATGAGAACCAGTTCTTAAAAAGTGAGAAGTAAAAGTAGGAGGAAAGTGGGGAGGAGGAAGGCACACTATGGAAAAGATTTGGAGAGAAAATACATAACCCTGACAAAATTCAGAAAGCTCCAATAGAGTTTACAGTTTCTATACAATGCTAGCCTTAGACTTTACTTTATGTAGAAATAGGCCTATATAAGAGTTGAGTGTACACTTTAACATCATCAAAAGAAATGCTGACATTCCTTTTTTTTTAATTAGCTGTTTCTGTTGTTTGTCCAAATTTCTACTTGGTTTGTATATTTTTAGAATTGATTTGTAAGAGCTTTTTTGAATATTATAGAAATTAACTTTGACCTAAATATATTGCAGATTTTTTTTTACCTGATCTGTTGCCTGCATTTGACTTTTTAAAGTGATTTCATTAACTACACAAAAGTTCCTCATGGGAATTATATTATCACAATGGTAGACTAGGAAATGTCGAGATCTTATTCCATCAAAAAATCAAGAAACTGGCTGAACCAGCCCTATCGTAGCTCTGGAAAACAGCCAAAGATCTATAGTAACTAAGTGAATGCCCCATGAAGAAAATTTTGCCTTAAAAAAAGAGAAAGATAGGACATTTCATGGCATTTTTATATTCACGTTTGCCCTACCCCCTCTTCAGTTCAGCACACTCTTCAGCTGGAAGACACAGCAGCCCTATTCCTAGTTATCTCCTTTGAACTAAAGATTGCAGAGTAAACCTTATTGGCCACTTTCTAACCTACCTGGGGGCTTCCTAAAAAACTGGCCTCTGTCTCATTGAATTTGTATCTCAAATTCAATGAGACAGAAGGGGAAAAGTGGCAGCCACTGCATGTGAAAGCTTCAAGAAGACTATATACACACAGACAATGGGGACAAAAGAAGATTATAGGTGAGGACACACAGTAGAACATCTAAGGCCCTGAAGAGAAGCTGGCATGAGACTTTTGGGATATTAAGACATTCAAACACAGCCATGTGCATGAGGCAATTAAGAAAGCTGTTGGAAGCTACCCGTTGCCTTCACTATCAGAAAAGTGTAAACAAGGGACACAGAAGGTTTGTGAACCTTGAGCTCTGGCAAGGGCCAAAGCTATGCACTGATTGTTTAGTCGAGACAATGGTGGCTCAAGCAATTTCCTGACCAAATAGTCTCAAAGTAAATCTTTACTAATATTTATTGACCTTTAAGATTGTCTGTTACCGGAATTGCCTGCCTGCCTAAGGGCAATATGTGTATCCAAAATTGAATAAAAGGTTGGCAGGGCCGGGGCACCAGCCAAGTCCTTCCCCTTGCGTTGGACTCTCCGCCTGGCCCCCCATTATTTCCAAATTATTATTTCTTGTCTTGTCTCGTCATTGTCCCGTGGCCCTTCTCCAGATCCTAAACCCTAAGCCAGGGGTCCTCAAACTTTTTAAACAGGGGGCCAGTTCACTGTCCCTCAGACCGTTGGAGGGCCGGACTATAGTTAAAAAAAAAAAAATGAACAAATTCCTATGTGCACTGCGGGCCCGGGACGAGTCGGCTGCTAAGCAGGACAGGCAGTGGCACCCAGCAGGCCGGATAAATGTCCTCAGTGGGCTGCATGTGGCCCACGGGCCGTAGTTTGAGGACCCCTGCTAAGCCTGTGGGATGTGGCCTTTCACAGAAAGCCACATACAACCTCAGCCTAGAGGCATTCTTAGAAAAGACCTGAAAGGGCCTTAAACTTCTACCTCAGGCTGATCTCTAAGCTCAGAACCTACCCAACCAATTAGTGAAGCACTGACTCAGCACAGCAAGAGTTTGCCTGAGTTTTATCAAAAAATTATAAGACATACAAAAAAGCAAAGGAAAACATGGTCCATTCAGAGCAACAATGTAAATCTCCAGTTTCTATCCTTGAGGAAGCATAGACAATGGATTTATTAGAAAAAGACTTTAAATGAGCTTTCTTAAATATTCTCAAAGAATTAAGCAAAAGCACAAAGGACTAAAAGAAACCAGGAAAATGATAAATGAAAATATCAGCAGAAAGATAGAAATTGTAAGAAGGAACCAAGCAGAAATTTGGAAGTTGAAAAATACAACTGAATTAAAATTTTTACTAAACATCTGATTTGACCAGGCAGAAGACAGAATCAATGGACTTAAATATAAGACAATTGAAATTATTGAGTCTGAGGAGAAAAAAATTAAATTAAATTAAAAAGAAGAAGAAAATGAATACCCTAAGAGATTTGTGGGGCCCTATAAAGCAGATTAATATGTGCATTGTGGAAATTCGAGTGTTTGAAGAAAGAGAGAAAGGGGCAGAAATAGTATTTAAATACTGGCCAAAATGTTCCCAATTTTGATAAAAAATATGAATCTATAAATCTAAGAAGTTCAATGAAATGAAATTATCTTACATTATATATAAAAATCAAGTCAAAGTGGATCAAAGGATTAAACATAAGAGCTAAAATATAAATCTATTATGAGAAAATATAGGGGAAAGCTTCATAATATTGGATTTGGCAATGATTTCTTGCATATGATACCAAAACACAGGTAACCAAGAAAAAATAAATAAATTGGAAGTTATCAAAATTAAAACTTGTGTATCAAAGAACACAATAAAAGGAAACCTACAGAATGGGAGAAAATATTTGCAAAATATCTGATAAGGGATTAATATCCAAAATGTATTAAAAACTGTAACTCAACAACAAATAAAAAAACTAATAAAAAATAGGCAAAGGACGTAAATAGTCATTTTTCAAAAAATACATACAACTGGGCAATAAGCACATAAGTAGATATTAAATGTTATTAATCATTAGGGAAATGTAAATCAAATTTACAATAAAATAATACCATACCATTAGGAAGGCCATTATTAGCAATAACAATTAAAAAATACAAAAAATAACCTATGTCAGTAAGGATATGGGAATAATGGAATCCTCGTGCATTGCTGATGGGAATGTAAAATAGTGCGGCTGCTCTGGAAAACAGTAGGATGGCTCCTCAAAAATTTAAACACAGATTTATCACGCAATCCAGCAATTCCTCTTCTAGTCACAAAGAGGAATTGAAAAGAATTGACAGCAGAGACTTGAACAGATACTTGTATACACACAATGTTCATGTGGCATTATTTACAATAACCAAAACATGGAAGAAAGTCATGTGTCCATGGATGAATGGATAAACAAAATGTGCTATATCCATACAGTTGAGTATTAAGCCTTCAAAAGGAAGGAAATTCCAACACATGCTGCAACATGGATGAACCTGAAAACACACGTTAGTGAAATAAGCCAGTCACAAAAGGACAAATATTGCATGATGTCACTTAATGACTGGAATAGTCAAACTGATAGAGACAGAAAGTAGAAGAGAGTTTACTAGGGTCTTAGAAGCAGAGGTCAATGGAGGTTAAAGGTTACAGTTTCAGTTTGGGATGATGAAACAGTGGTGATGTTGCACAGCAATATGAATGCTACTAAATTGTATTCTTAAAAATGGTTAGGGTAGTAAATTTTATGCTATGTATATTTACCACAATTTTTAAAAAGTAAGAAAAAATACTAAATAATGAGGATTCAGTTGGAATAGTGACCATACTGGATCATAACAGAATTAAGGTCACATTATTAAATGTTTTAGGGTATAGCCTTCAAATGTCCTCGCTACTTAAATGAACTTAGAAATTCATTTGCCAACTCTAGAATTCATTTTGTAAGAATATCATGTTTAGTTTTCTTCAATAATATTTTCTTCAATAAAATTGCAATGTTCCAATGCTAAGAGAAGATATCTTACTGCATGAAAGTTATAAAATATGATTCCAAACTATTGAGCAAGGCAGATGCAATATTAGAAATAGGGTGAACTTTGGAGCTCATCAAATCTAAATTCAAACTGTGACTCAGCCACTCACTAGCTTTATGACTTTGGCAAATTATTTCATCTTTCTAAGCATGAATTTCCTCCTCTGTCTATAGGAGACAATGTAAGCAACTGACTGAATTCTGTAAGGTTTTGGGACAATTACAATAAATGCCTGGCACATAAGAATTTATGTACTCAATAAATTACAGCTATTATTTGTACTATGAAGAAAAATCAAGTAGTTCTTGCAAGAAAACTAGATAGGCAGTGCCCCTGAGTTTTGAACACTCAAAATGAATTGTGTGCAATAGCTTGCTGGCGTGCAAGAATTACATCAGTGGAACAATGTAGTGTTTCTCAAAGAGTAGGTGAAGACACAGTCTAGGAAAACAATACCTGACTTTGTCTGTATAATACCATCTGGTGGCACGCAGATACTATTACAGCCAGATGCCCATATGTTCCAGGCACACCACCAGCACATCAAAAGGGGAGATTGGTTAAGGAGATATCGTTGAAAAGACTCTTTTTGAAGATATTGAGGGACTTGAAAATGTACGTTTTAAAAATAAGGGTATGCTTTTGAAATAGTTATAACAAGGTTATTATTCAGTCTTCATCCAAAATATTATATCAATTACCACATTCTATTCCCACCAGATAGTTCCTGAGAGTGCCTGCTTTCATGTAGCCTCAAGGATACTTCAACTTTGACAATGTGATAGATGGAAAATAGCATCTTGATGGTTGATGAAATCTTTACAATAGTCAAGGGAAAAAATGTGAGCGGAAGCTTTTCTACCCATCAAAATGATCAAATATAAAAAAGCACAAACTGTTATCAGCAAGTAAGAATTTAGAGACTAGTGTGCACATGAACCCTTCCTAAAAAATCTACTTAGGAATGAGCCTCAGACACCCAATATGACTAGAAATAATTATCAACACACAAGCTAGTGTGACCATTACATGCAGTTACTATAGAACTACTACTAACGGGAGGTTAAAAGGCAAAGAATATAGTTTGCAATGCTCTAACAATATAACCACAGTACTTGCCATATGTGAAATAGACTTATATGAGTGTGTATGTTTTTTAAAGGAAAGTTTTTACTTGAAACCTTGAAAAACATAAACTGCTCCTCGGATAAATTTAATATTCAACTTCATAATTCCTTTTTAAACATAATACCTCTCTTTTTGCCTTGAGTTCAGTCCTTCAAATGCTACCAGTGACATTCTAAACTGTATTTCCATTTACAAACAAATCAACTTTCCTTCAGAATCTTCATTGAGATGCTCTCCATTGGCCATTTTCCAACATTTTACACATACAGAAAAGTTGAAAAATTGCACAGTGAACACCTCAAAAACCCACTCCTTAGCTTCTACATTTAACATTTTAGTGTATATACTTTATCACATGATTACCCATCTATTTATCCCTCTATTAATCTACCTTATTTGTGATGCATTTCATACTAAGTTTCAGACATTGCTACACTTCACCTCTAAAGTCTTCAGAAGCCATATCATTAACTGGAGTTCAATATTTGTTGACAGTTTCTTTTAGATATTTACCTACAATGAGATATACCCATCTTAGGTTTACCACTCAATGTGAATAAATACAAACCACCATTAGGGCATAAAACATGACCCCTTCCTGGGGGTCAAAATATTCCTCTTACTCATTCCCAGTAGCTTTGTCTTACATTTCTCCTCCCAGAGGCAACTTCTATTCTGACTGCTTTTCACCAGAGAGGAGTGTTACCCTATTTCTAGAATTTCAAGTAGGTAGAATTATGCATTATGTGGTTTTATTTCACTTACCATAATTTTTTTTGAGATTCATTCATGTTATTGTGTATATCTATAGTTTTTTTCTTATTGAATGGTATTCCTTTCATGCCATATGATTTCTCTTATATATGGAATCTAAAGAACAAGAGAAATGAACAGACAAAACAGAAACAGACTCATAGATACAGAGAACAGACTGTTGACATGACTTCTGTAGTTTATCCAATTTTCTGTGGATGGTTGTCTGTCTTATTTCTAGGTTTTGCCTATTGTGAGTAAAACTGTAAGGAAAATTTTACAGGTATGTTTATTTTGTGACATGGTTTTTCACTTTTCTTAAGTAAATATGTAGGATTGGAACTGCTGGTAGGTATAGCTTTACTTTTATAAGAAAATGCCAGGCCTTTGGCTAAGGCAGTAAAACTATCCTATAGTCCCACCAGAAATGTACACCCTCCAGTTGCTCTCCACCTGTGACCAGACTTGGGTTGTCTGCCTGTAGAATGGTAGCCACTCTGGTTGGTTGCGCAGAGGTCTCTCATTGTGGTTTTCGTTTGCATTTCCCTGATGACTAAGGCTGCTGAGTATGTCTTTCTTTTTTTTTATGAAATGTCTGTTCAAATATTTTCCTCATTTAAAAAAGGGTGTTTACTTTTTTTTTCTCTCCTGTTGCTTTATGCAGTAGCCACAGCTGCTCCTCCAGGTTACCTCTCATTCTAGAGCTTTAAGGGGAGAGAGACCCTTTGCTCTGGCCTCTTGCACAGGTGTCTCCCAGAGGCCCTTCCCGAAAGCACCTCCCTAACTTCCCTTGGCCTAATGTTAGTCTCCTGAAGCAGGCCGTTGTATTACGGCTCCTGTTGAACCTTCGGCTTTTGGCTGGTCCAAAGTATATCCAGCCAGATCCCTAAAATTCTCTGACATGAACCCTGGAGAATAAAGAAATAAGCCTTTTTTCCCCCTTTCATGACTTGTATTTACCAACGATGCTATGCGTTAAGTATGAGAAAGTGAACTATAATGTTCAAGAAGAGGAAGGTGGGAATTCTTAATGTGTCCCTGCCTAATAGTCCCACTATGGAGCTTAACTTCTCTAATGCGCAGTTCCTTTGGATGGTGAGGTACTAAGGAGCATGTCATCCCAAGACACAACACTAGATGGCGCAAAGAGATAAACTTTTTGTTTTTACACTTATCCTGAAATTGTAAATGCCAGCAGCAAAACAAAATTTCATTTTAAAATGAGGTGACTATTTTTTGATCACAGTTAACATTCAATATTATTTTATATTGGTCTCAGGTGTACAGCATAATGGTTAGACAATGATATAATTTACAAAGTCTGGTACCTACCTGGTACCATACATAGTCATTACGATATTATTGATCAGATTCCCTATGCCAGTGGTCGGCAAACTCATTAGTCAACAGAGCCAAATATCAACAGTACAACGATTGAAATTTCTTTTGAGAGCCGAAAACCGACTTCTGCGCATGGGCCACGAAGTTTCAATCTCACTGTACGTGCGCGCCCTCACGTGGTATTTTGTGGAAGAGCCACACTCAAGGGGCCAAAGAGCCGCAGGTGGCTCGCGAGCCGCAGTTTGCCGACCACTGCCCTATGCTGTACTTTACATCCCCATGACTGTTTTGTAACTACCAATGTATACTTCTTCATCCCTTCATCTTTTTCACCCAGCCCTCCAAGATGCCCTCCCTCTGACAACCCGTTTGTTCTCTGTATCTATGCATCTGTTTCTGTTTTGTCTGTTCATTTCTCTTGTTCTTTAGATTCCATATATAAAAGAAGTCATATGGCATCTATCTTTGCCTATCTGGCTTATTTTATGTAGCAGAATATCCTCTAGGTCCACCCATGCTGTCACAAATGGTAAGATTTCATTTTTATGGCCAAGTGACATTACATTGTATATATGTTCCACATCTTCTTTATCCAGTCATCTATTGGTGGGCACTTGGGTTGCTTCCCAAGTTATTGGTTATTGTAAATAATGCAGCTAAATGAGCTAGCCCGATTATATTATAGTCATTTTTCCCATCTAAAGAGTTTGTAATTCTTGTTCAAGACCAGTTTATTCCTCTTAGCTTCTTCTTTTCTGTTTCCTTTACTTCATCTCTCACTCAGCCTTCCACAAAGTTTATTCTAAATAAGCAGTTGTTGAGTCGATGCATGAATTGCTAAGTGAATGAAAGACTGGCTCCCTAGACCTCATCCATCTATCTCCAGCCCTTCCTTCCCCTCTTCTGTTCTCCATTCCACCTGCTTCCTCCCATTTTAGGAATCTGTCCTTGTTGTTTAATTGTCCTTTGGCAGTAATTGAATTTAGGAGCTTGTTTGAATTCCTCCCTTTTAAATTCATTCACTAACGTAACCTTTTCTGTCGGGCTCCTCTTGCTTCCCTGCTGGGTCGTTTTAATTGCTGGTGTTTTACGTTGTGGTTTCCACGTCCATCTCTGCCTTATATGCATTGGACCCCCGCTCACGGAAACAGATTGAGCCAGTGTTTGTGGAATGGCAGGCTTTTTTCACCTCAGCTTACAAATAAAGTTTGAATGATATATATATAAAAAAACACGGATTCTTTGGTAATCTGATCATAAATTAGTTGGGCAGGTCTTGGTAGGTAGTCCTGCCCAAGGCATATACCTTCTTTAGTAAAAGGTTGATCTTTGCCTTAAGCGTTTTAAAATGCCTCTTTTCAGACCCCTCATGAGTGTAACCACCCTCAACAGAGCACATAATCTTCACTGTCCTGTAATTTGATTCCCCCCCCCCACACCTTGCTTGCTCCGACCTCTGTGTAATCTTCCTTAATTCCAAATGTATAAAAGAAGCCACAAAACTATTATTCTCCGGAACAGTTGCAATCTTGCTCCCTAGCAATTGTCCATTTTGGTTCAAATAAACTCTTACAAAAATTCTCTGTAGGTCTGGATATTTCTTACATTGACAGAAAATACATTTCAAACACATTGTGCTCATTATAAACCATCACTCATATGAAGGGAGATGAGTGTAAGGAACTTTCTTTTTACCACCTTTCCCCTCTGACATGAATATCATCACATTTCAAATGGGGAAAAGAGAGTCTACGGGTTGTGAAGTTGGCCAAATTATACAGGAGGGAAGGTCATAACCACGAACCCCCACTGAAAAAGGAAAACGCATGCAGAAATCTGATATTACCAGCAGTTTAGTACAATTTGATTGATTTGCTGCCCATTTGTTTGCTTGCTCATTGCTATGTGCCTTTGAAACACGGAAGTCTGACAAATGAATCGCTGACAGGAGAAAGTCTCCATGCCAAGGTTTGTCCGTGGCACCCAAACCTTTCCTGTTCTCCCTGGGCATCCAGATAAGAGCAAAGCACGCCTCCCCAGTCCTCCAGCCTCAGCCCTAGGTGGCTGCCTGGGCGAGAGGCCCCACCCTCACCCTTCAGGACAGGGCTGGGAGACTGCCTCCCTGTGACTGCCCTTGATTCTGTCCCTTCCTGGTGAAGGAAGAGGGAAGGCCAGTGGGCTGGGCAGCGGGCGATACCCACAGCACGGGGAAGTGGAATGCATGGACAGAGCCAGGAGCCTCTCACACTAACACCAAGGAAGATCCCCCAGCTCTCCGAAACTCACAGACCTTCCTTTCTTGTTCATCTCCCTTCCTGGCTATGATTCAGCCACTGTGGATCCCTCCGCAGGCTTTTAGCTGTACAAGGACAATGAAAAAAAAATGCACCCTGAGACCTTGGATTTTTTCTTCTTTCCTTTTCTGTTGCCCGTGAACCACTTTGCAAAGCCAGCTGGCAGAGATTCCAGGAATGTGTGTGAATGCCTGATGGAGATCCACTGCGCACTGCAGGCCGGCCAGGCGCTTCCAAACATGGTGCTCGCCGGTGGCCTGCACTTTTAGGGCAGTGACCTGCCTGAGACGCCAGCTTTCCTACCTGCAGAAAGACTCAACTGTTTCCAATGTTTCTCTCTATTTTATTGGGGTGGGGGGAGCGGGATCATGTACATTTTAATAGTCTCATGGCCATTTTAAGCAAGTTCCATGAGCACACACATTATCTCTGTCTCCCCACTGCACTCCCTTCCTGGGAATCTCAGAAAGCCAAATGTAAATGTTGTGACTGTCCCTACAGGTATTTTTCCATGGAAAGGGTAATCATTTTTGGTTTTGTTGGCATTTAGTTCTCAACTGGGCCTGCTGATTTATTCAACAATGTGTACAGAGTGCCATTGATATGCTAGACACTGTAGTTTATACTGAGGACATAGCAAAGAGCAAGGTGGAGAGGGTCCCCACATGAGGGGACTTATAAAGGGACGGGGTAGAGGGAGACATGAAGGAAATAAAAATAAAGAAGCACGTGTGTTTTATTTTGTTCTCAGTGCTCTGGCACGAGGGAGGAAATGAACGGGGTGATGCCACGGTAGCTAGTTGGGTGGTAGAAGCAGTAGATATTATGGACGAGCATTTTTCACTTCCTATTTCAACCCACTTATAGAACCCCATCCTGAATGACAGGGTGCATGCTTGAACTGCAGAAAGAAAACATTCCCCCACAATGAAAAGTTAAAAGGCCACTTCTCAGACTCCCTTGCAGCTAGGGTCTGAACTGTGGCCCCATGTAGACACCTGGAGGAAATGAGCTGTGGGTACTTGTGAGGAGAGGAGATTTGGGCAGTTTGGTGGCAGAGGCCTTAGACTGGTCCAGACTGTTCAGACAGAAGTTCCACAGTCACAGGTTCTCAGGGGCAAGTGGTGGCAGCAAGAATTCCACGGAGACACATCTATGTGTACCCTGATGGAGGCACTCGGCTGCTGCTCTGACTGCAAAGCTTCCAAGAGCCTTGGGCATGGGGAGATTTTCTCACCTCTTCTCTTATGGTGACATTCGTTTGTTTTGTATCCTGTTCAGGACCCTGCACTTGAGCCTTTTCCAGGCCCTCCCCAAGGACAACAGGTCTGCTTCTACTCAGAAGCAATGCACCTTTGTCAGGGACTGTCTCCTGCCCTGCGCTCAGTGGGGAGCTGGGAAGACCAGGCATTCTCAATGGTCTCTCCAGCCTGCCCTTGGCCTTTGAGAACTTGTCAGCCTTTCAGTGGATTTCTTCCAGCCTGCTTCCATGGCAGCTCTGTTTTCCTCGCATGCTTTGCCAAAGGTGAACTGGCCTGTGTCACCCATTTCCCCTCCACGGACTCCGCACTCTTCAGAATTGAGTTCACTTGGTTGCCTTACAACCTCAGCTTTCTGATGTACTCAAAACAGTCATTCTTTTTTAGATTACCTGGCTTTTTCTCATGGCTAAGGTGGGAGTGGCATCTTCCTGAAGTCACCTACATCCTAAGCGGAGGCAGAGTTCTCTGATTCTGCTTCAACATCCCATCCCTGGGGGTCTGGAGTTTGAGTCTCTCACTGGCAGGTGATCAGAGCACCCACACTAATAGATGTGAAACCTGTTGCTAATTCATTTTTCAAGTGATATCTGCCCATCACTACATGAGGAGCTGAGGATGCAAAGATGGGTGTCCTACAGTTGCTTACATTCCCGAGGGAGGGAGACCACATGAGCAAAGGTTACAAAGCTGTGTGAGGAACACCATACTAGGAATGGAATGAGACATGGTGGGAACACGGGCCCGGAGAGATGGAACACAGGGGCCCTGAGGCGGAACCACTATATGAATTATTTCTGGAATTTTGAGTAAGAGTTTCCCAGACAGAAATGGTGAGAACACCTCCATGGAAAAGTGTCCCTTCAATTCCTCATTCATGAATAAGAAGTCCATTTCCTGACAGGGTGGGCCAAGGTCAGAGCTCTCTTTTGAGGTCTGGTAAGTCCACCCAGGCTTAGTGATGGTCAGCTGTGCACCTGAGTCCTCCAGGTGAACTTGGCATTTCAGTGAGGTCAGCAGGCTCCCCATCGACAGGACTAATATCAGGGGCTCTGGCAGCCTGCATTTCACTAAAACCAGTATTTTTTTCTAAAAAAAGAAGTTTGATACCGATATCTTAGATGCTATCTTTCACACTTGCCTTCTTCATATTGTTATTAACCTTTAGATGTGTTATGTCCCACGTGGGTGGATACCTGGATGTTAGTTTATTTGAAACACTGGAAATACGTCAGCATTTCTCTGAAAAGAAAGGTGATGCTATGCAGTAGTCAGAGGTCTCCCATTTGGGCCCCTTGGCACAGCCAGGATGGTACAAGACGTCAGAGCCAAGACAGGAATAGTGAAGCCAACTTGGGACTTGCTACAGTCAGATGTCCAAAGGAGTGTGTGACATGGGCCATTTTTTAGTTGTTGATATGAAAGCTGAGGCTGTGGCAGGCTGGGTTTACACAGAGGATTAACTGAGTAGAAGACGTCAACTCCCAGGCATGTGAGCACAGTGACAAGTCTGTGGACAAAGCCAAGATCAGAAGCTGGTGACACAGATAAACAGGACAGGAAGTAGATCATAGGTGTGGCAGTGTCTACCTGAGAGTCTTCAGGGTCTACCCACGATTCCACCTCCACTGGCTTTTGAGTATCATTTCTGAAGGTCGTGCACAGTATCCACACAGGACACATGGGCCATCACTTCAAAAACAGAACAATGTGGGTGAGAAAAGCACCACCAATGTGCGCATGAGTCTGTGTGCTGGAGGATTTACTTAAAAATATTAAATTTGCCCTAGCTGGTTTGGCTCAGTGGGTAGAGTGTTGACCTGCAGACAAAAGGGTCCCGGGTTCAATTCTGGTCAAGGGCACGTAAGTACCTGGGTTGTAGGCTCCTCCCTGTCCCAGGCCCTGGTCTGGGGATGTGCAAGAGACAACCAATCTCTCACATAGATATTTCTCTCTGTCTTTCCCTCTCTCTTCCATTCTCTCTAAAGATCAATGGAAAAATATCCTCAGGTGAGGGTTAAAAATACATATATATAATAAATACACACACACACACACACACACACACACACACACACACACACACTAGATGCCCGATGCATGAAGATTCATGCAGAATGGGCCTCCCTTACCCTGGCTGCCGGCACAACCTTTGCTCCGGCCCGGAGCCACCTTTCTGCCTTTATTCCGCCTGGAGCTGCCTTTCCTCCTTCCCACCCTGCCCAGAGGCCCGGAGCGGCTGGGGTGGTGCGAAATGCCTGCATCATCACCATAGTGACAACGCAAGCGTCCGTCCCCCCCCCCCCCTGCCTGTGTATGCAAATTAACCACCATCTTCGTTGGGTTAATTTGCATACTCACTCCTGATTGGTGGGTGTCGTGAAGGTACAGTCAATTTGCATTTTTCTTTTTTATCAGTGTACATATATTAAACTTGATGACCATACACTCTGAAAGGGAACTTTGGAAATGTACATAAAAGTTTATAGTAAAAGCACAAACCTTATTATCTTCAGAAACAGAGAAAAATATTTCAGCAGTGAAAAAGTGTCCTTTTCTTGAACTACTGACTAATGAAATGAGTTGACAAAGAGAGAGAATCGAATAGGAAGGAAAATTGATGTTATAGGGAATTCTACAGGTTGGCACTGCATTTGCTGGCACTTCAGTGCCCTCATTCCTTGGTATTTAAGGCTCCACGTGTGCAGGGGTGGGTGTGCTGAACCCTGCACAATAAAACCAATCCCATCTGTAAATTAAACAGCTAATGCAGTCTTCATTGTCCCAGCATCTCTCCTTGTTATTTTGAATTTTCAATTATGAATGAAGTAAAAATAGTTGTCAACATTTGCCAGACATGGTCTTAAATATCTTGAGAGTCATTGTCAAAGAACCCCAAAAATTACTTTAAGTAATTGTCTATCTTATGGGGAATATTCCTTCATATTCCATCTCCCAGCACGGTGCCTGAGAATATATTTCCTCTTGTTTCTGACTCTGATTTTACTGAGAATATCTTTCAGATGAGGGTGAAACAAATTACCAGCAGATTATATAATGTGAGCCCAAGTATCATTCCCAGTTGTTAATCTTAATATAGTGAAAGATTCAACAATCCAAGTAATTATTTATGATCACTGGCTTTCTGGTATTTTAGTCACCCAGAAGTGATTTAAACCAAGACCAGTTGTTTAGTAGGAAACTATGCTGACTTAGGACTAACTCTCTCCACTGTCCATTTCTGTTCACACAACATTTGCTGGCTCATCATTTGGTTGTACAAAGGCACTTGACTGTATCAATGCTCCGGAAATGTGGGTTACACAATTCCTTAAAAAAATTCCTGTGAGTTAATCATAGGAGAGTAAGGACATATATCTTCCAAAGTTCAAAGTCACCAATAAGACGTTTCTTCAGGGCTAGAAGGGAGGCAAGGGCATAGAATATAAATTATTTTTTATTACGTGTGTGTGTATATATTCAGTGTTATATTTCTAGGTGAAAACCCTAAAATGCAAGATTGGATTAAAGAAGTGTTTTAAATGAGAGCAGATAAACATGGATTTCCTCCATAGAAACATTCCCTCAGAGTTTTACTTTTAAACTGTTTTCATATACTTTTACTCGGTCCTCATTGTAAGTCTCTGAGGTAGACAAGGAGACGTTATTTCCATATTTAGCTGTTGAAAAACGACATACATATTTAATGGCGGTAGAAACATCGTGTATTTCCCATTAGAGAAGCTGAATTATGGATAGAATGGATCATGACTCACTGCCCCCAAAGCTGCATCAACCCTAGCAGCTGTTGTTACTCAGAAAAGTCAGACAAAACCAGGATTATTTGGGCCTGGGTTTTATCCAGAAAATTGTATCAATTGTTTCCTTCACTTTGGTAGCAGTACACTGCTCTGGGAATCAGACAGTCTCTGGGAGAAAAAATAAAATAAAAACAAACGTCTGTATTTCCAGTTCTGACTTCTGACCACTAGGGTGCAGTGTTGTGCTCCGCATGGCTTGCCCAGTGCCTATTCTAAGAGAAAAGATTGGATCTTGGCCGCTGACCTATCCCACACCTTCACCTAAGGTGCACCTGGGCCTTCGAGGCCATGGATGTGGCTTTGAACCTGCAGTTCTAGGTGTTTGCCAGCCCTAAGCACTAACAGACCTCTATACCGGGTAGTGCGGTTTGGATGGAGGGAAGAAAACAGTCTCTCTTTTCATTAACCACACTCTGCAGTGGGGCTCCAACTAAGTCTTTAAAATGTAGATACATGTCTCTTCCTAAGTGTTAAATGATCAATCAGTAACTGTTATCATCAGCTCATAGGTTTCCAGCTTGATTCATTTCCTAGAGAAAATTATTCCCTTGATCATATTATTAAGTATCAAAAATTATAAAGGACAGGGGAGGAGGAGAGAAAACATTGCCTGCTCTTGTGATTAGCCACTATATAATATCGTAGTAACTGCCCATGGTGTCAGACAGGTACTAGACTTATCCAGGTGGTCACTGCATAAGGTATATAAATGCCTAATCACTATGTTGTACAACTGAAACGCATATAATACTGTGTGTCAACTATAATTAAGAAATACAGTTATAACACTGCTACCTAAAAATAGCTATTGCACAACCTCGAGTCCCTCGTGCTCTCACTGATGTTCAGACGCTTCCATGGGGGTGCAGGTGGAAAGACGTTCTGGTGGTTGCATGACTATCAGTGTTCCCAGGAGGACGGGAAGAGGCCTGTGAAAGCTCTTACTGCAGAAAATCAGGAGCCCTCATTGGCTTCGTGGCCAATCTGACCTGTGCTCTTCGCACTGTGACAGAAGATACATGACAACCACCGATCTTCGAAACAGCCGCCCCCAGACCAGGCCACAGGGGCGCACACCCCATCTCACAGGTGAAGCCTTTGTTCGCATTTCTGGTTTCAGTGTTTCCCCTCCGGAAGTGTCTCTGAACTGGTATTCGTATCCTTCTGGCACTTACCTTCTTTCTGCTACCTTGTGTTGTAAGTCAATTTCCAGAGAAATTAGATCGATAACATTTAAAATTCAATGAAGATGGACTACAAACTACTAACACAGCTCTGAGCTATGCACTAAAATGTACTTATGGACATTGCTGTCTACAGAGCTGACCAGCCTGTGAGCCTCCGACATCCCACTCCCAACACTGACTCTTGCCGGTCCTCTCTCCTTCCTACAGACACAGGCTCTCCAGGCAGCCCCTCCCTACAATCCCTCTGCTCTGATTAGCTCTTCCTGGGGATCCTGGGGGTGTCTCACCATCACCCTCCCTCTGCTCTGATTAGCTCTTCCTGGGGACCCTGGGGGTGTCTCACCAACACCCTCCCTCTGCTCTGATTAGCTCTTCCTGGGGATCCTGGGGGTGTCTCACCAACACCCTCCCTCTGCTCTGATTAGCTCTTCCTGGGGATTCTGGGGGTGTCTCACCAACACCCTCCCTCTGCTCTGATTAGCTCTTCCTGGGGATTCTGGGGGTGTCTCACCAACACCCTCCCACATTCTGCCTTGCATACCCTCCCTTGCAAATGCCTGTTCTCCTCAAATCCCCATGAAGGCAAGACCTCCATGATAGCTTCTGTCCGTGTTACACAAAAGGACACCCCAAGGGAGCTGGTCCCAGGGAGCCCGAGCGGCCGACACTCCCTGGGCTCTTCAGTAAATCAGGGCTATCCTCTCCCACAGCCTCTCTCTCTACACCCCACAATCCAGGAGGAGGGACCAGCATCAAATCAAAGCTGAACTCTGCTCCTCGTCTCGTTTTATACCCACGTGTCTGAGAAAGGCCCTCCCACCCCAATCCTCCTGCAGCCACAAACCACATTCAAATCAACACCAGCAGCCCCCTCCTGGTCATCTCAGGCACCTCTGAACTCCACCAGGAATTCTCTGCAGAGGGGCAGGTGACAGCGAATACCCTGCCCAGGAGGCTCACATCCAGGGCTTTGCCTACTCCTGGAGTAAATTGTACCCGGCAGACGCTGAGGTCACGTGTGGTGAGAGTGGTGGGGATGCGTCTGGGCACTGGCCTTAATTGTAGGGCTTACTAAACCTGTCATCCGGTTAATGAGCATTCGGGCAAACGCTAAGAGATATCATTGAATTCTTAACACAGAAGTCACGTGCTGGGTGAATCATACCACAGAATCCATCCTTACCTATTTCTAATGATTTTACCTCAATAAACCTTATCTCCCGAATGAGACATAAAGCTCTCGAGGTCAGGGGCTTGATCTTACATTTCTCTCTCTTTTTTTTCCCCTCTTACCCTGTTATCTACTCTCTCCAGAGTCTCCATTCCAAGTATCCCAAGTTCCAACCACCTCCTCTGGTATGTCCTGCCCACTCACTAGGATTTCCCATCTCCACCAATCCTCTCTCAAACGTGACCTTCCACTCTCTGCTAAAATGTCACCTACACAGACACCTTTTCTTATTGCCTCACTTCAAATCATCGTCTCCCACCCCCCGCCTCTCTGCTTCATTTTACTCTGTGGCATGTAGCACCATCTGATATGCCATGAATCCTTACTTTGATTACTGCCAGCCCTATACCCCCCAATAGAAAACAAGGTCCATAAAGGTGGGCTTGTCTTGTTTTGGTCACTGCTGTAGCTTCAATGCCTATGAAAGTGTCTGGCAGATATTAGCACTCAGTAAACGTGTGTTGACTACATTAATAAGGCAATACTGTAACACAGCATTTTCCCAGAGCGGGCAGTTAAGAAGTCACTGTGTTTCCATCGGTTCAGGAAAAGGCAAGGATCCCGTATGGACGGTGCCATCAGAGCCTGAGGAAGCTCACCAATCGTTCAGATCTCCAGTGATGGTTTAAATGTGATCGTCCAGGGAGCAAAATGGGAAAAGAATGCTTTGACATGAACACTCTGGGATTAGAGTCGTGGAAAGCTCTGGAACTAGCTGGGTTTCTAGGATGGTTAGTTCAGCATTCCAAAACAATGTACAGAGCAATATTCTTTCAAGCATCCAAACTGAAGATATTTTATACATGCAGAGAAGCATAAGGGGGTCTCTGTAACAGAGAATATTTCCTTGATAACATGTTATGGTCATGATTAGTGAAGCACTGTGTATAAAATATGGAAAGTGTTTAGTGAGATAATACTTTGCAATATTAACTGTTCCTATTATTTCTCTGTTTTCTTCTAATTCAGGAAACTAGGTACACATTTTCCATTGCCCCAAATATTTTTAACACCCCAGAATGTAGGTGTACTAACCATTTCTTATTTTCTTTTTCTTCTTTATTTTCCTAGCTGTACATTAGATCCCAGGACTTATTCATCTTGTCACTGGAAGTGTGTCCCCGTTTTGTTTTGGGTGTTTGATGCTGTGCATCTGGGGCCTTGCTAACCCTGAAGACACCTCCCTCAACCTTTCAAAAATCTCACCTGTTAAAAGCAACCCACCATTCCCCAGCCCACACTGCCAACCACCTGCTCTATTGGGTTCTCAAAGCCCGGGCCACTGCCCTAATTACCTCAGAAACTAGTAAACAATTCAGGACAGTGTCTATGCCTCAGAGCCTGCTGAAATTATTCAAGCTACACCATCCTAGACCTGCCTGCCCTGCCCTGCCTGGCCCTCCCCGACCTTTCCCTGCGTGGCCTCTGTGCTGTGGTGTGCCCGCTCTTCTTGGGAACTGAGTAACTAACTCTTTTTCAGTAATTTCCTAGCCTGTTGGTCCTGCCATACCTCAGTAGTTACAAAATCTATATTTTAAGATAGTACAGAATAAAATAAATTAGTTCTTGGCTTTCAAGGGCTTCCAGAGCTGTGGTCCTAGCATATAAATAAGTAACCAGTACATTAACAACAAAGTAGGTCTGAAAGGATGGAAGTTCTGTCATTTGGAGAAGAGGACAAGAGAAGAGCCAGAGATGCTGACAGAGGTGCAGACTCAGGAGGGTCCCAAACTCACCTCTCCACTCCCTCCCCGCCGCCACCCCACTCCCCGCCACCCCTTCCCGCCCCCCCCTCCCCCTTCTCCACCAATCCTCTCTCAAACGTGACCAAACCAAAGCTGAGGCCGGCCTTTATCCTACTTCCTCGTTGGATTTCTAATACTTGGTGAATATTAGAATACTCTGATATGTTCAGAAATGGCCTAATCACACATAAATTCTTTAAGGTACTATACATTTACAGACGAGAAACATGAAATTCAAAGAGATGAGGATCACTCAATCATTAAATTGATGTATTGAATTATAATAACAATACCCACCGTTTATTAGCTGCCTTCTGTAGGACAAGGGCAGAGATGCTACTGTGTTTTATCCACTCAACCACGTGGAACAGTGCCTAGCACAAAACGAAGCCACGGATTAAAGCTATGCAGCTTGGATCTAATTCTGATTCTGCTCCTCAGTAGCACATATTTCATCTCTGTCGGGCAGAAGTCAATTGCATCGAGGCCTATATTTTCATTTTATTTAGTTTTAACATTTGTCTTTAAAAATCATTAAAGCAATAGGTTCACAAAGTTAAAACGAAACAGAACACACAAAGCCTAAAGCCCTTTCTTGCAGAAACAGCAGTCACCAGCCTACTGTTTCCCCCCTAGCACCCCACTCCCAGGCAATCACTTAAAAAATTAAATATATATATTTAATATATATATATTTAATATATATTTAAATATATATATTTAATATATATTTAAATATATATATATTTAAATGATTTTAGAGAGGAAGGGAGAGGGAGAGAAGCATTGATTGGCTGCGCCCACACTGGGGATGGAGCCCACAACCTGGGCAGGTGCCATTGACCGGAATCAAACCCAGGACCCTTCAGTCAGCAACCCAACGCTCTATCCACTGAGCCAAACCAGCTAGGGCCCCAGCAATCACTTTTTACCTTTTTAGGCAATCCTTTCAAACAGAAGTAATATGTTTATGTTGTTATTTTTTATAATCAATTTTAGACAGGATCTATTAGCTCACGGTTATAGAAGAGAGGAGTTAGCTGGTAGCTGAGATTAACTGTCTAATGCCTCACTCTGGCCTTTGCAGCCCCACCTCCACCTTCACAGTATGTATCTATTACTTATCAATTCTAGAAATGCTGTTTCTATTGTCATGACTCCGTAGCTTTGGTTTATTGCAGAAATAAATCACGTGCCGTGATGACATTCCTTTTCTCACCAAGTGTTTCTCCTCCTAGGAATTATCTATAAGCCTTCTATGTTTTATTTATCTCCATGGTACTCATCGCTTCCCAGCATCCCGTGTATCATTTTCATGTTTTTATCTCTGTATTTTCCTGTCTTCTCTCTGGGATGAAAGCGCACGGAGCAGGGATATCTGTCTATTTGAGTCACTGCTGTGACACTGGAGTTGAGAAGTGCTCAGCACACAGTAGAACAAATCTGTGTGAGAAAGCACGTCCTGGTGTGGAATTAACAGAGCTGTTTACCAGTAAGTGATTGAGAAAAAACAGAAATCTGTGTGATCTCCCCCAGAAGACAGAGAGGAGACGGGGTCCAGACGGTGCCTCACTGCCTGTGCGGGCTCTGTGAGCTGCTGATAGCCAGGCAGTGAGAGTGAGTCTAAAGAGGAGGGACGGTGATAGAGGGGACCTGAAGATACAGTGAGGGGAAGACACAGAAGCAAAAAGCAAAATCTCCTTCGAGCTGTTTGTTGATCTGAAACATCCATGAATTAGAGGTACTAGGTTAATACCTGTTGTCTCACCTGTGCTGAATCTAACTTCCAATAATAAGAATAGTTTGGAGGCAAATGTTCAGATTAATTGATTTTTCCACTTAACATAGAATTGTTAGAAAGAGTTTCTAAGTAGACTTCTTTCCTTAATAGCATCATATGCAGAGTATGACTGACTCATATTTGGATAATATGACAGTGTTTCATGAGCTGTCCACTGAAGAGTAACTGTGTCAGACAAACTGATGTGGAGGAAATCACTCTGTCTGCAAGGTCGACATCCTCGTCCTCATTTGACCCTATGCAGCTGAAGGTGGCATTTTCAACGTCACCGTCTTCTAGTCTTCACTATTTTGCCCCTGAATAACAGTATGGGACTGAGCCTTGGATTTTCAACAGGCTGTTACTCTTCAACAGTTTCCTATGATACTGTTGAAGATCTGAATGTGTGATAGATCTGAAGAACAGGTTTGAGAACCAGAACCTGAATCTGTAAGAGGAAGGGATTTTTACATGCTGAGCAATCGGCTTTTAATCTATATCAATATCCAGCCCCACTCATGAACATCTGAAATGGACTCTATGAAGGGATGGGGTCCAGACATCTGTAGTTTCTCAACTATCTAGACATTTGTGATGCATAGTAAAGACTATGCATAGTAAAGAACCATTGTCACGTATGTATGGTCCAGGGTAGGGCCAGGCTCGGCACTTTTTGAAACCACAGGCGAGTCAGTACGAGAGCAATGCTGGCACTTACTAAACCATGGCACCTGCAAACAGCAGCCAGTCCTGGGGTGCATAAAGGGGAAGCTAAGCTGTGCTGAACTTTTCACAGAATTACCTCTTAACAAAATTCACTTGGATGGTTCTCAGCTCCCACCTGTAGAGTTGCCCTTCAAACCCAAGTTACTATTTGCAAAAGTATGTGGCTCTGGCAAAGTCTGGATGTCTATTAATTTTTTAGTTCTATTGCTTCAATTCTATATTTATATCTCATATTACACTTGCCACATTAAGTGCATTAGGTTACATGATAGTTGGTTAGAGGATTAGGGAGACGTCCTTTTAAGATTGTGAGTATAAACATTATCTCCCGCCTATGGCAGAGAATATGTTTAAGGGTAGTTGGCGTGGAGAAGAATGTAAAGGAAAAATAAAGTACAGAGTGTTCTATTCGAAGACTGAATAATATGGTAAATGAAACACAGGTGGAAAATTTGTGACATATATTTTCTCTGAATCGAATTATTGGAGGGATATTTAATGTTAAGCAGGTGCCAGGAAAATAGAAGGGTAGAATGTTGATCACAGAGAACAATGAACTGTGAGACTTCGAAAACGCAGAAAAATTACATTCCCTAAAAATCCATCAACTCTTAGAAGGCATTCTAAAGACAATTTTAGGGAGAGCAAACCTCTTCAAGGAGTGGCAAACATGATACTTAAAATAGGTGTAAAGATTTACCAATGAAGAGAAAGATAATCTTCTAACAATGGCATCAGGAGAGACACACTCTGCTATATACTGATATGGAACAAAACCTGGGATATAAATAGGTGGCAAACAGAATTTGAGCAAAAAGACAATGAGGATCGCTGACTACATAAGGATGGAGATTAATTGCTTAAGCAAACAACTTAAGATTGTTTCTAGTTTCTTAGTATGGAGAAATTTAAAATTTAAAGAAAAACCTCACATTGTTAGATTTTGTTGCTATTTATGACTTATACTGAAGTAAATTGTATAGCAAATTGAAGATAGTTCTTTTTCCATAGTGTGGCTTTGACCATTATCACGAGTATTGCTATAGGCTGCATAAAGCAATGAGTTAAAGATTGTTCCAGGTGCTGTTAACGTGACACGTGAGGACCAGGTAGTCCCCTCATGATCATTAGTTACAGTTCTAGTAGATGCAGCAGATGACCAGTGAAATCAGCTTCTCTTCCAGAAATTTCCCTGGTCAGTTCTATTCACTTTGATTATTATCTCCCATTAGAATTTTTCTTAAGTGAGAACCTACATAACTTACTCATTTGATCTGTGTGGTTTCTTTAAGTGCTAAAAAAAAATCCATAGGTGAATGTAATAGATTATATCACTAACATCCAAGATAAATCTTAGTCTCAGATAATTTTTTCAGTTACAAACATGAAAATCTATGTAGTAACATGACAACTGTCATTCTTGATCACCCACAGAAATCCAGAAGACGAACCGGAAGTAGGGTTGTGTCTAGAATGAGAATGAAAATATTTTTTTAAGTTGCTCTTATAAAAGGGAGAACATCTTCAGAGACTTTCCCCTATATATAGATGCCTTATAATTATTTGGAGAATTAAGTGGAAATGTCATCCCCAAAGTCGCTGGCATCTCTATGAGAGCTCTGCAAGAGATGTTCAGAAATGGGTTCTTACATCATAGGTGTCTTACAAGTGGCAGGAAAACTACATTGCACTGAAAGTGAGGAAGGGAAGGTATGGCAAAGAGGAAAGAAAACATATAGGTAAGCACCAAAGCACCTGGAATTATTTAAACATAAAATAAATAGTGTAGATAGTTTGTGGGCTCATCTACAGAGGAGGCATGAAAGCCACCACTTATCTTTATTGCTTAGTATAGAGAGTTAGACTTGTTATTATACATAACATTTCAATATGGCTTCCCACTTATATCTCTTTATAATGGCATCATTTTAACATTTCAAAAATAAATAGGTGGATTTTTTTTGGGGGGGGGGAGGGTCAGGAAATTTTGACTTACCCATAGTCTATATTCAGATTACAACTTATTTATTTGAAGTTGAAATATCAGTGGAGACGACATATTCAGATTCATGATGGAGATTGGGGTGGAGAACATTGTCCCTCAGTGACCTTCTAAGGAACCCAGATGGGTCAGACTACACTATCCACTCTGGATACCCGAGCCGCTTTACCCAAAGTATACCTCTGAGGACCAGGCTGAAGTCTAGCCCTCTCACCCTCAGTACCATGACTGTTCAACCTTCAAAGAGAGGTAGTTCTGTTTCTTAGGTCAGGGACCTCCGTGATCTATCAGCTACTCAAGGTCAGCACTTAAATATCACCTCCTCCCCAAACCAGGAGTCTAACAGACACACTTGTTATGCATAATAAGGCCTGGATTTCATGAAAACAGATCTTCTTAGTAATGTCTGCTCCTCAAAATCCAGCTATTATTTACAGTTGTATGAATGAGCAGTGACTGTTCTGGGAAAAGAGAGATAGGAAAGAACCAAGAAGCAAGAAAAAATCAATTAGGAAGAAATGAAGAAAGGTGTTAAGCCCAGTGTCCAAATTTTGTAAAATGCTGAGGGGGAGAAGTGCTAGGCATGTGATAGCCAACAAAGGACCTACTCGGATGCAGGACACCAAGGATGTTTCTTGAAACTGACATGTAAAGGATAAATGTGAGTTAGATTATTCTGGCTGCAAGTGACAGAAATCCAATTAAAAATGGCTCCACCAAATTAATCAAATATAAAAAGGAAAACGTTGTCTCGCATATTTATGAATTTCAAGAGTAGACATTACTTCAGGCAAACCAACATTAAATACTGTTTGCAAGGAGCCTGTCTTTATATCCCAGCTCTGCTTCTGAAGGTGTGGGTTTTATTCTAAGGCTGGTTCTCTCTACTTGGTGGCCAGATGTCGCTCACATCCTCAGGCTTGCATTATAGCAGCTCAGCCAACCTCATAGGAAAGAGAGCTCCTTTTTCTCCAGTAGTTCAATAGGAGTCCTGTGGTCAACTCCCCTTCCAACAGCATAGGTCATGTGATCATCCTAAGTGCAATCACTGTAGCCAGAGGTTTGGGGATACACCACTGGTCCAGACCAGGACTATCCCCCACACTGGGAGCCTGGGGATGGCATCAGGAACCCCCCAGGCCATGGGGACTGGGTAGAGAGGAATGTCCTGGCTTGCCAAAAGAAAATCAGGACGCTGTGATGAAAGGACCGTGACTGAGAGGGCAGCAAAAACAACAGATCTTTTCAAGCTGACTGGGATCTTTTTTTTCAGTCATTGAGAAGATATTCTGTTTAGAGTCATTGAATTGAGGCTCACTTCACCCACAATTAATCATACTAATTTGCTTCTGTAAATTTAACAGAAAACCCAAAGTGTCTCATAAATCACTGCATATTATTTTGTTTTCTACAATTAGACATAAGGCAGCCTTTATGGGCCAAAGTCAATATTATAATGCCGTAAATAACAAAACTAAATGTCAACGTATTTATTTGGAACTATGAATGAATTGACTGACCTACAGAATAAAGGGAAAAATATTTAGGATTTTTATTGGCATGAACAAAAGTGATTCAGAAATGGCTCCTAGAGTTTTACACAGCAGTGCAAATAAAACAGCTTTGTGAATTTCAAACACATGCCATCGCAAGGAACCTTAGACGTTAGAACATGTCTTCAGTGGCTGATGGGATGGGTAAAATCACACTAAATGTAATTCAGCCCTAAAGGTTCTGTGGAATTTGTTCATTCTGGTAAAATAGAATGGGAAAGATCGAGACTCTGAAATCTGGCAATTCCCCCAATATTACCATAACTGAGGAAAAATTTAGAGCATGAAATCTTGTGTCTGTGAGTGAGCATTTTATCTGAGTCCTTGTTTTTCAGACTTGACATAATCATGCTGTCTGCTCAGAGTGTAGTGTCACAGTCCTATTCTTACTTTCCCGGGTTATAATACAGGGGTCATTTGTTCCACCTATCCATCTTCACCAAATAAGAGGATGCTTTACCACCTGGACACAGAATAAAGCTAGTTGAAAGTATTGAAAAAATCTAGTGGACCAGCAAAAATGTTTCTGCCTAGTATTTTTTTCTAAATTTAAATTACATCCATCTGTGAACATGTGATGGAACGCGACATACACAGAAAGTGTAAACTGACATCCCATAAAAATGTTCAAGTGGCAAAAACTGTGGCTGTTAAGAACATGACAGGACACTAAGGAATGGCATGGGACTTAGAAAGCTCCCGCCTGCGAGTAAGACAGGTGTTAGATGCCGAAAGTTACTGCACCGAATGCAACAACTATCCAAGAGTGGGAAGGACAGTCCTGACTGCCAAACACCTCTCCCTTTGTTTCATACCGAGTCTGTCTCATAGATGAGGATGCTGAGGACCCAGAACATTAAGAAATTTGCATATAGGTCCAGCTGGATTGCCAGCCTATGTGCTTTCTGCCGCACCATGTGACACCAAGGAGCATAGAGAGCCATTTTTGCTGTTCTTTGCAAGGAGGAAACTGCTTCTGGATGCTGCTCTGTGCTGCTGTGTCAGATACGTCACTTTTCCCAAACACCTATAAATGCTTTACACTCAGTTGTCCCATCTTTAACAGCAGTGACCATATTAAGATAAACTGACCCTTTAAGTTTGACGATTCTGATCTAATTCTGTAGGAGACATCACATGGTAGATTCCATTACAATTGAGATGTTCTCGTTTTCACCATGTATTCCAGGTTATGATTTAACTCACCTTTTAATGAAGTCAATATACCTATGACATTTTTGAGGTTTATTGTACCCACTGGTAGTATTGAATATTGCTGCATTTATAGTCAAGTAACATATAATGCAAGTCTTAGATATTTTGCACAGTTTTGCCACATTTAAATGACCACTTTATGGGAAGTTTGATTGTTAGTAGAGTGAATTTGGTTTACCAACTCTAACACTTATAAATTTGGTCAATTCTTTCCTTAACCGGCCCACCTGAAACTGGACCACCTGCTAACAGCCTAGGAGGAGATGCCCCATCTGCTCCTGACGCCATCACGCCGTGCTTGCTCACTCCACACCCTCTCTGACAGTGCACCGTCCATATTCGCCTCTCCCTCTAAGCCATTTCCATTTTGCAGAGCTCCATTTCTGGCTGAAGCCCATCTTTCGGAGGAATGAGGTCACTCAAATATCATTCGCCAGATCTCTCCACCAAAGGACAATAACCAAGGACTGAGTGGAAAATCTCGCACAAAGCCAGATTAGAGTTTGCGCTAATGAGAACGAGGTATTGGTTACAACGATGCTATCTCTCAAAGGCAGCACAGTTACAGTAAATGGTCCGGTCCTCTTCTCCACCCCTTCAAGCTCTCCTAGGCAGACCCAGAGACTCCAAGGCGAGATTTGACCTTGTTTTCCAAGAGCTTTTGTTTTCTTTGCCATTTGAAGTGGCCAGTGGAGGTTCTGAAAATTAAGGCATAGCATGAGAAAACAGTGGAGGTCTCTGACCAACACTATGTGAAATGCAATCCATTGTTTCCTGTTATTCAGCTTTGCTCCAATGTGGTAGAGGGTAGAGGTTTTCCGGTAGCCAGAAACTAACCGGACTGGAAACTGGAGTCCTGAATTTTAGTTCACCATTTACGTGCTATATGGTTTCACTTAAGTCACTGAAAGTCTTCTGTGCTGTATTTCCTTCATTGTTAAAAATTGGAAAAGAACCGATACTCATACCTGCCAAACTGACCTCAGGCATATGGAAGTACTACATGAACATATACATAACCAAGACTTATAAGATACAAAAGATTATGTTTAATATTAAACTAGAAAAAAGACCGTCCACTTTCTAATGACAAAAATTGCAGGAACAGCATCCATGGCAACATGAATAGTGTGATACGCCAAACGAACCTCCCCTTGGTATGCATAGCAGAAAGGGGTACTGAGCTGGTACTTTTGGGCACACATCTGAACAGGCATAACTCCCATGAAATTATGCTTTTCCTGGAAACTTTGACCATCTGAATCTTGGCAGAGTTCGGGTTATATTTTTGGAACTCTGAAAGGACTCGTTCATTTCATTTCCCATGGAAGGCTTTGTTTTTATACACTGTGTCAGGGAAATAACAAAAGGAAAAGACAGCACCCTCATTCTTAGGATGCTGTTTCGTGGAAATGAGACAGTGGGATCAGAAGAGCATCCAAAGGTCTCACCTGTACCATAACTACAATCTATCTAGAAAAATGAGCCTTTCGATCTTCATTCATTAATTGTCCATTGCACACTTGCAATTGCATAAATTCGTGTTTGCACAATACATGCATAGATTGGCATTTTCACCTTTAAGCCGTTCCCGTGCAAGGTGATTTTATCTCTTGTAGTGGGACAGTGAGTCAGACTTCCCTCGATGCTTTCTGCTCCTAAAACGCCTAACGTTTACAGAGCACAAGGGCTCTTTCAGGCCACTGCTGTGACCTAGTCTGAATGCCACGCTGGCTGCTGGAAGAGTTAATTGACTTCAAGGCTGGCTAAGGTGCCCCAGGGAAGCTAAAGGACTTGAGGAAAAGCATCCTGCAGTACTTGATTCTTTGCTCTGACTTCCAGGCACATCCTTAAAGATTTGGGGGGAGGGAGGCTTTTATTCTTGACAGTGGAAATGAGTCGGTGAAGTTGAAGAATTAAGTACAGGGGACTGAGACTCAGTACCCTTGGAAGATGGTGAAAGTATAAATCATCCTTTTCCTGTGAAAACTGCCTCTCAGCCATTTTGCCAAAACGAGTCTCTCAAACAGTAGGAGATTGTCAAGGCTCCAATTAGCAAAACCTTAAACCCCAAAGTCAATTATGTGAGTAATGAAAAATGGCGGCAAACTCTCTTTCCCAGGAAAGGGAAGAATTAGATCAGCCATTAGCCCCCCTGGGTGTGCAGAGGATTAGAGTCCGCCACACAAAAAGAGACATTCATGGTCCCCAATAAAGTGGGATTAAAACTCTTTAATGATTATTATTGCTAGATAAGTTTCAGTAATTTTTTTAAAGCAATCAAAGACAGCAAAGGATATTGGATACTTATTCCTCCAAGGGAAAATATAAAAATATATGTAAGATATTAGGGAAAAGGGAAAGATTTTTAAAAAATGATTTTCCCTTGGTAGGTAGAACCAGGAATCGCTCACTAATAAGGATTTTGGTATTTAATAATTATGAGTAACATCAACCCCCCCACAGAAAAAGGGAGATCAATTTATATCAAAAATAGATAATACACTCTCAAAATAATACAAAACTAAGGATGAGCCTGAAAAATAATGGTGAAAACCCACATATGTCACTAAGTTGGGTAAAGGTTTCAGGCCCAAGATACTTCAAAACCAGAATATTTAGTAAATAATTAGAGTTAATAAACACAGGCAGGTATCATCTTAGAAGATATATAAAAGTCTAGAGACACTGAGGAAATAAATCTTAATAAGGAAGATTACTATTTTGGTAGAGGATACTGGAAAGCCATCAAAATCTCTCTTCCATTTTTTGTAACACTGGAGTCATTGCTGGGGCCATAACTGCTCCATCAGACACTATATTTCCACGTCTCCCTTGTATAAGGTGCAACCGTGCAACTACGTTCTCATCAACACAACGACGATGACGTGATGTTTGCCATTCTGGACCTTAAAATATTGGGTAAGCACACTTAGGTATTTTCTCTCTGTCTCTGGAGCTAAAACAGGGATGTACCATTAGACTAATGAGGAAAGCGTTCTATATAAATACTAGAGGCCCAGTGCACGAAATTCATGCACTGGTGTGAGTGTGTGTGTGTGTGTCCCTCAGCCCAGCCCCACCCTCTCGCAGTCCAGGACCCCTCGAGGGATAGCAGTGCACCAAGAGGCAGGCGGCCAGGGAAGAGCCCGAATCGGGCCGGGCGCCCTGCCACTCGTGCTCACGTTCATCCCAGCCCACTGTGCCTGCTGCCGCTGACCACTCAGTGGTGCTGCCGCAGAGTCTGCAGAGGCTCCCTCCATGGCAGCTGTGAGCCCGGCTTCTGGCTGAGCGGTGCTCCCCCTGTGGGAGTGCACTGACCACCAAGGGGCAGCTCCTGCGTTGAGCATCTGCCCCCTGGTGGTCAGTGCACATCATAGCGACCAGTTGTTCCCCTGTTCGGTCAATTTGCATATTAGCCTTTTATTATATAGGATAGGATATATGGAATGGAGGAAAAAGAAGATGAGAGCAGCCTGGTTCCCTGAAAGCCCACATGGAGCCGAATCACACTACTAACCAGATCACTCACCTCCATCTTAAACTTCAATATTTAAACTTCAAGTAGGGTGAACAGTCCCAATCTTCTTCGAACAGTCCTGTCTTATGCCTGTTGTCTTGATATACTTATAAATGGCATTCCCTTTCACTTTCAAAAAAATTGAAAGTGAATTTTTTGAAAGTGAAAGTGAACATGCTAACCCTATTTTAATTCAATGTATCATGCTGCCTTTTTATATTAGAAGTTTAGCTTCTCCACAACCAATATAGAAATTGGCACCTGGAACTTTTGTGAATCACACAAGTAATATGTGTGACAAATAGTCCTATGGTAGAAGGTGAGGGCATGTATTTATCAGGTCAGAATACTAGAGACCCTTGTTATGTTTTGGTTAAATGTTTGACAAAATTTTCCTCTGTGATAACTTGAAAGGCAGACCACGTGGACCTACGGGACATGTAGCCACAGAGTGAGAATGTTTATTTG
The DNA here is from genome assembly GCF_963455305.1 of Plecotus auritus. Classification (NCBI taxonomy): domain Eukaryota; kingdom Metazoa; phylum Chordata; class Mammalia; order Chiroptera; family Vespertilionidae; genus Plecotus; species Plecotus auritus. The sequence goes on along the minus strand of NC_137772.1, from coordinate 10,162,582 downwards.
TATTGGTTAGCCCTGGCCACATTTAGCAAGGTACTACAAGAAAAAAAATAAACACAGGCAAGACTTGGCAAGTGTAAAAGCAGAGATGAAATAGAACAGATGGGGTGGAAATACCTCCTGCTTCTACACTTCAAACAGCAGCCGGGTCATAACTCTTGTCTCCCAGAGACTTTCTCAGAGACTTACCATTAAGCCAAAGCAAAGAAAGATCAGATTAAGAGTGTTTGTTCCCTTTACACACAAACTGACTGTTTCAGATGTCCTCAAGACAGGTGCCTTTAAAATGAAGACGGGATCCCAGGAGCCAGGCAATAGGGCTGGCCTAGGAAGTGCAGGAGGGTGTTGCATATGGTGACTACAACCTGGGACTGGCTGAAAGAAATAAGACTACCGAGATGCCCACTAAATTTTGAAACCATAAACCTGGCTTACAAATGCCTGTGACTCTTTGAACCCCAAGCAGGTATATTGTCCATATCCACTTCAGATACTAGCATGGCAATGAGAAACAAAGAAGACCCTCCCCAAAGGGCACAGCCAGGGGTCAAGAAAGACGATGAGCAACAGAGTGCCTCTGGGAGGGTCAGGACCAGTGTGGCCGGGTGAACCCACCCAGGATGCACTGGACTGTAGGGCACAGAATCTACACAATTCCTGCCTCGTTGAGGACCAGCGGTGACTTTGCATTTTGTGCCTCCTTTTCTAAGCTGAAGCCTCTAGTGCAGGAATGCTGTTTCCACCCCACCATCATATGGGTGTGCAGATGGGAAGGGGGCAAAGATAACCCGCCTTTTAGTTTCTAGATCATTGGACAAAGAGCAGCTACCTCTGGACCAGATCAAAAAGACTGTCAGTTACCTAGAGAACCTAGACCTTGAGCTGGGTCCAGTACAGATGGGACTTCAAGGGTCGCCTTAGGGATAGTGGATGTGTTTCCTGAATGAGAAAATATTTGGGTGGTATTTTAAGGGGCCGGAGGGAGACACAGCTAGTTTTAACACAACATCTGTTGCACTTTTCCTTAAAAATTACACCTACTTTGGCTAGTGGCCATCCTTCTGTGAACAACATTTCTGGGTCTCCCCTGCAGGTAGTGCAGGCCTTGTGACTGCATTCCACGCACGGAAGCTGAGTGGAAGTGACATCCCCACCCTGGATCAGGGCCTTGAAACATGGAGCATGAGCTCCCCTGCCTACTCCCTCAGCCCAGGGTGGTACCCACAGGGCCTCTACCCAGCTGGGTCGCATGGATGAGGACACGCTAGACAAGACGGAAGGACCCTTGTCCCTCCCTAGGCTGCATTGGTCACCTATTGTTCTCGATGAGGGAGAAATAAACTTGAAGATTTTCACGGCACTGGTTGGGGGATTTCTTTGTGACCACAGCTAGGTCTTGACCCTTACCCATTATAGCTATTCATCAATTTATTCTATCTGTCCGTCAGGTAAAGCCATGTACAGTGAGCCCTAAGTGTCATACCCCGTATTGGACCCCCAGACCCACGTGCCTCGGCTACCGCCAGTCACTGTTACCCTGCTGTCCAGGCTTCCTGCTGTGTCCACGGCTTCTTGACAAGCTCGCAGTCTCCTGTCTACACCACTGCCTGCCGTCTACACCACTGCCTACAAACTTACACAGAATGTAAGTGGTGGGACTGGAAATGGAACTTGGGACCGTCTGATTCTGGCACTGTTTATCTTTCTATGATATAGTTGCTTAATTTTGTAGCAAATTTTCGAACATACTGAAATCTCTCAGGAATGTAAGATTGTTGTGTTTAACATAACAGACATGTTTATTTTGCCTTTCCTATTAGAGGTTGAATTTATTTTGCCAATATTTTGATAACTTGAGTTTTGATATAAATAAATAAAAGCACAGTATGCCCAGTGCCAACTTCAATTTGTAGGCTTAGGTTCTGGGAATTTTCCATGTACTTCAAGTTACAATTGAATTTTTAGTAAAGCAATATTTTAGGCAAGTATTAGGGATCTAAGATGCCATGACTGCCAGGAATACTGGGTAGAATATGTCATTTCATATCTTGACATATACTAAGCAGTATAAAGAAATAGGTACCAGTAATTCTGAAGAAAGATATACTTCACAAGGATGTTCTTTGGTTCCGTTGGTAAAGCCCACCCAGTTACCTAAAATCTTATCACAGAACGTTTATCATCTCTTTATGGAGGAAAATCCAACGGAGGCTGGTTTCTTCATGTTGGTAGCTTGCTAATCTGAGGAGTATATACTTTTCATATTGGTCTTGGTTTATGTCAGTCCCCTTTTTATCTCTTAGGATCATGGATGTCTGGTGAGTGATGCTCAATAAACTATGGAAGAAACCAGATGCCTCTTTGTGGAAATTCTCATGGTCATAGGCAAGGTGGGAGAGTCAGTGCTTGAAGTTCCCACGTGTCTAAAGCCTGATGCTGCCTGTGTCCAGCTGGTTCTGGGTGCCTCAGGACTTGCCTCCCAGTCAGTTGTCCGGTGCTTCTCTATGGGCACGTCTATGGTCTGAATTGTCCACGATGGTTTTTTTCCTCTAAAGAGCCCCTGCACTAGAACTGAAAGTGTCCTTGAGTGTCCTCTGAGCTGCTACCTGACTTTGAAGGGCAGCAAATCCAGCATCCAGAAGTGCTAGGGCTACAAGTAAAGAGAATGAAACAGTGATGAAGATGGCCAGCTCAGAAGAGCAAAAGCAAGGGGCAAGGGACTCACAGAGCAGGCATCCATTTACATGGGGATGGATGGCTATCGGGTAAATGTTCAGAAACAGGGATCTAAGGAATGAACTGAGTCTATACTGTGGTCCAACCAGAGGTTTCTAACATACTTCCTCCCAAAGCAGTTGTATCACCCCAGGACCCAGGAAGTTGTGAGTCTGCTGGGAAACTAGTTTAAACGCAAGCATTTTAAGTGATGAATCCCAGGAGGCAGCACAGAAGGTGGGTGATGTGGGATTGGAAGGTCAGAAGCCAGTAGTGTGTGCTGTCCAGCTCAGCAGGAGGATTTTGCTACCTACCTCCTTCTACTTGGGAAACAGTGAACAGGGTGAAATTGACTTTATAGATCCCAACTGTTTTGATGTAGAAGAAAGGGTTAGACAATGCACGTCAGGGTGATGTTTGGAAAATATGGATCAAACTCTGAATATCAATAGAATATATGAAATTCACAACATTCAAATTTGAATGATATTTAACGAGTGCCAAGCATTGTGCCGCCTTTCAAAAGATTTTTAAATTTTCACAATAATCTAAATATAGAGAAACTGATGCCTTGTGGAATATGATATGGCTTATGAAAAGAAGAGCTTGGATTATATTCAGGGTTCCTAACTCAAAATACAGTGAGAGGCAAAAGAGAATATTGGAAAGAATAGGGGTTTGGGCATCCTAATCTTGTCTGTGCTCTAGTGATGATGGTGAAGGTAACATCCAAACCTCAACAACCAGCAGTGACATGGGAACCACAGAGCAGAGCAATGCTGGCCAGTGCGTGGAGCAGATGTGACTGCCTGCTCTCCATCCCTGCCAGGGAACCTCGGATAAGCTCCTTAGCCTCCCTGGGCTTCAGTTTCCTCATCTGTAAAATGGGTATGTAATATCTACTTTAAAAGCTAAAAAACCTGACCTGGCCAGCATAGTTCAGTGGTTGAGCATCCACCTATGAACCAGGAGGTCACAGTTTGATTTGCAGTCAGGGCCCATGCTCGAGTTATGGGCTCTATCCCTAGGGTGGGGTGTGCAGGACGCAGCCCATCAATGATTCTCTTTCATCCTTTATGTTTCTGTCTCTCTCTTTCTCTTCCTTTCTCTCTGAAAGCAATAAAAATTTATTTAAAAAACTAAAAGCTAAGAAACCTTGTCCATTGTTAAGCTAAATAAATTAGGTTCTATTTCATTTTTCTAGTACACACGTTTGATGCCTTGGCAAATCTTCAAATCAGTTTGTTCCTGTCGTAAATAGCACTGTCAACAATGAGCAGTGCACTTCATAGACGGTGACATCTACCTTCCTAAAGTCAGAGGCCAGTGCTGAGAGGGACAGCTTCCACCGTGACTTTGTTTAGCATAAATAGAAAAACTAACGTTTTCCTTTGTCTAAGTTTTTCCTTCAGGTGCCATGATAATTATGTAATTATGACTAGCTTAGTTTTTTAGTTATTCTCATCCATTATTACTCCATTATTAAAACAGTGATTAAGCAGCTTTATGCCAGGCACTAACTAAGCCAGGCCTGGGATGGAGAGGTGAACAAAGACATGGGCCCTATGCTCCCTGGTGTTAAGAGTCTAGTTGTAGAATCACATGCTAACAAGAACTGCAGCAAGAAATATTATTTATCTGCGGTTCTAACAAAAAAAAATAATGAAAGATAAGTAATATTGCATAATAAAGACATTGAGTAAACCATTCCTACATTTAATCTTTTAAAATGTTCTTTTGTTCCCAGAAAGAAATTCCAGATGGATGTTCTGAGCCCTTATTGAAGGGACAGGTTTCAAGGACTTCCTCAGAAAAAAATAATTTTAGTCTAAAAATCAACAGGAAGACCTGCTGTTGATTCGTTTAGACTGAATCCAATTTGATTTACCTCAGTTCAACTCAATGAAGCTACACAAACCTTCCCTGAGTATTGCATTAGTGTGGAAAGAAATGGTCCTCTCTCTGGGTGCCCTGAACACTCGCTCCCCCTTCCCAGCCCCGAATAAGCTTTAGACCTCACTTCTAGATTCTGCCACCAAATGCGAGCTCACAAGTGGCAAAGCAACATGCCTTAGGATGCCTGCAGGAATGAAGCAATTTATCAGAACAATAATTATTTGTATCTGAACACTGGCCTAATGAATGTCTCTCAGTGAATCAGCATAGACGTCTCCATTTTCATGAAAGTAAATGAATGAAGTAGGTCAAAGTGGTAAATCTAGACCAATAAGGTTCGCTGTTAAGGCAATTCTGAAACAAAGCATTTCAGCTCCAGTAAGCAGACACCAGCCCTTTGCATTGTGTTTGCGATCTGCAGCTGAATATGGCTTTGAAGTAAGCAGACAAAAGTCTTGACAGACTCAACAGAACTAAACTACTCACACAGTGAGAGTGTGTGCTGAGGAAGGAGGGGGGCTGGCCTTGGTATCAAAGGTGTATTTTGCACCCCTGATTTTGGAATTGGAACTGGCAGTTACCGTTCCTATATTTCTTCTAATATATATATTTTTGTCTTTTTACTCAAATTTCAAAAGTATTTTTTTAACGTTATCTTCCAATCCTTCTGTTGAGTTTTCCAAGAGCTTTTTTTTTTTTTGTCCCACGTATTTCTTGCTTATAGTTGCTTATGTTTATTTCTTAGCTACAATATAGTCCGTCTTCACTCTGAATGCTACAGCAGGATTGTAAGCAGAACCATGCAAAGCAATCTCACTGGTCAATAGAAAAATGACCATTGTTCTGTAAACTGTAACAATTTCTTCAAAACATTAAAATTCATATTATCAGTCTTAAATGTACAGGGAAAGAAAAATAATAAAACACATTTACTTAGTGCAGTGTAATTTAAAACATTACAACATCAACAATTAAAGTGTTTTCTATCTGGAATTAATGCTTGCCACCTTCTCATGGTACAATACTCAGTGAGCATCTTTACCATGTCTTGGTGAACTGTCCTACTCCTTTCTAACTTTGGATCAGCTTCGAACCACTCATCCTTTGTGCTTTTAGTGTCATGAAATATTTCTGCGAGCCCTTTGATGTGAATTATTTTGCTGATACCACTTCCTGTTAGACATCTTCATCCTTTTAATCACAAACACTTGCATCCACATAATATTTGGCAATTATAATATCCTCTTGCCTTAACCGATCCTTGCAAGGTTGGTGCAAATTTATTTCACAGCAGCATTCTTTTCTGCTCTAGCAACTTCACAAGAAAGCTTAACATTAAGCAATTCAGCCAACTTTTGAAACAATAAAACTAGCTTTTATTGATAATAAAAGTTTCTGCTATTCCCTTGCAATCACCATTTTATTTTAATATGGCAGCTCACATCAACACTTGACCTGAATGCTAGCCAGTTATTTATTTTTAATTACAGTCTTCAATCTGACCATAAGTCGCTTTCTGTTCCTAGTGGGATTTAACCTAAAAGATGTGGAAGCCACTTGACCTTGTTTTTTATATTTATTGGACTTTTACAGTATGGTTCATGTAGGCCCCTTCTTATCTTGCTAGCAATCACCAGTTCCAGGGGTCCTCAAACTACGGCCCGCGGGCCACATCCGGCCCGCTGAGGACATTTATCCAGCCCGCCGGGTGCCACTGCCTGTCCTGCTTAGCAGCCAACTCGTCCCGGGCCCGCAGTGCGCATAGGAATTTGTTCATAGTTGTTTTTTTTTTTAACCTATAGTCCGGCCCTCCAACGGTCTGAGGGACAGTGAACTGGCCCCCTGTTTAAAAAGTTTGAGGACCCCTGCGAGTGAGTAACCAATCACGGACAGACTTTGAAAGAAGTATGATGTGCTTCTAGTATGACTTAGTGGCTGTGGGCAGAAGAGCTAACAGAAAAGGTTGTAGACTATGCAATTACCCATACTTAATACAGGCATACCTTGGAGATACTGTGGGTCTGGTTTCAGACCTCAGCAATAAAGCAAATACTCAATAAAGCAAGTCACATGAACTTTTTGGTTTCCCAGAGCATATAAAAGTTATGTTTACACTATACTGCAGTCTTATTGAGTGTGTAATAGCAGTATGTCTAAAAATTTACACACCTTAATTAAAAAAATACTTAAGTGTTAAAAACTGTTGACCATCATCTGAGCCTTTTTGCTGGTGGAGGGACTAGCTCTGATGCTGAGGAAAATGCAGTATCTGGGAAGTGCAATAAAGCTAAGGGCGATAAACTAAGGTATGCTTGGCTACCACGGTAACTGACTCTCAGCTGTATTACCAGGGGCCAGTGCTAGAACTAAACTGTGTAAGTGATATTCATGCCTACTGGGACCACGAAGAGTGAGAACTGCCGGTGCCTCTCTTATTTCAACAAGGACATGAATGCTAGCATTCAAACGACGTTCCCATTGTTCCCTCCAGTTTACATTTCCCCATATTGATGTGTCAGTCTGCTTCCTTGCCTGTTTCTGGTCTCTGCTTTGATATTAGGTATTGGTCTGATCTGCTCATATGTAAGAGTGGGACACTAAGGATTCATGTGTAGAGCTCATTAAGCGTCCTTCCCAGCTGGGTGATCTGGCTGGGCCATTTCTTAGAGGAACCAAAATTAACGCCTTTAAGGCTTATCTTTTGGGATGATCAGAGTCCCCGAGAACACTTTTCAAATGTCCTTTCTGGAGAGGATGCACCTTGCTATGTAGACAGTACACACCTGTCTCTTAGGAGTTGAGTGTGAGAGAGAAGGCCTATTTTCCATGAACCATATTTACATTTGGTACCTCTGTTCTTACCCAGTGGTCGGCAAACTCATTACTCAACGGAGCCAAATACCAACAGTACAACGATTGAAATTTCTTTGGAGAGCCAAATTTTTTAAACTTATACTTTTTCTAATGCCACTTCTTCAAAATAGACTCGCCCAGGCCGTGGTATTTTGTGGAAGAGCCACACTCAAGGGGCCAAAGAGCCACATGTGGCTCGCGAGCCGCGGTTTGCCGACCACGGTTCTTACCCATCCAGTCCAGGGACACTCTTTAGTCTCTGCGGTGTTCTGCTAAGGTGGTCGTGGGCAGACAGGCCACCTGCGTTTGAGCCCCACCTGAACTCTGCTTCCCAGCTCCATCGTATCTCAGCTCCAGAGCGCATCTGAGCTGGCCTGCTGTGAATGTGGTCCCTTCTGGACTCCCCCATTGCTAGTGGAGGGTTCCACTTTCCCTGGTCACTTACCCCTGGCCCCTGCTCTCTAGTTTTCTAGATTCGGTTGCAATTTTCCCAGTTCTTTGTCCTTGTGGTTTTATTGTTTTTCAAATAAAAACTTGGTCCTTTCAGCGAGGCTTTAGGAGGAAGAGAACGTGAAGTGTATGTAGTCAATTCACCATCTTTAATTTGAAGCCTCTCGTTTAAAATAATATTGTGCCCATGGCTGCTTAAAAATACCCTGTACTCAATGCGAAAGCATTGACCGAAGTCAAGTCACGTGTAAAACTGAATCTAATATGTGGATGGGAGATAAAGCTACACGGTTTTTTATTCTTTTCTAATTTTGCCTGCTCTCAAAGAATAAAAAATGCACTATTTTTTTCCTGTTACTTTTCTTCTGGAGATGTTAACAAAGGCTTTCCCACGTTCCCATCATTGAGCTTTATGTTTTCGCGATCACAGCCACATAAAATGAACCATAAATATTGTAAGAGCATCTCGTGCAAGAGATTTATGGCACTTCCTTGAAATAGTTTCAGTAGCCTTATTCCCCGGCGCCTCCTGGCATTTTTAATAACCCCCTTAATATACTCTGTCATCCATCTGTTTTGATTTAACGTTGATTATACAGACACACCACCTGACCACTGTGCTGTGCGTGCAATAGACTCAAGGCATTTTCAGAAAGGAAACATAAAACTGCAATTGTTACATTGCATCCATTTTACTAGGCTTCTCCTGGGTAGCTCAGGTAACCCTTTGGAAAATTCAACATTAGACATAGTCATAGACAATCACGTTCCTGCGTTTTTTAAAGGCAGACCGCTCCAACCTGCCACCAACGCCCTCCCAGGTGGTGCTCTGACCGCGTCCCTCGGGAACATACATCGAACACAGTGGAAGGTGAAGGCAGAGGCATGAGGACAGGAAGCAGCCAATCAGATGGCGAGGGTCTAAGATCTGATGCCTGGGAGCTGAGCCGCTCAGTCTCCCTTCAGTGCAGACAGGAACCACACACACGGCGTGCACGCGCCCTGGGTGGGCAGCACCACCAGGCAGACCCGTGGCCGAGAAGAAGGGGTGCATGCCCAGACAACTCCTTGTGCACGGCGTCCGGCGAGGCAGCGACACAGTCCTGTGCTGGAATGTTCTCGTTCGAAGGTATCGCTTCTTTTCCATTGAGTTGCTGCGGTCTTTGCTGAGGGATCAAGGAAAGCAGAGGTGCTGGCTGGAGGGAGGGCTCTGCTTTCTAGCAATGCTTTGTTCCCGTCCTCAGCCTGCACGCCAGCCTGGGAAGAGGGAGCGGGCAATGAGCGGAATAAAGGAACACTCCGTCGCCCAGGCTCACTGTGCACAGCCTGGATGAGGACGGACTCTTTGTTAGCGTTGCTATTGTTCTGAAGATAAACTGGCTAAGAACGCAGCAGCGGCACAATCATCACAAGCGGCTCCGTTTATAGCTACGGGGACCCAGGGAGAGGCCTGGGGGGCAGGGGGCTGGGGCGGGGGCGCATATCATAAAGGTTGCTGCAGTTTGCCCAGCTGTCCACCAGCCTGAGAGACAGAACGGGCCACAGTGCTGATCCAAAGTAGAGAAAGCATTGTGTCACCATGAGGGGGGCCCTCTGTGCATTTGACACAAGTTTGAGAAAAAGCAGACACTTTGCATATTCTCATCGGGCTTAATACTTCAGATGCCTTCATTGTCATTTATTCCTGACAGCTGGTGTCACCGCCCAAAGGCCGTCAGCCCATGAGGAGCCCTTGTTTTAGTTGCCAAGGTAATTGGCAGGGTAATTCGATCGGGAGAGAGTAACAAAAGCCCCAGGAGACACATACTGCATTGGGGGAGTGAGGCAGGAGACTGCTTTGTGCAGCTTTAATTTTGGGAGCGAGTCCCTGCTTTTGTCTCTCCTCTGATCCATGATCTGCTGGAAGAGCTGGGAAAACAGGGGCTTCCGTCAAGTATTCCATATGAAGAGGGACATGATGATTTCTTCTCTACCTTAGGAGAGACTGAATAATGTCTGTGTCAGACAGTACATTGGTGGCCACACAGCGAGGTTTCCCCAGCAAGTTGTTTGCTTGCCTCCCTGGGACGCTGGGAATCGCTCCCGGTGGGTTACCGGCGGTGGCCTGCAGTTGAGATGAACTGTGGTCCCGGGGCACAGAAATGAAGCACGGCCCGTTTAAATCTTCATCTTCAGAGCTCATTGACAGGGCTAACATTTTCATACTGCATCTCAGGAAGCTTTCCTAAGTCATGCAGTTCCTTTGTGTAATTATTTTCTAAAAGAGGGGAAATATTAAGGCATTGATTATAGTTTCTCAATTGCCAGGCCAGAGGTATTTTTTTAATTCCTTGTTTTTACGCATTTATTTATTAATGATGGTCTGTGGAGCTAAATACACTTGGCCTCTGTAACATCATCGATTATGCTCTTGTGATTCACTTGGTGAATTTTAGTTTCCCTAAATACTTATAAAATACACCATTTTATTTATAAAATATGATATAGCATATAACACTAATATGCATAGTAATATTTAAAAATCACTACTTAAACATGAAAATTCACTACTTAGTTATACATAACACATAATTCATTATGGTAAAACATTATAAAAAATTAAAATTGTAAGTTTTAAGATTCAAAAATCAACTATGAAATATAAATAAGAATATTTTTTCATATATGTAAAAATTTTACCTTATTACTTCTATGTTCAAAAGACATTGTTTTGGAGAAAGCACGATTAACTAATTAACTGAATGGCCATTGGGATTTAATTAGCAACTTCGATGAATGGAATATGAAATATGGAATTAGTATTATTTTGCAGAGGAAGACAGGGAAGGTTAGTATCTTGTATTTGAGCTTTAAGAAGTGTACTGACACCTGCGATGATGTAAAATTTATTTCTACTAAAGGAAGAATAAAAGGAACAGTCAAAAGGTAATCTTAGAAGTAGGGTGAGAGTCGATAAAGCCTTTCAGGACATCAGGAGACAGGGTAAAGGGAATGAATTAAAACAAAAGGAGGGGCGCTTTGCTTGGAGGCAGTACAGGGGTGGGAAAAAAAAAAAAAAAAAAAAAAGGACCCAGGCTGGCCTTTGGCACCAGACTGACCTGGCTGCAGTCCTAATACAGCCTCCTCCTTCTGCTTAACCTGGGCCCATTCGCCCCACCCCTGGCTTGCGAGAATTAGGAGTCCACATAATTATAAGTAGTTCATGTCAATGTGAGAAGGCTGTAATTAAAAAGATGATATCAAAGTCCATTGTGACCTTGTTAGGGCCTATTGGGCGGAGACGCGATTACTCCTTACACTCAGAGGAGGGGGTTGACTGCCGGCCCAGGAGAAAGGCCCTTGTTCATCTCCATCCTCCACCCCCTCCATTCTCTTCCAGCTCCTCAGCCCTGTCTAGGCCGCTACCTTTGGAGACCATTGCCTTCAGTGTAATGCGTTGAATCCTATTTATATGCAAATAGCCTTGGCAAGACTACTGGAGGGTATTATTACTCCTTGGCCTTCTGCAGGACCTGGGAGCAGATGCTGATAGGGGCACACTGAGCAGGAGAGAGACTTTTTCAAAAAGTCGAAGGCGGGGAGGTCCAGGCCAAAGGGATGCTATTGCGAGAAGAAAAGCTCCTTGGACAGTCTGGAGGCTGGAAAACGTCCGATCCTACCAAGATGACTTAATGAGTGCCTCAGAGAGACCAGGTCCGTGAAAAACATAAAATTAGGCTGTGGGTCTAAAATAAAATGGGAAGCCTCAGTAGGCAGCAATCTTAGTGAGAGACAGGATACATCATACTTTGTTTTTCTTGGCCACCCCTGAGGATATTTGCTGCAAATAGTGACTTCATGCTCTTCATAGAAAGAATTTACTTACTGGTTTGAATGGGGAATAAACCGGGAGAAATCTAAAAAACACAGCAAATTTTGTTTTCATGGCATAATTATTGTTGCCAGAGTGCATGTCAGGAGATAACGTGAAGGATGGCCTTGTGGAGAACTAACTCTGGCTGTCTGTGCTCTCCACTTAGAAGTAAACATAGAACATGTACCGCCTCTGAGCAAGTATGATCCTCACATTGGGGATCCCTCCAAACTCTCCCCACTCATGGCGACTCAACCACACTTCCTAGATTCTCACACTTGTAATGACTCTCATTTGCTGCGATGCTCCTGTCTGTTTAGGAATGATTAGCTCTAGAGGAGGCTGCATGCTCTTTAAGGACCAAATATTTAGAGCACTGCCTAGGCAGGATGGGAAAGGGGAGGGTCCTGATGTTCCCAAGGTCATTCCCACCCGTGTCTTAAATGCTACCTTTCGACCATGGAAAGGCAAGCACCTCTGGGCGAAGTGACACTATGAAAAGCTATTTCAACCTTTCTGTTCCACCACTTTTCATATTCTGCCTCCTTTTTTTATAGTGTTGGGGATGTTTGTAAGTTTCCTTCACCAGATTGGAGTTCTTCCAGGGAAAGGAGAGAGCCTGACTTTTGCCTAGCAAAAGGCCCGCAACCTAGAAAATATGCTCATATGTATGCACATTGAACTACCAAGCTACCCAAGTTATGTGAAGGATGAAGTGGCCATATGATTGGCCTCCATTCAACTTCTCAATAACATTTGTGAATTAGGGAAAAATTACATTTGTTCAACATCTCCTGGCATGCTCGTGCTACTGCTGATATCAGGGGACTGTGTTTATGCCCAAGCAAATCTGATAAGTCCACCCTGATAAAGTCACAGGTCACTCTCATTAGTGTAGGCGCCAAGTCCAGACCGTGCAGTGTCAGGGAGGGCTGATGAGAACTTCTGCCACCAGAAGTATCTGCCACCTACTGGGAGGGGGGTGGCTTCCAAGAGGGCCAAGGACAGCAGCCCTGGCCAGCAGCAAGCTGGGTCCTGGAGCCAGGTGAAGAAGCTCTGGAATGGGTCAGGGTGATCAGCCCCACTCTGATCATCAGAGGACATAGAAAGCCATTTTTCAGACATTGTATGAGCAGCCCTATTTCATCCCTCACAATTTTGTGAATCCTTCTGAGGACTTTCCAAAATTTTGTCATGGGCTGGGAAAGGAGGCCCACTGTGTTTTCCTTCACATGTCTGAAGTGGTGAAGTGATGGCACCTGCCTGTCAACAACTAGGACTGTGTTGTTGTAAAATCAGGTCATGGAAAACCATGGAGTTATTCTGCTGGAATGCCATTTAAAAGTTGTTCTGTTTTGGTATGATGTCATGAAGGGATCATTTGGAGGTAGCATCTGCGTTTATGACCTGGAAATCAATCAGTGTAAGATGCTATCCTTCCCTCCTCTCTTTAAATCCCATCCATTAGAATCTTTCCCATGGGGAGACACAGGGAAACATGTGAATGTTCATTTGGCTTCCTCTTGAACCACCTGGGGATTCTAGTCCATTCATAATTCGTTCACAGAGACATTTGAGCTCCCTTCCCACAACACCATAAGAACAGACAGCCACCGTGTATCGGTCACTGTATAATTTCTGAAGTGTCACGCAGCCTATTCTTAGAGGAAAAACAAGCAACACTAATTTTTAAAAATCAGACTTTCAATAAGTCGAAATGCGTATTAAACATTATTGGCCCTATATTACTTAAGGTTCCAAATGTGCCACCGTACACTAAGCCCAGCCCCTTCCAAAATGTGGAATAAGCAAATATGAACTTGGAACTTACATCGATCTTAGCTCCAGTCTCGACTGTGCCATTTTCAGTAGTTGAGCGTTTGGTTGCCACATCAATGAAATGAGACTGATACCTATCTACCTTGTATGTCACCTGAAATTTAAATAGAATAATGAATGTCAAGTATCCATGATGCTATCTGTTGCAGAGTAAACATTTAAGAATTTGGAAATAATTCTTTCTGCTCCAGAGTCAAATCCAAATGCGATAGTTGGCACGGCATAGAGGAGATGTTTGTTATCTCCTCCACCTTAGCAGCACTGCCTCCTGCCCAAACCAATCCACTGCCTACTTCTCCAACCTCTTTCTCTAGCAATAGTTCACAAACATGGCATGCTGTTTCAGTCTGCATCCCACTGTGTTTGCCTTTACACGTGTTGCTATGTCCTTCTCATGAAATGCAGCATGTCTCCCTCTTCCCATTGCCCAGAAATCTCTGGTTCATCATTGAACACATAGCTCAAGGATGATATGCTTCTTGTCAGTGATATGCTTTGTACTGGAGAGGTTTAGGTAACTGCAGTTCATCTTATAGGAAACATTAAAAATAAGATCAGAGGAGAAGCTATTAGGGCATCCCTGAAGAAGACATCCAGGACCACATCAATTTCTAAAGAAACTAGCCAGATAGTCTAACAGCTGTGGGCAAACTACGGCCCGCGGGCCGGATCCGGCCCGTTCGGCTGTTCTATCCGGTTCTCTTGCTCTCCCCTCCGCTCCTTTACTTTGAATTTATATTAGTTCACACAAACACTCCATCCATGCTTTTGTTCCGGCCCTCCGGTCCAGTTTAAGAACCCATTGTGGCCCTCGAGTCAAAAAGTTTGCCCACCCCTGGCTAGATAGAGAAAGAAGCAGTACTTCTGGAATTAATAGCAATGCACTCAAATGAGCACTTCCGTGGAGCTAGGCCATATGCTAAGCACATTACATGAATTAACTTATTTAAAATTACTTTTCAAAACCCAAGAGGAAAGGGACTCCAGAGCTAGAAATTAGAAAGCTTGGATTTGCACCCAAGTCTGCCTAACTTTAATGCTCGTATCCTTTATACACTGCTGTTCTGGCTCTTTAAGTCAACTGAGGGAGATGGCTCAGGCTAGAGAAAAGGTGAATTACTTTGGAAGAAAAAATATGGCAATCAAGAGATTGAAAGCAAAGGGAACTAGAGGGGACAGTCTTCCATTCCATGCTAAACTAATTAGGATTGCGAGGTTTCCCTACCCAGAGAGTGTATCCCCTAAGAGTTCCATTACTGAGGACACTGAAGATTAACCACATCCATGGATGGCATTCCTCTGGTTGAGGGAGTAGGGAGACATTGGGAGGGAATTCAAGAAAACTGAAAGGGGGAAAGCTATGAATGCCAGGGCCATGAACTTTGAAGGCAAAAATCCCCCTTTCTCCTTTGACCCCACCCTTACTGTGGGGTGTGACTGCTGAAGGATGGGGTGGAAATTGGAGCAGTGACGGTGACAAGTTATGGCCGAGGGACTCATACGTTGGCCTACTGCTTAGGGAGTTTTTTCTGATTTTATTGCCCTAATCCAGAGAGTCATTGATGAAGGATGATTTCTGGAGTCACAGAGCAATCCAATAAGCCATATTTTGCATTTTATATAATTGAATTAAATATGCTTTATCTGCTTGACAAAATGAAAAGCTAACTGGCATTTTGGGGGAAGGTTTTATTATCTTATTCGGCCCTTCACATTTCACATTTTAAAAATGTGTTCTGTGAACTATGCCTGTTTACACAATTAGGTTCAGATGTACATTAAATGTTGAATTTCTGCCATTAGCCTATTTTTGAGAAGAATGACTCCATTATTTGGAGGAGAAAATTAGTGGATGAGGAGATAGGGATTTGTTTTTCATTTTGTTTCATTTTGTTTGTATTCCCTTTGCTAACATTTGGTTAGAACATTATCTACCAAGGGGAAATATTTTCAAACATCAGCTGCTCAATAAGTATCACACATTGATTTTTCTGGGATTCATATCTCTATCTAACTCTCATTACAAGTTTTATGCCTCACACATTTTCAGATTCTCTTAGGCAGCTAAACTTAACAAACATATTTGTGGGGTTATAGTACTGTCAGTCCACCTCTTTTTCTTCCATTCCCACCACTGCCTTCATCCACAATCTGAATTTTTTGTTTGTTTGTTCAGATTATGGCAACAACCCTGAAACCAACCTCTCAGCCCACCCCCCATCAGCCTGTGCATAAACACCAGTGCTCTCTTTCCAAAACTCAAATGGACTCTTGTTAGTAGCTTCCTTAAACTTTTTTTAGATCGCTCTTTGTTCTCAGAATAAATTCCAGCTTCACTCATGGTTTACAATCCTTCTTGGTCATTTCTCAACACATGAGATTTCCCCCTAATTGTCTCTGCATCCCTCACTCTATATTGCACACATTTTGAACTACTTGTAGGTTGCCAAACATGTCTTGTTATCTCCCCTTCTTCCCCCACCCCCCGACCCCCACCCCAAGCCTTTCTGAATGCTGCTGTTTCTACCTGGAGCTTCTCTTCCAACCACTCATTCCTGTCACTTCCCTCCTCCTACCCCTAATGCCTCCATCTTGGCGTGTCACATCTTACAGCCATCTTTTGCTCATCCTTTCCACTGCTCACACACTTACACAACATGGATAAGATGACCTTCCCCTGGTCTCCTTCAGAACCCTATTCATTTTTTTTAACATATGGACCATGTTTTATTTATGTTTGCTTGGTTCTCAGTAAATGTTTGTGGAATGAATGAATGCGTAATTAAAATAGCAATAATCCTCATAATAAAAATGGTAAAGAAAAATATGTTTTGTAAAAATATAACAAATGGAATACCATAAGAAGATCTGTAGATTAAATCAAGTATACTGTCTAAAGATTTGCCAAAGTTGGACAATGATCAGGAAATGACATGGGATTTGAGGCATCATTTTTCATTCATGCTGTAAAATGTTGCCCATTAAGTGTGTTTCCCTCTGACCTAACTTAAGTCAAAATTTTGAAGGCAAACTTTTAAAATTTGCTAATTAATATGATATATCTTGTATGTGTTGATACTCCTGTCTATACATTCAGTTTGGCTTCCTCATTTATTCAACGTTGTTCTTTTAGAAGAGAGCTGATAAAGTTAATAAACTTCTCAAAATTATAAACCTCTCATTGCAGTAACTGCTCTATTGACTAGGTGACA
This sequence comes from Plecotus auritus, assembly GCF_963455305.1. NCBI lineage: Eukaryota > Metazoa > Chordata > Mammalia > Chiroptera > Vespertilionidae > Plecotus > Plecotus auritus. The sequence continues at coordinate 10,145,767 of NC_137772.1, read as the reverse complement.
GAATCAAATAGGCAGATTAAGCCTCTAAGAAATCACAGAGCTTATCTTTTTTTATTTGTTTCTGTTACCTACTTTTTTATTTATTAAATTTATTGGGACAATGGAGTCAAGACAGTCTCTTCAATAAATGGTGTTAGGAAAATTGGACAGATACATGCAAAAAAATGAAACTAGACCACCAACTTACTCCATACACAAAAACAAACTCAAAATAGATAAAGGACTTAAACATAAGAAGGGAAACCATAGAAAGATTAGAGGAATCCACAGGCAGCAAAATCTGACATATGCCGAAGCAATATCTTCACTGATACAGCTCCTAGGGCAATGGAAACTAAAGAGAAAATAAACAAATGGGACTACATCAAAATAAAAAGCTTTTTCACAGCAAAAGAAACCATCAACAAAACAACAAGAAAGCCCACTGCTTGGAAGAACATATTTGCTGATGTTATCTCTGATAAGCGTTTAATCTCCAACATTTACAGGGAACTCATACAGCTTAACAAAAGGAAGACAAACAACCCATTCAAAAAATGGGCAATGGACCTTAATAGATACTTTTTGAAAGAGGACATAAGGAAGGCCAAGAGACATATGAAAACATGCTCAAAGTCACTAATCATCAGAGAGATGCAAATCAAAACAACAATGAGGTACCATCTCACACCTGTCAGAATGGCTATTATCAACAAATCAACAAATGACAAATGCTGGCGAGGATGCGGAGAAAAAGGAACCCTCGTGCACTGCTGGTGGGAATGCAGACTGGTGCAGCCACTGAGGAAGACGGTATGGACTTTCCTTAAAAAGTTAGAAATGGAACTCCCATTTGACCCAGTGATCCCACTTCTAGGAATATATCCCAAGAAACCAGAACACCAATCAGAAAAGATATATGCATCCCTATGTTCACAGCAGCACAATTTACCATAGCTAAGATTTGGAAATAGCCTAAGTGCCCATCAGCAGATGAGTGGATTAAAAAACTGTGGTACATCTACACAATGGAATACTATGCTATGGTAAAAAAAGAAGAAGAAGGAATTCTTACCATTTGCAATAGCATGGATGGAACTGGAGAGCATTATGCTAAGCAAAATAAGCCAGTCAGAGAAAGATAAATATCACATGATCTCACTCATTTGTGGAATATAATGAACAACATAAACTGATGAACAAAAACAGATCCAGAGACAGAGAAGCATTGATCAGACCGTCAAACCTCAGAGGGAAGGTAGGGGAGGATGGGGGTAAAGGGGAGAGATCAACCAAAGGACTTGTATGCATGCATATAAGCCTAACCAATGGACACAGACAACAGGGGGGTGAGGGCATGAGTGCGGGGGGGGGGGGGTTGGGGGGCAATGGGGGGGTAAGGACACATATGTAATACCTTAATCAATAAAGAAAAAAAGAAAAAAATTATTGGGATGACATTGGTTAACATGGTCATATAGGTTTCAGGTGTGGGTTTCTCTGTTATAAGATCTATATATTGCACTATGTGCTCACCACCCAAAGTCAATTCTTCTTCTGTCATCATAATTAGGACTTCCTTTTCCCCCCACTCACTTCTCTCTGGCAACCACCTCACTGCTGTTCCTGTTCATGAGTTTTAGTTCATATATGGGATATAAAACTGAAACTCATGAGCAGTTATCTTAATAATTGCTAAAGGCCAATATTCTATTTAATGTTCAGGGGCCCTTTCCAAATCTCACTGATTTTGAGTAAAATGTGGAGAGCATTGCATGTATGACCATTTTGTTTACTGTGATTCACAAGCTCCAAAGATCTTCAGAACATTAGTGATCTTGTATATGGAGCATCCTTCAAAGCCTTGAAATCAGGGCCCTTTCCCCGGTGAATGGTTAGATACTACTTTTGAAGCATTCAATAAGAGGGTGATGTGTAACAGATGTTTGACACAAATACTTCAGCTTTTGATGGTGGTACCAATTCTAAACTTACCTGTGCCATAGGATTAAAGGGAATACACATTATTTCATGGTTGCTGGACCCACCATAATATTTATTGGCCTACTGATGACTTTCATGAAACTCACAGAATTATGCTTTTTATACTCCTCATTTTCTAGGACATAAAGTCACTTGATCTGCGTTTAATGACTAATTTCAATGAGCTTCACACATGTGTTGCAGAACTATTTTGTATGTCAACACCTCCTTGTTCAATATTTATGACTTTGTGGCACATTTCAATTTTTTTTGTAATGTAAACTGTGTAAATGCATCAAAAGGGCTGTGTGATTTCTGTACTATGTATTATAGATCTATATTGTAGACATGCTATGTCTTTATGTTATCTAATTTTACTAAACCATACAAATTCATAGCCTTGACTCATTAGTTAGAAGTAGAAGATATGAAATCCAGATCCTTTAATATGAAATAAAATTGAGACTTGATTAATATAGGTATTTAAGTAGTTTGGCCAACATATTAACGGAAGTATAAGTGTTGGAGCCCAGGTCTTGATATTTCCAAGCCAGTACCTACACAATGGCTTTAATATTGTACTGAACACCTGCCTTTGAGGCCCTCAAATACATTTCTTGCCAGTCACTTGTTAAAAATTGCATCATATTTGGAAAAGGAAAGTAGATGGATATTTAGGTAATATTACAGAATAGGGAATTTTCATAAAATGGTTTCCAATAAAGAGTGTAGAATGACAAATATAAGCGGGACATAGCTTTGGAGGGTACTTTTCCAGACCACCACCACTAGTTTTGCTTCAACATTTTCATATTCAACATTCAAACAAATATTCAACATTTCAAACAAATAGAAACATTTAAAGAATGGTATATCAAATATCCACTACCTAGGTTTTATTATTAATATTTTTCCATATTGCTACAACCTATGTGTATGGGTTTTGAAGAAACATTTGAAATTAGGTTGCAAACATCATGACACACTCAATCTGGATATTAGATGACCGAAGAGTAAGGATGTTATTCCTAATAGCCTCAATTCCATAATGTGACTAAGAAAATTAATAGTTTCCTGATATTATCTAAGGTCTGTTTAATTTTTAAACTCCTTTGTTTTTTTATTTTTTAATTTAATAAATCTTTATTGTTCAGATTATTACAATTGTTTCTCCTTTTTCCCCCCATAGCTCCCCTCCACCCGGTTCCCACCCCACCCTCTGCCCTACCTCCCCCACACTGTCCTCATCCATAGGTGTACGATTTTTGTCCAGTCTCTTCCTGCACCCCCCATACCATTTCCCCCTGAGAATTATCAGTCCACTCCCTTTCTATGCCCCTAATCTATTATATTCACCAGTTTATTTTGTTCCTCAGGTTTTTAATTCACTTGATTTTTAGGTTCACTTGTTGATAGATATGTATTTGTTGTTCATAATTTTTATCTTTACTTTTTTCTTCTTCCTCTTCTTAAAGAATACCTTTCAGCATTTCATATAATACTGGTTTGGTGGTGATGAACTCCTTTAGCTTTTTCTTATCTGTGAAGCTCTTTATCTGACCTTCCATTCTGAATGATAACTTTGCTGGGTAGAGTAATCTTGGTTGTAGGTTCTTGCTTTTCATCACTTTGAATAGAATATTTCTTGCCACTCCCGTCTGGCCTGCATAGTTTCTGTTGAGAAATCAGCTGACAATCGTATGGGTGCTCCCTTGTAGGTAATTAACTGTTTTTTTCTTGCTGCTTTTAATATTCTCTCTTTGTCTTTTGCTCTTGGCATTTTAATTATGATGTGTCTTGGTGTGGTCTTCTTTGGATTCCTTTTATTTGGGGTTCTGTGGGCTTCCTGGACTTGTAAGTCTATTTCTTTCACCAGGTAGGGGAAGTTTTCAGTCATTATTTCTTCAAATAGGTTTTCAGTATCTTGCTCTCTCTCTTCTTTTGGCACCCCCATAATTCTGATGTTGGTACGCTTGAAGTTGTCCCAGAGGCTTCTTACACTATCTTCAACTTTTTGGATTCTTTTTTCTTTTTGCTTTTCCGGTTGAGTGTTTTTTGCTTCTTTGCATTTCAAATCTTTGACTTGATTCTTGCATTCCTCTAGTCTGCTATTGGGTCTCTGTATAATATTTTTTTATTTCAGTCAGTGTATGTTTAATTTCTAGTTGGCCTTTTTTCATATCCTCGAGGATCTCACTAAATTTATCGGCCTTTTCTAGGATATTCTTGAAAAGCCTTATAACCGTGGTTTTGAATTCTATATCCAGTCGTTTTTTTCCCTCCATTTCTTTCGTTTGTGATCTGATTCTTTGACGCCGCATTTTCACTGCTTCCCTGAGTTGGTAAGGTAGATATTTGTGCTAGGTTTCCAATATGGCCCAGTGGGTCTGCCTCCCCAGTTAACCTGAGGTGGACACTCTTGGTGCACCCCTTTGTGGACTGTGTGTACAGCCTTGTTGTAATTAAGTCTTTATTGTTGTTGGTATCACTGGGAAGAATTGACCTCCAGGCCAGTTGGCTGTGAGGATCAGCTGTGTCTACACTGGGAGAAGTTTGGTGCTGGAGACAGCCATATAGGATTAGACTTGCAAAATTGCAAAAGTCTCTGTGCTCAGCTTGGATGGGGCGGAGTTTCGGGGCGGAGTTTCAGGGCGGAGCAGACAGTCTTGGCTTCCCATCAGCCCTGCCCTTGTGCTCTGCCTTCTGCGACTCCCCTGAGTTTCCACCTGACAGTCCAGATTCCCCCTGTAAGAGCGTGGGTCCCCAGGGGTTCGCCCAGAACTGGGGTTCAGTGCAGTAGGAACTGGGGATCAGTGCAGTCAGGAGCTTCCGACTCCCTTCCGCTAGGGAATGCCTGCTGCAACCTCCGCATTCAGCTTTCTCTGCAAGCACTCGCATGTGCACGCGCCTCCAGACCTGCCGCAACTTTCCTGGGTCTCTGAGTCTCTGAGTCTCCTTGTGCCTTTCTCTCTACCTGACAGTCCAGACTCCCCCTGTATGAGCCTGGGTCCACGGGGTTTCACCCAGAACTGGGTTTCAGTGCAGTCGGAACTGGGGTTCAGTGCAGTCGGGGCTTCCTATCCCCTCCCGCCAGATAAAGTCAGCCAGGCACTCAGTCGCCCTTCCTCTCTGCACGCATCTCCATACCTCAGCCCTCCTTTGCCGCTCCTCTGATTCTCTGTGAGCATTCCTTTTTCCTTCTAGTTGTAGAATTTCCACTCAGCCAGCTTTCCTGTGGTTCTGGATGATGTCTGTTCTGTCTTTTAGTTGTAGTTTTGAAATTGTTGTGTGAGGCAGCAGTTTAGGTGCTTACCTATGCCGCCGTCTTGGTTTCTCCTCTCCTCCTTTGTTTTTTTTAATTATTTTATTATTTTCTTCTCCAGATTGTATTTGAAGCTCATGCATTAGCCTCTATTAATCTAGTATATTCCACACACACACTCTATTCCCCCACCATGACATTGACTTTTTGAAGAGAATGAACTAATTGTCTTGTAAAGTGTCCCATAATCAGAATGTGTGTGATTGTTTCATTATGATGTTTACCATGTCTCTCATTCCCTTTGTCTCCTATAAACTGAAACTCTTTCTTAAAGCTTGAATAGATACCGTTCACATGTTTTTGCCAAGACTGTGTCCTAAGTGTTGTTTTATGTGTCATCCCATCTGGAGGCACATACTTTCATGATGTCAAAGTTCAGCAATGCTGCTTTGATATTTTGGTTACTGCCAGAGGAGATGAGGGGCTTGAACAGGGGTAATTAGAGGTCATGGTTGTGGACATGGTCAGAAGTCAGAGGTTTCTGACATATTATGGTGGAAGAATTCTGATATGTTATAGTGGGTTAAGTATGTGAGGAATAAGGGTAAATGACAGAGAAGTGAGTTTGTGGAGAAGGAGTTTAATAAATTTATAATTCAATCTAGGCCTTGTAAAGTGTAAGCCTCCATTAGTCATCCAAGTGGTAACTAGAATGTTGACTATACCTGTCCAGACATCTGAGCAGTTAGAGCTGGAGATATATGTTTGGGAATTATCAGTGTTTAGATGACATTTAGACCATGGGATCATCTGAGTTCAGCAAAGGAGAGAAAACACCAAGGACTGAGTTCTGAAGCATTCCTACATTTAGAGGTAGAAAATGAAGAAATGGTCAATGATGTAGGTGTAACCCCAGAGGGTGTGTGGTGTCCTGGAAGATAAGAAATGCTTCAAGAAGGAGAATGTCATCTGGGTCAAATGCTACTAAGAGGTCAAGTAAGAAGAGGACTTTGAATTCACATTTGGATTAGACAAGATGGAGAGTGTTGGTGACTGTGACAAGAATGGTTTCATTGGTGTGAGGGAGATGAAAGGCTTGCTGGAGTGTATTATCAAGAATACGGGAGCTAAGAAAGTTGAGAAAGAAGGTGTAGGCCCTTGCTGGGAAGGGGATGAAGAGATGGGGTAGCCTTTCGAGGGCGATGTGGGCCAAGGAAAACACTCACTTTTTGTTAAGATGGAAAATATGACAACATATGTGAATGCTTATGGGACTGTTCCAGTGAAGAGGAAGAAACTGGTGATTCTGGGAGACATTAAAAATAATTGCATGGGAGGATTGATTGAGTAGTGAGAGAGGTAAACCTCTAGTACACAGTGGACTGGTTTGTCTCATACAGATAGAAGGAAAGACAGTTCAATAAAATGGGAGAGAAGAGGAATTTCGGTAAAGTGGTGTATTTGGAATAGAAAATGAAGTAATTCTCACCAGGATACTTCTATGAAATATAAAGTAAGGTCATCAGCATACAGTGTGCCGCTAAAGAACATAGGTTGAAGGATTGAAAAGAAGATCAAAAGGTATCAAGTAGTTCTGTAGGAGAGTGAACATGATGTATTTATTGGGGAAGGAGGACAGACCACTTTGGGACATAAGAACAGTCCTAGAGGTTCCTTTTAGAAAGGATTTAGTGTGTTTGCTCTTTTGCTCAGGAGGTATGCGGGGTCCCCACCTCCAAAGGTAATCACTAAGTTGGACCAGTAAACATTGACATTAAGGGATTATGGTGTCACTATAGAGCAAGGGGTTTGAATTCAGGCACATGGTTAAACAGACATTTCGCTTTCTCCTCACAATATCTCTGTTAAGCAATTCTATCAACCCTATCACATGACTGAATCAATAGAAGTTGAGAAACATTAACCCACCCACAATTACACAGCTAATAAATTGCAAAGAATGATATACTTTACAAAATGACACTGCTGACATGGAATACATTTCTCAAAGGTTTAAGAAGCACTTTCCTCTAATTCTCTTAACTTACACTACTATAAAACTAAGGACTTTTCCTTAAAATTGGATTTAAGTAACAAGCAAACAGCAAACTCTATCATAATTAAAAATCAATCAAACTTATAAATTTATTGAAAACACTACAGATGTTAAATGGTTAAAATATAGGCCTCCAGTTCATAACTTGTTATTTTTTTGACTGTGTAAATAGCTATTTTGCACTGTATTAAATGTAACTTATTTAACGAAATCAGAAGCAGTAGATAGATGTTGCTGCAATACAAATATTGTGATGCATTTATCTTAATAAAATTCTAAATGTCTACTTACCACAATGCATATTTGATTTTAGACTGTAAGTAGAGATCAGTTTATTTCTGTGCAGGTAACAACTATTGCACAGACATGGTTTCAAGTAAATAAATCTATTCTATGATAAGTTCAAAATATCAATCAAATGCCTTATGAATAGAATAACTTATCATTCAAGAAGACAGCTATGAGTGGAAGTTCAATTAAGTTTAGAATAAAAATTAACATGCTGAAGTTTTTAAGAATGTAGCCCTATCCCTTCCTAAGAAAATGCATTTGCTTTATAAAGCATTCTGTTTAGACACTCCTGAGCAATTTCTACCTCCAGTGAAATTGATAACCAGTCCTGTGCTGTGCTGTCAGCAGCGAGAGCAGAAGGTGGGCAGCAAGGGGAACCTGCTACAAATTGCATCTCTATTAACCACGATGACCAAATTGGGACATGTGGCTTGATGAAGAGACAGAATATTCACAATTAGGATAATCACAGCAGTATGGACTTCATGGTTATCATACAGTTACCAGTGGTGGAAGGGGTCAGCTTAGAAAACTCAGGCTTACAATTGAGGTCAAACTTGGGGGATTTATTTGAAAATTAATTTCTGAATATGTCACAGCTGTGAACATGTTGCTCTGTCTTGAAAGCCCATCACCAACTTCTCCAAAATCTCCCCTTTCTGAGTTCCCATACCTGCTGGGTGTACGTTTAAGTGGCTTTCTAACATCGAGTGCTGGCTTCATAGCATGATCCATTGCCTATGCTGACTCCCCAAGTTTTTGTAGTCCTGGCACCTAGTAACATGCCTGCTATCAGCAGGCCCTCGGTAAATGCTTGCTGAAGGCTCTGAGGGAGGGCAAACCTGGGGCCAACCACAGCCAGAACCAACTATGTCCCTCGCTACTTTCCCTGGAGAGGCTTCGTGCTTACTTCTTCAGGTGCATCTAAATGTGCATCAGTTTGAATAGCAGATGCCTCCTCATTGAAAACTTACCTGTGCACTACCCTCCCACTTCATTTTCAGAGATAACTTATGTCTCTTTTTCATGCTCTCCCATCATGCTCCCAAATTACACCCCAATTTGACTGTTGGTGATTCTGTGGAGAGTTAATCACATTTTTCACCTATACACACACCTCAAAAACAGCCCACTTCCCTGGTTTTTAACCAGATAGTTTCAAATGGGTGATAACCCTCTCAATGCCCTAGTAAAAGTTAATATATCTCCAGAACACATTCTTGGGGACTGACAATGACTACTCAGTTGTCCAAATGCTGTCCTTTTTGTGGTGTTTTATTCTGGTGGTTAAATATCTTAATATTAGTCAAGCACTTGGAATGGTGCTGGTACATAGCTCCATTTATGTGTTTGCTATTACTTTGTAGTCTCTGCATTTCAACAAGCACATGAGGACAAAGCAAACTGGTGCAAAAATCAAGGACTCTCTTAAACATGTAGTCTCCTATCACGTTTATCTGAGCTCCCATTACAAGCAACTGGCATTTAAGCATGAAATCATAAGTGGGAAATTGTGTAATGACAGTAGAGACTCAGCCCCTGCATAGTGGGGCAGAGGCATGTGGAAATAGAAGATACGTTGGGTTAAACCCCTGGTGCCTTTAAGATAAAGAAAAGCTTCTCAGTTACTTGGCTTGGTTTTTGCTACATGGCCCATTGAGCAACTGGTACTTTGCCCATTGGTTTGTGGGTATGAATTGTGTTTCTTTGTATTTTCAAGAATTGGAGAAAGAACAGTGATAACTTTTGGTTGTTGGTTTATTTTAATATCTTTAACTATTTCATCTGAAATTTTAAAGCATATATAACATATTTTATACACAGAAGATGCTACCAAAACACCTCAAATGCAAATTATGAAATAGCTGCTTGACTCTGTAACAAACTGACCATAAGAGTCATGATCAAGTAACTGGTACTGAGAGGAGTCTAGGAATGCATGCTGGGAACCATGAAACGAGTTTCAGGAAGAGGGACCTAGTTTTGAGTATCTACTCAGGCTCGGATGTCATCTGCCTTGTTTTCTCTCCGGCATTCTTTTTTAGTCACTATGTAAAATCTCACATTGCTTTGCAGAAGGGTAAAAATTTTTTTTAAATTTCAGAAAATGGGATTGCTTCATTCAAGAAGGTTATCTTCATTTGGCTTTACCACTAGAGTACCAGACCCAGGTAGCAAGGAGAGAGCCTTGGTCATATTTTCATACTTAGGGGCCTGCAGAGGTCGTACCACCAAGAGTGGTACTCAACACCACCTGTGAAAGGAATAAATGAAAGAAAATCCTTTTGTCTTCTAGACCCTCATCAAATAGTTTTTTAAAATATATATATTTTTATTGATTTTTAGAAAAAGAGGAAGGGAGAGAAAGAGAAACATTGATGTGAGAATGAAACATTGATCAGTGGACTCCTGCACACCCCCTATGAGGGGACCAGAATTGAACTGACAACCTCTTAGTGCACAGGATGACACCCAACCAAGTGAGATACACCAGCCAGAGCTCAAATAGTCTGAGTTCTATATTATCCCAGTAGGGCCTCAGGGAAAAGACATGAGGGTAAAGAGAGAAATCAGCAAAATTTCACCTAAAGAAAGAGCCTCCTGGGAATGAAATCTATTGGGAAAAGTTTGAGAATGTGTCTCCCCTAAAGATTGGTGTTTTTTTTTCCTATGGGGAGAAATGCTTTGAAGAAGAAATTTTAAATTTAGAACAAAACTAGAACCTCTGGAAAGAGTGCACCATAGTAGGCTAGATATAGAGTTAAGAGCCAATCAAAGGTCAACTTCTATATATAAGCTTTGAAATCTTTTCAAGAAGAATTCTAATTTTAGGTGGCCTCATTTCACCATAACACCACTGTTATGAGTTAAATTGTGTGCTCCAAAATTCATATTTTGAAGTCCTAGCCCCTAATACCTCAGAATGTGACCTTACTTGAAAATAGGTGTTGTTAAATTAATTCATTAGGATGAGGTTATATTGGGAGTGTGGGAGGCACCTAATCCACTATGACTGGTGTCCTTATAAAAAGAGGGAGTTTGGACACAGATGCACACACATATGAAAATGTCAAATGTCACATGAAGATGAAGGCGGAGATCAGGCGATGAATCTGTAAGCCAAGGAGTGCTAAAGATCGCCAGCAAACCACTAGCAGCCAGAGAAGAGGCAGGGACACATGCTCCCTCACAGCTGTCAGAAGAAACCGACCACAACTAACCCCATCGATGCCGTGATGTTGGACATCCGGCTTCCAGAACTGTGAGATAATAAATGTCTGTGGCTTAAGTCACAGAATTTGCGATAGTGATAGCAGTCCTAGCAAACCAAGAGACCCATAGAGATTCTTGTCACTGCCCTGATCCTCTCATAGCTGCTGCTAAAATACCATAGTTCACAATCATTCTGCAGTCACCCTGCAGAAGTGCTGTAACTTTAAATTAGACATAAGATCATTGGGCGGATGGTGTTTTCACCAAGATGTGAAAACATAATTACCCATGAGCAATGCACTGCCTTGGAGACAGTGCTGGTGCTGGTGATTCAGACCTTCCCTGAGGAAACTGGCCATTAGTAGTCACAGGGATGTTCCATCAACGGTGTCTCTCTGAGTGGCTGAAAGTATTCATCACAGCATTGAGTGCATGGGACCTACCCGTCTTCTCCATGGTGCAATGATAAAAATGCTCAGTTGGGAGAGGAACACAATTTCAGGAGAAGCATTTTGAAGTCAGTGAAGCAGGAGGTGTAAGAAGAATTCTGCTTTTCTCATGAGTGCCAAGGGGGTTGATAGAGAGAGCTGAGAACATCGTAGAAGGATAACTGATGAGGGATCCTTAAACATCTGATTTATAACACAGATAAAAAGTCTGGAGAAAATGTATGAGCTGCTAGAAAAGGGTGGTTCCCATCGGATAGCTCACAGAAAGGGATTATGGCTGGCCAAGGAGACTGAGTCCAGGATGGCCCACCTGCTCCAGGCAGCTGGACAGACGCTGCTCTCAGTCACTTGCCAGTGAACGCAGCTCTGACGTTACCTTCAGGTGACTCTGTGCTCCTCACATCTTCTAATAAAACTTGGCTTTGGGTAGAGAGAAAAGGCCACACAGTTGGTTTAGAACTTTAATGGTGTTGTTTTGGAAGAAGTTAATGAGTCTATTTTTAGTCAACCTAGTGCTTAATGTGTGGGGAATTTTTTTTTTTTTTTTTATGATAGCAGTAGTCACTGGCCACAGTATACATCACCATCCTTGCCATGCAGAATTAAGAGGTGCATAGAATCACAGTCCTTCCTACTTGCTGGCAGTGACAGTCAATGCTGTAAAAACTGTGTGTGGGTTATTAAAGCTGACTTAGCACCCTCCCCTAAACCCCTAACGCCCTCCACACGGTTTCTCCAGATTCTCAGGGAATCGATCCCCTTTTCCCTCCTGTAGGCACTGCCTTCCACTCACTCCCTTCACAGAGCTGTTCATTACTTCTATGAAATCTCATTTCCTCTTGATTGTGGGAACCGAACTCCATCCTGCACTTGGTACTAAGATGTTTATTTGTTTACATATAAAGTAAGTTTCCTCCATAAGAGACTGGCCAAGGCAAGCTCACATATGAATTCTTTTTCACCCACTTTTACTTCCTTACTCTGAATGTCTGTAAACTTAGAGGCCAGACCCTATATTTATATGCCCTTATTAAATTTCTTCTCTCTTTATTTTTTGTATGATTGTTCTTTTTTCTTCTTTTTTTATTATCTTAAGTTTTACATATGTCTCCTTTTTCCCCAATTGACCCCCCCCCCAACCATTCCCACCCTGAGCAAGCCCCCCACCACCCGAGTATCTGTGTCCATTGGTTATGCTAATATGCATGCATACAAGTCCTTTTGGTTACTCTCTAACCCGCCCCCCCCTTCCCCACTTTCCCTGCCATTTGTCTCTGGATCTATTTTTGTTCATCAAATTATGTTGATCATTATATCCCACATATGAGTGAGATCATGTGATATTTATCCTTCTCCAACTGGCTTATTTCGCTTAGCATAATGCTCTCCAGTTCCATCCATGCTGTTGCAAATGGTAAAAGTTCCTTCTTTTTTATAGCGGCGTAGTAGTCCATTGTGTAGATGTACCACAGTTTTTGTTTTGTTATTTTTTTTTAACTTTTTTATTGTTTAAAGTATTACATATAGTAGTACCTCCTTTTTTTTCCCCATTGACCTTCCCCCAGCCTCCCCAATCCCCTGTCGCATGCCCTCATCCCACCCCCCACTAGTGTCTTGTGTCCATTGGTTGTGCTTATATGCATGCATACAAGTCCTTTGGTTGATCCTTTCCCCCCACTCCCCAACACTCCCCAGCCTTCCCGCTGTAATTTGACAGTCTGTTCGGTGCTTTACTGCCTCTGTATCTATCTTTTTGTTCATCAGGTTATAATGTTCTCTATTTTCCATAAATGAGTGAGATCATGTGGTATTTTTCTTTCATTGCCTGCTTTTTTCACTTAACATAATTTTCTCCAGGTCCTCCATGCTGCTGCAAATGGTAAGAATTCCTTCTTTTTTAAATTTTTTTTTATTAAGGTATTATATGTGTACATATCTTACCATTGCCCCCCCCACCCCACTCCCATACATGCCCTCACCTCCCAATGTTTTGCATCCGTTGGTTACTCTTATATGCGTGCATATAAGTCCTTCAGTTGATCTCTTATTTCCCCCACCTCTCCCTAACCTTCCCGCTGTAATTTGACATTCTGTTTGATGCTTTACTGCCTCTGTATCTATCTTTTTGTTCATCAGTTTATAATGTTTTTTATTATCCCCAAATGAGTGAGATCATGTGGTATTTTTCTTTCATTGACTGGCTTATTTCACTTAGCATAATGTTCTCCAATTCCATCCAGGTTGCTACAAATGGTAAGAATTCCTTCTTTTTATAGCAGCGTAGTATTCCATTGTGTAGATGTACCATAGTTTTCTAACCCACTCATCTGCTGATGGGCATTTGGGCTGTTTCCAAATCTTAGCTATGGTAAATTGTGCTTCTATGAACATAGGGATACATATATCCTTTCTGATTGGTGTTTCTAGTTTATTGGGATATATTCCTAGGAGTGGGATTACTGGGTCAAATGGGAGTTCCATTTATAGTTTTTTTGAGGAAACTCCATACTGTTCTGCACAATGGCTGCACCAGTCTGCATTCCCATGAGTAGTGGACAAGGGTTCTTTTTCTCCGCATCCTCACCAGTACTTGTTGATTTGTTGATGATAGCCATTCTGACAGGTGTGAGATGGTACCGCATTGCTGTTTTGATTTGCATTTTTCGGATGTTAGTGACTTTGAGCATGTTTTCATATGTCTCTGGGCATTCTGTACGTCCTCTTTCAAAAAGTGTCTACTTAAGTCCTTTGACCATTTTTTGATTGGATCATTTATCTTCCCTTTGTTAAGTTGTATGAGTTTCCTGTAAATTTTGGAGATTAAACCCTTATCGGAAATATCATTGGCAAATATGTTCTCCCATGCAGTGGGCTTTCTTGTTGTTTTGTTGATGGTTTCTTTTGCTGTTCAAAAACTTTTATTTTGATGTAGTCCCATTTGTTTATTTTTCTCCTTAGTCTCCTTTGTCCTAGGAGCTGTGTCTGTAAAGATATTGCTATGACATATGTCTGCTATTTTGCTGCCTATGGAGTCTTGTAGGATTTTGATGGTTTCCTATCTTACATTTAAGTCCTTTAGCCATTTTGAGTTTGTTTTTGTGTATGGTGTAAGTTGGTGATCTAGTTTCATTTTTTTGCATGTATCTGACCAAATTTCCCAGCACCATTTATTGAAGAGACTGTCTTGACTCCATTGTATGCTCTTGTCCTCCTCCTCCTCCTCCTCCTCCTTCCCTCTTTTCTTTATTTTTTTATATAAGTATTCTTTTTTTAAAAAAAATTCAACTTTTTTTTAAAACATATTTTATTGATATTTTACAGAGAGGAAGGGAGAGGGATAGAGAGCTAGAAACATTGATGAGAGAGAAACATCGATCAGTTGCCTCCTGCACACCTCCCACTGAGGATGTGCCCGCAACCAAGGTACATGCCCTTGACCGGAATCGAACCCGGGACCCTTCAGTCCGCAGGCCGACGCTCTATCCACTGAGCCAAACCAGTTTCGGCTATATAAGTATTCGTATCATAATCAGAGTATAAGCTTTTCTAGGACCAAAATTTCCTCTTTAGCTCCTGAAATAGTGTTGAGTATATGGCAGTTTGTTCATATGTTCAAATGTTCAGCAAACATTTGTTGATAGATCGAGTCTTCTTTCCCACATTCTTGCACTCCCTCCTCACTCCCTCCTTTCTCCTTTTTCCTCCTCTATTTTAAATAAGAATGAAATCATAATAATATCTTAAGGTAATCATTGTTTACTCAATTTTGCATAGAATTAGTTACATAATTATATAGTAAAAAGTAAATATGTCTAATCAATTTAAATACATTTTGTGTTATTTTTTATTTAGTCAATATGCCTCTTACTTCACTATTAATTAAATTATGTCTTAATAGGGTGGGTCTACTAATACATTGAGTTTTTAGAGCAACATATATTTGGCCCTTGAGCTTTTATAAAAACATTTTACAAGAATACATTAATTAAAAAGGGGAGAAGTAGAAGTTCACAGAATTTCTTATACATGTCATTGCTACTTTTTTTCATCACAGAATTCTGCCTATATTTATTTTATAGGGGGAAAATTATGGAAACTACGATTTTCACATTGTTTGGAAACAAATGGCTAGCAATTCAGGGGATAGGTCATATTTCATGAGTCATATGGCAGTGTAAAAAGAAATATTTTATTGAAACAGAGAAAGCTCAAGAGATTTGAAATCCCCCAATTTAACACTATATCCTAGTGTTATAGTAGAGAAACACTTTTCCCCTCCACTCACATGAAATAACAAAAACTACAACTGTGTGTTATTTTGTTATGTTTGGGGAATGGGGAGGTGCATATGTAAAACACTCCAATAAACAAGTGCAGAATTACCAGTTTCATAAGTTTTCAGTATAATATGTTGATTCCTATAGAAAAATAATGACAATAACAACTGCACTCAATAGAGTGTCACATGCCTTATCACATTACTCCTTATAACCACACCAGGAGGCCAGTGCTCTTATTATCTCCATCTTACATTCGGCGAAATGAGGCCAAGAGCTAAAGTAACCACCCAAGGATGTTCTCTTTTCAATGACAGAATATGAGCCTTAAGCCTCAGATACTCTAGTGCCCAAAGTCATGCTTTTAAAAATCTCTTTGCTATCTTGAAAAAAAAGTTGACCTTTGGTAGAACATCAAGATGAGACTTTTGATTGGACACGGTTTCAAACTCAATCCCAAAAGACTCTGGAAGCTGGAAGATGGTGACTTAGAGGTTGGGCCTTTCTATATCATGTGACATTAAGTCCTTGAAGCCCTCAGAACTTGTTTCACACCCTCTGAGTGTGAACTGGAGCAGATGAGCCCACAGTGGTCCATGGAGCGCTGGTGGACCCGTGGCCACCTGCCTCAGAAGCCTTCACCTGAGAGCTGCAGAATCAGAAATCTTATCAGGTGGTGCCTGGGAACTCACAAGCTTCTCTTAGGATTTTTATGTAAACTAAGGTTTAGAAACCACTGTTTAGAGCATGATTTCGTTCTTTTTATAGGCAGAAGATTTCATTCAAATGTTTGAGTTTGAAAGAAAATCACTATAATTATGATAAGCCTAGTGTTGCCAACTAGGGACCTGAACCAAAGCCCTTTTTTCCTTTCCTTAGCAGTTTGTTTTTTCTTAGAGTTTGAATGCCCACACAGAGAGGTGCCCCCTCTATTTCACTACACTGCCTGTAACTTCCTAGCATGTCACACTTTTAAGACACCTGGAAAAAAGGACATTGTTTTAAATGGAACCTAATAGATCCTGAGATAAATGATGAAACTTCTGGGATCCTGCCTAATGTAGTCCTTGCCTATCTCTCAGCCTCATTTCACACTGCCTTACTCTCTGCACTCCGGGAAGTGTTGGTGGTCCTCCCTCAAAGCCTTTGCATGTGCTGTTCCCTGTGCTTAACACCCTTCCCTCCTATATACCACTCCCTCTTTCTATCAAGAAATCGCCTTTTTATCCTTGGCCTCTCAGCATAAATTCTGCTTTGTCAGAAGAAACTTCCCTGCTCTGGGATGTGGATTAGGTTCTCCATTTGTTCTTTCTTATCTGTTCCATAACCCTGCACTCAGTTGTACATTTTGTAAGTAAAATATCATTTCAGTTTAAGATCTGCTTCACTCATTAGATTGTAACTCTATGAAGATAGAAGCATATCTGTATTTTGCCCCAACTATCTACCCCATACTTACAGACAGTATAGAGCAGAGGCTGACACAATCGTCACTCAGTGACATGTGTAGAAAGGGTAAAAATGTTTGACATTTTATAATTATGATAACATATTTTCAAATGTATTTTTCTAATGTACATTAATCTACATATTTTATACATATTTTGAATATGTGACTATAACTTGAAGAATATAAGCAAAAGTTTATTTAATGGTTATCTCTGAGGGTATTATACACTTAAAAATATATTTGTTTTCCAATTATCCACTGACGACTTTCATCTTTAAAATTAGACACAAGCCCGACCGGCATAGCTCAGTGGTTGAGCGTCGACCTATGAACCAGGAGGTCATGATTCAATTCCCGGTCAGGGCACATGCCTGGGTTGCGGGCTTGATTCCCAGTGTGGGGTGTGCAGGAGGCAGCCATCCAATGATTCTCTCTCATCATTGATGTTTCTATCTCTCTTGCCCTCTCTCTTCCTCTCTGAAATCAATAAAAATATTTTTTAATTACATACAATATTCTATTTTTTTGAGAATATCTCATTCCTGTACTAATCTGAATTCTGACCACCCACCATGTCCTATGCTATAACTAGGCTAGGAGTCCAAGATATTGTGTTTATCAATTTCAAACCCAACTATACATGTACATATCTATCACTGGCATTAAAATATGTGTTAAATTCTCAGAAAGTAGAATGACTGTTTTCAGAAAAAAGTCCAACATAGCCTCAGAAAATCACACTTTTACACCAGAAAAATTAAACTAATAATAGACAATGAGAATATCATAGGTACAAACAGAACTATATTCTTAGATCGTGGCAAGTTTCTTTTTGTTTTTTGTTTGTTAATTTCAGCATTAAGGTAAACTTAAATGGTGGCATCTTTGGAGCATGAATATGGTCACTGTCTTAGTGCCATAAGTGTCTATTAAAAAGCCTTGTCAGGGTGATAATTGTGGCAGGAGCAAGTGGTTTTTCCATCCCTACAGTGAACCTGAACAACGAAGGCAGGTACCTGCTCTATCTACTCAGTGACGCCACTCCTATGCTCACTGGTGGTATGCACTCCTCCCTTCTCTAAAAGCCATGTCGCCTGAATTAGACTCAAAGTCCTTGCAGGCAGAAGAGAACCTTCTATACCTCTGTATACCTATCATCACATGCATAGAGTGCTCAACCCACTCACATATTCATTTCATTCACTCCTTCATCTCAATCATGTTATTGAGACCTGCAAGCTGTTATTCACAGCTCTGCTCTAGGATTTGGAGATACAGCTCTGCATAGACCAGGTCGCTGCTTTCATGCTATGTCCATTCTAGTGGGTATTATACAACACGAAGGAATGAATTAATATCTGGTAATTCCTTGATTGAGCGGCTGATGGAAATTCTTGTCCCGCGAATCAACTGCTTTAAAAGATTTAGGAAAGTATCTAAGAAAATAAGAAACTGTTTTTTCTTTTGTGGTGGTTCTTAAAAAAATAAAATTTAAAACTTTTTTAAATTCAGAAGCTAATTTTAGAACCCTAATACCATATCTAAGGAAGAAGATAGTGGATACGTCTTTCTCTCTTTTTGTGCCTTTTTTATTTATAAATGTACAGTAGTGTGTTGTTCAGCCTGCATTCCAGAGTAATGACCACCATGGAAATGAGTATTCATTGCCAATCAGATCTCAACTGGAGTTCCATAAATGTTTTATAAGAAGGTTTATATAAAAGTGTATTATGACAGATCCAAGAGATGCAGGGCATACTGTTCTAACACGAGCCACATAGATCCAAGGTTGGCCAGAATACATCCTAGGAAGAATACGGAAGGACATAGGAAAGGACACACTCAACTTGCTTAAGATCTACTCAGTATCTGCTGAGCACCCCAACATAAAGGTTATTCCTTTAATCCCCACAACCTCATTGAGAGTTAGCAATAATTATTGCCAGTTTACAGAGGAGAAAACTGAAGCTCCGAAAGATTAAATAGTTCTCCTAAAGGTCCTTTGTCCTTAGTCAGAAAGCTTCTCCAGAGCTTGTATCTAACTTCAAAGTCCTAACTCTTTGAATTAGGAGACAGGTAATATTAATTTTAAGTATGAGTTTCCTCAATTTACCAGCTTGAAACCTTAAGCAGGTTACTATGAGAATAATACCTATTTCATGTAAGGATGTCAATCTTTAAAGGAAAAGTTGCATGAAATCACTCTGTGATCCATAAAAACACTCTGGGAACTATAACAATTACTACATGTTAAAAATATGAAAAGTCTATAAAATATTAAAATAAAAATATTTTTTTAAAAATGGAGAAGAAAGATAATCATGTATGTTTTATGGGGGAAAGAGAGGGTCAATAGCTGTCATTAATCAAAAACAAATGTTGTGACAGGTTCCAGAAAAATGAGACAATCGCCAGAATATGATTGATTTCTGCAACTGAATTCCATTACTCATTCCCATGAACTCAAGGTGTAAGAATTAGACAGAACCTAGGATGAAGAAACAAGGACCTGAGGCGTTCAGTGACTTGGTCAGAGACAAAAGCAAAATCAAAACCCCTGACTGCTCCCCCAGCCAGTAACGCACTATAAATCATTTCATGTAATGGGCTATGATGGGGAGAGGGTAGTGAGAGGGACTGGTGAAAACCACGGTTATCAACCACCTGCTCAAAGAAAATTAAATTGATGTCTTGGAAATTTTCATGATGAAGAATAACCACACAGTAGTGCTAACCATGATCTTTAAAGCTAAGTGCATTACTACCCCACCCCCATCCCTAAAGTCAACACTAAAACTTCACTATGCGTAGCCACCGTGTACCTGATTAGGGCTATGGCAACTGGTAACTGAACCAAGGGCTTAGTCATTAAGGAACCATGACTCTGTTCCTCAGATGAGAATGCTTTTCATGCAGTGAACAAGACCTATTTTCCCAAAATTGACTCGAACTTTGGGCCACCACGTGGCTTCACACAATCTGTGATGCTCCTGTAAACAGTAAAGCCACTAGAGGAGCAGTCTGAATAATCTCTGGGAGCGAAGGCTCTGAAGAATGTTGACCCTTGAAGTGCCGAGGAATGCAAGATTTCTTTTCTGGAAGACCCAAAGCATTCCTGTGAAATCCTAGCGGGTTTGCAAACCAAACATCCTGCATGCAAGAATTGGCTAAAGCAGGAAAGAATTGGCTAAAAATAGCAGTCAGCTTGGTGGCACGCTGATACCAGAGTAAATGTCAATGGCTTTGTAGTAGCTATAGATCTTTATAAACTTCTGTCTTCTTGTGGATATTCTCTCTCCTTCTTACCATGCAGTAAAAATCTACCCAATTCTTCTTTTCTCTCCCTCTTTCTCCAAACTTTGGTATAAGACATATTCTTTCAGGGAGACCTTTAATAAAATATTTTCCCCAAACCACCATTCCAAATCACTTGAGTTTCTCTTCTTCACTTCCATAAACAACTCGTCATTAAGAGATAGTTAAGTTGAATAGCTCCATAAGAGATAAGATTCCGTTTTGAAGTGACATTTAAAAAAAAAAAATGACAACCCTACAGTGATTGTCAAGTACCTACAACTATGCTCAGCTAATCCTCCTGGTATTGCTGTTATCCCCAATTTAGAAAGGGCTAAGTGCAGAGAGATTAAAGCTGCCCAGGGTAAGATTAAAGGGTCGCTGGCTAACATCTCTAAGAATGAGAACCATGGAAAACTGAAACCCACAGATAAAACTGAAATGCCGCTTAAGCCAAGAGCTACCTGTTTGGCCCACCTTCTCCCTCTTTCATCTTCTGCACCCTTGATAAAGAGGAAGCCAGGCTGGTGATCACCAGGGAAGGAGCCAGCATTCTCCTGCAAGCCCCCTGATTCCGGTGGGCTGAGGTGTCCCCCTCAAAGAGGGGAGTCCCACAGCTCTCGAACATATTTACTATCCAAACCTTCCCAACAGGAAGTCTCACGGAATGAATCACTGAAAAGCATTTTGATGACCCATCTTGAGGACTATCATCGCCTGTGAACTTGTGCAGGTGACTTTATTATAATTTTCTCACCAGTAAAAGAGAGAAAAATAACATTCTCTCTCGATTTTTCTCTTTTCCTTCTTATCAAGATTCACAGTTTTGATTTGATTCAAATTCAGGGTGAATTTTATTAAATTTCAAGACTTCATTTTTTTTGAGTCTTTGAAATATCCTACTTTCTTGAGGGAAACTAGTGAACATTCATGAATACACTATTTTCTCATAAATTTCTTCCAGGTTGCCAATGTTTTTAAAAATAAAAAACATTCAAGATTTAAGTTACATCACATTTGGAATGTTGAGCGGCCAGACTCTCTCAGACATACAGCTCTATTCTGCTCTACTTTTTCACTCTCAATCACTCGAGCCCCTTAGGAAGGATGGAATGGGGGTACTTTGTGTGGCAATGCTAGACGAAGCAGGTTCTGTTACAAGTCCCCTGGCTGAAAAAGCACACTCCCTTTCAGCACTATTGTACATCAGCTGTCTCCAGTTACAGCCCAAGTAGCTGTATAACATATGACTGGACCTGCTGCCCATGCAGGTACACAAATCCTGGGACAGAGGCACCTTGTGCTACGGTAAGACGATCCGCCCCACGCTTCCATTAAGTCATCCGGCACACAAAATGGGAGCTCCCATCAGAGATGGTGGGAATTGGTTTGCATTCTGATTTTTATCTGGCCATTCAAAATCTTTAAAAAAAGAGGGAATTTAAAAGTCCCCTTTTGTAGAAACTATGAAGCCCATTTAAATATCCCGATTCTCCTGGATTTAGAAGTAGGAGTCTAAGGTTGTGCCACTTTAATGTTTAAAACAGTTGGACATAAAAATTTAAAATGCTTATCATTATTTTTAAGCTGATTTGATAATACTTTCCCTTAGAATTGCTTTTTATCCGATGTCAATGACATACGGTTTGCATTTTCCTTAAATAAAAAGACTCAGGCTATCATTATTGCCATTGTGACTATAGAAGAAAGGTAAAGCGTGGGCAAGCAAGGTCAATACCTCACTATGTAATTCACCAGACATTACTGAGCATCAGTGTGCCACCTTGGGCTGGGCTCCCTGGAAATGCGTGACATGGAAAGAGGACAGGAAGAGAATGAGATGCCACGGAAATAAAAAATGAAAGAGGGGAGAGGGGAAGATAGCAAGCCCATTGTATCAACTATTCCTAGTTATCTCAATCTAGTAACGTCTCTGTGAAGTGGTTTAATAGCACACATGGTCACATTGCTTCTTGTATGCGATATGTTTTACCTTTCTCATTTTGACTG
The DNA here is from genome assembly GCF_963455305.1 of Plecotus auritus. Lineage (NCBI taxonomy): Eukaryota > Metazoa > Chordata > Mammalia > Chiroptera > Vespertilionidae > Plecotus > Plecotus auritus. The sequence goes on along the minus strand of NC_137772.1, from coordinate 10,123,503 downwards.
TTTTTCCAGACCAGAAATTAGAATTAAAAAAACAACAACTCTTCAGACAAACACTGGCCTAGACATTTTATATTAACTCATTTAATTATTATCAAGTGCTTAGGAAGAGATAATATTAACTTCATTGCACAGATCATGAAACTAAGACTCCGAAAGGTTCAGTTTATTCAGAAGCACAGATCTAACAGGTGGCCGTGATGAGATTCGAACCAAATTGTCTGGCTGCAGAGCCTGTGCCCACATCACCACACAGAGCTGCCCACAATGACAAGTACCACCTGCCTTCAGCAGAGCATCCCATGGACGTGGACGTGGATGTGGAGAGAGTGAGGCCTGAGTCGGGTTCGAGGCAGACTGCTTATGTAATAAAATATCTGAGAGGTATTTTCCATCTCCAAGGCAGCTGGAGGTTGAACAAATGTATGCTTTGGAGACAGATGGGCTCTGCTGGGTCCGAAGAGAAGGGATTTGATCGTACCAGAGGAGTTCATGAAAGAATTCCTACACCATTCTACCTTCTCACTGACAGTGCACAAGAGTTCCAATTTGTCCACATCCTCACCAACACACACACACGCACACACATACACACACACACGCACGCACATACACGCACAAGCACACACGCACACATGCCATCCTAACTGGGCATGAGGTGATACCTCATTGTGGTTTTGCTTTGACCTTTTCATAAACCTTATCCACCCTCATTTTAAACAACCACCATTTCACTCTCTGCTTCCTTGCTACACAAATTCATATAAACCTCTCCCTGCGGGGCCTTTGCATGTGCTACTTCTTCCTCCAACCTCCTTTCACTCCACATTCTTCCTATTCCAGCTCAAATGCTGCTCCACAGCCAAGCCTTCCAACTGCAAAGGTCAAACAGCCAAAATGACCGGTGTCAGGTTTTCTGTTTAACGCCCCCATGGAGCGGTGTCCCGTTCATTCAGAACATTTGCCTTGCTTTGCAATTATACATTCAGTCAAGTGATTATTTGATTAATGTCTCTCCTCCATTAGAACTAAAGCATGGCAGGGCAGGATTAGTTATTTATTGATCATCAATACAAGACTAACAAACGGAAAAGTTTAGTAAACATTCTAAAAGAAAAGAAGAAGGAGCTAGTGGGGTGGAGGGGGGGAAGGAAGAAGGGAGGAAAAGGAGAGAAATGTAGAACAGCAAAGCGAAATAAATAAATGTCAAATGTCAGTGTGTGTTACCACCCAACCTGCTAGTCTTTCCTCTCCTCTCCTACCCAGTCTAACTTAGTAGATGGCTCTCTTTTTTTCACTGCACAATGATATTTTTCATGCCATCATAATGATATTTTGAGCTGATTATCATTTAGGCTTCTAGCCAACAGGCAAAATGTTCCCAAGACTTAACAGTTTAGTTTAGCAAGGCGTTAGGTAAAAACGTGTGTGAGTCTGTGGTACTGTCCTTAGAGGAAGACTTATGTGAAATGAAACTGAGCACAGCAAATGTTTCTTCGAAAATAAATGCTGCAGCCCAGCCGGTGTTGCTCAGTGGTTGAGTGCCGATCTATGAACCAGGAGGTCACAGTTCTATTCCCTGACAGGGCATATGCTTGGGTTGCGGGCTGCATCCCCAATTGGGGGTGGGAGGGTGCGGCGTGTGCAGGAGGCAGTCAGTCAGTGATGCTCTCTCATCATTGATGTTTCTATCTCTCAGTCCCTCTCCCTTCCTCTCTGAAATCAATAAAAATATATATTTTAACAAAGAAAAGAAATGCTCCATTCACATCCATTCAGATCTCCCTCAAAGCCATTGTTCACTTGGTTCGCTTGATTATGTAAAAAATATTGTCAAAAGCAGCAGGAAGGCCAAACAACATTTTTAAACAACATGAAAAATCGAAAAATGGCCTCAGCCACCTTGTTCCTCAGAACATCCTTCGAGAAGAAAGCCTTTCCCTTTCCCTCACTGTCCTTCCCATGGGTCTCGAGTGCCCTGATTCAGGACACAGGGGAGCTTCTTTGTCTACAATTGTCCTGCCACACGTCACCGTCACCAGTGAGCGAGATGGAAAACATCCATCCGACATAGCTCAGGCCTTCTCCTGCCAGTGGGAATCCAACAGCTGCATGAAGTCATTTCCAATTAACTGCAAATGATTGTGTGTAAACGTTCCAACACTATTTTTGAATGATAATAAACAGAGTCCCGTGACTGGTCAGAGAGGTTAGGTAAAGATGGCTGGTCGGGAAGAGGGGAAGGGAGCAGCAGAGACATGGAACAAAGCTGCCTAACACTCAGGCTCGTGGTATTTGTAAATGTCCATTGGCACTGACTGATGGGTGCGTTTCAGAACCTCAAAACCCCGAGAATGCATAATCTTAACGTAATAGATCCTTTCAGGCCCGGGTTACCACAATATTTACAGTCATCGTACATTCCTGGTAATAACATAATAGCACCTTTCATTCCCAAATCTCAGATATTTGCACATTTATAAGCTACCAACTTCTGAGCCTGTGATGAATAACGTCCTGGGGTGTGCCTATGTAACTTGCTATAAAACAAGTGATATAATAAGTGGCTTCTCTTAGTAGAATGACAACTATATGGACTAGATTATGAAAGCAAAGCTTTAGGACAGGGTAACAACATGAAAACACTCTGCCTATAGAAATTACACTGGGATGGAGAAATGAGAGTGTAACAATTTTTTCAGCTGAGTTTTAGTAAAAGGACAATCAACACAGTAATAGAATGTTCCTTTTCCCAAAGTTCAGAGAGAAAATACACTCATTCTAAGTTGCCTAGAGAAAAATGGACACGCACGGTTGTCTTTTTTCGTTGTATTTTGTGTGTTTACTTGTTGATTGCTCATGTTGTACCTTTGGCAAAGCTAGACAAAGCTTGTTATTGACCACAGTAAAAATAACCAGTCATCGGCAATGGAATTTCAGGCTGGGAAAGGAGTACTTAGAAACCTATCTATTTAGGAGCTCAAATGTATTCTCCCTTTTTTAACCTTTGTATGTAAACAGTTGAACGTATTTGAAGGTATGTGTGCTAAAAACCTTAAAAAAGCTACGGTTTTTATGAGGAGCTGCTGTAATTAAATTCAGAGTGACTTTGAGTTAACCATCTCCCACAGGGGAATAGTATAAAGATTAAGTTATGTTTTCTACATAAACTTTTAAAAATGTAATCTTCAGAGCTCAAAAAAATTTATTTTTCTGGGAATTCATTCAAAGTAAATTATTGCAATGAATGGGTCTTTGAAAAGTCATCCAGACATCCTAAAATCCAGAATGATGAGACTCTACTTTTAAAATCCCAAAGAAAGACATTTCTTGTTAAGAATTTTTTTTTTTTTTATCTCACTGCTGCCTCGCTGGGGTAACCAGCAAATCACCAAGATCTCCAGAGTCAGATCTAATTAAAGCCTCAAGAAGAAATGAAATGAGAACGTTATTGGTGGTAGGTGATTGCTTAAGGTTTTCAACACAATAACTGAGATCAGAGAAAAATGGTACAAATTACAAGTGTAGATACAATTCTGTCTTAACTATATTGGCTTAGACTTGTCATAAAAATGAATGAACAGCACAAGCTGTGCCTGTCATAAAAATCATGTGGTGAATCTTTCGATATAACTATTGCATATCTAGATGCTGGCCCATTAGGTCAAAATAAATCAAGGTACATAAACATTCAAAAAAGTTTTGGACAGAATGAATCTCAATTGTATTGGCTTTATTGGATGCCATCTCAGATCTCGTAAAAACTGGCTTTATTTGGTTTATGTTTATTTGTTCCATCAATATATGTGACAATCATGAATGCTTGCTTATGTAATAAGATATAACTGTTCGCTGGGTCTCAGGAACATTATATTTGTTTGTTTCTGTTTTCCCAAATAGATGAAAGAAGCAAATCATACTCGCACATTTTTTAAATTTATTGCAGCTTTTGGATTGCCATTCAAATTGAATCAATTTCAACACAGCAATTCAATTCGATTCTAAATTCAATCCTCCGGCACTTTAGAAAATGAAAACTACATTTTCCATGAGTCATTCTTTGTATTACAAAATGTCCATCATCCAAGAGAGCGTGTTGTATCCATAAAACTAACGCAGCACAATGCAGGTGTTAATGTCCGCGGTACCCGGCTGGTTATTTGGTAACATCCAATACTGAAAGGTTAGTGCTTCATGCTTGTATCTGATGTCTAACATTTCAAATTGCTCATGGTATCAAGTGCTTAGTCAATGGATCAAGTTTTTTTCTTCTTGATATTACCCCGGGGAGGGGGGGGAGTTTATTTTTCTTTATAATAGCAATGATGGAATGGAAGACTTTTAAAGAGAAGCAGCTGCAAGGATCACAGTGGTAATCACACTTCTTCCATCTGGTTCAGCTTCTCGTGATGGACACTCTCCCTTCTCTCCCACACTGAGCAAGTAGAAACCCTTAGAGATGCAAAGTATGCATCTCTATTACCTACAGAATATGTCAACTGAACTGCATTGCAGAACATTGGCATTCTCTAACAGGACAGAATGTTCTTCCTACTATTAAGACATGGGCGAGACTTTGTCCTACTTAAGTCCATTTCTTTCTTATCCCAATGGAGAAAAGAGAAACTATATAGAACTTTTTGATATGCATGTTACCCACTAACAACTTCCTTAAATTAACACACTTCATCTCCAAGTAAAAACAAAGCCAGTTCCTCATAAAAACAACCAAAACAGTTTTTGAGAACTAAGAAAGTAATGATATAACAATCATGTCAAATTTTACTTCCTTGTTAATTTGTTGTCTCACAAAAAAAATAACTTAAATGAATAGGACTAGGGATCAAGACAAAAGGTTCTATACTCTTTATTGAAGCTTTATTATTTGAACAAAACCTGTGCTGTTCATTTTCCTCATCTGTTTTTTCAGGATAAAATATCTGCCCAGTAAATACGCCATGAGAATGAAAATATGAATTTAGGTGGGAGTCTTTGAAGGATAAAAGCATTAGGTGATGGAAAAAATAAAATTTTAAAGTTTTTTTTTTAAAAAAAAGAATAAAATTATTTTGCTATATTAGTTTTGTCTAGAGTAAATGAAGAGCTCACCAGCCATTTGCCACAGAGAAAGGGCCTTTGATCTGGGACTGAAGGTTAAATATCAAGGCGCTTCTTCTGAACGGATTCTCACAATGAGTTCCACAAATGACATCGCTCCGCATAGACTTGGCATTGTATGGGCTCTGAGTTCAGGATACCATTTAAAAGGTTAAGTTTTGGAAAAAAGAGATGGGGACAGTCCTGCGATAAATACAATGGGATTCTTTACATGACTGAGAAAGTATACTAATACCCACACCAGTGAAGCACAAAAATCTCCACTGAAATTTTCCTTGAAGTTTGACAAAATAACTAGACAACATTTTGGGAGGAAATGAATGAGGATTTATGGGTTAATTCAGTATACATGTTTTAAAATATTTAAAGGAAAAAGGGGCATGCAAGCCTGAGGACAGCAAGGTCAAGAAGGGGTTGGGGCAGAGCAAGAATGAAAAGGGGAAAGGGATGCAGTGGGTAGAAGGCAGGTCGTATAAAATGGGAGGCATTGTGTAAGCGTTTTCTAAGGATTAACTGGGCTTCTCTATTCGGTAATCCACATTTCTTTTCAGTAGGCGATAGATAACACGGAAAACACAGTGAAAATGGAGTAAGGTGTGGCCAGGCCCTTATCTCCAGTTAATACAATATATCTTATAAATATATCAGTTAGGGCACCAGCCGGATTCTATTGCTACTATTTGTGGTATTGTCAGATAGCAGAAAATAGGGTCAGTGGTGGGAGGAGCACGGTTATTCAGCCAAACTGGTCTTATCAGAATTGGGGCTGAATCATGGACTGGGTGTGTCTTATAATTTCCTGTCATTGTATCTTGAACAGGGTTAAACACACAGGCAGGCATGATGTTGAATCAGTGAAAACTGACGAACAGAAACTGAGATGTAGCGGAAAAACCAACGGGGCAAAGCCCTGCTGAGAGGTAGCATTTCTTTGCCTGCTTCTCTGTTTTAGAGTTCATGATTAGTTCTCACGGCTTCAGTTATTGAACCGAGTGGCAATGAAATAACATCCCAACGCATGCCTCACCATTCTTCAAAGTCCTTGGCTGTGGTTATAAGATGATAAAGCATTGCTTGAAAAAAATTTTTAATATATGAACTTGATTTAATTTGTATCTATAAAGAGGGGAAGGATAGCAGAGGAATGGGAAGTGGGAACTTTTATATAAGTAGTTATTTTGGGATTATATGGGGTACCCCCAAAAATGTATACATACACTTTGAATAATTATAAAGGCAGTGTTTATTAAAATACATTCAATTTTCAAAATTGAGCTATCAGCTGGTAAAGTGTGCATACATTTGTTTGAGCCTCATGCATCCATGTTTCATTGCCCATCATGTATCTTTTATCTTGATAGGATGGAGGTTCTATCATTGGACCAAAACAGGGCTGCTGTATTTCACACTCCTGGGCCCGGATCACTTTACCAAAAGTTTTTCCGAGTTTTTAGAAACGTTCACCAAAATTCACTTAGTTAAGGAGTCACTGCATTTCAAAGGTCTGAAAAAGTATCTCCTGAGTGAAACACAATACAGCATAAAAATCATTGCCATACCATCCTTTTAGAGTCTCTCTGGGTTTACTCAGCAGGCAGACTCATTTTCCAAAAAATCCTTTCAAATTTTTGCAGTTTAGCAGCTCATCCAAAAACAAACAAACCAACAGCAAAAGCGATATCCCAAGGGTGTGTTTGTTTCAGAAGAATGAACGTGGAAATGTGTGAAGAGCTAAACGTTTCTCTGCCTGATGACCTCCTAAGGTAGATTTCCCACAATTACCTCCCAAAGTTCCTCCAATGTTTCATTAGACTTTATAATTAGCTATGTTGAGAACATAGTTCTAAGATGGTTCCAATTCCCTGAAGGACAAACAATTGTGCATATGATTATGTTTACCAAGGGAAAGCATTGTCTAATGAATCTGTGAAAACTAAGGCACCTTTATATAAGGAGAAAATTTGAAATGAGCTAAATTAAATTGCGCAATTTAATACATGCTGAGGTCAGCAGGGGGAGGGTGGGGAAGGGGGAGAGAGAGAGAGCTTAGCTGTAGGTCTACCACTATATCTATACTACTTCTCCATCTATATCCCCTGCATTTTTTTACTAAAGACCTGAGATAGCTTAACAACCAAACAAAAGCACTATGAAAGGATAATACATGATTTCAAATAAAACATCATTCATCAAGAAATAAAGAATAGGCAAAAAAAAAAAAAATCACCAGAAAACAACAGAATGAAAATATGCAGGCCACAAAATTTGTTTCTTGATGGCCCAAGTGAAAATCAAGAGTTGGCAATTACATTATAAAGACTATACAGAGGAGAAACCAAGATGGCGGCATAGGTAAGCACCTAAACTGCTGCCTCGCACAACAATTTCAAAACTACAACTAAAAGACAGAACGGACACCATCCAGAACCACAGGAAAACTGGCTGAGTGAAAATTCTACAACTAGAAGGAAAGAGAAAAGCTCACAGAGAATTGGAGGTACGGCAAAGGGTCTTTGTGCGCGCAGAGAGGAAGGGCGGCTGAGAGCCTGGCTGACTTTCTCTGGCGGAAGGGGGAAGGAAGCCCCCGACCGCACTGAACCCCAGTTCTGTCTGCACTGAACCCCGGTTCCAGGCGAGCCCCTGGGGACCCACGCTCTTGTGGGGGGAGTCTGGACTCTCGGGCGGAGACTTGGGAGCCGGGGAAGGCGGAGGTCTGAAGGCGTGCACGTGCCAGTGCGCACAAAGGCTGTGGAGGTTGCCACAGGCTTTCCCTAGTGGAAGGGAGTCAGAGGCTCCTGACTGCACTGAGCCCCAGTTCTGACTGCAGTGAACCGCAGTTCTAGGCGAGCCCCTAGGGACCCACGCTCTTGTGGGGGGAGTCTGGACTCTCGGGCGGAGACTCGGGAGCCGGGAAGGCAGAGGTCTGAAGGCGCGCATGTGCGCGCAAGGGCAAGGCTGACGGGAAGCCAAGACTAAGACTCCACCCCATCCAAGTTGAGCACAGAGGCTATTGCAATTTGGCAAGTCTAATCCCATAAGGCTGTCTCCAGCACCGAACTTCTCCCAGCATAGACACAGCTGATCCTTACAGCCAACTGGCCTGGAGGTCAATTCTTCCCAGTGATACCAACAACAATCAAGACTTAATTACAACAAGGCTGTACACACAGTCCACAAAGGGGTGCACCAAGAGTGTCCACCTCAGGTTAACTGGGGAGGCCGACCCACTGGGCCATATAGGAAACCTAGCACACAAACCTACCTTACCAACTCAGGGAAGCAGTGAAAATGCGGCGTCAAAGAATCAGATCACAAACGAAAGAAATGGAGGAAAACAAACGACTGGATATAGAATACAAAACCACGGTTATAAGGCTTTTTAAGAATATCCTAGAAAAGGCCGATAAATATAAGAGACCCTCGAAGATATGAAAAAGGACCAACTAGAAATTAAACATACACTGACTGAAATAAAAAAATATTATACAGAGACCCAAAAACAGACAAGAGGAACACAAAAATCAAGTCAAAGAATTGAAATACAAATAAGCAAAAAACACTCAACCGAAAAAGCAAAAAGCAAAAAAAAAAAAAAAATCCAAAAAGTTGAAGATAGTGTAAGAAGACTCTGGGACAACTTCAAGCGTACCAACATCAGAATTATGGGGGTGCCAGAAGAAGAGAGAGAGAAAGATACTGAAAACGTATTTGAAGAAATAATGACCGAAAACTTCCCCCACCTGGTGAAAGAAATAAACTTACAAGTCCAGGAAGCGCACAGAACCCCAAACAAAAGGAATCCAAAGAGGACCACACCAAGACACATCATAATTAAAATGCCAAGAGCAAAAGACAAAGAGAGAATATTAAAAGCAGCAAAAGAAAAACAGTTAGTTACCTACAAGGGAGCACCCATACGACTATCAGCTGATTTCTCAACAGAAACTATGCAGGCCAGACGGGAGTGGCAAGAAATTTTCAATGTGATGAATAGCAAGAACCTACAACCAAGATTACTCTACCCAGCAAAGCTATCATTCAGAATTGAAGGTCAGATAAAGAGCTTCACAGATAAGAAAAAGCTAAAGGAGTTCATCACCACCAAACCAGTATTATATGAAATGCTGAAAGGTATTCTTAAAGAAGAGGAAGAAGAAAAAAGTAAAGATAAAAATTATGAACAACAAATACATATCTATCAACAAGTGAACCTAAAAACCAAGTGAATTAAAAACCTGAGGAACAGAATAAACTGGTGAATATAATAGATTCAGGGGCATAGAAAGGGAGTGGACTGATAATTCTCAGGGGGAAAGTGGTGTGGGGGGTTCATGAAGAGACTGGACAAAAATCATACACCTATGGATGAGGACAGTGGCGGGGGAGGTAAGGGCAGAAGGTGGGGTGGGAACTGGGTGGAGGGGAGCTATGGGGGGAAAAAGGAGAAATAATTGTAATAATCTGAATAAAGATTTATTAAAAAAAAATAAAATAAAATACAGAATAGAAATAAAAAAAAAAAGACTATACATACTGGAGAGAATCTAAACTTTTTCTACCTCATAGCACAACAATATGTTTCTTATATGATGTTTTATATTATAGATCTCCAAATGAGATAGTGGGTATATACTAGTATTCATAAACATTGGTGGGTATATATAGAAATAGAAATTAAGAAAGAAAGAAATAAATACTCTCCAAATATGTATATTGGATTTGAGACAGTGACTTCTTATAGTTTCTAACCATAAAAGCTAACATTATAACATCAAAAGGCAACTCAGGAAAGACATTTAATGTGTGGATACAGACGACCAAGGGAATTGGGTCTGAACCTCCACTAACTAGTGGTCTGGATTCAACCAATGATGACCACTGAGTGTCTGAAGGAATAGATGGATAGCAAGTCCTCCCAACAAGTCCATATACATATCCCTTCTCTCAAGTAGGGATTTGGGGCATAATGAACAAACATCATTTATTAGAAGAAAGACCTTTGTCTTTTTATATAGATACTAGAGGCCCAGTACACGAATTTGTGCACTGGTGGGGTCCAGTCGGCCCGCCCCAATGAGGGCCGATCAGGGGCAGGGCCAGCCAGGGTGAGGGTCCATGGGTGGTTTGCCAGTTAGCCCCGCCCCCAATCGGTGTGGGGGGCCCCATTCGGGGGTGGGGCCGGCCAGGGCAAGGGGCCCCAGTTGTTCTGGTCATTCCGGTCATTCCGCCGTTTGGTCGCTGGGCTTTTATTATATAGGATAATATCATATTCAGATGTATTAGACTCATGCATATAGTCCAGAATCTATATAGAATCATACATATGAGGAGGAAAAGAATTTAAAGATGGGTGCATGCTAACCACAAACTTATTCTCCAGAATGCTGTCCCACACACCCATGGGGGAACCTCTGCCTATTGGCCTCAACCATCCATATGTCAAGCCAAAATGGATTAGAAATAAATTTATGAAATTATGATGATAATAGCCACAATTGCCCCTCCTATTACTTACTGAGTATCTGGCACTCTGTGACATACTTTACATTTATTATCTCAAAACTTCACACTAATCACGAAGAGCCCAAGATTTTCCTTTCAGGATTAAGGATTTTGAATTCAGGATCCAAAGATACTAATCATTTCTTACAGCATACCCCAAGAAAGACCCCTGAAACAGATAAAGCTGTGTTCCATTCCTTTTAGTTCTTACTCATGAATAATGACGATGATGTCTAATATTCATTGCAGGTGTGTTATGCACCAGGCAGTCACCGCGTAGAGAACCCCCCAGAATGTAATGCTGCGACACTCCCATGGAATCGGTGCTATTGTTATTCCCAGTTCACCGATAAGGAACCTGAGGTTAAGTAACTTCTCTAAAGGCATCCAACTACGTAATGACAAAGTCAGGCTCCAACTCAGCAATTATGACTTCAGAGCAGGAGCTTTTCATTATTTTCCCCTAGAATTAACATCTCGGTTGGGAATTATGCATAAAGCCCGGAAGAGCTCAGCCATTTGCTCTCGACAGAGGTGGAGCAAAGACTTTTACAAAATCAATAACTTAGGAAAAGTGATAGCAGCTTGAGCAAGATACAGCAAACAATCCGGATTGAACATGCATGACGACATACATCTCAGACCATCCCTATCTCTGATTCTTCCTCACAAGGGAAGCCTCAGAATCTCCCCGGCAAGCTTTTCTCCCTGTCCGTCCTCCAGAGCACTCATTGACAGCAGTCTTCCCTAGAAGAAACCAACCAAAAGGTTTAGATAATAAGTTACCTTTTCAGAAGGATATTTTAATTTGAAAATTCCTTGGCGTTAAAATGTCAACTTGGTTCCCCTGTTTCACAGACTTGGGTACTGCCAAGTTGCCATTTCTTTCCAAAGATTATCTTTTATAATAATTGTCTTTAATAACTGTTTTAGGGATTATACTCACTAATATTATAACCAACATTGTTGACCCTAATAGACTAGAAAATATGTAAAGTATTTAAAAATAATTTGTCTTTTTGTCTAGAAGTATTCCAAGTGACACTCAGAAATTGAACTTTGGAAAAGCAATGTTACGTCAAAGCACTATTTTCGTCAGCAGTGATATCTCAAGAAACATTTTTAACCCAGATTTTAAAGAATGCATAGAAGTATATCTAACATGCTTTAAAAATACTATTTCCTGATGCGATTTACAGAGAAGAGGACAAAGTACTTCCATAACAATTCTGATAGATAAGCGATGTAACAGCCTTTTTTACTAGTACAATAGATCTTTCCTTATGATACCTCCACTTTTACTAAGGGGCTATTTCATATTTTTAAATAGGATTTAAAAGTTCAATTAAGCAGAAAGCACGCAGTGAAGGCTCTTTTCAGCACAAAATTTAGGTTTCAAATGACATGGTTACATTAATTTTCTGTTCAATTAAACTTTAACCTGGGAACCTTGTTTGTTTCAATGCTTGCCTCACAAGAATTGTCCAATAAATACACATTTATCTCCCATGTTAGGGAGTTTGTAACTCATTGTTTGACACCCTATTAGTTATTTTGATATTTGCTTTAGTAAGAATAAGTTAGTAAATATAAATTTATCTTTACACACTAACCAAAGATCTATAATCATTGTTAGAAACATTGTTAAAAACAATTGTATAGACAGAAGAACTTGAGTGGTTGGTATGAATACGTAATAACCTCAAACTAGGCCCTCAACATTTTTAAAACATTTCTGCCATACGTTATTTTATTGTAAATTTACCTTTTCAATTTGTTGAATAAAGCAAAGGGAAAATCTGATTTTGGAAACATATTTCGCACAATATATGTATTCTGAAAAGATGGATATGACATCGTATTTTAGAGTGACTAAAGGAATTCCAAGGCTAATTCTTTAATAAAATTAATAAATGCAAGATAATTTTCTATCTTGTCTCATTCAACTGAGATCGCAAATGTCGGATTTGCACCAAGTGAGGTCAGCCTTGACCCAGCAAAAATAGACGTCAGTAAAAGGTGGATGAGACAATTGAACTGCTTTCACCAGACTACCCTTGGGCTCTGTAGTAAACTCAGTCCTTGCTTTTAGTGACTGAATTAGATTCTTGGTCTGAAATGTTACGTTTCTTTCTTCTTCTTCTCTCTCATTCTCAACACACACACACACATACGCACACACACACACACATATACACACACACTCACGTTTACATACAGAGTATTACAGAAAATGGCAGGCAGCTTCTGTCTTCCAACATAATTAATCATACATTTTGCAAATAGAAAAGCATTGTGTATATAATACACATTTATCCTGGTATCACTGTCAGCTGCATTTGATCATTTTTATTACTATTATTATTACCATTCATCATCATCTGCTCCTAGTTTTGCCTTAAATTCTTTCAAAATTATTGAGAAATGATGTTTCTGTCATTTCTTAGGTAATCATTGCCATAGCATAGCAGTCTGAATCATTTCATGCCCAGGGTGGATTTCAGGTGAGACTTACAGAGCTGACTCCCTTGACCTCCACGTAATTCCAAGTTGAATTCTCTTTGACGTGAGAACAGGATTAGTACTTGGCCAAAGAAATTCCCCTTGACCTAGAGGCTGGATGGTTCTCTGTTTGGGTCTCACTATGTAATGGGCAGGTCTGTTATTGATCACAAGTTAGGATGTGTCTAATTTCATCTCTTACTGTTGTGTGTAGTATTTGATTTGTCTTATGTACTATACATTTTTTTTTCTTCTGAACTATTAACTGAGTCTAAGTTTCTCTTGTGTCTGTCTCTTCCCTACTAAACCACTCTCTCTACCTTAGATCAGACCTCATCTATCTTCCTCTAGAATAGGGCGCCTAACTAGATTCATTATTTTCAGCTTCACTGCTTCCTAATAAATCTTCCATAGTGTCCAGTATAGCTAGCATTGGATGAATGCTTATGGAATGAATAAGTTAATTCATATGGCTGTAAATACCCTTGGTTGGAGTGTGTTTGGGTGCCGTACTTGTAGGATTCTAATATAACATTTAGCTCACCCAAGCACAAATCTACTTATTCAGAATGAATTTGGTAAAGAGGAAATTTTACTTCATTTTTCCAACTCTAAATGTCAAACCCTTGACTCTGCTACACACTCTTAACCTCTGGGAATTCCTGCGAGTGTTGGTTTGTTGGTTTCTATGTGGGTTCTGAACTCAGTGCTTCACAAAATAAAAAAGGATTATCAGGAATGACTGAATCCACACTGAAATGAAAAATAGAAAAGCATTGTGTATGTAATACACACAATACGTAAGAGTCCAAATCACTGTGCACTCTTAAAATACAGTGAATGGGCTAGAAGATAAAGTGAGTCCTGAACACAACAGCCAATTCTTACCCAGAACCACTGACAACCCTTAACCATGTGACTAAGGAATAGTTTCTGGCCTAGTTCAACTTGGATCATCTTTAATATGTCCAAATGATCTTATCTAGACCAGATCGGCTGCTTCCTACCTCTGGGCCATGGGTGTGAATCCAGGATTGGTTATGTAATGCCATTTTTCGAATGCAAGCACTCTGTAGGAGACCGATCTGATGATGCCCGTCTCCTGTGGTCCAGAGCAGGCTGCCATGGAGATTAGCATCCTCTCTGTGCACTGAGATGAGGAAAGGATTTTAGGTTCCTTTAGCTGTAAGAGCATCTTCCTGCTTTAAGTATGAGTGAAAAAGAATCCCTCGCTGAACCAAAACATAATTTTCATGTGGCTCCACTGAACACCCCTAGGCAGGAGACATGATCTGATCACACCAAGCAAAACATTGTGTGGAGTATACTAGCAGTGCCATTATTTAGACTTATGGCCAATGCACCTTAATTAAAGCACACGATGTCTTCGCCTCTACAGTGAAGCTCATGACATCCAAATAATATTCTCTTTGCTTTTCCTGAAGATATGGGTATCCCATGCCAAACTGACACCTTTTCCACGCCCCTCCCATTTCATTGCAAATACATAAAGACCAAGCAACAGGGCCAACATGCACATTGATATAGTTTAATTTTTGTTTTTATATAGTCTCTTTTTAATCCTCAACCGAGGATATATTTATTTTAGTGAAAGAGGAAGAGAAAGGAAAAAAAAACATTGATAAGAGAGAGAAACATCCATCGGTTGCCTCCCAAACATACCCCAACCAAGGACGAATGTGCAACCTAGGTAAGTGCCCACAACCTTTTGGCATATGGGACCATGCTCCAACCAACTGAACCATCTGACCCAGGCTATAATCTTTGTTTTATATTTATTTTGCCACCTATCTACTAACCCCAAGCAATAGTCTCTGAAACACCCAAGAATTATTCTTGATGTTTTCATTTTTCTCAGTCTCCCATCATCAAATGAATAATTAATTGTGATGGATTGAACTACTGAATTAAAAAAAATATTCCCTTTCCTTCCTTACATACATGGTACTAGTTCAGGACTTTTTTTTTTTTTCAAATTTTTATTAAGGTATTATATGTGTACATATCTTACCATTGCCCCCCCCCCCCACTCCCATACATGCCCTCCCCCCCCCCAATGTTTGCATCCGTTGGTTACTCTTATATGCATGCATATAAGTCCTTCGGTTGATCTCTTATTTCCCCCATCTCTCCCTAACCTTCCCGCTGTAATTTGACAGTCTGTTTGATGCTTCACTGCCTCTGTAACTATCTTTTGGTTCATCAGTTTATAATGTTTTTCATTATCACCAAATGAGTGAGATCATGTGGTATTTTTCTTTCATTGACTGGCTTATTTCACTTAGCATAATGTTCTCTAATTCCATCCTAGTTCAGGACTTTCTTATTTTGACATAGACTATTGAAATATTTTCCTTTCTAATCTCCCTTCTTATATTACACCCCCTTTCATTTCCCCTCTGTTCAGTTGCTAGAATGATCTATTTAGAATATAAACCTTAATACTTACAATGGCTTAGGCTAGTACTTTGAATATCACATGAATAAAAGTATTATCAGAATTGTGCCCTATCATTTTTATTATCTTTAAGCAGAAATAGGATGTTAGTAAGAAAATATTCATTATATAAAGTTTATTTACATGTCAAAAAGTCATAGTATTATAGTCACTATGTATAGGCAGAATGTTAACCTCTGCTATGGAACTGCCAAACCCTTTAGCTTTTCTAATTCTCTCATATCTTGACTTGGACCCATATCCCTAGATATCCCATGATTTATTCATGGCTAAATGTACTAGGCTGTGGGGCACAGCCTTCTCAACATTCCATATTTATGCTTTCTATAGATGACTACAGCTTTTCCAATGGTCCAGCAGTCCATACTAATCACTGACATGTGATAATTTTTCCCCATATGGATGCAGTATTTGTAATGGAGGACAGGTATGTTTGGAGTAGCTGGGAACTGTTGAGTGAAATTCATCAACAGGCTGGTGTTACTTCCCAGTGCAGTCATCTTTCCAATGAGACCCTCCGACCGCAGCATTCACAGAAGATACAGCTGTTGGTTAGTGGGTGCACACTGCAGGCACATGTGCCTCAGAAAAGGGTACGAAGAACACCCACTGGGGGTCACCCCGTACCCCTTATCATTTCATCTATACCACACAATAATTATGTGTTTATAAAAAGCAGTAAATCGAAATTAGAAGTAAGGAATTCCCATGTATCAAAACCAATTAGCTGTTTAAAGAAAAGTATCCTATAAGGTGTAACCTTGGTCCATCTGGCATAAAATATCGTTCCCCAAGTCACATTGTACTTATGTTTCCGAAAGAAGATAGCTCAGGAAAATTCCATGGTTTGAAGTTTTACCTTATCAGTATATTAAGGTTCTAATTAAGCTAAAAATAATTAAGTTCTCAAATATTTCTATTTCCCTGGTTTTCTTCCCCTTTTAGAGTTCTCCTCGTTCTTGTAATTGTTTGAGAAGGGCAAAGCTCTGCTCTTCCACCATCCTCAGAACTTTCCCATTGCTTTCAAAACTAACCTTTAATGTGGAGTCCATGATTAAATGAGAACAAACACCACTGGCATTTCCTGGTCCCTGACCTACATTCCCAGCCCCACCGAGGTCAGCTCTCACAACAGCCTGCTCTTGCTGCGAAAGTTACTTCAAAATATAATCTTGGCTTTTTTTTGGGGGGGGGAGAGGGGTTGTTAACACAGTCATCATTAACCATTATTTTCTTGAATCCAACAACCCATTAATTCTTGCACCTGCAGAACATACTAACAGCAGCTGGCATGTCTAAACCTTTCCTCAGTGTCTGTCTCAAATTCAGAACCAATCAGTGAATGCATGAAATTCTCCATTTTCTTTGTGTATTTCCTTATGTATGGATCCATTGGAATGTATCTTTTCCAGCCGTTTCCCATAACAAATTTATTAATAAATTTGCTAGGGAATCCACTGGAGTATGTATTTTACCCAACTCCATTTAAAAAATCACTGCCAAATCTTAAGCTTTTCTTTCTTTTCTTTTTTTTTTTTTTTTTTTTTTGCCAGTAATCATTTTATCCTTCTTTAGAGATGCATAATATGGCCATATCCATTCATTGGTATTTCAAACCCCATCACTCTAATATATTCTTTTAATCAGTCCTTACTCTTTTCTCTGATGAATTACAATCCAAGTGAAGGTTTGCACTATAAATTTGTGATCAAACTTTTTCAATATTAATATTTTTGCAAGGAAAAGGAAAACTATAATTTTATTTCTCTAAAATAATTATTAACATTACAGCATGCTGAAGTCACTGTTATTCTAGTTTCTTACTGTTAAGGCTAAGTTCTTTGAGAAGAAAACAAGTCCTTCTGCCTTGTCTGATCAATCACACTCAACATACTGTCTGGGGCCATGGACAGTGAAACCCAGACACTGAGCAAGGAAAGCAGCCAAGTGCTGGGAGCAGATTGCTAGGGTTCCTGACTGGCGTGGTGCTACTACCACAGAACACCAGATACCACCCTGGGCCCAGGGCCACTGCAGCCTGGAGAATGAATGTTCATGCCACCACTGCATTTGCCCCCACAGACTCACCTCTTTGGATTATTTCTTCCCTGTTGAAAGCCTGAGGCTGGAGCATAGGCTGAGCTAGATTATAGGGCCAGAGTAAGTGTATACCTGGCCACTTCAAATTCTGTATTGGAATTGTTCAATAGAGTAGGTATTTCTATAGCAGGGAATTGCTCAGTCACAGGCATTGAGTTCAGAAGATGCTGTGCTACCAAAGCAATGTGCACTGTACATTGACCTTGATGTAGTTGGTTGCCTTTGCTTCAGTGATACCTTTTTTTCCCCAAAATCACTCTTAAGAGCTTGGTTCAGGGTCATAATTTAGATTCCCAGTGAGCCTGTTGCCCTAATCCATTCTTCTTTCTTTTCCATGTCTTAGGTTCTTAGAAGCACTCAACTAGTAAATCACAGTTTACCAAGTCTACAATTAAAAGCAAATGTGCAAGGTGATTGGATGGAGGGGTCATTTAAACACTGATGCTGTGGCAGTACTAGGTAGTGCACAAATGGAACCGGCCTGACAATCAGAAGTTGTGGGGGTGGGGTGGTGTCCAGGCTCTGTCACGAGCTGACTGTGTGATCGCCCCCTTCCTGTCTCATCTGCAGGAAAATGCTAGGCTGGGATGAGAGGGCCTCCAGGCCCCCTGCACTCTCTGACATCTATGATTTTCCAGTCACAGTAATGTTTGCTGTAGCAATGGGGCGTGATGTCTGGGATGATCATGTGCTTTGTTCCCTTAATGGAGGCTGAGGCAGCAGCTTTATTGGGCACAAGCTGAGCTGTGTCAGCACAATAGAGCTGATTGGCTGGGCCCCAAGAGCAGACCCCAGAGGGATATTGATTCTGACAGGCAAACAATTAAAGAAGGAAATTAGTGGCTTGTGGATAAAACATCTGTGTGCTTGTGATACCCTTGGTCCAGCCTTCAATGTAACATGTAGTTTAATTGGGATGGACAGAAATGTTCTTAAGGCCATTCTGAAGAGGAGCTGGAGAATGTCTGTGGAACTAGAAATATACACTGAAATTTTCAAATCTGTTTTTATTTTTCAAGACTTCCAATAGTAGAAATGACTTTCTCTTTATATTTCTTACTTCTGAAGCCAAGTAATATGTTGGAAAATTAGTCAAAATCTAATTTTAACGTTACACGAGTACACTGGAGGCCGAGAAGCATTTGACAAGTTCTACTCCCACTTTTCCCCAACACCTCCTGCCAACATTTTCTTCTGCATTTCATCCTTTTGCTCTGTGCTCTTTCATATTTTCTCCCTTAATATATTTCCATACCATTCTTACTCTTTAAAAATATGCATATTTCTGATTTTGTCTATCACAGACTTTCATCATGTCCGTGACTGAGGTGCCGGGGGGCCCAGACCCCTCAGCGTCATAGAGGATGATGACGTTTTTCAGTGGGTGTGTTCCAGCACCACAATCAGTCCCTGGTGCTCACTCTTGATGTGGTTATGGGCGCTCTGTTTGGTGTATTTCAACCTACTTCCACCAAGCTCAAGAGGGCAGATGTCAGGACCCTCTATCAAGCCTTCTTACCACACTTGTCTCTTTAGTATATGTACAGGGTGCCCCCCAAAAATGTACACACACTTAACAGCTGATAGCTCAATTGATGTTTCTTTTTTTTCAGTTTTAACCCATTGGAATTAATAATTATTCAAAATGTGTATACAGTTTTGGGGGACACGCTGTATTAGTTTGTTAGAGCTGCCATAACAACATACTATAGGCTGTGTGGCTTAAACAATAAATTTCCATTGTTTAATTCTGGAGGCTAGAAGTCCAAAAGATCAAGGTGCTGGCTGGTTTGGTGCCCGACTTATGGAAGGCCACCTTCTCATTGTTTCTTCACATGGTCTTTCCTTGCTGTGTGCAGGTGGGGATGAGAGACCCCTTCCTCTTCTTACATTCACTAATTACTGAATCTTATCACCACACCTTTGTGACCTAACCTAGTCCTAATTACCATCCAAAGGCCCATCTCCAAATCCTTTCACATTGGGGGTTAGGGCTTCAACATATGAATTTGGGGCAGTGAGAGGATGCAATTCAGTCCGTAATAGTGTAGTACAACACAAAGACAGTCCATTTCCTAAGTATAACAGGGCCTATCTCTTCATGCTCCTTCCTCATGACACAACAGAGAAAGCATAGACCTTCCTCATCTGCATTCATGAGTGTCTCTATTCCTGCTCCTCCACCTCTAGCATCCTTAGCAAATTCAAGGCCAATCACTTCATTAGATCTCAATAATAACTGGTCAGAGTGTCTGAACCAGAGAAGAATGTAGTATATATTTTCCTCATTCTTGTATTTTTGATACTATAGTTGTCCTTTTACTTCCACGTTCTTCTTTTTTCTTTGTGGTGTAAGTAGAAACAACACAAAACTTATTATTTTCATCATTTTTGAGTGTACAGGTACATGGCATTAAGTACATTCACATTGTTGTGCAACCATCACCATCCATCTCCAGATGTTTTTTATCTTTTAAATTTGAACCTCTGTACCGATTAAATAATGACTCCTCATTCTTCCCTCCCTCCACAGCCTGGCAATCAGCATCCTACTGTCTGCCTCTATGACTACTGTAGCACCTCATATAATTGGAATCTATAATATGTGTCCTTTTGAGACAGAATTAGTTTACTTAATAATGCCTTCCAAGTTCACCTATATTGTAGCATGTGTCAGAATTTCCTTTCTTTTTAAAACTGAATAGGATTCTATTATATGTGAACATCACATTTTGTTTACTTATTCATGGACACTTGGGCTGCTTCTTTGGCTATTACATATAACACTTCCATGAACATGGGTATCCAAGCAAAATCCTTCTTAGTAAAACAACTCCTTTGGAATTCTGTCACTGCTCTGAGGAAGAATGACATTGATTGCTTGATTGCAAAAAGGAAATGTTGCAAGTTGTCTGAATGAATATTTTAGATTATGTGACCTTAAGGACACGTGACACAATTCTAAAATGTTAGCAACTTCATAGTTCTTTCATAGCTGATTATCTTCTTTAAAATCTTTTTTCTTCTGTATATCCAGATTAATTTTTTAAGCATTTAAAACATTCCAATTTACTTTGATGGTTAAGGATTTATAGTACAAACAAGATTAAAAAAGAAATTACATGGCATCAAATTTAACATAAAATGAAATATAAAAATAGTTATGATATTTTCTTAAATTAGATTTCAGGAGATACAAAAGTTCACTTATATTTTGTTTCCTAGTGCAATAGAGAAATGTTAGAATATAGAGAATCTTAAAACTCCTAACATTTAGATCTGGAAGGAATTTTAGGGACAATTTATCCCTATCCCTTTATTTCACAGTTTAACAAACCCAGAGCACTTAGGTGATTTCTTTCTTTTGTTCTATTCATTCATTCCTTTATTCATTACTTGTGTGTGAATGGTGTATGTGACAGTGTCTAATACTATAAAGTATACACAAATTGATTATAGTTTTGTTCCAACCCTTAAGCAGACTATCTTCTAGCAAGGCAGAAACTCTGGGCATTGAAATTCAACAACACTGAGTCACTGCTATGTTCAGGCCAGTGTGCTAAATATTGAAGAAGGCGCAAAGATGAGAAGGAAGGCACGCCCACACTCAGTGAATGCACAAGCCAATAGTGGGACAAGATGTGAATATGCTGTACTGTTACAGAGGGCCCACGGGAGACATTGGGCACAGTGGGGGCTTGAAGGAGGTAGGGATCACATCCATCAGGGGAAAATAAGTAACTCCTTAGAGCTGGTACTGTGGCAGGCCTCAGAGTACATGGGTGAGCTGAAGAGGCAGAGGTGAGAGAATTGAGGAGGAACACAATCAAGAGAGGAAGGCAGGAAAGACTGAGGCTTTGGGGGGTACAGGGGGGACTCAGGAAAGCAGTAGAGGAGGTTTTAAGGGACAGCCTCCCTGATGGGCTCTGTCATTAAGCTGTAGAGATAGAGGGACCAGTTCTAGTCCTGGTTAAACCTCAGGATCCTCATTTATAAAACCACAGTATGACGGTCCCTGCCACCTAGGGTTATTGTGAAGATCAGAGAAGTGCTTCACAGTATCTGAAACACAGAGAAGCTCCCCAAATGTCAGCCGTGGTAATGACTTTTGTATTGCAAAGAGCATTCTGATGTCAGTTGAAGTAAATTGAATTGAATATAATTAATTCAATAGAAAATGGATAGTCATTAGAGGATTTTGTACAAAGGAATGATGTTAATAAATACATCGTTAAAAATTAATCTGTCAGAGTTCTCTAAGAACAGGCGGAATGAAAAAAAAGCAGGACACAGAATATATATTGGCGGTAATGGTAATAGCCCAGGGGAGAAGTGAGTAACGAGAGCCTCTTTATGTCTGTTGGAGTAGCAATGGTAATCAATCAATTATATTGATGTTAAGGGAGTAAAATTGACAGCGGGGAAGGAGGAGGATAATGCAACAGATTTGGTACAGTGGGATGGAAGGGAAAATCAAAGATGAATACTTAGCACCTAGATTACAGACTGAGAGGGACATTAAAAGACAAACGGGAGTTCAAGGGGATGATATATTTGGTTGTACATATGTTGAATCAAAGAGACCAGCTAAGATGTCCAAGGCGCAGCCCACAGTGGAGCTGAGTACTAGGTTCGGGCTAAGCAAGGTGATGCCCCAGAAGCAGGAACTGGACTTCATAAAATCACCAGGGAATTTGAAAGAACAGCAGGTGGTAAACACGAAGACTGGGTTTGAAATGGTTTCTAATGAGTGAATGGTGAGGCATTGGAAGTGATCTTTAAAAAAGAAGTAGGATGGTTGCCAAAACCGGTTTGGCTCAGTGGATAAAGCGTCAGCCTGCGGACTGAAGGGTCCCGGGTTCGATTCCGGTCAAGGGCATGTACCTTGGTTGCGGGCACATCTCCATTAGGAGGTGTGCAGGAGGCAGCTGATCGATGTTTCTCTCTCATCGATGTTTCTAGCTCTCTATTCCTCTCCCTCTCTGTAAAAAATCAATAAAATATATTAAAAAAAGAAGAAGAAGAAGAAGTAGGATGGTAGAGAGCGGAGCACTGTTGCATTTTCTCTATTTTAACGTTATGTTTTTCAGTATAGAACAGGTGCAGACAGAGAGGGATGGATGGAAAATGATTTCCAGAAAGAAAAATGGCTAGAGCAAGGTCCCAGGGGAGGTGAATAAGATGCAAAGCCTAGACTCAAGAGGCTAGTGGCTTTCTCAGTGTTGAGGGTTGGGTGGTGGAGCCATGTGACTCCCTGTGATGCTGGTTGGAAGGGAGACAGGAGGCTGCTCGGGCCAGGCTGTGTGAAGAGGAGCCTTGAAGCATCATCAGGACTCTAGTTCACTGTGACTAATGGGGAAGGGGGTTCCAGAACATGTGTGAACAGTTCTAAGGAGTCAGGAAAAAAGCAGTGAAACATAATCCATGAGGGAGAACACTGTATTAGTTTCCTGTGGATGCTGTAACAAATTACCATAAATGAGATGACTTAAAGCAACAGCAATTTATTCCTCCAGTTTTGAAGGCCAGGAGTCTGAAATCAAGGTGTCAGCAGGACCACACTCCCTCTGGATGGCTGTAGGGGGAAATCCATTCATTGCCTTTTCCAGCTTCTGGTGGCTGTGAGCATTCCTTGGCTTGTGGCTGCATCATTCCAATTTCTGCCTTCATCTTCATGTCATTTTCTCCCCTGCGTGTCTATTTCTAATCTCCCTCTGCTTTACTCTCTTATACGGAGACATACAATTGCATTCAGGAACCTCCCAGATAATCCAGAATAATCATATCTGCAAAGACCCTTTTTCCAAATAAGGTAACATTCACGGTTAATTAATTCTGGGAATTGGTAGGTGGACATATCTCTGGGAGCCGTTACCAGCCCAGCACAAATACTTTACAGAATATGATAAATGCAGTGAGAGTTCAAAATAAACAAATTAGGACAAGCAATATGTTGGATGCCAGAGGAGGAAAATCCAGAATGGCAGGTTTCTTACAGTTTGTGCCTATCAGAATTGTAATGAAAATATATAACAATGCAATGTGTACATGTATGTTACTGTGTGACTCAGCCATGATAACTCAGTAAGACAAAAAATTTTTTAAAAAAACACCTTTTTCTACCTAATAACACTGTAAGGGTAAAAATTTTGAGATACACAATTACAAATTTATAATTGGACTAGAGGCCTGGTACATGAAATTCATGCACAGGAAGCAGGGTCCCTCAGCCTGGCCTGCATCCTCTCCAATCTGGGACCCCTCGGAGGATGTTCGACTGCCAGTTTAGGCCCGATCCCGCAGGGCTCCCAGAGATATGTTCACCTACCAATTCCCAGTTGGATATCCCTCTCACAATCTGGGACCACTGGCTCCTAAACACTCACCTGCCTGCCTGCCTGATTGCCCCTACCTGCCCTCCCCTGCTGGCCTGATCACCCCTAACTGCCCTCCCCTGCCGGCCTGATCGCCCCTAACTGCCTCTGCCTCAGCCCCCGCCACCATGGCTTTGTCCGGAAGGAAGGCAGGATGACCAGAAAATGTCTGGTCAACCTGGTCTAATTAGCATATTACCATTTTATTAGTACAGATTATTTGTTATTAAAAAGGTCAGCGACCACCTCTTCTTAGTAACCCTCCAGAAAATATGAAATGAAAGGATGCCAACATCTCGCTAGGTTAGGGTACTCTGTGTGAGAATAACTTGTTTTACTTAGATTACAGAAGCTTGTTTTGCTAAAATATCAAAAATAGCCTATTTCAAGTCACTGGCAAGAAAAATATTTGTAGGAACTACAAAGTCTCTGGTCCACAAACCTGGTCACCGCATGGCATGAACTTACAGTGGCCAACTCTTCAATAATGCAGGCCTCAGTCCAGGACAGCCCTCCAGTTGTGATTTCCCCTTCCTGAAGCCAGGTTGTGGTTCTTAATTAAACAGTTTTCAGCCCTTTAAACAGCCAACTCTTTATAACAGTCTCAGAACTGTGTAAAGAGGGAAGCATGTAATTTTGTTTGCTCAAAGACAACCTCCATACACAGAGCGCCTTCTCTCCTACCCAATCCCACTAACTGAGTGCCTCTCAAGCAGCTCATTCTATCTCCAGACGAGCTGGATCTCCTCTGACTGAGCTGAAATCTGCTTTTCTGTCGCTTCCAATCATTAGGTCTAAATTAGACCATTGGGGGCTCACCGAATATGCAACTCTCTTTCAAAGCACAGCTCGTCAAATGCTTGGTGTCCCTTCTTGCCACATAGTTGGCTCCAGGCTAAATGACCCAGATCTTTTCCATCAGCCGTTACGCCTCCTAAGTCCCAGTCCTCTCATCGTGCTGTTTGTCTTCTGTTGTTAGTGATGTTCTAAATCCCTTTTCGCCTGTCCTTCTCCACACTGAATCCCGTGTCCCAGATTTGGCCTGAGCAGTGGATGGCGGAGCAGAACCAGACCACATCACAGTAACAGCATGTGTCTCTCCACAGCCGAAAATACCCGAGGCTTTCTGATGCCGCCTCACGTTTTCTTAACAGAACAGTGTCTAGCAGGGATTTTAAACACCTTGGACATAGTTCTGGAACAACTGGCCTCAGTGCTTTCACAGTAAATTCATAATTTTCCATCTTTGCCCATGGACTTGCTGTATCTACTTGTTACATGTTGTATTTGTTTATAAATACTTGTATTTACCAGCTCAACACGTGGTTTGCCACAGTTCTAAGAGCAGACATGGTTAATGGCATGGATTTTCGCAGAACTTTTAAACGGGAACAAGTTGAGGATGTTGCCTTTGGTACTTATATGTTACAATAGAGATTTTTAAAATCACACATCATTGACTTTATAGAAACTTATACGAATAAGACCAAATTCTTTTTCTCTGTAAAGATATCCCCAATGCATGCGATGGAAAGTGGAGTGGGTGTGTGTGAAGCACGATTTGGCATTTAGCAGACTCACTTTTTTCTCTCTACAGAGATGCCAATGATATTTCTACAGCAATCTTAAACAGGGTCAAGGATTTAAGCCCATTTCTATATTTTATTTTTTTTAAACATTTTGAAGAGCATGATGAGAAAGCATAAAAATAACGGGTTGGTTCTTTTTCATTTCAGTTTATATATGGCAATATAGATGGTAGACCTAAAAAGATCTTGAAGTTAACCATGAAATGCTACTTTTGAGCTGTAATTGGCTGTGGTCCTATCCCACCAAGCCGATGGGTCTATAAGCACGGAAGTGGTCTGGGTGAAGATGTGGCCCCTGAGCTATGGTGGGTGGCCCTAGTGGGTGGCCCTGCACACCACTGTGCCTTCACTCTGGTCTCAGCCCTCTCTGAAATGCTTGTTTATTCAGCAGCAGGTGCCCTGGGGCCACGTCTTATCTTTCTGAGGCAGGAGTGAAAGTCTACCTCACTCTCAGATTATATAGTTAACATGACAGCATTGTGCCCCTCCCCAGCATCCGATCTGAAGCCTACAAACCCAAACTACATTCCCAGCTTAAACCTTAATGGCTTTCTAGAAGAAGCCTGGGAACTGGTTCTGATCATCTCTAAGTTCTGTTTTGCCAAACAGCACCTTCTCCTTTTTCTAGCAACGTTGCTTGAATGTGTGAGGGTTTTTTCCTTCTTCCTTTTGCTACCATTCCCAAGCTAATGCTCACATCAAGAACAGAGGGTAGGTTGATCTGTCAGTGTAGTCAGTACTACCAGTAGAGTTGCCTGACTTCTGCTGTAGGGAAAGCCGCAGTATGGCTAGAACTTTATTACTAACACTAGAGGCCTGGTGCACGAAATTTGTGCACTGGTGGGGGGTGGTCCCTCAGCCTGGCCTGCACCCTCTCACCATCCGGGATCCCTCAGGGGATGTCAGTCTGCCGGCTTAGGCCCGAGCCCCAGGGTGATCAGTCCTAAGCCGGCAGTCAGACATCCCTCTCGCAGTCCAGGGCTCTCACAGTCCAGGACCCCTCGCTCCTTACTGCTCGCCTGCAGCAGAAGTGGGAGAGGTTCCCACCACCACCGCTGCGCTTGCCAGTCGTGAGCCCAGCTTCAGGTGAGCGGCGCTCCGCCTGTGGGAGCACACTGACCACCAGGGGACAGCTCCTGCGTTAAGCGTCTGCCCCCTGGTGGTCAGTGTGTGTCATAGTGACTGGTAGTTCCACCAGCCGTTCCGCTGTTCGATTTGCACCTAGGGTTTTATTATATAGGATTGTTGTATTAAATATGTAACCATTTCTCCCAAGGACTGAGAAAGAATTATGTTAATACAATAAGAGAACTACCTAAGGAACTTATTTATTATATGAGCATTCCAGGAACACAGTGACTTCCTAAAAGACTAAATTGTTAGAAGCCTCTTTAAGTCAAGTCTGTGTCTGGAACTAAAGAAATTGAGAGATTATGTGGGAAGTGGGTCCTGTGCCGAGGAAAGCATCATCTAGATGAGCCTCCTACCATCTACCTGCTCAGCTCATGGACTGACACCAAGAAGAAGTCTGTTTCAACTCCACAGTGAAATCAAATTATCTTACCCTACTAGACCCTGAATGCTACTCTGTGCTCCTTTTTTTCATGATCTCATGAATCATTTCCCTTGTTTTGGACCTTTATTTTTGAGCTTTTAACAAATGCAGTAACTTTTGTTTTACTAAAAAATAGCACATAGTAAAAAATAATATGAGTTCATTTTAAACATCAAGCAATACAGAAATATATAAAGGAGAATGCAAAATGCCACCCTGATATGTAACTACTATTAATGCTAATTGATAAATATTAACATTTATCTCTCTAGAAGGACATCCAGATAGAAAAGATAAATGGGAACAATTTCCACATGTAGGAACTATAAGCAGGTTAATTTAGTTTTTAAAGTCAGATTTACTGAGGAATAATTTACATTCCGTAAAATTCATCCCTTTTTGGTATACAGTCCTATGAGTTTGGGCAAAATACAGTTATGTAAGCTCTACCACCATCAAGATATAGAATATTATTGTCCACCCTGTAAAGTTCCCTCATGCCCCTTTCTATCACCTTCCCCCTCCCCCAGCTCCTGGCTAAAATTGATCTGATTTCTGTCTCTCTAGTTTTGCTTTTTCCAGAAAGTCTTATAAATGGAATCACACAGGATGCAGTTTTGTGTGTCAGAGTTATTTCATTAGCACAATGCTTTTGAGAGTCTCCCATGACATCGTATAAAACAATAGTTTATTCATTGTTACTGCCGAATGATATTTCATTGTGCCAATGAACATTTTAGAGCTTTTCAGATTACGTTAATGAGTTTTCCCACATTCCTACTTGTACTTACTTGCTAAAGTGGAGAAAGCTTAATTTGAAAAAAAAATTTACCTGATATACATGCATTTTCTTGCATTTTCTTCATCATGAGATCAGTTGGCTTTTCTAAATAGAAAATGCTATCACCAGCAAGAAGAGGTAGCGTGGTTTTTTCTTTTTCTTTTTCTTTTTTTTTTTTAATTTTTAAATATATTTTATTGATTTTTTACAGAGAGGAAGGAAGAGTGATAGATAGTCAGAAACATCGATGAGAGAGAAACATCGACCAGCTGCCTCCTGCACACCTCCCACTGGGGATGTGCCCGCAACCAAGTTACATGCCCTTGACCGGAATCGAACCTGGGACCTTTCAGTCCGCAGGCTGACGCTCTATCCACTGAGCCAAACTGGTTTTGGCTTCTTTTTCAATGTGTATGCAAATTACTTTATACCTTAGTCATATATACTAAAACCCATCAGGGTAATAATAGTAGTAAGACATGTTGTTGTCTAGTTCTTGATTTTAACTAAAAATATTTTAATGTCGTACCTCTGTGGATAATGTTTATTTTTAGTTTTTTGGTAAAGAGTTGCTATATTTGGCTGTCTCCATTTATTTATATTTCTAATGAGCAGAGATTGCTGAATTCTGCCTTGTCAGTTTGTTTGTCTGATTTTTTTTTAATTTTATGAGTTTAGGATAGATAGTTGTATTTTTAATGATCAAATCAAATATATGTGATGCTAATTCTTGGTTTACACCAAATAGAGAGCAATAACATTTAATATGGCTTGTAAATGCATTCAAAGTGTTATGTAACCAGTAATTTCCTGAGAAAAGCAACTTATTAAACAAATCTTTTCTTGTTGTTTTTCTGCTTATCTTGGCTTCTTTATAAAAAGATAACCTTTAGGGTTTTTTAAATCAGCCTTTACTTTTATATCTAATGTGTTTCACAGATTGCAGATTGCAGTAATAGGTTTTATCTCTGGCCCTTTCATGGGTGATTAGTATATGACATTATTAGGGCTGCTGTTTATTTGTGTCCCCAGGAAGCATTTTTAAAGGAAATATCATTATGTTTTTATTCTTCATGATCCAGAGGTCATTACAGATAATTTTGTTCTTTTATTGAAGCAGGTCTCTGACTTACGGCCTCCTTATCCAAAAGAAATCGCATTTCAAAATCCTAAGCTACAGCCATGACTACAAAGAATTAACCAATTAAAAAGATACCTTGTTATTTTAACCTCATCAGCACATTTTGCAATTCCTAATGTTTGATTTGGGGGAACATGGACTATCATTTGGTAGCACTCTAGTTTGTCCAGTACAAACCTGTGTCTGTCATTGCAGCATCCCGCTGGGTTTAGCATTTGTCCCAGGAATTTAATTTTAACTGAATTAGTATTATTGCTGCTGCTGTTGTTAACATAAAAATGTGATAACATTGCCGAAACCGGTTTGGCTCAGTGGATAGAGCGTCAGCCTGCGGACTGAAGGGTCCCGGGTTCGATTCTGGTCAAGGGCATGTACCTTGGTTGCGGGCACATCCCCAGTGGGAGGTGTGCAGGAGGCAGCTGATCGATGTTTCTCTCTCATCGATGTTTCTAGCTCTCTATCCCTCTCCCTTCCTCTCTGTGAAATATCAATAAAATATATTTTTAAAAAAATGTGATAACATTTACATTGCAATAAGGTTTGTTAACACTTGCATTTAAATAAGCCAATAGCATTTAGATCTCTGCTTTATTCTCCCAGGCTCTGCCATGGTCTGGTCTTTTAGTGTGTGAGACACATGAGCAGAGAAAGAAGGCATATTTAGAACGGGCTAAATCTGAAAGCTGACCAGTGATACCTCTTTGCTGTCTCAGGAAATTTTTGGACATATTAAAGCTAATCCTTTCTTCTCAACTATAGACTGAAGGATACACAGTGATGGAAGTGTACAAACGAGACATGAGCATTGAGGGACAGCTAACTCCTCCCAGTCTCAATGGAAGTAGAAATTAGTAAACCCCCTTGTGAATGTGAGAGCATTTTACCAGTGAAGATCAATGTTTAAAATGTATAACATGTTTAAACCTTAAAGTAAGAGTGCTTGCAATTTTTCTAGGATTCTGTCATACCTAAGTACTTTACAGCCATACCAAAAGTTGTACGAAGTACAAAATAAAGAGGAGAATTGTTTGTTATGGCTTAAAATGGAAAAGAATAGAAATGACCACCTGGGGTTCAGAGGTCGTTGATTAAAGTACAGCATTTCCATATTATGACATATGATGCAACTTTTCAAAACAAGAAGATAGATTTGTATATTCTGAGGTTTAAAAAATGTCTTGGAAGTCATGTTCTTAAATGAAAAAAAGACAAGGCAAAGGACATATAGACTCTAAGATGCGACTTGTGATCAATAAAGTCATACCTGCATCCATATGTCAATGTGTAGTCACATACATGTGTGAGCGTGTACCTGAGAAATTCCTGGAAGGTACAGGCACACTGCTCATAGGATTTGCCTCTGGAAAGAGAAGTTGAAGATTAGGGCTAAGAGGATGACTTTCATATTTATTCTCTTTGTATCTGTATTGTTTAACAGAGACCCACATGTGTATAATTTTTTTTTAGCTAAACATGAAAAAAAGGAAAGCCTCCTCTCACCCAGCAGGAGTGGCTCAGATGGTTCAGTGTCATCCTGTGCACAAAAAAGTTGCCAGTTTGATTCCCAGTCAGGACACATGCCTGGGTTTCAGGTTCCATTCCCTGCTGGGATGAGTATGGGAGGAAACCATCAATGTTTCTCACATCAAAGTCTCTCTCTCTCTCTCTCTCTCTCTTTTTCCTCCTCCTCCTCCTCCTCCTCCTCCTCCTCCTCCTCCTCCTCCTCCTCCTCCTCCTCCTCCTCCTCCTCCTCCTCCTCCTTCTTCTTCTTGCCTCTCTCTAAGCATGTCCTCGGGAGAGGATTTAAAAGAAAAGCTGCCCATGTTCTTCATGTGCAGATCCTCAGTTACAGAGTGACACGGGTTGACCACAAGGGGAATCTAAATGCCTCCACAACCTCCAAGAGAATTTGTAGTGCTGTTGTTGTTCTTATTGGTTTGTCTTTGTTTTGTTTTAAGTAGGAGAGTTTTAACTTCAGAGTTGGGTAGATTGTAAAACAAGTGGCTCACATATACCCCCTAGGATGAGAATTTTCAGATGATCTCCAAATGACTGACTCCTTCAAATTTGCTTTGAATCCCCCCTACACTTTCATGATGAAATCTGATTCCATTCAACCAGGTATTCAGCAATAAAAATAAAGACATTCTGCATTTTAAAAAAAATGTTTGCACATAACATGCAAAAAAACAAGGTAGGGGGAAATGTGATAATAGCTATTTAACTTCGGAATTAAATAAACAGCCTTGTCCCTGTACTGGCATCGAGGTCATTCACACAATTAGAGCCAAGGGCACCTAATGGGAGGTTAATGCCAACAGTAACGGAAAACAATGATAGCAATGCTTAAAGTTACAGCAGGATTTATTTATATTTAGCTCTTTCATTTAAAAAAAGTAATAAAATAGCAATAGAGAGTTGAATATGTGTGGGGAGATAGCATTAGAGAATGCCTAGGCCCTAAAGTTGTTACTTAATAACTTAAGCAGGCCCTTAAATATGAGTTTTTTAATTTCAACAACAATAGAAATTTTAAAATCCTAAGTATGTAAAAATGAGAATAGAAAGTCATCCAACCTGCATTTGTTGAACCCTCACTCTGTATCAGGCCCTGTTTCAGGTGGGAAAAACACCTAAATTTTTGCCCTGGGGGTAGAGGGGGCAGGGCTTACGTTCTAATGAGCAGATTCTCTGTAATTCCACTACTTAACCCAGAACTAAAGTATATAGTTTGGGGAATATTTTTTAATCTTTTCTTTTTGTATTTACATATGTATTTTTTTGTATTTGTATTTTTTCACAAAATTGGAATTGTGATGTTTTATACTTAAACTAATGTAGCCATATTTTCTCTATTATTAAATACTAGAGGCCCGATGCATGAAGATTCGTGCAAGAATGGGCCTTCCTTCCCCTGGCTGCCAGCACTGCCTTTGCTCTGGCCCAGAACTGCCTTTCTGCCTTCCCACGCTGCCCAGGAGCTGCTGGGGTGGTGTGGAATGCCTGCGTCGTCGCCATGGTGATGATGCAAGCATCCCACCCCCAGCCACTCGGCACCTGAGTATGCAAATTAACCCTCCAGCTTTGTTGGGTTAATTTGCATACTCACTCCTGATTGCCCAATGGGCATCATGAAGGTATGGTCAATTTGCATCTTTCTCTTTTATTAGTGTAGATTCCTCAACAGCATTATTTCCCTGGCATCATCGTGTGCCAAGTAAACTGTAGTTCATTAAACCAGTCCCTATTGTTTCAAGTCATTTCATTTTTTCTTTCATCATCATAGACAACACTATAATGAACGTCATTGTAAATAAATCTCTGTACAAGTCCAAGACTACTTTTATGGATAAAATATAAAAAGGGAAGTTGCAGGATAAAGGGTTCCAGGATAGTCTTCCATTTCTGGTGAATTAGCACATTATTAAATATTAAAATTAATTCTTGATATAAACCAGCAAACATTTACATAAAGGTAGAAATTTCTATATCTTTTATTTAATTTAAATGAAGGAAAAATTATATTACTTGATTTATATTAGTTTAATTACTTAGAATAAAGTTATGTTTTTATGTAGGTTATGTTTTTGTGTCTGCATAGTAATAGTTCTCCTTAAGAAAATAGCGTAATTTGGTTTTTAAAATTATTTCTTATACCTTATTTTATGGAGCAAATGATTTTTAAAACCATAGTTTTGAACAATATTCAGGATAAATTATGAGCATAGAAGTGCATCAAGCCCCAATCTTTCTCTAAAATATTGATTTTTTTTATACAAAAGCAGACATTGCAATCGCTGCTATGTGACCGCCCCATCCTGCTGGTCAGCACCGGGCAGAAACAGATACTCACTCCCCTAGATTTCTGAATTATGACCACAACACCCTTTCCTGGGTCAAGGTTTTTAAAATTTCAAGTTTAGTTGCCTATAGTATTAAGAATTTCTTATCTGGCTAGATTCATGCTGGAAATTCAAGAGGCAAGGCGAGTTTGTTGACAGCCACCACTCAGGAGAAGGAAAAACAGAAGCAGGTGTCATGAAGAACATACTTCTCCATCCCCAGCTCCATAAGCTCCCAGAAGGTGAAAGACAAACATGTGGTACTGGGATTCAGTCTATCACAGAAGATGAAGAGCGGCTTAAAAATAAAGTCATTGCCATGACTGTAAATGATAGATTCCACAGAGGGGAAGAGAAGTTGGACCACTCTGTAAGTCCTTCTCTGGGTGAACTATTTGGGAAAAACACCTCTTTTGCACAGCATTAATTTTGTAAGAGCATTTATGTAACTATTCATTCTTTTAGAAAATATTTATTGAGTCCTCTATATGCCAGATATTATGCTAAGCACTAACATATACTGATGAATAAAACAGATGCGTCAAGCTTACCTACCATCAATTCATCAGCAAACAGACCAGTAATTCTTACCACAGTGACTCCCTCCACTACAGATAACCCATGAATATGAAGGTGTGATCAGTCTAACCAGCCACTGTCCCCCTAGAAGGAAGCGATTATGAGGTGGAGAGAGCTCCCCCTTCCAGAAAGAAGCCTGTGGGCCCACTTCTGTGAAATAAGATGGAAGTGCAAGAGGAAAAGCACAAAAGCTCCTTTCCCCACCCCCTCCCCTTCCCTTCCTTCCTCTCCGCCCCCTGCTCCTCCCACCCTCTTCAATTTAGGCTCTGTCTCCTCAGAGTTGATTAAAAGATGAATAATTTATTGTTGCATTTTTCTGAGCATCTAAATAATTGAAAACAGAATGAAAATATTTCCCTTGAAAGCTGGTGGCATGTTTTTATTCACCATCACTGTTCTTCATTGCCATCATCATCGGTCATTTATGATATTCAGTGCACTCCAAGCACACACGTGTATATGTAAACCTTGTAAAATTCTCACATCTCTACAAAGGCCGTATTGTTGTCCTGTATGAACTGATGAAGGAACACGGGGGCCAAGGCTATTTATGTAATTTGCCCAGAGTGGCGCCATTGATAACACACAGCCCAGATTCCATCTCCCATGCTATACACCGTGCACCAGCCTCCCAAATGAACTGCAGTTACTGTAGCTTACGCCTCTTGGATGACAGCGGCCTATAGGAGGAACCATTGGATTTCTCTTCTTTCCCTTGTATTTATCCCCAAAATAAATCAAGACAGAAGTTCTATTCAAGAGTAGCATCCGAATATGAGAATGAGGGAAGATGCCAACTTGATATAATTTTAAAGCCTATTATACTTTTTAGATAAAAAGTTCCAACATAAATCTATGCTACTTCTAATATTTCCTAAAGGAAAACCTCTAGGACAGTGGTCGGCAAACTCATTAGTCAACAGGGCCAAATATCAACAGTACAACGACTGAAATTTCTTTTGAGAGCCAAATTTTTTAAACTTAAACTTCTTCTAACGCCACTTCTTCAAAATAGACTTGCCCAGGCCAAAAACCGACTTCTGCGCATGGGCCATGAAGTTTCAATCGCACTGTATGTGCGTGCCCGCACGTGGTACTTTGTGGAAGAGCCACACTCAAGGGCCCAAAGAACTGCATGTGGCTCGCGAGCCGCAGTTTGCCGACCACTGCTCTAGGAGAACCCGGGAGAGAGAGGTCGCCTCTGCACGTAAACCAGGGACTGTCATTAGCCATGGAAAGCTGCTATTTGTTGCCCCAGAACACTGGCGCAATATTGGGGGCTGTGCGTCAGACGACAGGCCTACTTCCAAACCAGAGCTCCTCAGGTGAGAAGATCTCTGAACCCCCAGAACCTGCACACGGACTGCAGCCGTTAACACCAAGACAGCCTGTAGGTGGGAAAAGCAGCGGCCATGGGGTCCCCGGGCACACGCCCACCACAGTCACTGTCACAACCGCTGCTCCTCAGCAGCAAAAGCCGTGAAAGGAAGAAGATGCAGAGCCCCATGCGGAGGAGGCCACGCATGCAGGTCTCAGGAATTTGAGCGTTTCGGGTGTCCACAGTTCCAGTCTATTCCTTCTAGTATCAGGGTCAGCCTCCAGTATTTACAGTTTATCAGGGCTTGTTGCTTTATCAGGCCTTTTAAACAAGTAAAGGGGAAGCTACGTTTGACATTCCTCACAACACTTGAATAGCTACTTAAATCCTTGTGTTGTTCTAATTTGTAAAATCTACGCTATTCTGTTCGTACTGTACGGTAGGACCCTTGTATTGTAGGATTGTTTCATGGGCTCAGTGTCATTTATTTTCAGTCACAAGCACTCCTTATTCTCAGAACTGAATGTGCTGAAAAAGTCTCGTGTGGCTCACGTTTTGTTAAGGTATAAGAAAACAGGATTATGTTTGGAAAGTGCCTGGCACTATCCCATTAAAAGACTATATGGAAACATTGGTTTGGGTACAGGGGTATATGCTACTGTAGTTTCATTGATGCAGAAGATACATACTAATTGCTTTTTGATAATTGCATTAACTTTCTTTTTTTAACTTTATTGAGATATAATTGACATTTAACCCTGTGTAAGTTTAACGTGTAGAACTTATATACTACAAAATAATTACCATCTTAGCTTTAGCTAACACCTCCACCACATTGCATAGCCACCATTTCTTCTTCGTGGTGAGAACACGTAAGATCTACTATTTTAGCAACTTTCAATGCTATAGTACAGTGTTATTGCTATACAGTAGACCCCAGAACTTATCCATCTTATAATTGCAAGTTTGTATTCTTTGACCAATCTCCCCTTTTCCTCCAACTCCCAGCCCCTGGTGATCGCAATTCTACCCTCTGCTTCTTTGAGTTTGGTTTTTTGTGATTCCACATGTGAGATCAGACAGTATTTGTCTTTGTCTGACTTGTCTCACTTAGCATAATGCCCTCAAGGTCCATTCATGTTGAGGCAAACAGCAGGATGTTCTTCTTCCTCATGACTGAATAATCTATAATAACAAAAGCATAATATGCTAATTAGACCGTCCTTCTGGACGATTGTCCAGATGAAGCCGGGCCTGTCAGGGAAGCCCAAGTCCTAGGTGCCAGAGGGAAGCCAGTGCCAGCAGCCGGGGCAAGGAAGGCCTACTCTTGCGTGAATTTTGTGCATCGGACCTCTAGTATTAACATATATGTCTGTGTACAGCATCTTTTTTATCCATTCATCCACTGATGGGTTCTCAGGTTGTTTCCACTTCTTGGCCATTGTGAATAATGCTGCGATGAATATGGAAGGGCAGGCATCACTTCTGTTTTCGTTTCCTTTGGAAATTTACCTAAAGGTGGGATTGCTGGACCAAATAGTGGTTCTATTTTTAACTTTTTGAGGCACCTCCATAGTAGCTGCACCAATTTACATTCTCATCAACAGTGCATGAGGGTTCCGTTTTCTCCACATCCTCCCAAACACTTGTTATCTGTTGTCTTTTTTACAATGGCCATTCTGACAGGCGTGGGGTGCTGTCTCACTGTGGTTTGGGTTTGCTGCATTGACTTTCGTTTGGGAAATTACTTCCTTTGAGTCCCTGAAATGTATTTGAGGGTCTAGTAATCATCAATGTGCATATGGAAAGAAGCTAAAGCAAGAGAATGAACAATGTCACTTAACCTCATTTTCTCAAACCCTAACACAGTGATGGGGACAGAAGAGGTGCTTGGAAAGTTTAAAAGAATGAAGGCGGCTTCTTTCCTTAAGGTTCATGGAATGATTTAGAAAAACAAATCCGTGAGTAGCATAGGTTCTAGGAAAAGGGTGACAGTGTGCTCCTTCCAACCAATAGCAACACCTCACCAAAGTGGATCCACCTGGCAACACTCATGATCCCAGCACCTTTGAAAGGTGGAGATAGTTCACAGCAGAAGGCACCTGAGTAAGCAAAGCCGGAGCCCCACACGGTCCTCCTCGAGTCGTCAGTGCAGCATCTGTCTAGCTACGCTGACCTCGGAAACTTGCTGGGCAGGGTTTTCTGATGCTGCCAGCAGTTTGGTCTCATTAGAGACACAGTTACTGTGATCCAAGTTCAAGTGGGATCAGAGACAAACAGTTTGAAACATAACACTAAAGGAGTGGTTGGCTTCCAATTATTTCCAGCGAGTTGGGATAAAAACCCATGAATCCTAGAGTGGATCATGAACAGAAGAGAAGCAGGAAGCAGAGAGTGAAGGGCTTTCCGGAGGAACAAGGCGGGAAGCGGGGAAGGCAGGCGGTGATGTGCTTGTCTGTGCGTATCTTTCATCTCCTGAAGACAGCGTGTGTCTTGCAATTCCCCTAAGCAGGGAACCCATCTTCTCATTGATGTCCATCTGCATTCATTCGCAAACTATGGACACTGTATAATAGCAATTATATTTTCCTTACTTAAAGGCAGATGTTTGGGTCATACAATAGCTCAACGAGTTTGAAAACGTGCTGTTTGGTCAACTCTGTAAATTACTGTAGTGGCTGGTTGTTACAATTATTTTATTTCTAATGTACAATGCAGTTCATTGAAATCTTATCCTCTCTGTGAGATTTTTTTCAACTTTTTATTCCCCTGAAGCTTATAAACATAAAGGAAGGGACAGAGGGGTGTATGTTTTATGGCTACCTTTTATTTGAAGAAAATGTTGGTAAAGTAACTGACACATTTATTTTTTTAAAATATATTTTATTGATTTTTACAGAGAGGAAGGGAGAGAGATAGAGAGTTATAAACGTCGATGAGAGAGAAACATCGATCAGCTGCCTCCTGCACACCCCCTACTGGGGATGTGCCCGTAACCAAGGTACATGCCCTTGACTGGAATCGAAGCCGGGACCCTTCAGTCCGCAGGCCAATGCTCTATCCACTGAGCCAAACCGGTTAGGGTGGAACTGACACATTTAAATGATTCTTCAAAGAAACCCATTCTCCCAGAAATAGAAAGAGAATCTTCTTCATTTTGCACCTGGGAAATTTGCTAAATGTGAAGAGTCAAAAGCAGAAATGAGGCCCCATTTCCAAGTTCCAAGATCTGTTCATGAGAATTTATTCATTGCCTGGTGACTATGGCAGGCGCTCCAAGTTGTCTACCCAACAGCCAATCTCTTTTCTTACCAAGAGAGCCCCAGTTGCATTTGAAGTGATAACACGACAAGTAAAAACTACATTTCTCAGCATCTATTGCAGCCAGTTGGGTCAATGAACCATGAGCATAAGTCACTGCATGGGATTCAAGAAACATTGGTCTGTGCCTTATTGTCCTTCCTGCTTTCTCCCTCCTCTTGACTGGACAGTGAATGTGACCGCCGAGGTTGCAGCTGCCATCCTGTAAGAGCCAAATATAAGGCCAGATGCTAAGGATGACAAAGCACAAAGATAGAAGGAACTGGAACAGTGAGAATACAGGGGGTCCTTCATATAAGTCTAGATTTACCCACCACATAGGGTAGAAAAAAATAAGCCCTTCATTTGTTTAAACTGCAGTTATGTGGGTTTCTCTTATTGATTGAATGAATACCCTAAATAAAAGAGTGTCCACATGCTGTTCCTCAGTAAACCAGAGAGACTAGAAAAACAACTTTCTATCAATTATTTATGTCATCTCTGGTCTTAGCGTCCGCTGGTTAACTTAGCATCTGCCTGTCTATTGGGTCCTGGCTCTGTGACAGGCGCCCATCCTTCCCCGGTGCTTGTCCATTTGTTTTCACTTGTTCACCACCAAAGGCTGGTTCCTTCCCAACAGTCTGAGCATTCAGAGCGTTGCTGTGATTGTGCGTTTGCCTCATGCTCCAGAAATCAGTATTGTTTCTCCTCTGGATTTTACTCCAGAGGACTTTGTTTGCCTTTAGTATTTTGTTCTTATAGCAGAACATTCTGACCTATCTTGAATGAACATCAGATTTATATCTGACAAATTGCCCAATCACTGCCCAAGACCAAGGATTTTTCTGTCCTGGTTCAGAATTTCTGTCCTGGTTCAGAAGCAATATTTTCTGGTAGTTACCTGACACAGTGTGACATCCTCCTGGTGACAAGACAATCACCCTGCCACTGAATTTTGCCACAGACCTTGAGATTTTCTCTCTTCCACTTAGCGGGCTTTATAGAAAGGGGTTGGGTATAAAAAAATATTACAACCGGTGACGGTACAAAAAAGATGGCACGTAGCCAACAATCCACACCTTAAATAGCTGTGAGTGATTTACTGAGATATCAGTGTGTCTGTGTGCTCTCTGCTCTTTCCCTTCATGCGTCTCACCCCAACATGAATTCCTGAGATTTGAGGGGTTTGCTCTGCAGAAAGTAGAGGGTTTCTATTTCTGCTCTACTTTAGTCCTCTGACTTCCTGTTAAAACTTAGAGGCATTTCCTGTCTTTTATAGGGGCTTAAATAAACTGTCCTGAAGGGAGGAAAGAAAGGACTTGGCCTTCGAAGGCTTCCCACGGGGCGAGATTTCATAACCAATGAGATGGAGGGGGTGGTATTTGTCCTGTGAGTAGCCTGGGGACGTGGTGGGATCTCAGAGAGCTGGCTGTGACATGGCCCTAGAGAGGGTGCCTCCTCGGGGCATAGATGCTCCAGCTTCACCAGGGACCTCCAAAGCCATGTCTGGCAGCAAGCAGCAGAGTCCCCAGACCTGAAAGTAAGAGAGAAACTAGATAATGAACCGATGGCATTTGTACTCAACACTGGGGTCTCGCCTCAGTGCTTCTGGGTCCAGAAAGACACCTTTGCACAGCACAGATGTGGCTTAAGGAACAAGCTCCAGTACTGACTCAGGTTTCCATTCATGCCAGTCCGATGTTGACATCAAGTTGTCTTAAACAACAGAGACATGTGATCAGCCCTCCCACCTACTTCTCGGACTGAGATTCTCACCCTACAATACTGTTTCTAGAGGAAGTGAAAGATCTGCAAATACAAATCTCACAGTTGAGTCCCCTCCAACCTGGCACTTTTTAGCTCTACTGGTGCCTGTGTCTTATCAGGTGACTAGGGATCACCTTGACATCACTCAGAGTCTGGATTACTTAACAATAATTACTTACCCCTTGGCTAATAGGAAGTACCATTTTGACCTTTAAAATAACTTCAGTGTTTTAGTACCCACGGCACTGCCCCTGAATGAGACCTCTTCTCATTCAAGCACTGCCAGTTATTATTTTCTCAGAACCTGGGGTCCTGCCTTCATTCCGGAATTCTGAAATTGAAACAACCAGCTAAAATAGACGATTCTGATTAAGAAATGTGCATTTATCAAAGTCAGAAATTCAGGGAAAAGTAGCAATGGCAGTAATCTGTATGATTTATTGAGGTTGCTAGCCAACTATCAAGATGAAAAACAAATATATTTGCTGTGAAACATAATTTGTCATACTGATTAGAATTAAGAATTTTGAAATGGAGAAAGAAGGGAAAATGAGGGAAAAAAAACAGCTCTGTCTCACCTCAAAAGAATTTTTAAAAAATAATTAGAACTCAATGCGTTAAAACAGAGCAGTCTCAATTTCTATAAAGCAAGCAAAATGAATCTGTTATTACCTCCACTATGTATGATGGGACAAGAAACAGGAAGAAAAAAAGTGATGCCCTCAAATCAAGTTCATGGCCCTTACAAAATCAAATGTGCATTAAAAGCAATAGATAGTGTGAGTGTATAACTGTTTGCATCCAAGAAGGGCAGTTCTATTGAACTCAGACTCATTTCCAATGTAAGATATTTTATTTTAAGTGTTGTTGCTTACAATTGGATTAACTGAATTAGAAAGAAAATGAAATTTGGTTTGGAACCAGCACTCCTTCTTGGCTTCCTGATTAACACTGAACTTGCTTTGTTCGCTGCGAGGCTGGGAACATTGGCCCATTTAGTCTCAAGACTGGGACTCACCCAACACCAACTTCCCCCAGCGCCCGCTGGTAACAGTTACAGTATTTTATAATGCCAGCTGGCCAGTAACCACAGAAACCAGGGCAGGGATTAGAAAACATCAAAACCCTCTCAAATATGACTGCAATTCTGAAGCTTTCTAAGCCTCTGGAATTTCCCTTGGCAATTTGCAGGGATCAGGATCTGCACTTCCTGGGTGAGAGTTCAAGAAGACACATGGCAGAAAGCCTGGTCGGATCATGTCACTTATAGCCAGTTTCTCCTTCAGAGCCAAACCTGTTCCATCAGTAAAAGAAAAACCCCAGCACCGAGCACAAGAGAAACAAAGTCACGTTCACCTAAAAAGAGCTAGAACTGTGGCATTAAGGTATCTGGTAAACATTGGGGGCAGAATTTAAAATCCAGTTGTGCTATCGCTAAGCTGGGGTTCTTCGAGATGAGAACTAGAGGTTAAATTAGGGAAGACTGCAGACAAATATGAAATGATTGAGGTGGCAGGAAACTTCTACAAGTTAAGGTAGGAGGACACTGAAATTTTCCTGAGTAAAGATTTCCTTTAATGAAGATACTCTTGGAAGTGGTACTGTGCAATTTTCAATGGTCCCAGTCCAGAATATAATAGCTCTCTCTCTTTCTCTGCGCACGCGTGCGCGCGCGCGCACACACACACGCACACACACACACACACACACACACGCACACGCACACACACTGAGTCCCTCTGAGTTGTGTTGATTTACAGGCCCCAGGGGAGACAGGGAATAGTTAATCTGCTGATTTTAGGGCCCAGATTTGTGCATGGCACTCAGTCAAGAGTGCCATAGTTGCCAAAACCGGTTTGGCTCAGTGGATAGAGCGTCGGCCTGCGGACTGAAGGTTCCCGGGTTCGATTCCGGTCAAGGGCACGTACATTGGTTGCAGGCACATCCCCAGTGGGAGGTGTGCAGGAGGCAGCTGATCGATGTTTCTCTCTCATCGATGTTTCTAGCTCTCTATCCCTCTCCCTTCCTCTCTGTAAAATATCAATAAAATATATTTAAAAAAAAAAAAAAAAAAAAAAAAAAAAAAAAGAGTGCCATAGTATTTCCATAGCTGGGCTAATTCCGGGCCTTGGTGAAGTTGGCAGTGCCAGGGGTAGGGGGCAGAAGGGCCAGGGATGAAAAGCAGGCCTGGTGGAGTCAGGTGAGGGTGCTGCCCTCCCAGGCTCC
Source organism: Plecotus auritus (assembly GCF_963455305.1). Lineage (NCBI taxonomy): Eukaryota > Metazoa > Chordata > Mammalia > Chiroptera > Vespertilionidae > Plecotus > Plecotus auritus. The sequence continues at coordinate 10,081,333 of NC_137772.1, read as the reverse complement.
CAGGCAGGAGAACAAAAGGCCAGTGTGCTATTGTTCCTGGTCTCTCACGTCCCAGTCAACTGAGTTGGAGGTTGATAATTAAACTTATGGGAACTCTTCTCTCTTAGTGTTAAAGGCAACTCTAAATTAGTCCACCTTGGCAGCCACATCAAAGATAGGAAAGCACAGAACAGAAAGATGCCCAAGGTAATGTCTAAGCTAAGCATGCATGTTGGGAGATAAGCAGGTTGCAAGAACTGGGGCAGGCAGGGCAAGGTGCAAGTTTATCCCAAAGCACCCCCTCTAACTTCTGCTGCTGCGTGCCAGCTTATATTAATCTTCACTCCCATTCCCATTGCAGACCACCGCTTTCTCCACCACAGTTTATTTGCTGCCATGAAGTTGCTTTCTTTGGGTCAATTGTCCAATCATGCCTTGCCCACCCCTGCCTCCCAGGTCCTTAGAACTTCATTTGATTAAACAAATCTAGCGAGAGCTAAGGGTGATGATTTCAAATCCTCATATGTTCTTGGCCTCACAGTTATTTCCTTGGTTGCGTGAGATTTTTTTCTTTTTCCTGAGGTATGTTTTCACCCTCCTGGCTTTTTATAGTATTAGGGGAACAATGACCTCATTCTCTCCAGTTGATAATCGTGGCATACTTTTTATAACTTGAAAAGGCATCTGCTTATTGATATGGGGGTTAAAATTAGCTCTAACGCAAGTGCTAGCTACCGCATGTCTCGCCTTATCTCGTGGAGCAAAATAAGTAAGATAGAAAATACGTGAAGAGCGTGGCTCAGTCTTTGCAAATGATAATCTGTGTTCCGGTCGGGACCTTTGTCTTCTTTTCATGCTTTATTTCACAGCTGAAAACATAAAATAAAGAACCCAGTGTCGCTGCACATCTAAATAGAATAAAGTGGGGAGGAAATAGAAGTCCTATAATGAAGAGGTCACGTTTAATTCAAAACCATAGTACCTGACAGTTGACTAAAAATGTGGAAAGTGACAAGCTGGTCTTTTTCTATGGAGATGACACAGATCTGCCACCGATGTGCAAACCTCAGTCACATCTCCTGTGGGGTCCTCCTCTGCTTAGAAATCACAGAAATACCATTCACACGAGGCAGTTTCCATCCTCAACAAGAGGAAGGATGATCGATGAACTTATGGAGCCTGATAATATAAGAAACCTGAAAACTGAACAATTGTAATAATTTTATGCAATAGCACTAGTATTTCTAAACTCATGTGTAATATAACTTACTCCTACATGGATAAAAAAGCAACACATTTAACATGTGTTCTGTTGATTATGAGTTCATGCTGCTAGGATGGTGGGTTGCAAATCGTGATAAATTCCATAATGAAATGAGGACTGGACTTTGTGCAATATTGCAATTGTGTACTCACTTATCGGACTCCCTGAATGAATCAAAATATCCTTATAAGACCGACTGCCTATTATTTTTATCACCTCAGTACCCGGCACACAGCCTGGCACACACAGGCACTTGATAAAGGTTTATTGTCATTCAGATGATCCACATTAATGAAAGGCAGATCCCATAATTCTTATTCCAGCCCAGTGCTCTTTTTAAATGTTTGAATACCATACTTCTCCTATTGTAAACATGCAAATGCCATGTGGGGGGATTTAGTCTAATCAGCACTGAACACATTAGGGAAACATATTTTAAGCTATTTGAGAGCTTTCCATTACTCTCTCCCCATCCCATCTCACCACTGGCCTGGCCTGCAGGGCACTGTACTGGCAGGGAAGAGAAGGTATACAGAGGGTGGCATTAGACCACTGAGCGAGTGACCTGCCAGGGTCCAAAGGCTCGGAAAGGTAGGTGGGGTTAGAAGACAAATTTCCCAGCTGCCCAAATCTAATTATGTCCAGGCTTCCTCACCTGTCCAGAGGTCAGGTGCCCCTGAGGAGCAAACACCCCCCCCCCCCCCCGCCCTCAGTGTAGGGCGAACACCAAGGAGGGGGGGCGGGGCTGGGAATAAAGACAGAGAGAAGAGGCAGAGCCCCTAAACTTCACCTTTGTGCAGAAATGATCTTAGAATATGTGCCATTCATTCAAGAACCACGCTTTCTTGCATAATGTGTGTGAGACTTTGTCTGGGCTTGTCAAATGCTTTAAAACGAATCACACGAGCTGCTACCTTCAGGGCACAAAGACCCGAGTAAGGGAGGCAAGGGCTATGCCCAAAGGACCACACAGCCAGGCAGGCAGTGACCTCAGCCACAGGAGGGCCCTCGGTGAACTCCTGCTCACCCCATCGTCCCCTCCTCTGGACGATGCTCCCAGTTGCTCCCCCATTATCAAGAATCTACACAGCAGGCAGAGTGTTCTGTATAAAGTACAAATATGTCCCTTTGCTCTTTGCACTTATTTAATTAATAACCTGCAATAATAAAATCCAGGTCCATCTCCCCACCTCTAAGGGGCTGCCCTCACTCTATTTCTCCAGCCCCTTTCTCACCGGTTTCCTCTGACTCTTGCCCTGCCCACGCCATCGTCTCTGGGTTTCTCAGGTTCTCTGAACTGCCCTCTGATCCCGGGGACCAGACACATCCTATCTTCCTAGAACACTCTTCTCCCAGATGTTCTCCTGGCTTTCCCATTCACTGAGGTCTCAGCATAAATGCCCTTTTCAAACAAGCCTCCACAGGCTTTATTATCTCCATGACACTCCTCATTATCTGAAATTGTTGACTATTAATCTGTTAATTGTTTGTTTATGTGTCCATCTCCCCCTGCACTGGGAGGCAAGCTCCCTAAGATAAGGAACCAGGTCAGTCTTGTTTACCCTGTGCCTCATAGGGGGCTGGTGATTTAGAGAGACTCAACAGCTATTTCCTCAATTAATGAGTGGATCTTCTTCCTCTCTCTCTCTCTCTCTTCTGTCTTCATTTGCTCAGTATATTTTTGTGTGATTCCATTTCATCTCCAGTGGAAAGTTTCACAGAACCAACAGCTGCTTACACAGTCACCAGGAAACTTTTTATTTATGGATCACCTTCAAGCAACCTCCAAAGTTAAATAGATTTTTTAAAAAGAGTTAATGAATTATGGAAAAAAATGTTTAACATGTGGTTAAAATTGTAAAGACTCGCCCTAGCCCAGCCATGGGCAAACTACGGCCCGCGGGCCGGATCCGGCTGTTCTATCCAGTTCTCTTGCTCTCCCCTCCGCTCCTTTACTTTGAATTTATATTAGTTCACACAAACACTCCATCCATGCTTTTGTTCTGGCCCTCCGGTCCAGTTTAAGAACCCATTGTGGCCCTCGAGTCAAAAAGTTTGCCCACCCCTGCTCTAGCCAGTTTGGCTCAGTAGATAGACCATCAGCCTGTGGACTGAAGGGTCTCAGGTTCAATTTCAGTCAAGGGCACATACCTCGATCCCTGGTTGGGGCTCCTGTAGGAGGCAACCGATAGATATTTGATGTTTCTGTCTCTCTGTCTCTCCCTCTCCCTTCCACCCTCTCTAAAAGTCAATGGGAAAATATTCTGGAGTGAGGATTAACAACAAAAAATTATAAAGACTCAGTGTCATTTTTATCTATCATTCATCTCTCTAAATGAGTCATAGCTTTTGTTTCTTTACTTGCCCGTTGGTTATTTCCAAGATACTAGAAATAATAGCCACCAGTGCCTTCGGTGTTGTTTATTATCCACACTCTTGTTGCCTCAAGTCCTGATCCCCTGCACTTTATCTTTTCACTTCTCGGCCATCTCTTATTTGTCACCTACAATGCACCAGGCCCTGAGAATAAAAGGTTGACTTATAAATGGTCCCTGGCCTCAGGAAGCGCGCAGGCCACTAGAGAAGACTGGCGTGTGAACCATTGTGGGACATGTAGGGGTGTGGGCAGTGGATTAAGAGATGTGAGGTGAGCAGCAGGCATGAAGCAGAACATACACTCAGGGTGCCATGCTGAAATCTTTGAGTTTTTCCCATGGGAAAAATGACCAATCAAGGTGTTCATTTTCCACTCTGAGGAATTCTAATAAAGCCATAGTCCATTAGCAGAATGAGTTTAATGTCTTCAGTCTTTTTAACGGAAGTTAAATCCTATTAAGGCCAATAGTGTGTTTTCTAAAGACTCTGAAGCAACCTCCTTGCAGACAATAAAATAAGCCAAGGTGGGTGATTGTTGTTGGATGTGCAGTTTCCTGCCATTTTTCTCATCCCTCTGTTTCCCACCAGCCCTTTGGGTTCAGGAAAAGCTAGGATGCATAAATGGACTAATTCCAATAATGAAAAATTGTAAAGGTTTTATAGGGACTAATAAATAAATAGACATTCCAAGGCATCATCAGAGACGTCTAACTACCTAAACTCTTCTTGATGTTCTTAGCCTTGTTTGCTTTCTTGTCAGGAATAAAGTCACAAGGAAAGGAAATGAAAAGCTGTCATATTTTTTTTGCCATACCTTTTGAATTTTTCTCCATTTATTACATACAGTAAGTTCCTGAAGCCAGTTAATTCTTTAGATGAAAGTGCATTTAGTTTGTGGATGTTATTACTCGGTAGGTGATGTGGGTTTCTTTAAAATCTCTTCTGCATCGCTCCCTTAATGGCACGCTATGAAATGCTGGCTTTCCTGAGAGAAACCAGTGTTTAAGACAACCTCAGCAAAAAGGCAATTTATGGGCCTGGTGGAAAGGCAATGTGTCCAATGAAATCTGCAACACCCAACAAATGCAAAGTGCCTGGTTCTATTTACCATAGCATTTTCATTTCTGCTACCTAAGGGGAGAAATGGTGAGAAATACGAAAACAAGTAGTAAAGAAAGAATTGTAACTCATGATGCTAGAAAAAAAGAGGGACTTTGACACCAGTGAAACACCTGTAGATTTACAAAACTCAAAAGGTTTTGGCTGTTGATCAGAGAGCAGGGTGATATTAAAAGAGAAGGGAGGGGAGTAAGGAGGAAGTAACTTCTACTGTGTGTCTTCTATGGGCCCAGCGGTGACCTTGGCATATTCATTCATAATCCTATTTATTATCTGGCACAACTTTGAATCACAATCAGATGGTATTACTGGGATTGAACCTGTAACAACGTTAAACTCAATGAGTTGAGTAACTTGAGCTGGCCGCAGAGCTGTGTGAGAGACGGGATTAGGTTCCAGCCTGAGCCTGAAGCCCATGACCTTTCCACGTCATGACGCCGCTTCTTGCTCTAGCCCAGGGACATCTAGGTAAGATGCAGGATTTAAGTTGGACTTTGGACTAAAGAGTAACAGAGGAAATGTAAGAAATGCACTGATTTGTATCCTAGTATTTATTTATTAGAATTTTAAATTAGTCATAAACCGCTAAATTTGGGGGGGGGGGAATGGAGTGTTGTAATCTACAATGTAGATTTATATTCAATTTCCATTTATTGGGTGCCACACACTAAGACTCACAAAGGCACATTCCTTTTCTCATTAAAACAGTGCTTCATTCCACAAACCCGACAATCACAGCAGTGCTTATCTTTGACAACCAATCCTAGGCCGCCTCAAGCACCTAAAGGAAAGGGCAGCTGAGTGCTCAGCTAGTAGCCCAGATGTAAACGACCACAGCGGACGTCACCGGTGGGATTGTGCGGTGGAGGAGGCCTTTGGTGGAAAGTGAGATCTGGGAAGGATTTAGGGAGAAGACCAACATGTCATCAGGTGCAAACGCTTGGTGCTTATTCGGCTTTGATTCCTGATGATGCTTCAGGGTTTATACTTACGAAGACAAACAGACCCAGGGAGTGTGCGTTCAGAAAGTGCTTCCCCGACTGTTTTGCTTGACAGTGAAGGAAAGTGGGTAGCAGAGCAATGTGCTTGAGGAGATGAAAAGCCCTTGATTAGCAGCCAAGAAGCCTCCTAATGAAATGACATTTCCCTCCAGGGAGTTCAAGTGGCTCATAGAACCTAGTGCTCTCTGTGGAAAGTGCCTGTGTTTGTTTGTTTGAAAGTGCTCTGAGGTGCACTTCATCAGCGTTGATACAGACGTAAAGGTGGCCCCCAAACAGATGAATTTGCACATCCCTTAAGGAGCGAAGCAAAAGCTTTGTCTGCATCCCACACCTGGGTGTCAATGAGAATGATTTACTGTGTGCACATCCCCGAATGAACTCCTCATAAGCCTTAGGTCTGCAGAGAGGGACCGCCATATGTTTTAGCCTGAAAACAACTAACAAGTTTTCATTTTATCTCCTAAAATCTTGGGGAGAATGTAAGAGTGTATTGTGAGCAAAAACTATGCCCCGAACAAAATAAAGAAGTTAATTCTTGGAAAAATTAATAACCTCTGATGATTTTTGCAGAGGTGAGTAAACTATTAGACTATGATTTTTATGTACTATCATTTAAATGTATATATAAGAGATTACAGTTTTTGCGATGACTTCATAAAAATGTGTGCATATAAAATGCTTTCATTTGGAGATGAGAAACCCACTATTATTATGAGTAGTTTGAAATGAGTAGAAACTACTTTCATGCTGTGGGAGAGTTTCAAGGGCACCCAAGGGCAAGAATGCATTTGGAGTCAGAGACTAGCAATCTCTCCCCGCTTCCCCCATCTCTGTATCTCCCTTTCTCTCTGAGAAGCTTCTTCATCCCTCTTCCTTACTGGGTAGGATTTCTTCAGCCACCAGAGAATTTCCAGTTGTGCACCTCACTCATCAAGAGAATGTCTGCCTGTCACTGGCTTGATTCCTGGTCAGGGCACATCCTAGGGTTTGCAGCCCAATACCCAGTAGGGTGCATGCAGGAGCAGCAGATCAATGTTTCTATCTGTCTATCCATCTCCCTTCCTCTCTAAAAAACAATAAAAATGTATTATTTTTTTTTAAAGTGAGAATCAGTCTGAGAATCTTTTAGCTCCAACTTTAGTCTCAAAATAGACACATTTTATTTCATTAAAACATCGTGATTTGCTCCACAAACTCAACAACCAAGACAGTGTCCTATCATCTTTTGACAACTAACCATAGTTAACCCCACATGACTAAAAGAAAACAGCATCTTAATGCTAAACGAGTATCCAGATGTCAATGACCACAGCAAGTGCGATCTTGCCTCTCTGTAGACAGTGGTCATTCCCCCAAGCAGTCAGCTGTAGCCAGGGGTTCAGGTTCACAGCGGGGTGAATATGCTGCTGTGCCATTAGAACAACATGCATTTAGAGGAACACAGCCACCACCACCCCCAAAAAAAAGATGAGGTAAGAAAATTCAAGACGTCTACCTCAAAACCGACACAATTAGAGACTTTATTTCAAATGGGACTATTGCATTTTGTAGCTAAACTTCAAAACAAAAAATTATGACCATTAGTCTTTTTCATAGTCTCTGTGAACTGTCTCTGCCCTCCACGCCCCACCCTTCCCCCCACACACACCCTCGCTGATGAATGACTGTTCACCTTCAAAACTCAGCTCACATTTCTACTCTCTCTGGGATGCCTTCCTCAACTCCTCCCTCTTTACTTCAAAACTTCTAATGGTGCATACTTGAAAAAAGCACTTGTCACACTCTTTAGTGATTACCAATTTAAAGACCATAATGGATGATTTGTGTATTGAGTATTTTAATTCAGAGACTATTTTCTGAAACTCTTATGTAAAGATAAGCTTCAGTAGTACCCTGGTTACTCTTTAAGTAACCTAAGAATAACATCTGAAGATGATAGCTAGAGATAGATGATAGATAGATAGATAGATAGATAGATAGATAGATAGATAGATAGATTTTTTAAAAATCAATTTGGTGCTTACTGAAAACCTTACCAAAAGTCCTAAACACGTCAATTATACCTCAATTAAAAAGAGAGCAAGTGTCGACCTCTGAACCAGGAGGTCATGGTTTAATTCAGGTCAAGGGCACATGCCCAGGTTGCAGGCTCACTCCCCAGTAGAGGGCATGCAAGAGGAAGCCAGCCAATTATTCTCTCTCATCTTTGATGTTTCTATCTCCCTCTCCCTCTCCCTTCCTTCCTCTCTGAAATGAATAAAAATATATTTTTTAAAAGAGAGAGAGAATGAATTAGTGAGAGCAAGAAAAAAAAAATCCTAGACACACAACAAAGACTCCATAGTTTTACCTTCAGCTTAGAAAATACAAAAAAAAAAAAAAAAAAAAAGTGATTTTCCTTATTTCCTCCTTAGACCTGTCCAGGGTTCCTAGGTGTCAGCTCCACTAAAAAAGAATGTTCTCGCACACTCTCTGTGTTTCTATTATATGTCTGGTAGTATGGTAATACTACACGAGTATTTCTAAGACAGCATTTGAGAACTTTGATAAATATAATATAGAGAAAGAAATTCTGACACTTGTTTTATATCTCATATAAAAAAGTTAAGTTGACATATTTCTCCACGAAAGTGGACACAAGATATATCTCATTCAGGTATCCCTTGTATGTCCCCCCTTTTTATACCCGTGAGAAAGAAAGAATTACACAGCTGCCTTCATCTGTCACCATGTAGGCAGCTATCCCAGGCATACTCATAGTACACATTTAGGGTGTGGTAAGAATCCTACGTATGAACTAAAAAGGGCCAAGATCATGCCTCAAAAGATACCAGAATAACCTACTTTCTGGTTCTACACATTATGTCATTTTAAAAAGACATAAACTTCTTCCTAAACAACTTAGAAAAAGTTATTTTATTTCTTTTAGCTTCCATTTCTTCATCCATAAAATTAACTTCATGATACCAGATTCCCTGGATGGTTGTGATGTTTGATATTATTTATCTGAAACTCCAACTACATATGAAGTGTCATTTCCCTCCCTGTGCTCTTCAAGTTCATAATGATACTCAGGTAGGAAGCCCAGGGCCGCACGCGTAGGTACACTCCCAGGAAACAGGCATTCTACACCCGTATGTACACAACACTCACTCAGTGTGCATGCTTGGCCGTTTATTTCCCCGACCTGCTCCCTCACCATCCCCTAAGTATGCATGGCAGGGGCAAAAGGAGGGGATGCCTACCAGAACCCAGAGGCCCAACGGAGTGGCGATTTGCTTGGTGGTAAATAATTTAAAGCACTGTTTTTATATTAATACAAATAAACAAGAAAGGGAAGCCACAAAGGTATTGCATGCTAATGAAAGACCGCTTTCACTTCTCCCCAGACCCCCAAGGTCTGAGTCCACTGGTCTCTGCTTAGGGTCTTGGTGGACGTGAGGAGCACCAGGTGTGAAACATCGGAAAGAGCTGTGAGTGGAACGATGTAGCTTCTGCGAGCCCACAAATTCAACCTGACATGCAACTCCAATGAGGAAATACACTCCTCTTTGCAAGATTTTTCCTGACATTCAAGGAAATCTCTGGAAAGCTACAGCAACACGGAAACCAAGGAACACGACACTATACTAGTAAAAACAACCAGATGACGTGCGTTTTCTAGGACAAACCCAAATTAAAATGTTTGCTCCTTTTGTCCCCACAAGTCCTATATAATTAAAGGGTAATATGCAAATTGACCAAATGGCAGAAAGACTGGTCGCTATGGTGCACACTGTCCACCAGGGGGCAGATGCTCAATGCAGGAGCTGCCCCCTGGTGGTCAGTGCGCTCCCACAGGGACGTGCTGCTCAGCCACAAGCTGGGCTGATGGCTGGTGAGTGCAGTGGCAGTGGCGGGAGCCTCTCCTGCCTCCGCGGGCCTAAGCCATCAGTCGGACATCCTGCAAGGGCTCCCGGATTGCTAAAGGGCGCAGGCAGGGCTGAGGGGACCTCCCCCCTGAGTGCACGAATGTCGTGCACTGGGCCTCTAGTAGAGTTATAATTGTTAGACCATGTGCTCCGTTTGTTGGTTGGTTTCGAATTTGACAACTTTGGTCATTTTACACCCATGACAGATGGATACCATCCGCAATTAGACAGAATGCTACCGAACTCTGCAAACATCAACTGGAACCAAAAGGTGACAATGAGGTTGATGAACTTATGGCAATGGACGCAAAACACTACTTTTTAACATTTTGTGTTCCAGCCTGCCAGAGTGATAGCATATATGTACAGTAGCTCCCCCCGCCCCTTATCCATAGGAATACATTCCAAGACCCCCAGTGGATATCTGAAACCATGGATAACACCAAACCCTAATCAACTTCTGCAACTCTGCCAGAAATGTGGTGGCAGCTTCTTCATCCGCAGACTCAGACTCTCTATATTTCACAAACCTATTCCTGAATCTGTGTGACCACCCCTTACTTTCAGTAATTGCCTTGGTGTCACTCATTTCAGCGGATCCCTTAAGTCTTCACATAGGCTCAGTGCTTTCTGGCGCAACATGTTGTGATCGATTGTTATGCAAGGGTCTCTGTTAGACACTGAGCTTTTCTTGACAGTCTTCCACAGAATGTCATTTAAAAAGGGAAATAAAAGTGAGGATGGATCATGAAGATTCCATAAAGGACAACTTATAAGCTACTGAATATTTGTAATCTCTTGTATATATATGAGAGAGAGATACATTAACTTGTTACTCCACTGACTTATTTAGACATTCATTGGTTGATTCTTGTATGTAGTCTGACTGGGGATCGAACCCACAATCTTGGCAATCAGGGAGGATGTTCTAACCAACTGAGATACCCAAACAGGGCAAGAAAACATTTTTAAAAACATCTGTTTGTAAATAAAATTGTAAATACCGATTCATGGTCTTTATGGTAGTTTAAGATAGATTTTTTTTTCATTTCTGAGAAAATGCAGGCTCTCTTGAGTTCAGCAATGAGCATGTTAAAGGCAACATACAAAAGGAGAGCTGTTCATCTTCTCAGCTCTGAGCAGATTTTGATAAATGCTCTAAGGTACATCCTGACCCCACTCAATAGAACTAGTGTCTTCCAAAATGTATGATAAGCACAACTCAGTAGTTTTCAGCACAGGTGGCTGGCCAGGTATCCAACGTTGCTCAAAGGAGAGAGGGCGGGTTTTTCATAGCACTCATAAATCAAAGGCATGAAGTCCTTCTTCTGATGTGCAAGAACAGAGTTATCCTTTCAAGCAAATGTTTTCTAAAGCCGATGATGCCAGGCTACCAAAGAGAGAGCTACACGCTGTCATTTGCTTGAGTGTCTCCAACAACCATGAAGAAACTGTCCTCTTTCTTTCTAACTGCTTTTTCATAAAGATGTTAGACTCAACATAGGGGATAAGCCATGGAGCAGAATCTTAAAACTTCCTATAATACCTCAGCATCTCTCTCAAGATTGTTGTGACAACCCAGGACACGTGGACAGTTAGGGAGTCATGTTTTTTTCCCAGCTTGGTCATTACCCATTGTACAGCCCACGTGAAAGCCACTTTTAGAATCTCTCCATGTTTAAAGAGGAAATGGTGACTCATGCCTGAGAAGCAGAATGAGGAGGTCTAGTCGGCATCTTCAAATCAGATTCTCCTATGCTCCACACTTAGGCCATGAAGGAGCTTCATTTCATAACAAACCAGAGACCAAGTCTAAATTAGTATCCACACAATCTTGAAGAATTGAAGGCTTGTGCAGTTGTAGTCCTTGCCAGGATGGGTGTGGATCAAAAGCAATGTGGAAAGCCTTGTGCCACTGAAAGCTGATTGTCTTCTCCACTCCAGTTGTTCATGTAATTTTCACAACCATATGCTTGTCTTCTGTTTTCTGGCAACCTAGATCTGCTCTTTATTTCTTTTTTGGTCTCAATAGAAATTAAGTGGTTTTGGCCATCAACATCTCTGCCTGTCTTCTTTCAGTCTCCTATGAAGAGGACCAGATGGAGTAAGACTTTATAGTTCCAACACAGTCATTGGAATTGAAAAAATGGGCTTATAACTTTCCATTTTTATAAGCAAAGACTCAGGCTGCCCCAGGAGAGCATGGTATGCTGGGCTACTGTCTTATTCTACAATGAGGGGTGAAGCATCAAAGATTTCATCTAAAAGAACAATTGCAGAGACAGGAGAGGATTTAGGTAGGAGCAAGAATTTCAGAGACTATGAATGACCAATTTTCTCACACTGGACATAACTTATTTTATCATGGGAATGCTACAAAAAAAAAAGGCAACAGGAGGGAGAGTGGTGAATGATAATCCAACCCAACCAGTTTGAGCAGTCTATTCAGAATATCACTTTGAATTCATGAATTCCTTTTTTGCCAATTGAACAGAAATATTGGGACTTTTCCATTAAGGAAGATCCTGCTTCAAAATACAATGGGTTGTCTAGCAAAATCTCAAGCCAGAATCCCCAGTGGCCTTGGGGAAGCTCAGTGGCCCCATCATGTAGTGCCTGCTCTCTGGAATAGCAGCAGAAGCAACCATAGGTGCCAAGATGCAGGGACCCATACTGGACACTGCATTGGAAGGAGCTTCTCGGTCACTCTCACAGATGGGACAGCACTGGTCTTAAAGAGGGGGTTCACATGTCACTCTTATGATTGAAGGGCATTACCCCCCCCCAAAAAAAAATAACATGAAAAAAAAATGTTTCCAGACCAGCCAGCATCAGTCAAGTCACTGTAATACAAGTGTGTCACTATTATTAACTCCTTTGATATACATAAGCCACAGTGGTGAAAATGGCATAGGAGATATTTTACTTTGCTTCATCTGGGGCATCCAAAGATCTCAAGCAACTTTAAAATGTTTCAGATGTGTTATCTGTATGAAGAAAGCATGGAACTGTGCCCCGTGGATTTAATAATCAGAGGAAAGATTCAAACTGTTGTCAGGATATGCATATATAGGACATTTATGTGTCCTAGATATAAAGGACATTTGTCCTTATATACAGGACATTTAAAAATTATGTTTAATTTTTATGCATGAGAATCTTCATTTCTGTCACAATTTTCCATTTGAATTTCTCTTTGCTTTCAGCTTGATTTCCTAGTTTCAAAACCAGAGTCACCAAAGTCATTGACATGAAAGAAATGGCCAAAACACAATTTAAGACGGTGTGTCACAGTAGGATTTCAGCGTTTAAAAATTCCCCACCCCTACCCTGTGCATTGATTCCCACTTCTCTTTTTATTCCACGATACTAGGGGATGTGTGGTTAAAGGCAGGTTCACTGTTACCCACAAGATACCTAATTTCCCTGGAATGCCCTTGAAGATCTGAATCATCATGGGGACCATTAAACTTGACCTGACTTATAGAGTCTTTATGAAAAAAATGTCATAGCTACATCTTCTCTGCCTCCATTCAAATGTACCCATATAATTTGGGGGTACCTCAGGCTAGAACCTAAAGCAGAGTTCCCAGGATCTCTGAAGTTGACCAAATTTTCTGGACTTCCCCGATCCCAAATCATGACTTGGAGACAAATTTTGGCCTTCTTAAATCTCTAGATAGTCCAGTCCCAGCGTGAGGCCAGCAGGAATGAGAGAAGCTGGTGGAATGCCAGAGCCTGCTAGCTCTAAAATGAAAGAGGAGTCAACTGTTCTTTGATGAGATTAGCATCAAAAACGACAGTAGAACCCTTTCCCTTATGTAAGAGACATCCCTTTTCCTAGATATTCCAGTCATTGTTGAGCCAATTTCCCCCTGATGAACAAGCCTTAGATTTGAGTTTCGTGGTTTAGTCATCATCCCAGGGCCCCAGGGTACAACTGACTGCTCCGGAATGACACATTGCTAAAAGTCTGTGGGGCTTAAGCTGTCACATTCCTTATGGAGTCAAGGTTACCATAACCATCACTCGGGCAGCTCCAGGAAGGGCAGCAGGGTGGAGGGGAATTTCACACATGCCATGTGTCGCTTTCTCATCCTGTGAGCTCTGGCTTGGACTTGCTGCTGTTGGGAAGAGGGGAGGAAATGTGTCTGGACGACACAAACACAGGGACCCCAGGTCCTGCGAGAATGGACTCTGAGCTATAATTGCTCACCATGACTCACATGTTCGGCTTGATTCTATGGTACCAGCTCTTCAGCACTCAGCGGTCACCTCCACTCTGGGCAGAGTGAGAATTTGGTGGGCCAATCCAAAAGATACTGAAGGTGTTTCCAAAGGGAAACCAAATCAGATCATTTCTTCCAACCCCAGACAAAGTGACTTACCTCACTGTTTACTTAGTAGGAAGAACAAAATTAGATCATTTTTCTTATCTTAGAACAAATTATTTCTTGTTAATTACGACTCAAATATGTGGTGGTGAAAGTAATTAAAATAATATCAACATTGCATCTATTATTAAATACAAAATGAGTGTAAGTTTATAGGACAGAGTTTCTCTAGTTGTTTGGGCCCATGCTTCGTCTCGTTATAAAATGTCATCTCCAGCCCACTCCTGCCGCACTGAAGATCTTCACAGGGAACATGACCCCACAGTGAGTCTTTCTTGTTTTTTTCTGAGCATCCTCATCAGACAAAAAGGTTCTGTCAAACTTCACTTTCCCTAGTTTTTATTTGACAAATAGCTTCTTTCTTCAAATTAAATATTATATATTACATTTCTCAAACACAAATGTCCTTGGAGATTCAGAATTATGACCCCACACCCCCCTCTTTCGTCCCACCCCCAAACTTTCCTGGTTTTCAGTTACACGCTGAAGGAGAAGGCACATGGCAGGTGAACTTGATTGATGTTGCACTCAGCAGAGGCCCACTCGTCTCATTGTTGGTAGGGCGCCCCGCTCTCTACCTCACTGAATAAATGTATGCCATTTTCTCAATCTTGCTTCAGGCTTTACCAATGAAATTGCTCTCTATAGGATCCCCAATGCCCATTCATTTTTCCTTAAACAACTGGTGTTCCCAGTCATTTTTTTAAAAATGTATTTTATTGATTTTTTACAGAGAGGAAGGCAGAGGGATAGAGAGTTAGAAACATCAATGAGAGAGAAACATTGATCAGCTGCCTCCTGCCCACCCCCCAGTGGGGATGTGCCTGCAACCAAGGTACATGCCCTTGACCGGAATCGAACCCGGGACCCCTCAGTCTTCAGGCCGACGCTCCATCCACTGAGCCAAACCGGCAGGGCCCCAGTCATTTTTTAATGTCACATTTATAAAACTGTAATGTATTACATAGTAAAATTCACCCTTTTTAAGTGCACAGTTATATGAATTTTGAAAAATGCATGCAGCCATGGAACTCCCGCCACATCAGGGTACAGAACCTTTCCATCACTCCAGACGGGTTTCTCGTGCCACTTTGTACTCAGAGCCCACTCCCCACCTCCAGACCCTGGTCACCTCTGATTTGCTTTCTGTCCCTAGAGTTTGGTCTTTCCAGGATGTTATATTAATAGGAACAAGTAATGTATAGCCCCTGTGTCTGTCTTCTTTCACGAGCATCATATACTAGTATTTGAGAGTCACCCATGTTATTGGATATATCAGTAGTGTGTTTTTTCCTTCTTATTGCCAAGTGGCATGCAAATGAATGGATGTACCATTGTTTACATATCCCTCCTCCAACTGATGGGTATTTGTATTATTTCCAGGTTTTAATGATTCTGGAAAGGCCTATCTAAACATTTACGTACAGGTTTTTGTGCGCATACTTATTTTCATTTCACTTGGGTAAATACCAAGGAGTGGATTCCTGGGTTGCATGAGGTTTATGTTTCACTATATCAGGAAGAGCCCAGCTGTCTCCCAAAGTGGCTCTACCATTTTGCATTCCTGCTAGCAGTGAATGAAAGATACTGTTGCTCTGTAGGTTTGCCAGCATCTGCTATTATCGGGTGTCTTCTTAAAAAATTTTAGTCATTTTAATGTGTGCCATGGTATTGATACCATTGTAAGTAGCTAGTTATTAATAAGACCAAAGGATCAAAGGGAAGGCCAGATATTATAGGCATGTCATTTGAGCAGCTTCGCCAAGAAGCTGCAAATTCATACTCCCCCAAAATCCACCAGGCTATTCCCGGTAAAATACAGGGGGAAGGGATCCAATAAAGAAGAGATGGGTTCATGTCCAGTAAAGTTGGGGTGACATAAGGAAGGTTACTTGCCTGTCAGTCACATCTGGGAACAAAAATCATTGGCTAGAATGGGTGTGGCCACTGCAAGAGCATGAAAATTTGGGAATACTTAATCTCCTAAAAAAAAAAAAAAAAAGGAATTTGCTCTCTTGTTGCTCGTGTGGCTCTTGGCTCTTGGCTCCCTTGTGCTAGCCCTTACGGCTCATAGCCATTCGGACCCTGCACGCAGTGGACTGATGGACTGCAGTGAGAAACACAGATTAAACTAGCCTGATGCTGAACTGGACTGTGCAGACATGGAAAGAAAACTCTGGACACTGGCTGATTCTAGCTCTGCTAAAACCCCAACTACACTTCTTCTATGGCAAGACAAAGGGAAATGGGGCTTTGGAAACTCAGGGGTATAATTCCACAGAAATAAAGCTTTCTGTGATGCCTCATCCACCTGTGCAAGTGTCAGAAAATTATTTTTTTCAAGAAATCCACCCCAGCTAGCAACTGGGAGAGATGAGGATCTCTCCACACCCGTAACAGTATCTCATCATGGTTTTAATTTGCATTTCCCTAATGACTAATAATATTGAGTATTTATCATGCTCTTATTTGGCATCTGTATCTCTTCTTTGGCGAAGTATCTGTTCAAAAAAATGTTAATGAGCTGTTTGCATTATTATTATTGAGTTGTGAGTTGTGAGTTATATGTATTCTGGGTACTAGTCTATCATCAGATACATATTTTGCAAATGTTGTCTCCCAGTCCATGACTTCCTATTCATTTTCTTAGCAGTACAAAGTGCAGATGTGTTTCATTTTTATTAAGTCCAGTATTAATTTTCCCTTTTATCAGTAGGTACAAAGAAAGAATTCTCAAAGCAACACATGGAGTTGCACATAAAATGGGGCCAGTACTTCATATCCTCAGAAAACATCTCTGATTTTTTTCCCAAGAATAATGCATTTTCTTTCCTCCAGCCTAGTTGGACTTGACGGGAAGAGAAGATCAGAATGGAACTAAAAGGGTTTTATACTGCTCAGAGAGCTTACAGACATGTCTTTAGGGGAAATTAATAGCAGGGGCCACAGACCACATATGCAAGAAACTAGCATTACTATTCTTTTGAATAAAGGCAGGTGGCCACACAGGAGAGATGCTTATGGAAGAACCACACCAAAATCCAGCCGGATTCCACCTACCATGAATGATAGATGGTTTTGGTCTACAAATAAGTAGATGTTTAATACCTTGGCCTTCTCTTTGACCCATTCATACGAAGTTGCCTTTTCTTCTCAGAGCGTTTCTATAATACAGGAAGACTTGACTTTTATTTCTTTATCTAAACAGTATGCTTAGAATGAACAGGTCCTGTTCATCCATAAAATACCGACTCTTCCAATAAGCTACCAGCACAGAACCTCCTTATTGATCTTCGCGACCAGTGGCCTACACCTGCGCTGCAGCTGAGCCCTGGTGTGAAACTGCTCACAGCCGCTCTTCTCCCTACCCCCATTTCTCCCAGGAGACACCATTCCCATGAGCACCAGATTATCTCCTACCTAATGACCACACTGCCCGGTGCTGTCTGTCTCCTGGCCACCCACCGATGCTCTCCCAATGCCCTTCTAGTGCCAGCACCCCGCCTCTAGGACTCTGCCCCTCAGAAGACCTTCTTTGATCAAACCTAATACCTAACGTCCCTAGGAAGTCACTTAAGATTTCTTGTTTCACCTCCCAGGCACGACACTCTCATTTGTGCAAACTGCCTTATTTTATGGTGCTGTGGCTTTTCGTTTGCATTTTAGGCTTTTGGACGGGTGTTCTTTATTGAACAAGGCTCAGAAGCCAATCCCACCAAAAAACAACTCCTGGCAGCGCTATAAACAAGTTACAAGCACAGGAGGGAGCATGAGGAGAGGCTCCTGCTCCCCTTCCCCTCCCCTCCCCCGCCCCTCCTCATGCCTCTTCCCTAGGGAATGCTCAGTGCTCCATAGCTTTTTCTTTAGAACAGTGACTGCAGGATACACGGATGTTGTAAATATCCCCCAAAAAACCCTGATCCCTTGCAGGCTTCCTGCCTGACCCTGGCGCCAGCGTCCGAGTCCCCAGACATCATTAAGGACATGAATCTTGGGTAAAACAGCTGACTTCCCCATCACCTGCCTCAGCCACATCTGAAGACTCTTTTGGAAGTTCTTAGAACCTTTCTCATCTTTGATGTGCCCTCTTTCTCTGCCCAGAGCCAGTGATGGAGCGCAAACCAGAGGTTGTAGCTGAGTTATCTTGGGCATCTGCCTTCTGAATTTGTCTTCTGACTCAGTTCAATTCTGCAAGTTTAAAAACCTTTTTTTCATAAGGAAGCATGAGCCCGCAGAGGCAGACTCACAATATAAGTGGAGAAATGTTCTTTCCTCCCTGGCGAAATAACACCATTGTAGCGCTGGGACCATGAAGATTCTCAAAGGCGGAGAAAGTGATGCCTCATGGCAGACAGTGGTACTTGCGAGCTGGACAGATACACTCATGTGTCTGCTTAGGGACCACATGGTGTCTGATGGCTCACACAGGAGAACCTGGGAGTGGGGGAATTAACACTGCCCATCCGACACCATGTGGTCCCTGAGCAGACACATTTGTGAGCATATGTGAGGTAACTCCTGGTGATTCTCAGACCCTTGAGATGAGCTATTCGAGATAAGAGGTTCTCCATCAAGGTGAGGAGAGTGAAGTCTGGATGGTTACTGTTACCAGGTCTTCACCAGTTTCCCTATAACACAGAGCCTGGCTGAGCTTACACGCTTAATGAATACATTACAGGGGAGAGAAGGAAGTGTGCAATCTCGGGATGCAAGAGCGAGAGAAAAAGTGAGGAAGGGATCCTAACCGGTTTGGCTCAGTAGATAGAGTGTCGGCCTTCGGACTCAAGGGTCCCAGGTTTGATTCTGATCAAGGGCATGTACCTTGGTTGCGGGCACATCCCCAGTAGGGAGTGTGCAGGAGGCAGCTGATCGATGTTTCTAACTCTCTATCCCTCTCCCTTCCTCTCTGTAAAAAAATCAATAAGATATATTTTTTTAAAAAAGAAGTGAGGACGGGAAAGAGGACAAGCAAACACAAGGTGAATGATTACTAAGCTGGCCAGTTTCTCAGGAAATGTGTTTCTCAGGTCTCATGGAGCCAATCGCTACAGTTCAGCACCGCTGGCTCCTCCCTCTCTCTTTGCTCTCTGGGGTTGTGTTAATTCCCCATACTCCCAGCTTCTCCTACATGAGCCCTGGGGTAGCCTCTGGGGAAACCAGAGCGTCTGTGAGTTGAGTTGGGCCGGATCTGGGTGACGAATTGATGTAGCACCAACCCCACTGGGTATATAGTGGCTTATCCCTCTTAAGACCACAGGAGAGGCAACTGGGGGTGAAGAGGTGAGCTGGCAGAGGAATGGCACAGCTCTGGCTAGGGTTATGGCTGGGACCGCTCCAGCTGGGAAGCCAGGCAGACAACTGAGGCTGCGATGGGTGGGTGTGGTCAACCAGACCAGGAGCACATGTTGTGGGGGTCCTGTCCAAGCACTGCCATATTACAGGTTAGGAAGATGTGAGGAGGTTCTGGTTGCATCCAGGGGTTGTCAGTTTTAAGTAACAGCCCTGAGAAAAGTGTCATCAACTTGAATTAGCATCAAATGGCAAACATAAAGAAAGACGCAGAATTTCATGTGGGATAAATACAGACTCCTAAACTAAATAGAGGAGCTGTGAGAGATCATCTTGAATGGAAAAAAAATCTTCAAATGGAAAGTTAGGTGCCTCAAAATACCACAAAAGAATCCAGAATTCTTCCTTTTCTCAATGCAATGGGTGTGTTTGTTTGTTTGTTGATAAAGAAGCTGTACCTTTGGGGGATAGTCTGTGTAGTGTTAGAGTAATTTAGATAACTTTCCTCTTAGCTCCTTTTCATATTTACCATGTTATATTGTAATACTTTTATGATGATTTCACAGAGATTTATAGGCTTTTCAAAAGAAATATCTCAACATGTCTCAAGGAGTTCTATTTGAATGGAACAATCTGGCCACAGGAATGTTAACCATGATACTAGGAATTATGTTCCTACGTCTAAAGAAGAACCCTCTCCCTCAACTTCATTAGCATGAAAGCCATTCCAGAAAGCAATATGCAGATACCCTCTTTGCACACAGTTGATGAAGGATTGCATGAGAACTTTCCTCATCCTTGGCTTTTTTCCTGTGGTTTTTGAAATTCTGAAGGAGAAACAGTATTTATTATAAGAGCTTTGAAACAAATAGCCTCTCTGTTTCTAAAATGTGGCAAATGCTTGAGCCTAAACATCAACAACTTCAAACACATTTTTCAGGTTGAACTACTCTGGCTCACCTTCACTCCTTGGCCCGAAGCGAATGGCGTTGCAGCTTCTAGGAGAGACTTTGGCCTTCGTCTATGTTTGGACCTGCATTTTTCTGGGCGCATTTGGTGAACTCTGTTTATGTAAAATTCAACCATGTGAATTAACAATTTTCTGGATATAAGCAAGATAGATTTATGTACTTCTGTTTCTCACATATACATTAGAACTCATCAGCAGTTCCATATTGATTGTCTAATATACCATGAACAAAAGTGAGGCCCTGCCCAACTGGTGTAGCTCAGTAGTTGAGTGTCAGCCTATGAACCAGGAGGTCACGGTTCGATTCCCAGTCAGGGCACATGCCCGGGTTGCAGGCTCAGGGTGTGAAGGAGGCAGTCGATCAATGACTCTCTCTCTCATCATTGATGTTTCTCTCTCTCCCTCTCCCTTCCTCTCTGAAGTCAATAAAAATATATTTTTTTTAAAAAGGAGGCCTTATGCATAGGCAAAGGGTATAATACGAATAAAGTAAGATCTCTTTTTTAGATAACCTGTGGGTAAGATAGACCCATAACCAAATATCCATTAGGAAAGGGGGTCGTTGGATGTTATTCCAAGTGTTCCTTGGACATAGGCAGCATACAGTGTAGAAACAGAAGGAGCTTGGCCATCGCTGCAAATGGAGTAAACTGGAGTCAAGGGATCCCGGTGACTGTCCTTATAGCACAAAGTCGGTTTCAGGCAAAAATGCATCTTTTGAAACTCCAACTGCTCACATAATTCCTTCTCTATCTCTGCAATTTTAAGCAATGAAAGTAAGATGTGTCCAGTGAGGACGCTGGGTCAAAGGAGCAGATTCTTGGGTGTGCTAGAGCTGCACTCCCTTGGTTTCGGTTTGAATCAAGGCTCTTCCATCTGCCAGCTGTGTGAGCTGGGCAAGTTGTGAGACTCTCTGAGGCTCCGTGTCCAGGTCTGCACGATAGAGACAGTGCCATGCCCACCTCGTAGGTTCATCAGAAAGGTTAAATAAGTGGCTTCTGTAAAGCACTTAGTGATGGGCACATAGTAAGCACTTAATAAATACTTGTTTTTCATTATTTAAATGATTTTAATAAGCTTAAACAACAATTTTGTAATATGTTTACCCTTGTAATCCCTAATTTTTTTTCTCTGTCACCTGGCCTTCCCATAACCTGACTTTGATCTGCTCTGATCAGGACCCTAGCAGTGTAGCTGCTACTTCAAAGCAGAAAGTAAAGCAGGCGCACAAGGAGATGCTGAGGACTGGGAATGGGGGACTGTATGGGGCCTCAGTGTTCAGTTAGATTCATTGGATCTGTATGGATTTTGACACATTAACTTTCCAACTTCTTTAGTGAAGTGCTCCATGATTATTCTTTCTAACAAATGAGACAGCAACTCGTGATCCAAGTTCCAAGTACGTAGCTATTGCCCTTCACCTGAATCTTCTTATCAGAGCCATGCTGGAGGCCTGGGTCATTGTTCGTTAGACCCTTGCTTAGGTTCCCCAGTTAAGCTTGGTTGTCAGAATAAGAGACCTCAGCTATGGGTATGTCAGGAGGCTTCATATTTTCCTTTGAGTTTATAACGGACTGTTTATGGAACTCCTTCCTGGCAAGAGGCCGGATTGCGTTTCTTCAGAAATTCCTCATCTTGTGAAAGCAAGTCTCCCACCTTCAGGGGAGTTTTTCAAAAATTTGAATGTTGACTCCTGTGCCATTTGCTGGTTTCTGGGTGGAGGCGAGCTGACCAAAGGGTTTCTCTAGTACTTAGTGCTCATTAGCTGAATACTGCAGCCAAAATAAAAATTTTTTTCAAAGTTGGCAAAAACACAAACAAGAAAATGTGTTTTTATCGTTTTTGAGCAATGCTCATATAAATTTTCATTTGAATTTTTACTTATGTAAGCACATTCTAATGTTCTATTTTTCTTTTCTATTTAATTTATTGGGATGACATTAATAAAATTATACATGTTTCAGGTGTACAATTCTATAAGACATCATCTGTATATTATACTGTGTGATCACCATCCCAAGTCAAGTCTCCTTCCATCACCATTTATCCCTCCTGTACCCTCTTCTACTTTCTTTCAGCCTCCTTCCCCTCTGGTAATGACCATATTGTAGTCTGAAATAATTAGTGGTTTGGTTTTTGAGGGTTTTTGTTGTTTTTTTTGCATAATCCCTTCACCTTCTTCACCCAGCCCTGCAACCCCCTATACTCTGACAGCTCTCAACCTGTTCTCTGTATCTATGAGTCTGTTTCTATTTTGTTTGTTAGTTTATTTTGTTCATTAGATTCCACATATGAGTGAGATCATAGGTACTTGTCTTTCTCTGATTTGCTTATTTCACTTAGCATAATACTCTCCAGTCCATCCATGCTGTTGCAAAGGATAAGATTTCCTTCTTTTTTATGGCTGAGTAGTATTCCTCTGTGTGAATGTACCTCAGCTTTTTATCCACTGATGGGCACTTGGGCTGCTTCCAAACCTTGGCTTTTGTAAATAATGCTGCTGTGGATTAGTGTTTTGGGTTTCTTCAGCATGGCTATATCAATAAATCAACAAACAATAAGTGTTGGCAAGGATGTAGAGAAAAGGGAACCCTCAGATACTACTGGTGGGAATGCAGATTGGTGTAGCTGCTGTGGAAAGCAGAATGGAGTTACCTCAAAAAATTAAAAATGGAACTGCCTCATGACCCAGTGATTCCAATTCTGGGAATTTATCTGAGGAAATACATTCTAATGTTCTGTTGGAAAATTCTTTTTCTGTTGTAGTCTAGATTCCTCTGAGAAAATGTCAATGGTTCACCTGAATGTAAGATGATATGGTTTCATTCTTTTTCTACCGAAGTCGATATAATGTGGAATGCCATTCAAATTGAAATATTTTATTTTTCTTGATCAAGTGGACCAGTGAAGGACTTAAAAATTATTTTTGTGCTTTCTGGATCAAATTTAAGAATAATTATTTCCATTACAATTATAGTGTTGAATTTTATTACATTTTAGCTTTTCATTAATTGCAATAAAGATTAGTTGAGAATTAATATTAATTAAAAATTAGCCCTCACTGGTTTGGCTTAGTAGATAGAATGTAGGCCCACAGGTTTGATTCTGATCAAGAGCACGTACCTGGCTCATTGCAGGCTTGATCCCTGGCCCTAGTTGGGGTGTGTGCAGGAGGCAACCAATTGATTTGTCTCTCTCACATCGATGTTTCTTTCTCTCTGTCTCTCCCCTTTCCTTCCACTCTTTCTAAAAAATCAATTTAAAATCATGGGAAAATGTCCTCAGGTGAGGATTAACAACAAAAATTTAAACATTAAAGTTAAATGTTAATTGAATTAAATGCCCTGAGTAAATCCTTATAAAAGCCTATGAATTAAATTCTATAGTTCCCATTTAACATATGGTGAAACATAAAGATAAAATTCCATGGTCATACAGTTTTAAACATTGATAATCCTTTTGTATTTCATATGTATTATTAGTAATACTAATTACTAGTACATTCATGTTAGTAGCAATCTACTACTCAAAACATTTCTTTTCCAAACCATTTTATTTTAAAAAGTGTGCTCAAGGCATATATTAATTATATGGTTTAGTAGCACTAATTGCTTCACTTTTTACATTTGAAAGGATTTAATTAGGCAAACTTAAAAGCCCAGTACAAGATGATCATCCCAGGAGCAGTGTTCATGATGCCGTTTAATTAATTTGAATGACCAGTTTCGGCGATGCTGAAACTGTGTTGGACTTTCGGGAACAAAGGGGAGAGTGACCTCCCCAGGAAAAGAATGTGGGATAAGCCGATCGGTTACTTATCAGCCCTGCTCTTGTAGCGGTGCCAACCAGACATGTTCATGTTGGCTGGACACGATCTGCAGGCGGTGGCTCTACTCAGGGTGATGAAGATAAAATTATGACTTCACTTGCTATGGATAACTTGTCTTTGTTCTTTGGTATTAGCCATTTTAAGACCAAGTGCGAGGACAATGTATTCCAAAAAAATGTTTCAGCTTGCACAGTAGCACTTTCAATTCTTTGTAACAGTTAGATAGACAAGATCTTATAAATATCAGACATGCTAAACTCTGCTATTACGAGAAGGAAAGAATTTTTTTCAAAGAAGTAAAGACAAGTTTCAAAAAGAATTAAACCTCAGCATTACACTTGAATTCAGACTAACGGTTATTGATAAAGAGTTTCATTTAGTCAGAAATGATTCCCAACTGAGATCTTGAAAATGGGTTACAATGATTATAAGATTGACTATATTTATAACCAGAAAACATCAATAATAGTGATAATATTTAAAAAATTATTGAGCAGTTAATATGTGCTAAACTCTGTGCTATAACCTTTGCAGGGATTGTTTCTTTTAATCTGTAGCCCTGTTCATTAGATGTTCTGATTAGTTCCAATATAAAGATGAGGAAATTGAGGTCCAACTTCACACTCTTGCTTCTTTTCAGCTCTAGTTAGACACCCAGGGAATTTGTATTTTTTGTTTGTTTGGTTGGTTGGTGTGTTTTTAGGCACCAATGACATGGCAGCATGTAGTGGGAAGAGCAAAACTTTGGGAGTCAAAAGATCTGCTTTTTAGTCTAGACTCTGTCTTTGTTATCATTCTATGCCCAACACCTATCCTAATACCTATGACATAATAAATTCTTAATAAGCCTTACTGGAATGAATGAATGAATGAATGAATGAATGGCTGCCAACTCAGTGTATGATCTTGGCCAAGTAGTTTAAACCTTTTAGGCGCCACTTGTTTTTATCCCTTTTCTATTTCATACCTCCCTTGTTTCCAAAAGTGATTTCAGGCATCATAATAAAGACGCAACTTCATGAGACTTTTCCAGTAAGGATAAAAGGTCAAAAGTGAGTGACTTTAAGAAGGAAGAAAACTAGACCCCAAATCAAGGGTCGGAATAGCTGCTTCGTCTGGAGTTCAGATTGAACGTTGCTGTAGAAACAGAGCATCTGCTGGCAACCACCCCACCTGCCAGCTCTTCTGCCACGATTGCCCAGAGCAATCTGCTCCTGCAAGGAGTAAGTATTAAGTGAAGCAGAGGAATGCCCAAAATGTCAGCTTTGCTGTCTAATTATTTTTGATCATTAAATCATTCCAGTTCTAAATGATTATGTTAGATTCATTTTAGAGCCTGTGATTAAAAATCTGTTTAGCAAGACAATTGGAGGTAGGGGAAAAAAGGCTTCTTTCTCTCATGAAATCTGAAATATCCTGTTAAATGAAGAAATTAGAAAGACTTGAAGAGGCGGGTTTAAAAGATCAGAAAGAACCAAGTCACAGCCAACCGTGCGTGCCAACATGGCAGCACCAAGCAGCCCTGCCCCTCCCTAGCAGAATGGTTACTGGGAACGAGAGAGACCAGGAGAGAAAGGACAGAAAATGTCCTGTCCATCGCACTCACGCCACTTCACATGATCACCAACTGTTTGTTTTGGGTGCAGACCCAGCAGTCTGATAAGAAAAGAATCTGAGCATAATGGTGAGAAAGGTAAATAATTAACCACGTTACTGACACACAGCAGTAATCTGAGAAATCAGGTTTTGCCTCAAAATAATAAGTCTTCATCCCAGAAGTTTTTCTTCACCCCTGGACGTCCGTGTCTTTACTTTTACTGCGGGAGCCACACCCTCCTTACGTGGGACCAGGCTGCACTGTGGACATCAGGGGGCCTTTGCTAACACACTGAGGATCTATGCCTATTTCTTCAGTGTTTATGGTGATGTTTGTTCAGCTGCTTCCTCCCCTAACTGCTTTCTGTTTGCAGACTCAAAATCAGTCATTGGTGAGTCAAAGAGCTATTCGGCAAAAAATTGTGCTTTATCACCTCCCCAGGCCCTCATCAGCGCCCTGCACTTCCTGCTTCTATGTGATCACCCTGCAGGTTTATTAACTGGGAAATGCCCAATAGTTTTGTGGCTCCTTCTGCAAGCTGGGGGCTGAGAGCATCTAGACAGCCAACCAGACTGAATTTTCTCCCTCTTTTCCTAAGCACCTTTCAACTCGCTACATCTGAGTCAATAATAGTCATCAGGGAAATGGAAATAAGGAAAAGATGTGAAGAAGTGATGAAACGAATGCAACTTGACTTGCAAATTTGCCAGTATAAACGTATAAGCAAGTGATATGCAACTGCAATTGCGCCTCTTAAAATTATATCATGCACAGGTTGGAAGCCTTGGGAAAATTATAGTGGAAATTACTGAATTAAAAGATATAGGCAGTGCCCTCGGCGGTCCCGGATCTGTCTCTTGCTTCAACAGTGTTTGCACAGAACAGACCCAGGGACGCCCCTTCTTCCAGCTCCGGCCTCTCTCCTGCGTCTCATCCAGTCACCACCTTCAGAACCACCTCCGGGACCAGCCAACACACCAGGTTTTTCTACCTTAACTCCTCATTGCCCAACAACCATGAGCTCCCAAATTCATCAGCATTATTCCACCCAGTGGGGGCTGCGGTCACCCACCTTTCCAACCTGCCTCTGCGGCCTCCACACCCACCTCTCTCGGGGCTTCTATTCCCACCGTGAGGATGTGGCTCTCCAGGGCCTGGGCTGCTTCTTCCTGGAGTTGGCAGAGAAGCATGAGGGCGCTGAGCGGCTCTAAGATGCAAAACCAGCGCGGGGGCCGCATTCCCTTCCAGGACGTGCTGAAGCCCCCCCAGGACGAGTGGGCAAAACTCAGGGCGCCCTGGAGTCCACCTGGCCTTGGAGAGGAGCCTGACCCAGGCCCTTCGGGAGCTGCAGGCCCCGGTTCTACCCGCAGACCCTCCTCTCTGTGACTTCCTGCAGAACCACTTCTGGGGTGAGGAGGTGAAACTCATCAAGGAGATGGGCCACACCTGACTCACCTCCGCAGGCTGCCCCAGGCTGGGCTGGGCGAGTCTCTGCCAAAGGCTCACCTCAAGCACCACTAGGAGCCTTTGGAGCCCAGAGGCCTTTGAGGGGCCCCTCCGCGTTCCCCTTCCCCGAAACTACTAGCCATTCTTTTAACGCCCTGAAGCCCTCTCCCATGCATTGGACCGAATGAAACAATAAAGCTTTTTGCAGAAAAAAAAAGATATAGAATACAGGAGTGTTAGTTATATTTCCCATCCCCTTCTCAATCCAATTCAGTAAAGTCATTTCAACTGAAGATTTACATCTAAAAATGAAATTATTTACTTTCATCTACTTAGCAATACATCTTTGGTACCACTCAAGAGATCGGGTGCAAACAGGAGTAAGTATGGATTGTACAGTGAAGATGGATGGAATCAATAATCAATGAAAAGATATCTTGTGACTTCATGAAATACTGTTATCATAGCCGTTTTAGTCCAGTGCATAAGTACAGGGTAGATGTTAACATTTTACAAATAATGAGTGCGTGACAGAAATTGGGAGCCAGACTTAGTAGGGATGCTCAATCCGCTTCATCTAATTCTTCAAAATCCTCTCTTGGTTTGTGTGTTTCTGTGTCTAGAGAGGATGAGGATGAGGACGGAGTAAAAATTACTTTTTTTTTTTTTTTTTTTTTTTTGCTTATAAACAACAAACATTTATTTCCCACAGTCCAAGATCAAGGTGCTGGCCAACTTGGTGTCTTGTGAGCACCCACTTCTGGTTTATAGAAGGCAGTCATTTCAGTGTGTCCTTGCCTGGAAGCATTTGGGGGGCTGTGAGCTCCCTATTATAAGGGCACTAATCCCATTCATGAGGGCTCCACTCCCAAGACCTCGTCACGTCCCAAAGGCCCCACCTCCTAGCGCCATCACATTGGGGGTTAGGATTCAGCATATGAATTGGAACCATTCCACCCATAGCACTATCTAAGACATAAGCAATTTGCAGATTAAAAACCCCCTTCCAAAGGCAATGTATCTACATCAGGCCTACAGAGCACAACACGTTTTTTCTCATCCCCACTTCAACACCCTTCATCAATCTCTCCAGCAGCCTCACACCTTCCCTTGTGTGGTCCAATACCCTGAATGCAGCAGGAAACCTGCTTTAGGTTTCTCTGCAGCTTCAGGTATTAAAACCCTTCGGTTCAGAGCACTCTTCAGTGGTTATGAAAGGAAAAAGTATTACTGCATTTCTGGTTATGCAGATGGCAATGCCAAAAATGAGCGAGCCAAATTTCTTCTCAGCAAACATTCATTTGAAGAATCATATTTCTGATTCAAATACACATGAACATGTAAGAATGGCAAATATGAATTTACATTTGATGCTAAGCAAGTTCGTGCAGAGTCTAAAACGCCCATCATCTTGGAATAGTTTTCTCTCATCAGTTAATGCTAGTTGTATGAGAAAACTACATCCAATTCCGATTCTGAATCGAAGGATATAAGATATCTGTTATAAATCAGGATGCGACTTCACTCTGTTGGTTTTGTAAATAAAGCTCATGATTACGGTGACTAGTTCATGGCAGCTAAAGAGAGGGAAATGGGAAGTATAATGCAGGAACCCTGCTTCAGTGAAAATTATTGTAAATTGAATTTGACAGTATTTGATGGATTAGATTATTCTAGTCACAGCCAAACAATGATGTAAAGAGTAATATGAAGCAGAATGTGTTACTGCCTCAGAGACTCAAAAGCAATAAATCTTCCTCCAATGTGACACTATCACGTCACAATCATTTCTCTCATTCTTTCTCTTTCCCTAAATTTTCCATGTTGTTCTGTTCAGTATTTTCGTGTGTGTGTGTGTGTGTGTGTGTGTGTGTGTGTGTGTGTGCAATCACTTTAATAGTACTGAAACATCCTGAAACAAAATTAGGATCCACCAAGATCTCATAGTTGGAATGAGAGACAAAATTCAGTTTGACTCTGATCTATGTAGAGGCCTACACTAGCATTCAAGAAAGGCCAGCTGCATTTGTACAAGACAAGTGACTTTAAAACTGAGCTGTTTATCAACCATAGCACAACAGAGAGTGTAGAGTCCCATTTTAATATTCAGCCACGTGAACAGAGGCCCAGGAACAAGAATGAAGATACTTGTCCCATCCTTTGCAGGGATAAGAAAAAACTTAGAGCAATCTTCACAGTTTAAGAGAAAAAAAAGAACACATTCAAAGGACAGGTTTTTTAAAATGTCACAAACTGGGGATAAGTTTTGGGAACTAAGCACAGTGAGTTCAGCAAAAGTATGTGTATGGCACCTACAGAGGACAGAGTAAACCTCTTCTACTGTCCGGTAGCACAGCAGCGGGATCAATCGTAAAAACTGGGGAAGCAGGTTCCTCTCACACAGGAGAGGTCCTTGACAACAGAATGGGCTGTTTGGGAACGTAGTGATCCCTCATCTCTAGAGCTGGTCCATCCAGTAAACGCTGGGTAGTGTTGGTCAGGATTCCTAAGGAGAGTTCAACCACAAAGTAGCACTTATATCAACTGCCCTGCAAAGTTGATATAAGTTGATATAAGTTGATATAGATCCTCTCACCCCGAGAATCTATCATTCAATGAACGAAATGGAAGATGAAAGGCAATCGATGTGGAGACAAGAGATAGTTGATTGGAATTGATGTCCTATGCTAATGTGTCTGCTTCCTGGGCCACGTAGATCTGATGTTGCCATGACTTGAGCGCCCCATGGTTCCACACCTTCCTAAGATGCTCTTGAGGTTCAGCTATATTTTGGTGCTGAGCTCCTATCCGGGCAGCTCGATCTTCTTTTCTTTGTTGTGTCACAGAAGAGAAATGAAATGATTGTGCCTCTTCTTGAAGCCCTTCCACACCCCAGATGATGGTGGTGGTAATTTTACATCTCCCCTTCAAGACCAAGTTGCTCAACCATCCAGCCCTAGGTGTGTGCACTACCGAAGGCTCACAACTGAGTCTCTCTCCAAGAATGTCTTTGCCCACAGTTATGCCTCTTCCATGTAGGTAGCCTGCATGCATTGAGTGGATACAGGGATACAAAGACTCAATCTTCATTTGGGAGAACTTGAAAATGTTGTCTTAGCACCATAGCTTCCTGTATCCTCTACCAGAGTTCACCTTCTCTATTTGTCCAGTTTTCCCTCCCCACTCTCTTACAGATATTATAACCACGGGCCCTCCCAGTAAACTTATTCAGTAAATCCCCTTTTTGTCATGTTTCAAGAGAATGCACCTAATACTGTAGCGATAATGATGATGATCACAACAATGACAATGATGGTGACAATGATGACAGTTTGGGGGAGGAAGCTAGTGGTAGCAGTGAAGAAGGAAAACAAATTGCATTTCATTTGCATTGTCCTTTATACTAGCAATTAAAAAATTCATTTGAACCTCATAATAACTTGTGAGTGGGAAGGGGCCCAAATAATTTCCAACCTACAAATCAGGAAACTGAGAAACACGGTCAGTGAAAGGCTTATGATTACACAACTAGAGATAAATTTTGTAGTAAATCTTGTCTTCTGGTTCTCATTTTAATGTCATTTCACCTAATTATAGTGCCAGGCGCTTCACAAAATGCATAAAAATAACTGTTGGATAAATTAGTGTAATTTTATTAGTACTTCATCCTTGTTTTTCTCCTGCTGATTCTGCAAACTGGGGGTTGGGGGTTAAATAGTATGTTAACGCTCTTGATTTTGAAAACTAACTATAATTTCAAATATTCTGAATTATTTTTTCAATAAATATCCTTATACTCACCAGCTGACATGACCAACTTCTGTTTGAAAATCAGGACTCGTGTATGAATAATGTACAGGGCACAGAAAAAGAAAATGTTCAAAAGAATAGCACTCAAAAAAGATTTCCATGACATGCTGACACACTGCTGTGTCCTGGATTTCTGTTTACCATGGACTGGTGTAACTTGAATAACAGGTATTAATGGTCAAGGTGTGCACATAGCTCAGCTTGGTGCGTGTACCCGATGGGTCACTCTGGGTAAAAAAATATTTCCACACGTCCTAGATGCAAAGAAAACTTCAGAGAACAACCCCTCACCCCCAGTTCTGAAGAGCATATGAGCTCCAAGAAATGTTTGTTATTATATAAATGCATAGATGAGGCCAATGAATTTAAAAGAATTTGAGTCCACTTTGATGAGGTGTCACTGATGAAAATATTGCTAGCTATAATTTTGCTCCCCTTCTTTGATTTTGCTCCAGTGAAGTTCCTGTTTGGCTTGTTGGCCATGGACTGTAATGCTTTCAAGTTAAGCTCCTTTAATTAACTGCAGAAAGACTCCCTGTGGTGACCTGGGATACCTTTGTAGGAGTTTTAGGTGAAGATATTCTATAGCAGAGACAGGAAACCTTGAATGAGCTAGGTCATTGCAACCGAGAGAAAATCAAAACCATTATTCTTCCTTCACAGTGACTTACACCCAGTGTGAAGAACAGCTGGATGCAGAAACTGTTTCATTCATTTCAGGAACAACCCGGTAGTTTGAATGTCAAGTGATGACTGTTGCTGGTAAAATAACCTAGCTTCTAAATTCTGATAGTGCTTTCTCCCTGTCTGCAGGCCTGTGAAAAATGTGATATTTCATTCTAAGATGCAGAAACGATAATAGCTTGATCAAAATGATTTACCCAAGATAAGTGGCAAAATAACAACAAGACTGGAAACATCACCATTCCTGTATAGTTGACTTTCATTAATCCCATCCGAACAGAGCCAACAACAGTCTCTACATTTGCAGGCAATGAACTCAAACAGTCAGAAACCTAGTACAGTAGCAATACCTGTGATTCTCTGCATCAGCTACATTCAACGCCTTGGGCTCCCCAAAGTTTCAACTGGCTTCCCTGTCTCTGCGTGGAAATCCTGTACCTGATTTCCAAGACTGGTGATTCCCTCCTCATCTTTTCTTCTCCCATCACTCCCCGGGTAGAAATGTACTAAATAGCAAACCACATTGAAACATAACTACTTATCCACTTGTATTTCCCCCCACCCAGAATGTGAGCTGTAGTTTCGTCATCTGACACCGGATGAGGTTCTTGGCAGGTTGTACAGGTTAAAGGAATGTGTGTTGGACTGAATTGAAGGACAGCCGTGGAATAAGATACAATTCAGCTGCGACTTCCCCAGCCTGTCCATTCATTCATTTGTTCATTCACCATATCTGGCTCTGTATGCCAGGCTCCATGCTGAGCAATGGAAATCAGGTGAAAATGAAACAGAAATGATTCCTGCTCTCGGGAAGTTGATAATCTACCAGGACACAGAGAGCTTAAATAAACATGTGCATCTCTATAATAATAAAAACATAATATGCTAATTAGAGCAGACATCCTCCCAAACGTCCTTCCAGATGACCTTCCGGACAAAGCCGGGGCTGCGAGAGAAGCCTGGGTCCCAGGTCCCTGCTAGTGGCCGCAGGGAAGCCCGGATCCTGGGTGCCAGAGGGAAGCCGGTGCTGGCAGGCGGGGGAAGGAAGGCTTACTCTTGCACGAATATTGTGCATCAGGCCTCTAGTGTAACTATAACTACACAGTGTCTATAGTGCCTGTAACTGAGCAGCCCTAGGCCCTGTCAGTCAGTAGTGTCCCTCCCAAAGTCCAGCTGTAGAAGCCTTGAAGGAAAGTCATTCCTCAAAGGGCCCCTCTGACATGAGTCATGACGGAGGACCCCTGGCTGACACCTGGCAGAGGCAGCTCGCGGCCTCCCCACTGGCATGCTCCATTTCTTCCTCGATAAGGGAAGGCTGACATACCTGGGGCCACAGTGCGCCCAGCTGAAAGATGGCATTTTTGAGCCTTACTTGTAGCTAGGACTGGGCAATGGGATATCAGCAGAAGTTCTCCTTACAAGAAGCCAACTCATAGTATTGTATGTCCATTATATCCCAAGTAAAATAAAAAGAGGCCAACCCAAGTGGAAAATATGCCCTTTGCCTCCTTCCCTTCTTCTTGCCTGGAACATGGTCGTGATGGCCGGAGTACAGTAGCCATTCTGGACCATGAGGATGCCGGGAGAATAGAAGCCATTTTCTCAAGATGACAGAACAGAGAGAAGGAGCTGCAGTGATGTCCATGGGCCAGCTGTTACTACCCCTGAACTCCTTGTCTTTCACTTCCTACAGTGAGAGGAGAGCCTGCCTCTGTCCTGTTTCAGCACTGTGATCTGGGTTTTATCAGAGATGCAGCTGATCCCAGTCCTAACAGATAAATACGGCGATAAGACTATTTCTCATGTTTTACCAAAAATTGGAAAATAACTTGTTTTCTTTAATAATTGTTGAGTTTAAAACTTGTTTATATATTACCTTATTTGATCCTCATAAAAAAACAAAAAACTTAGGAAATCAGGGGATAAAATTCACCCAATTTATGAAAGAAAATCCAAGCCTTCTCACCTGTCTTAGGTTTGGCTCATGTTATTCCCTTGGTTAACAGACATTTTTCTACGTCCTTCCCTCATCAAGTCCTCCATACCCTTCAAGGTACAGTGGAGGTCTCCGATCTTAGAAGAGTCTTCTTTATCCACCCTCGTGCCTATAGTAAATTGGTTGTGAGTGATTTTTTTTTCTCCTGCTAATTTAAACCCACAAGGACTGTTTACAAAGCTCCCCTTCTTCCTTTGATGTAGAAAACATCCAAAAGCACATTCTCCCTGGTTATCAGTTCAAGGTAGCTGGACAGCAATTAGGACCCCTGAGTCTTACTTTTGAAAGCATGGGAAATGAATTCAGATTTTGAGAGACTTGGTGAAATAATTACCATCCTGGCTTATTGTCTTAACACGATAAAATGGAGCTCCCATCCAGGATCCCACAGGGCACATCATTTGTTTTCCTTAGCTGTGTGTGCTATCACTGGTGAGCCTTTAACTGAGCATCTACTATGTCCAGTGCATGTTATTCTTGGTTTATGGTTCTTCAACCATTTTCCCACTTGGAATCAGACAACTGGATTCTAAATCATGTACCAAATTATATATTATGTAGACCTTATTATATGATGTGCTCATTTGGATGAATAAACCTCACTGAACAATTCTATCCGAAGTGCTTCTCAGGGGAAAAGGCTGACCCTTCTCCTTTTTCTTTCTCTGAGATTCGCGCATTTGGCTGCTGAGGGCTTTGGCTTCTGCCCCTTCAGAGTTCGCAGAGGCTGCCAAGTTTCACCCTGTGCCCCATGGTTTGCTCCATGGCTCGGGTGAAACCAGCAGCATTTGTTTGAAAATGCTCCTTGCCAGCCATTGTTTGCGGAGGCTGCTGTGTTTCGTTACTGATTCAACAAGGTGGTGACAGCAGCACCCCAAGGTCTCTCTATGCAGTGGGGTGTTTGTGGCAGGACGCCTGCAGGCACCTGGGCTCCCTCAGTCCATAGGAAACAATGGTGAGTGGGAAAGGTCACTGGAGATACACTCTGTTAATTTGGTCAGAGTGCCTCTCAGAGAACAAAGCACGTGGGCCCTCACAGGCGAGTGAAAGCAACCAGCCCCCTCTCTCCAGGTCGCTTTTGAAGCTTATCATCATCATGTAGTACAAACAGTCAAAGTCCTGGGAGCAAGCGCGACTTTTTCTCTGTCACTCGTGGAACCCCTCACACTGTGGGCTTAATACAAGCCAAGAGTCGTGTGTTCCTTAATCAGAGGGTGAGCAAGATGTAGCTGTGTTTGGGGTTGCCGGGGCTGGGAGGATGGGGGGTGGGTGCTTGTAGGTTCCGTTGTTGTTGCTGCTGCTGCTGTTGTTGATTAACACTACAATTTTGCCCCACCTGGAACGGACACGTATTCATGCACATTTTAAGATAACGCTGTTCTCGTAAGCTGCTGCAGTTATAGGCATTTGCAAGCCCAGAGCGTGATAAACCTGAAATATTTAAAACAATGTTGTTGCTATTAGCTAGTCAAGACCAAGATCTCTGGTTAGGCCTGGCCAAGTCTTCTTCCTGTGCCTCCTGCCACGTTTCTCATGTTCCACCTAACCTAGAGGGAATGCAGAACGTCTCGTGGTTTCTAGTAACTGCTAACTGAATTTCCTTCTATGGCGCACAGATGGTATTCTTGTGTTAGTAGATTTCACTTTATACTCAGAATTTAAAAATAGGTTAATGTTGCTGATATTCATATTCTTACCATTTGTCCTGTAGGAAGGTGTTATTCTTCTGTAATCATTTTCTCATTTTTAATTCATTCGATGACTGGGTTTCCAATAGCCTTCACTCTGGTGGGTCGTTTTGGTTTCAGGTCCCTCTGATTTATCAAGGTCATTCTGGATACTTATCAAGGTCAGATTTCCTCAGAGGATATGAAGGCATTTGATTAATCATCTGTGGGTCAGTCTGCACCCCGGTGTATGTTTCTGAGACGATGGAATCTTAGAAATAAATCCAGTTTGCTTTACTGAGACACCCAAGCCCTCTTTCTAATCCTGCCCAAGCCAGTGGTCCCTCTTCCCGTCTTGGTCCCATCTGACAGCACATTGTTCGTGTCATTGCTCACGTGACTCATTACGATGGATTTAGGGATAGCCTTTGGTGTAGTCTGTTGGTTATTAGGAATTAGAAAATTCCGTCTAATCTTTATCACAGTCTGTGCTACCCTATCTAACAAACCACGCTCAAAGTCTATCCTTTAAGCTGTACAAAGAGTTTCTTTGTTGTACCAGGGATCAGATGCCTTTGCAGGGTGTCGCCCAGCTATGGGGGCTGTAGGGAAAGGTGTGATGCAGGAGAGTGAGCTCCAGTCAACAATGATCGTGTTGAATTTTTACAGCAGTGAGGGAAGGAGATTAAGAAGGAGTTCAACGTGGGACCCAAGGGATAAGTGGCTTAATGTCAGGATACAGGGAAGCAGTAAATGTAGGGAAGTAACTAACTTCTTTCGAGAAAGTGCAAAATGTGTCCAAGTACTCTCTAGCAAAGTAGACTCATACTAACATTAGAAATGATGGCAATAATAACCACCTTAATTCATCCGTAACTTACCAACTTAAGTTTTCACTTTAAAAAACAGGCCCTCATCAACTAATCTTATCAGAAGTCTGTTTTTATTTTCATTTTATTTCAGGTGTGTGTTTTTTTTCATCTTGAAAATAAAAAATTTCAAACTTAAAAGTGGAAAGAATAATAAAATAAACTGAAATATCCTTCACCAAAGATTCACCAGATGTTAAGCATTTTGCCACATTTTTGCTAGCCCTTGCTAGATAGGCAGATGATAGATCAGTATATAGATAGATCTATTGTTATGAGCTAAATTATACCAAGCATGCAAAAACACATTCACACACAATACAAATATATTACTATCCATTATTCTTTTTGCTGAGTCATAGCCATTGACACTTTAACATGTTTCCTTAATAATAAAGACATACACTTTTTAAAAATATATTTTTTTATTGATTTCAGAGAGAAAGGGAGAGGGAGAGAGATAGAAACATCATTGATGAGAGAGAATCATTGATCAGCTGCCTCCTGCACGCCTCCTACTGGGGATTGAGCCCACAGCCCAGGCATGTGCCCTGACTAGGAATCGAACCATTCAGAGGTCAACACTCAACCACTGAGCCACACCAGATGGACAACACTGCAATATAACTATCAACTTATGAGAATTTAAAATGCAAAGGACACCATTATCTAACATATAGTCCTTATTCACATTCACCAACTGTCCCAATTATGCACTTTCTGGCATCTTTTCCTGAGTCAGTATCCAACCAGCATCAACACATTACATTCAGTTGGTCTCTATCTCCTTTCATCAGTATTAGTTCCTCAGTCTTTCTATTTCTTTCATGCTATTTGCTATGTTAAACATGAAATTAATATTCATTTTGCAAGACACTTTTGCTAATAACATT
The DNA here is from genome assembly GCF_963455305.1 of Plecotus auritus. Lineage (NCBI taxonomy): Eukaryota > Metazoa > Chordata > Mammalia > Chiroptera > Vespertilionidae > Plecotus > Plecotus auritus. The sequence goes on along the minus strand of NC_137772.1, from coordinate 10,044,239 downwards.
GTTTGTGATGTCATTTATATAACTTTAGGTTTTAATTTAGAAAATGGTTTTTCATGGTGTTAGTATATATTCTCATACTGAAAAAAATTTTCTGAATGGTGACATGTTAAAGTATCACCCACACTCTGCATAATAAAAATCAAAACAATTAGCAGTGTGAATTATTGGTTTCTCTTTATATGTCAATGTATCCTTTGTTAACTTTTAATCCTATAACAATTTAATTATAACTTTTAAATATATAAAATTTTTGAAAATACCTTTTCATTTAAAATTCCACGCTAAGACAGCAGTCTCAATAGAGAAAAAAGGCAAAGAGCTATGAACAGGACATTTATAGAAGCAATAACCCAAAAGACCATTGAACATGAAGGGATGTTCAAGTTCTCCAGTAATTAGAGAAGAGCAAATTAAGACAATACTGAGCTACTACTTTGCCCCTATCGCATTGGCAAAAATTTGAAAACCATATGAGGCCAAGTGTCCCTCCATAGCTGATTGGGCCAAGGAAGGGGACCTGACATAGGGCAGTCGAGGGTCAAAGCTGCTGGTATTCTATGAGGTGTTTCATCTGGCCTAGAAAGATGAGCGGGAAAAACCATATTCATTTCTTTGGAGTCTGTACTTAGCAATTTCTTTTCTGAATTAACAAGTTGGGAGGGAGAGTAAAAGTCAGAGACAGGAGTGGGCAGAGCCATAGACCACCGCAAATTGGCTGTGGCCGCCAGAATCACAAGGAGAGGGCGTGGGGAGGTGAAGAAGCCATGGAATGGAGCCCGGGAGTAGCAGAGCCTCTCACGGAGTGATGTGTAACCATTAACAGAGAAGCCGTGAGGGACACCGTGGGAGCAAAGGGATCCACCTCAGTTCCTAGTCTTGGCAGTTTCAGTGTTTTCTACTTTTTTTTGGGGGGGGGGGGTGGGAAAGAGGTGGGGGGGGGCAACAAGGTGAGACTGGCAGTTAGCGGTGTAAATGAAAGAAGGCCTTCAAAATTCCGAAGATTCTTATACCTAGGCAAGCAGTCCATCAAGTATGAGGGCACAATAAAGACATGTTCAGATACACAAGGAAAAGAAAAGCCACCAGAAAACACAAAATGAACTTAGGATGTTTCTTAACAACTTTTGGAACATGCCAACCTTTCATCAAAACCACTGAAATTATTTGAAGTTAAAATATCAAAAAATACATGATATTGAAAGAGTGAACCAAAACACAGACTTCACACTCTCTAGTCCTCCAGCACCTGTTCAGACAGTGTTTGAGGTTCTCATTCAAAATGTATTGAGACATTTGAAGATTCCAAGCATGGAAGACAAATAAGACTTGGACCGGGTTGGCTTTCGGGGAGTTGACAGGGCAGCATGGAGGCCGACATGAAGGGAAAATGGCTAATAAGTCATCAGGGCATGACAGGGGCTGTAACGGAGAGGTAGGTCCCAGGTACCGTGGCAGCACAGAGAGACCGCTGCCCCACTCCACCTGGGGGTGCCGTTAGTGAGGTGGTCCATTTGAGCACAGTGTTAAGAGATCAAGTAGGAGTCAGATTGGGATGGAGGTCAAAGGTCCTGGGCGGATGGGGTCTGGATGGGAAGATTTTAGCTAGAAAGAACATCTGCAAGGCAAGGAAGCAAGAACTAGGATGTAATTCAACATCGCTGAAACATGGGACGTGAAGAATAGAATATAAGGCTGGAGTCAGGGGCAAGTTCAAGTATAGCGAACTCAAAATAACGAAAAGGAAGAGGACTTAAATGAGAATAGGCAAATGAAACAGTGGGAAGTGGTGAGGAAGGGTTGGAGATGGAAGGGAAATGGAATGTCTAGACCAGCACCCTCAGGATTCCTCTGCTGACGCCGGGAATTAATGCCTAAGGCAGGAGTGCTGACACAGGGAGGGAAATGCGATACTTAACAGAAATACCCAATCAGTTATTTGTAGGAAATGAAGCATCTATGTCAACAAGTCCTAAGAGTTAACACAACTATTCCAGACAGGTTGCTAGAAACAAAAATAGATGGGACTGTGTCTTGGAAATATGTCAAAGAGAATATGACTGGTGACATGGTGTTAAGGAAAAAACTGGGGAAAGTTTAAGCGGTTAACTCTGTTAATCATGGGAAATTCCCAGAAGGGATAAAGTTTTAAGGAAGGGTGAGATGAGATCCATCTCACTGGGGAAGTAACACTATTCCTGCCTTGGAGGTTAGGTTTAAAGCAAAGGACTTTTAATTTGGTTTGGATTTTTTTTTTTTAAGTATTCTTAAATTACCACTGCGTGAAAGAATCGTTTTCTGCAATAGGAATTTTTAAAATTCTATTTTAAATAGTGTAGTGCAACGTGTATTAAAATAATTAGAGGAATGGAATCCATAGGTAACATCTGATTAAAATAGTCTCTGTCTTATTCGGTTATTATGTTGGCCCCATATAATGAGTCACAGGGCTTTGTTTCCATTAAGTGACTTCAAGGTTATCATTTAAAAACAAACACTGTAACTGCTCGCATGTGTCAGCCTCCCTTTGGCTCCTTCTAGGACGTGAAGGTAGTCCCTGTCTTGACATTGGTTCCGGTTAGTGTGTCCACAGTGATTTGCATGTTATTAACCCGATTAGACCCGAATCCGTCTATGGAGAAGGGCTCCCCTGTCTCAGTTCCACCTGGAGCGCTGGCTCCTGTCTCCTAAGTTCCTCCTGAGCGCTGAGAACTTGTACTCTCGGTGAAATATTCAGAAAGGCAGCACGAGCCACCCTCCTCAAGGAGATGATGAGCTTGATGAAAAGAAATTCACAAGCTGCGTCCCCGCGCTGCACATGACCAGCCATGCTTGCTGGCTCCGCTGTCTGTTGGTTGTTGCTATGACTACGCAAAGCCGGTGGAACCCAATGAGCTGCCGGCAGCAGGGCTGAGAGGACCAGCCATTTTACTTATGGAAAACAGTGTGGCATATTCTGCTGAGCGTTACCCTGGAAGGAGCATTTAAAAAAAAAAAATCTATTCAGAGAAGAGCGGAGTGATGGGCATGGGAGGGTACAATGATCAGAGCCCAGCGCCCTGCAAGCTGCCGTAGGGACCGGGCTGGTGACGGCCGCTCCTATTAGCTGATCTGAGACACTGGAATGCAGCGAGATAATGCTGCATATCTGCTATCAGACGGCAGAAAAGGGTTTTGTCTCGGAAAGGCAAGCCTGCCCTGCAATCGTATCTCAGCAGCTCCCTAGCTGTTTAGCCTGAAAACTAGTGACCCCAAAGGAGGGCGTTACCGCCGGCGAGCAGGGTCCCCAGCGGCCGGAGCCTGCGAGCCGCAGGTCTGCAGAGCAGGTGTGTGCTCCATGGGCACTGGACTGGAACCCGGGCGGCCGCTCTCAGGTTCACCTGCTTCCTGTTAACAGATTGTTGGCTCGGAGAGCAGCTGCCCGCCCGCTGAGGCCGCCCCGGCTGAGCAGGAGGTCCCCGCGTGTGCACTGGACTGACAGAGGTAAGCTTTTTGCTTTTCTTAAAGCGTGGCGTTATCAATAACTCGGAGCAAAACTTAACCTGAAACATTTATAAACATTGCGTTGTCTGGTTTCCCAAGGAAGTATACACACACACATACACACACACACACACACACACACACACACACTTCCACAAAATAGTGTCCGAGGCACAGACTTGTTTCGGTGAGTTTAGCTTCTAGAAATCGGATGATAAAGCAAACAAACAAAAACATTACTAAATGTGCCTTGGGACTTGAGATAAATATTTACTATTTTAACAAACCATACTGGCTTGTCATTCTGGATAGTCTTATAACCAACAACCTTTCTCTCTCACAAACAATGGGTTCTTTCATGGACTGCACTTTGACATCTATGAAAAGAATTACGTGGAAAGTCAGAGGCTTGAAAATGGTGAAGCATTTGTTTTTTAGCCTCAGCACTGATGAGTTTTCACTCTTAACACACCTACTTACACTACGAACTTAAGGAATTCTATTCCGCAGGCAGATCCTAAGAGCCAGCGGATTTTGCACTTGCTTGCTCTGAACTGAGCCTCGGTGTGCTGTCTGGTTTGCTTGGGGGGTGGCTGTAAAACAAATAGTGTAAGTACTGGAAGCAGCTCACGCGTCCTCTCCCAGCGTCATGCACGCCACGCTAGCCCAGAGCACAACACCCCCATTGTGCACCTCGGCTTGGAATCCCAGGAAAGAAAGGAAGTGAGATCTGCACATTGAATTCAAGCGCAGCAACTGTATGTGCTGGTAAAACTTCTTCTATTGCACAGGTTTTTCTCCCAAGCAGATAGGTTTCAGAGAGAGAGAGTGAAACCAACACACCACACACCTCCTGCGAAGGTCGGACACTAATGTCTGCGGGGGATGTTTGCTGCCAATCGCTAGGTGATAATAGCACAGACTTTGAACTGCAGTAGGAACTGCCCCTTATGAGTGTTTCTCTGATTTATAGTCTCTTAGGAACAAAGCTGCTACTGTGGATTGAAATTGGTCAGTCAAATCGAAACCCTTGGTAAGGATGTGACCAAATAATGATGAATTATGTTTCAGCAGCATTTCAGCTTTACCGAAATCAATTCTATTGTTGGTCTACCAGGACTGTCAGATAATTTACATGGCTGTTGAAAATGTGTAAGGAAAACCGTTTTGTTGAAAACTTTGAATAAAAACCTCTACTAAAGATTAAATCTACCATGAAATGTCTAATAAATAGTATATCGTAAATCCTAGACTTACTTCTAAGAAATATTTTTTATTTGCTTTCTTTTTTCCAAAATGTGAGTGACATGGGAGGCACCTTTTAATTTTAAGTATAATAATACAATTTTCATTGCTACATCTGAGCACGCATCACCTATTTCACAAGTATGTCAATGTACCCCAAGATAAGAGAATTATAAAGTGTAGTCACCAATATTCTGCTTTAAATGTCACCAATATTCAGGATATAAAAACACAGACCAACTGATCTTAGAGGATCAAATCCAAACATGTAACAATGAGAACAAATAGGAATATGCCTATTGGTGTGTGAGAGACAGTGTGTGGGATAAAATGGAGAGGTGATGGCATGGTTCTTCACTTACGTTTAACTTAAAATGAACAGACTTAGTTTTGAGTCAAATTCTATAAATAAAAATAGCCAAAAGAATGGTTCTTTATAGCAGAATGAAAGGTAGTAAGACTTTCTCTTCGGTTGAATTCCCTTCAGAGCTTTGCACTGCAAAAGGAGTTCTCAGACTTAACACAGTGCAAAGACCTGCAGCAAGAAAACGATTTTGTGTTCGTTTTTCTCGGGGAGTTTTAGAAGAACTGGGTGAGGAAATACTTAAGACACATCTGCCTACCATGACACACGAACTTTATACCTGTGTTATTTTTCTACATTAGTAACCTTTTAAAGTGATATGCTATGAAAGATGAGCGTTTTAAGTTCACTTATGTCACTGTATATCAACATAGTCATTAATTCCACAACTTTGAGAATCAGATGCCGAGATATAACCCCTACATTTCAAGACTTTGCACTTTGGCTTCTGTCTATTTCTATAGCCTTATAAATGCCACTTTCCAACTCACCCGCTAGCATGTCGGATACTATGTAATTTCCCAAACATACTCTAGCAAACTTGTGCAAAGCCACCTACAGACTTTTTTCTAACGCGCCTCCCCATGCTTCGTAATCCAGCGAGACTGTCTTCCCGGACACTTCCTCGCCTTCCCCTTCAGCCACTTCAGAGCCTTCTGTCTACAGTTCTGTCTGCTGCCCCATATTGCACGTGTCTGCTTATGGCTTCCTGATTCTCTTCCTCTTGTATGTGCTTTGTCCAGCGTCCAGAACCTGGCATTCAGACATGTGCTGGTAACCTCGGCCTTCACTGCTGTCTTACTGGTTATTGTAAATATATGCTCAGTCTGGATATAGAAGCCCAATTATCTATTTTAGTGCCTTTTATCAGACAAAACTCAAAACATTTAAAAGCAGCAATGAGGCTTTCATTTTCCTGATATGAAAACATGACTTCAGGGTCACAATTTTGAAAAAAAAATGCTATAAATGCTCCATAATATAGCAGAATTTTCTGAGGGAAAATTTTGCAATGTGTAAGTTTTAAACAAAACAGGTTGAGAGCTTGAGTATCTGGAAGATGCTGTTGTTGTTGTTGTTTTTAATTTACAGCTATTATAAAATTTGCAGGGGAAAATAAATATACTAAGTTATCCCTGTTGGAAATCTGCTCTAAAATCAGACCATTAAAATGAATGTTGAATTGATAATAATGAATAGCTAATTGTAACTGAAGTGTTTATGGAATTGTTTTTCATAGTGAAGCCAGAAGAAAATCAAACTCATGAACTGGAAAGAGACCAAGTAACTGAAATAAAGTCTACAATCGCAGAATTTCTTTTCATTTTCCCACATACACCTGAAAGGTTACTGGTCATCACTGGTTCCATTATACTTCCCTGTAGAATCTGAGTTCCTGGGAGTAACTCTCCTGATACAGACATGCTTTCAGTTACAGAGACTTCCATCCTTTCTCTATTTGATGGCATGCCATTATATTTTTAAAATAAGCTTCAATTTCTATAGCTTTTTATAGAAAAACTAGGGGCGGGTCCCTCAGCCTGGCCTGCACCCTCTCCAATCTGGGATCCTTGGGGGATGTCCGACTGCCGGTTTAGGCCCCTGTGTGATGGGGCCTAAACTGGCAGTCAGATATCCCTCTGGCAATTTGGGACCGCTGGCTCCTAACCACTCTACCTGCCTGCCTTATCACCCCTAACTGCCTCTGCTTGCTGGCCTGGTCACCCCCTAACTGTCTGGAAGGAAGTCGGACGTCCGGAAGATGTCTGGTCAACCTGGTCTAATTAACATATTATTAGTATAGACTAGAGGCCTGGTGCACAAAATTCGTGCACGGGGGAGGGGGGGTGTCCCTCAGCCCAGCCTGCACCCTCTCCAATCTGGGACCCCTCAAGGGATGTCTGACTGCCCGTTTAGGCCCGATCCAGGTAGGGCAGTCGGACATCCCTCTCACAATCCAGGACTGATGGCTCCCAACTGCTTGCCTGCTTGCCTTCCTGATTGCCCCTAACCACTTCTGCCTGCCAGCCTGATCACCCTCTAACCACTCCCCTGACAGCCTGATTGATGCCTAACTGCTCCCCTGCCAGCCTCATTGCCCCTAACTGCCCTCCCCTGCAGGCCTGGTCACCCCTAACTGCCCTCCCCTGCAGGCCTGGTCACCCCTAACTGCCCTCCCCTGCAAGCCTGGTCCCCCCCAACTGCTCTCCCCTGCAGGCCTGGATCCCCCCCCCAACTGCCCTTCCCTGCAGGTCCGGTCACCCCCAAGTTCCCTCCTCTGCCAGCCTGGTCACCCCTAACTGCCCTCCCCTGCAAGCTTGATTGCCCACAACTGCCCTCCCTTGCAGGCCTGGTCCTTCCCAACTGCCCTCCCCTGCTGGCCTGATTGCCCACAACTGCCCTCCCTTACAGACCTGGTTCCTCCCAACTGCCCTCCCCTGCTGGCCATCTTGTCACGGCCATCTTGTGTCCACCTGGGGGCAGCCATCTTTGACCACATGGGGGCAGCCATCATGTGTGTCGGAGTGATGGTCAATTTGCAATTACTCTTTTATTAGATAGGACAGAGGCCTGGTGCACGGGTGGGGGCCAGCTGGTTTGCCCTGAAGGGTGTCCCGGATCAGGGTGGGGGTTCCCTTGGGGTGTGGGGTGGCCTGGGCAAGGGGCCTGTGGTGGTTTGCAGGCTGGCCACGCCCCCCGGCAACCCAAGTGGAGGCCCTGGTATCTGGGGTTTATTTATCCTATCTAATAAAAGAGTAATATGCAAATTAACCATCACTCCGCTATACCCACAAGCCACGCCCACAAGCCAATCAGGAGCGAATATGCAAATAAACCCAACCAAGATGGCTACCACCACAGAGAGCAGGAGGGAGGCATAGGTTTCCCTGGCAATGGAGGAAGCCAAGCTTTCCGCCTGCCCTTGCCGGCCTAGGCCTCCACTCAAGGCTACAAAGTTTCATTATAGAAGATACATAAATACCAACAGAAATGGCTGCCGCCCCGGAGCAAGCAGAAGACTTGGCTTTGCTCCAGGCTACAAAGTTTCAACTGTAGAAGATAAATAAACCCCAGATACCAGGGCCTACACTTGGGTCGCCAGGGGGCGTGGCCAGCCTGCAAACCACCACAGGCCCCTCGCCCAGGCCACCCCACGCTGATCCGGGACACCCTTCAGGGCAAACCAGCTGGCCCCCACCCGTGCACCAGGCCTCTATCCTATCTAATAAAAGAGTAATATGCAGATTGACCATCCCTCCAACATACAAGATGACTGCACTCATGTGGTCAAAGATCCTGCCCCCATGTGGACACAAGATGGCCACCACAAGATGGCCAGCAGGGGAGGGCAGTTGGGAGGGACCAGGCCTGCAAGGGAGGGCAGTTGTGGGTGATCAGGCCAGCAGGGGAGGGCAGTTAGGGGTGACCAGGCCTGCAGAGGAGGGCAGTTAGGGGCAAACAGGCTGGCAGGGGAGTGGTTAGGGGCAATCAGGAAGGCAGGCAGGCGAGCAGTTGGGAGCCAGCAGTCCTGGGTTGTGAGAGGGATGTCCGACTGCCCGTTTAGTGGGATCGGGCCTAAACGGGCAGTCGGACATCCCTGGAGGGTCCCAGATTGGAGAGGGTGCAGGCTGGGCTGAGGGACACCCCCCCCCCCCGCGCATGAATTTTGTGCACCGGGCCTCTAGTCTTCTATAATTGAAACTTTGTAGCCTTGAGTGGAGCTAAGCCTCCTGCTCACTTCGTGGCCGCAGCCATTTTTGTTGGAATTTATTTATCTTCTATAATTGAAACTTTGTAGTGGAGGCCAAGACAGGCCAGGGCTGCAGGAGCTTGGCTTCCTCCATCACCGGGGGCAACTCAAGCCTCCTGCTCTCTCCAGCTCCATGGCAGCTGCCATTTTGCTTGGGATTTATTTATCTTCTATAATTGAAACTTTGTAGCCTTGAGTGTAGGCCTGGGCCGGCCAGGGTGGCAGCGAAGCTTGGCTTCCTCCATTGCCAGGGAAACCCAAGCCTCCTTCTTGCTGCAGCTTCATGGCCGCAGGCATCTTGGTTGGGTTAATTTGCATACTCGCTCCTGATTGCCTGGTGGGTGTGGCTTGTGGGTGTAGGGGAGGTACGGTCAATTTGCATATTGCTCTTTTATTAGATAAGATTGCCATAATGTTATAATCAAAAACAAGAATGGGTCAGGAATTTTAAGATCTAATAAACATATAATGCGTTGTCTCTAAGACAAACCATGTAGAAAACAAAAGTTGTAATTAATATTGTATGTATTTTTATACATAAAGTAGCAAAGGTTGAGACTTTTAAATGTCCAAATGCTTAGAATTAAAAAGCAAATATTTAGGAAATCACTTAAATTCTTTCACATTATATTGCATAATTAACTTGTATAAAAAATTAAATATCAACTCTTAATTAGCATACTGTCCTTGAAATGTTTATTTTGGCTACCTTCCAGCTGATTTTAATATACAGTGTGCTAGTTAAATAATAACTAAAGTTGAAATTGGTTCTGTTCATCTTAAAGACGAGTCATATTTAATCAATTATTTTAAATTGTATGTAGTAATTAGATTTTAAACATTATTTTACAGTATTTCTGCATTATTTTTAATATACCTTAAGTAAGTTATAAAATTTGAAGGCCTAAATTACGTATAACTATTTTTGATATTCAAATGAAAAGAGTGTGCTCTTGATGCATTTTATAACATATGATGGTTTTAATTTTCTAAATGTTCCTCAAACTAATAATTTAGTCAAGGATATGTCCATTAAATTCTAAATTATCACTGCAAATAATTATATGAATATTTCCAAAATCTTTTTACCTACATCACTTTTTGAAAAAAGTTAAGATGAATACACTCGGCAATAAGGAAACACTTCTGGAAATATCGAGTTCTAAATATTGACGAATAAGAACTCTCAGTCCAGCTGAACCTCAGAGGTGAACTGACCTGAATAAGTGACTGAGAATCAGCAAGGGCAGGTTTTATTCTGAGTTCTGGCAGCACAGCTTAGCTACATAGAACTACACTACACTGCACTGGCCTTAGTCTTCAAACAGAAATGTCCTATTTACCAGCTAGGAATTGTAGCCAAAAAGAGTGATTTCCTCTTCCCCATTCAGGTCAGGTACTCATAGACCCAGCATTAATTCTGCACCTTTAGAAAAAACATTATTTGAGCAAAAAGTCCAGAAAGCTTTCACTTTTCCTGAATTTAACCGAGGGTCTTTAAAGAAACTTGTCTTACTTCAAAAACACTGAAATTTAGCAATATTCTCATTATATTTCCTAATTTATTTTTATATCCATGTGATAATTTAAGGGAAATTTATTTTTAATAAAGAACATCATTTGAAAATTTCAATGATAATTGAGGGGTTTTTTTTTTTTCATTTGAACTGTTGCCTACTTTTTAAATTTTTGATTTTTAAATTTAACCTAGATATTCAATTCTTATAACTCTCCTTTGAGATGTTTTCTCATAGTTGGTGTAAATTGCATATCAAACATACTTCCTTCTAATGAATTGTACCCTCTGCTTTACGTAGGAGACTTGGTCCAATGGGTATAGAAATCATTATTTTTGGGTTCCTTTTCCTAGTAAATTTTTTTCAGGAATGCTGAATGTGAAGGCAGCATAAACTTCTCAGGCTCCAAACCTTCTGGTGTCTTACTCAATTCACCATCCTTTACAGATTAATATGGTTTTAAGGACCAGCCACAGGAATCCAAAGAACTGTAACAAAACGGGCTTCTAACCAAGAGCTGCACCACTTATAAAAATTACAAGCAGGGGATCGCATGGAGAATGGCAACTTCATGCAAATGAGACATTCTAAGGGATTACCGGGCGTGTTGGAGAAAATGTATCAGTTCACACGTTTATTCTGTCCTCCTCTAAAACGTTGCAGTCCCTGTATCTAGTTCTATTGAAAGGAAGTTAGCTTCTTCAAAGACACGTGGTCCTCTAGGAAAGTTACCCAGTGTGGAGACAGCAGCCCCTTTGATAAAAAGCAACAAACTTTGGAATCCTCCTCCACCCATTAACAAGTCAGCTACTTCTGCCTCTGAATCGCACTAATATCAGATCTGAATGCTTTATAAGAACGTCCTACCCTTTACACTATTAATCAAACCAGTCTCAGAAAGCAGCGCTTGGTTGCTTTGAAGTGAGCTATTTTGTAGATCACCAAGGTGCCGTCACACCTAATGATTTCACTTCTCTGAGCTAAAGTTAACAGAGGAAAAGAGATTAGATCTCAACTCCAGCGGTTCTTGGCTAACTGTGTCATCTGGGGAACAGTCTGAGCACCTCTCAAACAAGTACACCTAATCTGTCCGATATATAATTGCAGTATAGTAAGTACTCTCCATTATATCCTGGGGGGATAAATGGGTTTTAAAAGAACCTGCCTCTCGACATCTAGATTCGGAACTTTATAGAACATGGCATTCGAGTAGTGAATTTGAAAAGTGATAACCACGTAGGTGTTCTGGAACAATGTGAATGGATGTGTGCCGTTTAATACACCTCAAGCACCAGCTTGAACCAGTTTAGATAAAAGGAGGTCACCAAGGTGGCGAGGGGCAAGAGGACGGGAAGAGTTACGGGTTGCTTGGGCAGGGTGAAAGTAACAGGGAGACTTGGCCTGCTTTGGAATAGCAGCTGGGACGTTGTAGGCACTCAGCAAACAGGTCAACTTATTAATATTCAGTGAGTGTGTGCTGAATGAATGAAGGGCTCCCTTCCCCTGGCGGTGTGCTAATGCTAACACGCTGACTAAAAGATGCTGCTTGAATGTAGAGATAAAGTGGTAATTTACAAGTTTTCCTGTTTTGTGCTGTTGTTCTTTCTAAATCATAAAACAGAGGAGAAGGAAAAAAGATGAAAACTAGAAAATGCTATTAAAAAAATAAAGTATAGGTGAGAAGCACTATATTTTACCAACGATATAAGGCAGGAAAAATAACCAGAAGCTTAGCTATTTAGTGACTAATTCAGACACCAGGAAAAATGTATTCCTACTCTCAACTTTCTTAAAGCCTCTGGTTACAGCCACATTCATCAAGTACTGCGATGGGCACTAAAGAGTTACCTTTCCCTTTTAAGTAAGCACACAACAGAAAAGTTTAAGCCTAGGGTCACAAAATTGAAGATCTTTATTTTGAGGCTTTAGGATATTTTAAACAGAGAATTCAGGACAGAAAGAAGTACCCATCAGGAAGATCTTTTCAAGTTACAAACCTTAAGAGCTGCTTACAGGGTCAATCAAAATAGCTGCTTCTGATTAAACTCAAGAGAACAACAAAAACCTGGTAACTAGGTTTCAATAAACTACAGGAAAAAATTATTCCGTTTCTTCAATCCAAGAGATACTGATAATACAAATTATGTGCATTTACTCTGTGCTAGCTACTGTCCCAAGAGCTTTATATATATATTCACTTTTAATGAAGGGTTTGGGAAATCACAAAACTTTGAAGGACATTTTAACTGGAATTTTCCAGAAGCATTCCATGTGATCTAAAATCGTTTCCCAGCCAAAACCGGTTTGGCTCAGTGGATAGAGCGTCAGCCTGCGGACTGAAGGGTCCCGGGTTCGATTCCGGTCAAGGGCATGTACCTTGGTTGCGGGCACATCCCCAGTGGGAGGTGTGCAGGAGGCAGCTGATGGATGTTTCTAGCTCTCTATCCCTCTCCCTTCCTCTCTGTAAAATATCAATAAAATATATTTAAAAAAAATAAATAAATAAAAATAATAATAAAATCGTTTCCCAAAGAGAGATTTAATGAACAACACATTGAGTTGCTCCTTCTTAGCGGCTCTCTTATCACTTGCACATTACAGTATCTTTTATCTCATTTCAATGAAGTTTTCCTATGTATCTGATCTTTCCAGAAGCACGTGAGCTCTTGGAGAAAGCAATAGTGTCTTCTTCCTGTTTTCACTCCTCTCATCCTGTCATGGGTATAGCCAAGAGTAAATGAGGGATGGCTAGATGGTTAACCCAAGGAGGTTGCTGTCTCAAATGTTGACAAATAAAATGCACAACAAGAAAAAGAGGTAGACTCAAGTAATGTAAACAGTATGTGGTTCCTTCATCATGAGAAAATTAATAGAGTCCACATATCCTTCAGTGTCTGTTGGTTTATTCTGTTGCATTTTTTTTATTTGTGTTTGGTTAGTATGCTTCTCATGTAAAATCCTTCTCTCAACTCATCAGACGTCCTCAACAGAGGAAATCACGACACAACTAAAGGTGACCTGGCTCGTTTTCACCACTTGTGACTTTCCCCCAGAAGGTAATCTTCTGAGCAACTTCATTGTATGTACATTATCCCTGGCAACCAAGAAAGCTACAAATGTGTGCAAAAGCATAGTTATCTCCTCTACCAGAAAAACGATTCTTCACTTGTTGAAAATACATCTGTTTGGGGAAGAGGGCTTTCTTAGGTTAATAACTCAGAGGACTGGTAATACATCCTGAATTCCTTGACACTGACTGTATTTAGAAACATAACTTTTCAGAGGCTCTGTGGTCTGAAAGCTGATTGTATCGATGACTTTTTTTCTACCATAGATTTAATTTTGTAAGACTAGCATAACGGATTTATTTACATCATAATTAATGTGACTTTTTTCTTGAACTTTAAAAAACACTCCCTTCTGACATGCACGGAGTGTTTTAATATATTTTAAATTAAATTTTAGATTTATTGGTAGCAGAGCGTTCCATCTCCCTTGTTGTAGAAATAAAAGCAACTGACAATGAAAGTCGTAAATAATCCAGTTCAGTTTGAAAATCACCTTCCTCTTGACCCAATGTCCCAAATGTCCTTTCAGTGCCTTAGACGGACAGCTCTCTGGTAAAATAATTGAACTCAATCCATATTTATTATGTGGTATGTTAACACATCCTAATCACTCTGAACCTTAAACTTAAGCTTCCTTTGGGATGCATTGAGAAAACATGCCATCAAAACTCTGGTTCACTCTTTTTGGCACTGACATTCACCTTTACAACTGTCAAGAACTGAAAGATTATGATCATAAAATTGAGTTTCCTGGGGAATATTCTGTTCATAAACTGCCTCCTTCGCAGTCTCCTCAGTCATTTTATTACATCAGCTTCTACCCCAGTCTGTGAGAAGAGGTACTGGTCCAGATAAAGCCTGAGACGAGGAGGAGGGGGCAGAGCTTAACAGCTAGGACCTTGAAGAACCTTGGTCCTCCAAGCATTTGTTACTGGATGGGGCCACTCAACCAAAAGAGCTTCTGAGTTCAGTAGGAATTAGGGAAAGCACTGATATGAAATTTCCAACCAGAAGTAAGGCATTTCTTAGAAATCTGTGTGCATGCTATCTGAGGCATCTCAGTGAGAGCATTTTATCTGGCCAACAAAGCAGAGAGTCTCATGTTGACTGACAAACATTTTGAGAAATGTCATGTCGCAAAAGGTCAGATTATTCATTGGTCGCTGTGTTCTTTTGGGAAATAAAATCAGAATTTCATCTGGCAAGAATAATGCCAGGTGACAAGTGATTCTAAGACTATCATCGAAATATATTTGCCCAACAAATACATCAGAGCTATAAGTTCATAACTGCCAAGTGGACTAGAACATCTAGAGTCACCCTTTCCTGTGCACGGGCTTGACCCCATACTGACTCTTCAATCTCTAACCTCCTGCTTCCAGACTTTGAAAGCTTGTTGTCTCACTTGTTGCTGTATTAAAATAAGGTAGCTGGTCACATCCTCTCTAATTTTAACTGCTAGCTCCTTGGCTGCTGAGTCTGTAGGAACAGGTCCCTTGGCCTCTCTAGACCTGTTTCGCACCCTATAGAGGGGAGATAATGATAATACTCACCTCTGAGGATTATCATTAGGATTGCATGAGATGATTATAGATGACTGGCATAGCACCTGGCACACCACAAACACAGAAGGAATTGTAGCCACACCTATTTTGGTCACCAGCACCAGGACCAGCCTCACACTTGCTAAGCAGTTTGGATTGATTCTTTTTTTTTTTAAATATATTTTATTGATATTTTACAGAAAGTAAGGGAGAGGGATAGATAGTCAGAAACATCGATCAGCTGCCTCCTGCACACCCCCCACTGGGGATGTGCCCGCAACCAAGGTACATGCCCTTGACCGGAATCGAACCCCGGACCCTTGAGTCCGCAGGCCGACGCTCTATCCACTGAGCCAAACCGGTTTCGGCGGATTGATTCTTTACAAGAAAAGAGAACCATTGAATTTCCTTTAAGTGGAGAAAAGTCATGCTCATGTCATGTTTGTGTGTTAAAAAGATATAACTGGTAACAGTATATCAGATGAAATGAAGAGAACAATAAATGTTTATAGAAAAGCAGTTTCCATATCTCAGGCAAGAGCAAAACAGCCATGAACTGAAAGAGGTGGATCAGGAAGAAAATCAGGAGTGATTTATTCAGTCAAGATTACTGTGTCAGTCACTCGCCTAAGTGGAATGCATCTAAAACAGTGACTGCCAAACAGTCCTAAAGATAGATGGTTCTACAGGAATCTTGTATGCATACATGCATGGCCCATGGGCACAGACAATGGGTGGTGAGGGCCTGGGCCGGGGGCGGGGGCGGGCTGGAGGAGGCCAATGGGGGGGCGGGGAAAGGGGACATATGATATGTAATACTTTCAACAATAAAGAATTTAAAAAAAAAAAAAAAAAGATAGATGGTTCTACCTCGGTGTGGTATCGAGTGAACAGAGATACACGACATGCACAGGAGCTCCAGAGGCACCGCTGAGGAAAGGGTGGGGACTAAGAGTGTGGTGGGTGTTGGTGTGGGACTGCGCTGAGCCACCACTACCACACAACAACCCGTGCTAAAGCCAGAGGCAGAAGGAAGTGTCCTCAGGACTTAGAGTCCTTAGGTATGGTTGGGATGCAGGGAGCCCATATGGAGAGCCAGAAAGTCAGACTGGGCAAGCAGACCAGAGCCAGATTGTGGTGTCACTGGGTCATACGCAGGTGAAAAGCCATTGAAAGCGTTCAAACTGGAAAGTGACATAAGGAGATTTCTGTTATAGAACAGCTGTGCTGGGGAAGGTGTTAAGGCTGCGGTGGGCTGAGATTAATCCCAAGGATTTTGTGTAGCAGAATCGTGCAAATGACAGGAAGGAAGGCTGAAAGCCTCCGCTAGGGCAGGACAATAGGTCTGGAGAGAAAGTTCTGGAATCAAGAGAGATTATGGAGTTAGAACCAAGAGTACTTTAGTATTCACTTGGGGATGGGAGCAGGGGAATAGTTTGATGACCAGGTTTCTGTCTTGGGAAAATCAGATCTAGGAAAAGCGTGTTTGAGGGAGAAGGTAGTGAAATTGGTTTGAGACTTTTTGAGGTGAAGAACATTTAGGGACATTTAGGGGAAATAGTTCAAAACATAGTTTAAAAAGGAAAGGGGGATATCTAGACCAATAGAAATATAGTTTAAGCTGAAAATTCAAGCCACACCTATAATTTTAATTTTTCTAGTGGCCACATGAAAACAGGTAAACAGAAACAGATGACATCAATTTTTAGAATATATTGTATGTAACCCAATATATCCCAAATATTATGATTTCAATAATCAGCATAAGAAATAGTAATGACTTATTTTGCATTCTTTATGTGTATGTGTGTCTACAGTGTGTGATTTACACTTATAACATCCCTTTTATTGAATTTATTGGGATGACACTGGTAAACAAAATTATACATGTTTCAGGTGCACAATTCCACAACACATCATCTGTACACTAAATTGTGTGTTCATCACCCTAAGTCAAGTCTCCATCCATCACCATTTATCCCCCCTTTACCCTCTTCCACCTCCCCTACCCTCATTCCATGTACAACATCTCAATGCTAGCCAGCCACAGTTCAGGTGCCCAGGAGCCACCTGTGGCTGATGGCATCACTTTGGACAGTAGAACTCCAGACCTCCGCAGCCTGTGAAGGACATACCTACTTATGAGTGACCAGGATCAACATCTTCTATGAAGGTGTGAAGGGAGAAAAGCTTCTACGAAGGTGCAGGGAGGGGAGGGGGAGAATAGGAAGAGCTTGTGCAGAGGCAGGAGAGATGAAGGAATTGCCACAGCTGTTCCTGACCTTGATCTGTCTTTCAAAGATGTGGGATGTGAGACTGGATTCTCAGAAATTTGGGGAGACTTTGATGATCTGTGTTGAACTTTTTTTTATCCAAACCAGCCACTGCTATATAAAGTGCAGAGCCCAGGGCAAGATGAAAATGGAGAATCCCTTATTCAACAATGATTAATAATTTCAAGATGACAACCACAGAGCATTAAGCCCAGAACCTGGTCCTTCCAAGTGCACTGTCAGGTGCAAATGCTCAAGTCACAGACCGTGAAGCCAACCCCGCATGCAACTTGTATTTCAGGCATTATATGTGAACACTCTTGCCCTTTAGGACTCACGCTGGGTGTCTAGAACAAGACCATTAGAGATTTTGAACTGGTGTGAGGCATCATTTTCATTATTGGCAGCCACACCCTCTCTGGCCAGAGGAAAAGCTGCTCCTCCTTGGGCCGGGGTGCTTGGGATGCATGAATCCTGCTATAGCCTTCCCACACACCCCACAGACGGCACCTCAGTCATGCCAGAACCTCATCATCCTGAATCCTGCTTCATGTCGAGGGCGTCCACCGAATCCCCAACCTGGTAGGGGTCTGGCAGCTTCTCACTAACATTGTCCCTTCTAGAAAACCCTCTCTCCCCACCCCTTCCCCTGGTAAGAGAGTTTCACAATATGGAAATCAGAAGAGCGAGGATGGGGAAGTAGAGCTAGGGAACAGAGCCGGGAATTCCCTCCGATAACCAGTGTCACTGAGAGCCTGGCGTGGGCTCTGCTTTTGCAGGTCTAGCTCCAGGCTCATGTTTGAAGGCACATTATTTGGATTCTTGTGTTTTGGAGCTTTGTGTGCATGGACCCTCCCTACCTTAAGAAGGTAAAGCTCATTATCAATGTCAGACTTTCCCTGCATTGCATTCTATGTGAAAGTAGGGATCTGTCTGATTGAATAGCAGCAAGCACCAAGGTGGCCCCAGACATCCGTAAACATTAGTGTGACGCCCACGCCCCCTACTCCGGTCTACTTTCATTCTTCCTCTTCATCCATCTGACTCTCCTCCCTTCCCCCACCTATCTCACCAGCCTAATGTCATTTCTTTATGGGGTTAACATACAAATCCTGATTATAGTTAAAAGTCATTTATTATATAATCCTGATTATGGTTAAAAGTGTCATTTATCATTGTCCATACACAATTTGATGTTATTTATTCTTGGTTGCTTAGTTTTAACAGTCAGTAAATAAGAGTGTTTCTTTCTTTTGAAAAAGGAAACGTGAATTATTTTCTAGTGTTTTGAGATTTCATAACTGTGTTTCCCTTTGTACTGTGCCTTGTCAAGGACACGGTTCCCCCGATTCTGCATGAAAGTCCCTCTGATGTTTCAGGAAAGGAGGGATCAGACAGGGCAGGAGTCTACGGGGACAAATAGAGTGAGGTCCAGTCATGAGCCTGGCCTTCATGGACATGCAACTTAACATCTTTCAACCACAGGTTTGGTACCTGAAAAACGAGGATGTTGTGCCCAGATCATAGAACCGTTATTTCTATTATATGAACTAATTCATGCAAAGTACATACAACAGTGCCTAGCACATACCTGGCTCTCAATCAAGGACATCTCTGCCCTCAGCAAGCATCTCCTGGGATGAGAGAAAAATGGGGATGTGGCAGAGATCTTGACATAATAAAGCTTGACTGGGCCCTGAGCAAAAACTACATAAAATAAAAATTAATTTCCACAATAGGTAAATAATTCTAAAACTTCTTACCATAAAATCCACCAGGCTTTCAGTGATCACACAGTTCTTAAACTTGAAGTTTAACTTAAAACTCAAGGAATCTTCTAAGAGAGGCTAACAACACACTCTGTACCTTCTGGCCTTGCCTGAATTACAGCAGACCAAGGCAAGCTAATCTTTGGACCATAAATTATCAGAGTATTAGCTGCAAACACGACATTAGGATAGAATGGGGAGATGGCTATTTTTAAAGATCCTAATGGCAAATGGCCATCCTGCCATTTACTATGTTAATAGAGAAGAATTTTAATTAATCCTGCCATGCTAAAGTACTTGCTTAAGAATACATTATATCATCTTTTTCCCAAAAGATTGACTTGCTTAATTATGTTTTTCTTGGGCTGATCTAAAATTAATCTTCATGTTACATGGTGTTGACCTACAAGGTTAGTTAAGAATGCAAAATAACTGTAAGTATTCTTGTAAATAATAATAATAGCTACAATTCATTGAATGCATACTGGGGCAGGCAGCTTGCCAAATTCTTCAAATACCTCGCATTGACCGTTCACAAAAACACTCTGATGAGGCTATTATTCTCATTTTATAGAAGAGGAAGCAGGCTCTGAGAAGTTAAACAGCCTGCACAAGGTCACCCATGTGAGGAAGGTAGGGTTCAACTCTAGTCGGCCAGATTCCAAACCCTGAACGCTAACATTTTTCTAGACTGCCTATTTGTGGGAATTACAGATCAGCCAAGAGAAAATGTTATAACTCCCATTTCATCATCCGCTCTACAGTTTTGTTTGGGGCGCTATGAAAACATTTACTTACCAGAGCACACCACTTTCTTTATTGTCTAAGACCAGAAACAGCGCAACAACAAAAGGAGGTAGGGAGGAATAGGTCGTCAATGATGGTTATTTCTTTGGCATGAGATTGTGGATGGTTTCCTTCTTTCGGCTTGTCCATTTTTTCTACTTCCACATTAAGTTATGAAAATTTCTAAATAAGAGGTGCCCGTGGATGGGGACCAAAGGACATTGGTGTGGCACCAATCCACTTTACACATCTATTGACAACGTTACAATATGAAGCAATAGAAGTTGAAAAGAAAACAAAACCTCTGGATATAAATATTTTATCGATTTCCTTTTTAAAAAACATATTTTGATTGATTTCAGAGAGGAAGAGAGATAGAAACATCAATGATGAGAGAGAATCATTGATTGGCTGCCTCCTACACGCCCCACACTGGGGACTGAGCCAGCAACCCAGGCATGTGCCCTTGACTGGAATTGAACCCGGGACCCTCAGTCCGCAGGCCAGCGCTCTATCCACTGGGCTAAATAGACGAGGGCTTGATTTATTTTTATTGTAATGCTGTGCCTGCACTTTGATTTGGGAGGTCTTTTGGAAGGTGCAGCCCTGGAAAACGGACCAGCCAACCTGAGTCTGTGCTCAACGGCAAGGGTCCTGTTTACCAGCTGAGATGGTGTTACCTCCGGATTAGGAACGATTAGTTCTACTTTGGAACCCAAAACAGTTCAATTGGAGTTCGAAAGCATTAAGAGTCTTGTGCCTGTGAACATGCCGAACAAGTTCCCTTTGTTAACAACTGCACTTTGATCTGAAAAAGAAAGTGGCCACTCTGGGATCGTATATTTTTGGGGCGGGGTGGGGGGGGGAGGAGAAACAATCTTATTTTCTGCACATTTTTAAAGAGGACCTGGTATGATTGATAGCAAGTGTGAGCACTGATGTTTACGTTAAATTTCATTGCATGGGTAAGTCCTAACAGACTCAGTAAAAGAAACCACCCAAGGCATTTATACTGAGAAAAACTAGCAAAAAAAAAAAAAATCCAACCATCATCCTTAAAGCATCCACTGTCCAGAATGCCTATGTAGCCTGCCTTGCCTGACTTTGCTCATCCACTAACCCATCTCTCACTTCTCACCGGCAGGAGGGAAGCTGTACCCCAAGTTAGGCTCTGACCTCTGTGAGCAAAAGAGATATACTTGCCCTCATGGAACTCACCCTCCCCGGGTCTACTTATACTTTGTACCTGAGGCTACAGTGCCCAACTCATGAATATAGGAGCCTTATAAACACAACATATGAAGTTTTTCCTTAAACAGTTACTGTATCCATAAATGTTTTTCTCCTATTTTGTTCGCATGGATGGAAGTGGTGAATTTATGCATCCCACCGGATGATAATGAAATGTGGCAAAAGACTACTCATTCTAATTTAAACAGATTTCGTTTCTAAGTTGTATTGAAAATTGGCATACTTTTCGGGATTAGTGCTTAGAAAAACCTCGAAGGTTGTTTATGAGAAATGCCGTGTCAGTAAGTGTCGTTACCAGTGGCAAACGGCTATGCTCTTAAAAGCACATCAGTAGCTTTTATTACCTTTTCCCTGCACTCATGGTTTTCAACTCAGTGTTCACATTCTTCAGAGGATTGATACTGCAGACTCTTTATAGCCAAGTACCACAATCGGCTCTTCTTTAATTTACGTGACGTGGAAGAGAAAAGCAATCTCTATGATACAGAGTCAATGCCCAGTTAACAACAGTGGCTCATTTCAGGAAAACAGGAGCTGGGGACCTCGAGTTGTGCCCCAAATTAATAGTCAGTTGTTAACATTCTTGACATTAAAATGCTAAAGTTGCTTTTACATGAAGAGACCCTCTCTAAGCGTGATGGTGCAAATGAATGGAGTTAAACACGAGTCTGTAGCTATCTTGACTGTCAAAATTGAAACAATTCCAATTTTAGCGTCACTCAGCTACTCGGTGTCTTGTAATAATTCCCGACATTTATAGTCCTTATCTATTTTGGACAAAACCATTAGCACATATCCAACAGATGAAATGACAAAGATACATTTATTTTCCTTGTTGAGCCACAGTGATTATCACGTAAGTGAGAATCAGGACTGTTTTAGTTTAAATGCTCTTTGTATGTGAGTCTGGACACTAATCAGTATGTGTTAATAGACTGATTTACTTACCTCATTGTGTTTGTGTTTTACATCTTACCCCAGGCTAGTTCCTCTTAGAACCCAGTTAACAGAACCACTGGAGCAGTGAGTGCAGATAAGTAATAAGAAATAGGACCCCAAGTCTCCTATCTCCTCCAAGTCTGTGAAACTAGAGCCATGTTTCATCAGCTTAGAAATTAGCCAGGACCATTCATAAACCTTTTCACCACAGAAGGTATATTGTTTCCTGTTGAAACAGAAATGGCAAACATAGCCCATGAGAAACTGCTCACTTTGATTTGGAAATGGTGCAAGACTTTATAGGTATTTCTATGTGTAGGAAGAAACCTCAAGTTCAAAACCAACATCCCAAGGCATTAAGACAGTGAGAAGATGGTTGACAAGCAAGAACAGCAGCAAAATCACATAACCGTTCCTCACTGTGTACATTTTCAAGAATTCTTTAATAGTTAAAAAGGAGCTTAGTGAAATATTGCATTAAAAATCAAGACGATTTAAATGTTATGTTTGTCTTGAGTGATTCTGTTGTAAGAAATTAATGTATTCTGAAGGCGCTGCACAAATTTATCCTTTAAAGACAAAAATAGAGATGAGTTTGTAAATAAAGTTATGATTTTCATTTGTAAATTTAATTATTTATAGTTTGTACTTTTATATATCCTATATAATATAATTAATATATGTACATGACTATATACACTAAGTGGCCAGATTATTATGATCTCTGAATGCATAATAATCTAGCCACTCAGTGTATATCCTGTATAATAAAAGGCTAATATGCAAATTGTCCCCTCAACCAGGAGTTCGACCAGCAGGCAGGCGGGCCAACCACCCATGTTCCCTCCCCCCCTGGCCAGGCTGGCTGGACCCCACCCATGCACAAATTCATGCACCAGGCCCCCCTAATATATATGTAGGTAGGTAGATAGATGATAGATAGATAGATAGATAGATAGATAGATAGATATACACTGAGTGGCCAGATTATTATGTGTTCAGAGATCATAATAATCTGGCCACTCAGTATAATATGTAAATTATTATAAATGTAACATAACTGATTGGATAAATTATATTTAGGAAAATGAAATTATTGTGACTATT
Source organism: Plecotus auritus (assembly GCF_963455305.1). NCBI lineage: Eukaryota > Metazoa > Chordata > Mammalia > Chiroptera > Vespertilionidae > Plecotus > Plecotus auritus. The sequence continues at coordinate 10,021,145 of NC_137772.1, read as the reverse complement.
TTTAATAAGTTCTGCATGAGTATCTTTATATTAAGTTCAAAGTCGGATAAGCTGTAGTGAATGAGATGGATAAGAGTAGGAAAAAGGCAACAGCATTCATTTCCTATGAACGTGCAAGTACCTAACCGTCCTCTCAAGGCAGCACAAAACTAGCTTTAGAGATGGACCTTAAGCTGATCTTTGAGGGTAAAAGCAGGGGGTGGGGGGGGTGGGGAGAGCAACACTATGTTCCTTGGAAGAATAAACTCACCACAACAAAGACAACCTGCCCTGGTCTATTCCTGTCAGTCAACCAGCCCAGAGCATCACCGGAGCCCTGGGCCGCCCTGGGAAACCCGGAGCCGTGTCCGCACCGGCTCATGTTGTTCAGTTTGTAGGTTGCAGTGTTTGTTGCTCCTTGAAATTTCCAGCACCTCTGTGGTTACCCAAAATAGAATGTGGTGCCGAAGTTCAACCTGGAGTCTCAAAGGCGCATGCGAACGGGCACAACGCTCTTAAAAAGAGGCCAGGTGGCTAGATCTCAATCGGTAACACGAAAACGGAGTTCGCGTTACGGAATGGTAGAGCCGCTGCAATTTATAGCTCAGGTTTGGCCACCAGTGATGGGCACCATTCGTTCAGACCTTTCCAATTCCTTCTTCTCTTACCCGACATTGCGTGTGCACATCTAAGGGTGACCTCAATTTAGTCCTCTTTATCTGTCCTTGCGGGTAGCATTCATTACAGGGTCGAACTGTGAAACTTGCCAAATAAGTGCACCCTAACAGAATGCCATAAAATGAACTCAGCCGCTGGTTTCTATTTTTTAGAAATTTTTTACTAAAGCAAGCCCTGCATTAATAAACATAAATTTTCACTGAGCGTTACCTTATGTCATGAGCCATTTTTCTCATTATCCTAACCAGTGTTACTCTCCTTTGATAATTAATTCCGAGATCACTTTATTCTACTCGAGTGTCTCAATTAAAATGTACCTGATATTGAACTCTAAAGCTCCAAATTGTACTGAGTTTCTCTTTGGGATATAGTGTATTAATGTCTTTTCCCACTGAATCCCTTCTCACGGAAATTATTGCCAATCTCATCTTCTCCAGTCTCTGTGTCCATTTTCTTTTCTCTCTGCGAACCTTTTCTGCTCCAGGTGGAGCCATCACCTGATACTTAAATGCGTTTACTATTGTGGGCAGCGTTAACCTCAAACCGAGTTCATCGTTGGTTAGCGGTTTAAATGGCAAGTTCCTATCAAAGCTGCTCCCACACACAAGAGAGCAGCAGTGGGTTCTGTTGTAACTGGTGTTCCTGTCCAACTGACGGGACCCAGTGGGACTTCCCGTCCCCTCTCAGATGTAGAATATGCTGTTGTGCCCTTTCACCCCCTCGGGGACAATGTGTCTCAGACCCCGATCATAGCAATCCATGGCTTTCCTATAAAGTGAGTCTCTGCACCCCAATTTTCTAAATGGAAAGGGGATAATTGGGTAGGTTTTGTAATACTCCTTCCAGTTATGTACGATTCCAGGTTCAAAGAAAGGTAAGAAGTGGGAGAAGCCAAAATCAGTGCTGAAAGTCTCCAGACTATGTCCTAGCTGAGACATTTCAGAGACAGTGACTAAGGTAAAACCCACACACAAAACCTGCCCCTCTAGGATCAGTGCCACTGGATTTAGGCATAAAACCTATGAACTCCCAAGGCAGAGACACTCGCCCAGTGAGGGGAAGAGAGAATAGGGGGAGGCCGGGGGGGCGGGGGGGAAGCCCAGGGAGAAAGCGGAAGATTTGAATTTTATATAGCTCCTGTGAATGAAAGAAGTCGGACAAAGTTAACAGAAATCATGGCCCTACATCATTACCACCTTTTTACAAAGGAAGAAAATACGGGTGATAGGCAAAAATAGCCCCATTTAAAGATGCTACTTCTAATCCCTCCAGTAGCATAATGGTCACTGTGACAGCCTTTCTCTGTCCTTTACGGCTTGACTTTCCCTTCTAAATACATTATGGGAAGAAAATGTCTTTTATTTACTTTTTACATAAATCTGTTCCTCAGAACATCAGTTCAATTAGTCAATGCCTGTCTCTCTCAGCTACCTTCACTTCAGCGAGTCAAGCCTCTCTGTGCTTTTGTGGTGGTTTCAATTTTCCATGCAGGGAAGCCTTGTCTTGCTTTGTTCACCACGTACAGGGTGTCCCCCAAAAATGTATATACACACTTCAACAGCTGATTCTATTACATCTTTAAAATGAAATGTATTTTAATAAACACTGCCTTTATAATGATTCAAAGTGTGCATACATTTTTGGGGACACCCTATATTCACTCAGTATTTTCGAGATGCTGTGCTGGGAATTGGCTACCCTTGTGTTTTTAAAAGGTGTTCTGCCTCCAGGAGCCTACAGTCTAATAAGAAAAGACAGGTAAATAGCAACAATGATATATTAAACCCTGTTCTGCAACAGGCGTTTGACCTAGTTACTGATTTTCCACACACAGACTCATTTAATCTTCTCAAAAGCTCCCAAAAAGGTAGGTGGTGGTGTCTGTATTTTATAGATGAGAAAGTCAATCCTCAGACAGATTAAGTAACTTGTCCAGAGTGACAGGGCATGCCACTGGGGAAGTGAAACCTTGAGGTCAGCTCTGCCTGACTCCAAAGCCTTGAGTCCCTTTTTCTGTAGTGTGATTCTTGTTCTAATAAAGGGATATTCCTACTTCAATTATTATCCTACTAGAAGCCCGGTGCACAAAATTAGTGCACGGGGGGTGGGGGTCCCCTCAGCCCAACCTGCACCCTCTCCAATCTGGGACCCCTCGGGGGATGTCCGACTGCCCACAGGGATCGGGCCTAAACAGGCAGTCGGACATCCTTTTCACAATCCAGGACCGCTGGCTCCCGACTGATCACCTGCCTGCCCTGATTGCCCCTAGCTACTTCTGCCTGCCAGCCTGATCACCCCCTAACCACTCCCCTACCAGTCCGATCATTCCTAACTGCCCTCCCCTGACAACCCGGTCACCCCCAAATGCCCTCCCCTGCATATTCCCTCTTTATTAGATAGGGTTTTTTCTTTAACATATTGGACAGCCCTAACTGGTTTGGCTCAGTGGATGGAGCATTGGCCTGCAGACTCAAGGGTCCCAGGTTCGATTCCGGTCAAGGGCATATACCTTGGTTGGGGGCACATCCCCAGTGGGAGGTGTGTAGGAGGCAGCTGATCGATGTTTCTCTCTCATAGATGTTTCTAGCTCTCTATCCCTTTCCCTTCCTCTCTGTAAAAAATCAATAAAATATATTTTTTAAAAAAGAAACATTTAAGATTCTTCCATATCTGCCTGGCTGGTGTGACTCAGTGGTTGAGACCCCAGGCTGCCACCGCTGGGAGGGGATTGCACCGTGGGGGTGCACGCCCCTCCCAGGCTGAGACCCCAGCCCAGACGGCCGCCGCTGGGAGGGGGATCGCGCCGTGGGGGTGCATGCCCCTCCCAAGCTCAGACCAGCCCAGGCTGCCACCGCTGGGAGAGGATCATGCTGCTTACTCTGCTGGCTCTTAGCACAGCCCTCCCTGAGACTGGGGGACTCCGGTGGAGCTGAGAGGACTGGACGCCACCAACTTGTGGCTATGGGCACCGCCATTTTTGTCTTGGAGTGATGGTTAATTTGCATATTACTCTTTTATTGGATAGGATATAATAAAAGGGTAATATGCAAATCGACTGAATGGCAGAATGACCAGTTGCTATGACGTGCACTGACCACCAGGAGACAGACACTCAATGCAGGAGCTGCTCCCTGGTGGTCGGTGTGCTTCCACAGGGGGAGCACCCCTCAGCCAGAAGCCTGGCTCACAGCTGGCGGGCGCTAAGGATGTCAGAAGCCCATTCCCCAGAGGGTACAGGCCTAAGCCATCAGTCGGACATCCCCTGAGGGCTCCCGGACTGCAAGAGGGCACAGGCTGGGCTGAGGGACCCCCTCCCACGTGCAGGAATGTCGTGCACCAGGCCTCTAGTCCATTATAATTGTAGTTAATGGATAAAAGTTAGTCTCTGTTTGTTACAAAAATGGATAGGATCATAACTCTGTTCCTCCTACTGGCTAAGGAAATATAAATGCTCACAGGGACTAACAAAGTCAATTCTTCTCCAGTTCCTCCAGGCTATTCCTTTTTTTTTTTTCTTTTCTTAACTTATCTTTATTGTTGAAAGTATTATATATGTCCCCCCTTTTTCTCCTCATTGACCCTCTCCACCCTGCCCACCAGACCTTCACCTCACTATTGTCTGTGTTCATGGGTTATCCATGTAAGTTCTCTGGTTAATCTCTTCCCACCCACCCTCCCCCACCTTCCCTCTGTGATTCAACAGTCTGTTCCATTCTTCTGTATCTCTGGATCTATTTTGTTCATTAGATTCCACATATGAGTGAGATTATTTCACTTAGCATAATACTCTCCAGGTCCCTCCACGCTGTCTCAAAGGGTAAGTGATCCTTCTTTTGTATAGCTGCATGGTATTCCATTGTGTAAATGTACCACAGCTTTTTTTATCCACTCATGTACTATTCCTCTTTATACTAATATCTTTCCTCTTCAATCTACGTCAACTCAGAAAATAAGTCGATAATAATGTTATTGCTTTAAAGAGGCTGTTAATATCAATCACAGATCAAGTCATTAGCAGAGAGGAGAATTTTCTTAATCCTGTCATTTGACAATTCTATGAATTCTTGTTTAAAATTAAAATTTTAAAAACCCATAAAACTCTGAATGTGAGCTCTCTGAAATAAAGTATACGGGAATTAAATTCAATATCTACACTTGTCCAATCCATTCCATTTTCCCCATCAACAAAATAAAAGTGCATATGTTTGTGAAAGTCAATTAATGTATTTACAAAGAATATTAGCCTACCTGATTTTCTTAAATTACTAATGATTACTGTGGGCCAGGTGTGGTTACCATGCATTACCTTTTTCAATCCCCTTAAGGATGCTCTAGGGCACTGGTTCTCAACCTTTCTAATGCCGCGACCCTTTAACACAGTTCCTCATGTTGTGGTGACCCCCAACCATAAAATTATTTTCATTGCTACTTCATAACTGTAATTCTGCTACTGTTATGAATCGTAATATAAATATCTGTGTTTTCCAATGGTCTTAGGCAACCCTGCTAGCGGTTCTCAACCTGTGGGTCGTGACGCTGCCCAATTCAAGGAGCTAATAAGAGGCAGAACCAAAAAATCAACTGAGGACTATTTATTCTCAAAATCCATGCTTTTAGCTACATGTGATGTGCATCAATGAGATGATGATAATAATGGCAATAACCATAATGTGAGAGTGCCTATTGCATAGCAGGCATTGTTAGAAGAGCTTTGCATACACTAACTCACTCTGTCTTCATAACAATCATATGAGGCAAGTACTGCTATGATTCTTATTTTGTTAATGAGAAAACTGAAGCTCAAGGAGATGTGAGTAGCCACCCTGCTGGAGGCAGTAGAGTCAAATTCCATGGTGGCCAACAGCCTCCAGAGCCTTGCTCTCAATCATTATGCTCTTGGAAAATATAGATAGAAAGACAAACTATTTATACCGGTAGGTAATTGCCTCTTATAATGAAATGTATTATGATTTATATTCATTTCTTCAATGTATGGTATTTAATTAGAAGCCATGAGACAAGGATGCTTAAAATAATTTCCACATTTGCATGTGTCTTTAGTTTTATTCAAAGCTGGAAAATCATTGGCTTCCTAATCTACCATCCCTTCGCCTCTGATAAGCATTCAGCATTTTAAGAAAGCATACGTGGAAATGTTAAAGGTTATTTAATATTCAAACTCAATACATCACTAGCCTTGACTATCTTTTCAAAATCACTCTTTCTCTAACAAGGACAAATTCCACCATTCAATTGAGATGTTGAAAGCTCAGTGAACTCCATTGAAATGACCCTGTTCAAAGTTTTCCGAACAATGCTCTGGCCATGTACACCCAGAACAGGATAAACAATGGGTTCCTGTTTTGTATTTCCTGTACATTATTACTGTGTTTTTATTTCTCTTGATATCACGATCATTAAGTGTTAGTTTTAGGGAAAAGGAGCCAACTACTTGACTATATTTAGAGCCAAAAATATTCAAATGACGCAGCTCCTGGGGCTTCCAACAGAATGGCTCTGTCTTTCACGGCAGTTTTCACTCCACTAGGAAATGACAATAGGCAACTGCGGGAAGGGCTAGTGGATCATTTCCAGAAGTTCTTTCAAAACTTCTGAAACTATCTACTCCACGATATCTCTTTTATTTTTATTTCTTGATTGATTGGTTGATTTCAGAGAGGAAGGGAGAGGGAGAGAGAGATAGAAACATCAATGATGAGAGAGAATCATTGATCAGTTGCCTCCTGCACGCCCCCTACTGGGGATCGAGCCGGAAACCTGGGCATATGCCCTTGGCTGGATTTGAACCTGGGACCCTTCAGTCCACAGGCTGAAGCTCTATTCACTGAGCCAAACCAACTAGAGCTCCACGATATCTTAATGACAGGCCTACCAGTCAACGACTGTCTTTCAGATAGCACAGCGTGACAAAATTGTTCTTAGATGATTGTGTCTAGTATGTTTCCAGCTTCAACAAACAGGTTACTTCAAGACAGCCATTTAACCAGGGAAGGGGTTGGTTTGCCCCAAACACCAAGAATCACAGAATGTGTTCAGCTCTGCCATCCCTCCCTTAGCACGTGCCTCCCAGAATGCATCTGCATCTCCATCCACTAGGTGAAAGGGTAAAGCAGGCTCTGTGTTGTTACTGCATATGTGAAGTGTCTTGCCTATAGCTTATTAGCCAGCACAAACTGCTAGGGAATCTTGGAAGATAAGTTTCCAGATAGGCATATTGTCAGGAGTCTAGAGTAAAGATCAAAGCGAAAATGGATCCTTAATAGGTAGACAGCACTGCACTGTCTGCCCCAACTGTTATATGCTTAATTATTTATTTTAAAGAGTAATAAGTATGGAAATAGTGACCTGACTATAAAATAAAACATATCACTGAGAACCTTCAATCAAAAATGATGCTGAGTATTATGCTTAGCGAAATAAGCCAGTCAGAGAAAAGTAAGTATCACATGATCTCACTAATATGTGGAATCTAATGAACAAAATAAACTGATGAACAAAACAGATCCAGAGACATAGAAGCATGGAACAGACTGTCAAATCTCAGAGGGAAGGCAGGGAAGGATGGGTGAGTGGGAAGAGATCAACCCAAGAACTTGTATGCATAACCCATGGACAAGGTCAATAAGGTGTGAAGGCCTGAGGTGGGGAGCAGGGGTGGGTTAGAGGAGATTAATTTGGGGGGGGAGAGAATGGGGACATATGTAATATTTTCAACAATAAAGAATTTTAAAATTTTTTTAAAAAAGGATCCTGAAAGAAATCATTGATGAGAAAAAAGAGAGCATAGTCATACCTTCCACTGGAGACTAGTCCAGTCCCAGCTCAGCCCCAAGACTATAAACAAAGATTCCCCCACCCCCCTTTTTCTGTAAAACTCAAATATCATTACTCATTTTTTGATATTTCCAACATGCCTCTCACATACCATCTTATTTGTTGTGTTTCCTTTGGTGACTAAGACTATTGTAGTAGGTTGACCTTGCTGGTTAGAGCACCCCCTCCCAAGTTGTTCCGTATCTGGCATAATCAAAGTGAAAATACTTGCAGGCACACCGAGGTAAACCAGTGAGGCTGCTAATAGCCGCAGGTGACTGGTGCAGGAGCTCCAGCTGCCGGGTCTCACCTGGTCACCTGACAACTGAGGGGATCAGTACTGCAGCACCACCTGTTACCCACTCAGGACACACCTTAGGTCTCACAAAGAGTAGGAAGGTCCGGATTAGAGGACAAAATATTAAGGTTCCCATTTCCAGCCTCATTCATTCAGGAAGAAGTTCTTCTCATGCACTTGATGTCATGAACCTACAGCTCCTTCTGCCCTTGAATGGCAGTCAGCACTTCCTTATTGTCCTTTACTCATCCTTCATGTCTGACTTTCAGGGACACTTTTCTAACATCTTGTGCATTATTTATTGGTGTGACCATCCCTGTGAAATTAACATCTGTGGTCATAGTAATGATGGAAATGTGTCATGGGTTGTTGGGTTAATTAGTTCATTTTTGGAATGCCTCAGTAAAGATGTATTTCGTGCTCTACCTTGGTGACTTCAGATTGCCTTACAAATTTATAAATAACATGTACAAGTAGTACATTTTCAAACATTCATAAGCTCTAACTAGCATTCCTCTGCGCACGGTAGAGGTGTTTACACAGCCTCTTCCAAAACCATAGGCTGAGACCAGCCCCAGCCTGACCTGCCCTGTAGCTTTGGCCACATAAAGCTCTCCTTTCCTCGCCTGTTGAGATCACGTGGCCTTTGCCGGAGAACAAGATCACAAATCCCCCAGCATCTCAGTCAGCGACCAGAAATTCATTGCATGGTTATAACTAATGCACGATACAGACATGAGAAGGGGTTTCATGCCCCGGGAATGACAGTGGACTGACCAGGTAGAGTTGCTGGTGTGATACTTCATGTCTGTCTGTCTGACTTCCTACTCATAAAGTATCTTACAAACAATATCAGCTATAACTTACAGAGATCCAGGTGGTACAACTATCTAGCAATATACAGGCAAATATGTAATTCTCTCAACAACCCTGACGAGGAGGATTTTTTACCGGGGACCTCACCTGAGTGATGAATGCACCCCAGTAGAGGATGACATGGTTGTGGGAAAGGTCTGGGATGTGCTGTCTGAGGCAGAAAACCTGAGTTATTTCCAATCTATTTTAGAACGCAAATTATTAAGTTAATAGAACAAACAAGTAACATCTGCCTTTTACAACAAACCTGTAGCTACAAAGCAAAGGTTTCCGAGTCCTCTCAGTTGCAACAGCTGCTTAGTTAGAAAACAGTTTTGTTTTGTTTTTGCTTTTTACAGGAGAAAATAATTATTTTACAAGCTCTGACACATAAATAACAAAAATACCATTGCTTCATGCTTTCTGCAAAAAATTACTTAATTATTGTTGAACTATTTATTCAACAAATACATATCGAGCACTGACCCTGTACCAGGCACAAATCCGTGTGTGAGGAGTCCATATGACGGATGGGAAAACAGCAGCTTACAGGGTCATGGAGGAGAAATACACGAATCAACCACTCAAGTGCAACTGAGTTTGACCCTCAAAGGAATGAAGAATACGATTCTTCAAGGAAAAAAACACACCACAAAAACCTTGACCTTGGCTGGATCAGAGAAGCCCTTCCTGAGGAAAGGACGGACACTTCAGCTGAGGGCCCAAGTGCCCTTGGGCATGAACTGCTGAGCAGGAAAGGCGTTCCAGCAACAGGGAACAGCGCACAAAAAGGCCCTGAGTGTGGCCCATCCCAGGAACTGAGAGGAGAGCAGAGAAGCTGGAAGAACTGGAGCTAAAAGAGAGGCAGGGGGGTGGGGAGGGGAGAGTGGGTGGAGATGCCAGAAGAGACCAGATCATGTGGAGCCACTTTTAGAACACTTATCTTAAAGATTTTTAGACCATATCTAGCAACTGTTGCATATGCTCAAATTTCATGGAATATAAATATCAAGAAAAGCTAAGTCATGGTTATGTAAAACAGCAGAGGCACTTTTTAATCCATATGGGAGTCAGCTAGTACAGCTAAAAACATGTTTTAACTAGAAAAGTGACTTTTAACAAAGGGTATAAGAACTTATTTCTGGAGGTTGGGGGTGGGGGCTGTAAGAGATCAACCGAAGGACTTGTACACATGCATATAAGCATAACCAATGGATACAAGACACTGGGGGGGGGGAGGGGCAGGTAAAGGCATGTCCTGGGGGGAGGGGGGGAGGTCAATGGGGGAAAAAAAAGGAGACATATGTACTACTATTTGTAATACTTCAAACAATTAAAAAAAAAAGAACTTATTTCTGTATAATCTCTTGCACTTGATACTAGTTCTTTAACATTCATGAAGATTATCACCTTATTTGATGAAGTTCAGTGCCGAATGGCACGTGGATGGCAAATCACCTCCTAAAACACATCTTCCTCACAGCTGTAATAGGTAGTAGGAATTAGGGACCATTTGACAAACTTCAAGTAATCGCATCTGTAGACGTAGATTGGGGGGTTGTTGTCCAATGTAATTTACATTAAGTCCAAGCAAAGGCATAGACTTTAATTTTATTTTTTAAAAATGTATGTTCATTGTTGAAAGCATTACAGATGTCACCTTTGTTTTCTGTCCCCACTGACCCCCTCCACCCTTCCACCCAGACCTTCACCACAGGACTGTCTGTGTCCTTGAGCTATGCATATATGTGTATCAATTCCCTTGTTAGGTTAATCTCTCCCCATCCTCCACCCCTTCCCGCTGAGATTCCTCAGTCTTCTACCTCTCCCCATCTATTTTGTTTATCAGTTTATTTAGATTCCTCCGCCTGGGCCTCAGGGCGCCAGCATAGAGACCCACGTGACTGTTCTGAAATGCCCACTCCAGGGCGTTTCTTCATTGCTGCGCTCCCAGGGGACTGGGGACCCTAGACGGCCTGGCCAGCAGGAAGTGCACGATGCTACCAAGCGTCATCGTTTTTGTTTCATATGCTTCGCTTTGTCTCGTGTGGTTGACACAGACCAGCGCAAAAGATGTTATCACGCTTCATCTCAGCCTTCAGTTTGCACCCACCAGGCCTGCCGTCGGGGCCCACCCGTCCCTTTAATCGGCATGATCTGATTTCTGTCGGCCGGAGAATCTGACTGCCTTTTCAATACGACTGTGAAACTCATGCCAGTGTGTCAGGCGGTCTTGCTGCCTCTCCCCAAGCACTAAAATGTCCCAGAGAATGACACATTGTTCTCCGGGAATAGTAGACAATGCTGCGAAGCCCACATGGGCCACGGAAGCCTTCGGACATTTATAGTGCAGCTCCCTTTTCAAAGGACTTCAGGGGGAAACATAACCTAGAAAACAATATTCATGGGAAAACTCCATGCACTTCCTTCCTCCTGAGATCCTCTCAAATAATAGGAAGTGATGAGGAATCAATTGAGAATTCTGAGTTCTCTTGGGAAAAAATTTTAAACCACTGTCCAAGGGCTCTCAGAATACATGGGGTCGGTCAACAAGCCACGCACATCAAAATCCCTGGAAATTGTCGTGCTGTTTGAAAAAAACGACTATCTTTGGCCACAATATGGAAACATATACGGAACATATATGGAACATATGTGCATAGTTATTCTGCGTTTTCATCATTTAACCAACAATAACATTTACAACGTGCCAGACTTTTCGACATTCCTTTAAAATGCCTGTTTTAATCCTCACAACAACCCAATGAGATAGGTCCTTGATAGAGAAGGAAACGGAGGCACGGGGAGGTGAACTCACTGGCCCAACGTTACACAAAAGCAGCACGACCAGGATTCAAACCCAGACCCTCTGTTCTTAAGCGTCATGCAGTTCTTAAAGGTTTTCTGATACAACCAACCAATTAAGTGAGAAGGAAACTCTCTGCATGCAGAATTGGTAATTTTAAGTGCTACCAATGTGGGCGGCTTTCTCTCCCACGCGGATGGTTTTATTTATTTATTTGTTTGTTTATTTATTTATTTATTTATTTTGGAGTCACCGGAGCACACTAAGCTCTGGCGACCACCTGAAAAAGTGAGGTGTCACTTAGCAAACTGGCGAGATCAAAGTCGTGGGCACACTCGTCTAAGGCAAGGACAAGGTGGGTCGGAGAACCAGGCCTCTGGCGCCACCACACCCACCTTTCTGACCGCTGGAACAGTTGGAGCGTGGAGTTCACAAGGCCCTCTCCTGAGATGTAAATGCCCCCTGGGACAGCTCGGTCTGCGTCAGCTCTGCCTCAGCATACATGGTTTTAATTCGACCCATACTGAGCCGAGAACAATCCCCATTTTTATTGTGTGCTGTGGAGGGAGAGAAGGAAATGGAGAACCACACTGACTTCCCACACTGCTGTCCATTTCTTCCCCTCCTCACCCCTGAACGACGGTTCCTGCTTGAGCCTCTGAACCTGATCCAGTCCGGGAGAGGTCAAGGACACCGTCAACACGGCGGCCAGTCCCACGCATGACTTGCACCTGCGTTCTTGTGCCCAAGTCCTTTATTGTCCAGACCCTGCATCTCCACCCAGATGACTTGCCTAGTGTTCTAGTTCCTCTGAGACCACGGCTATGCGCTGCCTTATTCACTCTTGAGCAGCGAGTGTCCTCTGTCAGACCTGAGGAAGCATAGGTCGCTTCTTACTGGGTCCCTCACCCAAACCCTTGCTGTCAGTTTCCACTGTCTCCATCTGCTCAGGCCTTGTCCTCCTAGCACTGGACAACCCGCCCTGTGCCCGCCCCCCACCCCCCCAAAAGCAACTAGCCCTCCCTAGAAGGAACCTGTCTGGTTTCTGGATTCTGACCTCCTGACCTCTGACACCTGATGGGACCCACTGCCCATCAAACTCTCAGTGCTTGCTTTTACATCAGAATCACCCCATGAGCTTTTTAGATATGCAGATGCCTGGATTTCATCTAGATTACTTAAAGCAAACTTTCCAGAGGTATGTCCGGGATACTGGTATTTAAAAGAATTCTCCAGATATGTCTCATTTGTACCCAGGGAGGAAAGACGCTACTTTATATCAATTTCTCTCAAATTTCAGTGTGCATACACACAACCTGGGGATGTTGTTAAAATGTACTTGCTGATTCAGTTGGTATGGGTAGGGCCTGAGAGTGTCAACTACTGAGCAAGATCCCAAGTGATGTCTTTGATGTTGGTCCATGGACCACTCTATGGTAAGGCTCACTGGTTCTCAAAGTGTGGTTAAGAACCACCTGGGGACTTGATAGAGATGCAAAATTCCAGGACCCACCCCAAACTTACTAAGTCAGAAACTGGGGGTGGGCCCCAGCAATCTATGCTTTGACAGTTTAAGTCCCACTGGCCTAGATGGCACTTCCCAATAGACATTCATGCAAGCCACATATATTATGTAAAAATTTCTAGTTGTCAGTTTTAAAAAGGAAAAAGAAACCGGTAAAGTGAATTATCACAAAACTTTTTTAACCTTATGTGTCTGAAATATTATCATCATTTCAACATATACCGATATAAAAATTAATTTGGTCGTACACATACTTTTTCCATAGTAAGTCTTCGCAGTCCAGTGTGTTTTTTACTCTCATACGCTGCCTCGGTTCTTACTGGCCACATGCTAAATGGTCAGTTGCCACATGAATCCATCATATTGGACAGCCAACTCCTACACTAATAATGATAACAGCATGAACTTTTATTGAATGCCTGCTATGTATCAGCCATTACTTAGCCAAGCATCTTATGTGCATTATTTATATAAACCCTACCACGATTCTGGGGACTGGTACTCTTAGTATCCCCGTGGTACACGCAGGAGGGGCCATGCCCAAAGCCCTATGTGGCGTTTCACCAATATGAGAAGCCCACTTTAATAGAAGCATTTCCCAATTATTTTAAATCTACTTCTTTGTTTAAAAAAAAGGAAGTTAAAGAGTACAAATAGAATCATTAAGATGACTACAATTAGTACAATTATTAAGACATCCATAGCTTATAAAAGGCATCGTATTGGATAAGTAGAAAAGTCCAAATTTGTTACCCTCTGACCTTTTAAAATATGCCTGAGGTCCAACATGCACTTTTCTGTAACATCGAATCTGGTGAGAGGTGCTGTGGACAGGCTGGTGGGTCAATGGGACCCTTGGGGAACAAAGGAGACCTTTGGTGCGACCCATGGCAGGATAAATGGAAGCAGCTAGCAGGGTCATAATCTGTTCATTCAAGGGCAGGTTTTAATACAAAATGACTCCAATAATAAAACCACACACCGCATAATGACCTGTGGATCCACGATAGACCTCACATGCAATGGTTGTCCCATAAGATGACAAAGCAGCTGAAAATTTTCTGTCGCCTGGTGATGTCACCGTCCTCGTAGTGTCATAGCCACACGCGAATGTGTTTGTGGTGATGCTGGTGTAAACAAACCTCCCACCCTGCCAGTTATGTAAAAGCATAGCTCATACAGTTACGTACAGCACATGATACTGTGGATAATAATGAACGGCTATGTTACTGGTTTATGTACTTACTATGCTATACTTTTATCGTTATTTTAGAGTGTACTTTTTCTCCTTATACACAAAACGGGCAGCATGCCATCTAGCAACTAGAAAGGGGGCTGTAGGGGGTTGTGAAAAATGGAAGGTTTTTATCAGAAGAGGGTGGGGCAAGGGAGCTATTACAAAAAGAAATGATTATTTTGGGGCCAGGCCACCTTTCTTTGGGGGGACAGAGGGGAAGGGTTTTTGTTTTTTTTTTTATCATGCAGGTTGCCTCTTCTTTCCATGAGGGATGGAGAGGGACCACAGTGACAGGTAATCTTACTGGGGCTTGACCAGAAAATTACAGACCGGTGGATTAAGATTCCTTTCCTGGAAGAGGTTGGAATTGCAATTAGATCAGATATTAACCTAGGTTTGTTATCATGGGCTTTTATCGGCAGTGATGCCATTTGGGGGCCTGTGGATTTTCTTTAACACCGTAAAACAGGGTGGCACATTACCCAGGCAGCAGCCTCATACATCTCCCGCATTTGCCGCATCTCTTGATAGCATCCTTTTTCTCTGGTGCTTGATATCATCTCGATTTGTTCTGTACAATAACCTGCTGTACAGGTTTGTCGCCTGGGAGCAAACAGCTCGGAGATTAGTGTGCTGTTCCATCTAGGTTTGTGTTAAGTGCTCTCTGTGACGTTCGAACAAGAACGAAAGCATCTAAAGAAGCATTTCTCAGAACACAGCTCCATAAGACTGTAGTTAAACGTGAGGCAGTGTAGTGCTGTGGAAAACAGGCCATTTGGAATTTAAAAATAATCGTTGATTTGGTAGTCAGATAGTTCATCTTTATTAGTTCCCGTAACTTCCATTTTTCTCAAGGAAGGCTGATATTTAAATGCATTTTCTATTTATGATAAACTACTATAAGGAGGAAAAAGTAAAAACAATTTAAAATTTTCTATCTGAGGCTCAGGCTTCCATTTTTTTTTGTCAGAATTGCCATTTGTCATTTTGACCAAGTAATGTAAATATCCTATTTTAAACGGACAGATAACTAAGACATATTATTCTATGATCATTTAAAATAAATGAATGGAAAAAAATGCATTATTCTACAGAGATTTTTAAAAACCCTGCTATATATATTTTTAAATAAAGTTAATCTTATTTTAAAATGTTGATTAGGTATTTCAAACTTAAGTTGTTATGTTTTATATTTAAATATCTGCATAGCTTTAATATAAGTGTATTATGCTAAAGGATTTCATATTTTACCACAGTACTTGAAATAGCAGTCATATCTTTCTTTTTAACACAGCATGCAAAATCCTCAGTATTTTCTATAATCAGTTTCAGTGTCTCTCTTCATTTGCAAGGAAAGAATTGGATTTGATCTGAGTGCCTAGTAACCAACCTTCACCCTATTCATTATAAACTATATCATGGTGGTTTTTATACTGGACTAAGGTCATAGAATCTTTCATCTCTCAGCAGAACTCATTGACTGCTAAGCATTGTCTCCGTTATGGGGACGGGGGAGTTGCAAGGATTCAGGGTTTCTTCCACCCAGAATAAAGGCTTTTACAAAAAATACCTAAGTGTTTCCTTTGTAGGAAGTAACTAACTTTCCTTCTTAGGGGTGTTAAAGGCAGAATGAAGCAATGGAACTTGGGAGTTGGTCTGATGATGCATAGCATTTTCCTTCAGTCATACATAAAGAGATCTCATCTCCAATTGCTATGGTTTGAATAGTCTCACAGTGTGAAGAAAAAAAAAAAAAAGAAACTGTGAACCAATTCTATCTTTATCCTTGCTGCATTTGTGTGCTGTAAACCATTGGAAGCAAAGGCGCTATAGATTTTGCCCACTCTATTCTTGAAGTGTCTGGCATATACTAGGCTAAAGAGTACGTCTCACAAATATTTGCAGAATTGCATAAATGAATACAACTTCTAGATCTTAATTTATAATTCTAGAAACAAAATGAAAGGCCCTAGTTTGCTGGCCATTGTTGGTGACTCAGTCTGGATTATGTCTTCATTGGCCTTCGTGGGGAGAGCAGGGGGAATTGGTGTCTGTCTGCATCATGTCACTGAAGGGTCCCCAGTCACTGCCAACAGATAAGAAACGTCAACAGCTTTCAAAAATAGCCTACTTGATGAAACTGGAAATTTGGGTGCGTGCTAGAAACAAACCATTTGTCTTCCATCTTAAGAAGGTTTGGCTGACCACAGATATACCTACCAGAGAGATGGAACATTTTTTTTTTAAGACCCATACATAAATGAGCAAGAAAATATCAGATTTAAAGCCTTCCCTCTCCATTAAGGCATGAACAGAACATCTTATTTTCAATGAATCTGGTAAATCATTTTGAAAAAAAAAAACACAAAAAAAACTTGGGGATTATGGCTAGGCACTCTGTTTCTTTAAGATTCCAGTCAAGGTTTTTATTTGTTTGTTTTCAACAGCGCTGGGCAGTTTTCCTCAACATTTAAATGCATATTTGCACAGTGCACCACGTTGTGGGTTTCCTGGTTGGTGTCCTCCCCCACCCGCTCCCGGGTCGGGGATGGGGGGTGTGGCGATTCCGACAAGATTTTTTCATCCCTTCGCAAGTCACCCCAGGCTGCTGGTAATGCTGAAAATAGCTCCAAGGCGCTCCGAACGGTAGCGCCACCCAGCAGCTGCGATCCTGTTCGCTCCCTTATTTGCCTTCTCTCTTGCCTTTTTCCCCCGCTTCAGACACTTGGATTGGATTTAATCTGAAATCGCTGGCGTTGAAGACCTTCTGAAAAGGGCTAAATAAACCATCTCTACATGTAAAGGCCACTGCCTCCTACTTCCTCCGCTCAGAGCGACTGAGGAGCCCGGCTGCCCCGAGGTAAGAGTTTTCATTCTACGACGATTTCATTGGCTCCTGAGACGTTTCCGATGCATGCTTTTGAAAGACATTATTTAGAGCGGACATAAGCGGGGGCTGCGAACGGTCTCCAGGTAAACAGGGTGTGCCCCATGACAGCAGGAGCCTCTGTGCATGGGGGTGGGGGGGGGTGAGATTTTAAACTTTTGCTGCACACTCTCCGTCCCCGCTGTGCCTGCGCAGCCCGGACCTACCCGCCCCGACCCCACGCAGCCAGCCCGCCTGGCCGACTTCACAGAGCTGCTGTTTAGACCGCTGCCTGATGTCTACCTTCCTACGGGCTTTTTTTTTTTTTTTTTTAAGGAAAAAGATGCAATTGTTCTTGAAGGACAGGGAGCAAGCTCTCTTTCATTCTGTTCTTGGGTCGATCGCCGCCGTGCGCGCATTCCCAGCGGGAAGTGGAGCCGTGTGCTTGGTTCTTTGCTTTTTGCGTATTCCTGGCACGGTTCGCCGACTCGGGTCGGAGGCTTCCTTCCCCAGCTGCAAGCCTGGCCGGCAGGTTTCTCTCACGTGACGATGTAATATTCCGGGGAGCTTTCCGCGCCTCCCGCCACCCCTCCGTGTGCGCGCGCCTACCCTTCGGCCAAGTACTTTGATCGGTGGACTTGAACTTCAGACGCAGCTCTTACTTGGATTGTGGGTGTTCGCTGTGGTCGGTGAAAAGTCTTTTTGTTCCGTGCTTCCAAAGCGTTTCCTGGAGGCGATCCATGGGGCTTTGGTTCTCTCTCTGCTGCGTGTTGGGGTTTCCTTGTGCGGAGACCCCGACCTGCCAGGAAAAGGCTATCTCCCGGCCAGGCCCTCCCGCCACCGGGACCGGGACCGGGACCATCCTGCCCCCCCCCCGCCGGCAGCAGAGGACCGCGCAGGGTCCCGCTCCGTCAGCCCCGCGCTGGACCCCCCGCGGACTCACAATCACCACGTGTCCCCGGCCCTCACTGTTGCCTTTTAACAGGAACACAGATATATCCTTGGTATTTACTGATTCTCGTTTCCAAAACAGTCTACTGATATCGCAGATCCCATGTCAAAAGAAAGCATGCGTTTTAAACACACGGTGATCTTCTGGGTAACTTCAAAAAAAAAAAAAAAAAAAAAAAAAAAAGAAAGAAAGGAGAAGAACAATTAAAAAGAAAGAAAGACGGGGAAATTTTTAAAAAGGAAAACTAGGGGGGGAAAAACCCCTTGGTAGCCAAAAGCCTGTTATGCGAGTGAAACTTCTACTGAATGAGGGATAAGGAATGAAAAAAATTTATTTCCTAAAATAGGCCGTGTAGCCCTTTCTAGCCATTCAATCAACTTTTACGTGTTTTCTTTAAAGAAAATTTGTGTGTGTGTTACACTCGTTTGTTATCCTTTTCTCCCCACCCCCCTCAAAGCAGAGGTGGAATTTTCAAAGTCCTCAGCCTGATATTCAGTTTGACTTTCCTGGCAAACTGTCCCCACCTGTTCTGTTGAAGGTGAGGGCTAGAAGGAGCCCAGTGCCATCAGGGGGCTGTTTAAGTCCCAGGCCAGAGCTGGGGCTCCTTGGAGCTGGCACAGTGGGCTCCCCGCACTCTGCACCTTGCTGAGAGGGAAGGGAGCCAGTGGCCACAGGACAGGACGAGGTTTCAGAGGGCAGGAGCTGGGGAGAAGGCTGTGGGAGAGGTTCCATGGGATCAGGTGCAATAGAGTCTCTAGAATGTGGACTAATAGTAAGAAAACTCCGAGATGTTCAGTCCAGTTTTTATTCCCCAAATCTGGACATTTAATTGCTAACCCCTCACCCCCCACTTCAAATTTTCATTATAAGGAGCGTACTAATAATGATCACATTTCTGTGATGGGTCAAAATTTTAAATCCTCCAGTTATTTTAAGCGTGTACTTGCCTGCGTTTGGGGGGCTAGTATGCCCCTCCCCCCCAGCCCCCCCCCCCCCCTTAGTACGAGGGAGCTCTGATGCGGCATTGCTGAGTTAAAATGTCCTGTCACAGGCAACACACATTCAGGTGCAGAGTCCTATGGCACCAGGATGACAGGGGTCAGGAAGGTGTCAGAAGGCCCATTCCATTCTCGGTGGGCAAGCCATTGTTTCCTGTGCTGCTGCTGCTGTTCTGTTACTTTGTGTCTCTTCACCCCTTCATTTTCCTCTGAAACTTTGGTTTGAATGTGAAGCTCCAGGTGAAAGCTCGCCAAAGCCCCCGAGTTTCACGCAGCTTCCACGTAAAGGAAGGATTCTACCCGGCCTTGCTCGAAACTTGGCCCGTGTTTTGCCAAAAGTTTCGTGAATGTCAGCGAGGCTGGATTTGAAACCTAATCCAAAGCCAGGTGACTTCTAGGGACGCGGAGGCCTCCCTGTATGAGTATAGAACCTGTCAAGCAAGGCCGTCCCTTCTTTTCATGCCTCCCGTGTCCCTGCATGGGCACACACATTTTTTCCGCCAAGAAACTCCCACTTGTTCTATGACATTTGAAAGCCAGGTTCAATCCTAATACGAGTTTTTATAGCTGTGGTATTTAAGCATTGGCAACTTTGAGTCTGCATTTTAAATTCCTGCACAGCCTGAACCACAGTGGTGTGAACATGTTGGTATAATTCAGCTGAAGGAAGTCCCCGGAGAGTCCTGGAATGTCTTTCTTTGCTCAAATATACCTCTGTGCCCGTGAGGAACAAACAGTAACATTTTGTCCTAGTCCGTCCACTTGACAGTATGCTTTTTGTTCGCGCTCCAAAGGTGGTGTCAAATACATTGGTGGAAAAAAATAATAAACTTCCAGCTAATTTTTTTTTTTTTTCGCCTGCTCAAGTGATATACTCCTAAGGAACATTGTAAGCATTGAAAACGTCAGTAATGTTATTTGTAATGTAGACTGAGAATACAGGGGTACTCAGCAGAGTCAATTTCCACCAGAAAAGGGTGGGGATTTAGAGCTGATGTGTGTATTGAGTGGACAGACAGGGCCAGGTTGTGAAGGTGTGTGTGTTCTGGTGGAGGTGGAGGTGGAGGTGGGTGGAGAAGAAAGGGGATTTTGTAAACTGCGTTCAGCAAATCTATCACATCTAAAATAAAAATAATCAAGCCCAGGATCCCAAAACATTCCTTTCTTTTGTTGATCATCTAAGTTTGTGTTGGCTGAATGTTGAATTTTGGGGGGGGGTACTATTTTTTTTTTATTGAGGACAACAAAGATTACATTCTAATCATTAGGATTCCAGAAATGGCTATAACCTCCAATGAAAATATGACCAGTGGGGAGACCTACGCAGTTGTAAATGAAGCTGCAAGAGCCAGCCTCAGAAAGGTCACGGGTCTGTGCCCCCTAGAGATGCTGAGCCCAGGAAACGCTGAGTTGGTGTGTCATGTTATTGGTTGGAGGGTTTCTGAACTCATTTGAAGAATTTTCATAAAAACTAAATTTGTGACCGCACTGAAGGTTTAGTCAGACTGAATTTAGTGACATTTATAGATAGTTATTTATTACAAAATTAAATTATGACATTTGATTTTGAAAATTTTGTAGTCAGGTGTTTGTTTAATGAACTAGACCATGGAAGATGCATTTTAGCAGATGATTTGCAAACTGACTGTCATTGATCCCGTACTACGGAAAGCATTTGAAAAGCTCACAGTACCAAACCGTGTGGGTCCTCCAGATGGGAGCTACTAAAGTCACTTTAACACTGACTTCACTATTCATTGCGTAGCATTTACCAGCATACCTGATTTTTATACCCCAAAACCAGTGCAGTGAGTAGAGGAGAGGAAGATGCTCAAAGGGAGGTGCTAGAGAGAAACAGGAGAAAACAATCAGGACCATCTGGCAAGGGGGTTCACGAAACACATAAAGGTGGATTGAGCTCAATATTTTGAAAACAGCCATCGTCCCGGTTGGTTGGGAAAGAGAAAGGGCGAAATACCAGGTGGCAAATAAACACCAAACTTGTGCATATGCAAACCTTCTTTACATCATAATGTGATCTTCTTTCAAGAATGACCACCCTAGTCATTGAGAATGCAAAAATCAGTCTCTGACACGTCTTCTCTTGTGCTTAATTTACTGTCAGAAAATGGAGTCCATATAACGCTTATCCATTCCACAAGGATATATTATTAAAACTTAAATGTATAGACGCGTGGCATTTATGTTCTTAAAAAAAAAAAAAATTCGTATCCATCTGATCAGACCATGATGTCACAGAACAAAGTCCTCCCCTGATAGACCAAAGAGGATTATTTGCCTGAAACAGATAAACCATCATTTCCAGGAAAGTCATCATTCTCCAACTAAACTTCTATTTGTTATTTGGATGTTATCACTTTCTCTGAAATAATGCTTTAATCATTACAATGCCAAAACACCTCAATGATCCCAAAGCATTCTCTCACTTTCCCAAGGTGGACTGTCCAAAAGAGGTGGGCATTTCTTGTAGGTTTATACGTAGACAGTGTTGTCAGGAGACAGGTCCCCTTAAAGCCTCTCTCATCCTGAGCTTTATCATGGAGTAGGAGACCCTGGTGACCCCCTGAATCACTCTGATCCCCAGGGGCAAGTGCAGCCCACTGGGGCTTGAATTAAAGCAGAGAACCAAGAAGGCAACTCCTCTTTCCTCTGTATTTGGACCGAGGCCTCCTATGTCTCTTGCTCTAACTTTTCTTTTTCTCATGGCATTATCCCTCTTTTCTATTATTTACACTTCTCTCTCTTTTTTAAAATAAAAAAAAAATTTAACTGATTTTTAGAGAGAGAGGAAGGGAGGAAGGGAGGGGAGAGAGAAACATTGCAACCCGGGCATGTGCCCTGACCGGGAATCGAACCGTCAACTCCTTAGTACAAGGGAGGACACCCAACTGAGGCACACTGGCCAGGTGTCCGCTTCTCTTATTCTGGCAGGAACAGGAGTCTTCCCTGCAGACTTCACCACCCTGGAACTGCTGGAGGAGGAAAAGGCCCCAGGTCTCTAGCGCTGTGGGCTGCAGTCTCACACACAGGGCAAAGCTCGCCCATGGGCCCCTGAGTTAGAGGAGCATTCATTCTCATGTGTCTCACAGTTAGAGTGTGTGTTCAGTAACGGTCAAATAATTCATATCAGAATAAAAATAAAATGGGCATGAGCACAGCCCTTTAGGTCAGAATGATATATCCATTTTTCAACCCAACTTTTTATTTTAGAACAATTTTAAACTTACAGAAAAATTGTAAAGATGGAACCAGAGTTCTCATATACCCCATGCCAAGTTTCCCCTGTTAATAACATCTCACATTAACATGGTAATTTTGTTATAAGTTAATGGACAATACTGACACTTGATTAACGAAAGTTCATACTTTATTCCTATTTCCATAGTTTTTGCCTAATGTTTTTCTTCTGTCCCAGGATCCTATCCAGAATACGAGAATACAGCCCTGGCTGGTGTTGCTCAGTGCTAAGAGCCTCAGCCTGTTCGATTCCCAGTCAAGGGCATGTACCTGGGTTGCAGGTTCAATCGCTGCCTCAGTACCCGGGTTGCAGGTTCAATCCCTGTGTGGGAGGCAACCAATCAATGTGTCTCTCTCACATCGATGTTTCTCTCTCTCTTCCCCCACCCCTTTCTCTTTCCCTCTACTCTCTACAAAATCAATGGAAAAAATATCCTTGGGTGAGGATTACCAAAAAAAGAAAAGAATCAACCAATGAATGCATAAATAAGTGGGACAACAGATCTACATAAAATCTCTCTCTCTCTCTCTCTCTTTCTGTCTCTCTCAATACCTTTTTAAAAAAGGATACTGTATTACATTTAGTCATCATGTTTTCTTAGATTCCTCTCGGCCATGACAGTTTATCAGTCTTTGCTTGTCTTCGTTGGCCTTGATAGTTTTGAGGAGTACTGGTCAGGTATTTCACAGAACGTCTTTGTATTAGAATTTGTCTGTTTTCTCCTGATTAGATCAGGGTTATGGGTCCTGGGGAGGAAGACATTCTCAGTACCTCACATCAAGGATACATACCATCCACGTGAGGTAGCACTGTAGATGCTGACCTTGATTACCTGCTGAGGGAACATTGGTCATGTTTCTCCACTGGAATGTTTCTCTTTCCCCCCCTTTCCAAACTGCACTCTTTGAGAAGTAACGTTGTGCAGCCCACACCGATAGAGAGGAGAGTTACGCTCCTCCCGCTGGTAGAGCACCTACATAAATTATTTGAAATTCTTCTGTGTGGGAGATTTGTCTTTACTCCCCAATTTACTTAAGTTTAATCATTTACTTATATCAGAATGAATGCATAGATATTTATCTTATACTTTGGATTATAATTCAAGACAACTTTTCTTATTTTGTTGCTCAAATTTTTCCAGCTTTGGCTGTTGGCAGTTTTGCTTGGCTCCTATGTCCCTTTGACATATTCCCGTCATTGTGAGTTTTTCTTTTTCTTTCCTGATATCACAAGATACTCCAGGCTCATTTTGTATATTTTCTGCCTGAGTCCTAAAATCAATCATCTCTTCAAGAGAGATGAAGAATGAAGAATGGTTTCTTTTAATGAAGAATGGCATTACAAACCAAGACCATGGCATCCATTTTAATTTCTGAATGTGAGCTTATCAGCCACTTATTTTTTAAATAAAATTTTCATTTTGTTCGTGAATTTTCAGTTTGTAGCTGGAAATACCTTGATGTGGTATTAAAAAAATAATCTTTCCTGCTTTTTCAGATTAATAGGCTACATGTGGCCCTTGCATACCCCCCTGTCCATCATTTTGAAACAAATTCAATTAAATGTGATCATCTCTATTTGTCATTGTTAATTTTGGGGGGAGATTCATAGTCTTAGTTGTGGTCCTCAAAAATCTTAACTGAAGTCTTAAAAAAGGTAGAATTCCATTGTTTCTTCCTTAAATAAATGCAAGGACATCAGGCATTATTTACAATTTGATCAATCAAGGCCATTAAATGAATATGGGATTCTGTTACCAAGCCTTCCACTTACTCTGAGAACTGTGCCATAGACAGATAAACAGTCTAGTGGGACAGTCAGATAATAACAGTTGGTAGGAGAAGATGGATGATGTGGAGGTCCGCCGTGCTGTCAGGCCACAGAGCTGGGAGTGAGAGTCAGGCATCTATAGTGCTTAAAAATCAGAGATGTTGTCACAGATGGAAAAACTGTATTTGAATTGGACTTTGGGTCAGATAAGAGGGCATTCAAATGTAAGAAGTTGATTGTGACTAAAGACTCAGAAGAAAGACAGCTCACTACTCAGAGAATATCCAGAAATCTGGTATAGCAAGAACTTAGGTCTGATGGAGTATCCCTGTAAAGGGGTGTTGGGTTGGCATTCATTTATTGAGAAGAAAATTATCATAATTGGGCACATGTGTTAGTGTTATTGCTGATCAACATTCAAAATGATTAGAAATGAAACAGTGGGCAGCCCTTCAAGTAGATGTAGCTGAGAAAGAGACAAAGATAAGAATAGTAGAAATGAGAGGAGATCAGCTGGTGTGGAGCATGAGGCATTGGAACTACACAGTACTGCCCTCTAGTACTTTGTCCTAGAAACTAAAACTCTACCTGCAAAATAATTGCACCTGTAATTTTATTTAATATTCAGTATTATCAGAGATAATTAGTTTTATTTTTATTGTTTCACCAAATGCATAGCTGTATCATATTCAATAACTACTTTGATTTCCTTAATTATTAATGTAGGGTGGTATTACTATTAATATGGGGTTGGTCATGCAGGCATTGTATACCCAGTGTACAGTTGAGGACAATGACACCCAGACAGTTGCTGCATCATCCACATTATATCCCTGGTAAATAGCAAATGGTAGATTGACGCTCATGTCCAGATCTTTCAAAGTGTGCCATTCCACCCAGTTATAAAATACAAAAGTATAAAACAGGTTAGAAACAATAGCCAAAGCATAACAAGAAAACTATTGGTCCAAGCAATAAGGGAGATATTTTCTAATCACAGCAAGTTTTAATTTTCTATGCTTCACTAAGTGGAAAACATAAGCAAAAGGGAGATGAGGATTACAGAGAAAGACATGAATGTGCCAATGGTGTTAATGAACCAAAAGTTAGGAGTTGGCTGATTGAAACAAAAGATACAGGACAGCCGAAACCGGTTTGGCTCAGTGGATAGAGCGTCGGCCTGCGGACTGGGGGGTCCCGGGTTCGATTCCGGTCAAGGGCATGTACCTTGGTTGCGGGCACATCCCCAGTGGGAGGTGTGCAGGAGGCAGCTGATCGATGTTTCTCTCTCATCGATGTTTCTGGCTCTCTATCCCTCTCCCTTCCTTTCTGTAAAATATCAATAAAATATATTTTAAAAAAAAAAGATACAGGACAGTAAAAAGAATGAGGTTAGTAACTTGATACAGTGTAAATAAAAATAGTGTACTCTCTTATGACCGGTCAGTTCAGTATTAAAAAAGATGGAATAGAAATATTAATCTCTTCTTCTAAAGACAAAATTGAGCCTGAAAAAAGGAATTGAATTTAGTTCAGTGGAAAAATACATGTACGATGTGTTTTCAAAGCATCGTATTTTGAATACTTTGAGTGTTGCATATCCTGGTCCAAGTACAACTTTGAATTGGTTTAATTCTAGGAGAGCTGTTGCTCTTGACATGTATTCAGCTCAGTGCTACTTGGTTCAATTTTGCAAACCTAAGAAATTTGGTTGGTTTCGAATTTAGCTCCAAGTAGCATTCAGAAATTTTGATTTTGTTTGAACTGACCATTTAAATGTTTTAAAACTATGCAGCACTCAACTTTTAAGACAAATTCTTAATGTTAAAGACATCCATGAGTGTTGAAAAAAGTTAAGAATGGGAAACTATAAAAAACAAATATGGCCTCCTACACCGGCAGTTTGATTAGAAACCACACCCTGTGGTACCAGCAGAGCTAAGTGCTGGAAAGTATGGCCTAGCAGCTGGTTGACCTTCAGGCGCACATCTGTAAATAGACAACAGAGAGCTTGAAGGATTTATAGGGGTGTGGTGGGATAAAGAAGGAAGTTTTGTGCTAATGCAAGAAGGGTGTTAAATGTCAAAGGTCTAGGCTTCATTCTGAAGTAGGAAGTGGTCATTGTCCCTGACTGTAGGGCAGTAAAATGCTAACTTTGGGAAGAATAGCTTTATCACCTCTTAGTGGTGGCGTATAAATAACAAATCAAATTGTTTACCATAAAAATCATTTTATAATTTGAAATGTAAGTTAGTTTATACTTTTATCTAACTTAGTTAAATATAAATTTTCAAATCAATCATTTTATTTTATTAATTTATTTAAAAATTGTTTTTATAATTTGAAATGTTTATATATGACATATAAGCAATTATTTACAAAGTGTTTAAAATAAAAATTAAGAGTTTACTATTACTATTTCTGACAAAATTAAATCACTAAAATTTACTTTTTATATCAAACATGATTATTTTCTTTCAAGGAAGACTAAAACCAAAATACAAACAAGTTTTAAACTTTATATTGCTACCACAGAAGATGTAGTTTATGATAAAAAAAAAAAACAACTCTTAAAAACCAGGTAAAAGACTAAAAAACTGAGTGAAATGGAAAATTCAGTTAGAGGCAATTTTTGTAGAAAGAATAATGAAAGTTTTCTTTTTGGGAAAAAATTTTAAGATTACTATTGGTCTTCAATATAAAATATATTTCATTTTAGTTTGTGTTTGAGTAAGTTTACTTTTAAAATTAATGAATGCATTTCATGTCCCAAAATTAATTTAGAATTGGCACTGGGGTTTTCTTTGTCTCATGCGGTGAGAACCACAGCTTGTGTAAAAACTTGTACAAACTTGTCTGGAAATAAAGTGATAATTTTTATGCTAATGTGAGAAAACTTGATTGCAGTTAGATTTTTGTCTATTGAAATTAAACAAAAAACATAGAGCATTAAAAAATCATGTGTGCACCTCATAGTTTTATACATTCACATACATCCTTTTTCTAATCAATATTCTGAATGACTAAATGAGAGCAGAGGTGTAAAAACACTTGGCAGAAGACCATATGGTGTGGCTGGTACATCTAACACTTGGCTGTGCTTATTAAGAACAATCTACACATAATAAGTCAGAAAGGAAGGAAAGTAGAGTTTCCCAGTAAAACCAAGTAGTGTTTTAAATGACCAGAGATAATGACTTTTAATGCCTTAGCCAATTTCATATTTACCGAATGAAATATTGTCAAAAAGATCTTTTTATGCTCCTCCAATCATTTATTGCTTCCTTTCACCATTAAATATGAATCATATGGGCTCAAGATTTAAGACTTTATACTCTAACACTTGGACTAATCTCAATGTGAAAAACATTGATAAAATCTCAAACAACCTTCCAAGAAAAAAATTCACAAGCAAACATAGGAAGGAATTGCTTTAACCTTAAAAAAAAAAAAAGTAAATGAATAAAGTAAAAATAAATTAAAAACCTATATCATAAAAGTGCACAGAAATATATGGACTAAAAAATAAGAAATTCAGATAACGGTTGCCTCTGGAGGCAGGGAGAGAGGTAGACAACAGGCTTTAATTGAGTCCATGATGTCTTATGTTTTAAGGTGAATGATGGGCACATGTATGTTTGGTATATTATTCTTTTTATCTTTTGGGGATAAGGGGGAGAAATCAACCAAAGGACTTGTATGCATGCATATAAGCCTAACCAATGGACACAGACACCAGAGGGTGAGGGCTTGGGTGAGGGGGTGGGGGTGGGGGCAATGGGGAGATAAAGACACATATGTAATACCTTAATCAATAAAAAAAGTATTTTTCCTCTATCTTTCATGCCATAAATCTAAGATGCATTCTATACACAGAATAAGTTCATCAGATGCTAATATTGAGAGACTATTATTTTTACCTAAAACAGCCCAGATTTTCTGAAAATTTACAAATGGAAAATAATACAACTGTTATCGTGTTTGACCTGTATTTCTATATTTTTGCCTAGGGCCCCAAACTTCTATAAGTGGTGAACTAGAAAAGAAAATGAATTTTGTTCTTTAGCAGACAAATATCTATTGTAAACCTCCGTTGAAGATCATTTCTATAGGATGTATCATTCCACAAGGCATGGTTGCATACAATTCATAGAACCTACCTCATGTGATATTTCCTCTTTAAATTATTCAGTAATTTGTCATTATGCTTTATGAGAATTTATAATGGGGTTTGAATCCAGTGGTGAATAAGCTTATCGTATCTTCCTGTTTGAAGATGCTCTGTGCATAAGTGTATGGAAAGTGGTTTCATAGAGGCAATACTCTATAGGACCCTGAAAGCAGTCACACAGCTCACTTGACATGATACTATGCCAAATGAGGACTGCTTATACTTAATACTTAGTAGTGCTTCTCCTGAAATTTAATTTATTCATGAGATTTACATACACACAACTGTTACTTAATTTTTACACTTAACACTTCTTTGATATGGGGAGGCAGGGGAACCTCATGATTTTTCATTACCGTTTGGCAAGAATCAATGCTTAACTTTGAGAATTTTTATTTTGATGTTTCCTATTTGTGCTACACTTAGTATGCTAAGATGGAAACGCTGGAGGAATTATCTTGTTAAGAGTTTTGACAAATGATGGGTAGTACTGAGTGATTTTTTTCTGTTCATTTTTTTTATTACAAGTAATTTTACATGTAGGCTGAAAGTTCAGCATAAGCAAAAAGTTGATAATTTTATATCATACAATTCAAAGAAAAGAGATTTTCTGCATTTCTAGGTAAAGACCATGAAAGTATATAAAATTGTTTTAATGGGACACTAACACATTGGGAGAAATTGTGAAGTTTTAATAACACAAAGAATGACTGTGAATTTCCTCATGTCATCGTTACTAAAGCTGAGAAACCAAATATTACACAACCAGCCCACAGTACTGTTTGGAAGCAAATGTGAGAAGACCTTCAGATCAGGCCCCATTGATTCCCTGACCTTCCTTAGAATTCCTTCTCCTTTGCCTTCTGTGATGCAGCCATTTTCCTCCAATCTCTGATTACTCCTGAATTCCACTTACAGGTGCCTTTCTTTGCCTGACTTTAATGCTGTTCCCTTGGGTTCCGTCCCTCTTACTTAATCTCCCCAGAGTTTTCTCTTGACAATAATCCCCAAATCTGTGTCTGTATCCCTGATCTCTCAGGAGTTTCAGACACATTTCCAAGTCACTGGTAAACATCTCATTCGAATGTGTGCCACATACCTCAGACTCAGTAGGTCTAAAACTCATCTTCCAACTCCCAATCTGCTCTTCTTTCCCAGTGCTGTATCTTAATAGCTGTGCCACCCAGTTATTCAGGATTAGAACCTTGAGCATTCAAATTGTAGACATACCTACGTAGTCACTACTCATTGATTCTACCTGCCCACGTATCTTTAATATCCACCACAGGCCTAGCTAAATGGCTGTTGCAACCTTCTTGATTCGGATTTCTCAATAGTGTCCTGGCCTCTCTTTACATCCTTTTTCTCTGCCATCCAGTCTCATCCCTTGAGGCCAGAATTATTTCACCAAAACAAACAGGCTTTGCATGTGGACTTCCCATCTCCCAAACTCCATATCCTACAGAGACTACATTCACTTGGCTTTCTCTTCAGAACCTGGAAAGATGACCATGCCAACCAAAGGAAGTAAGTTCAGTTCATGCTTTGAGCATAAATAGCCCTGTGTTTTTCCACATACAAGGCAGAGGTGAAGTGTTCCAGATTCAATAATAAGGAAAGGGTGGGGCTCGTTGTACCAGGCGTAGAATAGAGATCCAATGTCATCCTGGTACTTACCTTGAAGAGCCCTTTTCCTCGGACTCTCCGCCTGTTTCACTGCCGGTGTGTACTGATAGGATGGCTGTAGACAAATGCTAAATGATAAATGTTTTGTTATCGTGCTACAGTCAGCATGCAGAGTTTTAAACCACCAACTCCACACAATGCATATGTGATAGTGAAAGGTGTCTTTAAGAAAGCAATGACGGAAGCTACATAAAATTAGATCCTTATGACAAGATTTCATTCAATGAATATGAACTTGCTTAAGGCATTAAAAGTCGTTATCCTGAGGACACTTAAAACAGTATTTGGTCTTACTAGTAAAGTCTTAAATTCCTTCCTTTTTAATTTATAGGTAAGATCATTTGCCTTAAATATAAGCACAGCCAAATGGTAAGGGTACCAACCTATCATGTGCAATAAAAATACAGAATAAGGTATGGAATCACAGCATAAAGGTCCCACTCGTTGAATTATTACTATAATTAAAGTAAACGTAATTTTATCTGATATGAAGGAGGAGATTCTAAATACCAATCCTTGGGATCTTTTAACATTTATGGCATCGTTGATCTTCATGTCATTTAATCAGTAATCATTTGTTGAGTTTGCCCCATGCTGTGACCTGGCCTCTGGGCGGTCAGTCACCGGGGACCACTAATCTTTCCCCCCTTATGGAGATTATAGTGCAGTGGGAGACTGAAAGGTAATTGCCTGAGTAGCCACATAATTAAACTTGCAATAAGAGCTATGATAGAAAGATGCAGGAGGGGATGAGCAGAACCTACAATTTTGAGAACTAAAGGTCAATGACAACACAACTTCAAGTGAATGACCTGGGGTAGGAATGGGAAGAGGCATTGCACTACACTGAGAATGAGAGCCCCTTTGGTCAGTAGCTGAGTGTGAATTATAAAGCGATATGGCCAGAATTTCTCCAAAAACAGATATACCAGGTATCACCATGAGCAGCCACTCCCTAAATACAAGTGAACGTATGTAATGGTCTTTGTCTCTTGGGGAAAGTGTCTTTAGAATGACAGCTAGCTATACTAGTACATATAAATTCTCCGTGGATTATGGAGATAGTGTTGTATTTGCACCTATCTAAATATTGAAGGAGTTTGATTTCTGAAAGACCTACGAAAGATGAATGTGACTCTGAGAAAACTTTATTTGAGCTTTGGGTAAGGTTTTTCAAGATAAACATCCAGGAAACGTCTCACAGAGGGATATTGAAGCAAAGTTTCTCAATGAATAAAGACCTTACTGATTGCGGAATATTTTGACATATGTTCAGGTGTTTGCTCTGAAGCATGCAAGGAGTTAAAGGTGAAAGAAAATGTTTAAAGTTTCCTTTCCTCACTTTGAACTACAGTTCAAAGAAATACCTAATTTTGATGTAAAAGATATATTTATTTTATCGACCAACACAAATGTGTATGTTTCTGTGTGTGTGTGTGTGTGTGTGTGTGTGTGTGTGTGTGTAAATTAAACTTTGTGGTTGGGGTTATATCTGTTAATTTTTATTATGTAACTGAGATAGCAATAATTTAAAAAATATATTTTCTGCTTTAATAGTATGATAACAACTTTTTCAGAGTAGGGTTGGTAACGATTTTTTCCTCTGCTCCTTATACTCATTCACATTTTTGAAATCAGCAACAAGGTTGATATATTTTAAGGATATCAATGTTTTCAAATAAAAATGTCTGCTGCAACTAAAAAGAGTGAGATGTTGGTTTTGATGCATCACACATTTTTATTTTTCTGGATATGTCCATGGCAATTTATGAATTACCATTTAGAGCTCGAGAGTTTCTGCACCACCAGTCTTATTAATTGTGTAAACAATCACGTGCCTTGATGTCAGCAACGCTATGAAATAGCAGCCTCTACACAACCCGAGATATATCACATACAGAAGCCATCGACCTCTATGTTAGCAATCTCCAGCAGGTTCCCTTTATCACACTCCATCACTTCCGTGGGCCAACCAATGTGTACAGGTTACTGCTGGAAAGTAGCTCCGATCAGAGTACAGTAAGACAATCACCATTGTAGAGATCATTTTTAAAAACGTATGCCTGATCTTCACCACCCGGCTGTAGAGATCTAACTGGAGGGGAAGCAGATGTTTTAAGGGCTTGAAATAGCTGAACTAGTTCATACACTTGCCTCTGTGATATGTTATACAATATGGAGCTATCCTACACCAAATAAGTTTCTCTGTGCTAGCCTATTGTGCCTCTGTGGCGATTATGTTACCTTGAAGGATATAGTGGTTTAATTTCCAAGGACTCAGAATAGTAACTGTAAAATACAATTGTGGTGTTGGTACAAAGCCAGTGACATTCAAGGTAAATACTATTTTCATTTCTTGAAATTATTTCATAAAAGCGTTAGTGTCTGAAGCCTCTTGAATGTCAAGGGAACAATGAAAAGGAACATTACCAAAAATCTCTAAAAGTTAGAATGTACAATTAAAGACTCAAATTTGACATGAGGCTGAGTGGTGTGTTTTTTGTGACTCAGAAGTCAACATTTGAAAAAGCAGTAGGGTTTTTTTTTTTTGCCCTGCTCTGCCTTCTTCACATTGATGAATTTCCTGTCTCGCTTCTGAGGCGAATTATGAAATGACAACATAATCCATCAGATGTTTCTTTTTATAAAAGATTCCCGAAGGGGCTTTGTATGATCTAAATATCTTATGTCATCAAAGAAGCCACCGAAGTCCAGAAAAGTGAACTAAACTTGACAATATTTGAAAGGCTTCTAATAGGAGGTCAGGCCCCCTGAGGCGTGAGCTTCCTGCTTCTGCATGCAGGTCAGTGAGGAAACCAGCCCAAAGGTGAAGAAACAGAAACCGTCTTCAGGCCCCAGCCCTGAGCAGACTTGAGTTCTGGACGATACGGATAGATACACATAGAATGAGCTGCCTAGAACAGGACTTGAGTTTTTTTGTTCGTTTGTTTTTAATATTTTTATTGACTTCAGAGAGGAAGGGAGAGGGAGAGAGAGAGAGATAGAAACATCAATGATGAGAGGGAATCATTGATTGGCTGCCTCCTGCACGCCCCCAGGAATCGAACCTGGGATCCTTCAGTCTGCAGGCCGACGCTCTATCCACTGAGCCAAACTAGCCAGGGCAGGACTAGAGTTTGGGATGATAGAGATGGATATAGCCAGAATGAGCTGCCTAGGACCAGGACTCTAGATGAGAAGAGTGCACTTTGTGAAACATTCTCTTTTTCTGAAATTGACTGCCTAGGTTTTTGGGAAAAAAAAAAATCCATGTAAAGTAAACAGCAAGATGATATGTACTGTATGTTTATGCTGTAACCGAGGGGACATTTTTAGTTTGATTTGCGGTAATCTTTGAATCTTACAGAGCGACGTGTTCTCAGGTGAACACTGATTTTTGACGGCATGAACAAAATAGCAGTCAAGAGCTGGACTGAGATGACCTTCTGTTGAGCAGCTTCTATTTGAAGTTCTTGGAACACACTCTCTTCCAGGAAGCTGTCTATGGAGGTCAGCCGATTTAACTCCTGCTCTGCCACGCACCAGTCTCAATAACTGGCACACCGTGAACACTCCTGAATGTCTTCGCTGGGCTCACATCAAGCTGCCTTGATTTATTTCATGGTTGCTTTAAAACATAACGTTGGTACAAGTCTGGGACTTTTTCATTTTTCTTTTGCATTTTAATCCCCATCAGATAATATACTAATATTTACTTCGGATGTGTCTTCTGACATTCAAAATTAAATTTGTTCTTATAATAAATGTGATTCCATATGAGACCAGGATAAGTGAGATGAAGGGATGAAAGATTTTTGACCCCAAGTGATGAGATATGAGGACGGAGAAGCCATTTCCTTCTTCACAAGTAGAAGGAAAGGTCTTGAAAGAATGAGTATCATGATTGTTCTTCTTGGTCCCAAATGGTGTTGGTGGTGAGTTCTGCGTAAAATGATGTTTGCTAAATGAAAAGAAGGTCAAAAGGAGTCCTTTAGCCTTTGTGATTCAAGTTGATGGATGCTCTAGTCTAGACCCTGCTTTAAATAGTCAAGTCTGGTTTTCCAAGACTCGTTGCTGCTTCCAAGCTCTGTGAGCATTTTCTTTATCTATTTTTTTTTCTATGAGCATTTTTGTCCTGCTGTTTCCTTCTGCTGATGTCTACCAGTAAAAGTATGGCTGCATTATTCAGGACCTGCTGTTTAGACCGAATTTCAAGTTGTGTATCTTATGATGAGAAAACTGTCTTCCATGTCAAACTCTGGTGCCTATTATGTTCTTGCGACTTTTCCCTTCTAATGCTTTAGAGGAGCCGAATTCCGATATAATCTAAGGATGGTGGAATCTGCAGTCTCGTTCCAGGTGACAGTGACTCTTCCCCATGTTAAAAGATGCAGGTGACATAATCAAATCTTGCCCTTGAACTCGATGTGATTGCTATGAGAAGCAGGACTGTCTGTCTCAAAGGGTGAAGAGCAGATTGCTTGGAGAACCTGCAGGGTGGTCTGGGCATACCTGACCAGATCAGCTCCTGAATGGCTGCTTGGGTCAGAGGCCCCCTCACCCCTCCTCACCCCCACCCTCCCCTGACCTGCACTGGTAGGGCCCCTCACCCCACCTCACCACCACCCTCCCCTGACCCGCACTGGTAGGGCCCCCTCACCCTACCTCACCACCACCCTCCCCTGACCCGCACTGGTAGGGCCCCCTCACCCCACCTCACCACCACCCTCCCCTGATCCGCACTGGTAGTTTATTTTGTGTTAAGCCACTAAAACTGGGGGGATGTGGATTACAGACATCTGCCGACCTTACACATTTGATGAAACTATAGAGCCCCGTGATTCTATAATGTAATATGTCAACGTATCTTAATAGAGTTTGTGATTACATGTGAGATGTATTTCTCAAGGGTACATTTTTGAAAAGATAAGTAATTTTAAAAACTCAGATCCAATGGTGCCATAATTTTACAATAAGACAAAAACATCATAGAATTTAACTTTTTCATTTTAAAGTATTTAAGTTACATAATGTCTTTTGGACAAGGCTGATTTAATAATTCTGCCACGTAAAAGGACGAACTATTCTATCAAAAGTAAAGAATGCACAAGACATGACTTTTTTAATTTCCCCAAATTAAACTGTTATCCTTTTCACTTTACCTGAGAGGAGCGTTTTTTATAAATTATCTTTAAAAATACACTTGAACTTGTCAAGTTTCAAATCAGTACCCCCAATTAAAATTTGCCAGATTAAAGTTTTAGAGAGCATATTTTACCTGAACTCCTCAGTGAATTAAAGTAAATTAAACAAAAGAAATTTTATTACGAAGTACATCATATTAAATTACTATGCAATTTGTAATTCTCCTGATAATGAGTGTGTGTGTGTGTGTGTGTGTGTGTGTGTTTTACCACAGCCTGTCTTTTAAAGAGCCTTCCTGACAATTCTTCATCATCCTTAAGTGACAGGGAAATGAAGAATGTCACTGTAAATGGCTGTGGTTATATAAACACCCCCTTTCCCTTTGTATTTGTGGTCAGTGTCCTACAAAAGCATAGAGAATACAGAATAAAAATTCATTCATTAGGTCGAATTAGGATCAAGTACTTACCATGCACTAGTAGCTGCGCTAAGTGTACTTGCCAGGATGGAAATTGTTTGTGGCTAATGTGCCGTCCAACCCCTGACGCACTGGCGGCCGCGTTCCCTGGTTCTCGCGTCTTTCATCTCAGTCGCTGCTCTCTGTATGTGGCGGAGGTCCCCCTCGTATCCTACATGTGGCACATGGATGCCGTTTGAAAGATCGAATATTTTGGAGAACAGACGTGCAATATTTCCTTGTCTGATAAACATCTATTCACTACCTCAAAAAATGATACAGATTCTCCAGGATATGTACTTTGTCAGGACTAAATGGGTCAGAAGTCATTCGCTGTTTGGGAAGACAAATGGGAAATGGGCCCAGTCGCTGGGTTTAATTAAGTTGTTGCCTCCTCCCATCTTTTTTCAAAGGCAATTTGCCACTCGTTATTATCTGAATTCTTTCTGGCAAGGACAGCACTCAGCATACCATTGCTTTCCATTGGCATGATTTGGACAGAGCAGTTTCGTGTCTTTTTAAAAAAGTGATGAAGCTGAATATATTTGTTTAAACATCTGCTGCATTCGCTATTTATATTAAAGAATTCTAACCACAATCATTGTTGCTTCAATTCATGCTTAGGAAATGCTCAGCGTTCACATCCGTCAGTGACACAGTACCGTCGCGTAGCTAAGTAATGTAGTTTATTTTAAGACAGTGTCCTGCTTCCACTTCATCCTCTAGGTTAGGTTTCTCAGTCTTGGCACTATTAACATTCGGGGCCAGATCATTCTGTGTTGTGAGGAGCTCTCCTGCCTCCTGCATGCTGTGGAATGTTTAGCTGCATCCCTGCTCGGTACCCACTGGGTACCAGTTAGCATCCTTCCCTGCTCCCCCCACTCCTGCTGTGACAACCCAAAATGTCTCTAGATTGTCACATGGTCCCTGGGGAACAAAACTGCCATGGCCTTAGATAATAAAATATCCCTAAGTTTCTAAGTGATTTTGCTCATGTGTAGATACTGACGCTCGTAGAAAGCCTTCCCCAAAGCATCCTGGACTCGTCCCAATCGTTCCTGCACCCGAGCCTCACATGGGGAATGTCCGGCATCTAACTTTGGCTTCTTTTCTCCCTGAATTTATTCCCTCTGCACTCAGGCGTCCATCCTCTTCCATGCATGTATGCGTGGACACACACACACACACACACACACACACACTATCTCTGTTGTGGTCAATATGTATCGACTGAGTTCAAAGAGCTTCAACCACCTTCTAGGACAGCTGGGCAGCTGCCTCTCCTGCTCCTCGGCTGACTTTGCCTAAGGATGCCTCATGTTTGGCCCTGTACCACCTAATTTAACAAAATGTCATTTGTGGACCTCTGCTCATCTCACTTTCCCCCAGGGCCTGTCTCATCGCAGTTTGCCCTTGGTCTTCCGGACCCAAATTTTCTCCGCACCAGCTCCTACCCCCACACTCACCCCGCCACGGGTAGTTCATTTCCCCTCCCCCCTACCTCAGCCCAATAGGGAAGTTTATGGGTCTCTCTTTTCTGTACTCATGCAGTAGTGAGAGCTAACAGCATTCCTTTAGCAGTTAATTGAAGTGCCATGTTATATAACAAGTCCTCTGATTCGTCTGAGCCCTTGTTTCAGTCTAGTATCATGAACTTTCCATCTGGTATGTCTTGTCTCCCCAAACAAGGCTATACACTTTCTGAGACAGAAACCATGTTGTAAACTTTTTTTTTGCGTCCCTTGAAGTGCCTTATAGATAATGGGAATTCGGTTGCTACCTGCTCTTGTGATTTGAATTTCACCAGCCAAGAAAAAGAAGAAGAGAGAAATGATATCAAAAGGGAAAAACAGAAAGAAATAAGTGCTCCTACGTAGCTTGTAGTCTACCCCCAAGTTCCAAAAGGTCAGTGAAAGCCAGAAAGCGAAACAAACAGCCCGTTTTCTCACCCAAATTCACTAGGCTCTTGAGCACCCCTGTCTGCTGGGCAGAGAGGGAGCATGTACTCTCCAGTGAGCAACTGACCGGGAAATGTGGCTGAGGGTGCTTTTCGGTGTTTCGCAATTAGTTAATTTATGTAACTTGCAAAGAGCGCACCAAGTTTCTCTGTAAACTTCAAGAAAGATCAAGGGTTGGGGACTCCATGCAGCCACTGTTCTGATTCCTTCTGCCACCTGCCTGGGTCAGAACAGGCTGATCAACAGCTATTGTTATGACAGGTCACGTGATGCTATTGAATTTGGGAGACTCTTTTCAAACACAGGGTGGGGCAAAAGTAAGTTTACAGTTGTGAGTACACGGAACACAGGGTTTATTCTTGTAGCATTATTTATTAGTTATTATACTTTCCACATGACCAACTATAAACCTACTTTACCTCCCCTGTATGTGATTTAAGGGTGATAACATTAAATAGAACTTTATGATTTGTACATATTTTATATACACAGTTGACACTTAAAATGATGCTTTGTGTCATCTTTTTTGTTTACACATGGGGGACAGCTTCAGAGGAGTTAACTTGCTCAACTCCCACATGTCTACCTCCTGTTTGGGAAGACAAACGGGGAATGGGCCCAGGAGCTGGGTGACAGAGCGGGGATTCTAACGCAGGTGTGTGTGACACGCAACATCTGGGATCCGCCACTACAACACATAACTGATGGGATCAATATATCTGCATGTGTCCATTCAAGTGGTCACATTTGAACCGTGTACCATTTCCCCAATGACTGGACTTAGCAACCAGGCCGACCAGTGTTTGTAGGCAGAAAAGGAAGCCGTAGCGCCCAGCTCAGGCAGCAGGTGAGCAACGAGAATATTCCCCAGAGAATAATGTCTAACCTTTGGTTTATAAGGGTTTTGTGGGCAGACACTTGAGGCATACAGTTTCTTTTTCATTGCTGTGTTAAGGGTTTTGGTTTCCATCCCTGCATTTATTTTACCTACACAGGCCACTGAAAGTCTTCTATTAGATCCACAAACTGCCGGCAAACCAGCCTGCTCTGGCCCATTCTGCTCTGGCCTCTGCAGCATCTCCAAAATTATCCCTCCTCTATCCACACATACATTAAACTAAGTGATCTTCGCAGTTTGGATCCTCCATACATTTCTGCCAGCCTCAAAGTCCACGTGCCCTGCAGTTGGTTACACAACTTACCGCATTTGTCCCCTGTAACTGGGAGCCAGACTGGCCAGGAATCGGAGGCCCATGCTACCGATTAATTGGTACATAATCAGCTCTGGTATCCAGTCCCGTCAAGATTTCAGGTGCAAACTGTCTTTCTTTTTTCTTTCTTGTTGTTCTTGTTCAAGGCTGACTCTCAGTGGGTTATCAAGAAGGCAGGATGCTCAGAGCAATTATATCCTCTCCGACAGTGCCTCTGCTCCCAGAGGTGGCTCAGGGCAGGGGCAAGGCCTGAGGTTGCCCTTGGCAACAACTCCCGGCCTTCTTGCTGCTGGCTGTGGCGCTGGCAGCAGTCCCGGTCAGGTCCCCAGCAGTTGGCAGCAGCCTCTCACTGGCTGCCCCGGGCGTCTCTTCTCAGACGGCCTGCAGCGCTCCTGCCCCGGGAAGGCTGGGTGGCTCAGTGCGCTCCCGCCGCACCCCCTCCAGAAGTCAGCTAGTGGCAATGTGGTCCCCAGTGGTGGCTGTGCAACTCCATGGCTTTCACAAGGACCTGCTTGAAGAGGGTCTTGCTCGAAGTTTCCTTAGCTGTGCTTTAAATAAAAACAAGCCAAAACCGCAGCAAGCCGAGCCATATTCCTCAATGCCGTGTAGGCCACTGCCCGCAGCCCTCAGAGAAAGACTGCCTTGCTTGGGTTTCTCTAGCTTCTTCCTCCCGTTATCTCCCGAGAATTTGTAGGGGAGCCCTTCGCTGTTCAAGTGGAAAGATGCTTCTTCATGCAGGAGGGCACAGGCGCTCAGCAATAAACTCGACTCCAGAAATAGCTCAGGGAAATCTCTGGCCGCCAAAGGTGAAATGTAAACCAGCTCTAATAAGCCCAGTGTAGCTCTCATTTTTCAAACAAACAGATGAAGAAGCTCAGGGACAAAATCTAATTGGATGGGAAAATTATTCTGAAGTGGTTTAACAAATCAACTTGATTTACCCCCCAAATGTCACTGATGTGAAACTGTGGCTACAAAATCCATAAAAAAATCCCTCAGCAGCTCTGATCACCATTCCCCCTACTTCACAGCCCAGAAGCAGATGTCATAGGGGAGGATAAGATTGACGGACACTAAACTCTGAATATGTTTTCAAGAACAAACCGCATCCATCAAAGCCTGATTCAGAAAGCTCCCCAGAAAGACTCAGCCCGCTCGGCGGCACCGTGGATGGGGGAGTTCCTGGAAACCGCTCCCAGGGACCCCGCCGCTCCGCCTGCGAGCGCATTGGCTTCCTTAGAGCCCAGTCCTCACTGACAAGGCCCTGATCACGCGTCCGGATGACAGGTGGCTACATGCTAACCTCCTAGTTCCATAGTGTCGCCCAGAGCAATCCTCTCCACGTCAGATGCACCACCCCAGAACCCACAAAATATGCCTCCAGTCTTACACAGCTTAGACCTCCCCGGGGAGAAATGCAAGATCTCTGGGCCAGGAGGCGGCCAGGCACAGAGCAGTGCATGCTGGGGGGGGGGGGGGAACAAGGAGAAGCCACTCCCCCATCACCTGGGGGTCTGACTCACTGACTGGGGCCAAGGTGGGGACCCGCAATGGGACAGACTTGGAAGCTCCAACTGTCTCCGAGAGAAGACCGAGTGCCCTCTGTCTACAGTGTTCCAACCGCGAGAGGTCAGGCACCCCGAGCTCACTGCCCATGACCTCGCACCTTCCAGTCCTTTCCAGTCAGAGTCTGCAGCAGCGGTTCTCACCCTGCGGGTCGCGACGCTAGTAGAGTCGCCTAAGACCATCGGAAAACACAGATATTTCCATTACGATTCATAACAGTAGCAAAACTACAGTTATGAAGTAGCAACGGAAATAATTTCATGGTTGGGGGTCACCACAACAGGAGGAACTGTATTAAAGGGTCACGGCATTAGGAAGGTTAAGAACCACTGAGTCAGACCACGGAAAGCCTGTGTGAGCTCGCACTCAGACATCTGCAACTAAATTCAAATTACTGCCTCCCCAAAAGCTGCACCTCTTTTTTATTTATTTATTTATTTATTTATTTATTTTAATATATTTTATTGATTTTTCACAGAGAGGAAGGGAGAGGAACAGAGAGTTAGAAACATCGATGAGAGAGGAACATCGATCAGCTGCCTCCTGCACACTCCCCACTGGGGATGTGCCCGCAACCAAGGTACATGCCCTTGACCGGAATCGAACCTGGGACCCTTCAGTCCACAGGCCGATGCTTTATCCACTGAGCCAAACCGGTTAGGGCAAGAGCTGCACCTCTTGCTCGTAGCTTAAAGCTCCAGGCCGCAGCCAGGTTAGGGGCAGTCAGTCTGGCTGGTGGGGAGGAGAGTGTCCTCAGAACGTGGTGTTTTCCGCAGAGCTGACCCCACACAGGAATATGTGACCCTCTGTCCGTCCAGGATGAGCTCAGCTGGCTTGTCGCCATTTGTCAGGTGGCTTGTCGCCGTTTGTCCCCTCCTGTAGCCACAGCCTCAGTTCCCACTTAAGTCTAATCAAATCCAAGAGGCCATGCGGGTCCACAGGACGCCATCACGCTTCTGAAAGACAACCCTAAAACCATGGCGACGGGGATGTCAGCAGAGGACTTGACAGAAACCGCTCAATGTCTGGACCATGTCACTAGGGAACCAACTTTCTATAACTTTTCAAGCCACTTAAGTGTAGAGGAAACATTCTGTCCTGGAAATCTGGCCGAAAGGTGACCCTGAGGAAGAGTCACTTGCTTCCCTCCCTCCTCCGCCCGCCTCCAAGTGTCTGTCATTTTGACTCCTCCTGTGACGTCTCCTCTGCCTTTCCCATGCCAGGTGCATAAATGATTTTAACAAATACTCCACTTTCTGGACATCCTTACTTTTTCTCTCCCTTTTACTATTTCCCATAGTCTACGGCAGTGGTCGGCAAACTCATTAGTCAACAGAGCCAAATATCAACAGGACAACGATTGGAATTTCTTTTGAGAGCCAAAATTTTTAAACTTAAACTTCTTCTAATGCCACTTCTTCAAAATAGACTCGCCCAGGCCGTGGTATTTTGTGGAAGAGCCACACTCAAGGGGCAAAAGAGCCGCATGTGGCTTGCGAGCCGCAGTTTGCCGACCACTGGTCTACGGTGTAGCAGGAGATAGTTGAGGTTTTGTTGATGAGCAGAGGGGACAAAGATAAGACCAGGAAGACGTATTTGTGGCACCTGCCGCTGCCCACTTCTCCGGAAAGGCAAAAGGCAGCAAGCGTCCTGGCAGGAGACAGTTCACCATGGACACTGAGGACACAGGCTTCCATCACACACTCTTCAGGCAGCCTGAGTTGGCATCTTCAGATTGTGTGTATGTGTGGTGAGGGGGGAGTGTATGCTTAAAAATAAGACATACCAGCTAAAGGGAAGCAAAAAGAGAAATGCTACCTGTCTGTTGCTACTTTGTTTTTTACCTATGAAAATACATTCTCCTTAATTCTCTACTAAATATAATGTTATCAGCCATATGCTGATGGATTAATATGAAAAGTTGGACCCAATACCCACCAGTAGTCCTGGGACCCTGGAAAGGGCTGCATGGAACTCCTGTGTTTCCAAATCCTGTGGGAAGGCAGGAACGTGGACAATGGGGATGGAAGTCTGAAACCACGAGCACTCACAGGATCACAGTGCATAGTGATAATAGCACCCAACCCATGAACTTGTAGGAAACAGAAGTGGGAGACAGAGTAACAGAAAATAAATAAAAAAGGAGAGGAGAAGGGTGGAGTGGGGGGAAGGAGGAGAAGGAGTAAGTACAATGAAGTTTAAGTTTGCCTTGTCCAACCACTCATTGGATACCTGAACCCTGTCTCACACGGAATTTGTGGGAGTGGAGAGGAGAATGCAGAGCAGTGAGCGGAGTGTAAAGGGAAGACACCAAGTTCTAAACTAGTGGGTGTGTATGTATGTCCTGAAAGGAGGTGTCAATCATCGCAGATCACATCCTCGGGAGTGAAAGGCAATGTGGAATAAACGGCTACATGGCTCAGCCTGGCAGGAGCCTGCTTGACCGATGGAGTATTGGTCCTGTTCTCCACTATCCCGGGAGCAGTCAGCGGGGCGTGGAGCTGTCCTTGCCAAGTCCACAGCTCTCAGGCCTGGGTGGGTCTGCAAGAAAGAGGGGGAGCTACAACACTGGGTTTTCCTGCGGTGCCAACATTTAGGGAGGTCAAGTGCCTCAGCAGTGGCCAATTTCCCCCAAGCAGCATGTTGTGACACTGGCCCACCTCACTAGGATGCTACAAAAATAATAATACATAGAAATGATTGTAAAAAATAAGGTAACTTAAAAGGGACAGTGAAACCCCAATCTTCCCCACCGCCTGATCTTGCGATCTCAGGTTCAGATCAAGGGTGCTGAGGTGGAAATGAGATCCCCGCTCAGGAAACTAGAGCTGGGAACCCCACGTCCAAGGGCTCAGGGCGGCTTGTCCTTGCTCCCCGGCTCTCTCAGTAAGGAGGGCGCTGACTCACGCTGAGGGCCGTGCAGCTGTGTGGTGCTGTCAGATGGCGTGCATATAGGTAGGGACTTTATAAGTACATGTTCCCAATTGTACAATGTCACCTCAAGGTCGAGGATTAGAAACCATCAGAATCAACTTCATGCTAGGTGCATAAATGATTTTAACAAATACTTCACACTTTCTTGACATCCTTACATTTTCTCTCCCTTTTACTCCAGCAGGTATATCTTTATTACCAACGTTTAAACCTTCATTAAGAACTCAGTGTTGTTATAATAATAGCTAGCAAGGTGAGAGGTTTAGGTGGGCTATCTTTTTTTTTGGGGGGGGGGGGGCGCGGTGGCTATCTTATTCAGTCTGCAAACTCCCTGAGGGCAGGGACTCTTATCTTTCCTGGATTCCTGTTGCCTGGGAGGTAGTGGTACTCAATTTCTGCTGCAGGAACTAGCAAACGCATGAGGAGTGGAAAGCAACCTACAAAGCAGGTACTGTTATTGTCCCCATTTTGCCATGTCCAAGGTTAAGTGGCCGAGAGCAAGATGCAAAGCTGGCCGTCCAGCCCCCCAGCCCGGGCTCCTGGCGAGTACAGGAACTACCTTTACATAAGTCCTCGGGTTGGGTTTGCTTCTTGTTTTGTTTACTGACCGGCTTGAACGATAAAATCCTTTCAGGGTTGATTGGAACTCCACACCCAAACTCCTGGAGCCAGACCTGGCCCCTGAGAACTAGAAATTGGTATCTTCGGCAACAGTGAGCAGAGAAAAGAAGCCAGTGGGGCAGGTTGGCTCAGTGGATGGAGCGTCGACCTGTGGACTCAAGGGTCCCAGGTTCGATTCCAGTCGAGGGCATGTACCTTGGTTGCGGGCACATCCCCAGTAGAGGGCATGCAGGAGGCAGCTGATCCATGTTTCTAACTCTCTATCCCTCTCCCTTCCTCTCTGTAAAAAGTCAATAAAAATATATTTTAAAAAATAAATAAATCAGAAATGGAGCTGAGATACCGGTCTCAGAGAGAGCCAGTGGCGGATCGGGAAGGGCCTCCGACCTTGGAGGGGCTGGAGGCCGCCTGGATCCGCAGGGACTGAGAAACGCCGGCGGTGAGGAAGTGAACACAGACCAGGACCAGGTGGGGCGAGGAGACGAGTGTCTGAGCAGAGGCCGCTGCGCAGGGCCAGGCTTCCACTTGGCTGGGTTATGGCTGGGTTAGGCCCACTCAGTGGACCAGACACAAGGAGACCATGACCACAAACATGTCTTTTCAGATGACTCTGTGTAGACTCTAGGGCAGTGTCTACTCAGGGGCAGACACAAACGCAAGGGTGCACCTTAAAGGTAAGGAGGGGGGCAAGTCTCAGGCTACACGCAGGGGTCCTCAAACTTTTTAAACAGGGGGCCAGTTCACTGTCCCTCAGACTGTTGGAGGGCCGGACTATAGTTTTAAAAAAACCACTATGAACAAATTCCTATGCGCACTGCGGGCCCAGGACGAGTCGGCTGCTAAGCAGGACAGGCAGCGGCACCCGGCGGGCCGGATCAATGTCCTTGGCGGGCCGCATGTGGCCCGCGGGCCGTAGTTTGAGGACGCCTGGACAGCATCTGAAGCAGGGACGGCCCCGGAGAAGCAAAGGTCTTTTTCACCCATTTCTCTCTCTGCCTTTTTCCTCCTCGACTCCTCCTGTCCTCTCACACCACGTTAGTTTTCAGATGATGTTTCTCTTTAACATCTCCCTGTCCTGCCCTGCATTGGTGTATTCTCAGACAGTGCACA
This sequence comes from Plecotus auritus, assembly GCF_963455305.1. Lineage (NCBI taxonomy): Eukaryota > Metazoa > Chordata > Mammalia > Chiroptera > Vespertilionidae > Plecotus > Plecotus auritus. The sequence goes on along the minus strand of NC_137772.1, from coordinate 9,976,229 downwards.
GACACAGGTCCTCGTTTTGCACGTTTCAGTTAGATTTCCTCTGCCCAGGCTCGGACTCTGATTCCAAGCCACCGGACCTGTGGTGCTTATTTTGCACTTTGGCCTCTGAGCCTCGCTCACGCTGCAGTACACCCGGGTGACCTTCACGCCGTTCCCTCACCGCTTCCAGCCCAGCTCCCCTGATGCCAAAGCCACAGGTCATTCTTTTGTGGGGAATCGCCTTTTTTTTTTTTTTACAAAAACAAAGAGAAAAACTCAAGCCCCGTAAATAACTTGCGCACTGCGCAGCGATATGCCACAGGCTGAGGCTCCTGGGACAGTTCACATGGAAAACGTGCCCAGCGCTGCCATTCATGCGAGTGGATCAGGGCCCAGAGCGCGTGAGGACACTGTGAGCGTGGGCCTGCCGGCCCGCACAGGTGCAGCCCAAGTGCGGGGTATGGACAAGACCACCCCTTCGCTGGGCTCCAGTCCTGTCGAAGCCACCCGGCAGAACCCGGCAGACTTGTGTTTCTGTCAAGGGCTCCGGTTTTCCGTCATCTATTTTTTATAGCACTGATACTAACCCAATTGCAGCGAATGGAGGGTATTATTTCTGGCTCGGGTGCAGCGCCGTGCTGATTTGCCGGTCCTAGGAGGCAGCTCGCTGTGCTGGGTTTCATCCACCCTTGACCATGGCAGACCTGGTTCCACAAAACGTAAGTGTTCTGAGATGCTTGACATTTCAAAATGCAAACGCCTGCTTCCCCATGCGCGTGGGGGAAAGGGCCTGTGCAAGAAGCTGGGAGAGGGAGGGGAGTGTCACTGGGTCTGACGTGGGCAGGATGGCGGTGGGCTGAAGGCCACGCAACAATCTGCTTCTTCCCCCGGTTTCTGGCTCCTCCGTATGCCGTTACTTTCGGAGGGAATCTTGGTTTGTTCTGAAGCAACTTTGTGACATTTCAGAATCATGTTGTCCTGTGCTCTTTCTGAAACGCTGTCATGGCCTCATGTTTAGGTGCTCTCCAAATAGAATAGGCTTGTGTTTTGAGATTTTTAAAAAGAGTGACAAAGATTCGCAAGCCAGGAAGTTTAGAGAGAACCATTTATAAAGGAATATAGCTCCCCCATCCCAATCTCTCTCTCTCTCTCTCTGTCTGTCTCTTTCTCTCTGTCTCTCTCTCACACACACACACACACCTGTACACACAGAGATTTAAAAAATTAACCAACTAACTAGCAGTAACGCCATATATCAGCTTAGAATGCTTTTTGTTTACAGTAGGTTTCCTTACAATGATTCATTCCATATCAACCACCATGACCATCGGCTAAGTTACCCAGTGTTAAGCTTTGAGTCTGTAGAGTATTGCGCTGGGCCGTTAGTGGCTTCATGAGCGTTAATGCCTCACAGTGTGTTTCCCTGTGACTATTAACCACATTTGAGTTGCACAGATAGTACCGCTTCTTCACACATGATACTGTTTTGTCCTGTATTGTCCACTCGACGACTGTTTATTAGCTTTTTGACTTTGTGAATGTAATTGCCGTTTTGTAGCTGGTAAAAACAAACAAAAAAAGAACATGCCAAGCCAACTCCTTGCAAATTGCTATTTTTCAGTGTTCTTGTGCGTCTTGCTCCGCCTCACAGCGAGATCAGTAGGACACCAGCAATGGGAGCCAGCCAGCTCTGGGCTGCGTTATTCACTTTCTATGAAACGTGACGGCTAATTTGCACGTTCACACTTACTGAATGCCAGAGTTCCTGAAGCCCTGACAGCCAGCCCTCCAATCCAGCTCAGTATGCCAATAGATGATGGAGCCTGGGGGTCCCCGTGCATTGGCTCCATTTCCGAGGTGTTGCTTTGGTCAAAGACAGAAATCAGTTCTCGTTCAATGCTCTCTAGTAAAAGGGAAGAGTAAGCGGGCAGTGGGAGGAAGAGCAGAATGGAGACGGTTGTAAAACAAGCTTGAACTTTCCACTGAGAGTCACAACAGGAGTTCAAAGGCCAAATATTTAATCAAATTGAATTTAAAAGGCCATGTCAAGTAAGGACCCCTCCTTTAGCCCCACTGGTGGATGCTTCAAATGCTTTTTCTATATAAAGAGATGTTTGATCTGATAGCGCAAAGGGGCATTTTTATGTCCCAGGGGAAAAAAAAATTTATTATTCTTAGCAAAGAAGAAATCCCGGACATGTAGCCAGATATGGGAACAAATATTTAAGGGGTAACATTTTTTGGCAGGGAACAGAAAGAAAAGAGTTTTTTTCTAAAACACTTGGCAGGGTACAAAGCTTCGGCATCTTTCTAAGCTCGCCCGGTTGCAAAACCCCGAGGTGTGTTTTGCTGTTCCTGTCAGGGAAGAAGGAAGCAGCCTGGGCTGGGCTGGCCTCTGAGCCCCTCACTTCCCTCCCCACGGAGCTCAGTTACAGGAGCTCAGCCCCTCTCGGGAGGCCCAGTCTGTCCTCCGCTCCGCCCCAAAACGAAACACGTGACATTCCCAGAAAGAACTGAACGCAGCCAATTTCTCAGGAAATATCTGAATGACCCCAGAGGTGACCGGCACAATCATTTACATGAAAATCGCCTAGAATGTGAACATCCGTGTGTGCTAAAAGCTACCCATGAACGAGCCGCTTGCTTGCTTGAGGCGCGGAGGCAGATGTTAGAGAAGGAATGGCAATCACAGACGCCTTCTGCCTGTCCCTTCCGTTCTGTGGGTTCTTCCTCGCACACTTCCCAGCCGGTAGTTACGTGTGTTGTATGTTGCGTTTGCTTCTCCCTCTCAGTGTCGTTGATTGTGGTTGGCAGCTAGTGGCTAGTCCTTCAAACCAGAAGCCACTGAGCTGCTTTCTGTCCCCTATTTGGACCGACAGCGTGCGTTTTTGTACACTGAGTGGAGAGGGACAGGTTTGTTTATTGCAGGAAGCTTCCCTGTGTTATTACTTTTTGTTTTTTCTTCGTTTTCCCTTGGAGCTCGGCAGGAGGTTGAGGCCTTTAGACCGCGGGCAGGATCCGATTTTGTGGAGATGTTGCTTTCTGGGCGGGAAGGTCCTTCAGCTCCTCACCTGCCCTTCCACTGTGTGACATGTCAACCCGCATGCAGGTGTCCTCCCTCCTCCGATGCGGGGGCCACACCAGATCCACCTAAGCACCCCACGTGGGCTTAAGCACCTCTCAGCTGTCTGGGGGCTTACAGACCACCTACTTTTTGAAATGACGATGTTTTAAGTTGTGTTTTTAAGGCTGGGATTCCCCTCCTCTCTCCATCCCCCTTTTCCCAAGAAAATCTCATTTCCTTTGAATCGCACCTGTGTGGTCAGCCCAGGTCTGCCTACACGGTACCGCCATTCCAGGGCCTCGGGTTCGGAAGGAGCAGACCAGTCTTTACTAGGAGGAAAGAGGAGACCCGGCCCCGATAATCCCACTGTCCTCTCCCCGCCCTTGCTCCCTCCAGGCCTGGAGTGGACATCGGGCTGGACAGTGGCCGTTCTCCGTCCCCAACGTCTCTAAGCCCCAGACCTGAGGCTTGAAAGCAGGAGAAAGTCTAAGCGCCAAGTCAGAACAGCCATTGGAAAATCAACCTCTCCTCCTCTCTTGCCCCAAAAAAACAGTGAAAGGAGCAGTGTTTTCAAAGCACTTCGGTGATCACGAAAAAGGGAGAAACGGTGAGCCACCGCAATGCCAGGGAATGTGTCCAGTTCTTACCTCAGTTACCGTTCCTAGTAAAGAAAGTTAGAAGCTCAGATTAATAGATGTTGCTAACAGACACCCAGAACTCAGATGCCTTATTCTCTCTCACTGGACCTGCTCACCTGGAGTGAAAATGTTGGCGGCGGGGATTCTGCCGGTAGGTTGGCATTGATAAGGAAAATGGGGCAGGCTCCATTTGAGGGGCATCTTTCCATTCACTTCAACATGGACGATCAGCCCCTGATCGCAGGCTCTGCCCAGAGGGAGCTGCTGTGGGGATGACTCCTTTAGTTAGTTTGCTGTTCTTTTTGCTCTGCAGGCGGCTGTGGGGCGCGTAGCTGTCAAACATGAACCAATGAAATCTTGAGCCTGGTCTTGGAGTTGTGGGGGTTCAGAGCTAGTCACCCCAGGGTGTGCTTCTGTGGTATGCTGATTGTTTTGAGCCAAAGGCGATTTCAGGTTCAGGCTCAAGAGAAACTCCTGCCCCTCCCTCTAACTACCTAGAAGAACCTGGACCAGGGGCCTCGCCCATAATAAGAGATGATCAGAGATAACCTCATTTGACCTATCCATGAGAGGTCAGGACAAACTTCTACTTACTAAACATCTTACCATCCTGCGGTGAAGCCCCTAAGGCAGTGGTTGGCAAACTCATTAGTCAACAGAGCCAAATATTAACAGTACAACGACTGAAATTGCTTTTGAGAGCCGAAAACCGACTTCTGCGCACGGGCCACAAAGTTTCAATCGCACTGTACGTGTGGCACTGCACGTGTGCGCCCGCACATGGTATTTTGTGGAAGAGCCACACTCAAGGGGCCAAAGAGCCGCATGTGGCTTGCGAGCCACTGTTTGCCGACCACTGCCCTAAGGCATCTGCCTCCTCCCTTGCTCAAGATGCCTTACATCCCTCAGTCCCCTCTCTACCTCGGAACCTCTCATGGATGTGGGCTCTCTGACTCTCCCGTGCATGTGGGCATCCCATACACACGTATGTTTTAAACTTGGTGATTTTCTCTTGCTAATCTGCCTCATGTCTGCTGGGCTATTAGACCAGCCAGAGAACCTTGAGGGTAGAGGGAAGTTTATTCCTCCCCCACAGAGCACGCTTGGGGTTCAGTGGGTTGTGTCAGAGTAGCTCTGGACTCAGCCAGTGGCGAGGACCACCCCAGAGCCCCCCACATGCATACGGGGCCTGGGCCTAACCCAGCATCGGCTCCCTGGGGGAAGGTCTGCTGTCGGAAGCCTCCTTTTCAGACTGTTTCAGTTGTACCAGCGGAAACTAACGCTGTGGTCCTTAATGTCATCGGCTTCAGCCTCTCCTTAAAACCCTCTTTCCCCCCCTTCTCTCTCCCCAGTCCTAGGTCCGCTCAGTAACCGCCAGGGTACTCATTCCTTCGTGAACAGACTGCTTCTTCCTTAAGGGTCCCGGGCACCCTCAGACCAGGGAAGACTTGCGCAGGGGAGGAAAGAATAATTTCCCCTCTACCTTTCTGCTTTCTTAGCTGAGACCCCTGTCATAAAAGACAGATTAACAAGAGAAAAACAAACAGAAGTTTATTAGCACAGATACCTCATCTGTACATGGGAGAGACCTGAAGAAAAATGAGTTAACTCCCCAGGTGGCTAAGAATTCAGGCTGCAAACCTACCTTTCTAGGGAACCGGGAGGGGGATGTAGGCCTCTTAGGGCAGAGGAAATGGTTTTCAGGACAGATGAATGGCCCTTAGGAGAACAGCGGGGAGGTGTGGTGGCTTGTGAGAGTGTGTCTGAGGGTGGTGTGGACATCTAGTCTCCTCTCCTGTGGTAAGTCTGTCCTCCTGGTAGATTAAACTCCCCCCCAAAAAATGTATGACAGTTGAGTTTCTCTTAGAGGTTGTGTCTTTGGGCAGATAAGGGAGCTCAGAGGAAGCCTGTCCCTGAGCTGCTAGTTTTCAAGTGTCTACAGCTCAAAATAGTCAATATAGACTAGAGTGGCATGTTTTGGCATGTCATGTCCTGAACTCCTGCAGTCCTATTTTGGGGTGACATAGTCTCCTATCCTTCACTTTTATTTTATTTTTTTAATATATTTTTATTGATTTCAGAGTAGAAGGAAGAGGGAAAGAGAGATAGAAACATCAATGATGAGAGAGAGTCACTGATTGGCTGCTTCCTGCACGACCCCACTGGTGATCGAGCCCACAACCCGGGCATGTGCCCTTGACCGGAACCGAACCTGGGACCCTTCAGTCTGCAGGCCGATGCTCTATCCACTGAGCCAAACCGGGTAGGGCTTATACTTCACTTTTAAACTCGGGCATCAATTTGCCATTTCCTTCAATCCTATGGTTGCCTCAGTTGCAAAGCATACTTTTTTTTTTAATTTGGCACAAGCCTAGACTTGCACTGTGACCCCTGCATGGAGGCTAGCGGTTAGTCATTTTTAAGGATGAAGCAACTACAAGGTGAACTGAGTTTGCTTCTTCTTCGACTCAGTAGCCGAGCACGCAGGAAGCCATGATGAGCAAACTATTTGGGATCATGACAAAGGGGCGCTTTTAACATGGCCATGGCCATGGCCATAGCAGAGTGCGTCTGAGCACTGATGCCAGGGCCCGGCTGCTATGTCGGAGGCCCTGCCCGTCACCTAGGCCCGGGGAACTGGCACCTGTCAGTGGCCCCACCTTGTATTATTGGGAGGATTACCTGAGCTAACATAAAAGCTTGGAAAAGAGCTTGGCACACAGTCAGCGTGGTAAGTGTTGGCTGCAATAAATGCTACAGCTGTGTTGCAGGGAACTTGGCAACGTTAGCCCGCCATTAAAATTTAAATTCTAAATATTTTCTGAGATATTTGTTAACTGCAACTGTTAAATAATCTAAGCATCATCAAGGCATATGCACAGGATTTTAGTTATCTGAAGGGAAACATTAACTTTGATCCATTATTGACAACGGGAACAAAAGCACACACGCGCGCACATGCACACATGTACACACACATGCACATACACGCACATGCACATGTGTACACACACACACACACACACACGCACAGGAATACAGACCAGGAACAACAACTTAACTAAAATTTAACCAAAGCAGATACATTTGAATGAAGACTTGGAGGGATTTTGTGCGAGTGTGTGTGTGTGTGTGTGTGTGTGTGTGTGTGTGTGCAATTTGCCTTTTTCTCCTCGTCGTCAGAATAGTTCCATTTAGGAAGCACACTCCCTTCCCAAATGTGCAGATATCTGCAAATAGTATTCTGCCCGGAAGGGACAAAGCAGCTTACCATGCGTCATTTCAAGCAAATTGGCCACGATGTCAAAATGGAGTATTTATTGCTGTTTGGGGATTGACTTACCTGCAGAAACACATATTGCTTCTCACCATGAAATCAGGGCCATCCCTGGAAATAGGATGACCAGGCATGTGCCTCAGGAAGGGATGCGAGGGTCCCTGAGGAGCTCCCACGGACTCCCATGTAGCCCCCACGTCCCATCACCCTCACTCCTCCCTGCTCTGAAATGCCTGCCACTGGGGTCCATCCTGTGCTTAGAAAAGACAAATGTCTCGCTTAAAATACGGTGTCCCCGAGGGAGCAGCGTGTGATCGCCGTCTCTTAGCACACTGTAGAGCCTGGACAGTCAGCTACTGCACCCCCTTCAGTTGCAAGAGCAGACCTTGAAAGGTGACTCTGTTTGTGGAAAGAGCCTGGGCAACAAAGATTTGAGTTGCAGGAAAGGATCAAGAGCTGGTGCAAATATTCAGGGAAGAGTCTTTGAGGAGGGGGACTGCGAGCAGGGGTCTCCTTACATAGGAACTGGCTTTGGGTGGAGAGAAGATATCGGAGCTCTCAGTGGGGAACGGGCGGAGGTGAGAGAGCCGACTTCATCGGGCAGGAAATGGCTTGCTCCCTCTTGTCCTTTAGATCCCTTCCTCCTCCATTCTGCTCCACCCAGACTTGGAAAGAACTAGAAAGGCACAGAGCCGGTGGGAACGGCAGGAATGAAGTGTATTAGCATTACGGTCCTCACCATACTGCGCGCTTCCATCCTACTCAATGCTGATCGGCGGTGATGGAGCTTCGTTAGAGAATGTTTGTTTCAAATAAAGGGGCAAGGAAAGTGGAAATTAGTCAGCAAACCGGACCGGGGCTGCCAAAGCCACACTGCCTGTTCACCCCCACCTAGAACTGAGCCTGGGTAAAACAGCCCCATGAGCCGAAACCGGTTTGGCTCAGTGGATAGAGCGTCGGCCTGCGGACTGGAGGGTCCCGGGTTCAATTCCGGTCAGGGGCATGTACCTTGGTTGCGGGCACATCCCCAGTGGGATGTGTGCAGGAGGCAACTGATCGATGTTTCTCTCTCATCGATGTTTCTAGCTCTCTATCCCTCTTCCTTCCTCTCTGTAAAAATATCAATAAAATATATTTTAAAAAAAACAAAAAAAACAGCCCCATGGACCCTCTCCATAGCATTACAGTGGCTCGCGGTCTCTTACAAACTAAAAATAATGGCAAAGACAGAGTGGGCAGAGGTGCGTGTACTCTGAGTAGGCGAAACCCAGGGTTTATTTTGCATTATCATGTAGCAATGAGTGTATTACTTATGTGTCTACAGCTGTAAACCTACTGTTGCCCACCCCTGTATCTGCAGTTTCCTTTTCATAGGTTTTCCCTGATAAGTAGGTGCCAAAGCTTGTAAAGAAAAAAAGTATATTTCATTTATATATGTATATATACATGTAATGGTGAATTTACATTTTCTCAGTCTGGTTGCACGGCTGTTGAGGTTGCTTTGCGATTGTGGGCAGATCCCACCCACCTACTTACTGTGACGTTTCTTTTCTAGAGCCAGAATAGGACAGACTCATATACCATTGTGATCTGGGTGCACTTCTTCAGAAGGTACGCTTGCTGCACGCACGGGGAACCGGCGCTGGGCTCGGGGCTGACAGGCCAGGAGATCTGCATGCATTTTAACTATGGGCTCGAAGGGAAGGGAAGGGAAGGGCATAGAACGATGGGCAATCGGGGTATGCGTGCGTGTGCTCTGGCCTCTCCCTGGCATTCATGCCCACTGTGGTTCCAGCAGAATTTCCTCCTTGGGATTCCGCAGAGACACCCTGGGTTGAAGCTTGATCGAGAGGAGGCCGTGGTGGGAAGTGGGGTGGGGGACAGTCAGAGGAAGGAGGCAGGCGAAAGGGATCTAAAGGCAACACAAGTTTTTCCTTGCAGAATGGTTGTTCTGGAATTCTTTTTTTTTTTTTAAATATATTTTATTGATTTTTTACAGAGAGGAAGGAAGAGGGATAGAGAGTTAGAAACATTGATGAGAGAGAAACATTGATCAGCTGCCTCTTGCACACCTCCTACTGGGGATGTGCCTGCAACCTAGTTACGTGCCCTTGACCGGAATCAAACCTGGGACCCTTCAGTCCGCAGGCTGACGCTCTATCCATTGAGCCAAGCCGGTTTTGGCTGTTCTGGAATTCTTTACTCTGCCTGATTTCACAATGAAACCTGTTGCTGGGGGTCTTAGGAACACTGTGAGGAAACTATAACTGAACCCCTCACTTGTCCTAAAAATCCTTCCTCCTGCTTCTGAGTCACAGGCATTCCCAACAGCGCCCCCTCGCTGCAGGGATGCCTCTTGCTCATGGATGCTTCATAGCCACACACACTAATGAGATGATCTTCCCAGGGCGTGAGTTTGTCTAAAGCTGGCTGTCCCCCTGGATTGCTCTGCCTTTGGGGAGCTGCAGCATGCCATGCGTTACTTACTCCTACACACATAATTCACAAGGTCACCGTCTCCACTGAACTTGCCACTCTCTACTGATATATTAGTTTTAAAAGGAAAATTTTGACTTCCTTGATTGTAAATCGGGTTTTAAATGTGCATATTTTTCAAGAAAGAGGGGATGCTATCAGGCACAGTGGTCAGACTGTGTAATTTATTAGCCAGAGTAACAATCTGTGATACTTTCAGTCCTCCACCTGCACACTGATTTGACTGTATATCTAGAGAGAGACAAAGACAAAGGCAGAGATAGAGAAAGACACACAGAGAGAGTCCACTTTATAAAAGCCCGTGCTTGGGCCTTACGTCAGACCAGACGTCGTGTAAGGACAGAGGGTCCTACTGGAAACGTAAATACCAAATACCGAGAGGCTTACTTAGGTGCGACAGTGCAAGGACACTTTATAAATATTTTGGTAAGTAGATACAAAGGAGAGTGATGAACGAGGCGGCTGTGTTGCCTTAGGCCGTGTTCACGGCCAGCGGAAATTCCTCATTTGCATCAGCCAGCGGAGCTGCTTTCTGTTTGGAGCTCTAGTTCAATCCCAGTGCCCCCCAGTCAGGTGGGCAGCTTAGAGCCTCTGGACTTGAATATGAACTTTCTTTTTTTAAAAAAAATATATTTTTATTGATTTTTTTACAGAGAGGAAGGGAGAGGGATAGAGAGCTAGAAACATCGATGAGAGAGAAACATCGATCAGCCTCCTCCTGCACACTCCCCACTGGGGATGTGCCTGTAACCAAGGTACATGCCCTTGACCGGAATCGAACCTGGGACCCTTGAGTCCGCAGACCGACGCTCTATCCACTGAGCCAAACCGGTTAGGGCTGAATCTGAACTTTCACCAAAGCAAGTTCTATGCATCATCGATGAAGGGAAGGATTGAAGTTCCCCACTGGGACTGAGTTTTCTTAAAAAGCCATTGAAAGAGCATGGATACTAGACCAAAAGAAAAGCATGCCAAGTAGTGAGTGGCAAGAGTCATTTGTTTCCTTATGCAGCGGTCGCCAACCGGTGGTCCATAGCCCACTAGTGGTCCATGAGGTCCGAGAGATCGGCGACCGCTGCCCTAATGGAAGAAGAGTACTAAATGACCTGTTTAGCAGTTTCTCTAGGAAGAATACTCGGTAAGCAGATGACATTGATTTAAATATATATACCAGTATACCATTTTATCAGTAACAATGGCATTTGGGTAGTACACTGATCTGCAGGTAAGTCAGGATGAAGTCCCTTGCAGGTGTCACATGGATACTGTTCGCCTGTCCCAGAGGTGGGGCCGCGCTTAGAGCCTGGATACGCACAAATCCCAGGTCTCCGGGGGCAGGGCCTGGGCTGGCCACCGCGGCAAGGGGCTGCCCCCACAGCCCCGCAGCTGTTCACACCAGGACTCTCTGACTGTCCTTTCTCAGAGGCACTAAAAAAAAAAAACCCCGCTCAAAACTCTTGTCAGAAATACGGAGTCATCAGTCTTCTTTCATTAAATGCATATGTTGCCTTTATTTTGGAAGACTCGTAAGTGCTGAAACATGACTTAATAAAGGTTCTCGGGTATCCTGACAGTGACCCTGTGAGTGGGAGAAGGCATCTTTCACAAAAAAAGAAAAGGAGGTGATTTTTACCAAAATTCACCCCACCCTCGAGATGATAAACATTTGGAGATATTTCTCTCCTGCGTTTGTTTGTTTTTTAAAATTCATAGTAACCTTTTTAAAAAAGCAAAATTGAAATTACACTGTCTATATTGATATTTTTCATGTACTTCATTGTTTTGAGAATGTTTTTCCATCTCATTAAGCATTCTTTAAGAATGTAAATTCATGAGGAAACTACAGTAAATAAGTTACGGCACATCCCCAGGAGAGAATACTGAAATTTTATATCCCCTAACGTGAGAGGAGCCAGAAATGCTTCTGTGGTGAGCGGTGTAGTTTTCATTCCTTGAAAACTATTATGTAAGTTACTGTACTTGAGATGTTACAGGCTGTTCTTTTTCCTACAAAGGAGATCATGATAATTCTAAAATTGGGCAGAGCCACCTGGCATGTGAGTCTTTAGACTAAGTAAGAAGAAAAAGAGAAAAAGCAATGGAGTGCCTTCCTAGGAAATGGAAGACCCGCATTAGCCCTTGTATTTCACAGGCTGGAAACCGGGGATCTGAGCAAACGGGAGATGGCGTGATCTTCTAGAATTCACCGACCTGGGGCATTTGTAATTCACATTCCTACCCAACTGCGGCCATCGATTGACCAGGTGGTGAGGAATGTTTAACGTAACTCAGTTTAACGTAAGGACCAGGCCACAGAGACAGTACTAAGCATGTAGTTCTGCTCTTACTTATTCAGAAAATGAACATTCAGAAGCAAATCCCACCTGTAGGCCCATGAGGGGAGTCTCTGAAAGAGTGGAGGTTTGCTCCAGTGGCCCAGAGATGGGGAGAAAGACAAGGAACGTCTAGATTCCCTTTGTTTCTCAAGTACGCAGATTTGAAGGTTTTTAGCAACTTTATCCTGAACAAGGGTTTTATTTGTTAATACCAGTAGGACTTATACTTTACCACATAAGAAAATCAAGGAGAGTGGGAAATAAAAAAGCATATTTCTGTGACCCAGAGATATGGTTTTCCTGTAGGAAGATAATGATTATTAGTCATAATTCTTACACGCTCTTCCCTGCGCTAAACACTTTACATGTGTTATTTAATTATCACCTAACCCGTGGCAAATAGATACCATCATTCTATCCTACAGCTGAGGAGAGTAAGATTGGGGGGCCAGCTTCATCCATTCTTCCAAGTCCTCCCTCAGAAACCATGATCCTGGCTCCTAATGCATGGCCAGTGTGGCTTGAGCGCTGGAGGTATGGTTAGCAATGGGCCCTCATCTCTGCCTCCTGATGGAACGGACGGGACACCTAGCTCAGATTTTCATCTATTTGCCTGTCTCCAAACTGCTGAACCCAAGATTAAGAGTGCAATTTCATGAGGAACCTGTGAGATCTCCCAGGAGATCAGTAAATAACTTTGCCTCTTAATGTATTTTCTTTCTGATTTGAGAATCACCTTAGAATTAGGAATTAAAATAATCAGTGCTATGGTGCATCAGTTGCTTTGGCTCCTTCACCAAAAAGAGTCGTATGGACCTCCAAGAAAGACGCAAAGAATGCTTACAGGACAGAGGTAGAGAAAGACATATTCACCAGTATTTACATAAGAGTCATCACAATCACCAGTTAGATAGAACGGCAAAGACAGGCCTTAGCAACACGTTTTCAAGTGATCCCCATCCATGAATACAGTGTTTGTTTGTTTCTCTATCCAAGGGCTTTTATGAACCAGGTGAAAACATTTGTCGAGGTGACAGATGGTAGAACCAGAGCTTGAAAGTATCATTTCACGGCCACATTCTCTCCACTCCACCACGCAGTAGGCTTTTCTAGGGAACACAGTCCCTGGCTATACCTTAGAGCTGTGCTCCATTAATAAACGGGAGGACCTTAACCCAGTCCTAGCCTTGGGTGGACTGGATAGGCCCAAAGTCCCAGAAAGCAAGCACTTTGTTTTTGGAATAAAAATCTTTTTTTTTTTTGAACCGTCTAATGTCCACAGAACTTATTTTCCATAGGTTTACTAAAACTCTATAAGCAATTGACCAGGTACATTTCAAGTGTTTTTTAGAATCATACCCCCTAGTCAAGGATTATACCACCAGGATGGGTTTAATGTTAAGAGCCAATTATATTCCTGTAAGAGTTAGTCATTGGAGAAAGCATAAAATCTGTCTGGGGCAGATTTGGGGACAAACATTAACCAACAATTCACAGCCCTGATTGAGGCGGTTTTATCTGGCTTTAGTTGTCTTTCTTAAACAAGCTGTTTCTCTTGCTTTATCTTCAAATGTGTAGCAAACCTGGTTTTATCAAACTAAACTAAGCCTAATCATGGGACATTATTTGGAAATGAAGTTTTATTGTTGCATAATGGTTTAATAACCTTGATAAATAAGTTATTTAACGGAGCTTATTGAAAGAAATGGATCTCGGCAGGCTTTTCTTTCTTAATGCAGGAATGATCTGATAAAAGGCTTAATTAGGTAACCTGGTAGCAAACTTGCTCCTATTTCACTATTCAAAAACAACCAAAAGCACTGGGATAAACAAGTAAGATTGGTTCATTGAAAATGCCCTACCCAGGAGCAAAATAAAGAGGCAATTACTGAATTTACTAAAATCCTCCTAACTTCTTCTTTCTGTGAGTATTATTACTTTGGTAGTAAGTGATTAACACAATATGTTGACTCTGGCACCTATTTAGTTAGCTGCAATTGTGATCACATAAGTCATAGCATCATTAGTGCCAACTCTGGACATTTCTTAATAACCTGTCCACTTCTCAGAGGGGAAGATAATTGGCTTTGATGAAGCCATTTCCGTCACATCGGTGTTGATTGTGAGGAGTGACTCGTTTAGTAACCATGGAAATGATGCTGCCGGGGAGGATGAAGGGAGGGACATGTGAGCACACTTCCAGACCTGCTATTTTGTGGACACAACTAAGCAGGGATCCCACACTTCCAGACCTGCTATTTTGTGGACACATCTAAGCAGGGATCCAAGTGCTCTTAATGTCGCATAAAACCGGACTCGTTTGGTTTTGCTTTCCCTTCACAGTTTTGCTGATTCTCTATCCCAGCCTCAGAATTAGGCAATGGAATACTTCACTCACGGAACCCTATGTTCCTTCCAGAAATGGGCCTCATATTTAAAGATGTGTGTCCAAATGCGCTAAAAACAGACCCTCCTCCCAGACACATTTCCCCTACTTCTATTTCTGAAAGCCCTGGTTAATGTCCAGGCTCCCGTACTATATTTATCTGTATATTTGTGTCTTTATTTTTCTGGCATCTGTTTCCATAATTTTTTAATATTTTAATATATATGTATATATACTTGTAGGGCATCAATACAAGAAAAGGAAAGAAAATAGGCAACCAATCTCCTTATTCACTCAAACTCAGTCTAGTTAAGTTGAAAATATGTATATATATTTTAACATGGTTTCACTTGTTCAGCTTAAGTAGCACAGAGCTCTTATCAAGTAAGCTTTGTTAGATTTAGTGTCTTTGGGGATAGGTCATTTAAAAATGACCCATGAAAGCTTGGGTCTTTTTCTATTTTTAAGTATGTTCTACTAATCTTCTACTAATATGTTTCTTTGTAATTCAGCAAGTATTTGCTGAGAGCCTACCATGTATAAGGCACACCGAAGAATATAAAAGGGAATGAACATGGTCCCTGCCCTCAATAAAACATAAACACAGATAACATAATGTACACAGACAAGGCACTAGAATAGCGTAAATGAGAAGGAGCAATTTATGCTGTTGACAAAGGGGCTACTTTGAGATGGGCCTTCGATAATGGGTGTGATTTTAAGAGTATTGAGGAGTAACCCCAATGGCGGAAACATCACAAAAGAGGTGACTCACAGTCCTATCTGCCTGGCCACAGTCATGCTCTCCTGGGAGACAGGGATTTTGCTTTGATTATCTTGGCACCCCAAGGACCCAGAACAATGTCTGACACATGGTAGGCGTCCCGTTGAAAAGGTGCTGATTAAACTGAAATGGAGGCTGAAATATAAAATATACCAAAAAAAAAAAAAAAAAAGCAGCAAAAAAACCAGTTTGACTAATGAACAGAATATGAGATGGGGACTAGATGATAACAACTTGAATGTTAGGTTGGGAACATATTGTGCTGGACTTGATTTGGAATTTATTAATAGATAATGCAAAGTCACTGGTCCTTCAAAAGACTAACCTTGTAACAACTGCAACATGGAATGGAGAGGGAGAGGGAGAGGGAGAGGGAGAGGGAGAGAGAGAGAGAGAGAGAGAGAGAGAGAGAGAGAGAGAGAGAGAGAGAGACTGAGAGAGAGACTGAGAGATAGAAATTAATTGGGGGAAGACTAGCCACAAGAAAGCCAATCAAAAGATTATGATGACAACTTATTTACTAACATGAGATTGAAAGGACAGATGATGAGCCTGAAGTTAGAAGCAGTAGTTACAAGTACTATATAAAGAACAAAAATCAAAAATAAAGACAATAAGAGCTAATATTTAATGATCAATGCTATGTCCAAGAACAAAGTAAAATTTTGATGAATTACCTCTTGGGACTCTTACCACAAACTTGCAATTCACAGGTTTTTAGATGAGGACATTAAGACTTGCAGGAATTAAGTAACTTCCCAAGAAAGCTCTGCTAGATGCCATAGTAGGGTGCTCTATTTCGTTTGATCCCCTGGAACAGAGTATTATGTGACAGAGGCCAGAAACCACATTTACAAGCTTTGTCAAATGCAACTTCTCCTTTGAATACAAATGATTAGCTAGAATATCCAGTATCCATGGTAATAATTCTAAACTAGAATCTATACAGCATGGCACTTTTTGCAAGAGAATTCCCACCTTTTTGTAACCACTGGATTATAGCAGGCTCTGATGGTTTATAGCCATGGACCCACAAAAGGCTGAAGTTCATTGCAAATATTAACAGGAGAAATCCTCAAAAACGGATGCCTAAATCTTTTTATGGAACTAGTCAAAGATGGGCTATAATCGTGTGTGTGTGTGTGTGTGTGTGTGTGTGTGTGTTTAAAACACACCTCTCTATTAAAGCATAAATGGGCAACACAATCTTATATGTGATTCATGTTTTAAAAACATGAGCATTTAAGATGTGCAAGGTGCTGAACTAGATGCAATGAGAGATAAATCATGAAAAAGAAATTCATTTGATCTCACAGATATAGTGAGAGAGACAGACAGACGTGGAGGAAATAAATATTCCAGTATTGCTCCAGGAAAGTGTTTTGAGAACACAGAAACTGTAATCACAGTCAATACATCAGATACGTGAACAAGTGAGTTTTAGAGTCTCTGTGCCCAAGACTGTGAGGGACACAGGCATGACTTCATAGACCGTTATTGACTTGGAAATACATGGTATGTTACAGGCTTTGAACAGATTAAGAGCATTTAAAAAAACACACAGAGTAATTCAGGACGGATTACGTTGAAGGATGGGTGGGATTTGGGGAAATAAGAAAGTTAAGGAAATTTTCTATCCAGATTGGGAAGACAGCATGAACGCCCCTGGTGGATTTCAGGAAGAGCAGATGGATGATGAAGGGAGGGGAGTGGCGGAAGGTGAGACTTAGAAAGTGGAGTCAGGTCAGAGGCTGGCCATGAGGTCATACTATTGCTAGAAGTTGACTCTTGGACAATAGAAGGTTTGAAGAAAAGAGAGAGGTAATTGAGCTAGGTTTTAGGAAGGGTCCCCTGGCAACGGTATAAATGACTGCAGGGAAAGTTAAGTTAGGGACACCTACTTCAGATCTGAAAGACAAACTATGAATGTGATCATGGGATGGCACATTAGGAAACTGTTACAGAGGTGATTCTGCAAACAGACCAGAAAATAATTGGTTTTGAAGGATAACTATGAAGACTGTTAACTCGCTGCTCATTCCTCTGCCCTATTTTCTTTGTGCATGAAAAACCCCAAGTAGTCAATACAAACACACACAAGTTGTCTAAATTTATGGTGTCCTTGTATGTCCAAGAGGCTACCTGTAAGTCAAGAAACCCAAGTTCTTAATTCTAAGCACCTTGGATTGGAGACTCCATGAGAAGGTGAAGCAATGAAAAGCTAACTTATCATATGCACAAAACTGCTTCCTGCTGTCAAATTGTAAAGACATTGGCACACACACAAGAGCGGAGCGAAATTACATGGAATATCACATGCTAACAAGTAACTGCTAAAAACCCTGAAAACTGTTACTTGTCAGGCACCTGGGTTTGTGTACATGGCAAACCCAGAAGAGTTTAAAGGAAATAAAGTGATTGAAAAGAAGTAGCTGCGGTGCTGCTGGGGCCTGTAGATTAATATGCCACAGTAATATGCCACAGTTGCTCTTTCCTCATTCCTTATGAACCCGGGACCTTGACATTCACTGAAGCAAGGTCAACATCCTGCTCTGTGTCCACGAATTGTGTTTCTTCCTCAACTCTACAGAGATGGGTGAAGTAGAAGGACACATGCTCAGAGAAGCAGCATTCCAAAACTCCAAAAGTTATAACATTTCCAGTGTGGATAAGACACACTCCCCCCCTGGAGCCCCCACAGTCTGTATGCCTTGACACACATGAGGAGTTATTCTAAGGAAATGAGTGGAATCCTTTTGACGCAGAGTGGTGCGTGAAGCCAATCAGCATCTCCGCTTTTTCTGGATATTGAACACACTCTGGGTTGGATCTCCCCCCCCCCCCCCCACTCCTGGCGTCCCTTAAGGTCTCATAGTTATCCTATATAATAAAACCCTAATATGCAAATCGACCGAACCGTGGAACAACTGGTCTCTAGGACACACACTGACCACCAGGGGGCAGACGCTCAATGCAGGAGCTGCTCCAGGTGGTCAGTGTGCTCCCACAGGGGGAGCGCCGCCTAGCCAGAAGCCAGGCTCATGGCTGGCGAGCGCAGCGGTGGTGGCAGGAGCCTCTCCCGCCTCCGCGCCGGCAGTTGGACATCCCCCGAGGGGTCCCAGACTGCGAGAGGGTGCAGCCAGGCTGAGGGACCCCTCCGCCCCAGTGCACGAATGGCATGCACCAGGCCTACAGTTTTCTCATTATCCTCATAGGAACTGATTGCTGTTAACATATGTTGCTTAGGTTTAAGCTTATGAAAATATACCCTGTTACGTGTGATCTGTAACTGAAATTAGTACTTATTTTTAAAGCAGGTGATTGTTTTCAACGTTTTTAAGGGAGTTGGAACAAAAGGGTACTTTTCTGTGTGTTTTTGGCCAAGTGGCTGTCACCCCAGAGCAAGAAGACACGTGCGCTATTTCAGCGGCTTCCCTTCACGGCCAGAGCTGCTTCCCAAACGCGACATACCTTTCAGTGGCTCTGGGGTGGGTTCATTTCTCAGATGGTTTTTCTTCTTTCCCCTTTGATGATGCACATTCAGCTCTGTCCCACTCCAGCTATTGAAACAAAATAAAATTATACTCCATCTTAGAAAACTGGTTCTTTCCCCGGCACGTTGGGTGCCCATTTTGGTGAGGGTTTCGGGTAACCTTAGAGGAGTGTTAAATGCTCAGGTGCTTTCTTGTAAAGAGACATTTAATATCAAAAGTGTTATCAGTGCTTCAGCCTTAATCAAAGGAAAGAGGGGACAAAGTCCTTAGGCTGAACGAGGGATGAAGGAAAGGATGCTGCGCTCTCTTCAAGTCCCGCTCTTTCAACAGCGTTCTCAAAACTGTCCCAGAATAACCAATGCCCCATTCCTCATTCTTTTCATCACCAACCAGATGCCAAACAGTCACTGGAGAGGAGCCTTCTGCAAAGCCTGAAGTGATATTCGGGATTTTCACACCTCTATTGATAGCCAAAAGGCAACATAGCTGTTTCACACTAAACTTGATTTTAAAAATCGCAGAAACAGTTTTCCAAACAATGCCACTTTCTAATTCAATACCCACATGAACAATAATAATAAATATACACTGAGTGGCCAGATTATTATGATCTCTGAACACATAATAATCTGGCCACTCAGTGTGTGTGTACATACATATATATATGAGGCCCAGTGCATAAATTCGTGTATGGGTGAGGTCCAGCCAGCCTGGCCAGGGGGAGGGGACATGGGCGATTGGCTGGCCTGCCTGCTGGTCAGACTCCTGGTGGAGGGGACAATTTGCATATTAGCTTTTTATTATATAGGATATACACTGAGTGGCCAGATTATTATGAGTTCAGAGATCATAATAATCTGGCCCCTCAGTGTAATTGCCCATAGTTCATTAGGACTGAAGAATTCTTTTGAGGTCCAAAGAATTAGAAAGTCTCCTGTCCCATTAGAGTTTCATGGATGTTTTTCACTTAAAAATGAAACAAGCGCCAGCTGGTTTGGCTCAGTGGATAGAGCGTCAGCCTGCAGACTGAAGGGTCCCAGGTTCGATTCTGGTCAAGGGCATATGCACAGGTTGCAGGCTTGATCCCTAGTAGGGGGCGTGTAGGAGGCATCCAATCAATGATTCTCTCTCATCATTGATATTTCTGTCTCTCTTTCCCTCTCTCTTTCTCTCTAAAATCATATATATATATATATATATATATATATATATATATATATATGGAAAAAAACCTCTGAAAGTACCACATACATCCCCACCCATGCTCCAGATGAGTAGATGAAGCTTTACATGATCATAAGTGTTTTATCGCTCTTCCTGGGCCCAGTGACAAAGCATAATCTCCTTTCACTGATTTCTTGTGGATTTTTTTGAAGTGCAATTTGTTCTAACATCCCTTAGGGAACTCATGGCCCTTTAACAGGTATCCCTGGTGTTCATTTATATGATGACTTGGGGCTTACAGTATTGTCTTGGATAAAGTCTAAAGAACTTCTCATTTTTCTCCCCTACTACATTTTGCTGCCCATTGAGAAGGTTGTTTTGGAGAAAAATTCCAGTCTCACATGATAGTTTCCTCCACATTATTTGGAAGTTGAGCAATACAAGGCCTAATTACAAGGAACAAAGGTCTCTAATTTCTCAGAGGAAGTCCTCAGGTCTCTGGACCGGCGCCCTTCCTCAAGTGATTGATGGAGTCTCTGACTAAAACAGCTCTTGTTTGCCCCTGTTTCCAGTGTGCATGTTAGAACAGAGACCATTTGACTCAGCAGAAGGTTCTGGGTATTTTCATCGCCCACTTTACAGGAAACATTGGGCTTCTCTGACGCTGTGGTCTAGGCTTCATCTTCTGGTTAGACCAAAAGAATTACCCCTTCTCCGTAGTGTTTGCCTCCCCACCCCGTCTGCCTTTCACATCTGGATCAAAGTTCTAATTGAATGTGACGAAACAGCTGCAGAAAGGTTGCCTACATGGCTTCAGAGGGTCCGCTGCTACCTGTTCTGTGATTCATTCAGAACTAAACGATGTGCCCATGGCTACAGGGACAATTAGGGGTTGAAGTCATGGCTGGGGTCTAAACTTTTTGAAAGTCTTTACTGAGATATAATTCACAAATAAAATCATACACTGTGATAATCTGAAATATGTATATCCTGTGAAAAGATTTCCCCCATCAAGTTATTTAACACCTCACATATTAACCTGTGTGTGTGCGTGTCTATGTGTTTTTTAAACATATATATATATATTGATTTCAAAGAGGAAGGGAGAGAGAGAGCAACATGAATGATGAGAGAGAGTCATTGATCGGCTGCCTCCTGCACACCCCCTACTGGGGATCCTGCAACTCAGGCATGTGCTCTGACTGGGAATCAAACTGTGACCTCCTAGTTCATGGGTCCACGCTCAACCACTGAGCCTCACTAGCCATGCTGTGATCTATATTTTCAGATCAGCCACATTGCCTCAGTCCAAAGGATAGCTTGATCAATACCTCCAATTTATTCTTTGAGATGATAATGAAAATACCTTTCAAAAAGTCGGTAATTGTGTTCTCTAGGTCCTAAAATCAAAAGATAATAAACAAACATCTTCCAGAACCCGGTACAATTTTCATACAGGTGGAACACCTATAAAACTGGGGATGTTTTCCTTATAATCATGCATAAATGTAAGTTGAATGAAATTATTAAATTTTCTGGATTCCAACTGTGGTAGTCCCTTAATTGGGATCAAAGCTCAGTGCTGTTACAGAGATCACAAATAATAGAGCTTACACAGGAGAGATGCTGATAGCCTGCTCGGGTGAGAGCACGGGTTGGCAGTGCAGGGCCAGCATCTCCATAATTGTCAGGGCTTCCCTTACGTCAGTGGTCGGCAAACTCATTAGTCAACAGAGCCGCAGTTTGCCGACCACTGCCTTACGTGACCAGGGTGGCTGCTCCAGATCCTAACACTTGGTCCGCAGTCCAGCCAGCAGAAAGGAGAAAGGGGAAAGCAGAGGCGGAGTGCCTTCCCTTGAAACCAAGGCGCACACTTCCTCTCACACTCTGGCCAAAGTGCGGTCACAACCCAAGGGAAACTGCGAGGTGTCCTCTTAGCCTGGCTGAGGCTGAGGCCCAGCTAAAACTGCCACCGCCAGGTAAGGAGAGGCGGGGTAGCAGAGGGCGACTGGTGATCTCTGCCCTGTGCAGTGACCAATCTCCTACCACAGGATCAGAGAGCTTGCTGGCCACATATTACTAGGGCTTTCATTTTCAAAGCACATTAGAAACGCGTCTTGGATGATTTCAACAATCAAGGGAGGATTTCTCACCTTGTCAAGTGCTACTCCTCTGCAGCTGAAAGCTAACACCGTGCGCTAAGCTAGTCAGAGCCAAATAGAATTAATTAGAGTAAGCTTGTCACTGGAATATCAGGACAATGTTCTTGAAACATGGCACTTTCTGCCTTTGCCTTTTTTCCCCCTCATCTGGTTTATTTACAATAAAAAAGTAGGTTGAGGGATGAAGTTGCAGAAACGGATCCTTCTAACTGTTACTCTATATATCGCATAACCGATAACCAAATGCTGGAGAGAAAAACGTATCTGAGTTGTGTCAGCATAGGCTGCCCCAGCCTGGATCACGTTGAATAATTAATGACAGTGTACGGTTCGTGCTGGTTCGAGAGGCTCCATAAAAATAGCGCTGGCAAGTCTGGATGGGTCATCCTCCACGGAGCCTTCTCCCCTTAGCACCAGGGCTGTGACTCGCATCTGCTGCTCCACCGAGCCAGAAAAACCGAGTTTCCCTTTTTCTTTCTTTCTTTTCTTTTACTTCTTTTTTATTTTTTGGTAACCTTTCTTTAAGAAAATATTTGCCAGAGTAATTTTTAAAATGCACCATTTAAGCCCAGCCGGTGTGGCTCAGTAGTTGAACATCGGCCTATGAACCAGGAGGTCACGGTTCAATTCCCGGTCAGGGCACATGCCCTGGTTGTGGGCTCCATCCCTAGTGTGGGGTGTGCAGGAGGTAGCCGATCAATGATTCTCTCTCATCGTTTATGTTTCTATCTTTCTCTCCCTCTCCCTTCCTTTCTGAAATCAATAAAAATATTTTTAAACACACCATTTAACAACTATCACGTAACTTTTTAAAATATATATATATTTTATTGATTTTTTACAGAGAGGAAGAAAGAGGGATAGAGAGTTAGAAACATCGATGAGAAAGAAACATCGATCAGCTGCCTCCTGCACACCTTCTACTGAGGATGTGCCCACAACCAAGGTACATGCCCTTGACCGGAATCGAACCTGGGACCCTTCAGTCCGCAGGCTGACGCTCTATCCACTGAGCCAAACCGGTTAGGGCTATCACGTAACTTTATATAATGAATAGACAAGACAAGCTGCTTTAAAAAACAACAACAACAACAACAACAACAAAACACCAGCTTGTCTTGTCTATTGATTCTAGCTTAGAGTCCTTGGGCAAACTTGCTATTTAATGGAACTGGACAATCCACCTGTAGAGAGTCTAACTCATTTGTGGAGCAAAAACAAACCAGCTGGCTGTTCCTGGTTAAAGCTCTGGGTTTCCACATTTTGGCTGAGAGCTAACCTGCAGAGGAAATGATAGCACACAACTGCTCTTCTAAAGAGAGATCGTAAAATGATGAAACTGTGCAGATTGAGAAAACATTGTCTACATGTTCCAACTCTCTCGGCTGCAAAGGAGGACACAGACATCACAAAGGCAGAAAGGTTCCTGAAGGCACCCACCCAGTTAGTGACCAGAACTCGCATCGCCCAAATCCCGGAGAAGTGCGCTGTTGACGGACATGCCCGGCAACGTGACCCTAGCGGCATAAACATAAGTGCCCTGTGCACAGGCTGTGCTACATATGTCGCCCACCTCGAGTGGCCTGAGGCACGTGTCCGCTCAGTGACTGAGAATAGGTAAGAATCAACAACTAACAGAACCCGAGACTTAAGAAACCCCTCTCTGTTTCCTTGAACTTCTGCTTTGGTGAGTCTGCGCTGTCTCTCTAAACTCGTGGCTTTCCAAGTTTTTGAAATTTCATACTCTTGGGTGGTGATGAGCTATATCCAGGCCACCGATAATTCTTTTTTTTTTAAAAAAAAAAACAACTTCTATTTATATCAGATAGGAAGGGAGAGGGAAAGGGAGATAGAAACATCAATAATGCGAGAGAATTATTGATTGGCTGCCTCCTGCCCACTCCACACTGGGGATCGAACCCACAACCCGGGCCTATGCCTTGACCAGGAATGGAACTGTGACCTCCTGGTTCATAGGTCAGTTAGTGCTCAATCACTGAGCCACGCCGGCCAGGTCACTGATAACTCTAATAACCATAGTGAAGATGATAGATTATATTTCTTTAATAATTCTTTGTGCCTGGTACCTTTCTAGGTACACAATTTTGAAGGATATTACATTATTTCATTACAATGACATGTATTAATTCCTCACATTGAGCCTATGAGGTACGTATTACTATTTTCCCCAATTTTTTGTTGTGGAACCTGAGGCACAGAACACGTACGTAATTCACCCTAAGTCACACAGCTAGTAAGTAGCAAGAGTTACTATTGAAACCCAGATGGTTACTTTTAATCCCTAAACCGTGTTGGCTATCCTAAAAAAAGAATTATGTATCTCCTAACTGTATGCATGGGAGACAGGTGGCTTAATGGAGTGAGCCCGGTCCTGGGGCCAGAAGAGTTACTGTCTGCTCTCTTTGTATTTGACCATCCAGAGCAGGCGTCCTCAAACTATGGCCCACGGGCCACATGCGGCCCGCCGAGGACATGTATCCGGCCCGCCGGGTGCCGCTGCCTGTCCTGCTTAGCAGCCGACTCGTCCCGGGCCCGCAGTGCGCATAGGAATTTGTTCATAGTTTTTTTTTTAAACTATAGTCCGGCCCTCCAACGGTCTGAGGGACAGTGAACTGGCCTCCTGATTAAAAAGTTTGAGGACCCCGATCCAGAGGGTTGGGCTAATTATACTTCTCAGTTCGTGGCCTTTTATTTGCTTTGACCTTGCTAGGCTCCTCCGTGCATGTGTAAGCACTTCTTTTAACCCATAAGCCACCCACCGTATCTATCCATAATACTGTTTTTTAAAGAAATTAGCAAAAAAAAAAAAAAGTATGTTTCCATTTGGTCGAACGAATAATATGCATTGAACACTGGTCACATGCCCACCACAACTGGAGAAATGCTGCCCTTTCTCCGGTAACAGTTCTTATCATTCTACTACTGCACAGATCTCCAAGGCTCCCTTCATCTCCTCCCGCCACGCCAAGCAGTCCAGGTTTCAGGACCCACAGCAAGAAAAGGGGGGGAAAAATGGTTTAGGCAATCGTTGCCTTTGATTTTCCCGTTGGCATTCGACAGTGGGCGGTTATGCCCTGTAATCAAAGGAAAGTATAAACCGTTCATCTCCTAGCAACTCACTGGAGATTACTGGCAGGGAATAATTTGTGGGGCCGAGTCTGAGTCCGTTTAATTTCAGACTCTGAAGCCAGCGAGTTCCTGCTCTGGGCCATTAACTCTCCTCAGTACCCTGCAAACACAAGAAACCCGGTGTTGATGCCGTTGCGGGAAGAATGAGCATTACAATATCCCAGACGCAGGCAGTTGTATGTGAATGAGACGGAGGAGTTGGATGACCATTTCTGTGGCTGTTAAAAATCTAATTGCAATTAAACGTCACTGGGAATCGAGATCATTTTGCTGCTCTGCAGCCCCCCTTTGCCGAAGCCCGTTCCCCAACCCCCTCATACAAGAGAACACCTGTGGCCCCCACCTCCCAGCACCCTTGCCGCCCCTGATGTGTTCTCCCATGGGCTTCTTATCCGCCCACACAGGCCGGTGCGCTGGGGAGCTCAGTCAAACGCAGCTCCTCGTCAGTGTCAGGAAGCTGCCGCTCCTGGACCTTGACGTACAAAGTGCAGGTGCCATCAACACCCACTTTCTCAGCCATAGGCGCCTCAGGGAAACGGCTGTGACTAGGAGGATGCATCCCATCTCGCCACAGAAGACTCAGTGCTGTCCTTAAAATTAAGTTATAAAGAGAGAAAAGCTGACTTGAGAATTTATTTGAATGAATGACCAAGGCAAGAAATGCTTCGGCCACTAGCCACATGTATCAACACCAGAGAAACATCCACTGTGCCTAGCAGTAGTAGTGACACTGTGGGCGTCATGCACTTGATCCACTTCTAGGGGCTTTGTGTATATTAACACATTGTGGGCCACTAGTTTTATTGCCAGCTTTACCCAGCGGCCAGGTAAGTTTCTATTGAACGAGTACGAAAAATGTCTTACATAAACGTTAAAGGCACACGTTAAAATTAAATACCCATTGCATTTTGAAGTTATTTATTACATGTTCTTATAAGCTAATGTCTTTTTAAAGTATGATACTTTGTAAAACACTGTGTAATATGAAGGAGAATGCTCGTGATCCGTCCGCAGTGTGTTAATCACCGCATCCTTCTACAACCCTAGGAGGTAGGCACCGTTGTCATCTCTATGTAGAGAGGAGGAAACCCAGTCAGGTTCAGGGCGTGGATATGGTAGATGGGCTTTTAACCCAGTTGTCTCGGCCCCAAAGTCTGCACTCTATATCACCACTCCCGCCCACCCCATCAGGAGACGTGGTCCTAGCACCACTCCCATCTCTCCGTCTCGTGCCCGAGGGCAGAGGGTGATACTACAGTCCTTGAAATTAACAGTGATCTGGAACATAAACATCAGTTTGGAAATACTTTTCCTGTAAATTCCTTTGATGAATCAGAAATGTGTCTGTTTGTATTTATTATCAAGAGGAAGAGGCCTGCTTTCTTTTAGGTGCCTTGCTGTGTGGCTGGTACATAGGAAAGTATTCTTGTTCTGAGAGACGAAAGACATGTAACAAAGACTCTACATCCGCTCCGTGCCCTCCAGGAGCACTATAGGACTTTGTGTAGTGAGGATGCATAGCCTTCTTTTAAAAATATTCTGTTGCATATGCCAGAAACACTCACTAAGCAGTTAGTATTCATGAGTTATCTGATGAGCATTTAGTGGTTTTCATTTATTGTTTTTGATCTCTGTCTTTAAGCCTTTTATAGCTGAGAGATGGAAACATGAATGGAGCTGTCACTCATGCATTCTTCGAAAGGATTTTGATTCTGTCTGCATTTTCAGTCCTTTATATTTCAAATTATTGAGTGCCAGAAATTTTCTACTCACTACATAAAATAGTTTTTAATCTACTTTTATTAAAAAGAATTTTTTTTTAAGTACAATGGAATGTTTTTCTCCCAGTGTGTTAGAACTTAGGAAAAAAGCAGGGTTAATTTTACCAGTGTTTTTTCTGATTTTAAAATTTCAGTCCCATTTTTATTCAGCCTTAATTATTCTGGGCTAAATTAAATTTTTTCTTCTTTAATCTGACATGTTATTTTGTTTTCTCTCTCTCCCTTGTTATGTGCCTTTCCCCAACTTCATTCTCTCTCCCTGGAAGTGCAGGAGTTACCTCTTAGAGAAAGAAGCTTAAATTGCTGGAGACTAATATTAAAATACAGTGAATTTTGTTGTTATCTCTGTTTGGCTATATTGCCTCAGATAATCCCATTTTATGCCTAAATAACATAATTTATTCCTTAATATCCCTATTTCCAAAAGAAAAATAAAGCTAATGATTAAATAAAATAAATTTGTTTTTAGTTGCAAACAAATCTATGTATATATATGAGATAAATCCTGATATTTCCTAAAACTTATCATGAAAAATGCCACTATAAAGTAGATACATTTTTAGACAGTGATTTACAAGCCTTTAAATTGTATTCCAAAAACACAATTCCTTATCTTTTCATAGAATCATGCTTTCCAATATGACCTAAGTGGAAGTTTTAAAAGATTTGAGATACACACATAGCAAAGCAATATGTTATTTATTATTGCTTTAAAACCTTTTTTCTGTGCAAATTTTAGGTTATAAGTTCTGTGTGCAGATGCGGTAGAAAAGAGTATAAAGCAAATTTCAGTAAGGATGGCTAAACGTTAAGTTTGTGCAATCTGCCACAATTCTACATGATGGCAGCTCAGTGAATTCATGAAACTCAAGTATAGACCAAGTACAGAGTCAGAGGGCCAGCTGGGGACCAATGGTATGAGTTGAGGCTCATTGTAAGACTTTGCTCAAAAACACCCTACACCCCAGCCTGCTGGCTCCTCCCATTATTTGGAAAGAAATGGAAAACAACCTGTAAAAATGCAAATGTGTTATTTTTCTAAGGCACTACCTCATCACTCATCTTAACAAAACTCAAAGAAATCAAATGTAAGATAAGAAATCAGCCATCTATGCACTTAAATCATGAGGGTTGTCATCGTGAAGGAAGTAATTTTTTCACTGTACTCAGGATAGGCGGTAGTTATTCTATCCCTTTCATAGAATTGAAAATTTAAGATCATGAGCAGTGGTGGCGATCCCACATTTCACTGAATTGCGTCAGCACTGTTTGGAACCAGTGCCCGTGATCAGAGTCCAAAGTTTGATCATGATTGTCTAGTTTCACATGGAAGACAACAGCGGCAAATAATGGTGTTCAGTAGGCACACAGGGCAATATTAATTATGCGATGCTGCACTGTAGTGACAGTGAGCCACTAGCAAACAATAATGATTACAGTTTCTATTGATCAAGTTATAAAGCACTGACTCGTTCCACTCTTTCACGTTCTCTTGCACTCCTGCCCACATAGCAATATTTCTCCCAGCTGCCTAAGTGGTCAAGTCCGTAAAGTTGACTACCTCTGCATATTTCCCAAAGGAAAAAAAAAAAAAAAGATTGATTTCAGCAATTTGTAATACTCATCCCTTCCCCTAACTACCCTGGGTGGGGCCACCGGATGCCAATGTGTGGGTGGAACCCCTCTGTAGATTCCACCCCGTGACTGAATTTCCTGCCTCTGAAGCAAATTCTTCTGATAACGATCCCAAGTCTTCTGAGTTTATATTCTTACCGTGGGAAAGAGATAACAAACAGACATGTAGGATGAGAGATGGTCGGAAGTGCTCTGAAGAAAAAACTCTCAAGGGTAAAGAAAATATGAAGGAGGGCATTTTATCTGGGTGGTTAGGAAAGGTCTCCGATAGGTGGTATTTGAGCATGGACCTGAAGAACGAAAGGAGAGAGCTAGAGATACACAGAAGTGTCCCAGGCACAGGCAAGGACTCTGGGGTCCTTGAGGCTTGGCATATTCAGGAGAAATGATGGTCAGAGAGCTCAGAGCAGAGTCAACAAAGCAAGAGAGAGTGGCAGCAATGAAGCCAGAGACATGGGTGAGGGCTCAGGGCATGGAGGACCCTGAAGGCCCTGGAAGGATGGGAGATGGGAGGCCACTGAAGAGTTTTGAACAGGAGGATAAGTGATCTCTCTCGGGTTTTGGAGACATTATTCTGAGAACCTCGGGAACAGGAGAATGCAGGTGATAGAAGTGAACTACAGAAGACGAATCACAAGGCTACTACAACATTTCAGATTTAGACTAAGGTGTAAGTGGTAGTGGAGAGGTGATGACAAGTATTAGGATGCCGGATCTATTTTGAAGGCAGAGATTGTAGGACTTGCTCATAAGTGAGGGGAAGGGATGCAAGAGGTCATTTGAGTCAAATGTCATGTCACTGGCTTTGATCTGGGCAACCGAAATGGTGATGCTGTTTGCAGAGAAGGGAGATGCCCCAGGAGGAAAGGGTGGATGGATGGTGGGGCAGAATGAGGGGCCAGGTTGATGTGCCTGGGGGACATCTAAGTGGACACAGTGAATAAGCAGTGACATTCTAAGTCTGGCATTCTGAGGACAGGCAGGGGCTAGAGAAGTAAATGTAGGGTTCTTCAAGCAGCACTAGTTTCAGTGCCATAGCCCCTTTTTCAAACTTATCATATAGTTTAAAAAATACACTTTTATTGATTTCAGAGAGAAAGTGAGAGGGGGGGAGAGAGAGAGAAACATCAGTGACATCAATGATGAGAATCATTGATTGGCTTTCTTCTGCACGCCCCCTAGTGGGGATCGAGCCCACAACCCAGGCATGTGCCCTGACCGGGAATTGAACCATGACCTCCGGGTTCATAGGTCAGAGCTCAACCACTGGGCCACACTGGCCAGGCCAAACACATCACATCTTACTCTGAGATTGCCTCAAGTATGACTGCCTACACCCCTGTATAAGTTTGGGAATTTTTCTTGGGAGGAGTGGAGACCCGATTATGACGAAAGAAAAAAATAATGTAAAAACACGACAGGAGGTAAAAACGTGGAACCAGGGTGGCAGGATGCCAGCGACATGCCTCAGCTGCTCTGTGATGGCTGTAGGTGTCTTGTCCCTTAGCCCTCATTTGGACGACGCTATACAGCAAGAGGCCACCTGAACTAAACATCAATTCGACCCATACATTCCTACAAAGTCCTCTAGTTGAACTTGAGAAACATGATATCTGCCCAAACAAGTTGCCTGCATCTCTCACACAATTCTATCTCGTTGGATCGTAGAAGGCATTAAATTGGTTTTTAAAGCAGTTCCCAACATCTAATGAGTAATATACATGTTATGTTTTGGACACATTTATTTGCCATTTCCTAACAGAGCTATGACTCAGCTGTGCGTCTCTGAAGGCCCATCCGCGTTCACCCAACGAGCGTGGCTTCTCTAAGCTCCATCGGCAGCGTGGTGTTGGGCATCTCCACTGGCAGCCTACCCGCTGGCCTCCCTCGCCGTGGGCAGCGGACCGGCGAGTGCTCACTTTGTCATTAGCAGGCACCGCTAATACATGACTCAAGTTCCGTAACTGGTAAGACAGCGCTCCTACAGCAGGAAAGCAGCCGGTCCCTTCCACGCTCAGCAAAGTCAAAAACAAAAAACACTTCAGTGCTGGAAACTAGCAACCATAATGCAAATACAGGCATCACACCTTCATGGGGGAAAGGACCGAGGTGGTCACTATGGGGAAACGCATTCCATTCCTCTTGAAATTTGGGGGTAAATGTAGTCTAATATAAAATAGGGGAACTCAGACACACTCCACCAGCCATAGAAAAACTGCCCTTTGCTTATTTTTAAAAAATGACATCAGTAATAACTTTAAACACTTTATACCATTTGGCCAGTAACACGATCTTATTTTATGTCCCAAGATGAGAAGCAGCAAGGCAACCACAGGCAGCAGACCTTGGGGAGGGGGCAGCACCCTCTGTCTTACAGTTTAGGCGTCCAGATCTCCGGGTTGGGGCAAGTTTTGTGCAAGCAAAGCTAAGATGATGATGGTGACTTTCAGTCCTGGGGACAAGAATCCTGGGGTACTAGAACTAACAAAAATTAGAGGCCTCGTTCCCTTAGTTTTACAGATGAGGAAACTGAGGCCTGTGACTTTAAGTGTTTCTCCCCTCAAGGTGCTTATGACATAGTGAGAAAGGCAAGGCACGTGAAAAGTTAAATGAAATGGCAGTCAGAGCAGAAAGCTGCAGGAGAGTCTGTGATTCAATGTCGGATGAACGGCCCACGTGCTAAGCGTGTAGAAATCTACAAAGATGTGGGTGATTGGGCCCGGGTGGGGCGATGTGAGCAGCTTGAACCAAACTTTGAAAAGCAAGTGTGTGTGGTTTTGATAAGGACAGCCGGGATTGTGAGAACATCAAAGGCTTATGATAGGGAAAAGGAGGTCGGTTTTCCTGCCAAGTCACATGGATCTATTCTTTTAAACGCAGGCATGTGGATGTGCTATGATTTACTCATGCATTTATTTTCATTTCATCTAAAGAGTAACAAGAATGCATCACAAACACTTGGAAAATCGGAGAAGTCACCCATAATTATTCCTACCCTATTACAATTGGCCTTTCTTTTAAACCTACCAGTTAGTTTTAGCAAAACGTAAGCTCCTTTATCGTAAATTTAGTTTTCATTTATTTTTTTTTAAACTGGAGAGATCTTTGTTTCACAGTAAGAACTGAATTGAATTTCTTAACAAACAAAAGAAGGGGAACTCAACTTTATACATAATCAGCTCTGACTTTTAAGCGTTGATATATATTGAAAAAACTGCATGGAGAAAGAAGAGAGAGAAACATATACTCACACACAGGTAGACACAGTTACAAATATGGCTAAAGTTGGGAAATGCTGGCGTAATGATTTAATCAGATTTTAAAAGCAATGATAACGATAAAGATAATATTGAACTGGCTTGAAAGTATTTTATTTGCATCTTTGAAAGACACTCACTTTGAAACTATTGCTACTGTAGGGCCTTTCCCTGTTGCTGTACAGGTTTGAAGGTTGCCATTAGCACCCGGAAGGGAGGGAGAGAGAGAGATAGCGGCAGGCGCCCTGGAGGGTGGAAAGAACCTGTGAGATAACTCCAGGGAGAACTCAAAATAGCTGGTCAGTCCTTTGCCAAATGTATATGAAGTAATTTACTTTTTATAAGGTTCCTTCAGCTGAATAAAATGATTTCACTTTTGAATGTTTCTGTGATTCTAACGAAAACATGACTCATCCATCTGATGGCTCATTCTTCCTCTGGAGGCTACACCTTCGTAATCGGGAGGACGGGGGGACCAGTGGAGCCACAGAGGGTGGCCTGATGATGGCTTTGCTGCTTGCAAAGTAAACAGATGCCCCGTATGCTTCCTGTCTTTGTACTGACATGTACCTCTGACAATATAGTTTCTGGACTAAAGATGTTCATTATTTTGTGGTAGTACACACACATGTCAGGGCAGACGTGCTTGAACTGTTCGCCGCGCCGTCCAGACCTTGTCGAGGAGGCGGCCTTACTGACTGCTGAGCGTGTTTGCTCTTCACCCAGAAGCCTCTTTCCCCTGGGAAGTGAGGGTCCAAGTCACTTCAATTCACATCTGATTCTGTGAGAGCCACCTCAGCACAAAGACATAGAAGAAGCCTGGCTCCTTAAGGAGGGACGAGGATGGGCCTGGGGCAGCCGGTGCCCGTGACCTACCAGTAGAATGACGGCTCAGAGATGTCCTGACAAGGCATCAGAGGACTCCCACCCTGTCTCGGGGTATTCCTTTAGCGTCAAAAACAGTGGCCACCTCATGGAAACAAATCTGCAAAGAGCTTTGTTCCCATCGAAAAATACATACCAGAAAGTTGATATGAAGTGTGTTTTAGGTGGTTATAATGCCCATGAACATTTTCAGTATTGCTCATTACAGGCCTACCATACACTGATGGATCCAAATTACGGCAGTCCTACACTCACACTTTGCCATCCTTCAGGTTCTTAGATCTAAAAAAGACATAATGCAGTGTTTAAGCACACGAATTACCTGGGTCCCCAAACTTGACTCTGCTAGCTAATCGCTGTGTGGCCTTGGGCATGTTTCTAAACTTCTCTGAATTTTCATTTTTTTAATCAGTAAAATAACAACAGTCGCTATCTCATTTGATTGCTGTGAGGCTCAAATGAGTTAATACGTATGTAACTACTGTCAGAACAGTTCTTGGCACACAGAAAGCACTTAAGTAAGAGTATGATTATCATTTAAGCTCTCTGGCAAGCAGTTAATCAACAAGCATAGCTGTAAGAAACATGTACATAAATATTCATGAACATGGCAGCACTGTTCAAAACAGCAAAAATCAGGAAGCAATCCAGATGTCCATGAATAAGAAAGGAGATGCATACACTGTATTGTATTCACACAATAGAACGTTATACAGGAGGCAAAATGAACACTCTACAGAAACAGGAAACAATATGAATGAAACTTAGTAATATAATTATATCCAGCATGATGACATCATTTTAAAGATAAAAACAACTAAAATAAACATACTAGTATGTTTACCAGTACTTATAAATAAACATATAAGTATGTTTACCACTCTGTTGAATCAATGAAACCACATAAAAAGGAAAGCAAGAGAATGTCCCACATAGGACTGGAGTAATAGTTACTTCAGGTGTAGAGGGGAAGGATGGAGTGAGGCCTTCTGGTTCGATGCAATTAGTTATCAGAGTCTACCTTGTTTTAGGTGGTGTGTGTGTAGGTGTTTAATGAGAAGGAAGGAAGGGAGGAAGAGGTAGGAGGAGCTATGATGAGACTTTGTCATGAACCAAGGATCACAATTTACCAGATTGTGTATACATAAGACATACCCCCAAAATAACGGCAATCACTGTCCATTGTTATAATCAATTTTGTTATATTATATTACAAATAATTAAGAGATAAAAGAGTCCAGGGATTGCTTGTTTGCATTGTGTTGTTCTAATTTTGGTTGGAATAAAGACTAGTAAGATAATCCTTCTAGACTGAGGATTTTTCTAAAATAAGTATTTGTTTTCTCCTTTTGGAAAAACAAAATGACAGGTCATGTCAGTGTTTAAGGTTCAGACAACAAAGATGATTTTGTTTAAAATATATTATATAAATTAGTAATTTACTACTGGTTAAATTAGCGATTTTCAACGGGAGTGCCACAGGAATTTTAATGAATTAAATAATGTATGAATGCCCTAACTGATTTGGCTCAGTGGATAGAGCTTTGGCCTGTGGACTGAAGGGTCCTGGGTTCGATTCCGGTCAAGAGCACATGCCTGGGTTGCGGGCTCGATCCCCAGTGGGGGGCGTGCAGGACTCAGCCTATCAATGATTCTCTATCATCATTGATGTTTCTATCTCTCTCGTTTCCTCTCTGAAATCAATAAAAATATGTTTTTTTAAAAATAATGAATGAATGATGCCATTCTCTGGGGAAGGGAATACTGGAAAAATGGTGTGAGGTTTGGGAAGAGGGAAATATCATGAACCTAGCATAAACTGGGAAATCAATATTAATTATATTTGTATTGTAACTTAGACATACCAACTTAGAAATTGGGATAATTTGATGAGGGTCCAAGCTGTTGTATACTTTTGATGATCTAGGTTCTTAAGCAAAATGTTAACATAAATACTTAAACTAGATAAAATAAGCCTTCTGAAATATTTACTACATATAAATTAATGTCATATGTACAAATCATTCTTATGTGTTCATTAAAATACGACCCCAAAGGATCTATTTTTGGCTTTATTCCTGGACCTAGAATTAATCTATATTTCTTGAAAGAAAATAAATTGCTTGGTCATAAACATTCCATAATTTAAACTTTTCCCTAATTTGTCTTTCTCAATCATTTTACGTTAATGATACATTTATCACATAGTTGTACCACAAATAGCCACATATATTCAATCATAACTTATGTTAAGTATTAACATTCTAATTCAGAAACTTCTGAAAGAGGGAACAGGCTGATTGAAAGGTTTACGGATCATAAGTAAGACTGGCATCATCCACATGACAAATAACTCAAGATGTCACTGTATTTCCCATGCTGTAATTTAGCAAGTGATGACAGGACTGCTTCAGCCAGCAAGAAAAGGTAATGAAAATATTGCCTTTGAACATAATGTGCTTAGATCTTTTAGCCTTTTGTCTCCTCAAAGGCCAGCAGACTTTACTCTTTGAAATATGAGATATGCAGAACAATGTAACATTTGGAATGCAAAACTGCATTTTGTGACTTAACTGTTTTGAATGTCTTCTCTACTGCAAACTCTAATAGAAACAAAGAAACAAACAAAAATCAGTGATTCTCATCACCTCCAGTGTCCCTACCAACACCACACCATGATGAAAAAGTTTTTAGAAGGTGATGATAATTTATTAACCAAAGTTTATTTTTCTACACATTGTTTTGGTGTAGATTTCTAAAATGGACATTTTTGGCAAGTGAAATCCTGTAACTGATCATCTCAGTTGAATGGCACTTGAGACAATATGGGAAGACGTGTTATATAACAAGAGTTCTATAGGTCGTGTTTCTGGAGTTAAGTAAACTAGGCAGGTAAGCTGTCTCCCGACAGCTTTGGATGATGGCTTGGACTCATGTCAGTATGTAGCCATCTCATTCTGAAGCTATTAGATATACAAATCTTTAAAAGTCTCTTTCTTCTGGATTTTAATATGCAAATGAATCATTTTTAAAAAGTACAATCAATATTAGTCAACTAAATATAAGAAGAGTTTGATGTAGGCAAATTTCAGACCATAAAAGGACCTTATGTGCTTTTGAATTTTAAAACAAACTTTTCATTTTATAAGTTAAAAAGCTCAGGCCCAAAGAAACACGTGATTTGCCCAAGCGCACATTCACATATAAGGCTTGAATCCTGACTCTGCCACTTACTAGCCATTGAATTAGTGCATATGTATATTTCTGACGTTGCCCCTCCCACAAGAAAGTTGTTAACTTTTAAAAATATATATATGTTTTTGTTGATTTTAGAGAGAGAGGAAGGGAGAAGGATAGAGAAATAGAAACATCATTGATCGGCTGCCTCTTGCACACCCCCTACTGGGGATTGAGCCTGCAACCCAGGCATGTGCTCTTGACCAGAATCCAACCCGGGACCCTTCAGTCTGCAGGCCGATGCTCTATCCACTGAGCCAAAGCTGCTAGGGCTAAATCAAATAAGATTTAACTACATATGTTTAAATATACCCAACAACATCTTAAAAAGTGTTCCAACCATTTCTAGATTTAGCCACCATGTCAAATAAATAAGGGTATTATGAAACAAAATCTTCGTTCAAATAAGTTTCATTAGTTCTCCAATGTATAATTTAAGTATAAATTTGTATAATGTTTTCTTTGCCTATTTTTGGATGTTATAAGTGAAGGTTTTAGCTTTAAATAGTGGCAGGGTATGAGAACTATATTAGGTATAAAAAAATGAAGAATGCTGAGACCATGTGAGTGGGTAAGAACTAGAAATGAGGTCATTTGTGTTGGCATTTCACTGAACCAAAGGGCAATAGATATCCACCCTCCGTTTTGCTGTATAATTCAGAAGCCTCAACACACTTACTGGTAGTTCTGATGAAAGTTGTAAACCTGATTGTTAAAAACACAGCATAGATCAACTATATAGTGACGGAAGATGATTTGACTTAGGATGGTAGGCACACAATGCAATGTACAGATCATGTATCATAGAAATGTACATTTGAAACCTGTATA
Organism: Plecotus auritus; assembly: GCF_963455305.1. Classification (NCBI taxonomy): domain Eukaryota; kingdom Metazoa; phylum Chordata; class Mammalia; order Chiroptera; family Vespertilionidae; genus Plecotus; species Plecotus auritus. The sequence continues at coordinate 9,939,673 of NC_137772.1, read as the reverse complement.
ATCTTATTAACTAACTAGAGGCCCAGTACACGAAATTCCTGCACTCCGGGGAGGGGGGTCCCTCAGCCCAGCCTGCGCCCTCTCGCAGTCCGGGAGCCCTTGGGGTATGTCCGACTGATGGCTTAGGCCCGCTGCCAGTGGAGAGCCATCAGTCGGACATCCTTAGTGCTGCCGCGGAGGTGGGAGAGGCTCCCTGCCACAGCCACTGTGCTTGCCAGCCATGAGCCCAGCTTCTGGCTGAGCAGCACCCCCTGTGGGAGCACACTGACCACCAGGGGGCAGCTCCTGCACTGATCGGGATCGGGCCGAAACCGGCTCTCCAACATCCCCCAAGGGGCCCCGGATTGCAAGAGTGTGCAGGCTAGGCCGAGGGACCCCGCCGGTGCGCAATCAGGGTTGGGGAGGGACGTAGGAGGTTGGCCAGTCAGGGAAGGACTGAGGAAGGACTCCAGGGCGTGACCAGCCCATCTCGCTTAGTCCTCATTGGCCGGACCCCAGCAGCAAGCTAACCTACCAGTCGGAGCATCTGCACCCCGGTGGTCAGTGCATGTCATAGTGACTGGTTGACCAGTTGATTGTCTGCCCCCTGGTGGTCAGTGCACATCATAGTGAGCGGTTGAGCGGCCTTAGCATATCATTAGCATATTACGCTTTGGTTGGGTGACTGGATGACCAGACACTTAGCATATTAGGCTTTTATTATATAGGATGTCACCCCCAATGAATTTAATAAAAAAAGAAAATAACAGCCAAAAAAAAGCAAAACAGCATAGAGAAAGTTTCATTTGGATATCATGTTTCTTAAATTCAGTACATTTTAAGGAAATATTGAACCTTCCAGTTGCTACTGTTATCCATCTGTCTTCCTGTCAACGCAAAGCATACATTTGGGTTATTTAAGAGCATTAACCCTAAAAGTCACTGGGATGAATTCCCTGAAATGAAAAAAAAAACAAATATCAGGGTTCATGTCAATAGTTTTCTTTTTGCTGCCAACAGTCACCTGGCAGCTCACACTAGTCCTTCCACCAAACCACTCGGTGGCCTCACCCAGACTCCCTCGGCCTTCAGGGACAGCCTCTAAGCCTGCCCAGGATGTCACATCCAGGCCAGGCTCGTTCATGCGCAAACACTGAAAGAGGACATTCTGAAATCGAGCAACCAGGCTCCAGCATGGCTGTAAACGTGGGACCATAATCTTCCTGGATTTCTACCACCATTGGTCATTGATTTAATTATGTTTTAATCATACGGAGCTCACAGCCCACTAAAGTCCCTAGGCTTATTTCAGATAAGGTTATGAGAAATAAATGTTTCAATCTAATCATGAAATGATTTGGTTTAGCCAAGCTGCAGAAGTTCTTGTTTATCCCTGTTAAAGTTTAATTCAGCCGTCAGCATAATCTGTCTTTCTACTTATTACCTATTCCTTTCTTGTGTGTATGCCTTCTGTAGAATTGATAAGCATGCCACCCTATTTTTCCCCCAGAATAAAAATGTTGATAACACAGCCAGGGAGAGGCACTCCTGAAAATTTTTCATTCAGTGAGGATTCCCCTAATACTTTCACACTGAGCACACAGAGATATCATGAAGAATTATGCCAAATTTCTTGCTAAAATTTAGGGAACCATCTTGCACTCCAAAGAACCAGCAATATATAAATGATAATAATAATGTTACATTTCTGATATCAGAGGTAAATAATTTTAACAATGAAAATAGAAGATATCTATCATTATTATCTATTTTCTTTAGATCCAAATGAATATTGTCATAAACTATAGATTGTTCAACAAAAATGCCAGAAGTTTCAAATGTTAGTACATTCAAAATTTCTTCAAAGACAGTATTTCCCCCCATTGGCCCATTTTTTCTCCTTGGATTTTCTAAAATGAGTCAAATTACTATAACATCTATTCAAAGTGATTTAACATATTTTCATTCTAGATAAGCTTTGTAAGAGAAGTATTATTTAATTTCTGAGAGTAAAAGACAAAATTGGAGCAAATGTGTACCACCTCCCTCCCCCAAAATTCAAATGCCATGGAGCAAGAGGAGTTTCACCATTTCATATCTGAGACACATACAAACACAAATTTATAATAATACCAGTGGTATACAATGACCTTGGACATTACTAAGTTATATAAACACTAGAGGCCCAGGGCACAAAAATTCGTGCACTCAGGGTGGGGGAAGTCCCTCAGCCCGGCCTGCGCCCTCTCACAGTCCGGGACCCCTCAGGGGATGTCCACCTGCCAGCTTAGACTCACTCCCTGGGGGATCGAGCCTAAGCTGGCAGTCAGACATCCCTCTGGGAGCCCTCGGGGGATGTCCAACTGACGGTCCAATGCACGAAATTCGTGCAAGGGGCTTGGCCCTTGCAGCCCCAGGTGCCTCAGCCGGCCCTCACAGCCCCGGTCAGCCCTCGCAGCCCCTCACAGCCTAGGCTAGCCCTTGCAGCCCCAGCTTTGTCCGAAGGTCATCCGGACGGTCGTCCAGACGGCTGTTCTGCTGTTCAGTCTAATTAGCATATTAGCTCTTTATTATATAGGATAGAAATGGAACTGGTTTTTTCCATAGTTTGTATCTTGCAACTTTACTGAATCTGCAAGTTTTAACAGTTTTTTGATGGAGTGTTAGGGTGTACTATATATAACATTGTCATCTGCAAGTAGAGACAGTTTTATTTCTTCCAAATTGAAAACAAAGAAGTAAATGGTTCTTTTAAATGATCAGAGATTTGCTCCTCAAAAATGAATTGTATGGTACTCTATACAATGGTGAAAAGAACGGAAGATGCCTTCACTAACAAACTAAACAGGAATGGCTGGTATCAGGATGTTATTACTCTGTAATTTGTCACACCATTCTTTATGTGGCATTTTATAGACATCTCTTTCCTCTGGCCATCACCTTGGGTTATAAGCTGTCAAAGTCAATGAAAAAGGTTTTTAAAAGACTAATTGTCACAACCTTTATGTGTCACATTCCTTTAGATGCAGGAGCAGTGGCTCAGCTGGGACAGGAGGCAAGTGTTTGATTCAACTGTTTCTTTAGGTCTATCTCCTCTTGCTCCCTGCAATATGGGTGTGTGTGTGTGTTGCGGGGGGAAGGGGGGGAGGGTAAAGCCTCAGCTAAAAGAAGGCTCTGTTTATGGAAGAAAGAACACTGCCTGGAAAACAGAATTCCTTTTCAAATCCATTATGCTATTAAGTTGGGGGTGGATAATTAGAAGATGGAAGAATACGTACAAATTAACCTAATAAACCACAATTGCTCATTTCAATCTAAAGCAATGAAATAATGCCCCATGTATTTTTTCAGGAAAGTCTAGATTATTTTACCAATACTCAATCAAAGCTAAAGATCTGCCTCAAGCTATCTGAAATATGGGTGAACGGGAAAGATGCCAGTTGGCCGGGTTGGGGATGGTTTGCTGTGGTGGGGGAGGGGATAGGTTTGATACCACTGCTGTTGCCACTGCCGAAGCAGATGGTGATGACACCAGCATACGTCACTGACATGGCTGGATATGGCAGAACTGAGATTTGATTCCACGTCTGCCAGACTCAGACCTCTCCTTCCCACACTGTTCAGTTCCCCTGTAGCATGTGTCCCAGTATTCTCGCTCCTCAGAGGTCTCTGATAATGTGCCTGCCTCACCGGGCCGCCATTAGGCATCTGATTTCCTTTCATTAGGAATCCGTTTGGCTTTTGATACACACAATAGGAGCCAATGGCCTTTTTCTAGCACTGTACTACCCACTTACTCAAATATCTTTGAGAAAAAAAGATGTGTTTGTAAGTATTTAGATGTACCCTGTAATCACTCTTAAGTATCACAACATAAAAGTAGAAAATTACCAGGAAAGTAAGGTACTAGAGCAATATTAAATCTCAAGACCATTTCATGTGTTAAAAAAAGTCCACATTCTTTTACAGTTAAATAAGAGAATGATCACAGACTCTGAGGCTTTGGAACAGTATCAGAAAGAAAATTACTGACCAGGTGGTGTCTCCTTACTTCTAACCAGTACAGTCTGAGGGAAAATATGTCAGTGTTTTTACTAGCTTGCATTTCTGAATTTTCAAAAGGAAAATCGCTGATCTCCTTGAGAAGCATATGGTGCTGTGCTTCAGGAGAGTGTTCCAGGCATGGGAGATTCGGTGTGTTTACAAAGAATACTTAGTATATTCTTGTGAAAATAATCAGTGGCCTCGTGTGCTTTTGTTTTTCACTCTTCTTGGTGGTTTCTTCTTATTCCCACCAATGCTGTGGGATATGTCCTGGCCCCAGCATTCATGCCTGCAGGCTGTGGGTAACTTGGCTCCTGAATACCATGGACCCATCTTCAGGCACCACTAGCCCAGGAACGGTGGGAGGAACTTAGAGTTCTTAGTGCGGACTCTGAGCATACACAACCGTGCTCAAGTTGACTGTGCTGACTGGTACCACCTACTCAGAGGCAAGGGAGCCGTGCGTTGGCATCAGATACTGGCTGTCAATTAAGAGGAACCATTGAGAAAAGGAGTTGAGGTGGATTCTTATGTTTCTAATCTCAAGGACTGTAAAGGGCAAAATAAACTGCTTGGGCTATTTCCTGTGCAAATTTCAAAGCGGCATGTTTGACAGAGTGTTAGAAAAGATAAGTAAAAATAAACGTCATCCACCTACATTAAGTCATTTGTCTATAATTAAATAATGAAATCATTTGGCACTTTTGAATACTTCTAATCCTACCCCAGTCAGAAAGGGAGCAGAATGTATTGACCACTCAGGGTAGTTTATCCAGAAAAGGTGGTACACATGATGCCATTTCAAAGTAAATTCAGGTTAAATCTGGTACATAACCTTAATATGCATCATTTTTTCCTTCTTGTGTTTCAAATAGATCTCTAAAAAATCACACATCCCTCATTGTTTTCTTACCACGTCGACGGTGCCCTTTATTCTGAATAATATTGTATATGGATTGTGAATAGATTAATTTCAAACGAACCCTAGCAATTACTGGATTACAATTATTCCATGAACAATCTTTTGGGCATCTTCTCGCATTAACCAAGCTAAAACTGAGTCCTGTAGTTGTTTAGATGGCCTTGATGCCTAAATTCAAGTCTACAAAAGTAAAGTGACACACACTTCTCGGCCAAAATTGAGGACAGGATTTGCCTCTGCTCCCCTTCAGAATGAGATGCCTGATGAAAGAACTCAGGCCGAATTACAAGATCCTGGGCACAGTCACCTAGGTGCCTCTGCAGGAACAATCAGACGTCTTCCTGGGGCCCTCATTCAGAAGTTAAAACACCCCGTCTACTGCCCAGTGCATGTTGGGAATAAAAGGCTGTCCTGATCCATCAATCCAATGGGATGTCTGATAATTGAAAGAAATTCAAGCGGAATTGAAAGAACACAGACCGATGTTGTGGCCATGCATGAACAACCAACACAATCTGTTGCCGTGTACTTATTGGGGATGAAGCTGCTCTCACCCCAACAAAAAGCAAATCCGTTGCTATCCATAAATTCAGATACCTGTAAAGTTGCCTTTCATAGGAAACTCTGGCAAGAACTGAATTTAAGTAAATACAGCTCCACACCCCCTGCTGACCACCCTTTGGACTCTCTAATGCGCAGAGTGCTTTGCTCTGTGGATTATCTGCTGAGGTTTAAGGCAATCTGCATTTTACCGTCAGTTCTCACCGCCTTGGCCCTGGTTCAATTCCAATTTAAGGAAATACTTGAAGTACTGTCTCTTCTGGTAGCATGCAAACACTACAGGAATTTGATGCTTTCCAGAATAAGCCATGCTTGTTATATAAGTCCCGTCAAAGACACACTTTCACAACAGAACAAAAGGGATTAGATCCGCTTCAGTTTAGACTGTCTAAAGAGAGTTCTCAGTCATGGATTTGTTAATGGCTTTTGTGCAAATAATGGAAATGGAATCATGCATTTTTATTAGTCACCCAAGAAGCTTTTGGGTTTCAGGTTCTGGGAGCTGTATCACTCGGCTCTTAACAACTTGGAAAACATCTTGCCTGATTAGGAAGTTAGTCCCTTCACATTTTGACATGTACAACAGTGTGAAGTCTAAAAACCTCGCAAATTTCATTTATAAGTAACAGGATACATCACTTTAAAGATGAAACGCTCAAGGATTTGTGGCGCCTGTCATTGTTCCCGCTAATCCGATTTTACTTTTGGAGTGTCAGCTATTTTGTAAATATATGCAGTTGAAGTCAAACAATGAATTTTGACAATTAGTTCTCTAACTCACTGTAAAAAGCACTATTATGTTTTATCCGTAGGTGTTGGACTCTGAGAGCCCAGCCTTTGAGGCAGATTTAATATTCCATCCATCGGTAGTGTTCCAGTCCAAGCCCTCTCTTGTCATTCAGTTTTAAAACTTGAAACAGTTTTAAACAGAAAGTGTTCTTGGAAAGGAGTGAGAAAAGAGAATCTGGGGAATGTCCTTGCAGTCCTCAATCTCTGGAGAATGTTTATCCCTTCTTGTTTTTAGCCTTGGTCACAGACATCCCCTGAGGGTTTTCCTTTCCATTTATTTTGTCCATTTAAGGTTAACATATTAGGAGTTTTGCTACTGAGAGAGTAAAGTAAATAGTGTGACGGAGCTTTCTCAAGCCTCCTGCATTGACCACTGCCTTCTCCCGGTTCACTGGCCTCTGTCCCTTCAACACAGGTGGTGTGCAGGCTACCAGCAGGTTCTCAGTGATGTGTCATATTTTTCTGTGTATTCTGAGAAAGCTGGGGGGCGGAGGGGAGGGGAGAGGAGCTGTTAATTTGTACGCACTGAAATCACATTTTAACGTCAATTGGCCTATGAAATCTGATTGTGAACGCCACTGTAAAATCATGGTACTAGGTGTTCGGTTCCATATGACAGTGAAAACAGTCGGGTGGTATGAAAGCACTACAGAACAAGAATAGCATCTGAATTGTTTTCCGTTTATAACTCTAAAATTAAATGGGGGTGAATATCAGCACTGTGATTGTATTCATTCTTTATGTTCATACCCTCGTCCTCATTGAGTAACCAAGGATCAGTTAGTTCAGTCTAGCCATCGAAGATAAAATCCCTTTCCTCTCGGTTCATAATTATATCTCATATCTTTTAGGTGCATTTTTATGCTATTTTTTTCTTTGCATAATTTTCCCGTTTATTTCAATATGCAAATTCAACCTCTTCCTTTCACAGTATAAAGCTCTGTAAAAAATCAACGGTATAGTCCATGTTTCAAAATTGTCACAAAATGTATTTCCCAATAAATTTGCAAAAATTCATAGCCCAAAAGAATTGACTGAATAAGCCAAGTGTGATTTGTATAAGAAACAGAAAAAAAGAAACAGATTTAAATAGTCATTTGAAATAATACACATTTTCAAAACAGTTAAGTATAAATTAATAAAATCTCAAATTCCAACAATGCTATAATCTCCCTCCAACAATAGCTACTAAATATAAGTAAAACTGCTGTAGATAAGTGATGAAGATGAAACCATCTGGTGAAAACTGGTTACATTTAGGGACTTAATGTTATAAAAATAATTAAAGTCCCTGGAAATAAGTAATTCTCTAGTAAAGCATTGAAAATCTGACTAGAAAAAGCTCCCTAATTATGACTATTTTCATGCTATTTTATTTCACCATTTCTTTCCCCGCCCTGGGAGAGAAAATAGGCATCATTATATTTAGCTGGTGTTTGCATTTTAATTTTATTAGAATTTCACAGTAGTAATTGAATAAAAACTAAGCTTTCTAACAGAGGTGGACTGCAATGGCCATAGTGGAAGAAAACGATAGATGGTGAGTGGAGCAGAGCACATGAGGACAGGAGAACCATCCTGAAAGGTGGAGAGGGCGAGGGCCAGGCAGACAGACAAGAAAGCCGAAGAAGCTCATCGGGTACATGCCCTCTACGGGTTGAAGAAAAACGTATTTATCCACAGTCTTTTTTGACAAATCGTGACAGATGATTTCATTTCAACATTATCCCCACGCATCCACAAAGTATAAATAAATTTTTAAACTATCAGATGTTAGAGTGCTAATGTACATGGCAACTCGGTGAGTGGTGTTGGGGAAATTCATGTCCATCCAACAGTAGGCCCTAGCCATTAGCAAAGGCAGGGTGGCTGGGGTTAGGCATCTCCAGAGAGCGCTTGCTCTGGTAAGGTTTGCTTCCTATGACAACGTGTCCTTCCCTTTGGTCTTAGGGTGTGGATAAATCAGAAACTCTAAAAATGGGCTAAGATGACATGACCGGGAAAGAACTAAAGTCATCTCATGCATCATAAAATAATACTCAACATTAAAAAATGTTTTTCTACAATGACCATTGTTCTGCAAACACTTTATTAAAATGTATATTTTTAATTGATTTCAGAGAGGAAGAGAGAGAGAGAGAAAATCATTGATCAGCTGCATCCTACACACCCGCTTCTGGGGTTCAAGCCCACAACTTGGGCATGTGCCCTGACCAGGAATCGAACTGACCTGGTTCATAGGTCGACGCTTAACCACTGAGCAACACCAGCCAGGCCGCAACCATTTTTAATGACTTAATCTCAATTGTTATCCATCAAACACTTCACTGAGAAAAGCCACAGTATCTGATACTGACACAGAAATGGGTTTTGTAGTAAACATTTATTTTCTGCATCTTAAAAAAAAAAATAGATGAATCTCATCTTCCTTGGCTATTTGTTCAAAATATATATTAAATATATTAAATACTTCCTGGTAATAAATTGGTCCAGTAATAAATTGAATATAATAAATTGAATAATATATGTTAGATTTCAAAGTTCCTGGGTATATTTTAAAATTCTGAAAGGTGACACTTTATAACTAATGATCTCTTCAGGCTTAAAAAGCAAAACCTTTTAGTTATAAACTAGAGGCCTGGTGCACATATTTGTGCACCATTGGCATCCCTCGGCCTGGCCTATGCCCACTCACAATCCAGGACCCCTCGGGGAATGTCGGAAAGCTGGTTTTGGCCTGATCCCCACAGGCCTGATCCAGACAGGAGGGAGACTGATCTTGTGCATTGAGCATCTGCCCCCTGGTGGTCAGTGTGCATCATAGCAACCAGTCAACGGTTGCTTAGGCTTTTATATATATAGATGCTTATGAGAAAAATTGAATTTTTTAAAATGAGAACTTTTCTTCATTTTCCTCCACTAATGGCCACCGTAAAATAAAAACTTAAGTTACGATTATGAGCATAGGACTAATAATAATTGAAATTTAACTTCAATAGAATTATAAATTCTGCCCACCTTATTAAGCCCTGATTTAAATAAGACTAATGATAATGAGATATTAACTCACAGGTACACAAAAAACAAAAACCAATTGCACGTTATGATATTTTGTTCCACGCGCTGGTGAATAAATTAAAACATCATTTTTTTTTTCTACAGGAAAACTGAAGACTTTAATAACAAACCCTCCAAGGTCACAATGAATACAGGTATGCCGTCTCTGTTAGTTTTAACCTTTTCGCCCTACTCTCTAAACATCATCTTGGCCCTAAATCATTAGGTTAGCCCTCTGCTGATTCAAATGTGATCCTGAGTTTCTGATTAGATGGATAGTGTACATTCATTACTTAATGTCTTTGTCTTTATGTTCTAGTCTTACAGCAATCAAAAGTAGAATTTTTGGTTTTATCTACTCTTACTCAAATTTTTTCTGTAAATCATGTCTTGAAATTAACTCCTATATACCCTAGGAAGAGGCGGAATGTCATTTGCATGTATACATTTGAAATCCTTCTTAGAATAGGCTAAATTCAAAGGCAGGTTGTTTTAGTAGAAAACATTTAAAGTTTCCCATTCTATAAACCCTTTATGTTGACAGTCAGCAGACAGTGCCAAAGCTTCCTATGAAATCAGCTTAATTAATCCATACACACAATACACCTAAAGTCATAAGCATTAGATTTTTAGATGTGAGAACAGTATCTCCAATTAGCTTAACAACATGGATGCCTCTGAACTCTGTATTGTATACAGATTAATTGTAACCGTCTTTGTGATACATGCTATGTACATGAATTTTTTTCCATAGTAGAAATGTTTTAGCATACATTTTCACCTTTTCTCCCCTGAAATCTTTATATTTGATAGTAAGTAATTCTGGAAAACAACTTTCTCACTGAAATTTTGTAACTTGTGTTTAAAAAATACTGTTTCCTATCTGCAAGCAATCACTGGAAAGTTTGCTGTCTCTTGTTATCAAGGGAGGATTAGCAGCCACGGTGAGAATCAGTCTCTAATCCCTAGATCAAGGGTAGACACATGCCCCATTCCCCATGATGCTGTGGCTGCCCCTTAGCAGAAACCTGCCCTAACTGACCTCTAAACTCGAGGTCAACTGGCCCCTGTGAATGTAGTGAACTCATAGATATGTAGAGCAACAGGCAAGACGAGGATACTGGAGATAGTCAAAATATACAAGGAAGACGTAGAAACCCAGAGAAATTATAACCTTGGAGATGAACCAAGTAAAGGCATTTAGACAATGGGAAGTGTGGGAGTCAGATACGGTAAATAGAAGGACAAATAGTATTAGGTAAAGGAGATTGAAGAAAGCAAATAGAATAGACAGCTTGTAGCTGAATTAGGGTAAGTCGTGTTGTGAAACTGCAGTCAATCCAACAGAAGGTCCACAGGAGGAAGTTATATTTCCACAACTAATAATAACTGGGAAGGCATTGATTTCCATAATCATTCTGAAACATCTCCTCGCAGACTTAAGTTGACTTAAGACATAACTTCCCAATATCCTTTACCTTGTGGAATGCTGACTTCCTATTTATTATAACCCTATCATGACAGATGTGTAATATGTGATTATGCTAAAGATACCATATTCATGTAAAATGTACCTAATAATGAATCCTCCTATGCATAGAATTCAATTCTAATGGCAAAGTAAGCAAATAGACATTTGTGTATTTGTTTGGGTCGCTAGGGTACTTGAGCCAGGTTTCTGCTATAGCAGCATGAATATAACATTCTCTAAAGCATCCTCTCATGAAAAGGATTGAGCTTGGCTCCATGTAGAATGCTAATTTGCACAGTTATTTTGTTTATATCAGTGAACCTATATGTACATATGCATGTAAAATATGATATTCAAACTTATGCACACAAAATTGGTAAGAAGTGACAAACCCTTTATTTAAAATTCCAAACTAAGACCATAGTGCATTATAAAAACATGCCACTTTTTAATATATGTGTAACTATTGCTGTAGGAAGGTGAAGAAAGCATTGTTGCTATCTATATCTACAAAATGAAGTACTGGTAAAAGTTAGTACTGAAATATCTAACAAATCAAATTAGTCTTCATTATCTACCTACCAATCCCTAAAGACATATATTACTATTTAAATACCTATGTGTCAGCCACTGAAGTTTAAAAAAAAACAAACAAAGATTGTTTTCAAGCAAAGCAGCTCTGTTTTAGTCAAATACATAGTAAAAGTGCCAGAGGAGATGTGTTCGTTTTTTACACTAAAGTCTCTGAACGATGTATAGAAATATGTATAAAACATGCTGTATTTCCACTCTTAGAATCTGTGACGCATTATTTTCTAAGGCAAATCTTAGCGCTGGAAGAAAGTAAAGAGAGAAAGACATGAAGTAATTCCTTGTATGTGCTTTACCCGTATGAGTGTTTTCAGCCGTGGAAACAGCTCCCAAGAGCCATGCATCTGGGAGGAAGAGGCGCAAGTCATTGCTGACTGTCGCCGTGCAGGTCATTACGAGGGTGAAGGTGAGAATGGCACTAGGGTTCTTCAGAATGACCTGAAGTATGCAAGACAGATCCTCATTCTGAGATCTTAAAAATATCCTTAAGAAATCACAGGAAGTACCAACACACGAGTAAGTAGAAACGGGATAGAATAGATTTCTCTGTTCCAGCAATTTCACAAATGCCTCAACTTTTCTAATTAAGCTCCTTATTAAACTGTTAATAAAGACAGATTCTTCATTTATTTCACCTAGGTCTTAGAGTTCCTTAGAATATAGATGTCATTTAACCCAGAGGTTCCCAACCCTCTCAGGCCAAAAGAAATACCCAACAGTTCCATTTATTAATTATCTAGGGGCAAACAACTTCATAAGTACTTATGTTCTGTCAACTCAGAAGCAATTTGAAAAAATAATACACTTAAATTGAAAAAAGTAATCATTTTATTTTGTTCTTTATGACTGCAGTTAATAACCAATGGAACGTGTGTGTTTATTGGGCACTGCAAAACCCTGCAGATCTTGAACTCACATTGTACATCACCAGTCTCATTTACTGCCCAAAATTACTTTCATGGGGTACTTGCTTTTTTGTCATAGCCATCACCAAAAACCCAACTTTTCAAAGATATAATATCATCTAAAGGAAGAGAATACAAGCTTTATTATGGTGAAACTGGAAACTAACTCAGGCTAGTAGTTCATGCAGTATCTAATAGATACCACTGAGTTTTCCTAGAAAATTTAAAATATCCCTCAAAACCCTCATGAATCAACTGAGGTAGCCGGGGCACCTTCTACACAGTTTGGGAACCATAGGTTTAACCAATGACCTTGAATCTTCTCATTCTGAAATCCCCCCTTTTCGTCTTTCTCACTGCTTGTCTTCAGATGTTCAGAATGAATAGAACTAGAAAATGAAATCTCTTCAAGAGCCCTCAGCTCACACTTTCAACACCCTTGACTACACAACCCTGTTAGACCACTGAAGCTGCTACAACCGCATATTCAAAAACATTCCCTCCACTTATCAGAAACTCTCATCCCTCATAGCTTTTTCAGTTTGCGGAGTTTGCTATATCCCATTGGTGCCTCTCTTAAAGACATCTTTAGTTGTATGCTTTCACCATTTATGTCTTTCTATGTTGGGACTTTGAATTATAGTCTTTGATTTATTTGACTTTCTCATGTTGTTTCATTTTTCTATTTTAATTATTATCTGCATTAGGAAACTGTTATTTTAAACATATTTAAGAAATTGTGTTTTGATATGAGGACAATTCCACCAATTTTAAGGTCTACTGACCTTACTACTTGTGATTTTACCAATAATTAGTTCAGATCATACTTCCAAGCATTCTTAAGTTCCTTCATGTTCAGTAAACAAAGCAGATACTTTTCCTTAAGAAATAAACAAAAAGTATAACTGGCTAATCACTACATTGTACACCTGAAACTAATATAATATTATATGTTAACTGTAACTGAAAAATAAAAAATATATGAAAAAGAAATAAAGAAAAAAAAATGAGAATAGCATGTGGCAATATATAGTGATTTATGTTATATTGGTGGTTACATTATTTGTCTCTCTTGTTACAACTTTCAAAAAGAATTAAACTTAGGTTATTCTGGTTTCAGGGGAATGAGAAAAACTATTTACTGCACATTCCATGTACAAAGGAATGTGGGAATGGAATTGGAATCTGTTCATAAATAGAACATTAACCTTTCAATTTTAGAAGTCTTGTAACTCGAAACTTATATCACATTATAATAGTTGGTACCTTTTCACTTACTTTACTTCATGTTGATATTTGCGTAAGTGTAAATAGGTAGATCATCATATATATGTTCAAAAGTATAAAAACAAATTAATTTTTAGCATGGTCATTTCAATACTGTATGTGTCAATATTGTCTTGATTTCAAATAGGCTAATTATTTCCATAACTTATAGTAACTATGGGAAGACATAGAATTTCCATAATGCTATATTTCTCTTTGAGAATCTGGTATATCAAATATATCATGGCTCTATCTGTTAACAGCATTTACTTCAAGAGGGGCTTAAAACCGTCTTCAGGATTCATAATAGCTAAAACACAGTAAGCCTAAATGATGGCTACAAAAGTATATTATATTATGGCTCTTAACCCTGAAAGAGAGCTTATTCATAACTCTAAAAGCTAGTTACACTGCTTGAAAATTTAACAGTTGAATGCAATGGTATAAACAAAGTTGAGTTTTATATTTTTATGTTCTCATTAAAGAAAAACCATAAAATGTTAAGTAAATCCTTTTTTTATTTTATTTTTTTTTTATTAAAGCATTGGCATCTATTTCTAAAACAAACCCCTGCTATTTTGTTTTGTTTTGTTCTGTTTTGTTTTGAGTTTGGGGCGGTTGTAAAATTGGCGTATGGATTCCCTGGTTACTAATTCTGACTGTTCATCTTTCCCATGGGTGTCTGGCACATTCCACTTAAAATGCATGAGATTGCATGTGCTTTTCCTTTGCTGTGGCTTCTGCTATCTCATTTTTTTGCTTCCAGATAGCGGTGGGTGTGCTCGCAAACGTGCTGCCATGTCTGTTACATTAACATCTGTGAAGAGAGTTCAAAGTTCTCCAAACCTATTGGCTGCAGGTATAATATCACTAACTCCCAGAATGTCACACTTGAATGGCTTTGTCTGACCTTTCTCTCTTTCCAGAATTATCTTGTTTGGATGAAGAAAGTGACTGTAAATACCTTGTGAATGTCCCACAAGTTCTTACATTTCTTGTCTCAAGAATAGCTCCTATCCCTCCTGACTGTTTTTGTTCTAAAAATAAAAAAGCCAAAGGAAACTGATATCTTGTAGAAAACATTTTAAAAATCTAATTAAAAACAACAGTGACTTGCCAAAAATGTGTTGAGTAACTGCAAGTGTTAATAACTATTTAAGCTTTTGTCTCTTAGGAACTAAAGTAACAATATTTAATCAAGATAACTCATAGTTGCTTTTGTTGTTTGTTTGTTTTTAAGCTAAAAACTATTGAGGGGCGAGGACACAGGGGTCAGAGAGAGGGGTTTGTAGGAAACTGAATTTTATTAATTCACTTCTTCGCCAAAGATTGCAAACAGGATGATAATTTGTTTTGAAAGAGATCTTGAACCTTCCTTTAATCCAGTCAGCAAAGATCCTCCTAAACGTATTTTTAAACACCTTGGTGCAATTAAGATGAGCACCACATGTCTACCTGGGTGCAGCCACAGATATACATGTACTCTAGAAGGTAACTGGTAGCGTGATGTTCCAGCAGACACCGAGGTGGGTATCTCTAATAAATGTCTGTCTGGACTCACCCAACCTGGTAAGCACAGTCTGCTCTGAGAGGGGGCGTGGCTCTGGCAGCTCCACGTGAGCCTGACAACCTCAGGGACTCCAGACCCAGGAACAGACCTGCACCTCCTGCTGACTGATAGGTTTGATTCTTGGTTGGTTACTTGAGGGAGAGAGGGGTTTCTTTGTTTTTTATTTCTATTTGCGGGGTTTTGGAGCAGAAGTGGAAAGGGATGGAGAGTGTTTGAATAATTTTAATTCTCACTGTGCACGCCAGTATCTTGTACACACATACATGTAGTCGTTGATTAAATGCTCAAAATGTCCTTGGTCCTGAACTATCCCACGTTATTGAGGAAAAACAAGCTTCCATCTGGAGAAACCCACTCCTGCCCACCACCTCCAATCCACAAATGGATTTCAATGTCCAAGTTTAAATAGCAGGCCAGGTGGTTCCAGAATATATTAAATTTTTTCAAATGTAAGTTTCATTGCAATGTATATAGTGCCATTTCAGTTTAGTTAAAAAGATATATATATATATGTATATGTATTTGTACATGTTTGCTCACGTGTATATGTAAGATGTTAGAAAAGCTACAAATGTGTTTACGTGGGATACCTGAGGGAAATGGGAATAAAGGGAAATAAGAACATAAATAAAGCCCAGAGCCATCAGGAAAGGGACACGCCTATACCATGAATACCATTGACATTTCAGCCAAGTAAATCGTAGCCCATGCTACGCAGAGGTGGCCGGCTGCCTGCAGCACCTGCAAGGGAGTATGGCACCGGTTCGACAATGCCGAATTATCATTATCTACCAAAGTAACCACTAACGGAATAAGTGACCGGATTAGAGATTGCCACTTTGGAGAGTCTACACTAGAATATCAGCAATTTCATATCACGAAAATTAAAAGAAAATACGTAATGCTTCAGAATCAAAATAATAGCAAACATTTAAGTATTTTAGGAATATGAAATAATATTCAGCAATAAGTATGTAGTGGCTACGGGCCATTTTAAATTTTATACTATCCTATCTAATAAAAGAGTAATATGCAAATTGACCATCACTCCAACACACAAGATGGCCGCCCCCATGTGGACACAAGATGGCCACCACAAGATGGCCAGCAGGGGAGGGCAGTTGGAAGAGACCCAGGCCTGCAAGGGAGGGCAGTTAGGGGTGACTGGGCTGTCAGAGGAGGGCAGTTGGGGGCAACCAGGCCTTTAGGGGAGGACAGTTGTGGGGGGACCCAGGCCTGCAGTGGAGGGCAGTTGGGGGGAACCAGGCCAGCAGGGGAGGGCAGTTAGGGGCAACCAGGCTGGCAAGGGAGGGCAATTAGGGGTGACCAGGCCAGCAGGGGAGGGCAGTTGGGGGCAACCAGGCCTTTAGGGAAGGACAGTTGTGGGGGGACCCAGGCCTGCAGTGGAGGGCAGTTGGGGGCAACCAGGCCAGCAGGGGAGGGCAGTTAGGGGTGACCAGGCCAGCAGGGGAGGACAGTTAGGGGTGACCAGGCCAGCAGGGGAGGGCAGTTAGGGGCAACCAGGCCTGCAGGGGAGGACAGTTAGGGGCAACCAGGCTGGCAGGGGAGGGCAGTTAGGGGTGATCAGGCTGGCAGGGGAAGGCAGTTAGGGGTAATTGGGCCTGCAGGGGAGCAGTTAGGCATCGATTAGGCTGGCAGGGGAGTGGTTAGGGGGTGATCAGGCTGGCAGGCAGAAGCAGTTAGGGGCAATCAGGCAGGCAGTCAGGCAAGCGGTTGGGAGCCAGCAGTCCTAGATTGTGAGAGGGATCGGGCCTAAACGGGCAGTTGGACATCCCTCAAGGGGTCCCAGATTGGAGAGGGTGCAGGCTGGGCTGAGGGACACACACACCCCCATGCACGAATTTCATGCACCGGGCCTCTAGTAAGGGAATAAGATTTCTAGAGAATGAAGCCCCCTGAATTCTGGACTTAATTGTTACATTAAAAATAGACCCCTTTTGTATTAAGATGCATAGGTATGATCACTTTCTAAAATTAATTTTAATTCCATTTTGAAGAAAGCAATCATCCTCTTTGTAGGCCCTTCACTTTAAGTAGCCTTCAGAAGAACTTATTTGGCACAGTATCTTCTCATGAATTAAAGGGGGATTAGCAAATATTTATTGCATTAGCTATTGTTAAAACCACATAGCCTTTAAGTAAAAGACTATCTCCACAAAAGGTCCCCTCTCAGATGAAAAGTCAATATAAGCTGCTCGTCATCAACTATTTGTCGCCCAAGTCAGTCTTTCTCTTTCCCTTTTACAAGAAGTAGAATCCCACTGGATAATTCATAGACACATAGATGTTTTAAATCTAAGCTAGAATCAAAACGGCGAGTATAGAGACACGATAAGCCTTTCGAAGTTCATTTTATTTTCCCAAAACCACCTGGCAGTCTCAGGTAACACTGCTAAGGATGAAATGCAGTGGTGACCACTGCCCCAGGAAACAGCACCTGCATGTTTTACACCCTTGGGAAAATTCATGTCTGTAACTCAAATTGTCCTGAAGAAAGAGGAGGAGGAGGAGGAAGAGGGGGAGGAGAAGAGGAATTTGTTGTTTCCCTACTTCTCTGAGAACTTAATCATTTCCTAGACTCCCAAAGATTTTCAAAATTAAATGAGGGTAAATGAAGAAAATAAATAAAAAGTCTTATCCCAGTACTTAGAAGCACTGTAGGCATTCAATTAGTTGGCTTGAATTTAACTAATGGGTTTAAGTTAATTCTTGCAAAGTAATTGAGCCCTCTAACGGAAGGAACTATAAGATTTAAAATCATCATAATTTTCAAGAAAAATATAGTTTATTATGTCTAATATGCCACATCAGTGAAAAGGAATTTAAACGTTGGAATCACAAAGTTGGAAAGGACCTCTGAGTGCATGCAGTCCAGCCCCTGACACCGACCCTGCAATGAGGCTGGACAGTGTCCTCACCCCCTTCTGCTGGGCACAGGGAGTGCTCATGGAACCAGTGAAGAGAGGTCATGGCTCTTCATTCTCAAAGACCCTATTCACATCTGACCCAGTTACTCATTCTTAAATTTCCGCAGACACAATGACCATCTACTGAAGAACACTAGAAATTTAGAGCTCTGATCCCTAGAACTCTGGCTCTGTTTTTTCACAATGAATGATCACAAATAATATTGAAGACGTTGGACAAAACCATCCTCCCCATGCATCTGCCAAGTCATTTACCAGCTCAATCGTTTTTTTAAATTTATCTTTATTGTTGCAAGTATTACAGATGTCCCTGTTTTCTCCCATTGACCCCACTCCCACCCCCTCCCCAGGCCTTCACCTCACTATTGCCTGTGTCCATGGGTTATGCATATATGCATATAAGTTCTTTGGTTATTCTCTTCCTGCCCCCCTTCCCTTCCCTCTAAGATTCATCAGTCTGTTCCATGCCTCCATGTCTCTGGATCTTTTTTGTTCATCCGTTTATTTTGTTCATTAGATTCCACATAGGAGTGACATTATGAGATACTTGTCTTTCTCTGAATGGCTCATTTTGCTTAGCATAATATAGCTCAATAGGTGTGTGTGTTTTTTTAACATATATTCTCTTTATTTGACATGGATCCAGGAGGCTTTCCTGCTTTCTGTCACCTGCTTCCAGCCATGCTCGTCCTCCCTTTCCTACCCTTGCCTGGCAGGAATGAAATAAAAGCAGGGCTGAGGTCAACAGTATCCATGTGGGAGCTTTTTATCTTTCAGTGCCTCTGGAGAACTACAATAAAATAGAAAATCAGGATTGGGTGCTTTAAATATTATAATTGGATTTATTTTAAATAAACTGCAATGCTATACACTTGAGTGTCCTTAAGAGACCACCCTCGTAGGTGTGGACTTCAATCATTAACATAAACTTCATTAAAATAAGGGTTCATCCTGAAGTTTTCATCCTTGCCCATTTTTATTCTTTGTCCTTTATTGTAATTCTACACATTCATGTCTCCTATGTTGTGCAGGATTTTTTCAGCAGAGCTCACCCTGATCAATAGCTCATATTTCTGGTAGCACCGGTATAATTTCATTTGGAAATCCCTGGGCTCAGTATCAGTTGAGGGGAGGAGGCTGGAGAGCCCCTGGATTCAGCTTAGAATGACTCTTCTCTGATTCTCACACTTACTGTCTATCCCACTCACTGTTCCATAATCTCTAATGCAGTCACCAGTAAGAAAAAGAACTGACCCTCTACAAACTATCAGTTAGAGGAAGTTTATTTCAAAGTGTCCTTCAAATCTTCTCAGTATGCCCTCCTCTTCCTCACCACGCCTATACCTCTTGTACCTCCAAGCATCAGGCTCCTATAACCTCCATCCCCAGTACATACCCACACACCCTTCTTTATAAAAGCCCAGTTCTATCAAGCCAGAGTAAAGTGAAATCCCTATTCTCAAGCATATAACTATAGTACAGATAATAATAATTACTATCCATACTGCTTGTCTTTTCATTGCCATTTCTTCAGGTCCCAAAACTTGTTCCATAGCCACAAAACTTGCTGCTCTGTGTATCACACTGTTTTCTTTGTAGAGTCCTTATTATCATTTAAGGGATTAAGAAGGTCAGTCATTTCTGCTCCCATCAAATCCTAGAGAGAGTCTAGTAAGCATTTCATATGTAACTCCTCAAAGTTATTTTCACTGTGTGGTCCCCATTTATCACCCTGATTTGGAATTTACTGGAGTTATGATCCATACTAAATTAGCAAATATCCTTTTTTAAGAAATGAAGATTTCTTAGTCTTCTCTACCGCATTTGAGTTGGAGTCATTCTAACATACTCTGTACTGGCTCATTTATTTCTCTTTCTTTGATTTGGAAAGAATCTACATCAGATATTTGATCTCAATTCAAACTCTTGGCATTTCTCAACTAATTTTTATCATTCCTAATTCATGTGTTTAGATTTCAAAATAGCCATTCCTTAAGCATTAAAAAGAAAATGAAGAGTCCTTTTTACACATAACATTCATGTTCTACTAGGCATTGAAATAACAGCAATTTAATAATGGTCTCGGGGGCCATATAGAAGGGATCCAGGACCAGGACAGAAGTGAAGCTGGATGACCCTTCCCAAAGTTAAGGCTTTATGATTCCAGGTGAAGTTAGCCAAGTGATATAATAGAACTGAGCAATGCAAATCAATTACCTCCGATGTTCATAAGTTATAGAAGATTCTTGAATGTGTGAGTCCAGTAAAACTAATAGTAAATATGTCATTGAGCCACTTCCCTCCTGCATTATCAAAAGCAATTTCTTAGTACTGAAATTTGTTTTCCACAGCTTACTGCAATACAATGAACTATACTGTAACAGCTCTTTTATATTTGAATAGAATGTGACTTTAAGTGGCAATAAGAAGAAAATTCGAAGTCTAGAGAATGATTTGAAGTATCACATAATATGGTAGCCACAATTACACTTTCTCCAAATTAAAAAAAAAAAGTCAAATCACAAAAAAATTTATTGCTGTCTCATACAGGAGTTGAATATGGAAATACCAGAGCATCAAAAGCTAAGGATCCAGAGGTTTGATTTAATGCTGGAGAAACACTCATTGTACACAAGCCAGATACCTTTTGATGCTTTAATTTGATATTTAGAAATTCATACATTCTGCGTGGGCAATAATAAGATAAAATTAGTGGTTGCCATAACACGGGGGAGGGGGAGGAATCAGGGTTTTATATATGTGTTAATTATAAATTATGGGTATATAATGAATTATATTCTAATTGAAGTAAAAAAATTAATGTACAAACTTCTCATTGGTATATTTTATGTGCCCAGAATTTTAGAACTGAGATAATGTTGCCCCCCTCAAATGCATGTAGTTCTTTGGCAAATGATCTTATTTGATTGTTCCTTTCCTTTAACCTCATAGTAATTTGAACATTTCTTTTCTTTTAGGGCGTGATTCTCAGTCCCCAGACTCAGGTACAGAAAAGCTCTTCTGAATAAGCATTCCATTTGCTGGGTTTTTTGTTTGTTTGTTTGTTTTGTTTTGTTTTAATGTGTGGGGTTTTTAATTGATTTTATAGAGGGGGGTGGAGAGAGAGAGAGAGAGAATCATCAATTGACTGCCTCCCGCACGCCCCCTCCTGGGGATTGAGCCCACAACCCGGGCATGTCCCCTGACCTGGAATTCGAACCAGGGACCTCTTGGTGCACTGGAGGACACTCAACCCACTAAGCCACACCGGCTAGGGCGTTATGAGTTGTGTGTGTTTTTTAACATATTCATAACCACATTGTTAACCTCACAGTAAAGTCAACTTGCATGTACAGTTATGCATATTGAATTAAATTGAATTTCTAAAGATTTTTTTTTAAAGAAAACTTCACATTTATTTTTATTTCAAAAAATGTTAAAAGTGAATGTAGATATGTTTGTATCCAATTTGTGTTCCCTTAAAAAAAGCTTGGAGATCTTACAATGACCAAAATCAAGACACACTGAATGGAGATGCTACGTATTCCTCTCTTGCAGCAAAAGGCTTTAGAAGTGTCCGACCAAACCTACAAGAAAAAAGGTCACCCACTCAGGTACTCCTGCACACTCTTGTCTGTTGTGTTATTTGAAAGCAAGGCTGTTAGCCCTCTACTTTAGCATCTGTTTTCTAGTAATAGGTGCATATTTTGGTACATGTTTTATTTGTAATATGTTTTTGCTTTCATATTTGTACTACTGGTCAGACTTGTATAGACAATATGGAAAACAAGTCTTAAGTTCAAAACAGATTCTTTTTTTCATTCAGCTGATAAAAGCAGGTCAGTTTCTAACATAATGTTTAGGCTATTTTCTGTATAAAACATTATCAGCTGATGACTTAGACTTCAAAGTAATGAGATCAGCAATCATTATACACTTATAAATATGAGTTTGCAACTGTTCATTATATAAAGGAATTCTGTGTTGGAGATATAAGCAAAATTGTGCTGCAGCATAAGAAGAGTTATCAAAACAATGTAACTAAATTGTGTGTGTGTGTGTGTGTGTGTGTGTGTGTGTGTGTGTGTGTGTGGTGTGTGTGCTTCAAAGCCTGAAAATATGCAAGAGAACATACGTTGACTTTTAAGGTAATTTCCCAGGATGTAGATGGAGACAAACTTTACAATGTATTCTGTATAAAGACTATTTTCCCCTCAAAGGCAGCTTTTGATAATAAAATAAAACATATTCCTGATGGAATTAAAGTGATCAATCTAGCCAACAAGATGTGTAACCTAATAAGAAGGTATGATATTGCTTTAGCCTCTTTAAGGATGGCGTTAACACTGGTTTCTTTAATGACTAACTTTGACTTTCTCTCTGTTTTTCTTTCAACATTATTTCTTTCTCCGGATGCTTTTGGCAATCCAGGCACCCCTCCCACCACTCAGAAAAGAGAGCTTTTGTAGCTCCTTGACAGCCAGTCACACAAAGGGTGACATTTTAGACCAACCACTAACTAACACACACGTTCCTTCCTGTTCAGAGTACTTTACTAACAGAAAACTTCTTCCGGGAGCTATGCATTCTGATGAAGACGACCCCAGCCAGACAATCGTTTATTCTGAAGAATCTAACACAACTGTGTCGTACACACAGAAAATCACTAACCTGCTACCAGCCGCTTCCAGCACAGGGTCCCCACCCAGTGCTGACACGGGCAGTGCCCCATTTCTACAAGAGGACTACGTGCAAGATTCTCAAATGCGAAAAATTTCTACACGGAAACTAATCCATAACCAGGATCTAGGAAGTAGCATCCCCTTTAATTCTCCACCATTTTCCAAATCTGTTGACCTACCATCATTCCTCAAAAGGCCCTGCTCACCGCCCCCTAACCCAGTGCCTGAGAAACACACAGCATCTCTCTCCATTCAGATAGCTCCCCCGTCAGGACAGGATCCCGAAAGCCACAAACAGCTGCCTGAGCTTTCTCCAGAGACTCCAAAGATACCTCTTCAGCAAGAGAGACAAAAACCTGCAGTGGCTGCGACCGCTCATTCCTCAGATTGCCGGGTGATCCATTACCCTTTCCAGTCTCTTCTGACCGCTGTCCTGCAGAGACCCTAACCCCTTCGCGCTGGGCTGCTTGCCTAACCGACTGCTTTGGTAGTGTCCAATCAGGAAGGGAAAGGAGAAAGAAACCATCCTCCCCTTTATAACCCTATGAAATTCATCAATACATTTCTAGGTTTCTTTTTTTATATGTTTTTAGTGATTTTACAGAGGAAATGAGAGGGAGAGAGAGAGAGAGAGAAACATCAATGATGAGAGAGAATCATTGATCGGCTGCCTCCTGCACGCCCCACACTGGGGATCAAGCCCGCAACCAGGGCATGTGTCCTTGGCCAGAATGAACCTGGGACCCTTCAGTCCACAGGCCAATGCTCTATCCACTGAGCCAAACAGGCTCTATCCACTGAGCCAATTCTCTATCCACTGAGCCAAACCCGCTCTATCCACTGAGCCAATGCTCTATCCACTGAGCCAAACCCGCTCTATCCACTGAGCCAATGCTCTATCCACTGAGCCACTCCAAGTACTTTTAAGTGTTAAAGAAATGTGTTTCGTGCCAGATCGTTTAGCACCAAAATTTTCTTGATTCACATGCACAAAATCTCTTAACTATTTGCTCCCCTGAGTCAGATGCCACACTCCCGCAATGTGCCCAAATCTGTGTGACCATTTTAGGCCACTTGTCACCCAGGTCTTGGGTAGAAACTCTAAGGCTATTTAGATGTCTGTAAAAATAGTTTTTATTATGAGGTTATAGTGCAGTCTTGAATCATGAAAGGCAGGTGGTACAGCCAGGCCTCAGGAGAACGGGAGAACATTCGCTACTCTCTCTCCACCTGACGTGCCATGCAGTTCCCGTTGTCGCTCCTCTTTCTGAGTTGACCTCATTCTCATCTCTCAGCCTCTGCTCTCTCATTACTTCAGGTTGCCTGTGAATGTCCATGACATTCTCTGTGTCAACTTGCATCTGCAGCTCTTGGGCACAAAACTCCCCAACTGGGGCATTCAGTACATATACACAGATTATTATGATCTCTGAATGCATAATAATCTGGCCACTCAGTGTATATCCTATATAATAAATGGCTAATATGCAAATTGTCCCCTCAACCAAGAGTTCGACCAGCAGGCAGGCCGGCCAACTGCCCATGTCCCCTCCCCTCCCCTTGGCCAGGCTGGCCGGATCTCACCCATGCACGAATTTATGCACTGGGCCTCTAATATATATATATATCACAGACACTGAGTGGCCAGATTATTATACCTTCAGAGATCCAGATTATTATGCCTTCAGAGATCATAATAATCTGGCCACTCAGTGTAATTCAATCCCAAGAAGGAGGCAGTGCCTCCCTGGCCCAGGTTAGTTCAGTTATTCCCCCTCCTGACCAATAGCTGTGGCCGGTGAAATAGAGCCGTCTAAGTATGCAAGTGTCTGCCGGACGTTTCCTCCTTGTCCCCGGAGAAGGGCTGTCAGAGAAAATGTCCATTATCACAGAAGGAGATGGGGTAGGAGGGAAAGATTTTCTTTCACAAAAATGCGTAAATCATTTATTTTTAAATTACCATGGAAACTTTAAATCTTAACAATGATATAGATAATTCTATCATTATAAGTACCCCTCACAAGGCATCAGTAATTTTTATTATTTCATTTGTTTTCAACTGTCAACTCCAATTATCCTGGTAGTAAAGTCAGTATAAGATCCTTAAGTTTGTAAAAATGTTAGTACCTATATCTAACAGGTGAAGAGAAAAAATAAGGCAAATACCATTCTGATACCTAATACAATACAAATAATTTCTTAGTACAAAGATTGATTTTGCTAGCACTCCTCCCTAGCTATTTTCTTTTTTTTTTAATTTATTTTTATTGATTTCAGAGAGAGAAAGGGAGAGCGAGATAGAAACATCAATGATGAGAGAGAAGCATTGATTGCCTTCCACCTGCACACCCCAGACTAGGGATCAAGCCTAAAACCCGGGCATTTGTCCTGACTGGGAATCGAACCCTGACCTCCTGGTTCATTGATTGATGCTTAACCACTGAGCCACCACAGCTGGGCTAGTTATTTTCTTAAGTACATTACTGTCAACTGTATTGAAAAGGAGAACAAAACCCATCAATTCCCTTTTCTGGGTATTTAACATATCCTGTATGTTCCTTGAGAAGTGAGGCCTAGAAGCTCAGCCATTGCAGAGGTTAGAAGGGGAGAGTTAAGACTACAGAGCACAGTGCCATGGTAAGCCAATTGGAACCAAAGACGGAAAGAAAAACATGTCCCCATATATATATGTTTTTAGGTATTGTTAATTTTTTTCTAGAACATTTCAGTAGTTTAAAAAATATTGAAAAGAAGGAAAGTAAGTGCATTAAAACTGAACATTATTTTAAGTTTAAACATTTTATTTATACCAAAATCGAATTTATTGTCATTTATTTCATTTTAAACTAGTTAAAAATTATGTAACATCATCACTGGTCATGGCGAAATTATCAAACATGGCTATTCTCTCAATTGAAAATGAGATCAGGAAAATACAGATTTTGAAAATATTATTGTATTATAATATTACTAGAGGCCCGGTGCATGGATTCATGCATCAGTGGGATCCCGCGGCCTGGCCTGCGCCCTCTTGCAATCTGGGACCCCTTGGGGGATATCAGAGAGCCAGTTTCAGCCTGATCCCCTCAGGCCAGGCCGAGGGACCCCACTGGTGCACGATTCCATGCACTGGGCCTCTAGTATGCATATAAGATCTTTGGTTAATCTCTTCCTGCACCCCCTCTCCCTGATTCCTTCTGAGATTCATCAGTCTGTTCCACGATTCCATGCCTATGGTTTCCGCTCCTGCATTGAGTGTCTGCCCCCTGGTGGTCAGTGCGCATCATAGCTACTGGACGGTCAGCCAATAGGCCAGTTGGCTGGTCGCTTAGGCTTTTATATGTATACTAGTAGCCCTGAGCACGAATCGGTGTGCCAATAGCTCACCAGTAGCTCGCTGCTGCCCTCCAGTAGCTCTCTGCCCACTGCCCCACCCTCCTGTAGCTCCCCCCACTCCCTGCCCCCCAGTCCTCCCTCATAGCTTGCTGCCCTGCCCCCTCCTGCAGCTCTCCACCACCCGCTTATAGCCAATAGCTCGCTGCTGCCCTCCTGTAGCTCTCCGCCCTCCCGCCCCCCCCATAGCTTGCTGCCCTGCCCCCTCCTGTAGCTCTCCGCCGCCCGCTTGTAACTCGATGCCCCACCCTCCTGCTGATCCGTGATCCGGTCGTTACACGGTTGGTTGTTACGCTTCACGGTGTAACGACCATTTGCATATTACATCTTTATTATATAGGATATATAGATTGCTTCCATTAAAAATCCAGGATACAGACTTTTCTTTCCTTTTCTTCAGTCTTTAATATGGCTTGATATGGCACTGGTCATTATTTAAATTTCGTTCAGTATGACTTTTTGGAGCGCTGATTTTTATTTTGTTCTAAGACTGCATTTTTCTAAGATTACATTCTTCCCTTTTCCAGTGAGTTTTTGTCACTCCATTCAATTTTGCACCCAAGATAGGTGCCTCACTCATCTCACCCTCTGCCTTTATATCTACTGGCTCAATGAAGTGATGGTCTGGGGGCTTATGACTACATACCTAGTTTGTTTTGTTGCCACTGAATTAATTTTATTTTGGCCAGCTTCAGAAGGACCGTGCTCTCTCCATTCCACCACAGTTCCTATCATTCCCTCTATCCAACACTTGGCCTGCACATTCTGAATCCATCCCAGGCCCAAGGCAGGCACCTGAGTTTGCAATGCCTACATCCAACCCAACATGCTTTTTCCACTGGTGAAGCTCATGCTTCCTGAGTTCCCTGGCTCCCCAATTCCTCGAGGGGTTCAGCCTAAACTTAGTGATCCCTTTCATCCACAGGTTCTCCTTAGCGTTCTGGATTGAATTCCGTTGGACCAAGAGGCTCAGTGCGATTTTGAATACTGGGTGCTCTCTCTTAGAGCATCCGTATGTTGAGGCTTAAGCACTGCCCCTTCCCTTGTGGAGACCCGACAGCAGCAAACTGGTGTTTCTAGCTCTGCCCTCCCTTCCAGCTCAACAGTAAAAAGGAACTTAAACTCACAACAAGTTGGTGACCTTTGGCTTATATTCAAACAGCTCAACTTTAAATGGTCTTGAAAAGATGGAGACGCAAACAATTATGAAGATTTTCCACAGCCATCTATCTGCTGACAATTCAGTAGGAAAAATAAAAAACACCCCCCCACACACCTCAAAAAAAAAGCCTGTTCTTGTTTGAATTTGTTTTTCCTACTTCAAGGTAGTCCATGGTGAGAAAATACTTCCTCTTCCTGTTTTCACACTTTCGGCTTTTTTCCTCCTCACCTTACATTCTCCTCCAGGAAATATGTATATTGTGATTCTCTCTCCTCCTGTGTCTAAGAGGTATTTCTCTCCTATAAGAGGGAATCTCTTTAATGTAGACATGAGGGTTATGTGGAAGGAGCCCCAAGTAGTCTAAGAGGTAATGTACATCTGTATCTCAAAATATTTCAGAGCTTTTGTTGAACTTCTGAGTTTTATCTATAGAAATTTAAGTGTGGTATGATTCACCTGGAGGCATTTCATCTGTTACACACACACACACACACACACTCAAAATTGTGAGCATATCAGAAGGTAGTGAGAGAAATTCAAAAAGTGAAATAGTTCCGTTTTTTGTAGACAGTCTCTTTGGAAGAACAAATAAATGGTTAAAGTCCATTCCTAAACACAATGCTATACCAACTGATCATATTACCCATACCAATGAGGGTTTTAAATAGACTGCGCTTTAGCCTTTGACATACTTGTAGTCCAAAGGATGTGGGCCAGCCAATCCCATGATATTTACAATCATTAGATTTTTCCTTTTAATTGTATTAATATTCTGTAGTACTTTTGGCTATCTACCTTACCACTGGCACCATACCAAACAACAATAAAACCCTCTATTCTGAAGATGCGTGTGTGGTGGCGGGGCAGAGGGGGGGAGTGTCTCTATACCTTCAGAGTGTCATTCACTCATGTTAAGGTTGATGCTTATCCTCATACTAGGGGCCCAGTGCACTAAGTCATGCACCTTGAAAGGAACTGTGGACCGCGAGGCTGCTGTGGGCACAGGGGCAGGTCGTGGCTCATCCTCTGTGCCCCCGCCTGGCCCCTTCCACCACGGCCCCCGATCCCCTGTCTGCCAGCAGCCCCGCTCCCACCACCGCCACTCCCACGTGCTAACAGCACCAGCCCCCGCTCGCACCCGCTGACAGTGTGGAGCAATTGGGGCCAGCACCAGCAGCAGGTGCAAGCAGCAGCTGCTGCCCCAGTCACCCCTCAGAAGCAGGGGGAGGTGGAAAAGCCCTCAGGGACAACTGGGACCAGCGCCAGGCGCTGGCAGCGGGTGCAAGCGGCTGCCCAAGTGCCGGCTGCAGGTGCGAGTGGAGGTGGCGCTGGCAGCAGGTGCGAGCGCTGGGTGGGACCAGGGCATGCAGGAGCAAAGAATTTTCAGTAACCACCAGAGGCTTGCCCCAATAACAGCGACTGGCACCCTGCCTTGGTCTGGCGCCCCCACTCAACTGCTCCACCATCCTGCCTTGGCTGATGCCCACCGTGTTCCGTGCGTGCCCCCTGGTGGTCAGTGCATGTCATAGTGACCGGTTGTTCAGTTGTTCCGCCATTCAGTCTATTTGCATATTAGTCTTTTCTTATATGAGGTTACACATGTGTGGCCAGACACCCTCACAGTTAGAACGAAGAGCTACAGACCTTTAATGGGCCAACCCCACCCTTCCTTTTACAACAACCCTCCACCATGTCAGGCCTCCTGGGTCATAGCCTTGGGGGAATTAAACCTCTTCTTCCTCCTTCAGTTTCTTTCTCCTTTACCTATGACTTGGTAGGTAAACCAACAGTAGTTCTTCTAACGAACTAGGCTCTATTCTAACCATCATCTGTGGCTGGTTTTCTTTTTCATGTCATGGTCACACATGGCTACCACTGTTTGCATGGTAGGACATTTCAGCGTCTAATTCTCTTAGTATTTCCTAATGAAATCAAGAAAGAGATTCAGTGAATGGGAAAGTAGACAAAATTCCCTTTCCCTTTAGTTGTTTTTTAGTTTGATCAGTCCTTACGTATATCTTTAATCATAAAATAGTAAACAAACTGATTAATATTTCGGGGACATTTCCCAGAAAGGGGCTGGGGGCAGTAGGTATGCTACAAAGATTTCTCTAGTGAAGGGAAAAGTAATTCTTTTGATCAATAGGCAACTTGATGGCATTTTACTGTCACAAGTACAAGACCTAAAACTTGTGAAGAAAAAATTCCACTGTGCCGATACTCTCAAGCTCCCACCCAAAAAGACCATGCAATGCTGTGTGAAACCTGGTCTTGTCTCCAGAAATCCCTTGCTGGGTTCCTTTTCTTCTTGCTTTCATGCTTTCTCTATACTGTGTGGCGGGCACCTAATCCTCTGAATGCATGTCCTTCAAGTGCTTGCAAATAAAACCCAAGATTTGCCTTCTCTGCCACGTTACAGATAGATGTTTTCTTAATTGGATAATTTATATCTCCTCTTATTATTTCTTCCCGAAACTCAGCTTGGAAACCAGAACTTAACTGCCAGTGTGCTGGAGGTAAATGCTTCACAGACACACAGACCAACCACACCACAGGTCTCTCCCCGCTCCCCCGCCCAGGCCACCTTTTATCCAAAATACTTTGACCAAAGCCAGGCTTCAGGCCAGCACCCCTTGCCTTGCCTCCACCTGCTGACTTGGGGCCTTCACACCTGCACGGACCTCTGTTGACATAAACACCTCTCCTTGCTCCTGACCACCTTCCCCAGGCCGCACCGTGGGCTCCCACCATAGACTCCTCCCATTGGTGGAAGTGCTCCCAGCCGTCCCAGAGGAGCCCCAGGCAGCTGACTCTCACACCACAGGCGCCATCTCCTTAGTGGCCCCGCTGCCATGCATGGAACTCTGCTTCCTCCCTCTGACCCCGTCATTTTCAAACAGGTCTCCAAAGGCCAGAGGACTGATTGCTTGTCTGCCATCTCATTTTGCTGCCGAGCATTTTATTCCATAGATGTTGATCAGTAGTAAGCTGATTCTATGTAGTCTACCAGGAAATCCATGACAGTCATCCTCAGAAACCTACTGTGGGCCGAACAATCACTTACATTCTCTTCATTCATTTTAGAGTGATTCACATTCACACTGGTAGCTCTAGCGAATGAGTTGGACAGTGATTTGCCTTAATGAGAAGTCATCTCAGAAATGTAGATAGGCACATATATAACACTATGGTGATTGGATTACAGAGAAACTAAAATTTTCCAGAAATGTTAACCCAATATTAGATCATGGTAGAGAACGGTTTAACTGGGAGATTGATGTGAGTAGTTTATGTACTTCTTTCTCACCTGCACAGTTAATGACTACATTGTTCTAATGCCTCTTGCTCCCCCTCACTAACACCTTCATCTCCTCAACTCAAACTGCCTTTCAGGACTAAATGATCCTAACCTACCCTGCAGAAATTGAGCCCTGTAATAGTTTTGGAATTCTTTTTCCTGAGCCATTCCAGGATAGAATTTTATGAATACCTATATTATTTCACATATCAGTAATTTACCTTCCATTTAGAGCAATACGTATTTCCCATGTATATTCTATCATTTCAATGTCTATGTGACAAGTAGTCTCTACTAAATGATTTATGAACGGTTAAAGTGCTTCAAAATTTTATGACACAGATTTTCAGTTGCATATAATGTGTAGATAATGACTTCAATTTGAAAGGCATATAATTTTAGGCCAAAAAATAGGAATATTTTTTCTAAAAAAATTGATTTTGTAATGAAGTTTTAAATAAGCACTGTCATAGACAAAGTAGTATTTAGGGTGACTTTTTTAAGTTTAGTAACATAGTACCATGATAGTTTTAAATAAAAAATTTTCCTGTTTTTAACATTAATTATAACAACAGTTTTAAAGTTATATTTACAAAGATCAACCAAACTTGATTTGGGCAGGGAGGAAAAATATTCTCAAATAATTCATCCAAGGTAAATAAGAGCTCGAAGCTTTGGGGTGCCTCCGAAGCCTGTGCCTCGCCCTTACTTGCATGCCCACTGCCCTTCAGGTAGAAGATCCTCAAGACACAGGCACTGAGGAGATGAGGGTGATTTCCACAACAGCTGAGAAAAGCACCTCAGTGTAATGACATGTTTGACGTTGGGGCAGATGTGGCGGTGCTCTAAAGTCATGAGATTAGGTTTGTTCTAGGTCATTTGAAAACATCTGCTTTCAAGTGAAAGAATCATGGAAATAAGCAACTAATCGTGCATCTGTGTGTCAGGCCTGTAGAACTATTTATTCTGTGTTAAACTAAGTAGAAAAAGTTCACAAATTCTGTTTATCTGTGTGCATATGTGCGTTTGGTGTGCTCAGCTGTAAGGCCATTTTAACTACATGCTCTTACCAATGTTTTGTGTCGTTGGCATGCATTATGTCACCTCCTCCGTGTGTGTGGCCAGAGAGGCATGTTGCATAGTAGCGAGCTCTGCCTCTGTGAGCTCAGCTGATTCAATTCAATTAGAATATGTACCTGTTGACTATCTACTATGTCCTTAGCACCAGGATGCATGTTATAAAATATGTGTTTCAAAGAAGCATGTATATGACCATCTCCAACAGGAAGCTTGAAATACCTTTGGGATTAAAATACTCAGGTATAAAGCAATCAAAACAATAAATGATTACAAAACCAAACAGAGGCCCATAAAGTGCTAAATGAGAACGCAGGAGGGAGAAGCCAGCAGTTAGCATGTCTTTCACCAGGCATTTGATTCTTCTAGAATAGATTGACCTATGATGCATAAATCCAAGCAATTGTGTTCTTTATCTTAATAATCACCTTGCCCTGGAAACATTGGTTCGTTGGAGGGTATCCCTGACCAAGTCTGAAAACCAATCCCTTTCGTCATGTCAAAGAACATTCACTTCAAATCTCCATGCAGAGCAGTGTGACATGCTCTGACGATTTATCTCAACAATAAGAGCAAACTTGCCCTCCAGGCTTACTCTATACTGACTCCTACTGGTGCCTTTGGCATCTCTGTTGGCAGAGCGGCATGCCCACCTGTCAGCTGCTTTCTAATTCCCCCAGTGCCCTCTGGCATATAAGAGAGTGGTTTCAGAAATAAAGGAAGAGTGAGAAGACACTGAAAATGTGTACCCTGCCCCTCTAGACATCAGTTTTCAGAGTAAATAGAAATTGGACAGCTGATGCCTGTCATTTGAATGAAGTCTCTCATTGTCACCTAAAGGAACGATGCTTTAACGGGATGTCCGCACTTTTCTCAGAGCCAGATAACAGTGAATGGGAACTCGGGAGGTGCTGTGAGTCCAATGAGCTACTATCAGCGGCCGTTCTCCCCTTCGGCCTACTCCCTGCCAGGCTCCCTCAATTCCAGCATCATCATGCCGCATGGCCGGTCCCTCGGTAAGTCCCTGGATCATCATGATTTTCATGACAATTTCACAAGAGCGAGTACAAACCACATGAGAAAAACATAAAGCATCGGAGTAGCTTTTAGAAAGGAGGCAGACACGTTCATCAGTTCACGATTCAAGACCCTGTCCTCGGGAGGCATTAGGGAACACGTGAACTCGGCCTCGGAAGAGACGGGCACCCAGCCCTTCCAAGGCAGCGACTGCTTCTGTGCCTGCCTCTGGGGAAGGCGAGTCGATATTTGGGGTGTGGGAGGTTAGAAAGAAAAAGATGGGCGGTTAGCGGGGGGAGAGCTCACATCACCAGGAGAACATTCACACAGTGCATTTCCATGTATGGTAAATACCATCCACGTGGAGGTGCCCTGTTCTTTCGTGGGAAAACTGTCATTGTAGAACATTCCTTTGGTGTCTGTAAAGAAGACCTGGTTCATAGTTAAAGCTGACTAACGGGCACAGGCTGCCTCACACAGTAGTACACTCTGAACTGCTGCCTCCCAAAGTAGTAAACTACTCACACTGAGGCCAGAAGACCATCCGTCAGGGACGTGAGTCTCTTTAAAGGATGGTGCCAGGATTTCATCAAGACATAGCTCTTAGCCTTTTGGGAATTAAGAATTAGACGAAAGAGCTTTCCTCCAGATACAAAATGAACACTTGAACATTTATTAAAAAAAAAACAAAAAACACCACTTTCCAGCGTATAATTTCACGGGGCTCAGGAACTCCTTGAAGCTTGCTGGAGAAGGAACTGCTATATAACGATGGAAACATTTTTATGTGGCAAAATATATTACAACAGCTTAGAAAATAAGGTCATACGTTTTCCTAGTTTTTAGAAATGTGAAAACATAACCGAGAACATTACCAAAAAATACAAGCAACCCAGACTAAATCAGAGCATCATATGAACTGAAGCTGAAAAAGGTTTCATGATGTTGAACCAGGCCTCCAGGGCAGCAGGAAGCAGAGAGGAAGGCAGAGGACCACGTGATCGCAGCACAGCTCTCAGAAAAGTAGGAGAGGCCCATCCTCTGGCCACCAACCAACTACAGGGAGCAAGAAAGTAGAGCAGAGGGCTTTACCTCCCATTTCCTCCTTGATAGCAGCAGCACCCTCATTCCCCCAACACTGTTGTGTATTGAAAGGACACGGTGCCATTAGTTTACCCAAGAACATTCGCCACGTGCACTGTGGACTCAGCTTCTGTGTCAACACAACCTCTGTAGCTCCCAGGTAGCCAGGAGACTTATTAAAGAAAAGTCTAATTATGCTTGTGCCTTTTCTAATGCTGCTCCTGGAATGATCGGTGACTCTTATAACGATGGCCTTTTAGAGTATAAGAAGGCAGAACGTCCTTGTGCCAGAACGTTGCCCTTAATTAGTCACTGGTGTCGTATTACAATAGGAGCCCATTATATCTAGATTTTTTACAGAGCTATGCATTATGACACATCTGCAGTAAAACTCTACAAATGATTCTAGCCGTAATATTTTCCCAAATAATTATTGTCAAAGTCTGACTCTTTCACCCCCATTGCTCGCCTTAATGAACACAATTTTTTCCCTTCACCTCAACAAACAATACATATAAATACTTGAATGTAGACAGGATTTTATATCAGAGCATACCATTGGGTAGACTTTACATATAAACTATAAACATGGAAAGAAATTCTCTATATAAACATTGAACAAATTCCAGTTGGCCAATGCTGAGATAGGTCCTGAGGAGAATGTACAAACCTATCCTGCCCTAGAGAAACTTGATATCTAGTTTAGGACAAAAACTGCAAAAATGAGAGTTAGTGGAGCATAGAAGAGCATAATAAAATAAAAGGTTAACTTGTATTATATAAGTTCATAGAATATCATGAACCATAAATGAAGACAGAGTTAATACTGTTTGCTTAGGCTGGCATTTTGCATATACTAGGTGCTCAAAAAGGTTGTTTTTTTATAGAAATACTAGATCATGGCTGCCCAGTCAAATCCTTTTTAAAATGAAATGGGAAATCTGAGTCAAATATCACATAGTGTCTTACTTTGGAGCTGCCTGGAAAATATTACTTTTATAGATTGAAAATGCTTTTCTGTTGCAAATTAAATAGAAAATAGTCATAATAGTAATAGCATTTATAAATATCATAATGGATTTTACTTGATATCTTCTTATCCTTATAATGATGAGTTAAATTTTTAAGTTTTATTTATGAAGATTTATATAAGTTTTCTACCAACGCACAGTGAGTATATCATTGCTAACCTAAAACATTAGGACTTTTCCATATTCATATAAAAAGAGACCTTTCTGAGTGACAGATCTGACCAACTGTGACAAAGAATCATTCTTAGTCACCAAAATTTTGAAATTTATTATAAAAAGGGGGGGGGCACAAACAACAAAAAAAAGAAAAAAAAACACAGGAAATTGTATTATCAGTTGCACCAGATGAATGGTAATAATGTTGTTTTTCACAAATATCTCTGAACTATGAGTAAGTGGAACATATAGTACACTAAGTCCCCGCATTTCTTGTGAAAGTATAGCAAAAGTTAACAACCATGGCATGAAGATAGGGACAGGATAAATCCCATCTAATTTATATGCTTAGGGCGATTTGTATCCTCAAGGGGCCAGAAGTCATGGTTTTTGTTACTTTAAACTAAAAGCAAAGACATTATGGCCATCTTGGCTAGTTAAAGAAAAATGAATACTAATAATTTAAAGTCATTTATTTACCCATAAGCCAAGTACATGTTTGGATACGAAGTTGTTTTCATGTGATTTTTGTCTTCACTTTATTTTTATGAAACTACTGTTGAAGACTCCACAGTCATATCTTTTGTCCCAAGAGCACATTTCAGTGCTTTTAAATAGCGAGCTGTTTCACAAAAAGAATAGTAATGTAAACTATGAGCTGGGACTCCACTTGTCCCAGCTTCTGCCCCGCCTGCCCCGCCCCGAGGATTGCTGGGAAAATGAGAAGAGGCAGTGCATGCAGAGTGCTTTGTTACAGTGGCTGCCACAGGTCACAAGGTCTCTCACCAAGGCTATTCTTCCTGTTCTTCCCCTCACCCTGCTTCATAAAATGGGACGGTCTTGTTATAGGTGTGTTCCATATGCACCTCCCTGTTAACATCCAGAGACTCAAATTTAAGGTAACTGAGTTAAGAGAGATCGTGATGGAAATATAGACTATGCCACGTTTGGCATAACTGTGCAAGAGGTACATTAATTTATGATTCCCCGTGCATCGCATGCATTATATGTCACCACATTCTCTCCCCAGATTCCACAGAGACGTATGCCCAGCACGCACAGTCTCTGGACGGTACGCTGGGCAGCTCCATCCCGCTGTACAGGTCCTCAGAGGAAGAGAAGAGGGTGACCGTCATCAAAGCCCCACACTACCCGGGGATCGGGCCGGTGGACGAGTCCGGCATCCCCACGGCAATCAGAACGGTAGGCGGACTCGGCGGCTCTGTGCACCCCTTGTCTGATCTAATGAGCATTGCCGTTCTCATGCATATTATGCTGCGTGTGGCAGAGCGAGGACTGTCCACGGGAGCTAGTCACACAATCTGTTTCTCCATTTTAATGAAAAATCATGAAACTTGTGATTTTGTCAAACGACAAAAGTCTGTTTTACCTTCTACCGATGAGTGTTAGGGCAATAGGGAGAAGAGGGAAGAGAAATGTGACCTTCTTGGCTGCTTTGAATTCCCACGTGCATTGCAGACAACCCAGTGGTTTGTTCCTTGAAAGGGATGTGTGTTAACAACACCAGGAGGTGAGGAGCTGGGAGCTGGGGGCTGGGAGGTGAGATGACTGGAGTGAAGGGAGTTAATGTCACGGAAAGAAACAACCAGGAAAATACACATTTGAGAGTTTTCCCTCTTCAGCTGTGCCTGCTGGGAGCTCTCGGGGACGCTGAGTGAGAGCGTTTGGATTTTTTTTTAGTCTCTAAACGCTGCCAGGGCATTGCTCAGTGCGTGGGGCAGCCCCTTCTGGCAAAGCTCAGCAGTAGCAGCGGCTCCAGGAGCTGGGCAGGCAGCTGCGGGCTGAGCCAGTCCACTTGAAGACAAGGTCTGTGCTACCGGCCGCCGGCCCTGAGGACTTGGGAACCACCAGGATGAGAACGGCAGCACGTCTGCAGGTGATGTGGGGGGGCGGTTCGAGAGCGGAGTTGAGGCTGCCTACACGTGTCCGCAACACCCACATACCTGGCTGGGATGTGGCCACGAGCTATTTCCCTGGAATGCAAACCTGGGGGAGAGAGGATGTGAAGACAATAGAGGGTAAAGGAAAAGGAGGGGAAAGGGATCAGAAAAAAGCAGTGGTCTGATCGGAAACACTCCGGCTGGACAAAAGACAACGCGTGGGGGTTTTCTTCTCTCCCTGAATCTGTATTTATTATGTGGGGATTACGTGTTCTGTGTAAAGAGAGAAGAGTTAAAAATTAACTATCCCAAGCATCTGTACTAGAATCGGAAGCCAAAAAAATAAGTCTGTGTAGCAGTGGCTGTGAGTTTTAGACTCGTGAGATTCTGAGAACACTGAACATGACTAATTATAAAGTCCTAAAAATCTATGTTGGAACTGGTGATTGTCATGTTTAAGGGACAGAAACAGTTCTGGGATCAGGACTAACATTCTCAATCTTAGGATGACTACATGTTTCTGGTGACAATGTTTTGTTCTTGGTTTCCCTTTCAAGATTTCTGATTCAGAGTGGTTACACTTAAAATTTTTTTCCTAATAATGTGGAGATATCGTGTCAGACAGGTATGCTGTCATTCGTTCTGTTTAATTGATCCCTGAGGCACAAAATATACACAAATCCAGAGATCCCTGATTCTATAGAGTTATAGATTCTCTCTGAAAATTTTTATCTGAGACTCTGGGTGTGTTTCTAAGTCAACAAATGATACATAGAAATGAACACACAACGCCTGACCTTTTGTTTTTAACCCATAAGATGTAATTTTCTTAAATAGCAAGGCCTTGCTTGTTCATTTTTAAAAGGAAAAAAACTGAGATGTGGTGGATGGTGAAAATCGAGTAATATTAAAATTTGGTATTGTTTATATATTGCTGAATCATGAACAGGTCTCGACATGCATCCGTTAACACATATACCATACTCAATGCTAGTTTTCAATCCATAAAGTCGAAGATAAAATACAGTTTCTCTGTACAGCTGTGTTCTTATTTGGCCATTTAGAACTTTACAAAGAAGGTGTAGGTCTATTTCCTATTTCCCAGCCTGGCCCAGCACATCCCCAAGTATAGCCGTGTTTACAAATGCCGAGTCAGGCCATCGCTGAGCCTCTGCAGGCCAAGAATCCGGGGCTGTTTTTCTTTCTCCTCCACGTAGACAGTAATGATTATCAGACTGGGTTGCTTCACAGGGACTTTCTGCTGAGCGAATGTATACACCTGTATCGT
The DNA here is from genome assembly GCF_963455305.1 of Plecotus auritus. Classification (NCBI taxonomy): domain Eukaryota; kingdom Metazoa; phylum Chordata; class Mammalia; order Chiroptera; family Vespertilionidae; genus Plecotus; species Plecotus auritus. The sequence continues at coordinate 9,901,482 of NC_137772.1, read as the reverse complement.
GTTGTAGTCTCATCCTAGAAACCGGCCCAGACTCAGGAAACAGAATTGTGCAAAGTAACCCAGAAACTCTAGAAAGCCAAGAGTCAACAAATGTACCTTTGAGTTACTTGAACGAAGGGAAGTGGCTCCCCCGGCTGCCCTCTCTCATGTGACCCGGGCCCTCTGTGTTCGCCTTTTACCGCCATTCTTAGCAACAACAACAGAACCCACCAGGGTTCAGATCCCACGGGACTGTCTAATTACGGCCAGCTAGTTAAGTGAAATACAAGTCTCCTTTCTTCTCCGTCAAATACAGCACCATTTGAGCACTTTCTCTTTTTTTAATCTTTTTTTTTTTTAACTCTCACCTGTGGATATTTTTCCACTGATTTTTAGAGAGAGTGGAAGAGAGAGGGAAAGACAGACAGAGAGAAATATTGTTGTGAGAGAAGCACATCAGTTGCTTGCCTCCTGCACGAGCCCCAGCCAGGGCCCAGGCCAGGGAGGAGCCTGCAACGGAGGTACATGCCCTTGACCGGAATAAAACCTGGGACCCTTCAGCCTGCAGGCCGACGCTCTAACCCAGTGGTTCTCAACCTTTCTAATGCCGCGACCCTTTAATGCAGTTCCTCATGTTGTGGTGACCCCCAACCATAAAATTATTTTCGTTGCTACTTCATAAGTTGAGAACCGCTGCTGTAGAGCCTCAGACCATCAGAAAACAGAGATATTTACATTACGATTCATTAACAGTAGCAAAATGACAGTTATGAAGTAGCAACGAAAATAACTTTATAGTTGGGGGTCACCACAACATGAGGAACTGTATTAAAGGGTCGCGGCATTAGGAAGGTTGAGTACCACTGCTCTAGCCACTGAACCAACCAGCTAGGACCATTTGAGCATTTCAAAGTGGAAAGGAGCAAACATCAACTAGAATACTGGAGTGCAGAGAATGTGCCTATTCCCCCTGGTTGGAAATCCCTGCGTGTTAAATCAGGGTAGAGTTCTGATCATCTGTAAACTGTAGGAATGCGAACATCCAGTTGTGCTCAGCCGAGGTTACAGAAAACACGGAGTGGTGGATTTCTAGTAGTTCATGTCCATGCAAAGTAATGTTGAAGGACACCTACAGAAGTAAACATCCTCACAGTTGAGGAGACCTCTGTTTACTTAGTCTCAGGATTAGCCATAACAATCTCCACAATGGCATTTATAAGACGAAGTTGAAATGCTTAGAGGACTTCTTTTAGAACGGGATACAGAGTTTTTGTGTGACCAGTTTCATACTCCCCTTTGCCAACTGGCTAGGCATGCCTGGCATCTCCGTGCTCACCATATAAAGCTAGCAGATGGCAGGACTGAGCTCCTGCCCGATACGTGCCCTCCAGCCAGGCAGGAAAAGGCCTGTCTGGCAGGATCCATTGCCATATACAGGGCTATGACTTACTTAGTAGGCGTCCTTGTTGCCATCGGCCGTGTCCAGGTAGAGCTGGAAAACATTTCTGCCACAAGCTTTTGTCTTCTTTTCTGTTGCTGAATGCTGTAAAGGAAATAAAGCTTAATGAAAGAGAAATCGATCTTTTATGTCCCTTAAAGACACTTGATCAGTTACTTCGTTTAAACCAGCAAATAATAGCTGGACTTCATCACTGCACCCCATCCCACCAGCTACCACCATTTGACCATAAAGTCCATCAACAATCCCTTCAATTCTTCCATTCTAAAAGGAGCGTAGAATGAATGAAGAGGTGATTCACCACAAAGTCAAGTAGCCCTTAAAGTTCATCTATACTTGTGGTGATTACAGACTCATATATTCCTAGACAACAAAATAAAATTGGATATAGCACAAAACTCAATGTCCAGATGAAAAATATGCAGTGACCACATTTCTGAGAGAAAAATGAGGATATCAAATTAAAAGCTGAGTCTAACCAGTATAAGAATATTTTTGTGGCAGTCCTGACGGAATATTTTATATCAAGGGAATTGTCTCGGAAAGTCTGGTATATTTAGTCACTGTACACACAATGGTTGAGTCTCTTGCTCTAGTAGCTCTGGAAAAGGTTGAGATAAAGATCTTGCCAAGAAAAATCTTTAATTAGGATTATAAAGGTGTCTGTCTACTTTCACAGGTACACAATATGGTTGAGTTCCATGCAATAATCTGGATTCATTCATTATTTTATTCTATAAATATTTGACGTTCCCTATGGTTTTTTATTGAGCATTTCTTATATTGTAGGCATTGTTCTAGATCTTTCTGTGTACATCGTCTCATTCAATTTCCATAACAATCCTATGATGTGGATATAATTATTTCATTTTAAAAAGGAGAAAACAAGGCTCTCAAAGGTTATCTAACTTATCCAAATTCATATTGGTAGGAAACAGCAATTAAAGGATCTGAGATATGAATCTAGGTTGATCTGACATTAATTGTCTTCTATCATATCAAAAGCCTGGGCTGCAGACGGGGGCACTTCTATGCTCAAGGAATTTACCATTTAGCAAAGCAAATGTTGTAAATGTTTTATTATCAGGTTAAAACATTTTTGAAACAACATCTCCATTTTTAGAATTGCTCTCAGACTCTGGATTGTGTCCCTACATTTGGTACTTTAGTAACTTAGAGTAAAAAATATTCATTTTTTCTTTCTCTGAACCTAAGTTGACCAGAATACAGTTGGAGTCAAAAATATTCCTTTGTTAATTCTAAAAACAATGTCTTAAACAGAACACTCACTAAAAAGTTTTTTAAGGATAATGACAATTATCTCCAAAAGGAGTGAAGGACACTGTGATAACCCTATACCTCTTACTCAGTGACTTTTATATAAACACTAGAGGCCCAATGCACGAAAATCATGCAAGAGGAGGCCTTCCTTCCCCCGCTGCCAGCACCGGCTTTCCTCTAGCACCCGGGACCCGGGCTTCCCTCGAAGCCCTGGCTTTGTCCGGAAGGTCGTCTGGAAGATCGTCCAGAAGGACATCCGGTCTAATTAGCATATTACACTTTTATTATTATAGATGTTTGTGCAAGCATTAACTGTCGAGTGCTGGGCAAAACTCTGATGAGGATAAAATAAAACCATAGCACATATAATGCTCCAATTCAGCCTAAACTCAAACAAGGGGTAATGTATTCACACACTGCATGCATAACTGGATAAATGACTGGTCTTGTCATCATGAGATAGATTTTTATAAACCAGAGAACATAGGTTTGCTATTAAAAAAAGATAAAATATAGAAAGCAAAGCATGAAGGATCGACATCGATCTGGAAGCAGCTTTGTAACTGTTGGACCTTCTCTTTTATAGACAGTTGACAGACCGAAGGACTGGTACAAGACGATGTTCAAGCAAATTCACATGGTGCACAAGCCGGGTACGCACGTTGCTCCGTGTCCCCTTCGGGTCCCTGTGGTTTGAAGGATGTGTATGTGTCCTCCCCGTTTACACAGTTGGTTCACCCCAAATGTCAAGACCCTAACAAGCTTCCTGGCCTCCATTGTTTCTTGTGACCATTCCTCCTTATATCACCCCTTCAAATCCCAGACCCTGTGTTCCTGCCTCACCCCTGATCTGCCAAGAAGCCTCTTAGGTGGTGACTTTGAAGAGGCGCCAGCTGCTCTGGCCTCTTCCCTTCGTCCTTCCTTGTCCGTAGTCTGAACCAGTGTGGCCTGCTGTCCACTTAGACAGACTCATTATTCCTCTGTCCACGTGTCCGCTCCCTATCCAGAGAGTGAGCATAGGTAGGTCTCGCTGAGTTGACAGAGATATTTAAAGCACTTTCTAAAGGAAAGTCAGGCCCCAGAAGAGAAAGCTGGGAAGTGAGGCAAAGGTACTGACCTTGGATGCCCGAAGAGCAGATAGGTTACAGACAGTTTGAAAAACAGTATTTGAAAAAAAAAAAAAAAAAATTATAGTATTTTGAGCTAGGCAACGTACACTGGTTTCTAACAAATGTCTGCTTTTTTCTGTGAAGTTCTGCTGTCTTGTTGTGGTACGGTGACGCAATCTGCATTACCATCATATGTATGTTTCATTTTCTAGATGATGACACAGACATGTACAATACTCCTTATACATATAACGCAGGTAGGACGGCTTTCCTGGCTTGCAATGAAGATTTTTCAATGCTTGCAATGCTTGGAAGAACTTGAGCCTCACTTTTTACCGCTGTGGGCGCATGTTTTCAGAATGAGGAGGCTGTTCCCCCCCCCCTTTTTTTTTCTCACAGCATGCCTAACAAAAGGATTGATCTCTTCTCATGGATATTAGAACTAACCCTGTTTTATAGCCTTCGTTCCCCATGTTAGTTGATGCTCAGCTTCAGGAATGTTTAACTCAACTGTGAAGGCCAGCCTGAAAGAACACACTGTAATGGGTACAAAATAAGATAAAGATCTCCTTTTATCAGAGGAGAGCGTGAGCGCCATTGCGTAAGATCTGTCAGATGCACTTCACCGCAAACAAGTCGGGCACAGTGTTCTATGACCTTGCCCAGGCTTTTGCTCCAAAATGCACCCATTCATGGAAGGGTTGTTTAAAATCCCACTTTGCCGGCCACTCTTCTGACTCAGAGTTGCCCAGGTCATAAAGAGCAACTTCCATTCCAGGCATTTCTGCTTGTACTTGAGTGTGTTGGTATCTTATGAAGTGGTTGCAGGCTCAAGTGAGGGAACCCCTAGGAAATGTTTCCTGTCATGACATTCTCCTAACGGGCGCATCAGGGAATCCCACACAGGGCCTCCTGTCCCTGCTCAGCCTCAGGCTCCAGACCGCTGCCTGGGGTCTGTTCTTTCTTCAGAGCAGGTTCAGCAGGTGGGTCTGCCCTCCCCTTACGCACCGGCAGCCCCACAAGGGGTGCCCTTGCTGGCCTGGCTCAGAGCTGCAAAGGTTCCCCGCTCCTGGACACCTAAGGGCCAGCGCACAGGCCCTTGAGCTCTTAGGGATTTTGCTACTAGTCTCCAAAGACAAATAGAGAAGTAACAAAACAAGAATTAAGCAAACGAGCGAACAGAACAAGCATAGAGGTGACAAGCCCTTGGTCTTCTGCCCCTGATATTCCACATTTCACATGGGGCCCACTAGATGTTGCCTCAGTTTTTCCTCCTGGCCACAGGTACTCCGAACTCACCTCCTGTGCTTAACTTGTTAAGAAATCAAAATTCAACTGAGTACATTTTTTTAAATATTTTATTGATATTTTACAGAGAGGAAGGGAGAGGGATAGAGAGCTAGAAACATCGATGAGAGAGAAACATCCATCAGCTGCCTCCTGCACACCTCCCACTGGGGATGTGCCCACAACCAGGGTACATGCCCTTGATCGGAATCGAACCCGGGACCCTTCAGTCCACAGGCCGACGCTCTATCCACTGAGCCAAACCGGTTTCGGCTCAACTGAGTACATTTTAAAGATCTTATTGGCTTTGGTCAGTGATTCATGAGTCGGGCAGCGTCCCATCTAGCAGACAGAGAGTAGCTGCACGACAGGAAAGACGTTACAGGCAGGAGGGAGCAGGACAAGGAAGGTAGAGCAGGCGAGAAAGCGGATGGTCGTTGAGGTCACCTCCCTTAGGGGCGGGCTGGGTCTGCCAGGCCAATGGCCTAACTGGTGCTGACCAGGTGACACCTGCTGGTTTAAGGTTCCGTTTCTGAGAGAGGCCTACACCGGAATGAAGTTGAGTCCAGTTTGTGACGTGGGATCTTTGCATGAACAACTCCATTGGGGGCCTGCTGTCCTGTTTTTAACAAGCACTGAAGCTGAACTCAGACAGTAGAATTGAGGCCAAAAAAAAAAAAAAAGTGCGGACATCATCTCTTTGTATTTGTCGTGGCAATTTGCATGGAACTTCTGGAGAAGAAAAGTGAAAATAGACTTAGCTCCAAAGACTGAGGTTGCAGGGAATTCAGAATGTTTTGCACCCATTAGTACTTAGTCAATCAGACAAGAGTGACATATAACCGTGTGGAGCCTGTGGAGAGAGGTTTACTGTTTAATCAGTAGACAGAGCAACTGCAGCTGGTCTCTTCCCTTCTGCTAGCCCTCAGTCCCCCTGTCGCGGGTCTTGCTCTTTTGGCCTCTTTTTCGTTTCTGTCATCTCTGCTACCCTCTTCGCCTAACCAGTCCTTCGGGGCCCACTCTGGTGCCTTCGGTTCCATGACATCCTAGACCAATCCACCATCTTCTAAAATCCTTTCATCACTAATGTATATTTTCCGCATTTGGCCTTTACCATGTTGCCAATTATTTCCCATCAGAGTTCTTTTTGTGTCTCATTTCCCAGATGCGCTACAGGCTTATCAAGGGCTTCTGTTTCCTTAAGCTTTGCACGGCACATGCATATCTTGCTCAGTATTGTGTTTCGTTACAATTAACATGTCCATTATCACATATGAATCAGAGCCTTTAAAGTACTAGAAGATATTTGGAAAGAGTTCTGGGAAGCATTTTTAATCTTCCTCTGAAATCTTAACTGTGTCGTTAGTTTATGTTCTCCAGGAGAAAATTTGCTGAGTACCTGTAAGTTATGCCTCGTACTAGTCTGATTGATTACTAATTCTAAAATGATTGACAAAGATTTACTGTCGCCAATGCTTGTGTACAGAATACAGTAATAACAAATTAATTTATTCATAAAGATTAATACATTAATTACTGATGATCATCCTGCCCAATGCATGCAGCATGGATATGCTTATTGATGATAACGTGGGCAAAATCATCGGGTATTTTGTGGGGTCCGAAGAATTTAAGGCACTTTTTAAATGTCATTGGCCCCTGTTTGTTTTGTTCTGCTGTGTTTCACGACAGGCCTGTACAACTCACCCTACAGTGCTCAGTCCCATCCTGCTGCGAAGACCCAGACGTACAGACCCCTCTCCAAAAGCCACTCGGACAATGGCACGGACACTTTTAAGGATGCCACTCCCCCTGCCCCACCCCCCCATGTTCCTCCTCCAGTCCCACCGCTTCGACCCAGAGATCGGTCTTCAACAGAGAAGTAAGGCATTTCCCCCCAAAGAGGCCCACATTTATTTAGCTTGGCATAAAGATAAGGCCGCATGGCCGTCAGCAGAAGAATTGGTGGAGATAGTATATGTATAATCTTCAGCCAAAACAGGCGGTCCTCGGGTTACGTCGGACTCGACGTATGTCATTTCGTGGTTACGTCGCCATCTCCCATTTATTTATAAAAAAAAAAGTTCCATCATTTCGACGTATGTACATATGTGCTTTATGTTTTTTATTATTTATGTACCACAAGTAAAGGTCAGGAATTGTTACCTTTCTTTTAAATTTTTTTACTGTTTCACTTCATTGCTGCTGTGTCTGTGCTCCATGTGAGTGACGTAGGTGCTTATGTAGGTGGGTTCCGACTTATGGGAAAATCACATTATGTCGCCATAGGAACGGATCTTCGACGTAACCTGAGGACCTACTGTACGTGTACATCATTGACCCACCCCCCTCTATTGAGATTATACTAAACACCTTTGCAACTTTGGTTCATAATATTATAGTGACCTAAGTTAGACCTGGCATAACATGGGCACAAGATCTACTTTTTTAATTTTTTAAATGCATGGAAGACAAATAAAAAGAAATCATTGACGTAGTCTTTTTGGCATAGCACCCCAGAGACTATGCAGTTCATTTTCAGTTTTCTCAGATTTGAAATGTTAGGTCTATTAATTATTTAAATTTCCCCTCTGCTACACGAAAATATATCTTTGAAAGCAAGAAAATTATTCATGAATCATAAATAAGTCATTAGTTAGTAAGTGTCTACCTGTGACTCATTTCCACCAGTTTTCCAAGATGATACTAATTTTCATTTTCCCCAGATATGTTTTTATAGAAACTATCCTCACAAAAATAAAAATTTATAAACAAACTTTTATGGCATCACTTAAGAATTAAGATTATGACTAATAACCCAATTATAGGTGACCTTTATTGAGAGTATGCTATGAGCCAAGCACTAGGCGAAGTACTTTTCCTCTATTATATCATTTAATTCTGAGAACCCAATGAGATAAGGTTTTATTTTAAACCCATTTTAAAGAGAAAGACACTGAGATTTAGAAAATTCAAACAACTTGCTCAGCTCATACAGCAGAGTTCAGACTCACCTCTGACTGAAATCATGGCTCATGTTATACTCGCAATAAATAAGGATATAATAATTATTCAGTGTTAATACCGATTATTAAGCATTCACCTACCACAGTGGTTGGCAAACTCATTAGTCAACAGAGCGGCAAACCGCGGCTCGCGAGCCGCATGTGGCTCGCGAGCCGCAGTTTGCCGACCACTGACCTACCATACCCATGTCAAAACTATTATATTCAACACCGCATGGTATCGTTAAGAGTAACTGATGGTTGTATAGGGTATAGGATACCATGAAAATGGACACACTTCATATATGAGAAGATTCTCATTGTACCAGTCTTCTCATGATGGGTTTTATGTTTAGAATGGTGATGTCTTAAATTTGATAAGTAACTGTCTAGACATAAATGGTATCTCTGCCATAAACGGAGATACCAAAATTAACTCAGAATTAAATGTATCATTTGTTCTGTGTGTTTAGTGAAAAATAAATCTCTCATTAAAAAATACGCAAATCTCTTAAAATTTCAAAAACACCTCTGCTGAATATTATTCTGCAATTTACCAGAACGCCAGCGCTTGCCCCTAATTCTCCTGTCCCTAAAGGCATTTCTATTTCCAGCATGCCGTGGGGTCAGCAGCCCATCCCTCCCAGGGGTCAGCATTGCCCCATCTAAAGCCAGCAGTTCCTCTTCCTCTGGAAACCTTCTGTAGCACCAGCCACTTAACAAGCTTTATTTTGGAAGCCCTGTGGCCGCCCCTCAAGGAATATTAGATCAGGACAAAGCTGGTTCGAAGGTCTCCCAGGGGATGGGCTGGATGCCTGGCTCTGGTTTTTCAAGGGCAACACAAAGGAGGGTCACCCGCCCCCACAGTTTGCTCCTATGGATGGCCACCCAAGCGGTCCTTCGGTGCTTTTCACAAACCATGATGCCACTTGAACAAGATCCAACATGGCGTGTGCATGACTCCTTGTCGCTTTGAGTCAAAGGTGCCAGGTCAGAGTGGTGGGAAAACGCACATCGCCTAATGGAGTGGAAGCACCGCTTATTCCAAACACAGACGCACACGCTGCCCTTGCGTCCGACCTAAGGGTTTATTTACCAGCAGCTCCCTGGCTGCATGTCTCCTGATCCTTTGTGTGAGTGTTTGAGCCAGCAGGAGGATAACACCCATGTATGAAAGAAAACAAACAAAACAAAACAAAACTAAACAGAGGAAAACATAATGTGAAATAAAAGAAATGACTTCCTCTAAATCCTTTATGTAAAACAAAAGATAAATGTGGTATTTGGGACAGATTAGCTTTGGATCCTATGAGACTTTTTTTTAAAACAACTATACGAAAATTCACTTTGAAAACAGCGAGTGGGTAGATACGACGCAGGCGTCCTCAAACTACGGCCCGCAGGCCACATGCGGCCCGCCGAGGACATTTATCCGGCCCGCCGGGTGCTGCTGCCTGTCCTGCTTAGCAGCCGACTCGTCCCAGGCCCGCAGTGCGCATAGGAATTTGTTCATAGTTTTTTTTTTAAACTATAGTCCGGCCCTCCAACGGTCTGAGGGACAGCGAACTGGCCCCCTGCTTAAAAAGTTTGAGGACCCCTGGGAGCCTAGAGAATGATTTTCACGTGAAACTTGTTGGTTCTTTCCAGGCATGACTGGGACCCTCCGGACAGAAAGGTCGACACGAGAAAGTTCCGTTCTGAGCCCAGGAGCATTTTTGAATATGAACCGGGGAAGTCGTCGATCCTGCAGCATGAACGACCAGTAAGCACTTGTTCCGAAACACGACGCGCTTCTCTCGGCTGCGTGGGTTCCCATGGGAACCTGTGTCTCATATCGTTAGCAGTGTTTGTCGCAAAGGCGCTGTACTCGGCATTATCCAGAAATCACGTTTATTTTGTACCGTGTTTTGTGCATCTTGTCTCGGAACTGAAGATGCAGTTTCTAATATGTGTCGTTCCTACCAATCAAATATAGGATGTGACTGTATTTGCCTGTAGCTATAGCCATGCCTCATCATAGCTATGAGTTTAATTGGAGGGAAAAAAAAAAAAAAAAAGAACACTCATAAATGCAAGACTTAATCGCTAGTCTACATCGCTAATGAGAAAAATCACTCATTAATCTCTCTGATACAAATGCACCCAGGCAGTACGTCCCTTCATTTCTACATAGGTTTGTTATTATTTCTAGGGCTTCGGGGGAAATTTTCCAAATGTCTTTTTAGAACAAGTTGGTCTTAATGGATTCTTGTTAAATCTCTCTCAGGTTACCGAGCCTCGAGCTTCCTGATGGTCCATCTAATGGATCAGTATTTTTCGATTATTCCTTTAAAGTCTATGCAAAGAAAAGGGAGGTGGAAAGTACCCATTTGCTTCCCCAAAGTGCAGTTAACAAACCGGCTCTTGCGTGGCCCTCCTGGTTCTTAGGTCCCCGTCTTCCTGTCTGGACCTGTTTTCCCGCCTTGACCGGTGCCCTCGGGATCTCCGGAACTGTCATTCCTCTGCACCTCTGTCCCAGTCTGCTTTGAGGGAAACAGTTGATGTCATTTGCAACTTACTCTCTGCCGTGTCTGGTCTTTTTTTTTTTTTTTTTTTTTTTTTAATATATTTTATTGATTTTTTACAGAGAGGAAGGGAGAGGGATAGAGAGTTAGAAACATCGATGAGAGAGAAACATCGATCAGCTGCCTCCTGCACACCTCCTACTGGGGATGTGCCCACAACCAAGGTACATGCCCTTGACCGGAATCGAACCTGGGACCCTCAGTCCGCAGGCCGATGCTCTATCCACTGAGTCTAACCGGTTAGGGCTGCCTTGTCTTGTCTTAAAAGAATGTAGGTGTCAGTGAACAGGAGGGAGTTTTCTCTGGTAGCTCCTTTAAGAGTATCCAAGAAACCACATGATCATATTGAATGCAAGGCCAGCCCTGAAATTTGATTGGAAACCCTGGCCTCACCACACCCAAGTTGAATGTCCTTGATTTAGTTTTTGAAACCCTGTATTTATGGTTATGTTCTTGAGAAACAGGTTCAGGAACCTCATAATCACATAATTCATAGTGATGTTTATCTAAGCCTTTTTTTTTTTTCCATTCTACAAATAACTCATATCTTTCAGAGTAACAGAATTTTAACAGAAAAACTGAAAAAAATGGAACATGCCTGAGTTGCAAGCTCCATTGCAAATGTCTACCCCACTTACTAGGTTATGTGATTGAATTTTGTCATTTCTAGGATGAGAATTGAGTGAATCATGAGGTCACCATTGCATAAAATTGAAAATAGCAAAGTAATGTCTAAGATTTAAGTGTCAATACCAAAACTTCAATGATCATTCTAACCATTTCTGATACTCTTAGGATGATGCATGTCGTAACTGTATTGACGTGTTTTGATGGCTGTGGCGTCAGGGAAAAGGATATTTCTATTATTGACTCACTGAACAAAATTATTGAGCACCGACTAAGTGCCAGACATTGTATTAGGTGCTGGGGACACAATAGTGAACAACACAGTCTCTACCTCGAGGAACCTGGAGGCTGTCATTTAATGGAGGTGCAGGGTAGACGTGCATTTGTGTGAAACAGACCAGCTAGACGGTTAAAACAGGCACACCTAAAGAATCCTCCCTCTGCCCCTTAGCAGCTCATTCATGGGTCCTGTCACTGTGACTGAAATTCCCACATTACTCATATCTTTGGGCTCAATAACAACAACAGTAACAACAAACACTGTAGCAATAGCTGTAGATCCTTAGTGAGCACTTACTATGTGCCAGGCCCTGTAATTAGTAATTTATGCCTTATCTCATGTAAGGATCCGAACAATCTATGGAGCAGGCACATGGCAGATGAAGAGGCGGAAGCACACAGTCAGTCACGCTGCCCGGGTCACGCTGCTGGAGGGCGCTGGGACCACGCGGGAGCCCAGTCTCACGCATGCCTGGTGCACTCAGTCACCACTGTACGGAGGCACCAGCACGATTAGCTGAGTAGGAACCATATTCAGCGAGTAGTCACTAGCATCTCAATGAATTTGATGATTCGATTATTTTGCAGTATAGCATACTTCATTTGCCAACTCCTAATAAATTAGTGCCCTTGATTGACTTAACCAGAAACCTGGGCCCTGAGTAGTTAAGATGCAAGACCCATGTGCTCAACTGTCCCTAGGATGAAAAAGATCTGGCGAGTGGGCACTGCTGGAGAACGGGGTACGGGGGGCTCTGCAGCCTCCGGAGGAGAGCAGTGGGAGGGACCTAGGTACATGGAAATGAGAATGGGTATCTTATGAAGAAATGGCAAGACCCAAAACTGTCATCCCTCCTAAATAGTTTTGCTAAAGGCCAGACTTATGCAACATGATTTGAGCTTGGCCTCTGTACCATTTTAGCCAGGCTTTTTTTTTTTTTTTAAACAGGACTAGGCTGTGATTTTTTTTTTTTTTTGATTTTTTTTTTTTTTGCTGTTGTCAACACTGAATTCTTTCTGATTGCCTCCATGAATCAGAAAAGAAAAGAAAAGAAAAGGGGGTGGGGCTAAGTTCATGGTGGTGGTGCAGACACGGGCTGTATGTTGATATCGTTTGCATGGGCCCTGAGTGTCTTGAGCACACAGGTGTGGGGGATGAGCAGCACGTTTGCTGGGTGAGAGTGATGTCTTAGCCAATGGGCAACACCGAGGATTTCCAGAAGTTCTGAATGCACTCTCGGGTCACTTTACTCCAAGGCGGTGTGTGAGCAGGACTTTTGCTCTTGTAATATTTCATTTTATGTAAATTATAAATAGCTAGGTAATTCCCTGCCGCTCTTTCCAATTCTGAGATGAGTCCATCATCTGCCCAGTTTTCCCAAATGTCCTCTTGGATTCCCCTCTCCCCCAGGGATCCCACAGTCCTACCCCCAAGGAGAAATGTCACTGCCCCTCCTCCTGCTCCTCCATCGTCCATGCCAGGATTGCAGCGACAGCTGCCTGATTCGTTTCCCTAATTCTCCAGTCTCTATAAAATCTGCTCAAAACTTTCTCTGCCCTCAAGTAACTTTAGAGCAAAATCCAAATTCCTTATATAATTTACAAAAACATTATGCACTGGCCCCCACTGACCCCTCCAGCCTCATGAAACCCTGCCCTTCCTGCCTCGCTCACTCTGTTCCAGCTCTACCAGTTCCTTCCCTACTAGACCTTTGCACGGGCTGTTCCCTCTGCCGGGACGCTCTATCCACCACCTGCTCTTCACATGGAAAAGCCTCATCTCGCTTCCCCAAGGCACCAGCCCTGACTCCTCAACTGTAGGTGCAGAGCGCCCCCTGCTGTGAGCCTGGGGCATTTCCCCCTCACTCACCACACTGCATTGTAATGTTCTCTGGTCTGTGTCCCTCACTAGACTTTAAGCTCCTTGAAGGCAGGGACCATGTCTGGTGCACCAGTTGTATCCCCAGCACCTAGCACAATGCCTGGCACAGGATAGATGAATACTGGTTGAATTAAAATGTAAGTGAATGAATATAGGTTTTACCCTTGCTGTGAGTGGGTTAAGTTGGTGAGACCGAATCCTTGTTCTGTTGCTTATCTGCAGAGCTGGTGACAAAAAGGCACAGTGTGTTTCCATCAAAAATCACATGAGAGATTCGATGCACTGCTATTAGTAATTGTGGTCCACTCATGCCACGAATCCCTGGTGCAGGGCATAGCAGGGCAGGACTGTGTAAATAAAAGTCCTTCCCCAGACTCTGGCCTAAAGGAACCCCTTCTTCCTTAGAAATACATAGAATATACATTGATGTTCTTTAACACAAAAGTTAAAGTGAATGCAGTTTTTTAAAGTGTATAGATGTTCATTTGACTATACGTTTAGAAATGTTGATTGAATGGGCCAATGTTTGATCTCAAAAAGTACTTTGCAATCACCAGGAATCTATCTTTAACTGACTTGAACCACAATTTACTCCATAAGACAATCATACAAATTCTCTACTGGGATTATATCAATAGAAACTTTAAATCCCATCTGGATTGGATTGTTTATAAGTGAGCCACAGGAAAGTAAAATAAATCTGGTTTAAAGCATAAATAATTACCCCAAGTCACAACATGTATAGCATTTATTGTGGAACCACAACAAATACAGAACATAGTCGTCAATGCCATTAAAGCTTAAAAATCTAATGAGCATAAAATATAAAGAACCAAATTTCTATGCTGACACTTCTCATTTGAACAATATGTAAAAGTTACATGTCTGTCATGAGAATACTGAGAACAGTAGAATTTCCATAACCTGAAAAGCAACTAAATGCTTTTAAACTGTAGAAAACATACCAACTTTATAGATTGCTCACCCTTGGTTGCTCTGCAATAAGAATCATGTGTAACTTGTAGGTTTAGATTTTCATAAGCACTTCCTTCTGCACTGATTGACTTTGGTTTTAAGCACCAGTTTGCTAGATGTTCTGGAAAAGTCAGACATAAGTTTAGAAAGATACGCAACAAGAGTTCTGCTCTTGTCTTTCATGAGCAAAGAGAGCTTCCTCTATGAGTATCTGAGTGTTAATATTCACGTCCAACCACTCAGAGGAACTTCGGAGTTACAAGTGGAAAGTGTTGATTTAGTGAGATTAGGAGTGTGTATGTCCGTTGGCTGACTGTCCGTATGTCCATCTCTACTGTCGTCAGGCCTCTGTGTACCTTGGCAGTGGGTCTAGGTTGCCACCCAACACTGTTAACTGTCACATGACCGACGGGATTCAATAGATCAGCCACAGCAGAGAGAACATTCCAGTTCTGCCGCTTACAGCTTCTTTACCCTAAAGACTCCGCTCAAGCGCGTGCCTCTCACCACATTCCAGCGTGAGAGATAATGACCAGTTATCGCTGTTTGGGGTGTTTCCTCTGTTTTCTATTGGCATGGATTCCAGATAGCTGCCCACTGTGACTAGACACTGGATTTTTAATCCACAAAATCATAATTCAGAGAAAATTGCCATTCTAAGGTAGGGTACAGGACAACAGACATTCTGTTCCCCTTTCCATAGTGGAGAAGAGAAATATGTTTCTGAAAGTCAGGATTTTGTATATCTGTCTTTCTAGAGTTTCTTAAGGTGGATGTCTAAGTGACGTTGTCACCACTTGTAAATACATGTGTTTGTTTAGTGAATGTGCTGCCCTCTGCTGTTCAATATGTGTGTGTGTTTTATTTGTTTCCTCTAAGAAAAATTTGTCTCCCCTTAAGAAAAACAAAGACGGTACTTGAAAGCCGAGATTATAAAATCAAGAATTCACCATGTTTTTTAAGTATATAACATTAGAAACAATGAGATTTGAAAAATGCCAAAGATTCGTTTTTCTGTGGAGGAATTACTAGGCCTCTGTAGACAAAACAAAATTTGCTGAAAAATTCGCTCTAATGTCATTTTCCCTAAAAATCAGCTCCAGCGAACTATTCCATGAAGTGTTATACGCTCCAGTTATTATTTAAGTGTGTGTGTTTTCTTACTGAGCCCCGCCAGCCACAGACTTTGAGACTATTATACAAACATACGGTCCTATTCTGCTTTTATCCCTTAGCGTCCCACCCGACGCATCCCCTAGGGTTACTACTCAGCTTTTATCATGATGATTACTACACAGGCCGGATAACTTAGACCCTGTCCCTATTCTGCTATGATGTCCCAACTTTTCTATTTCTGTCTGTAGCTACCATGATAACCTCATATTATAAAATATTGAAATAAAAAAGCACATCTCTAAAAATCTTTTGGATATAATATATTAATAAATACAGGCTATATATTATTTTAAAACTATTGGGGGGAAAAATCAATAAAACACTCTGACAAGCTAATTTCAAAATAATGGCTTTTGTTTGAATATGGAGTGTCTCAAAGCATCCAGTATTACAAAGAATATGCCCTCCCCTGATTGGGGAGATGGCTTTTAGGGACACAAATGGGGTCTTTTTCTGACTTAAAATTTTACTGCCCAATTACACCATGTTTAATTAGTTCCAGGTAGTAATTACCAAAGAAGGACTAACCCACAGGCAGTACTTAAGCACCCGTTTTTCATAGAAACCCTGAGCCAGAACAGCGTGGTCAGGCATGCGTTACTAGAGAGCACCAGGATATCACCGGGTAACGTAAATGCGCTGAGGCTGAGTTTGCTCTTATTAAAGTAACTGATGTATTTTGTCCAACAGTTTATATTAACACTCCTCGTTTTTCTCTCTTAAATACAATGACCACTAAAGGGGAGCAAGCCAATTATACATTGGCTTTTTCTCTAAATTACAGCGTCATCCAAACAAGGGCAGACTTTTCTCCCTCACTGTCTGCCCACCCTAAGCCACCAAGGTGCTGTGAAAAAAATGAAAAAACGAACCCCACCCAAATCCACTTTCGTAGCTCAAGGTCTGCAGGAAGAAGGTGACCCTTGGGGTATCTCATAAAATGTGATCTTTCTTTTGGAAAAAAAAACGTGTTTTTATTGAGTTCAGAGAGAAGGGAGAGGGGGAGAGAGAGAGAAACATGAATGATGACAGAGAATCGTTGATCAGCTGCCTCCTGCACGCCCCACACTGGGGATGGAGCCCGCAACCCGGGCATGTGCCCTGACCAGGAATCAAACCCTGACCTCCTGGTTGATACTCAACCACTGAGCCACGCCGGCAAGGCAAATGTGCTCGTTCTTTACTCTCTGAGAGGCTCCTGGCCTCCGCAGCTTTTCAGTGGTCCCGACCATCCCAAGTTGTTGCCCCGGGCCCGCCCTCTCTGGCCTAAGGCAGGGCCCAAGTCGCTGCCACTGGCGTCCCCTCCATTCCCTGGAGCACCTCTACCTAATGAACCAGTTTCTCCCCGCCCTTTCTTACAGCCCCCTCTCCCAACAACTCCGACACCTGTCCCCGGGGAACCCGGCCGGAAGCCGATTCCTATGTCACCACATGGAGAAGTCACTGGTAGCCCCTCCCCTCCGCCCAGGAGCGGGCTCCCCACACCAAGCCCGAGCACCCCGGCTCTCTCTCCCATCTGGGTGAGCTCCCTCCTTCCTTTGCTTTCCTAATGTCAGGACGTGTGGTTGTAGTCCTTGCGCTCCAGGGGCTAGGAGACAGTCAGAGGCCGGCTTCTCACCTCCACCTCCACCCCCACCTGGCTGCCCCTCTTCCCCTCACCCAGACCCCAGTCTTCCTGCCAATGGACCCCTAACCGCCTCCAGCACCTCTCACTCCTCCCCGCCTGGATCTCTGCCCACCTCCCCTCCCGCTTCCCGGGCTCCCACCCCCTGCACCTGAGTGGACTGTCTGCACTGCAGACAACGCTGGGACCAGCCAGGGCAGATGCGCTGACCTCCCCCTCCCCGCCCCCCAGGAGCTGCCCGGTGACAGCTGAGCCTGGCCTAAAGCGCTGGTGAGCTGTCAACGCGCCTTCTCGCTGTCACCGACCCGTTTCTCATGGTCGATGCCTCAGGCTAAGGAGGGAAAGCAGAAGGGTGGACAGAGAGACTGCCAGGGCTCTCGTGATGCCATCGAAGCTCCTCTCCATCCCTGATTTACTCATTTTGCTCCACTCCCCTGTCCTCTGTGGCTGAGATGCGTGGGATGAGAGCAGGTGCACGTTGGCGTGTGAATGCGCGCGTGTGTCATGCCACACAGCATCCTCCTCACCTCGCTCAGTGTGCCTTTTCCTTCCCTTTTCCTTCACGTCTGCTCTAGACTGACCGCATACATCCAGATGACGTAGAGTTAGAGAATGAGCCCTGGTATAAGTTCTTTTCAGAGCTGGAGTTTGGACGGCCGGTAAGTGAGGCTAGACTCTTCCTGTAAGAACACTAGGGGAATGTGGCTTGACTTACACAACATACTGTCAGAAGCGATAGGCGGCATTCAGAGAACAGATGTTGAGTGTGTACTTAGACGCGCAAATCTGGTCCCGCTCAGCCCACAATCATTTCTGGACCAAATGGTTAAACACGCTCAGACACGTGCAATGCAGTGTTTCTTTACCACCCAATTACCCGCGAGGCGCACTTGATGTCTGAGCAAATTCACACTGCTGAGAGGCATTGTCCTACGCAGCCAGACAATGGCGGATCTGCAGAAGCTGTGTATTTGTTTACAGTCCACTTTGGTCTAGTTCACTCAGAAGAGCACAGTGGCTTGATGATAACAATAAGTACTATCATCATAGCCCCCGTTGCTGAAGAATCGCCAAGCACGTGGCGAGGCTGGGTCTGCAGGCATTCCCCCAGGGAGCCCTCACAAGGCCCCTCCAGGAAGAAGAAACCAGAGACCAGAAGGGCTAAGTAATTTGCCCAAGATAGTAAGTGGCAGAGTCAAATGTCAAGCCCAGTCCTACCAACCAAACAAACAACAACAACACCACCTCTGGACAATTCCCACTGTAACCTCCTGTCAGAATATCCCCACTCTGACCACACCTCTACTCTCAGGGACATAAGCAAAGGGAAAAATAAGGAATGATTTCCAGTCTTGCTACTGAAAGCCACCACCACACCCCTACTCCCCCAGCCCCCACCAAAGGGAACCTTCTGGAAATCAGTCTGTGTGGTATAAAGAGTCAACAGGCCTCCAATAGCAATTTCCTTCAGCAACTCAAGTTTTACTGGAGAACTCTACCCTCCAACAGCAGTGCCTTTGAGGCGTGTCAGTTACATCTTGTTGATGCTTTTATTGGTGTTTCTGAATTTTAAACTCTCAAAGAAAATACTGTTTATTACACTGCATAGAATTTTACTAAAGACCAGGGAGTACAATCTTTCTTTTGCCATATCATAGACTGATTTATACGCCCAGGGACTAAATCACATTTTCTCTCCTGGGTGCATATAGTAATCCCTTTTGCCCTTTAAAATGCAAAGGAGACTGGGTTAGAACTGGACCAAAAGTGACTGTAAATAAATATAAACCAAAGAATTTTTCTGAGACTATGCCTCATAAGGAGGAATATTTTTTCCATTTTTTTTTTCTAATTTGTATCCAAGCAGTCACATAACTGTATTTTATTTCAGAGACAACAAATTCTCTAGCTTTACGTTATACGTATCCTTATTGTTGATCAGTTTATGGGGACTGTCCCGATTTCTGTTCTGAGCCTAAATTAGCAGCATTTTTCTATCATCTTTTCCAGCCACCCCTGGAAACTCACCAGCACGCTCTCCACGTGTCCACTCGCTCCCTTCATGTTTCTTTAATCGCCCTCGCATTCCTCTGTGGCCCGAGACTAGGAGTGCTAACCGGATCTGATGAACCGAGTTTATAAACATACTAATCACACCACCCGTGCTTGAGATTAGTGATGAGCATAGTCCTCTTCCTCCCAGGCCACCCCCATGGTGCTCCACGTGTGTCCCTCTGTGTGTGTATCTGGTGCTGTCGTCACTCAATTTCTAACTGTTGTCACCTTTTCCACATGCCCATTCCTTGCTGCCATTGACTGTCCTCCATTCCATCTCTACACTCTGCTTCTGTGGTGTGCACCGACACCCAGCCTCCTAAAAAGGCTCTGGACTATGTTCAAGATCATTCTCCCGGTGTTTCCAACGAGGTAAAAACAAATTACTCTCTTTTTTCAGATTTCTCTCTTAGGAGCTGTTACTGTGATTCCGAACACCTGTGTTTTACAATGCACCACGGTGTCTAAGCTGTTTTATTTGAAAATCTACCTTCACCTCAGTACGTTGTCACCAGTATCATTCCCTGGACGTGAATTATACCGTGTGGGCTCTTTCTGAAAAGTGGGCTGAGTTGAACGGCTCCGTGCAGCCCTGTTCTCCAGGAGTGGGGTCATAAAACACCAAGCTCAGTGGTCTTTGTGCGAATATTGACCACCTGCTTTGATTAGACTAAAATGCCACCAGGAGGCTTCTCAGAGCCATTTGAGCATCATGCCTGGAGGTGCAAAATGACCCTTTAGGTTCTTAGATAATCAGATGGTTAGGCCCCACATAGACCTACAATGTACTGTAATGGTTTCATTTTCCTAAATACAATTTATGCGTTTTAGCATCAGACAAAATCAAGAATAAGGCTGACATGCATCAGAGTAAATATTGAATGTAAACTTGAATTGAAAAAAAATTTAAAAGCTAAAAAAAAATAAAGAACAGGGCTGACAACTGGCACACACGTCACAACTTCCGGGTCCACACCGACAGGCATTCCTAATCCTTCTCCACCTGTAATCCACACACGCCCTGGATTACCCCTGGAGAATGACATGAAATGCATTTGCCATCTCGCTCTAGAAATGTTCATCACCGTCTGCTAGGTAAAATAAAATTATGCCCGGCAATGTAAAATTTTATTTGAATTGGTCAAAGGGAATAAGAAAAAGGCAGAAATAATCCAGAGGCAAGAGCTTTTTATCCTGCTCTTTGCAAAGAAAAATAAAATATCTTGGAAAGCAGATTTAGGACTCGTTAGCAAACACAAGCAAAAGTGATGGTCTTGCTAAACATCAGTTGTGTAAACACCTCTCTGAGAACTCTTAGAAGCAGCTAGGACAAAGGGAATAAACTGGTGTTTGAATAGTAGTGTCTCTGTGGTCCTAAGTAAACATAAAAACACTTAATATTTTGTCTTCGTTGAAAAGTCTTAACTCAGTTAAATACGTGCAACTAGAAAATAAAATAAAGCTAGTGGAATGCCTATGCTGCTGGGAGTAGTACTGACACACAGTGGTAAAAACTGGAATTGCAAGTACAGTCTCAGAAGGAAATAGCCAGTTTACCAGAGCTTCAATTCCCCTGACATCAGTGTATGTTAAATAGAAGTTATGCAAATATATAGGTATTCATTCAATTAGGGGTAAAATAGAGTAATCAAGAACATTCAGGGTTAGTTAATTCAGTCACTTCTAAACACTTTTTTTTTGTAAATAGACATATAATGTAAAGAAAATCAAAGAATTTTAATTATATTCTGGAAAGAAAAACAAGTATATTCTTATGCTTCCTTCACATCTGAAGAAAAGGTATCAATTAAGCACATGAATGGCCCAAAATTTTACTTTGGAATTCAATTTGGTCAGATATTTCTCTCAGATATTTTGGCCAGATATTCCTAGGTTGTTTTTAAGGCAGTTGGTTCACTAAGAACTGAAGTAGAATTTAGAGATAACCATATCCAACTCCCTTATTTTTCAGTCAAGAAAAGTAGAGCTCAATGATTTTAGGAAGTAATGTCCAAAATCACATGGTAAGATGGTGGCACATTAAAAATAAAACAGATCTCATAACCTTCACTTATGGGCTCTTTCCTTTACACCACACTTCTTAGCACTTCTAGGAGATGGATTTAGAGCTCAAATCTTTTAGTAGCAAACTATATACCTAATACTATTTCTTATTAACTCTCAACTTTCATTAAATTCTTGGGCTAAAAATAGTAGAAACTTAATTCTGTGCATTCTATATTGGTATGGTAATGGCAATAAAAATCACATAAAACAGCACTTTGCTGATGGTTAAACTGATTTGCCATTACCTCTTTGGGATTGAGAAAGTTGTATGATCCTGAGAGCATATTAACTATGTTATTAGTTTCACATCATAGTTATTTTCAGAGTGTAAAAAAATACTTTGATAAGGTACTTTAATAACCTATGTACCACATTTCTGTAAAAATTTTAAGTGATAAGACATTACCCTCGCTAACTTTTATCTCAAATGTCTAGTATATACCACAAACAACATATCCATAAATAAAACTGAGAAACTGGCATTAATGAACCATAATTAACACACTATGGGCCAGTAGTTTTATTGCTAGCTTTACCCAGTGGCCAGATAAGTTTCTATTGAACGAGTACAAAAAAAGTTTTACATAAATGTTAAAGGCACGCTTTAAAATTAAATACCCATTGCATTTTGAAGTTATTTATTACATGTTCTTACGAGCTAATGTCTTTTTAAAGTATGATTGGCCACAAGCTTTAGAACAGAAAACACGAGAATTCTCGCGATCCGTCCGCAATGTGTTAAGGACTTTTAAGCAAGTATAATCACATGATCACTTAACAGAGAGAGTGGTTCAGTGACTCTACTTTATTAAAACAACCCTTGCTTAGGTGTGTTAAAATAATGGTCACATCTAAATACCCAGTCGATCATAATAGGTAAAGCAGGTTGCCTCCTTTCTGGAGACAGTTTCCATTTCAGGATGAGTACCCTTCATACAATCTCATACAAGGTTTTCTCTTGGTCATCCACCTAGACTTTGTACTGGTTCCTTTAATACTAAACCTTTTCCTTTGAGTGTACATAAAGTCACACAATCCATTTCAGTTGATTTTGGACTGTGGAAAAACCAACACAAGGAGGAATTGCTGTAGTTTCTGAGCCTACGTCTAAAACAATAGGAAGTGTAGAGCCTTCACTTCCTATAGGATGTTTTAATTCATATGACAATACTTTTTAGGCTCATCCCAAGCTGGCAATCCAAAATTTCTGACCGCTCTAGGGGTGTTCTAAGAGTTCTCTGAAACTGACACTTTCTGAGGATCAACTGTGGTTTGTGGGTGGGTGTCCCAGGAAAGGAGCCAGCCACACAGACGCAACGTTCCGAGGCTCTTGGGTATCGCTCTTCCGCAAACATAGAGAATTAATATTCCTAAATAGAAATATAAGTACATGGTTTTATTTATTTACTTGTTGGTCTTCCTTCTTAATTAGTATTTATTTTTCCACCTTTACAGTGTCTGATTCAGAGTTGAGTTAAAATAATCTTGTAAACTTATCACATCAGCAGACCAAACTTTTTTTTTCTAAGTTTATATTTATTGAGAACCTAGAAATCTGAATGTTTTTTAGGAACTAAAAAATTATTACAATATGCTTTTTCTGTCTGACGTGGGGGACTATTCTCTGGCAGAGGGTGCTTTTGTTTATTTCTGGGCAAGATTCCATTCTCATTTAGTAAGATGGAATTAAAAGAAAATATTACTTAATAGGAGCAATTTTAGATTCTGCTTCATAAAAGGGCTTGTCAGACTGATCTACATAAAGAATCTCAAAATTATATACTGACATTTTAACTGTTTAATTGGTACTAATTTACAAATAGAAACTGTAGTTATAGAAATAGTTCTTAAAGTGTTCAATTTCCACTAAGAAGTTTTTAATCTAGTAAAATATTTCTTATAGGTAAGAACTAAAGATAAAATGTGTCAAATTCTGCATTTCTAGCTAACATTTTTAGACAGTCATATAGAAGAATATTTTCCAACTAGAATTTCAGTTCTTCATCAGACCAGTTTATTTGTGATAAAGAATTAATCAAGTAGGACCAAAGCCAAGACTATTTAATATACATTTTCCTATACATTCTAGATATCAGCGTCACCTCCAGCATTCTAGAGTCTGATTCTCTCTTACCTTTTAGATATTTTAGCAATTATTCCAGTGGATGGCCATTGGAAGCGAAAAATTCTTATGTAACATTTTTGCTTAATATCTATTTCACTATACTGTTCAGAATGGAGCATGAAAATGGTGTGTATAATAAGCATTTGTAATTATTTATCAGTTTTTAGTTCCTCCAACCATGGACAAATGAGAGTTGATTTTATGATCAAAATGTTAAAAGTCAACTTTTTTTTAAGGCTATATATTGGTTCATTAAATCATTTATTATAAACTAACCTGAAAGATAGTGAACTATTTGAAATATGTAATCATCTGTACCTGATTTGAGTACCAGTAGTTTAGTTTAATTTCAAGCCAAATTCTGGGTTTTTTATTAAAATGTTATGTCTATGGTGACAGATGAAAGATGTCTCAAATTCTGCTTAAATTTTAGGTTTTAAAGATAACACCTGCAACATGACAAAAATTTATTTTTAAGAAGTTTATGCTTTATAAGGATTGAATGACTACCAAGTTTTTTAAAAATCGTCAAACTATTCCTCTACGTAGGAAATTTCTATTTATAGCCGATTTCCAACATAAAGAACAGTTACTGATTTTTCTTTATTTTCCTCCCGGGCAGTGTTGAGGTTGTAATTTGAGTAAAACAGAGCAATACAGTGCAGTAAATAAGAAGAGAAAGTAATAGATGGGAAGAAAGTAGAACACCCTGTGGCATGATTTCTTTTGGGGGAGACATTTTTCTGATCATATTAAATGCTATTTTTAATCTCAACTTTGGCAATATCCTTTTGAACATACCTAATTTAATGTTCATGGACAAAATACAATTTTTTCACGGTACTATTCTTCTATCTTAACAGGCCTCCTTGTATCAATCCTCTATAGATAGAAGCCTGGAAAGACCCAGTAGGTAAGAATGTTATTGAATTATGCAACGGGAATATTGTGTACCAGTCCTTTCTCTTTCAGTGAAACAGCAATCACGTTTTTATTTTATGTACCAAACTTCGTGAAGTTGTTTTGTGTCTGCATCATTTTATATGATCATACTCAAAAGTTTATAAAAAATCAAGTGAAATATTTCTGGACTTCTTTACAGACTGAGAAATTCTTCCCTTCCCTGTCTCCTCTATAACCATATCTTTAAATGGGGATTATAAACATCTAATTTTCAATACTGTTATCTGGCGCATTTAATACAGAAGTGGGCAAAAGTAGGTTGACAGTGGTAATACAAATAAATAACACAAGAATAAATAATAACACAGAATACACTGTTTTGCATACCCACACCTGAAAACTACCGTTGCCTATCCCTGTATATTTGAAAAACTTTACAAAACACATATGTGTTCATTATACTCTCACCACACAAATTAGAATGACTGTTACTACCAATAAATAAGGACTTACACTATGTACCAAGCATTCTAAGAACGTAGGCATATCCAGTCCTTAAGACACCACTGTGACTTAAGTACCATTACCCCCATTTTATCTCTGAGTACGCTGACACTTACGCTCCATAACTTACTAAGTTTACACCCTTGATAAGAAGCAGAGACAAAGTAAAATTGACCCAAAATAGCTTGTAACCACCCACTAGTCCTGCCTTAAAAGTCTGCCAGGGTACGTGCTGTTCGTGGGCTTTGTAGATCATACTTACTTTAAAATATCACAGAAATCCAGACACAGTTCAACAGCATTATTGAATAATTCAAACTCCCAGCCACACTTTATCATCAACAACACATATTTTCGTAACATTAATTTGCCCTTCTCTAGATTTCTTTCAACGTAAGTAGAAGACTTTGTACACTGGACTCCTGGGTGCCACCCAATGACATCAGTGTGGCTAAGAAAGGCGCTCCCCAGCCCCTCCCTTTATGTCTTTCTCCGGCCACACCTGCACCTACAATGTTTGAATTTCAGAGTGCTGATCTGGCGTGAGGATTGTTGCAGACACACAGACCCTCACATGACAGACAAATGGCAGCAAAACAGGCCCAGGAGAAGATGGGGCGCCCTCTTCCGAGGAGCGCAGGCAGATTCCGGGGTCTGTTCCGCCTCTGTGCTCGCAGAGCCAGCGTGCTCCTTTCACTCACTGATGAAACAGTGACAGCCCCGTGGGCTGGGTGAGGCCACCTGTCCATACAGCATCCTGCTGCCTCGAGGAGCTGGGGCGCTGTGGCTGCCGCTGTCCATGCCGTTGTAGCCAGCGACGTGGCAGACGGCGGGCTGTGTGATGTGGACCTCCACGCACGGTCTTGAATTACAGACTCAGACCGAGAACCATGATAAAAACGTCCTGCCACTAAGACTGCTGACACCATTGAATACGACTGGGTGAAAGGACACTTCAGTAGTCTATTTGCTGACCAAATCACTGGTCATTGATTACGTAAATGGGAAAATCTTGGGGTTGCAGTGTAAGGTTTTTAAAGCTAACATTATGAGGAAGAGCCGAAGGGAAGCCCCGAGGTAAGAAGTTTGTCTCATCAGGTGTCCGCCTCTTTCCCAGTCCTTCCCTGAATCCTGGCCTCCCTCCTCTGGATTATCCGTGTTGTTGGAATGCTTCCTTATAGGGAGCAGGTAGACAATACAAAGCATAAGACGGAACTGTCAGTCATAACATATTACACTAATTGGAGAATTTTACTTTAAAAGATGATAGCCCTGGCTGGTTGCCCGGTCTGCAGACCGAAGGGTTCCAGGTTTGATTCCTGGTCGAGGAATCGAATCGAACATACCTCAGTTGCAAGTTCCCCAGCCCCCAGTAGGGGCCCCTGTGGGAGGCAACCAATCAATGTGTCTCTCTCACATCGATGTTTTCTCTCCCCTTTCCCTCCCACTCTCTCTAGAAATCATTGGGGGGAAAATATCCTCAGGTGAGGATTTTTACAAAAACTTTTTTTAAAAGATGATTATAAACTCATATCCACACAAAAATCTGCTTTGTTTATAATTGCCAAATTTGAAACAACCAAGAAGCCCTTCAATAGCTGAATGGGTAAACTGTGGTACAACCACATAAGGGAATATTATCCTATCTAATAAAGAGGGAATATGCTAATTGACCATCACTCCATCACAAAGATGGCTGCACCCACAGCTGAGGCCAAGTTCCCATAAGGAGCCTTACAAGCAATCAGCAGGGACTTGAGGCTACGCCCTCTCCCACCCCCGTGGGGCTTGACAGGGGACCTCAGGCCACACCCCCACCCCAGCACCAGGCCAGGGGACCTGAGGCTGTGCCCCCCTGCCTGGCTGGGCTTGACAGGGGACCTCAGGCCATGCCCCCCACCTAGCGGGGCTTGATGGTGGACCTCAAGGTGCACCCCCCAGTGCTGGGTCGGGAGAACTCAAGCTGTGCTCCCACCCAGCGGGGCTTGATGGGGGACCTCAGGCCATGCCCCCCACCCTGCAGGGCTTGACAGGGGATCTCCGGCCATGTCCCCCACCTGGTGGGGTTTGACGGAGGACCTCAAGGCATGCCCCCCTCCGCCCCGGTCTGGGCTGGGGGACCTCAGGCCATGCCTCCCGTCCTGGCGCTGGGCCAAGGGACCTGAGGCTATGCCCACTGCCCGGCAGGGCTTGACAAGGGTGGGACTGGCCGAGTCTAGATCTAGCCCAATGGGGGGCGGGCGGCCAGGTCTGGGTCTCACGCAATTTTGAGGTGCATGTGGGTGGGCGGGGACTTGACTCTAGGTCCCATGGTGAGCCCCAGACTCTTGACAGGAGGAAGGTTTTCATATACATTTTTACTAATTTTCTTTCATCTCTGACACTTCTATTATAGAGAAAGGGCAAATAGCAATATTAAATTATTTCCTCTAATTAATCCCCTTTTAATGTGCACGAATTTCGTGCACCAGGTCACTAGTTCAATAATAAAAAGAAATGAGCTATCAGCCAAAAAAAAGACAGGAGAAAATCTTAAAGGCATATTGCTAAATGAATGAGACCAATCTGAAAAGGCTACATCCTGTTGGTTCCAACTCTATGGCATTCCAGAAAAGACAAAACCCTGTGGACAGTGAAAAGATCAGTGGTTGCCAGGTGTCCGGGGAAGGAGGGAGGGAGGAAAAGGTAGAGCACGGTGATGTCCAGGGAGAGGGGACATGACACTATTCCACAGGATGCGGTAGTAATGGGCACATGTCCACACTGGTCAAAACTGATAGAATGCTCAACAAAAAAATACCCCTATGTAAACCATGGACTTTAATTACATTTAATAATAATGTAACAATACAGTTCACCAACCATGACAAATGTACCACACTAATAAAGGATGTCAATAATAGGGGAAGCTGTATGCAAGGGTATATGTGGGACTCTCTATACTTTCCAATCACCTAAAACTGCTCTAAAGATAGTCTATTTTTTTTAAGTGACAATTATAAAGAAACTAGAGGCCGATGCACGAAAATTCGTGCACTTGGGAAGGGGCGTCCTCAGCCCAGCCTGCGCCCTCTCACAGTCCGCGAGCCCTCAAGGGATGTCCACCTGCCAGCTTAGGCCTGCTCCCTGGGGGGACTGGGCCTAAGCTGGCAGTCAGACATCTCTGTGACAGCCAGGAGCCCTCGGGGGATGTCAGTGTGCATCATAGCGCCTGGTCATTCCCGGTCATTCTGCTGTTAGGGTCAATTTTCATATTACCCTTTTATTATATAGGATAGTGTTTAATATCAAGGAATAAATTCCTAAAAATGCAGTTTGGGGGGTGGGGGAGAAGAGTTATAACACTTGCTAGCGTATCCTACCCATCTTCTGGTTCACGTTAACCCCCTCCAACACCAACCAAACTGCAGTGATTCCTTCTTGCAGCTCTGCAGGCCTGGCCAGTGACTTCAGGAAAAGGAGGAAGAGCGAGCCAGCCGTGGGGCAGCCGAGGGGCCTGGGGGACCCAAGGGCAAGCAGAACCAGCCCCGGCCGGGCGGACCTCCCAGGATCAAGCGCCACCCTGACCCAGTCTTTCATTAGTTCTTCCCCTTCCTCCCCATCCAGAGCAAAAGGTAAACAGCAATGAATAGAAATGTAAACACGTTACTAGTAGATGTTTTAAGCTGGAGTTCCCTGTGAAAGCTGTCCAGGGATAACTATCCAGAGATAGCATTTCAATGGACTTTTGGAACAATAGCTTTCTTCCTACACGGACTAACTCAGGCTGAGCCATCCAAGTGGCGTAAAGGAGTCTATCCTCTGTTAATGCTTTTTTCCTTCCAAATATATCATTTTTGGGTGTTTTTTTTTTGGGGGGGGGGAACAAATTCAAAGTATCAAATAATTTACTGGCAGGCTATTAAAGGATTACATTTACAGTACATTTGCATATTATCAACTTTTTCTAATGTTCTACAACTAGCAAAATTAATCAAAGTTATAGAATAGGAATTAGAAGTAGCAACAGAGTACATTGTTACCTAAAACAAATTGGGCTTTTTTATTATTATTTAATTCCTGATAAAATCTGTCTAACCTGTGAAGAAGTCATTTCTTTAATCACCTGCTCTCTATTTCGGTCAGTATGCATATATACAGTAGAATATCCATCAATACCGTGTTCAATCCATGACAGCACGGTGGTAAGAACGAACTGGTTTTCAGCCATAATTATAAAACCTAGACACCACCAAACCCTTTTTCCATATGGCCTGTCTCCTCTCCAGAATTCAGCGAGTTGTGCTGAGAGGGGGCACGTTACTCCTTCGAGTCCCTGAAATCCTGTTGCATGTCCCACCATCACAGGGATGTTGCTAAGAGGAGACTGAGGATTGAACCAGCGTTGCTAGGCACCCGGGTTTATGCCAAATCTGGGGCTCCACAGTCTCCTCCCACCTCCTGGGGTTGAGACAGAACCGAGAAGAAATCTGAAATGTGTGAAGAAAGCCACCTCTCACAGGAGTTTCCGTGCAATAGCACCGATTCCGCCACATCTATCCAATGTAGGCACTAAAAGTGTGGCCGCGTGGTAGTTAAAGGTGAGAGGGAGCTGGTTTGTGTGCAAAAGACGGGCTGGTTTTGATGCCTGGAGTCTGGATAGACAGAAGACACCAGCTCTGCTCTATATCCTAATAAAACTGTGAAAACTAACCAGAAGGTTCTCAGGCGGGGGGCGGGGGGGGAGGCCCTTTGATACCTGTCCTCAAATTAGCAAGGTTGCCTTTATCAGAGTCTGCTCATTGATGCAAATGACTATCTTAAGGTAACACATAGGTCACAAAATGCCATTGAGTCTTTATGCTTGGATACCACCCAAAAGCTAAATGAACTGATTGATTTAGCTATGTGTTTTCCTCCTAGGGAGTGTTAAGCCAACTCCCTTTCCCAAATACTACCTATCTGCTTTTTTTTTTTTTAATTTTTTAAAAATATATTTTATTGATTTTTCGCAGAGAGGAAGGGAGAGGGATAGAGAGTCAGAAACATCGATGAGAGAGAGACATCGATCAGCTGCCTCCTGCACACCCCCCACTGGGGATGCGCCCGCAACCAAAGTACATGCCCTTGACCGGAATCGAACCCGGGACCCCTCAGTCCCCAGGCCGACGCTCTAGCCACTGAGCCAAACCGGCCAGGGCACTACCTATCTGCTTTTTATGTGCTTGTTTACTTTCCAAGAATTTGGAAAGATTGCAAGGCAGGAGCTCAACAGAGTTATTTTCTTCCACTAGGTTTATTTCTAAGAAGAAAATGTCTCCTCAGATGGACTTGGCCTCTTACCTATTAGTTAATTCAGCCAAGCAAAAGAAAAGAGTTTTTCCATACGTGTTCCAAATTGAGGCCATGCTGAGCTCTCTATTATCAAATTGTAAGTGAGGTTTTAAAAAGACCCTCCCTGGGGAAAAGCAGGACGCCTTGCACCTCTGGGGAAAGATTTACATTATATGTACCCAGCCATGCTCATGACAGCCTGCCTACCAAAAGGTTCTAGGCAGAGTGAGTAAAGAGGTAAGTTAGTTTTGTTTAAAGACACGCAAGTTGTGGGTTTTTTTTCCCTCGGGAAAATGTTAGCAGCCATAGTTCACAGCATCTTCATTTTGCCATTTTGGAAAATACTTCGTCTTATAGCTTTTCCCATCTAGTGCCCATGAAAAATTAACCAAGACAGTTGTGGGAGTTTTAATTAGATGTAAATTTATAAATTGTGCTTTACCTTTCTATTATTATATATCAAATGAGATTCAAATCCTGACCCTATTAACTTGATTATCTATATCATTTGGGGCATTAATTATTAAACCCTTAAATTGCTACCAGGTCATGCTGTTAGCATATAAGATACTATATCATATTTGAGGCAAATAGTATTTGCAGAAAGATGTATGAAGTATTCAGTAGAAGAAATAGGTCTTAGTAGCTCTTGGTGGTATTAGCTACACCAATGACTTTTTTTTTTAAATATATTTTATTGATTTTTTACAGAGAGGAAGGGAGAGAGATAGAGAGTTCAAAACATCGATGAGAGAGAAACATCGATCAGCTGCCTCCTGCACACCTCCTACTGGGGATGTGCCCGCAACCAAGGTACATGCCCTTGACCGGAATCGAACCTGGGACCTTTCAGTCCGCAGGCCAACGCTCTATCCACTGAGCCAAACCGGTTTCAGCTACACCAATGACGTTTTATGCATGGTCTTGTCAACTCCAATATCTTTAAAGCTACCTTCACTGCAAAAGCAGTGTCATGCCTTAGAATTAGACTGTTTTCTCTGTAGGGGAAGCTTCGAGGGTAACAATGTGTCTGTATCAAACCCGCTGCCTTCTCTTGCTGCCTGTCTGTCTGATGCTAACTGACATGCTCTCCTCTTTGTGAAACTTTTAACCTCTTCACACGTCTCTCTCCCGCCACGCTGCTCTGGATTAAAAGGTGGGGATGATAGCAAAATGTGTGCACCCCTTTGCAGCTGCCCAGGGCCCCGCGGCAGCCCCTGCCAGGAGGTAGATGACTGTCCCACTTACAGACAGCACCTGGACGTCCCGCGCGACTCGCAGCGGGCCATCGCCTTCAAAAACGGCTGGCAGATGGCCCGGCAGAACGCGGAGGTCTGGAGCAGCACCGAAGAGGCGGTGTCCCCCAAAATCAAGTCCCGCAGCTGCGACGACCTCCTGAACGACGACTGCAGTGGCTTCCCCGACCCCAAAACCAAGTCGGAGAGCATGGGCTCCCTGCTCTGCGAAGAGGACCCCAAGGAGGGCTGCCCGGGGCCGTGGCCATCCTCCTGCCTCCAGGAGCCCAGGGCCGGCGGCAGGTCGCGGCTCCGCCACAGGTCAGCCCACAACGCCCCGGGGTTCCTGAAAATGTACAAGAAGATGCACCGCATTAACCGCCAGGACCTGCTGAACTCCGAGGTGATGTGCTCCGTGAAGTCGAGGGTCCTGCAGTACGAAAACGAGCCGCCCGCCAAGGGCCTGCTCCACGGGTGGAGCCAGTCCTCCGCCGACGAGGTGCCCAGGGACATGGTCCCCACCCGCATCTCGGAGTTTGAGAAGTTGATTCAGAAGTCCAAGTCCATGCCCAACCTAGGGGACGAGATGCTCTCCCCTGCGGTCCTCGAGCCGCAGCACCGGGGGCTGTGCCCCACGAGGCGGTTCTCCATCGAGTCTTTGCTGGAGGAAGACAATCCGAGCAGGCACCCTCGTCCGGGACCGCGGAGCTACCCGTCTAAAACCCTGGTGCCCATCCACATCGAAGTCACCAGCCACGAGCCACCCAGGCCCCAGCTGGAGCTTTCCGACAGCGACCAGGACGGGGTGGTGTCCGAACACAGCGACTACATCCACGTCGAGGGCTCGTCCTTCTGCAGCGAGAGCGATTTCGACCACTTTTCGTTCACGTCCTCGGAAAGTGTCTATGGGTCCAGCCACCATCACCATCACCACCATCACCATCACCGGCACCTGGTCAGCTCCTGCAAAGGCAGGTGCCCGGCCTCCTACACGCGCTTTACCACGATGCGAAAACACGAACGAGCGAAGCATGACAATGCTGAGGAGCCCAGAAGACAGGACCCGGACCCCGGCCTTTCGAAACTTGCCTTTCTCGTCAGCCCCGTGCCTTTCCGGAGGAAAAAGCATTCGACGCCCAAAAAACAGACAGAAAAAGCGAAATGCAAAACGGCCGTATTCGAGGCGCTGGACTCCGCCCTGAAAGACATCTGTGACCAAATTAAGGCTGAAAAGAGGAGGGGGAGTTTGCCAGACAACAGTATACTGCACCGTCTGATCAGTGAACTGCTGCCGGATGTCCCCGAAAGGAACTCATCGCTGAGAGCTCTCAGGAGGAGCCCCAGGCCCCAGCCTTGCCACCCGCTGCCCCAAGATGGTGCTACCCACTGTCCATGGTACCAGAACGACTGCGGGAGGGTGCCTCACAGTGCCTCTCTCCAAGACATGGACACCAATAACAACTACCACCCAGACCTCGACAGTGCCCTGGGTCTGCAAGGTGGACGACCCTTTCTTTGTTTCTCCTTGTGGTTCAGACACCCACCCTCCAGCTCTGTCCTTGTCCATTCCCACATCTCATCATTCCTGAGCTGTGAGCCCACCGGGCACCACGGCTGTGCACATGCGCCTCACCGCGCAGTTCTCGTTTTTCCATGTGATGGTTGGATGTGGTGTGTGTGGCTTGACGTGATCACCCGTTCACAAAAATTTACTCATTCGAAATTGAAAGGGAAAATGATTTTGTAGCTTCATGTTAGGGTTGAGACGACTGTTAGTTACAACACAAGAAACTAAACACGTTACCAATTTTTTTTAAATATATTTTTTATTGATTTTTTTTTACAGAGAGGAAGGGAGAGGAATAGAAAGTTAGAAAGATCGATGAGAGAGAAACATCGATCAGCTGCCTCCTGCACACCTCCCACTGGGGATGTGCCCGCAACCAAGGAACATGCCCTTGACCGGAATCGAACCTGGGACCTTTCAGTCCACAGGCCGACACTCTATCCACTGAGCCAAACCAGTTAGGGCAACATGTTACCAATTTTAAAAGATGTCAAGACAACCCATAATTGACTAGCAGTCTCCTTAAGAGATTAACACCTTTGCACTACCTCTTAATTAGTAACTAGTTTTTTCCTGGATTTTTTTTTAACTTTGTAGCCATTCACTCAATAAGTAATTATTGAAGTAATTATATAGAAGGTACTACAGCAAAATACTCAGGAAGCAAAACTGAAATATGTAGCAAAGTAATTGATGGATGATTACAAGAGATTAGGATTTGTTTAATAACTTTCTCCACTTAAAGGACACGATTAGGGTAAAATTTTTGTGAATGTATCTTTAAGCTGTATATATATAACAGTCTCCTTTCCATCACTCAGTGTATTCATTTTCTCTTCCATTCCATTGCTTAATTTATCTATTTTCTATTTCTGCTACAATAATCCTATATTGACATTAGAATTAGACCATTTAGGCTAAAAGTGACTCTCAACTCTGTTTTCATAGCTGGATTATCACCTTGCAGTGGCAACGCAAGGACAGATAGCAATTCGGATGCAGAAAATGTTTGGGGTTTTTTTGAGGTTTATGTAACTGAAAAGCACGAAGTGTTTTGATATCTTTATACCGTTGTTTTCATGAATCCTTAAGGTGCAACTGTTTTCTATGTAGATTTTAAGAAGTTGGATCGCCAGACATTGCAAAATGTTTCACATACATTACCCAGTTAACAGTGGCCTACACCTAAGTGGTAGGGATTATTATAAGCCCTGTTTTACCATGAAGGAAACGGAGACCCACAGAGGACAATAAATTTGACCCAGGTCATGTAGAGAGAAGGTAGCGCTAACAGATTTAAACTCCTAACACTTAGAATTTGTAATATAGACTATATCTCTATAGGCAAAAAAAAAAAAAGACATAATTCAAGCTTCATATTAATGTAATATATGGCTCACTTATTCTCATTGCACAACTTTACTATATTATTAGTATTTATTTTTGCTCTACTTGTACTATGCAACATGATTCAAAAACAATAAATTAGCATTTTCAAAATCAATGTCTGCAATTTGAAATTTTCACTGACTGAGCCATGTCAGAATCTAATTTTTTTAATAAATTAGCTACCTTTTCCAGTTATTCAAAATCCTAGTTTAATCACCACTCAGCATTATATGAAGATAGAGTATGTACTATCAGTAAGGCATGAGTTCAGAGGGCTTTGCAATGCATTTAAAGGGTATTTTGTATTTTATTAAAATATTTACTATTCCAATTGTGTTTAGCAAAAGTAATTTAAAATTTATGATCACTATGAGAGCCCTGTGATCATAAAAATATATTAATTTACAATGAAAAAATACTGCACATAAACCTTTAGCATTCACGAAAATAACTGGTTCAGTTTACCTGAAATATTATTGCCAGGTTACCTTGCTAAGCCTAGAGAATGCACACCTCACGGAGAGTTAGGCATTTATCTGTATCTGTCATGTAACTGACATCCCACCTGTTATCAGTGGACAATTCTTCCTTGTCATCAAAGCAGTCAAAACCTTTAGACCATGTTTCCTTTCTATAAATCAGTATTTCTCATCCCTTTACAGATGGATTTATTTCATATTTACTGCATCTTCTTATTCAGTATAACTACATTTATTAAAGGCATAAGAGAAAGAATTTACAAATTTTGATCTGGGCATACTGGTAAAATTTTATCACATAGGCCACTGGAATACTTTTAGT
Source organism: Plecotus auritus (assembly GCF_963455305.1). Classification (NCBI taxonomy): domain Eukaryota; kingdom Metazoa; phylum Chordata; class Mammalia; order Chiroptera; family Vespertilionidae; genus Plecotus; species Plecotus auritus. Next base: position 9,866,276 of record NC_137772.1, on the reverse strand, counting down.
AACATTTCCACATATAAATGTGTAAGGTATAAGATAACCTTAAGAGATCCTTACAACCATAATTCTGTAAAGTAACTAATCATTTATACTTTGCTTTAAGGGGAACAAAAACAATTCACTATTTCATAAGCAATTTGGCAACGGATGTGATACTTTCTGTTTAGAGAATGTTTACCCCTTTGTTTCTTGGAATAAATATTTACTTTCTGATAAGCTAAGCTGAGCACAAGGAAAGAACAGAAATAAGGCCCTTTTAGCATTAAGCCTCAAGATGACATCTCAAGTCTCAATAAATATTTAAAAACAGAGAGAGGGAGAGAATGGACATGACCATAGTTATGTCATCATCATAGTTTCTTTTTCTTTACTACATTCTTAAACTGTTGTTCCACAAAATGTCTCCATTTCTGTACATTAGTGTTACTCTCCACCTTCTCTAGGCCTTAAAATAGTCATTATAAATTGGAGGCAAAAAGAATAGAAATAGAAAATATTAAAAAGTCTTTGAGATGACAAATTCCTGCCAACTATGAACTTTCTGGCCTGGAGGGTGCTGTATAATTATATCAGCAATGCAACAATTTTATTTATAGGTATGACTGTAATACTTCTGCAACCTCAGGTAGCTTTCCTTTTGAAATGCTCTGTTTTTATGTCTAATGTCACAACTGTATGATTACCTATGAGTTTCGTACCCATGTTCTCCATCGTGGTGTCTCTCCATATGTAAGGGGGGAAATAGTTGTCACCAGGGAAAATGGCTAACCACGTCTGCTTTGAATAGGTGGGTACTCACTCTGGCCCTGTCCTTTCCAATAGACCGCGAGTCCCCTAGAAGTTACGCATCCACTGTGACGGACTTGGGGAGGAGTGCACCGAGGGAAAGAAGAGGAACTCCAGAAAAAGAGGTAGTTCGTTCAACTGCATTTAAGTTTTTGTCAATAAGATACCTGAAAACCAGTCAAAGTTACATCCAAAACCAGTAAAGAACACGGACTAAAAACATAAAAATGACAGTGGAGAAACTTAGAACATTTTCCCTGGAGCCCAAGCAAAGGACTGGAGAGTTTGTGTTCTGACCCCAGCTGCAGATCAGCCCCAGCTGCGGTCCAGCTGGGGCAGTGAGACCTCTGTTCTTGTGCATCTGGACCTCACACCCATGAATGAACAGTCGTGGTCTAAAAGCATCTGCAAACTCCTGGTCCAGTGATATAGGGAGAGCCCTAGGTCAACCATGTTGCAAATCAATACAAAGGCTATATAGATATCTGTTCCTGGCCTGCTTTTGTTGGTGAGGGTCCCTCAAAAACCACTGCCCTGTAAGAGATCAACCAAAGGACTTATATGCATGCATATAAGCATAACCAATGGACACAGACAATAGGGGGGGGGGGAGGGGGGATGTGGGCCTCTGTAGGAGCAGGTGCAGGCTGGGAGAGGTCAATGGGAGAAAAGGGAGACATATGTAATACTTTAAACAATAAAGAATTTTTAAAAAACCACTGTCCCTGGGAACCACCTACTTACTAGCTCTTGGCCAGTGCCCTGAGCCAGGCCTAGAGCGCTGGCTCACACTACCTTGGAGCCATGAGGATCTGGTGGGATCTGAAGGTGGGTCTTGGACTGGCAGCCCCTCCAGGAGTATCTCTGTAGGTGTCTGATAGAGTCCTGTGCCCGTGGGACTCCCCACCAAAAGAAGTCAAGAATGGTCCAGGCTGCCTAAAGCTCACCAGAATCACAGGGGGAAAGAGTGGGGTGAGGGACTCATTGGGAAGTAGGGAAGGAAGAGCTGGAGTTGCTAGCTCACCGGTGCCCCAGTCAGATCTGTGGGCCCCAAGGTTTGATGGGGAGCACACGTTTACCATGTGCTGAAGAATTCCTGAACCCTCCGGGGAATGCAAGATCATCCAGTCTACACTGTTGGCCACTAACTAGCCCAGTGGTCGGCAAACTGCGGCTCGCGAGCTGTGGTTTGCCGCTCTGTTGACTAATGAGTTTGCTGACCACTGACCTAGACTCTCGATTCCAATAATTACAGGCTGTTGTTGTTCCTTGTGATTAAGCCCCTATCCCAGTGGTTGGTAAACTCATTAGTCAACAGAGCAGCAAACCACAGCTCGCAAGCGGCATGTGGCTCGTGAGCCGTAGTTTGCCGACCACTGAAGTAGCCTCCCAGTGATAACTGGGCTAATGTTTCTCTGCTACTATATTCATAAGTGTTTAGAAAAAAGGATGATGATATCCTTCCCAACTTTCATCAGTCCTTTTATTATGATTCAGACAGAGCTGTTCCAATACATAAGGCATAGATAACTGACTCCACAATTATCCCAGAAAATGCCTTGGTTACAGCCAAAATTATACCTGGGACAGAATCCTCTGCAGGTATTTTATTCCCCTACTAGAGGCCCAGTGCACAAATTCGTGCATGGTTGAGGTCTGGCTGGTGCACCCCAATGGGGACCCATCGGGGGTGAGGCCGGCTGGGGGAAGGGGCTATGGGAGGGCTCCAGGGCGTGTTCCACCTGTCTTGCTCAGTCCCGATCAGCCAGACCCCAGCAGCAAGCTAACTTACCAGTCAGAGTGTCTACTCCCTGGTGGTCAGTACATATCATAGTGAGCAGTTGAGCGGCCTTAGCATACCATTAGCATATTACATTTTGATTGGTTAAACGGATGACTGTACAACCAGACACTTAGCATATTAGGCTTTTATTATATAGAATTATGACATTCATCTACCTTAGTTGCTAAGATGAAATATGACATTCAATAGTTATGGTGAATAAGCCATCTATTGTATTCCTGCTATAGCTTAAGTGTCTAAATGAAGAACTGATTGATTTATTCATAAATTGCATATAGAATTTACATTATATATTTTTAATCATTCCTTGAGGTTTCACTTCTCTTTAATTCCTGTGAAACTGCTTTCTTGTAGGAAACCCAACATTTTAAGTTAGTGCTAATCGTTTTCCTTCCTTTCCAGAAATTGCCTGCAAAAGCTGTTTATGATTTTAAGGCTCAGACATCTAAGTAAGTAAGATAAGTATTCATCATATGATTTAAGTTGGCTTTATACACTTTAATAATACTTTAAGAGATAAATATTGCAATGGGACATGTTCAAATAATTCAGCAATCCACTCTAATTAAGTGGTTCCTTCCGAATTAATTGGGATGTAGGTAATTTTATTTTCACTTTGAGTTTAGTTGAGAATCATTGAGTTTTAAACTACACTAAACATATTACATCACAACGAATTCAAATGGGTAGGTAAAACAAAAAAAGAAATTAAGCATCTTTGTTTCTCGAATTTTTGTGTCAAGATGAAGTAAAAGTAAAGAGTTGGGGAATAATTAACACTTCCTGGGAGAATTTGATAACATTCATTTATCCATCTAAATCAAGGAAGTTTGGGGGGTTGAAGACTAGAACTGTGCACAGATTCTCACCATAAAATCTCCATGTCTCAACACTCAAAGCTTAGCGATTTCAGTTAGGCTTAGTGCAGTGGTCGGCAAACTCATTCATCAACAGAGCCAAATATCAACAGTACAACGATTGAAATTTCTTTGGAGAGCCAAATTTTTTAAACTTAAACTTCTTCTAACGCCACTTCTTCAAAATAGACTTGCCCAGGCCGTGGTATTTTGTGGAAGAGCCACACTCAAGGGGCCAAAGAGCCGCATGTGGCTTGCGAGCCGCAGTTTGCCGACCATGGGCTTAGTGGATATCCGATAGAGCATTGGCCTGCAGACTGAAGGGTCCTGGGTTCAATTCCAGTCAAGGGCACATGCCCAGATTTCAGGACCAATCCCCAGTAGGGGGCATGCAGGAGGCAGCCAGTCAATGGTTCTCTCTCATCATTGATGTTTGTTTCTATTTCTCTCCCTCTCCCTTCCTCTCTGAAATCAATAAAAATATATTTTAAAAAAGAAGAAGAAAAAAAAGCTCAGTGAGTCTGAGCAACATTCTCTCCTGTGGCCTTTGATGTTGGTGTTTTCATACTCCTGTGTTGCAATATTTCCTTTCCCTTTTTTCTTTAGACTCTTGTTCATCAGATGGGCATGTGGTTGAGGAAAATCAGTATAGGAACTAGATACATGAGTTGGCTCAAATGGGAGGGAGTTTGCCACCTTGCAGTGGCCCATGTGCCCAGACCTTACTTAAGAAACTTTAGTCTCTCTTAGAATTCAAGTTATTAAATTCACTGTAAATTGGCATAAAATTACACGGTGTAGTTTAGACTGAATATATACAATAATCCAAATACTTATTCATCAAAATGCATATTATATAAATTCATTGTTCCAGAGTCTGTCTCTAGGAGAAGACAGAGAGAAAATAAAATCATTCAGAGTTGGCTGAGGTTGCTGAGAAAGGGAATGAACCAAATAAGAAAAATGCTATTTAGAAATTAAGATGTTGAACATGGTTTAAATCTGGTGGTTATATATATATATATATATATATATATATATATATATATATATATTCCTAAAAGAAAAGATCACATTTTTAAAATTATTATTAGAGAAGTAACTTCTGCTTTGTGTCTACTATACTCTGGTCCTCACTACTACTGTTCTTTGAATGTACTGTGACAATTGGAGGATGCATGTCGGTTTTATAAAATAACTATACAGAACACGTGAATTTCGTTTCCTCTTTGTGACAGTCCAAGGTTAGCAAGGGCTCGGGGAAGCCTGCTCTTCCACCGGCCGCCCGCAGGAGCATCAACAACAGACCTGAGGGTTGCCCGCACCCCCCTCCCATAAAGCCCTTCCTAAACCAACTAACCCTAACGGTGTACACCTCAGAGAAGCAGGTTAAATAGTCACCGTGGAAGCCACCCCTTCCTTTTAGGAAAAGTGTTCCCCTTCCACCATAAACAAACATATCTTATTGCAGCTTCGTCACATTCCTCTTGCTCTGTTCTCGTACACATGGAGCTGCTCATCATCCCTGTGCAATGACCTATTTGCAACAAAAGTCAAGGTTCTGGCCGACTCGGGCAACTTTCAAAGGCTCCCAGGCCCAGCCAGCCCTGCACGTTAGCGAAGGGCCAGCCTCACTTTTAAGTTATTTCCATTAATGCCTAGACGGGAGAGCTTCTGTGTGCCTGACATCTAACAGGCGAGAGATGGGTACCTGTTTTAAATAAATATCTATTTTAAAAGCTATTTTTGTTTGCCGAATACATGAAATGTATTTAATTTTAAAAAATACAGCTATGGAACCCATCCAATGTAATGTCTCAATTGCTAAACAGGAAAATGAGGTAAAATCACGTTTCCAAAGGTATAATGTTGTAAGCAAATCCTAAGAATTTGTAAGGAAAATCTTTATCCAACTGGGCTGAACAGATTTTTTTTTATAACTGCCATGTGTCCAAAATGGAAGCCATCCCCACACACCATGATATTTTGAATTTAATTTTTTAAAAAATCAATTTGCAATGAATATTCTAAAAATAGATATATGACTCACAACTCGGGTGTTCTGGAATATTTTCAGCTGAAAAGTCTCACACACACACACATACACACACAAAACCACGATCTTAAAATTGGTCTATAGATGCTTATGGCGCACAATGGGTCAAGTGTCGGAAGTGTATTTCCCAGCCGAATGCGGGTCTAGTGATCTTAAGAATAATTGCTCTTCATCGAGAAAAAGCCCATTTGAGCATGTCTCTCCCAGGGAGCTGTCCTTTAAGAAAGGAGACACCGTCTACATCCTCAGGAAAATCGACCAGAACTGGTACGAGGGAGAGCACCACGGGCGAGTGGGCATTTTCCCCATCTCCTACGTGGAGGTAAGTCCTCGCCCCGCCTGCTCACACGGGGGTTCCTCCAAGGTCCTGGCCGGTCAGGAATAAACCACTGTTTTCCTCCTAGAAGCTCTCACCTCCTGAGAAAGCACAGCCCGCAAGGCCGCCGCCCCCGGCCCAGCCTGGAGAGATCGGAGAGGCGATCGCCAAATACAATTTCAATGCGGACACGAACGTGGAGCTGTCGCTGAGAAAGGTACTGGGCTGCCTTCTGTGCTGGTGCCTTTCCCAGGCTGTCTTCTTCCTTAGGCGCCTCTGCGTTTTCCCATAAAGAAAGGCCAGCGGACTCCCCAGGGCTGCCCTGGGCCCTGTTTCCTGGCCCCTGCCCCTCCCAGGGGTGCCTCGGCCTGAGCACCATGGAGTTGAACTTGTGGAAAGGCATCAGCAGGAAAAGCACTTTGCCTTATCATTCCGTTTCTTTTTTTTTTTTCATTTTTTTTTTTTAATTTTTTTATTAAGGTATTATATGTGTACATATCTTACCATTGCCCCCCCCCACCCCACTCCCATTCATGCCCTCACCCCCCAATGTTTTGCATCCGTTGGTTATTCTTATATGCATGCATATAAATCCTTCGGTTGATTTCTTATCTCCCCCACCTCTCCCTAACCTTCCCGCTGTAATTTGACAGTCTGTTTGATGCTTTACTGCCTCTGTATCTATCTTTTCGTTCATCAGTTTATACTGTTTTTTATTATCCCCAAATGAGTGATCTTTTTTAATTTTAATTAACAATATGTTTACCTTGGAATCAAGGAAAGGTCCTGCAGTCATGACGCTCTTTCTTCCTGGGGAGCATTTTTCCTCCTCGAGGCCTCGTGACTGGCCCCCGTTTCACTGGAAGTCTAGCCGATCCTAGTGCCTCTTCCTAGCAGGATGGAAAGCACGCTAACTTGCTACTTTACACACCTGGGAATGGTCCCATCAACTGCGTTCGGTGTTTGCTAAGCAGTCATGTCCGTTTGCTTGAGGTGCCTGCATGTCTGCGCACCACGCAGACTAGACCGTGGTCACATGGGGGGCGGGCCACCAGCGCCTCCTGCCTGCGGTGAATGCAGGAAAGGACCCCTGTTCTCCTCCTGGCTCCAGAGCCTCACCTCCTCCTCCCCTGTGAGACCTGGGTCTGCATCATCAACCGATTCTCTCCTACCCTCCAAGCTGCCACACGGCATCTTTATCGGCTTGTTTCATTCTTTCCGTGGAAGCTTCCGCCAGTGCAATTATAGCTCAAGCAGTAGCCTAGCGTCAGCCTCTTGTCGGTGTGTTACGGAGAAAAGCAGTGCAAGTTTAAGATGCAGGGAGCCCCACTTAGCTTCGGTATGTTCTGTTCCATGGCAGTGGGTCAGGCTGGATAAACCACAGCATCTGGCGAAAAGCAGACTTTCCCTTTGAGTACCCCTGACAAAAGGCCTCCCCGCGGTGCCCAAGCTCTGACCCTGTGTCTGTCGCCTCTGTCGTCCCAGCAGGTGCAGCTGCCCAAACGTCCACATGATCTACTGGATGCAGCTGCGCCGCGTTTGACTGTCTAACCACATCTTGCCCATTTATTTCTGGGCCGCATGTGGTTTTGAGTTAAAATTTAAACTGTTTTGTGGCATTGGCTTGATCCCTGCAGGTGGCAGGATTAGTGATGGTAGAAAGTTCTATTATTCCAAAAGCCAGGGGTTCTATAAAAAGACTTAATGGCCACTGTGGCATGGCGACCCGTCATTCAGAATGGATGCTGGTGTGCGGCCATCTGGATGCAGACCTGGTGGATGTAGGCCCTGGCCACAGACATGGATTATCACAAGGGCTTGTCTTTGCCCGCTCCAGTGGTCGTCAAACTGCGGCTCATTGGCCCCTTGAGTGTGGCTCTTCCACAAAATACCACAGCCTGGGCAAGTCTATTTTGAAGAAGTGGCGTTAGAAGAAGTTTAAGCTTAAAAAATTTGGCTCTCAAAAGAAATTTCCATCGTTGTACTGTTGATATTTGGCTCTGTTGACTAATGAGTTTGCCACCCACTGGCCCACCCCATTCGCTTCACTCTTTGTTACTAGTTAGCATGTGCAGGGTAAAAAGAAAAATGGTGTGCCATCCAACTTCATCCCTTCTGGGGCTGGTTCCTGCAACCCACCGCAGGCCCGCCGTCACAGAGAGCTGAGTGACACTTTCAGAAGCTCATCCTTCCTGCGGAAGCTCATTCCGTGGACTCTGTCAGCGACAGGACGCTGCTGTCTAGGAGACATTGCCTATTAAACCGTTCTGCTTTTTGACATTACACAAGTCATTTCACACAGAACCAGTGTGAACATGTATGAGCCCATTCACATTAACCAAGCACCCTTAGGGAAAGATGTCGTGCGTGGGTGACTAAATGGCATATATGTTGATCAGCTGTTATTTGGGAATGAACTGAGACTTCCGTTGCCTTCTCCTGACTAAATGAAACTGGAGGTGTAACACTCTCCCAAATGAAAAACTATTGTTTGTTAGAAATGCTGGCAATTATATTTCTTATGTTGTCACCTCCCTGCTTATAATGCATTTTCCTCATGTTCATTGCAGGGAGATAGAGTTATTCTTCTCAAAAGAGTTGATCAGAACTGGTACGAAGGGAAAATTCCAGGAACCAACAGACAAGGCATCTTCCCTGTTTCCTATGTAGAAGTCGTAAAGAGGAACCCAGCCAAGGGCGCCGAGGATTACCCCGACCCTCCAATACCCCACAGCTACTCGAGTGATAGAATCCACAGCTTAAGTTCCAACAAGGTAAGAAGACACTTAGCATATTAGGAGAACACTTGGGAGCTTGGAGTAAGATAATAGGTGATATTAGGTCATTAAGAACATCATTTTTATTGCAAAGCAAGGGATTTACATGTTATGCTTCCAAGTTTGAGTGACAGGTCAATATAATTTTTCTTATGGGTGCTGGCATTAGGGTTTAATGCTTGATTTTGAAAATTTTATTTTCGAGTTAAAATACCGAAAGAGAAAAATTAGTATCATAAGAGCCTATATTGTGGATAAATATACCTGCTTTCTGAAACTCGGGTTTTTTGAAAAGTGATTTTTTTCTAAAGCTTAATTTTATATATGTATATATTAAATGGATTATATACATATGTATGTATGCATCTATAGATAAATCAATAGATCCCAAAATAGTTTATTTCAAAGTACATGGTAATTAGGTTGAAAAATTCTGTAGACGTCTTGAGATTTTTTTAATATAGAAAGAGAAATAGAGTAAAATTTTTAAATTAAGATCTCTAAGTCAGGTTGTTTATTAGACTGAATGAAAATGTCATTGGTCATCAGGTGCCCTCGTGTGTATTTCAGTTTTAGGATAATTATGTACCAGTTCTACTATCTCACTTGAGCTAGTGGCTGAAGAAAATTATCTTTCTCAATATCTGGTCTAAAAGGAACTTTGCTCCCTGAACTGGTTAACTAGAAAAGGCTATTCTACTTTCTTTACTCATAATGTGAATTTTTTTCTTAATTTTCTGTGAAGTTATAATATTGTGTGATCTTCTTATGGATAGTATTTAGGGATTTCTTTCACCTTTTCATTAAGCTCCAAGTATAAAATTTTAAATTACCAAGGAGTTAGTTCCAAAATATTGTAAGTACTTTCGAACATATAAAAAGTATATGATGTTGCATAATTTATTGATTATTTTAATAAATAATTAAGATCAAGGCTAGGACATGGGAAATAAACCATCTAGAGCCAGCAACATAACATCAACATCGGATGTTGTACAGTCATTTCATGCTCCAATGCAAGACCACCTCAAGTAGCACCCCCAGTGCCCTAACCCTCTCCTTGAAAATGAGTCTTAAGAGAATTTCACAAAAGCAAATAATCTAAGATCTCCTATCTCCTGTTTTAAGAGAAGCATTTTCTTTAAAAGGGCAAAGGTTGGCATTATATTCATTCTACTTCTCTTCGAAGAATGGGTTTCAGTTGTGAGGTAATTATTCTCAATCAAATATCATTGGGTAATGGAACCATTTGGTACCGTCCAATTTTGGTTGATTGGTTATAAAGTTTTCCAGAATCTTCTTCAGTATACTTACTGCACTACCAGAGCTTAGCACTTAGAGATCAACATTCTTTCTTTAGTAGTTCCCACTGATAAATGAAAAGATAAGAATCCTCATCTGCATATTTGGCTTACCCACTATTCAGTCATCTTAAATGAACTACCAAATAAATTTCAAAGTAACTGTACCTTCAAATAAAATTATATAAGAAAGAATAAGCATGTATCTCTACAAAGGCTTATTTTAACATTTAAGAAATTCTTCCATAATGTCCTAATTAATTGGCAATGTAATATTTTAGAGCACAGTGTTTTAATCTTTGTTGTGAATATGATTAAATGTATTTTCAGTTTCCAAAGTTTTTTCTTAGACCACCCAATTTTAAATCCTATAAATAGAGAACTGTACAAATTTCACTAATAACTAATTAGTGTTTTATTCTCACTGCTGGGGGAAAAAATGTGTTGAAAATCTTACATCCATAATTTGGAAAAAATTCTTAATGGTTTTATTCCCTCTGGTAATCTGTGCTCTGATATTGGCTCAATAAGGAAACTTCTCCGTGGTGTAGAACGCCATCATTTTCAGAAAAAGAACTATAATGTACTTCTAAACGACGATATCCAATGCATGTTACATATCCTGATATTTGCAAATAAAGGAAGGAATTTAAGTGATTTATGAATCACTCTTTGACACACTCAATCACATTTCTTGATGTACTGTATTTCAGGGGTGGCTCAAATATAAGTTGATAATATTTCTGATATTCTTGCTTTTGTACAGTAGAATCCAATTCTAATGATTTTTGTATTATAGGTATATTTTTGTGATATGGTATCCCAGGATACTTAATTTGACTTTCAGTGGAAATATGTCCATTATAAAGCTAAGCGCTTTGAACCTGTTAAACATAGATTGGTGACTATGGTGGTAATGGCACTGCAATAGTATTGGTGATCGGGGTAGAATTTAAAGATCTTTCGCATCCACATAATATTCCTGACCATGAGAAGAAGTGCAAGTGAAAAGTAATCATCTTGAATTTATTATTTCACAGGCTTTCAAAATCGATTCTTGTGTTGCATAGCATAGAGCATACAGTAGGACTCTGGCCAATAAGGGAACTTCTCTAGACCATCAATTAAGACTTAGGTCATTTCTATCTCATTAAATATTAAATATATACAGGACTTGCTAGGAATGTCTGTCTATCCAGTAATAGACCAAGTGTAGAGTATTTCTTTGTATCAGGTGCTAAGAAGCCGTAGTCCCGAATCTTCTTTAAGATGCTCACGAGTTTTATGACACTTTGTCTCATTTATCCCACCACATGGTGACATGGCATATTTGCTTTAAAAAAACACACACACACACAGCTAAATAAATTCTATAAATGCCCCATTCCTATTATCGGACACAGAAGGCAAAGCTTAAGTGGGGGTCCATTGTGCGCTGATACGTACTAAGGCCCTGGCCCCCAAAGTGCTGAGTGCAGAACAACCAGCTCACCCTGAACAACCAACCAGAAAGCACATCTCCATGCTCTTTCTTGAACACTTTTTCTTTCCAAACCAAAATCATTCCCTGGGAAGAACTAAAGTAACATGTCACCCACCAGCCTCTCGCAAGGCCTTCACATGCATGGCATGAACCATCCTTCCCAGCCCAGGAGCAATAGATACATGTATTAGAATGTTCCTAGGCAGCGCTTCCAGACCTTTGAATGAATTTACATAAAAATTCTGTTTTGTTCAATATATCCAAAATATAGCAATAATATTAAGTTACACAGAAGTCTACTTTTACTCAGAAGATTCAGCTTAAGTTATACCTCCCCAAGTTTACATAAAATGTCGAGCTATTGAGAGAGATGGGAGTCCTAGCAGAAGATTTTTCCCACTAACATCGTATGCTCCCTTCCAATGTAATCACTTACTTTGAATTTTTTTTAAAACTTTTAAGTCAAAAAAAAAAATAACAAAATAAAAATAAAAACTTTGAAGAAATAGTGTAAGTTCAGTTTCATTCTGATCATGGGTTCTGTTCTCAAAACATATTTTTCCAAACTTATGCACTTAGAAATGTGTTCATGTATAAAGATGTAAAAATATTGTATGCCATATGTTATAATCGCCTGGCAAACATAGGTGAGAAAATTATGGAAGTCCATAGGATTGGGCACTGCTTCAGGAAGCAAGAAGACGTCACAAATTCGGCAGCTGAGAAAGGTTTAATTATTGGCTTGTCATTTCAAAGTCATTTCTACTACTAAGTCACTATCTCGGAACCTAGTTTAAAAGAGGTAGTCTGTTAAATGAAATTAAATCTCTTAAGGTTTCACTGTCTATCCTTATCATCGCTATGACTGCTCTGTTTTGTCATTTGACACTGAAGACCCCTTTCAAATACTAGGAGAGTTTCATTTCCCAAATAAATTTCTAATTAACATGCTAGTGGTTTTATGTAAGAAAAATTCAGCAAAATATCTTCAAATCTATACCACAGCATAAAATATTGTTCTGTATTCACTACCTTTCCTGCATTTCTGTCTCTGTGTTTTGATACACTGTTGTTATTTTCTTGGTTTCTTCCTTTCTTTTGCTTCACATTCCCTGCTCATTTTTAAGTTGGCTCCCGGTGAACCAGCCCCTCCTCTCACGCACAGAGCTTCTCCTGGCCCAGATAACGGAGCTCACCAGGGGCCCACCCAGGGGTGGCCGTCCCTGACAGCTCACTGTCCTCCGGCAAACCCTTTGATTCCTTTCTTGGACAACTTCTTGGATGAATTAGAGAAGCTTGGTACTTTCACCTTACCAGCTGACCAAGCCGAGCCAAATATCCCAGAGGAGATCACCCTTGAAATTAAAGAGGAACCCTCAGTTCCCCTCCCATCGCCTCCAGAATCTGTACCTGCCAAATCACCTTCCCCTCGGCCACCCTTATGTGGCGCAGGTGCGACCTCAACTCCAGTCCATCCCTCTGAGAAAACGCCAGTCCAGGATCCCAGAAAGACAACTCAGAACAAGTGTGCAGACTTGACAACAATGAGAAAAGGCTTTGCAAACCCTGAAAAGGTATCTGAAGTCCTAGGGGATAAGTTTGTGGCCTCTGCACACACTAATGTGGGTCCCTTGCCCCAAACCCTCCCTGTCATTGGAGAGGAAGAGGAGGAACTCTGTGAGGGGGTGATGTCAGGCATCCAAGGAGGGCTTGAATCTCAAGACCCAGACGCCTTGCGGTGGGGCCATGATGGCCCCGAGGTGACACCAAGCCTGTACATTGAAGAGGAGGAAGAGGAGAGGAAACCCAGCTGCTCACAAGGTGCAGTAGCCACCTTCCCAGGCCCTAGAGCCCCCAAGGAACACAACCGTGCCGCTCACACCAATAAGGAGGTATTTCAATATTGCCTAATCCCTGAAGAACTAACCTGTCCTACAACGACAATTAGATAGCACAGCTAATCATATTAATAAACACTGCCTTAGAGGTTTTCCTTACGAGAAACAAGCACTATATAAGTCGGGGGGGGGGGGGGGGAGTGTATGGCAACCCAGCAAATTTTAATAAGATGATGGAAATGTATAATATAGTTCCATTATTTATTTACAGCTATACATTCATATTTAAGGTGGGTTATACTATCATCTCCACTTTAGAGATGAGGAAATTGATACCAAAAAAAAGGGGGAAGGGAAGGGAAGGGAAGGGAAGGGAAGGGAAGGGAAGGGAAGGGAAGGGAAGGGAAGGGAAGGGAAGGGAAGGGAAGGGAAGGGAAGGAAAGGGAAGGAAAGGAAAGGAAAGGAAAGGGAGAAGGAGGGAGGGAGGGAGGGAGGGAGGGAGGGAGGGAGGGAGGGAGGGAGGGAAAGAAGGAAGGAAGGAAGGAAGGAAGGAAGGAAGGAAGGAAGGAAGGAAGGGAGGAAGGAGGGAAGGGAAGGAAAGGAAGGAAGGAAGGAAGGAAGGAAGGAAGGAAGGAAGGAAGGAAGGAAGGAAGGAAAGAAGGAAAGGAAGGAAGGGAAGGAAGGAGGGAAAGAAGGAAAGGAAGGAAGGAAGGAAGGAAGGAAGGAAGGAAGGAAGGAAGGGGGGAAGGAAGGAAAGGAAGGAAGGAAGGAAGGAAAGGGAGGGAGGGAGGGAGGGAGGGAAGGAAGGAAGGAAGGAAGGAAGGAAGGAAGGAAGGAAGGAAGAAAAGGGAGGGAGGGAAGGAAGGAAGGGAGGGAAGGAAGGAAGGAAGGAAGGAAGGAAGGAAGGAAGGAAAGGAAAGGAAAGGAAGGGAGGGAGGGAGGGAGAAAGGAAGGAAGGAAGGAAGGAAGGAAGGAAGGAAGGAAGGAAGGAAGGAAGGAAAGGAGGGAGGGAAGGAAGGAAGGAAGGAAGGAAGGAAGGAAGGAAGGAAGGAAAGAAAGAAGAAAGGAAGGAAGGAAGGAAGGAAAGAAGAAAGGAAGGAAGGGAGGGAGGGAGGGAGGAAGATAGTGTTCTGGTTCCCTCTCTACTCTTTCTGAAGAGAGAGTTTTCTTCAAATCGGTGACTACTAAAGAATTGGGTCCTGCCATTTTCATTTTAAAAACCAAGAGACTTGGGCCATAATTTTAATCAGTAAAGAGAGATAACATCCTGAATCTTTAGCTTGTCAAGTTCTCTTTTAAGAAAACGAAAACTCAATATCTCACGTATGTAATCTGTGAATTAAGTAGCAAATATGGTTACTGGAAAATATCAAAATTATGAGACAAAAAGAATGAATGATTCATATTATGCCGCTATGCAAGTCCCCCGTGGATCTTCTATTGAAAGATTTCTGAAAATGAAAATCATGTTTAAACCCCATAATTTGCTACTTAGATCTTACCCATAACAAATGTAGAGGCACTTGGCCAACACAGGGTCTCGTTGGGCTTAAATAATGGTCAGTGCCCATGAGGCCCGTGGACCCTGAGGCTTGGCTGTCCCTCAACCCGGAGAGAAACCCTCACCTGAACAAAGAACCCAGCCATACCTGCATTTGTACCAACTAAACACACTGCTTCATAATAGAGATCATTCATTGTAGTTAGTCAAGCATGATTCTAGCTGATCACTTAAATGGCTCATTTTCTCTTCAGTTTAATTTTAAGACATGATTAGATATAGGGCTTGGGTCCCAGGAACTTCTATGGAGATTCTTACCTCCCACATCAGAAAAATGAAACTGATCACACCCACTGGAAATCTTGAATGAAATTCCAAGGAAAAAGTTCATGCTTTTAAAGCAAGAATTTGTCATAAATGTCACCAGTACTGGTTCACTTTAAACTTGTTCAAATATGGGGGATGTTAGCTAAAGGCTGACCATGTGACCTCATTCTGGACACAAGCGTAATCTCATCTTGTCTTTCCTCGATATTTAAGCTACCTTCATTTTCCTAGAGAGATGGACCGTCTACACCTTTTCCCAGCTGTCTGACTCCCTCCCCTCCCTCTCCTCCTCCCTTGGCCTCGGCCTCACAGCTGGTCTCTACGCTTTCTCAGCCTGCCCAGTCCTACTCACCACCTCTCCTCCCTAAACACTCTTACCAACAGGAAATAAGTTCACCAAAATTAAAGGTAACTGCATCTTGTGTGTGGTTTCTTGCATGTCTTTATATGGACTTAATCAATTACATGTATGTACGTAGATTTGTGCCATCTTACAAGATCTAAAAAAAGTCATGTCAAGACTGATTGCTAACTTTTAACAACAGCAGCATGGCCTCTATCCAAAAAGTTAAAATCTATATTTGCATAGCGGCGATACCCACAGGCAGGAGAAAAACAAACTAAAATGTACGTAAGATTTTTTTTTTTTAAGTGGAGGGTCAGCAGGAGAGCCATCCCACTCAAAGGCGTCAGCTTTGTAGCTATCGTCCTCTGTCACGTCTCAGTGGGCTCATCACCCCCAGTGCTGCCCACCCATCGGCCAGGTCAGCAGAGCCTGAGGGCACGATGCTCCCGGGCCTGGACTGTCTTGCAGGGGTCCTCAAACTTTTTAAACAGGGGCCAGTTCACTGTCCCTCAGACGGTTAAAGGGCCAGACTATAGTTTTTAAAAAAAAACTATGCACAAATTCCTATGCGCACTGCGGGCCCGGGACGCGTCGGCTGCTAAGCAGGACAGGCAGCGGCACCCGGCGGGCCGGATCCATGTCCTCAGCGGGCCGCATGTGGCCCGCGGGCCATAGTTTGAGGACCCCTGGTTGAGCCTTGTTCTCCCACAAAACTGAAGTAAATTGATAAGGATGCAGGAACGCAGCCCCTTCTGTTGAAGGCGTGAACAAAGCTTCTACCTCTGAGATGTGCAGGCTGGCAGCTCTACTGCTATTTTAAACACCCTAAGGAGAGCGTTTTAAAAGGTTTTGCCACAATGAGTGACTAGCCTTGGAAAGAGACTGGATGGCAATCCCAGAACGAAGTCACTCCCTCGTGGACAAGTTTTGCACTTATGATCGAAATGAGCCAAAGTTTTCCCCTTTAGGCGACAGACTTCAAGTAATAACTCACCTTCACATTCAACCTTTAGAACTTGACGCGAGAGCCTCTGCGGAGAGGGGGCCGCGCCAGGCTGTTCTGGGAAGAGCCCGCACCTGAGAAGGGCCATCTGGGACTCTCCCACGCCCACCCAGCAGACCCACCCACCAAAATCGTCCGGCCGTGAATTCCTCTTACGCATGAAAGGAAAAATGTCTGAAAAAGTGGAACACTCGAAGACTAATTGATCTTTGCCCTTTGAGGTTTTCATCTTTGCTGGCAGGAAATAATTAGGAAATTTTTAAGATAATAATAACACTTGGATAATGTCTAAGACTAAGAATTTGCCTCCCCCCTCCTTCTCCCCCCCCCCGCCCCCACCCCCGCTCTCTCTCTGTGGTTTTCTTTTTAAGGACAAAGTATTTATTTCTTGCCTTTCTCCTTGTTCTCCAGCCATTAAGGCGAACATAACTTAGAATCGGTGTTCTGTAGTTTAAGAGACCGGGGCTTTAGGTCTCAGGCACTGGCGGAATGTGAGGAGAGAATGGAGGTGTTCTCAATAAAGCTGTTTGAGAATAACACCTCAGTAACCACATCAAATAACTACCTCCATAAAACTGACCTTGTTTTTTCTCTATTTCATCCCCTATGTGCGAGCAAATGTTAATTTTTAATCCCCCACTGAGGTGTTTTTTTTTTTTGAAACCTTATAAATTACTTTTCTATTCACGGAGAGATTATAAACTGCCTGAAGTTATTTGTGCCTGTAAAGATAATGAGTTTCATAAATAAATCAGCATCCAATGTTTTCTCGTCTTGCTGGCATGAACCCTGAAGAACAATGCCTTACGCATTTCCTCTCCAGCGACTGCAGATTTTAGGTCAATCATCACTAATTATTATGAAAATTGTCCTAAGTAAGACAGTAATTAAATACAAATGGAACCAAGTACGAGTTTTAGACCATTACTGTCGTTTAACCCCACATCTGACAGTGACGAACTGTGCTGAGCTGAGTCCTGTGAGAAGGCTTTCTGTTCCTTCCATGTCAAGGATGTTAGAGTTACAAAGCAGAGTAGCCTCGCACTAAAAGCTGAGAGAAAGTAAAATGTTAATAATGTTTTACTGGGCAAAGTATAGTGTGCAGGAGATCAATACAACTTTATCAGCCCCTATCAGCCACTGGTTCTTTTTAACTTAACCCATCTTAATTTTTTTAATATATATTTTTATTGACCTCAAAGAGGAAAGGAGAGAGAGATAGACAGAAACATCAACGATGAGAGAGAATAATTGATTGGCTGCCTCCTGTACGCCCCCTACTGGGAATTGAGCCCGCAACCCGGCCATGTGCCCTTGACTGGAATCGAACCCAGAACTCTTCAGTCCACAGGCCAATGCTCCATCCACTGAGCCAAACTGGCTAGGGTTTAACCCATCCTAATTTAATACAATTTGATTCTTTTAAGAATTTTTCTCAGACAGTGTAAGTTTGTCACATGCAATCCAAAATTTTCCATAAAGTAAAAATTTACCACTACTTTGTCAGTGACAGAAGACTGAAAAATAGAACGAGGTTGATATATAAATCAGCATCCAATATTTTCTCGTCTTGCTAGCATCTTTTCTTTAAATAATGGTGTTTCATAATAAAAGTCATTATCCTCCTCAGCTTTTCCACAAGCCGAACTTCCTGTTCCACCTAAGAGAATATTTTGTAAAGGAGACTTACAGCATGAGGGCTCCAATTGCGATAGAAGCTCTTTCTGAAGCACTAAGATGGCTCTTTCTTGGTTTCTTCTAAGAAACTCCCTTACTGTGGTCCCATAAGGAAGTCTCCTCACACTCCGGCCATCCCGTCAGAAGGTGGTTCCCGCCCCCCGCCCCCCAGCACAGTTTCCAACATAAAATGAAACCCTGATTCTCCCTAATATGTTCCGATGATCTCACCAGCTGTTGAACCACGTCATTCTAGCTAACAGCTAAATGGTATTTCTCTCCATGAGCCCTGATGCTTATAGACAATCTTCCCTGTATTAGTCAAGACTGGAGTAGCTGCAGTGCCAGAAGACGCAAAATAAGTATAGCTTAAACCAGGTAGAAGTATATTTCTCTTACGCATAAAGGTAAGTGCACCCAGGGCTGGTATGTGGCTCCGCAGTCATTAGAGAACCCAAGAGATTCCCTTTTCCTTTGGCCTCATCATCCTCAAAGAGAAGCTCCCGCTGCACAGTGGCTGCACCAGCTCCAGCAGTCCTGCCCTCATCCGCATGCAGGAAGGAGGAAAGAGGAAAGGAGTCTGTACCTCCGGAAGGCCACTTCCCAGAAAGCGCACATTCCCATCTGTCAGCACTTACCGCATGAGCGCCTCTCAGTACAAGACTGGGTTAGAGACTTCATTCCGAATGGCCATGTGCCTACCTAACCCGCGGGGCTTCATTACTGAGGACGGACAGAGGAGAGAGCGGATGTTGGAGGGCATCAAGCCGCCCCTGCCACAAGCCTGAAGATCCATACCTAACGCATCGCATCCCCAGAGGCTGCGGAGTCTAGGTCACTCATCACTAATTACCATGAACATTGTCCTCAATGAGAGGTGAGGAAACCCCACGCTTTTATTTAAAGGTCCTTCAGTCCCACAGGAGTTCTCAGAAGCCAAGTCCAATACCACAGGACGCATTGCTAATTTCGTCCACCACTGGAGAGAGAGAAAGCGCACCCACACACAAGAACGGTAGCTTATTCACGGTCAGATTAAAAATCTTGCTTCGGAAGAACACCAATGTAGTCACAAGGTGCTTGGAGTTAGGACAGTATTTAGTATTTAATCGCATTTCATCATTTTCCCCAAAAAAGTCCTATTTTCTTCTTATGTGTTTTGTTAGAATGTTTCCCCCCTGACAAATGACTGGCACTTCCTATGCAATTGGATGGGTAGTAAGTAAAATGGCCCTCTTTCTTACTCTGTAGCTATTCAAATAAACACAAAGAAAACGGGCCAGATCGGAGGGTGTCTTGAACCCAGTTGTTAAACATTTTGGTAAAGGCATACGGTTTCTGGTATGTGCTCTTTGCCATGTCCGCTACATTCAAACATCTCTGCTCTGCTCTGCTCTGCTCTGCTCTGCTCTGCTCTGCCTGCGCGTTCAGATTGAAGCACAACGGATGCCTATGGTGTGGAAGGCAGGGGCAGCCGGAGGGGCTGTCTGCAGGGTGAGACCCTCCCCACGCGGCCATGCGCAGGGGTCTGGCATGCTGTGTGTGCATGAAAAACGAGCAGGCAGCTCCTCCTGACGCTGGAGGATGAGATGAGAACTAACTCACTTCTTGTGGCTTTTCCAGGCCGATGTAAAAGGCGAGATATTTGTCCTGGGTAAGCCTCCGCGTAGCCCAGTGATGACTAGGAGGTCCTGCAGCTCGCCTGTCAGAGGGCTCAGCGGTTCCCACAGGGTAGGGACGGATCACCTTCCTTGAGCCAGGCACCCTGGCCACACACACGCACCCTCAGCGGGCTGGCTCTTCCTTGCTTGTCCTCGCTGTACGTTGCCGGTCAAGTAGGGTAGAGGTAACCTTGAGATGGAGTGACCCACTGATGATGAGCTACCATATCAGATCAACACGAAAATCCTATCCTAACTGTTTGCGGAATGTGCTTGTGTGAGCTTCCCCCAAATCCGGACAGCCGTGGCCAGACTCTCCACCAGACAGCTAAGGGTGCCGTGTGTCTTCCACCTCGTCTCGTGCTTCTGTGCCAATGTTCTCTGTAAATCCCTGCTTTGCGGTCATTGTCCTCCGTGCAAAGGATAAAGCGGTTACCAATAAAACACAGGCCGGGGCAAACGTAGGTTAACAGCTGTTCGTAGGGAAAATAATACAAGAATCAATAAACAAGAACACAAGCACAAACTCTGTGCCTGGCGTGCTCACAGCTATAAACGCACTTTTGCCCCACCCTGTACTGAACTCCCATGCTTCCGGTAATGTTTGCTTCTGTGTCGTCCAGTTTATGTGGATGTTTCAAAATCTATGATCTTGTTGCAAAACATCGCGTTGCTCTGGTGATGCGTGCTTCATCCGCCCCACGACCCTTTTGCAGCCTGCGCTGCTCTGGACTCTTAAGTTCTTCCAGTCTCTTGACAGCACTGACTGAACTTAAAGGTCAAACTTTACAACGGAGGGATGCTAACCAGGACTGTGGATCCCGAGGAAGGCGCAGGGGAACCGGGAATGTTCCTCCCCGCATGAGCCAGCCCTTCCACCTTCTCTGTCTTGACGGGCCCGGTTTAACCCTAAAAGGTCTGTTACGTGACTGTGGGTCCGCAAGTGGTGAAGGGCTTCCTTGCAAAGAAAACTGCCTTTTCCATACTTTAAAAATGTGGAGACTTCTCTGCGTTGATCCCATCATTGTGCTTTTCGCTTCTTCGAGTAAGACCTCGTTTTGTTTCTGGGGCAGAGGTTTGCGTTGCCATAGAGAAGGAGGGATGTTGATTTGAAGAGATTCTTAGACCCCGCAGAAGGGCCTTCTCCAGAACAACAAAAATGTTAATTTCCGTAATTAACATGGCCAGGCACAAATTTCCCACGGGCCAGTGACAATGGTATGCTTTGGGTCACCTTAAGGTTTTTTTCTTTGCCAGATTTTTACATTAGGTACGTTATCTATGTTGTGGAACATGAATATTCTATATTCTTTAGATTTATGCAAAAGTTTGATTTAACTTCATAATTTAAGAAGGAAAAATAAGCTGAGAAGCAGAAACATTCAATTCTGGTTGCAGGAACTACAAGGGACATTTTCTGGGGGGGGGGGGGGGGAATTGACGTAAGAACTCTAGAACTGCTGCTCTCTTTCAAAGATTTTTCCACACTTTAATATTTAAAGTAGCAATGACCCCTTATTTAAGAATTTCCTACAACGAGGTATAGGTGATCCTCCAGAGACGCCTCTGCAGCAGCACAGATAAATAGGTGAGTGTCAGACAGACTGAGCTAGGGAAGTGTATGTTTTACTGATACCAGAGATTGTAGGATATTTCAAAGCAGCTTCCTATACGATCAGTGGTTTGTGACTTGGTTCTGGCTTTGAAAATTAGCATGTGCTTAAAACCTGTCAAGATTGTACCCATACTTGACATTTGACATTAAAAATAGCTACACTAAAAGATAAAAAATAATTGTTGCGTTGCCAAGGAAAATGTTAAATATTTAGGCTTTCGTGAAAACAGCAGGATGCTCCATTGGGCTCTCTCATTTGTATTGTCCCCCTAAGACTCATCAAGATAATGCAGGCATGATGTATGTAATTCTCACCCAACATTTCCAGCACAGTGTCTGTAATCTGCTGGCTTGAAAACCACATTCATACGTTCACAGTTCACGTGAGCCTTTCTGGATGGCACAAATGTATACTGTTCTGTATTTGTCACAAAACGGCTAAGAAGTCATGAATAATAGAAATGCCTGGGTAGATAGTTAAAATAGAAATTATCATAGACCAAAAATTCTGGTGGCCAGCGTGATCCTTTCTCAAGAATTTAAAACGTGGGAAGGGAAAAACATGGTCAGAAAAAGAGATGAATATCGGTTCCACATTGCTCTGCGGTCTTTAAAATATTCTTCCAAAATGAATCCAGGTTAAAGGAACTTGGTGAGAGCTGAGTAAAGGCATGAACAACTCTTAAATGTTGCTGCCACTACTCACCATTAGGTGGCAATAGAGTGCAGATACAGTACAGAGCTCTTCCTCCAGGTTTGTGCCCATGGTTATGACACCAAGAGGAGGAACCGCAAAAGATAGTCCCCTAAGGTAATTCGCTTGAGTAACCACACAGAGCATAAACAGCTGCCTAAAGGCAAAAATAAATAGGGTTGGGGTTAGGATTAGGGTTAGGGATAGGGTTAGGGTTAGGGTTAGGGTTAGGGTTAGGGTTAGGGTTAGGTTAGGGTTAGGGTTAGGTTAGGGTTAGGGTTAGAGTTAGGGTTAGAGTTAGGGTTAGGGATAGAGTTAGGGTTAGGGTTAGGGTTAGGTTAGGGATAGGGTTAGGTTAGGGTTAGGTTAGGGTTATGGTTAGGGTAAGGGTTAGGGTTAGGGTTAGGGCTGATTTTAACCAACTTAGGCCATCTATTCCCTCATAGTAATATTTTATGCTATAAAGAGTGAGAGGCAATATTATAATTCTGTTATTGCTTTTTACTTATTTGTGATCTTAAGAAATTATTTTTGGTTTTGGCTCACCGATCTGCAAAATGAAGTTGAATTATTACTATTACTGTTTTTACATGACTGAGACACCTGTAAATGAATGTCCCTTGTCACAGCTCTCTGACAACTGAATGAGTAAGGTCGATGATGGCACCTATACATAACACAGAAAATATGTCTGTGAAATGTGGATTCCATTATGGATTCCCTGAGGGGGACAAGCAAGATCTCAATCCTCATCTCATCCAAGTCCTTGATTTTAGAGATAGGGAACCTAGGTGCATATCCACAGCTACGTAGTCAATGCCGACACCAGAAAGGCATAAATGTATCTATTAATGCTATGTATTCCTCTAGTGACCAAATACTTTTCCTAGTAAAATAAATGAATTCAAATACTGTAATGGTCATCTTTCCTCAACGCTGGTTCGCAGCCATGCACATTCGCATGGAAATGATTCCTATTAAAGGTAACCTAGGAAAGTTCTGAAACTCGCCACTATAGTAGGTACATGACATCTATGCTAATAAAAGCTGTGCGAAATCCTGGCCTGAGAATGTGAACATATAGAAAACTGGTGATTCAGGAGAGAAAAAAAAAGTAATGGAGGATCCTTTGGAAGGAGGTGAAGGAATAGACACAGTGGGGAAGATGGGTGAAAGCAAAGACACTACTGGCCAGCAATCCAGGAACACGGTTCTTGAGACTCAGGGGCCTGTGGAATCAGGGAGCCACCACCTCTGGTAATAGCCCAGTTTTTATCATTGTCAAAAGGAGGATTCAGTTCAATGATGTATGAGGTAAGCTGAATTGAATTAAACCAGTAAAACTGTAATAACAATAACAACAAGGTACAATACTGATTTTCAAAGTATTGTATTAGTTGTAGTCACATTTGCGTTTACCAAGCCCCAGATGCCACAAGTAAAAGTCAAGTTTTTACTCAACTTAAAAGTATCAGGATGATTTAAAAGTTGGAAATAGGCACACCATTTTTAGAGCACAGTGAAATATATTTTACAAAACATGTTCTCTTCAGGCAAGAACAGATAATATTTATTGTTTATAACTTTGTTGTGCACTAGAAATATGGTGCTATGACTATTTCTATGAGAAAACAGTACCTGTCTTGATGTGTGATTTGAAATATGGTAGTGTAGTTTTTTTAAGTTACATATTTATATACAGTATGTTTGAGTGACCGATGTGAGCAGTTTCAATAGCATGTGGCTTGAATGTATAATCTTTGGCCAGAAATTTTACTCCTGGAAATGATTTCTCAGGAATGGTTCAAAAGAAGAAAACAGTTCTTTGTATAAGATGTTCATAGCATTGTTATTTATGACAATGAAAAAAGGCTAGAACGATCAACTGCAGAACAAAAAAGAACAAAATGGTTAAGAGAACTAAAATGTGTACGGGAAAATTATTACAAAATATTGATAGCAATTAATATATATGCATATATAATATATATCATATATATATATACATATATATATATATATATACCTTATTTCTGCAATAAAAGTTAGGGAAGAGGGCAGGGGCTGGGTAGAGGTGGGCAAGGTGGGATGGGGGCATCTGTAATAGTGTCAATAATAAAAATAAAGTTTAAAATATATATATATAGTGTCCCCCAAAAATGTGTACACACACTTTGAATAATTATAAAGGCAGTGTTTATTAAAATACATTTCATTTTCAAAATTGAGCTATCAGCTGTTAAAGTGCGTATACATTTTTTTGGGACACCGTGTGTGTGTGTGTGTGTGTGTGTGTGTGTGTGTGTGTGTGCGTGTGATTGGACAAGAAATTGAAGAAACGTAATAGCATATAGGCTTATAAATGACATATTTATCTCTTTTCATATATTTTAATTTATTTAATGTATTAAATTCAATTATCTTAAAATGGCTGAAAAACAGCTTAGTCTTTATCATTTGTGAAATAGTATATTTTATAATTTTAATAATAGATATATTGTTAGTAATTTTATATTGATTTATAGGGGTAAAGTATTCTACTCTCTTAAGCCATACATGTGCCTAATCATTTTTAGCCATACTTTAGTCTTAAATTTATGCAAACTGTTGAGTGAAATTTCTAAGAATACTGTTAATAAACACTTCCAATTACTACAGTCAAAGCTTAAAATTTTAGTAGTGTATGCTAGACAGCTTAGATGGAAAGAGAGTGGATAAAGAATTTAGGAAGGGAGAAAATTAAGACTCATAGACTGAAAGGAACCCCAGAGTTCCCCATCCAATCTTGGACCAGTGGGGTTTCTATGGATAATTTGCAAGGGAAAGTTAGCCTAGATCTACTCATAACTCTGGAATCCAGGAATTGGACTTCACTCTGATGTCTGTGGACCTGGATCAATCTAATATCTAATTCAGTAATCATCAAACAGTCACTTTGACCATTGCTATGCAAACTCGGATTTACTTCATTTCACCATGTAGCCATCATTTAGAAGAGAATGCTTTTGAAATGTGTTATGAATATTATAGTAATTTCCCCCTAAAAGATAACATTTAGGTAGTCAGTATAAACAACATTGAGTTTACATATTCAACCGACGTGTTAACTTTCATTCATTGCAGTCTTTATGTGGATATGCTCAGGTTTGTCATTTCCAATATTATGAGTATCTATTACAGATACTGGTCTTGATGCTTAGTATAAAAAGAAAGGAAACTCTTTTGAGAGTTCAGTGCACTGGGAATGCCTACCAATATTTCTCTTCTAAGGTAAAATGCTACATGTTACCTGGATATTGTTCGTTGCATTCTATTTAAAGTTCTCTGTTTTCTCTTTTTTTAAAATGCATGTGTTTCTCCACCCTGAGAACAGAGACTGTTAATTCAAATGTAGCATGGGATGTCCGCCTCTCGATATTTTCATCTGTGCTGTATGTGGACATGTTGTCTGTGGGGGAAAAGCATATTAGAATGAGTGTGGATACTTGGCTGTCAGACTCAGTGTGGTTTCTTTTCTGCTTGCTTGAGAAAACGCTGAGGAGCAAGGCTGTCTGAGGGTGTCCAGGCTTCCCATTCAGTGGTTTGCTGTCTATGTTCTTGCCATGGCTTTTGAAAAATCAATGGGACAGAGCCCTGACTTTCCCTTAAAACCTGAGCAGACTGGATCGTAGATATGTTCAAAGCATTCGAAGCTTGGTTCTTTTGAAGTCATTGAAAGCACCCTCCAAAATATTTTAATGATTAATCCTGCAGAAACCCTTTATTTGGTTGTATTTTTTTTCTTCCTCTTGGTTTTTTACAGCAGGATATATTACATGTTAAGAAAAGTACCATGCCATTATCCAAATTATCTCTTACTTAGTACCAGTTTAAACATTGATTACATTGCAAATCATTTCATTTCAGCCACAGCGTCCTGTGTTTGCTCATGAAAACATTCAAGGTGGGGGGGAACCGTAAGTATTCTTCTTCTCCTCTTCTAAATTCAAGACTAACCTTGACCCACAACATGGACGATTGATGTACCCAAGTAGAGGAAGGCACCACTATGCAAACGGAGGCCTCCGAGAGGAAGGGGGATTGCCATAGTCTCCATCTTCATAAGAAAGAGCTACTTTTAAACAGAAACCCGTGGTCTGCACAGAAGACTGATTCGTGCACTAGCAAGGCCTCCCAAACTACAGTGGTTCCTAAGATTGTGAATCTGTCTCCTCTCTGTTCACGCGCCACGTAGATCCTAGTAACTACAGCTTTAAAGGCACAGAAAATGTCCCAACGTTGTTTTTGCACATATTTAGGGAGAAGGAAAATGTAACAGGAGACTTAAGGTGACACATTTGGGACATAATTCCAAAGTTACGTTCCAAGAAGGGTCTTTGGGAATGGCAGTATCTAAAATGCACTGTCATTCAATCACATGCCTTTTCACACTATCAAATTCCCTCTCCCTGCTGAAACGTAGTCAGATCAACCCGAAGGTGTCAGGCACTGTCTTTAAGACCCATACGTTGTGTGCCTTTCCTGCTCCATTTTTGACCGTGAGGGATACTCAGAGGTGACCTACCTCCTATTGGCTCCCACCTATTCTGTGAGTCAGGAGCTGACCCTGGAAGGAGAGACGTCAGGCCTAGCTGAGCACAGGTGAGCCTCTAGCCCACTGCCCACGCTCTGCTCACTGGGACAGAGCAAGTCCTGCAGGGCCATGTAACCCCCTCACTCCTCGCAGACCTGACACTTAGCTAAAAGCGTGCCCTTCAGAAACCATCTCTCGCCTGAGGCTGCTGTCCCCGAGTACAACCAGAAGGTCTTGCTAAGAAAAAGACCATGAAAAGAACAAGTTGGAAATAAGAATCATTCGAAAATTCATTAACTGGGAAAAGTTTAAATATGGCCTTTAGCTCTAAAGTTTCAGTTTGTTTTTTTGGGTTTGGGGTTCCTTTTTTCTCAAACAACGACAGGGTCACATCACACAAAAATAAATGTCAGGGCTGTTTAGGTCGATCGCATTACTAATAGATGACAGCAGCAGCTTTTAAGGACTTTATGAAGTACTAGGTATGTGACGTTGCACTGGTTTAAGTAACATGGAGTTAAGACTTCCAGTGTGGTCATTTGACTGTTTATGAAACTACTGCGCTCACAGGTGGAAGATGGCACATTTTCCAAGTCCTGCCTTGGACATTATAAAATATGCCTTATGAAATTTCTATTTGATTACCACCCCAATTAGTAGGATAATAGGGTGTCGCTTAATCTCATTTAAAAAAAATAGTGACACAAGGCTTTATGTCTCTAAATTCAGAATTGTGGTGAAATACGTTATAGAAAAAGTTGCAAGTTAGAGAACTTAAGTCTGGCTGAGGATTTCCTATTTAGAAGACAAAGGTCTTTTTGAGGCATCCTAACCCACCACCATCATTCATCTCACCAACACATCTTTCAAAACAGCATTTTCCATTGTAATTCGACTGCATTTCCGGTTGTGCAACACTGATTTTGAAAGCCAGTGAGGCAGGAGGATTTCTGAAAAGTTTGTTTATGTTTCCCTTCAACCCCCCTGACCCCTCCCTGCCTTTTGTGGTCTAACCAAACCAGAAGGGTAAGTAAATTTTGGCATGCATGCTGGCTTTCGTCACACCCAAGTGAAGTAGGAGTTCATGCCAATTTTATTTTAGCTCTGGGGACCTTGAGATTCTTCAAGCAGCTGGGCTTGGTGGCCTTAAATAGGCCTGTCTCCCTACGTGGTTGGAGATGTGCCCGGGTGAGGGCTGAGCCTGAAAAACTCAATCAGAAAACCAGTTTCTCAAAGGGAGGGACGCAGTGTACATCCATTGAATTAGCAGCAGGGCAATGAATGACTCTCACTCGTGTGGATTTGGAAAAGGGACTATATAGCCATCACCTTGCCCCCTGGGTATACAGAACACATCATCCATTCATCTGAAGGGCCTCAGCGTCAAATCCTTAGAGCAAACAGCAAGATCAGGGATGACGGAGCAAGCCTCCAAACGAAGTCATGTCGGTATTCGACACCTCCCTGCCTTGTCGCCACTGTTCTCAGACTCTGGCTGCTTTCCCTGACCCGTCCCCATAATCCAATCCCCTCTCAACAGAGGACCTCAGGGGCCAATCCCCACAAGCACAAGCCGCTGACAAGGTGTCCTAGGAGGACGAAGTACTGACAGGGGAAGACATCTCCAGTGTCCGCAGCTCAGGCTTCGGGCCAGGCCAGGGAAGAGAAGGTTTCCTAGGAGAAGGTGTTAGGCACCACATCTTACCCACCCTTTCTCAGACACCCCCCACAGAAGCCCACTTGATCAGGTCCCCCACCCCAAACACGTGCACAGACCGAGAGGAAGCCAGGGGGCCCCGTCCCTGATTTATGACAGGATGTTTGCGTCCACGTGACAGAATAGTTTTGTTCCACCAAAATGTGATTTTTCCGACGGAATGAAGACATGAGAAATACACCATCCTCATTCCTGAGCAGTGTTCAATATTAATCAGCTTTTCAAAGTTGGCTTTAAAAAACCGAAATGCCCTGAAATGTGGTTCTTCTGTTCTTACAATGGCAGAATGGACAACTCCTACGAAAACAGCAGTAACAAGTTCACTGATTGTTTTTTAAACCCCCCTCCCAATACTGATAACATTTTAGAAGCACTGGGACGTCTTTGTCTTCACTGCACAGCCAATGCTGCCTGGCCTCAGCCGCTAGAATTTGTGTCTTCACTTTTCAAAATGCCAGTCCATGTTAATATGCGTTAAAATACGAGCGATTTTATTACCAAAAATTCAATGGCTGAATTCATTACTGATCAATGTCACCAAAATATATGCTCTCAAAGAATTCAGACAGAGAAAGGGAAGTGGGTAGCATTACTGATAAGTCATTTTTTATGTAAAATTATTTCAAGATAGTTTTTACATCAAACACAATTTCCATAGAA
Source organism: Plecotus auritus (assembly GCF_963455305.1). Lineage (NCBI taxonomy): Eukaryota > Metazoa > Chordata > Mammalia > Chiroptera > Vespertilionidae > Plecotus > Plecotus auritus. The sequence goes on along the minus strand of NC_137772.1, from coordinate 9,837,287 downwards.
CCTTTTAAAAGGCATTGATGCCCATAATACCCTTACTCTTTGATATTAGCTCAAGTGATAACTAAGCATAGAATACATCCATTTCATTTCATAAGTGGACAACATCAGATTTTCATATTCTAAATCCGAGAAAACACGGATGGATTCAAACTGTGAAACCAAACCGTTTTAAAGAATTCTTTTGGTGAAAAAAAAACACACCTCTTTTTTCTAGTAATTCCCACTCAGTGATTTAGAAGATATATGTCAGACACATTTTGCACATGTCAATTTAGAATCCTTTGAAAATTCAACTTGCAAACTGCAATTAATGACTTCTGCTTCTAGATAGCTAAAACTGTAATTTCTTGTTTTTATATAGCTGAATAACACACATGGCACTTTTTTAATATTCTGTGCTATTGTTTAATGTCTGAATGCTAGATGTCTGTGACTGGCCAATTGAAATGTGACTCTGGCTTATAAATGTTAAAATGTTTAAATCCAATTCGTGGATGTTATCATCTTCCATGAATATTCCTTATTGCGAGTTTTTGAAATACTGAGTGATTTAATTTCCATGAGAGTCTCAATAGTCCTATTTACAAGCTTACCAAAGACTTATGTTAATAGTAATATCATAATTATAATAATAGAAATGCTAAAAGCAAAATTAACGTTGTATATCTTCTATAGTTTCACAAAGGTGTGAATTTTGTGTTAAACACTTGCATCTGTCCTGTTTAAGGTTTCAGGCTCTGTATAACTATACTCCTAGGAATGAAGACGAGCTGGAGCTCAGAGAAAGCGACGTCATCGACGTGATGGAAAAATGTGATGATGGATGGTTTGTGGGTACGTGTACCGTTCCTTTCACACACATTTGCCCACGTTTAGCGTGCTTGTGTTTGCTCCCTGCGTAGATGGGTACGGCGGTCAGGCTTTCTCTGAGTTCACAGTGCCTTTGATCTTCCATACATTCATCTGTCATCCCAAGGCAACTGCATTTTTAATATAGGTGAGCACTGACTGCTCCAGGTAGATGCGGTTTCCTGTTAGCTTTATTTCTGGTTCAACGGGGAGAAGAAAATTCCTTTAAAGAGCACCAACCAGGAAAGACTGAGATGTAAGAAGAAAAACAAAAATGTTCCCTCGATGAGTAGTATCAGTACTCTGTTCCGTGGAGAGTGCTAGTTGTCAGCAGTGAGGGTCAGTGTGAGAGAACAAGGTCACTCACCCCCATCTAGGGCTGCTGTCGTCACCCTAAGAGGCCAGGGCTTTCTTAGCCTTCATTTGCGGAGGAAGGAGGGAGACAGACGTTCCATTCTGACCACTGAAAAGACAGTCTCGTTCTTATATCTTGAAAGAAGACTAGACGTCTTCTGGGAGAACATTTGTGGACAAGAGTGTCAGACACCATCCTCCCAGTCTCTGTTTCTTTTTCACCTGACTACCTTCCTCACGTCCCCAAGTGAGTTTCCTGCTTCTGCAAACCCTGCCGGCCTTGCTCAGGTAGGGAAGCCTTGGAACGCAGAGTTCCAGGCCCACACGTATGAACTATTTCATGTTATATCACCCCCTTTCATGTGTTGCAGGAACCTCAAGAAGAACCAAATTCTTTGGTACTTTCCCCGGAAACTATGTCAAGAGGCTGTGAAGCACCGTCCCTCCTGTGTATGCTGCATCTCAGAACCTTGCCCGAAAGACCCCGCAGGCCTCCCGCTCTCATGCCTTATGTTTCCCATAGAAGTCACCACCATCCCCGTCTCCACCTGCCGCCCAACCACCAGCAGAGTAACCGCTGGAGCCTCGGGGAGGCTGGCAGGCCTGTTCCATGTGAAAGTGCATATCCCTGCTTTCTGCTCTAAACTGAAAGTCTGTACATTAGGATCAGAAAGAAAGTCATCATACTTACAAAGGGTGAAATAAATTGAAAAGTGTCTCGAGGAGGCTCCCTGGTCCACTTTGAGGTTGTTCCCCCCACCCTCCTCAGGCAACCAGAAGATGGTTTATTACTAAATACGTGGTGTGCGTGTTCACACTCTTAGCTTGGCAGTCTGTTTTCCTTTCACGAGTTTGCCTAGAGTCCTCGTTTACACGACATGACAACTGTACTTCAGCTATTATTTGCCTGCACTTATACGTATGTTGTAATATGCACAGTGATTACACAAGCTAAAGCAAGAGTAGGAGCGTTCATTTGGATGAGTGTGATTTTTGTTGATTGAATGTGGGTTTTCAAATAGCAGTCTTTCCCTGCGATTCTTTTGTACTTTTTAGAAGTGCAAACAGTAAGTGAGTAAGAGCTTTGGGTAATAATCATGAGAATATAAGAGATTTAGCTAGACTACAAAAAAAGTATTGTGTTGTAAAGTTGCGTTGCTATTTTATATTAAAATGTAATAATCAGCATCATAAACAATGAGCCCTTAGTGCTTATTTATCTGACAAAATTTAAATAAAAGCAGTGTTAGTGAGAGGTGCAAAGAGTTATTCTAACATAGACACTTGAAAGTATCCGTAAGCAATATTCCTAGGTAGGATTTCACTGTGTGTGCACATAGCCATTTGCGATTGTATGAGAACAGGCAATCCATATGATATGTCATACATTTTATGGAATGTAAAAGAATTCCACACATTATTTTATAGAAATAGAAAACTTTAGAAGTATCACATGTATTAAGGCTGGTTTTAGCAAGGATTATGATCAATACAATTATTTTTACTATAATAATTATTTTTTTTCTATGGAACTCAGAATCCTGGCTACATTTGAGGACAGGAATATGTTGAGCCTGATTTTCTGGTGTGTATAAAATACTTCCTCAAAATACATTAGGCACTTTTTAGAGGCAATGTTAACTCATCCAGGTTCTATTTTCTGCCCTGAGGTAGAAATTTACAAAACAATACTGGGACCTGGAAGATTTAATGTGGCAAACAGTGCCTGAATTACACACCCCCTGAGAACTAGCTTTGTATTTCTTATGACTTTGCATAAGAACTATTCATATTTGGATCTTGAGCACCTTATAGAGAAAACTTTTTATGGCATTTCTTCTGTGGACAGTGACTGATCTTTTCACAATGTAAGTAGACTCTAGAATTTTGTACATATGGTTGCTCTTTTTTTTTTTTTTTTTTTTTTTTTTTTTTTGTACAGACTATTTAGTTGTTGAGAAAACAAGGGAATTTCCTAACTTGGTCTTTATCCTTCACTTAAACTAAGCTAAAGATGATCCTTTGTATATCCCACAGATCATAAGCACGCCTCGATAGTGTGATTCTATAAGATAGCATTTATGCAAAAGTTTATGAGCTTAAACGATCTTAGCAGCCAGACTGAAATGTATATAGGTATCCAGTACAGAGGGGTTTCAATAGGAAGAAGGTAAAGAAACACCTTTGAGTAGCCAATCTTGATTACTGTCAAGTTCACAACCAGCTTTATATTTTAAAGGCCTTGGGTTTGAAATTAGGTCAACTGCATGCAGCTTTGCTGATAAATGAATAATTATCTTCCATGCCATTTATGAGAAAAGACTTCAATATCTGTTGCCTGTCATATTTAAGAAAAATTACTGTTTCTACTCTCTGTACCTGATTTTGAACGGAAAAAATATTCCTACTTGGCTTTCAGGTCATTGACTTTGAAGTCTTACAAGCAAAGGTCATTGTGTTTTTCTTGAATAGACATCTAATAAATTTTGCTTGGAAGTATACTTCAGTCTTTCTTCTTGACATTTATCCTTAAGGGAATTGTGTATTTTATCCAATCTGTTAGATAAGCTGAGAGAAAATGCATTTGCTCAGTGTTCTCTAGACATACCAATGGAAGGAAAAATGTATCTGCCTCAGCTCAGAGAAGAAATGTTTCTTTAATCCTCCCCCGAAGATATTTTTTCCATTGATTTTTAGAGTGTGTAAGGGAGGGAGGAGAGGGAGGGAGAGAGAGAGAGACAGAGACAGAGAGAGAGATAGAGAGAGAGAGAGAGAGAGAGAGAGAGAGAGAGAGAGAGAGAGAGATAAAACCCAAGATCCTTCAGTCCACAGACTAACAATATAACCACTGAGCAACACCAACCTGGGTGAGAGAAAATTTTTTAAACCCACCACTGAAGCTTGCTTGCTTAAAACACTTTGGTTAAAAAATTGCTCTTCAGCTAAAACAACACATTAAAATGTTTCTGCCTGATAATCAGCTATTTTTTTCCAAGGAGAACTTAATTACAAGAAGGTGTGAGCACTTTCCCAATTCGACTGTCTTAAAATTCTCCCAATCCTCAGTGCTAAACACACTGCAGATCACACTGTGTGCTTCTAGCTCAACAGCTACGTCCTCTACCTCCTCCCACTCCACCATCCACATACTCTCCCATCACCAACAGCCACCACTCCTCACACCACCTGGCTGTGCCCAGGATGACAAGAAAGGTATGTGTTCCATCCAGTAAAACAGTCTTTCCCCAAGGAAAGCTCACTTTGGTCTTTAAAAGAATACAGTGACCCATGAGGATATAATTTTGGTTACTTACACGTTGTTTTTTTAATATACTTTTATTTACTTCAGAGAGGAAGGGAAAAGGAGAGAGAAACATCAATGATGAGAGAGAATCATTGATCAGCTGCCTCCTGCACGCCCTCCACTGGGGATCGAGCCCACAACCCGGGCATATGCCCTAACTGGGAATCCATTCGCAACCTCCTGGTTCATAGGTGGACGCTCAACCACTGAGCCACACCAGTCGGACGATTGACTTCTGTTAACTGAGCTTGAGTTTGCCCATGAGCTGTGATCATTATGGCTGTGGGCCTGGAGGCTGTGGGCAGTGAGCCCACACAGCAGCTGGTGGTGGCTTTGGGAAGCGATTGGTAACGGTGTCACTTGGAGACAGGCAAGCCCAGCGTGTTCTAGGAACACAGTGTGCTCCCAGGACTCCTCGGTCTACAAAGCCCTAGGGTCTGTATCCCAGCCATTCTCTGCTGGGTGACTCACTAAGTGACAAGGAGCCTTAGCTCACTGCTAAATTCAGCCCCTCCGCAGGTCAGGAAAGTTCCAGCTGAGCTCATGCACATACATATATCTTGACCCAAAAACCTTTCGGTATGAGCCAGACCTCTGCCTAGCAAATCTTCACCTGTTCCTTTGGGGTTTCTTGTTCATCTTTTTTCCTAAAATATGATGGGTGACTCAGTTGTCCCAGCATTTTCCAAAAATAAGTGCCATTTCAAGTAAGCCATTTAAATAAATTACCATTAACAACACCAGTGGGTGGGTGTCAGATCTTACACTGATATTACACAGAAAGCTTGAGAATGGCTTTTTAAAGTATTTTTTAATTACACAAGCAACAGATGCATATTGTCAAAAAATAGAGAATATAAATGAACAAAAAGAAGAGACAATCACTGAGAGTCCCATTTTTAGGGCAAAGATTACACTTGGAAACATATTCCTCTGAAGTATTTTTCTGCACATGCATAGAAGTGTGTGTGTGTCTGTGTGTGCATAATATGCAGGCAAAAGTGGGATCATACTGGACATATTATTGTATAACCTGCATTTACTATTGAGTCAGGACTCTGAAATACAGTGAATAAGTCATGTTTTCAAGTCAATTTGACAACAGGTTTATAAAGGAGTGAGGAAACGTTGAAGTCAATCCCCAGAACTCATGAAAATGCAATTAATTCAAAACCAATAGACAAAAATTACAGAATTATCACTAATAATGTTGCAATCTGAGGAAATGGTAGATGAAGGAAAGAAGAGACAAAGAGAAAAAAGAAAGTATTTATTATCTCCATACCATAAGCCATCACATGCAGTAGGCATTTTTATAGCTACGGAATGGCTAACGGAAGAGAGACATTAAATGGAGAAATATGTGAACCACAGAGCAGTTGGGTGCAACATCCAAACCATCCTGGGGGTTAGCAAAGTGCACAAGTTTTGAGTTCAAACGGACAGAAGAGGGTAACCGGTGAGTAGTTCAGCTTACACCCTTCTCCCCTGCGCACACACACATACATGTAGAGCCATCCCAACAGAAGATGACAGTAATGTAAGAAAAATTCAGTAATGTAAGAAAAAATTCTAGGTCCCTGGGGGTAAAACTATAGTAAGATCTTCTGACTCATTAATTACTCCCAAACTTACATAGACGAGGAAGCCCACCATCAATCCACCCTACAGCACAGGCTCTAGGGAGTGGAGTCCCTCCCTCTGATCTTGCCTTTCTCCGTTGTCTTACATGTCTACGCATCATTCACAGCCTGGGGAGTACCTCTGGTGAGTCTGGAAGGTTCAATAATAAAACACTTTATGGAGCCTTAGGTCATGGAACTACATTTTGTAGAACCTTTAGAATATAAGGCTAGGCACTGAAGCACCATCGCTTTTGGCACATTCCCTGGGCTCATCTTGGTGGCTGAAGCTTTCTGTGTGGATCTATTGAGAAGCTATCCAAAGCTTTTTATGTCTCCATAGGCCCCAGGGATTTCTGGATTATTCTTTTGTTAACCCTCAGGACTCTAGGTCCTCAGGTTTTGCGAGGGCTGCTTCCATGATGGGTACACCATCTATGAGAGACACGGCCCATTTCTCAGTTATAATTGCACAACTTGGCAGGATGACTGAGGGGACATCAAAGAAACAGCCAGGGTACCTGGATCTCTTCAGAAAATGCCTCGGGCCCTCAACTCCTGAGATCTCTAGGTAGCACCTAGTCCACAACATCAGACTATTTGATCCACTTTGTTTCACCAAATGTTCTCAATCACTGGCTTCAAGAAGTCATCTCAAACGCAATCAGAAGAGCCTTCAAAGGAAGTGTCAGCAGTCTGCTAGTTTCCATTCCACAAGGGACAGAGGATGGCACTGAAACATTCAATCAACGGCATTTGTCACTGTGTGTGTATGTGATATACATATACATACACACACACACACACACGTGTGTATATACATATATACACACAACATATGTGTGTGTATATATACACACAGGGTGGGCAAAAGTAGGTTTGGGATGGCTCTACATATATATACACACAACATATGTGTGTGTGTATATATATACACACAGGGTGGGCAAAAGTAGGTTTGCAGTGGTGAGTACGTGAAACACTTTATTTTTGTATTATTCTTAATTAATTATTGTATAATTTTCCATTCAAATAATTGTAAACCCACTTTTGCCGACCCCTGTATATATATCTTTATGGGCACTGTTAAAGTAAGAAAAGATAGATAATGAAAGCTAGTAATATCAGAGTTGTTCATTGGATAATCATGAAATATCATTGTTCTTCTGCAGAATACAAGTATTGATAAGGTCATGATGAGGTATGAGCTCAAAATTTATAGACAATACTTATCCTGGAAAAATCCCTTGGACAGAATGGCTAGGAATCAGTATACCTTTTCTAATGACTCACTCGTTATTCTTAAATCATATCAAGTAAAATTGGTCTCAAAATTAGATTGGCATAAATATTGATTTTGTTAGGTCTGTAATGCAATGCTAACCTGTAGCACCTTTTTGCTGCCATTGCTCAAAGACACTAGCCTATATTTGAACCAGTGACACTGTCTGGTTCTGAAGATGAGCTTTGATACAAGGAATATGATATCAAGACCAAAATTCCATCAAACTTGGCATTCAAGGCATTCTGGCTTCAAGATTCCTGACTGAATGCCACCAACATCTCAACTGGGGGCTGAGCTGTTGAGGCAGCAAGATATGACTCTTAGATAATTTACTGAGTTCACCTTAGTGACTAAATAGCAATACAGGATGTTTAATTAAAATAAGAGAAAACACACATACGCAGACCTTCAGCTATTCAGGACTTGTGTATGTCTCCATAAACCAAATGGGGGATGAGATTTATTTCCTTCTTAATAATAAAGTCCCCTTCAAAGGCTGTTCCTGTACACGCTAACCATTTGTTAGTCTCTCAGAGCTGCTGATAGCATAGGCTTCTACTTAAAATTATTGGCATTTTTCTCCCAACCCCTCAACAAAGAAAAAGAGTGGTTGACAGAAATGAGTTAGAACTAGCAAGCTGACCTTTGACATAATTCCTAGGAAAAACCCTGGGACGATTTGTTCAAAGTATTTATAATATTGTTTTCTCTCCCTCACTCTCTTTCTCTCCTTCTCTCTTCTAATGGAGTAATCTCAAAATGCTCATAACTCTGAGCTAGTGCTATCTAGACCTCCCATGCACCCAACATCTCTCAACACACAGAGTTATGACTTTGGTCAGCTGTCAGATGCCCTGACAACAAGCTTAGCAGACATCTGCCCATGGATTAATGGGCCTGGTATTTCTCTCGTTATCAAAGATAAATGCTAGACAGCTGTATTAAAACCACAGCATACTTCTCGACACTGATCATACATAGATGAGATGATCTATTTTCTAAATGGGGTCATGAATAATCTTCTTACCTCAGGAGACATTTTTCCCTGCAATAAGAGATTTAAAACAAGGACCATGGTGTCAGCTTCAAATCCAAATGTGTCTGTCTAAGCCTCCTTTTTGACGGTGTGTGATAATGACATATTATTTAAGGATCATTCTGGAATTCAGAGTTTATTTTTAAAAAGTATGAAAGAGTGAATGCCTCACTTTGCCAACACAAGTCCTATAAAACAGTATGAAAATCATATTTTCAAGTTCAGACTCGTTTTTTTAGGCTCTGACCTGGTGACAACTTCAGTTAGCTTAGAGCAGTGGTCGGCAAACCGCGGCTCGCGAGCCACATGCGGCTCTTTGGCCCCTTGAGTGTGGCTCTTCCACAAAATGCCACGGCCTGGGCGAGTCTATTTTGAAAAAGTGGCGTTAGAAGAAGTTTAAGTTTAAAAAATTTGGCTCTCAAAAGAAATTTCAATTGTTGTACTGTTGATATTTGGCTCTGTTGACTAATGAGTTTGCCAACCACTGGTGAGGACAGTAAAAAATCCATGTTTATTTGAGTAAATGAGATAAAATATACAAGCAGAATCTAACACATAGTTGGCACTAAATAAAGGCTAGTTCCCTGCCCTTCTTTTCTTTTTTTAGTATATTAGGCTTTTATTACAAAGGATTGGTTTCAGATGTACAACATACTGGTTAAACAATCATATACTTTACAAAATGTTCCCCCTGATATTTCCAGTACCAACCTGGCACCATACATAGTTATTATGATATTATTGACTATATTCCCTATGCCATATTTTATATCCCCCTGACTATTTTGTAAGTACCAATTTATGCTTCTTTTTTTAAAATCTTTATTGTTCAGATTATTACAGATGTTCCTCTTTTTTCCACCCAGTTCCCACCCCACTCCAGGCTTTCCCCCCAACACACACTGACCTCGTCCATAGGTGTAAGCTCTTTGTCCAATCTCTTCCCGCACCCCCCACACCCCCTTCCCCCTTAGAATTGTCAGTCTGCTCCCTTTCCATGCCCCTGATTCTATTACAGTCACCAGTCTGTTCTGTTCATCAGGTTTTTTATTCATTTGATTTTTAGGTTCACCTGTTGATAGATATGTATTTGTTGTCACTTTGTTGTTCATAATTTTTTATCTTTACCTTTTTCTTCTTCTTCCTCTTATTAGAGAATACCCTTCAGCATTTCATATAATACTGGTTTGGTGGTGATGAACTCGTTTAGTTTTTTTCTTGTCTGTGAAGCTCTCTATCTGATCTTCAATTCTAAATGATAGCTTTGCTGGGTAGAGTAATCTTGGTTGTAGGTTTTTCCTGTTCATCACTTTGTATATTTCTTGCCACTCCCTTCTGGCCTGCATAGTTGCTGTTGAGAAATCAGCTGACAGTCGTATGCGTGCTCCCTTGTAGGTAGCTAACCTTTTCTCTTGCTGCTTTTAAAATTCTCTCTTTGTCTTTTGCCCTTGGCATTTTAATTATGATGTGTCTTGGTGTGGTCCTCTTTGGATTCCTCTTGTTTGAGGTTCTCTGCACTTCCTGGACTTATAAGTCTATTTCTTTCACCAGGTAGGGGAAGTTTTCTGTCATTATTTCTTCAAATAGGTTTTTAATATCTTGCTCTCTCTCTTCTTCTGGCACCCCCATAATTTGGATGTTGGTACGTTTGAAGTTGTCCCAGAGGCTCCTTACACTATCTTCATATTTTTGGATTCTTTTTTCTTTTTGTTCTTCCAGTTGGGTGTTTTTTGCTTCTTCGTATTTCAAATCTTTGACTTGATTCTTGGGATCCTCTAGTCTGCTGTTGAATATCTGTATATTATTCTTTATTTCAGTCAGTGTATGCTTAATTTCTGATTGGTCCTTTTTCATAACCTTGAGGGTCTCACAAATTTCTCAGAGGTTTCTAGAAGATTCTTGAGTAACCTTATAACCGTGGTTTTGAACTCTATGTCCAGTATTTTGCTTTCATCCATTTTTTTCGTTTGACTTGTTTCTTTGTCTCCGCATTTTGGCTGCTTCCCTGTGTTTGTTTCTATGTACTGGGTAGCTGCTAAGTCTCCTTGAGTTGATAGAGTAGCCCTGTGTGGTAGGTGTCCTATAGGGCCCCGTGGCTCAGCCTCCCCAGTCACCTGAGGTGGATGCTCTTGGTGCACCCCTTTGTGGGCTGTTTGCAGTCTTATTGTAGTTAACCCTTGATTGCTGTTGGTATCGCTGGGAGGAATTGACCTCCAGGCCAATTGGCTGTGATGACCAGCTGTGTCTACACTGGAAGATCTGTTGCACAGAAGACACCCTTATGGGGCAGGACTTGCTTCAGTGGGGCTTTGATGCTCACTGAGTCTGCCCTTGAGTGTGTCTCTTATGGATGTGAAGAGTTGTAATCTGGATGGTCTCACTCTGACCACTGGGTACACTGGCTCTTGGATCTCCAAGGAGGTGCAAGGTCAGCCACTGTCTGGGGCCACCCAGCAGGAGCTACAGAGACATCTGCAGATTCCTCCTCTTTGTATGGGGTTTAGAAGTGCCCAGATGAGGCCCAGCTGTGAAGCAAGGTCGGCTGCTGCTTCCAGGCCTTGGGCCTTCTTTTGGAAGCTCTGGGGCTCTCTGACCCAGCTGCAGTTTGATAGGTTTTAGACGGAGAAAGGACAGGCCATTCATTCATATGCAAGAGCTGATGCACACAGCTTGGGTGGGGTTGTAAATTAGGTGGGGCAGGGTCTCTGGGAATCACCAGGGAGGAGCAAACAGCAATGGCTGCCAGCAGCCCTGCACCAGAGAGGTCCCCGGGTCTCCATGTCCCACGCCCCCCGTGCAGGAACAATGATCGCTGTGAGCACCTCTGAGAGAAAGCCACCCTTGCGTTCCTGTCCCAATGCCAGACAGTCCAGTTTCTCCCCATATGTGTCTGGATCCCCCAGAGTCTCACCCAGAACTGGAGTTCAGAGCAAGTGGGAGCTTGTATCTCCCTCCCGATGAAAAGAGTAGCACATCCAGGTGCCGGGACTTTCCACGCCTCCGCACCTCTTACCAGTCTCCATGCGCTTTCTTCACCTCTCTAGTTGTGGAACTTCCACTCAGCCAGCTTTCCCGTGGTTCTGGGTGGTCGTTGTTCTGCCTTTTAGTTGTAATTTTGATGTGGTTGTGAGAGGCAGCAAGTATTGGTGTTTACCTATGCTGCCATCTTGGTTCTCCCCCGCTTCTTTTCTTTTTGAAGTTAACATTTTGGCTGATTCCAAGTAACACCAAACATTTGAATTTACTTATTAGATACTCCTCAGGCCGCACTGCCAAATTTCATAGCCTGGGTGTTTAAAGAGGACAATCAGAATATAGCATTTACAAATACATTTAAATCAATATGATGTTTAAAGCAGATATTGTATTATATAAGACAGGTATTGTAATTTTTTATAGTAAGATACTTAGTTCATGAGAAGGAAATGATCTAAAAACAGACCTAGAAGCTAGAACTAGAAAGGGAACAGAGCAGAAAAAGTGCTGCTAGCCATCAGCTATATGGATGGTTCCAACACAGAGATCTAGTCTGGCATAGAGGCTGCAGAAAACCCTAGTAGGATGAAGGGGGGTGGATATACGACTAGACTGGAAGTCTAGAGCCGGGCATTACAGAGCCCCAAACTCTACACTTATGACATCTGTGACATGAGAAGTTACTGGGATGGCCTAGAGTCAAGATCCTCATGCCAAAATGAAGACAATCAACTGAATCTTCAAGATCCTTCTATTTCTAAACTGTCCATGAAATATTTATGGGACATAATTCAGGAAAAACACCAGCAGACGAAGCGGCCACTGGATATGGATCTCAAAGAAACGGAAATTCATTAACTCTGGGTTGGAGGCTGGAACACCTGCATTGGGAGGGGGACGGGGCCAGACCGTGAGCGCAGTCTCCTACATGGGCAGGTGCAGTTCAAGTACAGCACAAAACCCAGGGCATGAAGACACAAATTTTAAAAGATTAAAACAAAATAAACACAGAACTCCCAAGCATATAAATAACTATACAACCCCAGGAGTCAAAAACAGAATAAAATATATTATAATTTTTTACCTAGCAAATTGGCAACCGCACAAAAAGTTGTCTCCATATCATGTTTGTGAGAAGGTACATTGATAGAATTTTTGGATGACAATTTGAGATTCATAACAAAAACTTTAAAATATTGTATATTTATTGATCCAGCAATGTCATTTCTATGTATTTATTCTACATACTTACTCTATATAGTTATCTATACATATTTATTCTGTTTGTTTATTCACCAGAAATAATTATGAATGTGTTCATATATTTAGCTACAAATATGTACTGTCATGTTATTTATGACATCAAATAACTATTAAAAACCTAAATATCTAATAATAGGGGAATGATTAAGTAATTTGTGGCACTTTTTACTATGAAATGCTGTGCATTCATTTAAAAATGCCTCATGGAAAATAAATAAATAAATAAATAAATAAATAAATAAATAAATAAATAAAACAAAAGTGCCTCATGGGCAGCCAGTCAATGATTCTCTTTCATCATTTATGTTTCAATCTCTTCCTCTCTGAAATCAATAAAAATATATTTAAAGAAAATAAACAAATAAATAAAAATGCCTCATGGAAAAATATTTAATGAAATCTAAGCATAAACTATGCATATTTATGTATTATGTACATATATGTGTAAAATTAACTAAATATCAAATCCTGTCTTAATGGAATCCATTCCAAAGACTTAAGCACTCATATTAGGAAAGAATCACTCATCAGGCTAAAAACCACTTGGTCTTTCAGATTAGCCCTCCCTTCTGTGCCTAGGACCGTTCCCAGGTGCAAGGGCAGAAAGAGAATTTAACATCCTCATGGTGGGAAAGATCTGGGGTCTTGGAGTATGTCTTCTACTTCTTCTGGTCTCCAGGGCAAGGCTGTTTGTGCCCTGGGTCTCTCCTGACCTTCAGGACTGAAATCTGAGGTGCTGATCTGATCCCCCTTGGTTTAGGGTCAGGATAATCACTCCCTGGCTGACTCAGCCTCGTGTTAGGTCCTGCAGGCTGCAGACTCCTGAAGGTCTGCCAGGCCCTCCCCCTGCCTCTGGCCCAGCAGTGCCCCAGCCTCTGCTGCAGGATCGCCTTGCATAGCCATCGTGCGCACCAAGTAGATACCTCTCTCCTCATTCTGCATCCCCATTAGAAAAAGAACAGGGGCAGCTGGGAAAGCCACACTCCAGAGGCCCCTTTCTGCCTGACCACAGCATTCCCCAGCTTACGCTGATGTGGCTGAGCTCCAGACTGCTCGTGAAGTAATTTCACCTTAAAGCTTAGGCTCCAGAGAGGAGAGCAAGACACACACACACACACACACACACACACACACCTCCCCGCCCCATGCTCTTCATTCTTTCTCCCCTTCTCCATCTTTCCACCACTTCCCAGGACAGAATCTGGCCCAGGTTTTCTTTTACTTTCATTACACCCTACTCTCTACCTCCTCTTCTAGTGAAGTATACAGGGGTCTCTTCTCTGAACAGAGCCCTCTCTGACCAGTTATTCATTTGATAAAGGAAAGTAGGAAGGCTTTCTCAATAAATAGCTTACAAGACAATAGCTTTCATCATTCTTTTTCTGAATCACAAAATATTAATTTTTAATATTACCTTGGTCTTTCTTTTAGCATTTCTCCTATGAAAATTATATTTAAATAAATACCGAGGGCAGAAGAAGCAAAGAGTATTGACTAAAAAAAGGAAAAAGAAAGTATTTAAAAACTTTATGTAAGAAAAAGAGACAGCCTAACTATATAGACAAAACAGAGAGATACCGGGAGAGAAAGAAGAAGGCTTTAAACTGAGACTTGGAGGACGCTGGAACTTAATGAAGGGAATTAAAAGAAACCAGTGCAAAATATAAAGAAAATTGGAGATATAAGAATTAAAATGTCCTTTGTATTTTTATGTGTAATATGTGATGTTTCTCCACATATTCAAGTTGTTTCAGAGAGAAATAATTATGGTACACACATAATCTTCTTGCCATGGGCATAAAACTTGTGGAAGACCAAGATACACCATCAGAACACCAATGTCCATAGTTCATTTCTATACCATCTTGTTCCACAAAGGATTTCAAGCAGGTGACAGGGACTATTCTCACTCTACAGGAAAAATGAATAGTAAATGATAAAGGAGCTTCAGAAATAAAAAAGATTCTTTTAAAAAGGCACTTCAAGATGTAAATTTCCTAGTTGACACAGACAAAGTAGAATGACAAAACGAATGAAATGTTGGAAATGATACACCTTTGAAAAGGAGATAAACCAAGCTATGGAAGAAATGATGATCTAATCAAAGCAAACACTGAGCGGGGCGGCGGTGGGGGGGGGGGGGGGAGGTGGGGGAAGAGGAGTGGGGAGGGGAGGGGGAAGGACTGGCAGCAAGAAACTTTGGCAAAATCACTCCAGGCTTTCGGAGAAGCAAGATGGAAGTCAAGAAGCCAGCAGCGACCCTGGTCCCAGTGGGGGAGATGATAGTCTGAGTTAGGGTGGCAGCAGTGGGAAGCAAATGAGAGCGGTGACAAAAATAAAATCAGCAAGACTTGGCCACTGACTGGCTTCAGGAAATAAAGGAAATGGTGGAGTCCATGACGACAATGAGCTTTCAAGCCAAGCCAACGGCAGGAATGATAAAAACAGTGGAACAAATGGCCCATTTTCAGTCCTGGCTCTTAAAATGGAATGACGGTAATGTATTTTCCATATACAAGTTTTCTATTATCACAATATAAATAGACTTAAAAGTAAAGAAAGAAAAATTTTGAAATTCAAAAACTTGTATATTTAAAAACTTGTAAATTCAAAAACTTTTGTATGGCATTAAGAAGGACAATAGCAGATGTTTTCAACAAGTACTCTGGTTTAGAAAATAACATTTATCATTTCTTATCTTCAAAGTATGAAAGAAACCAAAGGCAAAATACTGACAACCAAAAGTACTTGAATTTACATGTATCAACTCACATTAACTTTCTACACCTTGTGGATTGCTTTATTTTTTGCATAGTTCTCTAAGTACTTTTTGCTTCAAGTGCGAAGCAAATTGAGTTGAATTCTGATTACCACTTGAGTTTTTTCATGAAATGTATTATTTTGGTAGAAATAGTGTAAAGCTACATGTAGACTGTTATCCAGTACAGTATGAAGCTGGGGTGTTTGGAATATCGATGTTTGGTTAACAGTTATCATACAGAGTGGACTTTACTCTGACTACTACTCAGATGTGTAAAGAAAAGCATAATTTCCTTGTTTTCTTTAACCAATCTAATATTTTTCACTGAGACATAATTCACATACCATATTCCTTCAAAGCGGATAATCGAGTGATTTTCAGTATTTTCACATAGTTGTACAACCATCACCATTATCTAACTCTAGAACACTTTGTTACCCCAAAAAGAAATCTCAGGCCTATTAGCAGTAACTCCCCATTCTCCCTTCCCTCCAGCCCCTGGCTACCTCAATTTCCTTTCTGTCTGGATGGATTTGCCTATTTTAGATATTTCATACAAATGGAATCATACACTATGTAACCAACCAAACTGCCCCAATGAACTCCCACCCCGTTGGGTGGCAGTGAAAAATTACTAGCTCAAATTTAGTAATCAATAACAGCTCAGATGTTTCCAGTTTAAGGCAACTTAATTTTGGCAAAGACTCATTAAGCTTAAAGTATACTCAATAACAGATTGTTCCTTCATCCTTTCCAAGCTCGACTGGGTACAGGGGAAACCTTATGAGTCCTCCTAGCAATGGTGGGAGGGTGGTGGCCTGACAATGCTGGGCTCTGGGTCAGTGCCCTGTAGACAACTGGTCCCAACGGGACGTGTGGCAGGTGCCGGCTTCCCTTGCCGCTGACCCCTGAGCCTGACTCTGCATCTTACCACCCAGATCCCTGCCCAGGGCAGCCTCCTCCTGCCAAGTCCCAGTGTCCACCAGCTCACAGTCCTCCTGGCACTCTGTGTCCGCTCAGAGTGGGCCCTCCTTTCCCCACTGTCCACTGCACCTGCCACGGAGTCCAGCATTTACTAGGCATTCAACAATATTTTTTGAATGGGTGAATAAATCGTTCAAACCTCAGCTAAAATGTTATTTCCTCTGTAAACCTTTCCTCAATAAACCCATCCCTTTGCACCATGCTTGCCCTGCGCTCCCATAACAAGTGTATCTTGCTGCCAGTGCGGCATCTGTGGGCTGCTTATAACCCGATGGGTGTGTGCCATCTCTCCTGAGTTATAAACCCACCTCACCCTCATGCCCAGGTGCAGAGCTGCTCAAGGCTCCCCTCAGATCACAAATGATGCGCTCAATAAATATTAAAAACAATAGAAGGCTTATTATTTCTAATGGACTAGAAAATAATAATATGCACATTTTACTAAATAATCATATGACAAAAACTGGTAAAAATGAAAAGGCAGTCTCCACTCAGCCCCAAACAATTCTAAGTTGCCTCCTGTTTATGGAACTGTAGCTGGTCCCCGTATTTGCTCTTCAAGTTTGTTTTATGTTTCCCCCTCCAGTTTGGGTAAAGTATTGTGTGATCATCGCAGCTAGCAGACGAGAAGCTTCACATTAGAAGATTCTAGCAAACAATGGCGCTGAGTCTGGATCCAGGCAGGCTCACTCAGAACCGGTGCTCGCAGCCGCGGGCTTTGCAGAAGGAATCGGAGGCTGAGAGAGGTGCAACATCTCCGGTCAGGACGGACGGACGGACGGAGAGGCACAGAGTGAGCCTGGTCCTGACGGAAGGACAGGCGGCCTCCCAGTGTTCCGTGGACATGTGCATATCTCAGCTCTCCACCGGGCAGACGTCCCTCCGACAGGAACTCAAATTGTCCTGCAGTGATGACTGTGGACCCCCCGACACCAGGTTTCCTGACGTTTTAGACCTCAGGTTCAGTAAATACAGGCATCGGAGTCAGAGGGGAGCCTGTGGAATGAATGGTGGCACTGAACACAGCAGTTCAGTTTGTATTGTGTGCTGCGTTGGGAAGAAAGTAAATGAAATCTTTTCCTGGTCTAAGCTCCCTGTGTTTCCTCCAAAGTCATTTCAAGATTCTATATACTCATTTCCTTAGAGGAGGAGGTTGGCGGGAGGGGGTCGTGGTGGTGGGGGGGGGGAGGGGGGGGGGAAGAGAGGCAAGCAGCAAGGCCTTCTCCCAGCTAAGTGGGTAAAGACATTTTTTCAGGGCAGTCTCCCCAGAACCAGAAGTGCTGATGGTCAAACAAAAAGATGGGGAACAGCCCTCGCTGGTTTGGCTCAGTGGATAGAGCGTCGGCCTGTGGACTGAAGGGTCCTGAGTTCGATTCCAGTCAAGGGCACATGCCTGGGTCGCAGACTCAATCCCTAGTGGGGGAGTGCAGGAGGCAGCCGGTCAATGATTCTCTCCTATCATTAAAGTTTCAATCTCTCTCTCTCCCTCTCCCTCTCTGAAATCAATAAAAATATATTATTTTTTTTTAAAAAAGATGGGGAACAGAAGTTGAGGCTCTGAGGACCACCGGCGGGCCTCCCAACAGAGGCAGCATCACGCCGTGGGTCACTGGTTCTGAACAAACTGCCTGGATCCGACCGCAGCTCTGCCGTTTACTGTGGATCTGCGGGAAGCTGTTCATGCCCTCCGTTTCCTTGTAAAGTGGGATAAGCCCAGCACCCACCAGCTAGGGCCGTGGTGAGGCCTGAACCGGTGCCCGCCAGCACCCACAGCCACCCCGCCCTCTCTGCTTCCCTTGACTGCAGACCACGTGCTCACCCACTTCCACTGGGCCTCCTCTTCTAACAGCATCATGTCAGGCCTTCTGTGTGACCCCAGCCTACACTCCCCTATACCGTCATTATGAACTAAAGAACCCAGTACCCAATGGTGTAGTGTTAGAAAGACACCTTGGTTTTCTCTTTTCATTGCATAATTCTTTCCTGACTCCAGCCCAGGCAGCACCATCCTGCCCTAAGGCAACAAGGCCAGGGGTAACCACCCCCCGCCCAGTCCCCCAGCCCCAAACAAAGGGGCAGGAGAGGTGAGCATGAGCGACGCACTCCTGGCTTCCCATTATCGGTCTGTGACCCTCCAACCTCTGACTCAAAGGTCAAAGGATCCTGTTCTGAAAATGGACAGAAATCAGGCTGCAGTGTGGCTCCCGTTCAGCCAGAGCGTCTCTGAGAAAGAAAAAGGCTCTGCTATTTCCAACCCTATCGAGTTCTACCGTCCTGGCCGATCTCTGGAAATGAAGGTGTCACTGCAGGCATGAGGCAAACACCTTTGTAAATTATTGCAAGCTACGTGTGGAAGCAGAATGCCAGGCTGCGCTCTCAAAGGCCTCATTGTGAGCGCGCCCGTGCGCAAAGCTGCTAATTGCTGGCCCCCTTCCATCGCCTGCGCACACAGCGCCCCATTCGTCTCTCAGTTGTCACTCGTTGTTAGGGGCCTATAAACAGAGAGGAGGCTTTCTTAGCAACCACTGTGAAAAAGCAGAGCCCTGCCTCCCCCGCTCCTCCCCTCTCCTCCCCAAGCAAACCTGAAAGGAAGGAAAGGAAAAGGAACCTTACAAAGTGACTTGTCAAAGTCAGAATGACCATCCAATATGGGACGTTTCTTTAAAGCCCTTGGCTGCCTTTGGCTTGCGGGGGGAGGTGGGGGGAGAATCTCAAGGCGCCCTGGGAAGCCAGCTGCCAACAGATTAAGAGGCGACTAGAAATGATCTCAGCGCCCTTTGTGGGCGTCTGGTCACACGGTATCTGCAAGATAACCAAGAATACTCCGCTTACGTTATTCGGTTTTCTTCCCTTGGAGAACGCTTTGGGCTTCGTCTGGCTATTTTCAGTCTCTGGTGTCAGATGCCATGGGAAACCATCACAAGGCAGTTCAAGGGTTACACGTGCAGAACAGGTAAAAGTTCTGGCGGCCAGAGGGACCGGGGAAAAAAAAAAAGCAGCAGAGATAAGCACTCAAGGGGGTCTGGGAAGGAGGGGCAGTGGGAAGACAGGCCTTTTGTTGGCAGATGCAGAAGGACCTGGGATGGATGCTACATGTCAGAGAGAGAACGACAGAAAATCATTACATTTGCAAAGAGAGCATGAACCTTGACCTTACAAAGGAACAGTGCAGAAGATCTGTGGGAGTGAGCCTGGCCATTTAAGCTTTCAGGAAGTTTAAAATGTTTCTGGAGTCAAATCAGTTCACTCTTGCCAGCTTGAGAACAGCCCGTTTGGAAAACAGGACTCGTAGGCATGGAAACAGCAGTCAACTTGGTCATGAAAGTCATTCCAGGGTTTACTGGAGAAACTGCGAGAAGCCTCCGAGGGAAGGCAGCTTTGGTGCGATTCTGGGAGGCCAGATGGTTTGAAATCTTAAATGAGCAGAACTAAAATATGCTAAGTGGAAAGAATTAAATGTTTGTGAGTTATGATCCTTCAAGTGCTATCTGTCTGCAAGTATCAGGGTTGCTAATAATCAAAACAATGAACGTGAAAGACACCCAGAAGAAAGTGATTTAAATTCTGTAATTCCATGATGCCCTTGAAGACATAGTAAGAGATTGTTCAGAAAAGAACTCTCATGAATATTGTTTCAAAATGGGGAAAATATTGTGAACAAAAAGCCTTTATTGATTATCAACTTCCACAGCGTCTCATGTTGGTCTTCATTTCACCACCTCATTTCGCCCCTTGGTAGGGGGTATCGCTGCTGCATTACAGATAGGGAACTGAGGCCAGAGGAGCTGAGGTTGGTAGTCAGCAGAGCCAGGCTTATGATCTCAGCCAGGACTCATTCACCCCTTCCCCCAGCCTCCATCCTGCACATGCTGGGACGTAGGTAAGGATGCACTGACATGTCGGGGCATAACAGGTCACTCCTATGGTGCTGGTACCCAAAAAAATGTCATTGCAGGAACAAGCAGAGGTCTTAGTATTTTTAATGTGAAAATGGGAAACTTAGTTGTATATTGTTCCTGTATTTTTAAAAAGCTTCTCCTGGCCCAGCCGGTGAGGCTCAGTGATTGAACACTGACCGATGAACCAGGAGCTCACGATTTGATTCCAGTCAGGGCACAGCCTGGGTCTCGGGCTCCATCCCCAGTGTGGGGCATGCAGGAGGCAGCTGATCAGTGATTCTCTCTCATTATTGATGTTTCTATCTTTCTTCCTCTCCCTTCCTTTGTGAAGTCAATAAAAAAATATTTTTAAAAAGCTCCTTCTGTTTCCTCTCCTCTTCCTTTTTTTCTTTCTCTTTCCTCTTTTGTGCATTCACCTTACCTTGGAGCCCCACGCACTCTTATACACCGTCATCACATCCCGGGGAGCTCTCCTGAGCTCAAGGCTTCCCAGGGTACAAGCTCCATGACCAGATGGCACTTCAGGGACCACTGCACCCACTTCCTCCTGCTCATTCAAGACTTCCAGCCCTTTACCCGGCCCCAGCTGCCTTGTTTGCTGATAACGTAATAGGACAGACTGTAATGGGCAGCATCAAGCTTACAGAGCAAGCTGGAGAATTAGTCAGGGCTGCCACCAACTTCTCATAACCTTTGGTCTCCTGGGATGCCCTGCATTCCTGGCCAGAGTAATGGTGGAGAACGGAAACTGGAGGAAAACGCATACTAGAGGTAAACTGTGTGGTGTGGCTCACCTGGGCTGCCAGGCTTTGAAATCCATAGGCAGTGTTACGATGTGAGGACAGCGATGTGACCATAAGTGATTAGAACTATTGCGGAAATCGCCATATTCCAACCTCCAAACAATGTTTAATCACTTTTTTCCTTTTCCACTCCTCTCAAATTGCAATTTAGAGATTTAAGAAATAAATGTTTTCCTAACATGATACTAAAAGGAGTGTTTTTGTTAACCACAGCTACAGTGGGTTAAAGAGTCTCCTAGTAACTTGAAGAATATGAATCTTCTTTCCTAACATGTTCAACTTAATATGACCTAAGAGAAGAAAGGGGAGGAAGAGCTCCAAAAATTTCTTTAGTCATTAAAAAACAAAAGTTCTCCAGGATTATTTATAATCCACATAATTGTACACATTTGCAACCATTCGTTTATGTGAATTTATACGTTAGGAAAATGTAACATAGACTAACAGTGCCAAGTGTTGGCAAGGGCATGGAGTAACTGGAACTCTCACACACTGCTGGTAGGAATGTAAAGGCACTTAGAAAAACCACTGGGCGGTCTCTTAAAAAGTTAAAAGTTCACCTTGCATAGAATCCACTCCATCCACTTCCAGGTATTCACCCAAAAGAAATGAAGAACATAAACCCTCACAAAACGTTATACATGAATGTTCACAGCTGCATTATTCACAATAACCCCAAACTGAAAGCAACCCAAATATTCACCAACAGGTACAGATAAACAAACTGTGGACTATCCATATGCTAGAATACTACTTAGCATTTTTTAAAAGGTGGAGAGCTGATGTTTTCAACACATAAAGAGGAATGAATGGAATCTGGTAGGGGAGGACTCGACAGCAGAAGCGCTGTTACTGCGAGTCAGTGGCACTGTTCTCAGGATGTGTGAACACTCAGTCATTGTCCTATGGGTCCACTCAAACCCCTCCGTTATCCTCACATAACATCGGGCATGGCAAGAGCTTACACCCTGGACACCACCCATGGAGGGGGCAGGCATCACCTTCCATCAACATATTGATCTGCATTCTAGCCGCTGACATTACTGGATGCTCTCTTTCCCTGTGTATTATTTTACAACCATGAGTTTACAAAGGGGTAGAAGATCTAAAAGAAACAGGATTAGCCCAGCCGGAGTGGCTCCGTGGTTGAGCATCAACCTATGAACCAAGAGGTTACAGTTGGATTCCTGGCCAGGGCACATTCTGAGTTGCAGGCTCTATCCCCAGTAGGGGGAGTGCAGGAGGCAGCCAATCAATGATTCTCTCTCATCATTGATGTTTCTGTCTCTCTCTCCCTCTCCCTTTCTCTCTGAAATCAATAAAAATATATTTAAAAAGAAAAGAAAAGGGATGAGAGGCTTGACCCTTTCTGTTTAAGGGCCAAAGATTTCAAAATAATGCCCGATGAACTAGCATAATTCCACATGAGGCCCGATAACAGGAAAGGACAATAGAGACACTAGCATGTTGACGGAGAAGCTTGTGGAGGAGGGATCCAGACACAACAGCAGGGCCCAAGTGAAATGGGTACTGGTCCCGGGCCAGTGTGCAGCAGAGGCTGGCACCCACTGCTCCAGGCACTCTGTCCCGGGCCATGTGCTGAAAGGCAAATGGCTGCACATGGGGATAGAAAGAGACAGGTGTCACCAAGAGCTGGAAGGCTTGGGACCCAGGGAGTTTGGTTTGCAATGTTCTTGGCTGAGCATGAGCATGAGGGACCACCAGGAGTAGAAAGTCCATTCAGTCCCTTTGGCCACGCACAGGGAGGCAGAGAGGCTAGTGACCCGGGAGACCTGAAGGTGCAGAGCCAGCCTTAATGAGCCAGCGGTACTCACACCCATCTTCCCCGGACCGTGTAGGCCTACCTGTCATGCAAATGCCATCACCTAAGTACCAGAACTATGGGAATAAATAGAAGCAGGTGTCCTCTCCTCATCTGTATCCGGGCTGCCTCCAGGTGGAAAGGAAGAGACCAGGATAAAGCAAAGTGGCAGATGGGTCCTATTGTGTTGAGAGTTTGTGTCTGAGGAAGAGACCCAGACCCCTTGCAAAAACACAACATTAAACAGCTTGACACATGTCCTTCCCCGCGTTCTCCCAATGACAGAGGCGTAGGGCATCTCCGTCCGACTGACTCCTGCAGCACGTTAATGCCACAGGGAAGCAAGGGTCACCAGGAGCCCCACACCGGGGACAGAGGCATGGTCATTTCTGTGATTAGTTCGCGTCAATACTGACTTCCCACGGCATCTTGTCTAAGTGAACATTCACGTGTCAGGTAATTTTCAACATTGCATACTGGCGTGTATGACTTTATTCTTGACAAGTTCATAAGTACAGCCTGTGCTTAGCTCTCCAAGTAGGAAAAAAAAGTATGTACTTTCCAGTTTGGGAGGGAATGCGTACTTTGTACATTTAGTCATATTCATCACGTTTGCTCGGTTTTAAGCTTTTTGCTCACAAACCATAAGAAGAGGTTTAAATAAAATGAAAAGGAAATTTGATTCTATCCATCAATACACTAAAACACAACCAAAATTAGATGCCATAAGGTTACACCATTTCATCACTTATAATTAATATTGTCTGAGCAGGCCCCTTCTGAGAAAATACTTATAAACATTTCATTTCCTCCAAAGAAATTCATCTGGTTTCCCCACAAATTGAAAATTGATATAGTGAGTTAGTGAAAAAAAGAGAAAACCTTCATAGCCTCATTAACTAATTTTAAAATGAAATTTATTATAGAAATACATTCTTCCATCTAAATAGTCAGAAAATGAATTGATTTTTGAAGCTTTCTCCTTTTTTTAAAGAAAAAGTCTGGCTGTAGAGTAACTACACTGTTGAGCCACATAATCACTCTTTTGGTCAAATCAGAATTTAGTGCTAACGTGTAAATCAGGAATAAGTAAAAGAAAGTGTCGGAAGCATCCTTTTTGCTTTTTCACTAGAAATGTTCATTTCTCAGATCGGAAGAGTTACACTGTTTCTCACGTTTCCTCCTTGCATGTGTTAAATAGGGTCTTTTGAGTCACTTGGGCAATATACTATCCAGCAATAAGGGAGACAGGAATTGTGCAGGAACCCACCCAGAATACGGCTCAAGAACTGAAAATTCTGGTGCTGCCCTGGGACTGGGTGTCGCAGGCAGAATTCTAAGATGGCCCCAAGCTTCCTGCCCCCAGGGTACACACCTGCATCACCTTCACCCCTTGAATGTGGAGACAACTGAGTATAGCTCTCCCCTTGATTACCTTGTCACACAACACACCACAGTAGAAGACTGGAATGAGATCCCCCAATGGCCCTGAAAAAGCAAACTGCCATGTGGTAGAGAGAGCCATGTGTTAGGGCAGTGGTCGGCAAACCGCGGCTCACGAGCCACATGCGGCTCTTTGGCCCCTTGAGTGTGGCTCTTCCACAAAAATACCACGGCCTGGGCGAGTCTATTTTGAAGAAGTGGCATTAGAAGAAGTTTAAGTTTAAAAAATTTGGCTCTCAAAAGAAATTTCAATTGTTGTCCTGTTGATATTTGGCTCTGTTGACGAATGAGTTTGCCGACCACTGTGTTAGGGAATGACAGGCAGCATCTATGAGCTGAGGCCCTCAGTCCTACAACCATAAGGAACTGAATTCTGACAATAATCAGTGAGCTTGAAAGAAGACCCTGAGCCTCATCCAACAGCAGCCCCAGCCAACACCTTGACTTCCCAGCCTCGGAGATCCTAAGCAGAGGACCCAGCTAAGCGGTGCCTGGATTCCTGGCCCACAGAAACCGTGAGATAATGTATTTGTGTGTCTTAAGCCACTAAGTTTGTGTTCATTTGTTATTCAGCAATAGAAAACTAATACACTGAGCTACCTTCTTGCCCCTCGGGGATAGAAATGTGACAATTCCTACCATTCTGGAGACAAGCAGTACACATCATCATTCTCTGCCTTTTGACTCCTCATACTCCTCATGGCTCCTCATGGTTCCTTCAAGACCCTCCTGCCTCGAGTCTATGTGTCTTTTCTATTTATGTTCATACTTACAGGTCAATGCCTGTCTCTGTCTCATAGAAGCTGGGAAGACAAAGAAAGATCTCCTTATAAGCACCTTATCTTAGTGACACACCTTCAAAATGTCAACTAATCCTCATAACAACCCTTTGAGACTAGTATCATTAGTATTCTCATTTTTGTAATAAATTAATGAGTTCGGCAACCTAAGTGGGGAAGCCAACCTCAAACCCAAGGCAGCCTTCTCTGTCTTTTTCTTTCCTCCTCTTCTGCACTGCTTTAACTTGAACAGGAGGGTCTCATGAATGCCATACAGGTAGTGAAAACTCTGCCCTAGGACACCGATAATATATATCCTATTCTTTCTTTTTTTTAAATATATTTTATTGATTTTTTACAGAGAAGAAGGGAGAGGGATAGAGAATTAGAAACATCAATGAGAGAGAAACATCGATCAGCTGCCTCCTACACACCTCCCACTGGGGATGTGCCCGCAACCAAGGTACATGCCCTTGACCGGAATCGAACCTGGGACCTTTCAGTCCGCAGGCCGACGCTCTATCCACTGAGCCAAACCGGTTTCGGCTATTCTTTCTTCTTGAGACAAACCAAGGACAAGCCACTAGGGAGCCATCATGAGCTAATTATATTGCTCTTGTTTCCCCTATTGAACCTGAGTCAGGAGGACTTAGGTATAAACATGGGCTGCTCTATGCAAATTAGTTACCTCTGTGAGCTTCAGTTTTCTTCCATCGTGTTGCCATACAGAAGCTCAGTCAATTGTAGCTGGTTGTCATAGTGGTAATGGTTATTTGTCAAGGGTACCTGCCATATCTTATACCTCTAGAGCAGTGGTTCTCAACCTTTCTAATGCCGCGACCCTTTAACACAGTTCCTCATGTTGCGGTGACCCCCAACCATAAAATTATTTTCGTTGCTACTTCATAACTGTAATTTTGCTATTGTTAATGAATCTTATGTAAATATCTGTGTTTTCCAATGGTCTTAGGCAACCCTGCTAGCGATTCTCAACACAGATATTTACATTACGATTCATTAACAGTAGCAAAATCACAGCTATGAAGTAGCAACGAAAAGAATTTTATGGTTGGGGCTCACCACAACATGAGGACCTGTGTTAAAGGGTCACGGCATTAGAAAGGTTGAGAACCACTGCTCTAGAGCTTAACAACAATTAAGCAACTTCTGAATAGGACTCTGATGAACGTGTTACTTAGTTAATTTATAGACTAGTTTGAAAGGATGTCCATACTAGTGGAGAAGTTCCCAGGAATGAATGAATAGGTTCTTTTTTTCTTATGGGAAATAACTTCTCAAGAATTTAAGAGCATTCGGAAGACCTCATAGCGGTAGGCTAGGAATGATTTGCTCAAGGCATATCACAATTCTGCTTTTGGAACTCTCTGAATGGGCCAGATCATCTCCAGCAAGAAATTTCCAGGAAGTTCAACATCATATGAAAACTACATAGAGTCAACCTGCAGAATAAAGAAAAAGAGCATGGACTTCAGGGTTGCATCTGCCTGGATTCAAATCTTGCCTCTGCCATTTACTATCTGGGCTTCTCAGAGTATGTACTTAACTAGCTTGTGTCTTGCTTGCCTCATAAATACAATGGGGATAGTAACGGTGTTTTCTTCCTGGTGTTATGAGAAGTATTAAGTGAGTTAACATATTTACAGCACTTAGAACAGTGGCTGGAATGTGGAAAGCATCAGTGGACTTCAAAGTTTGTAAATTCAACCAAAGTTTATTGAGTCTCTACTACGCATCAGGCACTGTGCTGAGCATTGTGAATACAAAAGGTGAGAAAGGAAGAGGAAAAGAAATTAATGTTTACTGAGTGTCTGAATAAATCACTATGACAGGTGCTTAGCATCCGTTATCTTCATTTTTAATTAGTAACTTTATTAGGTAGATGCTATTGGCCCTATTTTACAAATAAAGAATGTAGGTAACAGATTAACCATATTTCTTAGGGTCACAGAGCTAGTAATTGGTAAAGCAGGGATTCAAGACCAACACTAGGCTCAGTCCTGCATTTGCTATAACTAAGACACAATCCCTTGGTAGAGAATGAGAACCTACAGTGAAGATCTACATGTAAATGACTCAACAGAATACATATGTGAAGAAGAGATATTTGCCTACAGGAGTGAGGACTGCCTTGGGTGGATAAAACCCCTCCAGGGCCTTCGAGGGGAAAGGGAGGGGAGTCAAATACAGATTCAGAGGCACAAAAAAAAGGCCTGAGGTATTGGAGGTTCAGCAAAGAAAATGACCAAAAATGCTCTCTCTGTGAATGAGAACTTGAGAGCCTGGCCGTCTCTCCCCATCGAGCATGTTGCTACTTGCTGCGCTGCCAGTTCCTCGTCTCTGCTGACAAGTCAGCAGTTTCTAATCGTGGCGCCTCACTGCTCGGTGTCATTCCTTTTTCCAGCAGCTCACGTCTAGGTCTGTGTGTGCTGTGTGACGTTGAGTCAGCTACGACTGCCGACGCCTGGCAACCCTACGAATGGGTAATGTCCACTGTGGCCTGTCCTCCACAGCCCAGCTCGGCTCCTGTGGGCTCACGCCTGTGTCTTCTTTCATGGACTCAAGTCATCTCAGAGCTGGTCTTCCTCTGTTCCTGCTGCCTTCTATTTTCCCAGCACGGTTGTCTTTTCCAAAGAGCCCCACTACTCACGATGTGCCCTGTGTGGGACGGCTTCAGTTTTGTCATGGCTCCCTCCCATGATGTTGCAGGCTTAGTTTGCTGTAGGTCTACCGCACACCTGTCTCAGCCTCACCTTTAAGGTATGTCTGCCATCCTCCTTGTTTGTGGCACCCACTGCAGTTTACGTGACAGCATTTACTCTATTCCCTGGGTGATTGGATGGATCTACACGGCTTCCAGGACCTGCTTCTTCAGTTTCATCTGCTTTCGATTTTTTTGTACCAGTTCCATCAGCTTAAGCATACTTATTTTCCCAAGGTGTTTCAGCCCTGATTTTTCAGCCCTGCCTTCATTTTACGCAAAATTAATCCTTCTGCTTTGTTACCAGCTACTTCCTACAGACCGCTCTTAGAGCCGTGATTATGTTATAATGACTGTTCACGTACCTCTTTCCTTTCACATGAATTCCTCAAGTCAAGCATCAGTCCTGTTCGTCTCCAATGTCCAGTCCAGTGCCTAACATAAAGATTTAATAAATAAACAAATGAATGAATGAATGATGACCCAAAGGCCCTTGCCAGACATTTATGAGCCTCCATTAAATGATTCTGCCTAACCTAGCCAACGTTTCCTTTCAATAACCTTAAAAAAATGTTGGCTGGTCTTCTCACCACTCTCCCACCATTCCAGCCATTACCCAAGCTCTCCACTGCCTCTTCCGTTACCTTAAATCCATACAAGATGTTTTTTTCTACCTACATAGTTCTGCTAATGTTTACTAGCCTGCAAAGCTAGATCCTCCCTCTCTTCTCTGCCAAGTAAGATCCAACGTTTCCCTCATGATGTGC
The DNA here is from genome assembly GCF_963455305.1 of Plecotus auritus. NCBI lineage: Eukaryota > Metazoa > Chordata > Mammalia > Chiroptera > Vespertilionidae > Plecotus > Plecotus auritus. The sequence goes on along the minus strand of NC_137772.1, from coordinate 9,808,621 downwards.
AAGACATCCAGGTAGCCTTCCCAGCTGTTTCCCATGCCTACACTTCTTTTTTAAGTATTATCTTTCAATTTTGAAAACTCTAACATTCATTCTACCCAGGTATCACCCCGAAGTTATTTTATACAGCATATCTTGTCTTCTCAACGTCAGGAAATGTCACTTCTTATTTTATTTTTATCTGCCTCTCCACAATGTTAGGCCCATAGAAGTTTATTTTTTTAAATATTTTTTATTGATTTCAGAGAAGGAGAGAGAGAAAGAGAAACATCAATGATGTCAGACAATCATTGATCCACTGTCTCCTGCATGCCCCACACTGGGGATCGAGCCTACAACCTGGGCATGTGCTCTGACCAGGAATCGAACCTCCTAGTTCATAGATCTATGCTCAACCACTGAGCCATGCCGGCCAGACAAAGTTTATCAAACAAACAAATAAGCAAGGAGTTGGTAGGTTCACAGTGGCTATTTAATGGTTAATTTAATATGATACTATCTAAGAATATGTCTGGTAGTGATAATAAGTTACTGTTTCTATTACCAGGATCATTAAGTATGGTATATGGACAGGAAGTTGTTATGAGGACTCGGGCTAACACTTCTCTTGTAAGAGAACTGAGCTGTAACTGACCTTGGCCACGTGTAAGCATTTTCAGGGGATATGATACAACGTGCCCAGGTCCAAGGCTATGCAGTTGTCCCAGCGTTGGATTTTTCTGGCCTGGGAGCACACTCTGTGATCCTCTAGTACACAGGTTCCCGAGTCTGCAGAGTCCATTTGGACTCCGGATCCAGCTCATGGACGTACGCTGTGCCCTTCACTCTGATCCCTGCAGCTCTGGCAGGCAGCACCCCGTTTCCATCCAAACCTCCTCGTCTGGATGAGCAAGTCCATCTTTGCCAGAATAGGCCTCAGACCTAAACCAAGTAGAGCAGCTGTTGGTCAAGGTGGTGTCTGATTCTAACTATCACCATGGAGCTGAGCCACTGGGGAATAAATGGCAACATGGAAAATAATGATGTAACGGCCTTATCCATCTTTTTAAAGGACCTGTCTACTTGGCTCTGACCTGTAGGCCTTCAATAAAACTTGTCCTCATTTATGTTCTTTGTACATATGTGGAAAGAATGTAACAAAATACTTTTACAAACTTTTTTTAATTGGAAATCTTGAAGGAAATTTTAAACATCTTAAACTTGAATAGAAAGAAGACAGAAAGAAGTTCTTTAGAATTAATTCTCCTTCCTCAATTATTGAGGGGTTCCCTCTAGACACCTAAAACTTCAGAACATCAAAATTTAAACTAAATCTCTGACCCAAATCAGTCAAATCTCAATCTCAAATTGTTCTAATCTGGGATAAAAAGAGGGTCACAATTAAAGACAGAAGACCAGGATACTGGCTCTGCCCCCACAATGAATGTAACTTCAAGAGACTTCCCTTGAATTCCTCCCCATTTCTCCTTTACTTCCCCAGGGGAGTCTCTCCATCTGCTTCCCAAGCCATCTTTCATGGTCTGGCTGCTACAACTATTTACACCAAAAATAGAAGTTTATGCCAATGAAACTTGATAAAGTCAAAATCGCCCACACCCAGAGAAGCTGCCATCTCCCTGCCAATGCCCGCAGAAGTCACTGATCGTGATAACAGTTCCCAGGAGAGTGGGCAATATGACCATACCAAATCTGTGATGCCCTCCCAGAGGCAATGATCCTGCTGCTAATGTCTTCCTATGTATGCCCAGTCACCAATGCCCAGCAGCTGCCCACACCCGCACTGAGGGCGTGACTGGCTAAGGAAAATGCTCTCTGAAGCTGCCAGTTTGCTGGCACCTATGTAACTGGCCATATGTTGTGTAAAACACATAGCTATTTTGATAAAATCAGTCTTTCTCATTTGTATAACTTCTTGCCTTAGGGCTTAGAAACACATTGATATGGCTGATCTGGAACGATAACTATTGGGTATAATCCTCTCCTTTTATTTATTTTTTTAAATATATTTTTATTGATTTCAGAGAGGAAGGGAGAGGGAGAGAGAGATAAAAAAAAACATCAATGATGAGAGAGAATCTTTGACTGGCTGCCTCCTGCATGTCCACTACTGGAGATCGAGCACAACCTGTGCATTTGCCCTTGACCTGAATCAAACCTGGGACCCTTCCGTTCACAGGCCGACACTCTATCCACTGAGCCAAACGGGCCAGGGCTACACTCCTCCCCTTTTAAACTAGTCCATGGACTTGTACCAACCTTTGAGTATTTATCCAACCTCTTATTCCCTCTTCCCTTAGGATCAATTTCTTCAGAAAGGGGTTCTTATGTAACTACTCTTCACTTAAATATCCAATTAGTACCATGTAGGCTCACAAATCCTCTACACATGCCCCAATAATTTTGAATTCCAGGGTACGCCTACTGCAAATATCTTTTATTGAGAGCATTTACTTCAAAGACAATGAGAAATGGTCTAATGTTTATTCAGGCCAGCTGGTGGAGAAACCTGTAAGTTCAAAACTCGAGCTGCAGAGGGGGTCAGCTCCATTTTGACCACTTGGTGTTTTTGTTTTCTTTGTTTATGCCCTTAGAATAATTTTATGATCATCTTTTCTTTTTTTTTATCCTCACCTCAGGATATGTTTATTGATTTTAGAGAGAAAGGACGGGGGGAAAGAAGGAGAGAGGGAAACACTGATTGGTTGCCTCCCTTACGTGCCCTGGCCAGGGATCAAACTGCAACCTAGGTATGTGCCCTGACTTGTAATCGAACCTGAAACCTTTTGGTACTGAACAATGCTCCAACCAACTGAGCCATTCAGCCAGGGCCCATGATCTTTGTTAAATAAGTTAAAACCTGTGTTCTAAGTCTGAGAGAGGGTCCATCAAAAACTTAATAGAAGATGGTAGCGATATTTAACATCAATAAAAGAAGTTCCACATTCTTGACAACTCATTTAAAACTGCAGTAATCAATTATATTTGGAAACAGTGTGAGGATCTGAAGATTCTGTAGACAATTCTAAAGAGACCTTTTCTAATGTGAGGCTCCAATGGAAGACCCCTAAGAAGATGCTACTGAGGGCTCTGAGTGCACCAGCTGCCCTACTCTGGCCTCCCATCACAGCTGGATGACCAAGCAATAGTAAAGCTCCTAGACAGACTAATTCTGTGTCTTCTATTTTAAACTGCTTTGTAATATAAAGTCGGACATGCCTGCAATTCTAGGAATGCCTAAGCCTCCGACCAACCTCTCAAGTCAATCACCATGTCATCAACCTTCAAAAAAATATTTAGCTAAAAAGGTATCTTGCTTCTAATGAGGCCCTGTGTTATTTAAAAGTACATTGTAAGCTGGGGGACCTAAATTTAACCCATGAGAGAGACACAATACAGCACAATTAGTTAAGCATGTCTCCACTAAGTAGATGAACATATAGCACGTGAATGGCAGACAATCTTTAAAGTAGCTTCTCTCTGACACCTATAGATGCATTTTTTTTAAATCTTGGCTTCCCTTAAATATCAAGCAGCCAGGTAAATGCACAATGCATCATTTATATTTCATTCGCAGATTAGCATAATGTTCAAACTAATGCTCATATTTTTAGGCATCACAATATCTTGTAAAACACATAATCAACTAACATTTTTTAAGATGTTGGAAACATCTTATAGTATCTTTTAAATCAAAATATCTTTTACAGTTTGCCTTTTAGAACATTTGTAACCTGTGGCAGGTCAATTTGCTAGTTGGAGAAAGGAAGTTAAAGAAATGCAAGTCAAAGAATTCAACTGCCATATCCACAAACAGGCTTCAATCCAGTTCATGCCATCAGACCGCAGCCATGAGTGCAGCCAACCACCAAAAGTATTGAGGTCTCTAGTTATAGAGAAACTGGATGAGAAATTGCAGTCAAAGGCTTCTACACTGAGTCCCTCAGAGAGTTCTGTAGCCACAAGAAGTGTTACATGGTTGGAGAAAAGGTGCCTGGTCAGAAGTATGGACTTTGAGGCTAGAGACCTGGTTTAAGACGGAGCATGGAGGCCTTATGGGCTCAGCTAAGGAGTTTGATATTTATCCTGAATGCTATTGAGAAATTTTAAACAGATAAGGTACATGATTACACTTCTTACTTGAGAAGAGATCAGTTTGGCAGCATTGTGCAGAGTGAACTGGAGGGGAACCAAAGGCCAGGAAAGAAGAGGGGAGACCATGCTAGTCATCCTAGGAGGAACCTGCAGGTGCCTTAACTAAAGGAGTGGACACTGGACAAGAGCTAGTGACATACTGAGGTCATCTAAGGGACTTGGTGAGCAGTCATGTTTGAGGGGGGGATGGGAGGGGAGGAGTGGGAGAGCCTTGAATGACTATCATGGTGGTACTCTTCACTAGAACAGGAGTTGGGGAGAACTAAGCAAAAGATTTGGATATTGGTCAAGTTAAGTTTGAGTTCCTCTGAGAGAAAAGTTTAATAGATGTTTCAATATATGGATCTTGCATCTGGGGGGGGGGGGGAAACATCTAATAATGGGATCTAGATTTGATGGGGGGAGGCAGGCTTTAATTTTTAAGTAGAAAAGCCTTGGGTTTTCATGAAACCCCCAGTGATATTTCAAATATGAGATGAGTCTGGGAATCACTGATATTGAAGAGGCAATTATAGGAGGGGCCTTCTGAAGGGACTATGAGGGGCATTCAGTGACATTTGTCAGAAAATCCAGAAGATTCTGGTATGACAGGATCCAAGGGATGGATGATTTTAACTGACTGCCTAAGCCCACGGCCTTCGCTGAGTTTGGTTTTAATTTGCACCATGACCATCCACGTCTATGTCTAACACTAGTGATTCCATTGTTCAGGGGGAGCAGCAAGTGCATTTTCCTGGCAGATGGCTTTCCTGTAGAGAGAAGACCTTCCCTCCAACCACTGCCACTTGGCCAGCACTTGGAACCTAAAATGCTCATTTCCTGCGCAGTGTCACCAAAAAAGAACTGAACAAAACAGGGCAGAAGGATTTTTCTCCTTCACTCCAGAATGTGTCCCCCACATAAAAGGAGGCTGAGCCCGTTGTGCTAGAAGAGGAATGACATTTTCCATATAATTTAAATATGGACTACACAACGTAATTAGTCATTAGTTATTATCCATATTTTTCATCTGAAGTCAAAGCATGTCTTAAAAAAAGAAAACTGGACACCACTGAAATGACTATATATGGAGCTTGGTCCTTTCTTTCCATAACTGACATGTTGAGTACAGAACACACACGTTTTAGTTGTTAGGAGACCAGCCACGGAGCCCAGTGGGGAAACAGGTGGAAATGCTCAGGGCCGGGCCCAAGTGTCTGCGATAGATTAAACTCTAGCATTTGTGCTTTGCTCCGAACCTTCAGAGTGACTAAACCCAGGCCAGGCATTCAGTCATCCACACTGAGAGCTCCCTGCACACTCCCCCGAGGTTTCCATTCACTCCATTCTCATTTGAAATGTTTTCATAGTAATGATAAATGGACTCCAAGTAAAAAAGCCCCAAACACATGGTCTCTGTTACTGAAGCCCGGGCTCAGATGCATATGGGTTATAACCACACACCCCAGCTCTTCTGCTTGCTCTCTAGTGTCATTAAGAAAGTGGAGGGAGCCCAGTCAGCATGGCTCCGTGGCTGAGCGTGAACCTGTGAACCAGGAGGTCATAGTTCCATTCCCAGTCAGGGCACATGCCTGGGTTGTGGGCTCGATCCCCAGTAGGGGGTGTGCAGGAGGCAGCCAATAGGTGATTCTCTCTCATCATGGATGTTTCTCTCTCTCCCTCTCCCTTCCTCTCTCTGAAATCAATAAAAATATTTTTAAAAAGAAAAAAAGAGAAGGGACATTGAGAGAGACTTGGAGGGCAGTTAACCCTAGCAAGTAAAATTCCAGTGGACTGAAGACAGGGCCTGGGATTTCTTGAGACACATTCAGGCAGGAATTTCTAGGATCCTGACAGCAGCATTAACAGGCTGCGCTGAGTGGGGTCATCTTTGACCTTGTGAGGAGTCCTTTTGCACAGTGGTCCAGGACTCTACCTTAGTCACCAGGGAGACCTACACTCAGTTTGAACAGAGCTGCTGGCTTTTCAATGACTTCAAACCATTGAACTAAACAGTGTGTACAGGTTGTTGAAAGCATGCTGGGGTCCATAAACCCCAGCAAACGCTCATTAAGAGGCAACATGGAAGAGTAGAAGAATCAGGAAGTGACAGAAAGGGGCAGACCAAGGTTTGAATCCAGCTCCGTCTTACCAGGTATAAGATCTCAGATAAATTTATCACTTCCTCACAGTCTCTGTAGCCTAGGATGATAATATCTATCTGACAGGATTGTTTTAAGAACTAGAAATCAGCACATTAAATGCTTAACACAATGTCAGACATATTATGGTAGATCTTCTGATCAAGTTCACGTTCATAGAAACAGGTCATTAGTCTACGAAGACAATCCAGTAAGGATGGGAATATTCCAGGTAAGCTGCTTCAATGGGAAAACATGTTGAAATCTCCCCTACCTGACCAACTCTTCTCTCTCCTCTCCACTCCTTTCCTCCCCCGCCTCCTTCGTCTCTCCTTCCCTCCTCTCTCCTCCCCTCTCCTCTCTCTCTCTGTCCCTGCATTTGCAAATGCACTAGCACCAACATGACAGCCACCAGCAGTAACAGAAGTTGCTAAGAGAGTCCCCTATTTGCTGTTCAGCCCATAATGCCTCAGTTCATGTCTCCAGCATACTAATGATTTCCAGGACTGTTATTAGTTAATTCAGTACAAATAGTGGGAAAATTCAGTGACATTTTGGTGGGGAATACCAAATGAACTTGAGCCGAGCCACCACATCGTCGTCCCAAGGAGTGTGACGACGTGGGAATGAAACAATAAGGTTCCTGCCAGCACTGAGGGCAGACACAAAGCATGGGATTCAGCCTGGCTCATTCCCCAGAAGAGATTTCACAGAGACCCAAATCCTCCAAAGCATGGAAATCACATGGGCTCGGACCAAAGAGGAAGTCAGACACAATGCGTGGAAGGGCCTGAGAGCACTGGCTGGCTGCCCAGGCCCCTGGATAAGCTGGTTTGCACAGCCAAGCCAGCAAGTACATTCAAGTACAGCAACAGCAAGGTGAAGTTGAAGGAGATGAAACTGTAAACAACAGGCATAGCGGCAATTGTCAGGGAAGGTGCTTCTTTGTAGGACTATTGTAGAAGGAAGATTGAGAAAGAAGAATTAGCTTCCCCAAACCAAAAAAATCTCAAGGCCAAAACCTGTTTCTACTGATCAGTAATTACTGACCACCTCCTCAGGGCCCAGCACTGGATGGCAGTTGTGATAGACTCCAAAGAAATACAGTCCCTGTCCTGGGGGAGCCAACTGTCCAGTTGGGAATGCAAAAATAGCTCTCCTGAAAAGTCATCCTTGTAAAATTCATCCTCCCAAAGTTCGGATCCATGCCTGTTGCTTTGTTTAACCCCAGCACCTAACACACTGCCAAGTGCTTGGTTAAATGGAAAATAGCTAAGTTCAAAATCATGATATATTGACTAGAAATAAGAGCTGAGTAAAGAGAAAGTTTAATATAGATACAGGTGGTCAATCATGTCATTCCAGAAAATGTGGAAAGTGGGAAGTAACAGAGAAGAGAGAACATACCAGAAAAGAGCACATACAAAAACATAGTATAAGAAATTATAATCCTACAGGTTGATTTGACTTATTGTTTCTTAATGGGTGGTCCATAGAACACCTACAATAAATTTTGGCCCCAGCAACTGAATTCAAATCTCTTGAGAGTGCAACCCAGGAGTTTGCATTTCTAATAAGCACCCACACTCTTTTAATGCTCATCGAAATTCAGAACCATTGGTTAAGGTAATTGCAGATTCACACAAAGACATACTCTTCCCTTAAAGTCAGGTAGAAAGAAAAAATGGGTAGGGAAGGAAGCAGAGAGGAAGGAAGGAAGGAAGGAAGGAAGGAAGGAAGGAAGGAAGGAAGGAAGGGAGGGAGGGAGGGAGGGAGGGAGGGAGGGAGGGAGGGAGGGAGGGAGGAAAGAAGGAAAGAAGGAAAGAAGAAAAGGGAAAAGAAAAAGAAAAAAATCTTAAGTATAGAAAACAACCTGGGAAGAGAAGTCAGAGCCCACTTGGCAAGCTCTGCAGTGACTGTTATGTGATGAGGAGGCCATGTCCATGGCACATATCAGATGATAAAAAGCCATCAGAGACTTTCATTAGCTCAGCTTGGCTCTATCCTAGGGGCAAAGAAGTGCTACTGTAGGTTCCTACCCAAAAGGACGGAGTATTTCAATCTGGCAGTTGTCTGTGAGGTACAAAGAATGGGAGAGATTTGGGGCAAGTAGGCAATCTCAGAACACTCTTCACTATCCAGAGATAAAGTCACTAAGTTCCTGAAAGAAGCAGGTAGAATTTTAAATGAAGAGAACTAGTCTATTCTGATAGCACATCTCAGCTTCCGGGAACTTCATCCAGAAGGGCCCTGTCCTCTTCATGACCTATACTTCTATCTCGCATGTCAATCCCCTGAAGTTGCTTAATCCACATACTTCTTGGTTCTTTAGCATCTTCTTTATTCTGACTTCAGAAAACATTACTAAGCTTCCATCTTTAAAAAAAAAAAAAAAGTGTTTTCACTTGACCTGCATCCCCCTTAGCTGATCAATCTTCCCTTTCCTTTCATTAATAAATTCCTTGAACAGATTATCTATACATCTATATTCTCCTCTCCTCTCATTATTCTTCACAGCATGGTAGTCTGTTTCGGTTCTCACCGTTCCTTTGACTCTGCTCTGAGACCTGTACCTAATAGGCACTTACTAGTACCATTACAACTTTCACCTCACTTCCCTGGGATAGTTGCTTTCTCTTCTTGAATTTCTCTCCTCATTTGTCTTATGTGCCAGCACTTTCATGGTTTTCTTTGAACATTTTGCAAGAGGAAAACTATTTTATTTTATGGTTTTCTTACTCTCCTGCCTGTGAATGCTGCTGTTTCTCAGAGCTTAATCATTAACCCTTTTTTCTTGTCACCTCACATACCATATTTCCTTTTGCGATTTCATCCTGTATCTGTTACTTTGCTGTCTAATAAATTATCCTAAGATTCAGAAGTTTTTCTGACTATATAATGCACTGATTGAAAGGCCAAAATATGGAGCCAGATGTCTCAGTGATACCCTAGCTCCATTGTACTTGCTCTGTGAACTTAGACAAATTATTTAGCATCTTTGTTAAAATAATGATAATAATAGTACTTGTCTCCCAGAATTATTGTGAAGTTTATGTGAATTAATAAATATAAAATTATTTGAAGTGTGTCTGGCTAAGTGCATGTAATCATTTGCTGCCATCATCATCATTATTATTATTATAATTATTACTACTTCTACTACTACTAGAGGCCCGATGCACAAATTCATGCATGGGTGGGGTCCCTCGGCCTGGCTGGCGATCGGGGCCGTCTCGCCCAGTCCCAATCGGCTGGACCCCAGCAGCAAGCTAACCTACAGGTTGGAGCATCTGCCCCCTGGTAGTCAGTGCACATCATAGTGACTGGTTGAGCAGTCGGCCAACAGTTGACCAATTGGTCGGACAATTAGCATATTATGCTTTTATTATATAGGATTGGTATTTCAAACCCAGCATGACCAAAACTGTTCTTTCCTCTACCTACCATTCCACAATTAAAACAAAAATACCTTTCTGTACTTATATATTTTCTCCTTGTTAATAATTCCACCATTCACATAATACCCAATGAAGACTTTGGGGAGCCTTCCAAATCTCCTAACCTCTCCCTAATCCTCCAAGTAACATCTGTCCCCAGATTGTGTCAATTTACCTTCCTAATGACTCCCATGTCTGCCCACTCTTCTCCATCCCACTGCCCAAATCAACATCTTCCCCTGGATTATTGCAGTACATTCTAACTGGACTCCTTGCTTCCTATCTCCTTCAATTGTGATTCATCCTCCCACCTCCCAGAAAGAAGCCTCTAAAAGGCAAATGATACATGCTGCTTAAAACTCTTCCGCTCCCAATAGGATGAAGTTGGAATGTTAGTGTAACATACCCTGTGATACAGCTTCTGAATGCTATGACCGTTGTCTCCGATCCTCCCCAATGTTTTCTGCCTCCCGCCACTGCACATCCTATACAGCTCTTTCTGCCTTGAATATCCTCCTTCCTGTTTCCATTCCAATTCCCATTCCCTGGAACACTTACTCTTTATGATCCGGCTCTAACATCTCTTCCTCTGGAAACTTTCCCTGACACCTTTACCAGAGGAGTTGATTACACCCTTCATTCCTATTCCGTCACTATACTAGTACCCAATACTGTCCCAGTGCTCATCACATGATGTGATCACATTTCCCATCTCCATCTTCCTTACTTTATGACTGCCTAGAGGACAGAAAGTGGGTCTTACTCATCTTCGCATTCCCCGTGCCTGGCATGTCACGGATGCTCAACACAAGTTTATTGAATGAATTAGTGAATGGAACCACAATACATAGCAACATTTGCTATATAGGAAATTTTAAAAGAGGGAAAATTTATAACCCTAGAAGCCTGGAACAGTAGAAAAATAAACGGAAAGGCACAGAGGCCCTGGCCGAGTAGCCCAGTTGGTTAGAGTGTCATCCCAATACGCTAAGGTTGTGGGTTCCATCCCCCGTCGGGGAACATACAAGAATCAACCAATGAATGCATAGGTAAGTGGAACAGCAAAATCAATGTATGTTTCTTTCTCTCTCTCTCTCTCTCTCTCTCTCTCTCTCTCTCTCAAAATCAGTGACTTAAAAAGAGAGAAAAGGAAAGAAAAGAAGGGAAAGAAAAAGAAAGGCACAGGCTCTAGCTGGTTTGGCTCAGCGAATAGAGCATCGGCCTGTGGAGTAAAGGGTCAGGGTTTGATTCCGGTCAAGGGCACATGCCCGGGTTGTGGGCTTGATCCCCAGGAGGGGGGCGTGCAGGAGGCAGCCAATCAATGATTCTCTCTCTCATTAATGTTTCTATCTCTCTCTCTACTCTCCCTTCCTCTCTGAAATCAATAAAAATATATTTAAAAGAAAGGAAGAAAGGAAGAAAGGAAGAAAGGAAGGAAGGAAGGAAGGAAGGAAGGAAGGAAGGAAGGAAGGAGGGAGGGAGGAAGGAAGGAAGGAAGGAAGGAAGGAAGGAAGGAAGGAAGGAAGGAAGGAAAGAAAGAAAGGCACAGGGGCCAGGAATCAGTTTGGTGTAACGACAATGATGGGTTTGGTTTTGCGCAGGTTGAATTGTATTTGCACCGGCAGACAATTATAGAAAAAGGATCAGAAAATAGAAGAGAATCAAAGGTTAAAATTAAAGATCTGAGAATTAAAATCAGAGAGACGATTTTTTTAACAAACAGAAAGATTTTCCACTTACATCAGAGTAGAATGAAAAATTGACCCTCTTCTAAAAGGAAAAGATTAAAGAACTTTCTAAACATGGTTTAAAAGAATAATTACAAAAGTAATACTTAATGGAATCATAAAGAGTTTGGCATACTCCTTTAAAAAGGAAAGTATTTTTTTAAAGGAGAGACTCATCCAAAAATAACTTCTTAGGACAATACCCACACTAAGAGCAGTACCCTCACCCTGGCTGCAGGGACCACTCAGCCTCAACTCCTAGGTTTCTGTTACCCTTGCCTCCCATGCTCTCTGCAAAGCCTCAAGGACTCATCAGGTATTGTACTGATAGTGTAGAGATACTGCTTACATCCAAATGATGCCAAAAATGGCTGGGAAAAAGGCAAAAAAACAAAAATATATAATTGATTGGTTATATAAGCCAGCTCATGAGGTAAGATATAAGCAATTATAATTACACTAGAGACCCAGTGCACAAAATTCGTGCACGGGTGTGGTCCCTAGGCCTGGCCAGCAATCAGGGCCGATTGCGGCCTTCCAGCTGCCAGCTGGGGCCTTCCTTCCTTCCACGCCACCCCCTGGTGGTCAGTGCACGTCATAGTAAGCAATAGAACTCCTGGTCTCCTGGTCGAACTCCTGAGGGGACACTTTGCATATTAGCCTTTTATACATATCTAGAAGACTATACCAAATAGCTTGTGAGACTTTTTTCTGGATTGACCTTCATGTGTGTGGGGAGAGGGCGGGGGCACACACATATGTACATGTGTACCAAGCAGAGACAGCTAGTGACTGACAGAGAATATGTGCTTTACAATAACATAGCCAGTCCAATAGGCAAAATCAACAAAGTATATTATAAGTGTGTCCCTGATAACCCATCATCAGTGGGAGGCAGGAAACCTCTATTCCCTGGGATTTTTATACACTCCACCTCAGTGGGCACTGTAGGACCCATCCTGGTTTTGTGATTTACACAGTCCCCAGGCTGGTCCATTTTGTTCACAGCTTCCCAAATATCTTTTCTCTTTCTCTCTGAGTCTTCAAACCACTTCCAAACAGATGGCTCGATTAAAAGTCTGTTGCAGCCTGCTCTCCTGGACTGATTACGTCCTAGCATATAGGGCATGACATACAAGACCCTCATTCTGGGTTTTTAAAGCATTTCCTACTTCTCTCCAGCCTCCTTCCCCCGCTCCTTGGGACTCAGAACATGCTGGGTATAACACCAGAAACAACTGATTCCGCGCTGAGACTAGGCACGCCCCTCCCCACACTCTCCTGGCCTCTCTGCCCCACCCCAGGCGGCCGCTGGACAGACCTGGGTTTGGGATCTCAATTCTACTACTTACCAGCTGTGTGATCTCATGCAAGTTACTCAACTTCGAGGAAGTGATTTCCTTATCTAAAAAAAAAAAAAAAGAGAGAGAGAGAGAGAGAGAGATGGGAATAATAACAGCAATCTGATGGATTTGTCAGGATGAAGAAGGGTCATACGCACAAGGCAATCACCGCAGCACCGGGACCACCTGGTGCTCCCGGAAACCCTCCTTCTCTCCTGTGCACATCTTCCGGTTTGGGGTCCTCTGACCAGCACTCCACTCCGCACCCTCCCTCTGCCTGTCCGTCCACACAGGACAGTCTCAACTCCTAGGTTTCCGTTCTGCTCACTTCCCATGTGTCAAAAACATACGTTTGGGGACTGCATTTGAAGGAGGTGACAATTGCTCCAATCAAAATGAAAATATATTTCCAGTCTATTGATTTATGGGCTACTCATATGTATTTTTAGAAGTTTCACTGGATTGGGTACATGATTGCACGACATCGTCACTTTCAGATTTCTTCATTTTAAACAAATAAATGTAGACTCTATCTGAATGCATATTAAGTATGTTATGCACACCCATCAGTACGTATGACTGTGTATGTAACTGAGCATTCAAACTGTGCAGAAGTGGCTCATGTTTGCGGTATTTCACTGTGCGGAGGAATAATTTTCACAGTAAGTGAAAGTACAGTTACTACCTATGATGTAAGTACAGTTACTACCCCTATTTTTTTTAAATATATTTGTACTTGATTTCAAACAGGAAGGGAGAGGGAAAGAGAGATAGGAACATCAATGATGAGAGATTGATCGGCTCCCTTGGGCCGCAAACCAGGCATGTGACCTTGACCGGAATTGAACCCGGGACCCTTCAGTCCCCAGGACAACGCCCTACCCCCTGAGCCAAACTGGCTAGGGCCATTACTACCCCTATTTCACAGTTGAGAAAACTGTGGCTTAAGAATATTCAGGAACTTAGCCAAGGTCACACAGCTAGTGGGCAAATGTTACAGCATTCAAAATTGCAAATAACTCATTGGATCGATGATGCTGTGTTTTACTTTAATGAAAGCACAGAGGCTGTGGTTTAACTGCTTTTAACTTCTAATGAAGCGCCCCGCTGAGCTCCAAGCAGAAAATAAACAGGAGGACAGGTGCGACTTTAAGAGAGTGATGGGAGTTGTAACCCGAAGCCTCCGCCAGCGCCAGCAGCGCCTGCAGATCTGGAGGCTGCACACAGCCGCGCGCGTCCTAAACTCCCCTGGGCCCGGCGTCTCTTTCTTCCAAAGTTGGAGCTCTCCTTGGTGGGAGGGGGCCGGTGACGTCACTCGGGAGCAGGGATAAAGCTCCCGGGCCCCAGCCCCAGCGAGGACACTGCCCAGGGCGCACAGAGGGCTGTCCGGCTCAGGGACTCTTGCCGTGTGCACGGCCACCCCTCGCTGCGCCCCCACCCGAGGAAGGAGACACCAGAAGGCACCATGCCCCAGAACGTGGTCCTTCCTGGCCCTGCGCCCTGGGGCTTCCGACTCTCAGGGGGCATCGACTTCAACCAGCCTCTGATCATCACCAGGGTAGGTGTTCTCCCTTCTTTTGCTGCAAGTCGGGGACCGGTGGAGCGGAGGGTGGCCATCGAGCCTTGGTGCGCTGGGTGGGTCCTCTGCCCGGGACTCGCAGTTGGAGGGGCGGCCGCAACTTGGCAAAGAGAGGTTTGGAGGATGCAGAGCAGCTGAGAGAATGGACCTGTCAGCCCCAGTGGTCTGCCTGCATCCTCTGGGTCGCCAGCAACTTTCCGCCAACATGTTTCCTCTGGGCTCAGAGAGGGCGAGGCTGTGAGGGCGCGTGTCCTCTGCCCGCCACCCTCCACTCTGGTCTCCTTCCAGTCACAATGGGGGACGCAGGAAGGAGAGATGGGGACCCGGGAAGGAGAAAGGACTGACACTGGGGGCCTGTTTCTGGTCTGGAGGAAAACTTAAGCCGGGCGCTGTTCACGGGAGCTACCTGGGTCCGCCAAGTTGGAAACACTCTTATCAGCCCAGACCGGGAAAACATTACTAATCTGTATCCCTAGGTTTCCAGGCGTTTTGAATAAATATTTTCCAAAGCTGGGAACTTGGCTGCGAAATCAGCACCTATAACTGAAACTACAAAGAACACGGTCAGAGAGTTTCGTTTACCTGATGGAAAATCGGCATTCAGCCTAATAACTCTGAAAAGAATGCTTTACTATTAACGTCAAGCTTTTCTTACTCGCTCTTCTTTGCAGTATTGTCTAATCAGAGGGAAAGAAAAAGGAAACTCCGGGGGTTCTGTCCTCTCCATAAACTTCTACTTAGTCTAGATGATTTCTTTCTAACACAAGTATTTGTCTTAAAAGAAAATTATTTCTATCATCACTTATAAACCATAGTAAACCTGATACTTCTATGCTTTGTTGTCCCCTCTTCCTTACTGCTTATACTGCATCTGATAAGTGTATACTTTATAATCGGATTTACTCACATAGATTTTTGAACAAGATCATACCTTTTAAATTCTGTTCTTCTTATGTGTCTGTGAGATTTGGGAACCAATCTCTTTGAAAAATACCTTCAAACATGTATCATACAAAGGCACACCATGGAACATTTCAAGCTTTGTTTTACATTTTTCAAAAACATATAAACACATCGGACATGCGTTTTTGTATGAGACATGAAAACTTAACATACCCCCAAAAATGTCCCTAAGTAAACTAAGCAGAGAACGGTTTGGCGATCTGGGCCAAGCAACGCCTTTTATGGATTTACCAAAGAAAACAGTTTCCATTATCTCTACTAAGAAATATTTTTAAAGTTTCTGACGTATCATTCTCATTTGTTTATGTTAAATGAAATAAGCTTTTGAATTCTAACAAAAGATAAATCATATTTATATCAAACCCTAAAGAAACAATTAAGTGATTTACAAAAGGGAGTATCTTGCTATTGCTATGCAGCACGTCAATATGATTCATCTTGTGCTTGAAAGTCGAGCTGTTGACATTTGGAACAATGTTTATTTAAAGCCGTGCGTACATTCTGGGGTTGGACTGCAGGCGCTCTTTGTAAACATATTTGATATGATGACAATTATTACTTGGGAGGCCAATTCTGGCTTGAATTTTTAACTCATTACTTATGGTATTGATCATTGTGACGGTTGGTTCAGTAGCCGTGCAGCACCATGCATGATTGTTCATTTGACCACGCCTCTTCTCTTCGATTAACTTTACTCAAGGAGGCAGGTAAAGGCAGGTGAAACTAAATTGATCTGTGTTCCAGGGATCCCCCAAACTGTAGGAGATTCATGTTGAATGAATGAAAACACATCTGCATGAACTTTTTCGCCTTAGCAAACACCTAATTGAGACTATTTCCACTGAAACTGTAAGAATACTAAAAATCCTTTGGAAAAAGACTAGAAGATATTGCAAAAAAGTAATGCTCATTGTTGTCCGTAGGTAGTAGGATTATTCTATTACTTTTAGAATCTTTATATTCTGTGGAAAGGAAGTGCTCTCTTCTAAACCCTTTATTTATATCCACAGACTCACTTACATCTCACCATAATTCAATGAGAGCAGGAGTGCTATTATCCCCTTTTACAGATGAGGAGGGGGAGGCCTCAAGAGATTCATCAACCTGCTGAGGACAAGGGGTGGGGCAGCAGTGCTGCCAGGTCTACCGGCCTCCAAGGTCTGCACTCTGAAGTCTACACATGGGAAAAAATCTGCTTACCGTACAGAGATTTCCAATAGGTGTTTTGTGCCATCCAATTCATCACCTGGTTCTGTTGATTCTCTATCTTTAACATCTACCCCTTTTCTTTGTTTCTACCACTGTACCTCTTCAAGATTTCATAACGTCCCACTGAGCTGTTTGTCTCCCTCCCCAATTCACCCTGCGTGTCCTTCCCAGCCATCTTCGGGAGATGCAAGGTTGCTCCTATCTTCCCCATTCTTCCACACCCCTCAGTAGCATCACCAGAGTGTCTATAGATATAAAAGCCTAAGCAACCAGCTGACAGGCCTGCCGGCCAGTAGCTATGACACACACTGACCCCCAGGAGGCAGATGTTCAATGCAGGAGCTGCCGAGCAACAGCAGCTTTGCAGAGTGCCCTCTTACACTCCGGGATCCCTCAGGGGATGTTGGACTGCCGGTTTCGGCCCAATCCCTGCAAGCCAGGCCGAGGGACCCCACTGGTGCACAAATCCGTGCACTGAGCCTCTAGTAGTAAATAAAATGTGCAGTCTTTACACACTCAGGGCTTTCACCCTCTATCCCAACTCGAGTTTCTAACTCCATTTCCTCCCTTTCTGGCCCTCTTCCCCCCTCCCCCCCACTTTCCTCCTCTCACCCACCAATAGGCAGCAGTGCCGTGACTCTGGACTACTCAAGATTTCTCTAACAAATCTTTGCTCCTCTATCATTTTCCTCCAGAATTCTCTTCCCCACTCCACCCCACTGTCCTCTAGGCCTATGGTAACCTAGTCAAATAGCATTTGGCCCCTTTGACTACCATAGCTTCTGACCTATGACCTCTCCTCATATCTCACCTGATACCACAGATGTTTGAGCACATCTGTGTCCCACAAACCACATGGCCCTCAAGGGCAGGAACTTTCAAATCTGGGAGTTACTCAGCACCAAGTACAGTGCTTTGTACATCATATATGTTACAGAATAAATATGACACAATATGAATGATTGACTACACTGCTCACTTTTCAACATAGCTATCACAAATAAGTGCAGATTGTGTCCTCGAAAATATCCCATGATAAAGATGAATGGCAATTATTTTGTTAATTGATTTGTCTATTTTAGATACATATGCAAAGAATTGAGATACTAATGCTTCCACTTAATGCCACAAAAAGTCCCATAAGTCAGATGTATTCCTCAAATCAATTAAATCCATGTTTATCCTCCTACCAGCCACCCCCACCTCCCTCCCTCACACAATACAAGTCCGGACTCAGCCATGCTGCTCGATAATGATCCTCTGCTACACCAGGGCTGGGGCACCAGGTTATCAATGTCACTCTCTCCATCCACTGAAATACACCCCACCATTGCTTACAATCTAATTAATCTGTCAGGTTGATCATTATATCATAAAAAAGAACATCAGAAGTAAGGTATATCAAAGACCAGACATTCTCAAAAAATTGAGCAACTGAAACAACACACACAATTTTTAGGAGAGCAATTTCTAACCAATAGGTGTTCTAGACTTTGTGCAATATAAGTTATGTTGTGGTGTTGAGTTTGGGGGAGTGGGAAGTTTTTGCAGCCACCATATATAACTGGCCTAAGTGTTTCACAGAAGAAAGCTTTGGGCTCAATCTCTAAGTGAGCAGCATCTCCTTTCTTAGCAGGAGGATTCTAAGGAGTCTTTCTTTTTGAAGTGTGTGGACCACCCAGAAGGTGGATCTATTATCACTGCCAAGTTACAGGTCATTTGCTTTCACAAAGGGTCCAATCTGGAATAAAGTGCAAGGTTCGTTTGTGCACATGATAGAGAATTATTGTATACATCTGCTGCCAGCATGTCCTTTCCCACTCAATTCCTCTTCCCCCTCTCCCCTCCTCCCTATTCAGAGCACACCCAAGTTCAAGATCACTGCAACTGAGAATGCTATGTGCACTTGGGTACCAACACAGGCAATGTTAATGCAGTCTTGAGTTTTTTAGGCTTTACCATAGAAATGTGTATTCCTTTAACATAAACTGTATTTGAAATTTGAACTTTTAGAAAGAAATGTGTACAGCTGAATGCAATCCCTTTCCAGGATTCAAGTGTAGCAAGAAAGTTGATGTGATTAAAAATCTATTTAATTTTGTTCTGCCAAAGACATGTCTGCATGGAAGTGCTGGTTCCTATGTGCATAACATTCATCCATCCCATAAATATCTATTAAGTGCAGGATGTGTTGCATGTGGAAGACACTGTGAGGATACCATCGTAACTTAATTGGTTTCTATGCCCTGAGAAGCTCACATATCAGTAGAAGAGAAAGGACATTTGCATAAACCACTGTGATAGAACCTGTCCAGGATTCCATGAATTGAAGCATGACCAAAGAGGTAGGAGGAGTCGGGGAGAGAGAGTACCTTCAGGAGTGGCATGATGGGATAGTGGAGGAGCTTGGGTTGTAAAGATCCATGAGGGAAATTCACATTTTCACTGCATGTGTGACCTTAGCCAGGTTCCTTATACTTTCTGAGCATCAGTTTTCTCGTCTTAAAAGATCATCTTGAGAATTCAGTGAGATTGTAGTTCTCAATAATAATACAAAATCAATAACAATCTATATATATAAAAGACTAAGTGACCAGCCAACCAGCTGGTAGCTATCATGTACAATGACCACCAGGGGCAGACACTCCAACCAGTAGCTATGACACACACTGACCACCAGAGGGCTGACGCTCAACGCAGGAGCTGCTGAGCTGCGGTGACTTGGCAGCTGCGGTTCTTGGGTGACACACCTGGAACTAGAGAGGAGGGAGCCTGATTCTGGGGTGCATCACCCCAAAATCGCCCTCTCGCAATCCGGGACCCCTCAGGGGATGTTGGAGAGCTGGTGTCAGCCCAATCCCTACAGGCCAAGTGCACTGGACCTCTAGTAATTTACACTAATAAAAGAGAAACATGCAAATTGACCATCCCTCCACTATGCCCACCAGCCAATCAGGAGCAAGTATGCAAATTAACCCAACAAATATGGCAGTTAATTTGCATATGCAGGCATGGAGCGAAGACTGAAGACAGCATAGAAGGAAACCAAGCACTGCAGAAGGGAGCAAAGCAGTGAAGAAGGGAGCGAGGCAGCGGACAAGGGAGGGAGTGAAGCAGCAGAGACGGGAGGGAAGTAGCCGAGAAGGGAGCCTCGGCGGGCTTCGCTCCCTTCTCTGCTTCACTCCAGCCACAGGAAGCCCTATTCTTGCAGGAATAGGCCCGACAAAGCCTTATTCTTTCAGGAATCTTCCTGCAACAGGCCTCTAGTATTATAATAGTTCTCAACCCTGGCTGCACATTAGACTCACCCAGATAATTTTTGATAACTTTAGTACATACCCATGCCCAGGTACTACTTACAGAGATCCTAGGTTAAGTGGTATGGGTATGGCTCTAGAGATGTAGACTGTGGATGCTAGAGGGTTTGAATGCCAGGAGAGGCACTGGAGTTTATTTGTAGTCAAGGGAGAACAACCAAATAATGGGGTTTCTCCACATGTTGATCCATGCCCCACCGTAAGCCCATCAGTATACACTTTTCCTGCTCCATAACTATTTCAATCATTTTTATTATCAACATAAAAATCCCATAAGGGCCATATCTTGGACTTCACTTGTGTCTCCCACAGTAAACAGAACATTGCAGATGTTTCATCTCTGTTTTAAATTATTTTTTTTTCCAAACAGACCCAAGTAAGAGGTTGATGTGATAATGAAAATCATCTGAGGCCCTTGTTAAAAACACACATTCCCTAGCCTCTCTGCCAGAGCTTCTGTTCATGATTCCAGACATCCAGAGTGGGTGGGAGCCTATGGTCAGCAAGGACCCCAGGTGGTCCTTCGAGTCAGACAGGTCTGAAAACACGGCGCTCAGGGATTGATGGCAGTACTATCTCCAATGGTCTCTCCAATGCTTTTGACATCGGAGGCCCTACTGACCTGGATAATAAATAATCCATTGAAAACTCTTTACCTCATTTTAGCTCTCTTTTCTCCTAATTTGGGAAAACATGTTAGTAATAATATAAAATAATAATATCAAGTAATGCATGGGAATAATCTATTCTTGTGATTAAACATATAGTTTAACTTACTAAATAACCAGACCAACATAGTGGTCATTTTCTGATCACTAGACCAACTGAACTTGAGAACTTGGAAGAAGTGAAGAACAGTGTTTTCTCCTTCTGTCTCACCCCTCTCTCTACATACTTTTTTCTTTCTTACCGACTCTCTCCTTGGAGATCCCAGGACATCCGGGTTGAAGTAGGCTCTAGCCATCACTACCAACCATCTTTCCTGTTGACCTCTGAAACATCTGGTGACAGAGCTGTGTACAGCTGCTCCTAACTTTAGTGAAGAAGCCACGGGGTTACTTAGACACTTCTCTGAAAATAGGGGCAGGCTTCCTTTCCCACCCTGTCTTAGAGCTGTTGCAGTGGCCAGATTTGTTAGAAAGAGCTTTGCAAATGTAATATTTGGGGTAAATATAAAATAGTGTTATTAATGTCCATATCAACGCTGTTCATAACATTTAGAATATTCAATATCTAAGTTTAGCACACCAGATGTCTGTTTAAAATTTATATAAACAGATACACACACAACTCACCCTTCCACTCATTCGTCCTAATCAAAGCTAAAAGTTAGCCTTTTCTAAAGTGAGAGTGAGTGTTATATCACTCAGATCTATCTGATTATATTAGAAAAGCCCGGTGAGGCTTTAAAAGCATATACATTAAGCCATGTTTTCTCATGCTTTGACTCAAAGAAAAGCATTCTGATTTTAGAATTTTAAAAATTAGGTAGTAATGATTTTTAATGAACTCTAGCTAGAGAAAATTGAAAGTTTAAGATTATTTTTATTCCTACAAGTCATATCAGGGCTGGAAACGTGTTATTCTTCTAACAGTTCTGGGTTTGGGAGAATTTCTAAATGGAAAACATCTATAAAATGCCCCCCAGAGACTGAGATGTAACCATCCCCAATTGCCTTCACCCGGATCCCATCAACTATCCTTAATGGAAAGTGACCATGATCACTACAGCATCATGATCACAGAAATAGAGTGAGTACAAGAAGCATCTCAGTGATGAAACTGAAGATCGAGGGCACATGAGAATTTATTATTTTAGCAATTTTGCTTAGTGAGATGAGTCTTGGATCTCCCTTAGAGCCACAAAGTGAAATAGAGTTAATAGGCAAACTAAAAAAATACAGGGTGGGGCGGGAATGGGTTAATGACTGAGCCTCAAGTAAAACATTAGAAACAGTCTAGTTTATTTCTGGAGCAGTTTCAGATTTAAGTCAAGTTCTATGTATGTATTATTCTGCTCTAAATAGTGGAAACTTGCAAATGTAACAATGATAGGTTGACATGAATGGCACTAATCTTCAGGCATAAAAGAAAAAGAAACCAAGTATTACAGGTGTCCCCCTTTTTTCCCCATTGACCCCCTCCACCCTGCACCCACTCCTCCCAGGCCTTCGCCACACTATAATCTGTGTCCATGGGCTATGCATATATAAATATAAGTTCCCCAGTTAATCTCTCCCCACCACACCTCACCCCCACCTTCCCTCTGAGATTCGGGGGTCGGCTCCATGCTTCTGTGTCTCTGGATCTACTTGTTCATCCGTTTATGTTGTTCGGTAGATTCCACAGGAGTGAGATCACGTGATACCTATCTTTCTCTGACTGGTTTATTTCACTTAGCATAATAAAATGTTGCATCTTGTTAGTTGTTTTCTATTTGTCCCATCTGTTCTCCATTCATGAAGAAGAGACTGGATGGATATAAACTTCCCCTGTGTCTGCAGTTCCCGGGGATTCTAGACTCTCAATACCAACTCACACTCGGCCTTTAACAATGTGTTCCTGATTTTACTTGACTTCTTCTTAACAGCTAGTGTGGTGGCCCCATCTTCCTCCTTGCTCTGATTCAGGGTAGCCCACGCTTACAGTGTGTCTTTCCTTGGAGGCACTTGTCTTTCCTAAAATTGCAGGCTAATTGGTTGCCCTTCAACTTCAGCTCTCTGAAGAGTTCATAAAAGTTACCATTGGGTTTATTATGTGGATTATTTATATTAACTCTAAAGTGATCCTCTTTCAATTTCCACATCCTAAGTAACCCCTGAGTGAATCCTAGCTTACAGGGATGCTAAAGCAGTTTCAATTCAAATATAAAATCCCCTAAATTCAGTGAAGTTCTATTCCCAAATAGTTTGGGCTGACAAAAGAAACCTAAAAGAAAAAAATATTGTTTTGTTTAAAGCAAAGAAAATATGATTCAAACAGGGAGATAGGAAGGTGTTTTACAAAGAATAAGACGTGTCATGATGAATGAAATGTGGTTTGTAAGAAACAAAATTATTTCCCATGTTGGGAAAAGAGAGCTAACACAATTGATCAATTAAGAGTTACTGTAAGTTAGAGTTAGGATTGCCTACCCAGTAAAACATTGAAAGTGTTACCAAGCTGAAATACAGACGTCAGGCACAAAACTCAAGATACCTGCACGATGCTGATTTTTTTTAAAGCGGTGCCATGATTTCTTCCAGATCACTCCAGGGAGCAAGGCAGCAGCTGCCAACCTGTGTCCTGGAGATGTCATCCTGGCTATCGACGGCTTCGGGACAGAGTCCATGACTCACGCTGATGCACAGGACAGGATTAAAGCGGCGGCACACCAGCTGTGTCTCAAAATTGACAGGTGCTCTTTAACTGATGGCGCTAAAATGTGATCTGTTTGGCAGGAGAGCCTACACCAAAACGATAATGATGTCATCCTCCCTGTGAGAAGGGTGTCACTTCTCAAAAGTTTGACTGGCTTTTTCATAGGTCAGCCCTTTGGCCTGCTGTTCCCTGACATCAGTCAATCTAGTCGCTGTTAACAAAACCATTTCTAAAAGGAATTCTCCAGAATGTCAGAATAGTGAAAGAGGCTAATGGAATTCTTTTCCTGGACTGATCCAGTTAATGGACAATGAAAAAAGAACCATAAAAGGTATTGGCCAGGGGAACACTACACAGCATGGCCAGTTGCCCTGCTGTTCTAAATGTGGTTGAAAATGGAATTCAAAGATTCTCCTAAAAGAATCTCTTGGCTTGACAAAATATGGTCATGTGAAAAATTGGTTGCTGATATGCTGCAGGCCATTGGCTGTTTTGTACAGAATTCAGCCCAGAAGAGTCTCACAAGGTGTGAAAGTGTGTGCGCATGAGTGTACTAGATAATGAAACATTTCTGACCAAAAACAGTATTAGGTCATTGACCTGATATGAGACAACTGTGGGAATAATGTTTTGTGACTGTGGTTGTTAGCGTGTTTATCCTGCTGCTGTTGGATTCACCGTCTCCCCTGCTGGTACAGAAGGCGCACAGTTGATCTGCCATTTGATGGGGTGAAACTGATGCTTTCCCTGTCTGTGCATAACCTGTGTAGCTGCCAAGCACACCATCCCAAACAGGTCCATAAAAAGGATTGGACAAAGCGCAGATCCTTGGTGCCAACAGCAAATCCACCTGGCCAGTCACTCCCTGTCTCCTTTGGTGGCCTGGGTAGGCTAGCAGGGAGCTAGAGGAGACCTGGGAGCTTGCCCTGGGTCATGTACAGGAGGTCCCTGCAGAATGTCCCTCCTATACTGTTTTCCACATGCACTGGACACCTACTTTCTCCAGAAATTATACAATGCCTTTGCCTCGGTCAGTTTGGGTCACTGTAACAGAAATACCACGGAATGACTCAGTGGCTTAAGCACTTATTTCTCATGGTTCCGGAGGCTGCGAGTCTGAGATAAGGGTGCCAGGTTCTCCATGAGAGGCCTCTTCCTGGCTGTCCTAGAAGCCTTCCCAAGTACACACACACACAGAGAGATTTTGTGTCTCTCCCTCTTTTTAGAAGGGCATTAATTCCACCGTATTCATAAACTAATCTAACCCTAATTTCCCTCCAAAGGCCCCAACTCCAATTACCATCACATTGGGGATTAGGGTTTCAACATATGATTTGGGGGCTGGAGGGAGGGATGGGGCAGTTTACAAACAGTCCATAGCAGCCCATCTTGATCCATTCAAGTTTCCCCCAAAGTACACTCAATATGTAAGACTAATTAGATGGGAGAATGCAGAATAGTGAACAAGGAATATTGCTTTTGCTGAAATTATCAAGGGATAATAGTATTTTCACAAATGTCATAGGAAACTGAAGGATGCTAAAGCTGGAGGTATATTAGAATTTGGAGTTTACGAATTTATTTTATTCACAGGGCGGAAACTCGCTTATGGTCTCCACAGGTATCTGAAGATGGGAAGGCTCATCCTTTCAAAATCAACTTAGAATCAGAACCACAGGTATGACTGTTAGAGTGAATGATATTCACTTGACACCTCCTTTTAAATGATGTGGGTAACTTCCAAGAGGAAGAAGTGGCAGATATCAAAAACTGGGATAAGTCCCCTAATGAAGCAGTTGTCTGCCTTTATTCTCTGAGATTAATTTAGACTACCCATGTTTTCTTACTTCAAGAAAACAAAGATGGATGCCCAGGCGAACATCTTGTCAAAAGACAAACATGTTCTCAGCAGGAAAAATTTGCCTATATTTACACACACTCCACTTCTTTTTTTTTTTCATTCTTATGATGGATTTCTGCCAAATGACCAGGAGCTAATCCAAGAAGTTTAAGATGTTAAAACAAAGCAAAAATGGGATGGGCAACCATTTGCAACAAGTATCTCTATTCTGTTATTGGGAACTTCAATCCTTCAAGGTCTTCACCCACATCTTATTTTATATCCTTCTTTAATTCTCAATTCTGGCATTCTGTGATTAAGTTTACTCTAGGAAAAGTCTTGCATTATGTAATCATGGTGATATTCTGCTCATGCAGTTGAATTACAAAGACAAAGGACTTTCCCTTGAGGCAACTCTATCAATTGAGCAATTCATTTAATAATCTGATGCTTATCTGACCATGTCTACTCTCAAAGGCCCCAAAAATCTGAAAGTAAACCAACTCTCAATTGTGCTGTATGGAAAATATAATTAAGAAAAGGATTTTAGAACCTCTACTGAGAAGCCCCCCAAATTTAGAGAGACAGATATATAAATTCAATATCCCTTCTAAAACAAGTATTCCTACTAAACTGAGTAGACATTCCAAGATGTAGTTCTCCTAGGTAGATAATGAAAATGCACTCCAGGCATCTTTGTCATTGATGCTTCAGCACTGTTTCCCTTCAGGATCCCCAAGGATCCTCAACTCCGGCGTTTGCCCTGCAGGTTCCCCACTTGTCTCCGCCAGCCTCCATTTGTTGCTACATGCAGAGTAGCATAGGTACATGGATCTCACAGGGTTTCTCGAAGATGTGAGTAAAATAAAGTAAAATTTGAGTAAGTAAAGTAAAATAAGTTGGCACATCGAATTGTTCGTAGAGATGTTGAGTTAAGTGGGAGCTCTTGTCATTATCGGTACAGCAGCCCCTCCCACCAGGCAGTGATCAGAAGGCCCCCTGGCCAATTCTCCCCAGTGAGACAGGAAGCTGCCACTGTGACAGGGCTGCCTGGAGACACGATGCCTTCCTCTTCATTGTCACAGATTCCTTCAGATTCAAACATGAAAGGAATGGGAGGGTCTAAAGATAAGCTGCGTTTTCTAACATTGCCCAGGACCAATCCTGGGAACCAATCCCCAGCACAGTGCTCTTGACCACCTCCATCCCACCCCACCCCAAACCCTCCCTGCTGCAGGTAAAAGTGACTGTGCAAGGCGAGGGGGACACTTAGGTCAGATGAGGGTAAGCGAGCAAACAATGGGTAAGACAGGCAATAAATGGGGTGGGAAGAGATCTGAATGCTCCCAGGTGGGTTGGTGAGTAATAATACCACTAATCAATTGCTATATTTGATAGAAAAAAAAAAGCTGGAAGAAGAAAAAACGGAGTTCTTGATGCAGAGCTGTCACTCGTAGATAGCCAAGCCCACTGGCTTCTTCCCGCCCTATCAATTCATCACTTAGAGGCAACACAGTAGAAAAAGAGATCATGTGGTGCTTTAAAAAAACAAACCAAAAAAAGGAAATTTGAGGCTCAGACACATGCATTTCCTGACCCCGATCTCATTATCACCAGAACAAACTGGGTAGAATTCTGAATTGCCTCTTCCACATATAGCACACATCCATAATTGTACTGCACCCTTTTGCAAATTATTTTTTCCTTCAAAATCTCTCCTGATTTTTTAAACCCAAGTTCATCAACATGAGATGACAAGATAGGGGGCCAATTAGACAAATTTGACCCAATTCCCAGAGCCCCAGTGATCCCTGATCAGGTCACAGCGCCCCCTCTGGTGTGTGGGTGACTGACTCAGCAACTACTGTAGTTACTAAGTTCAGGGGGAGCTTCTGCTAATGGGAGCATGTGATTTGCAAACATCTCTCTCCAGAATGGAATTTAAGGGCAATTGCCTGAGTTTTAGTGCTAGAAGAGGTCCCTTTTGTAAACTATGAGCATTAATTTATGACTATGATTATAATTTATGACTCGGCTATTCCAAGAACTGAATTTTAAACCATAACCCTAATTTGAAATACTCTGCCCTCTCAGCAATCATGGGTTAGCCCACGTGTCCTGCATTTTTGGGGTTAGACAATACGGACATTTATGATACTATGCATGGGGGAAAGATGGAGAAGGAAGTAGGGTTTTAAAAAGAAAGGTGAAGATTGGGTTAAGGGCTCAGAAGCCGGTCAGATGGAGCCTCTGAACATTCCTTTACTTTGAGTCATGAGTACTTCTTACTGATACCCTCTCCAAGAGGCCTGTGTGTGAAGGGCTCTGAGATAAGAACCACTTGGGTTCCTTTCCTAATGGACCAGCGGATTTCTCCTCCTGACATCCTCAGGCCAGGTTTCTGCGAGACCAGCACTTTGGGACAGACATTCCCTACACAAGACAGCTCACTTCTTTAGCCTCTGCTATCTGAAATCCCACCGCATACACTAGAACAGAACCCAGTGATAAAGCCAAGCAGTGCGCGCCACTTGTAGAATGAGGCTGGAGAAAGCTAAACGGAGGTTATGTTTATATTCTTCTTTTTTATTTTTTAATTAACACAATGCTATGCAAAGAGTTGCCTTCCCTACACCCACCCTCACAGCCCAAATGAGAACTCGGCAAACTTCCGGACAACAGAGGTGTGTTAGTCTGAGAAACAAATGCCATTAACACAGCGTGCTTCAAGATGCCACACAGGTGAGCAGTAAAATGCCTCTGAGCAATACACAATGTGGGTTCTTGTTCCTCAGTCCCAGTCAAGCATTTATTGTAAGTTATGTGGCCTTTGCTATTGGAATAAAATACTCTTTTTCATTTTAAAAGTAACATATGTTTGTTGGAGGAAAACCCACGGCTATACAGTATATCCTAGATCCAAGCACAGGCACAAATAATATATTTTGTGTATTTATTTCCAGTTTTTTCCCCCTGTGCATAGGGTTAGGCTTTAGAGACGTTTTCGTACACAATTATAGTAATAATTGATACAAACATTTAATATATCGGGGTGTTTTTTTTCATTTTTCTATGCCATTATGAAATAGTTAAATTTTGTTTTTATGAATTTAGACTTGAAACTTTAGAGGTTATTTAGATTAACCCAAGCCATGGCATAAATACCTTTCATTCAACCCTGAGCCTGGCCTATGAGCACAGGCACGCATTTTTCTATATAAAACATTGTTCTACACTAAAGGCAGGCTAAAAACATCGTTCTGAATCTAGACTAAGAGCATTCTAGACTAATGACGTAGAGTTCTACGTCATTCTCCAAAGCCTACATTCTCAAACAAAACATTACCCTCATGTTTGTTTAATGTGAGTTGAACAACTCAACATGATGATGTAGCTTTCACAAGACAGAAGAGATGCTTTCCCGAAACAAAAATGGATCTTTTCTAAATGAGAAGAAGGCTGTTTCCACTTCCATAAAAAGGACTGAATCCTTGTCATAGAAGATTTGATGATGAGGATGCACTACATGTACTGTTAAGTGGGTTAAGGGTTGGAGTTCTTTCTATGTTCATAAAATAACCTTGTTCTACAATATTTTGGTAACTGATGGCAGCCTACACAAAGCAAGTTTTCACAGTCCCCATGTCCTCAAATTCTTCCCCAGTGAGAAATGGGAAAAACAGGAAACTTTCTGCAGTAATTTATGATTAGTGCAGAAAGTAATCATAGGGTGACTTTATTTTTCATTTGTGAGATGAGGATGAGGCAGGGGAAGTGAGTGTTCATAAATTTCAGGCATAAAATATAATCATTTAGTCAGTGTGGCTTGATCAAATGTATGATCCCTTGATATCATCTTTCCCTTATTCGCCCACCATTTTTCCTTGTAAATTATATGTATATTGCACACGTGTTGTTGGTTGGAGTTGACAACTGCCTCAGTTCTCAGACTCAATCTTCACCTGTGACAACTTCTCCAAGTGAGAAACTGAGAGGAAAACTGTCTCTGAGTGCTGTCATTGCTGATGCTGTCATTGCTGATGCTGCCACTGCTGAGGTCACTCGGGGACTTGGGAGACGGGTGTCAAGAGCTGCTTTCTCCCAGTGTCAGCAGATCTCTGCTTTTACAGACAGCCCTAGCATCTCATTAACTCAAAATATCATTCCTTAATGTAAGCTCCTAACGTTTAAAAATAATACTTAAAAATTTAATTAACTGCAATGGTCATTTATGGACTGCCTAAGAGATAAGAATCACTTGGATGCTTTTGTCTGGGTAGAATAAACATGAGAGCTGGACTCAATTAACTGCTATATAAAGTTTTTACCAGTATTTTCCATTACTAATGGTTTTCCACTATAAAATTAAAAGGAAATTAAAGTGGAATAGCCGACTTCCAATTGGGTTGGTCTCTCCATCCTGTTTGGCCACCAACGGCGATGTGAGAGGGACGGAAGGCGGCCTCCGTGCCGTCTTACATTTGTTGTTTACCTTTGGCGGACACATTTCATGGTGCTGCTTTTGGGATGACTCTAGCAACCCATGAGCTAATGCTTTGCAAAGCCTAAATATGGATGTTTGAAGCCTGTATTAGAAAAACTTCTTTTTATGATCTGACTAAAAATAAAGGCATTATTTTTTCCTAACAAATTACACATCTGTGACTTTTGCAACATATAACCAAAACTGAACATGGCAAAGGAAGGCGTGGAGCTGATTAACCTGTGTGCTGCTATTTGGATGCACCACTAGAGATTGCTAGTGCACAAACCTTTTCAGAAAGTTTCCTCCCTTAAAAGACAATCGACATCCATGTTTATTTACCAGTTTAAGACTATAAGATAAAATAATGGCCGAATATGTTTCCTATAAAGCCATCAGATGATGTTAACTAGTTTTTATAAATTCAATTATATTTAGCAATATTTAGAGCATACCCTACTTTGTGTTTTTTTTTTAAAAGCTAAGTTCCAAATAGCGTGAGCCCTTCAGTCCTGCCCAATTCACTCTTTTAATTAGCCTGAGAAATTTATAATCCACCCAAAACTAAATTAGGCAATTAAGCAATTAGCCTTCTGTCTTCTTTCATATTGAAAAGAGTAACAAAGGCTTGAATCATGGCCACTGTCATTACTTAAAATTATTTCCAGTTCATAATTTCATGACATAGTAATGGCTAATCAAAATGGTTAATCATAAAACACAGCCCTAAAAAAGGGAGATAGTCTCTTTTCTAATTAAAAAAAAAAAAAAAAAGAAAAAGCTATCCCACAACTTACTCATCTGTAATGACAAGAAGGAAAAAAATGACATGAATAAGAATATTATAAGATCTTTTTATTTTTTAATAAAATGTCTCTTTCTGGTAACATTCCAAATAATCATAAATGTTTGTGTTACTTGAAATTTGTGTGAAACACTGGTGACACATTCGCAAAAACAAATGAAGCTGATGTGAATGTGTGAGTGAAAATACTGCTGCAAAGACTTATCTTACTAAGTACGCCAAATGAAAAGATTTGGAAAGAGAATCAGCTCGTGTGGATTGTAGTGTTCACTTTTGGTTTTCTTCTGTGGCTTAGAAAATAATTGTAATAACTTTATGACATTATAGATCTACATAAAAATTAGAAAACATGGTTCTGACATTAACATAATGATACAGAGTTTCAGATCATGCGGGCATATTTCCAATTCAGAGTTTAGGACCCTTTTCCCTGAATAATAAAGTGAAAATCCTTTTGTGAATCACACCCATTAGCTATCTCTACATTACTGACTTTAATCTTTCTGGAACTAGAGTAAACATGAAGAGTTCTTTAAACTCATAGCAGTGAAATCGTCACAATAAAAGCAAAGGAGGTTTTATATAAATGCTATTCCCACTTTCATCAGAAACAAGAGTCTTTTAATTACTATTTTTTCTAAACTTAAGGTATAACTTAATCCACATGAAGAATTTTGTTTTTTTGTTATAGGTATTAAGAAAAAGCAGGGGGGTCAATCAGGGGAAAAGGAGACATATGTAATACTTTAAACAATAAAAAAAAAAGAAAAAGAAAAAGCAGAACTTTTACTTGGGTTCGTTAAAATGATTTAGTTATTCACAAATGCTCACTCTCTTTCTGGCCATTTTATTCCTTCACTTCCTAAAATGGGGGAAATTTTATTAAGATATTAATAGAAGATAAAGCAAATGTAAGTTCTACTTAAGAAAATGTTAAGTAGTATAGTTTTTTAAGCTAAAAATCTCATTTCCAACACAAAATTTCTCTATTCAAATGAGTGAAATGAGAACTTTCTAAAAGCTATGGATCTAGAAGTCAACAGGGGACAGACAAAAGATACAGTGTTTGAATTCTTTTATAATATTACAAATAAGGTCAGTTCCTTTGCACCTGAACATCTGGTGGATGAAGACAGCACAGGTCAAGTTCACGGAAAATGCAGAAAGGTTTATACCTGACTCTTCCTTTAACTTCGCATTAACCTTGTATTGGTAAGAAGCCTTGATTAACAGTCGCGATTGCTGTTGGTTTGCTCATTAACGGCTCTGTTGTGCATTCTGTGGCTCTGTGTATTTTGTCTGCCATTGTACAGGAGTTCAAACCCATTGGTACCTCGCACAACAGAAGGGCCCAGCCTTTTGTTGCAGCAGCAAACATTGATGACAAAAGACAGGTAGTGAGCGCTTCCTATAACTCACCCATTGGGCTCTATTCAACTAGCAATATACAAGATGCGCTCCACGGACAGCTGCGGGGTCTCATTCCTAGTTCACCTCAAAAGTAAGTATCGGCCTCCGCCTCTGGCCACCGCTTTCCTAACGGCAATAGCCCGGTTTCTCTTCCTTTCCAAAGTCCAGCTCTTGCTGTTTTACTTTCCTGACTTAAAGACAAGCATCTAGACCGTGGTTCCAATCTGCCAGTCCTGGAACATTTAGTGAGTCGATGGTTAAAAGGAAGAAACCACTCGGGTTCCATCATCACCCTTCTTAGTCATGTCAATATTTGGTGGTAAATAACCAGCTCTGTACAGTTATTGTTTGTTTAATTTTGTCTAAAATCACAGATTAGTCTTCCACTGAGGGACTGTTTAACCCTTTGTTTTCACAGGATGTGAACTACTTTGAACACAAGCACAATATTCGGCCCAAACCTTTCATAATCCCAGGCCGAAGCAGGTCATAAGCTTTGAGACTGTGAAATTTGGAGTGCATGCTTCTTTAATGAACCCTTACTAATCTCCCAGAAAAGTAACTTTTGAGGTGTTTGGAGTGACTACTTTTTTTCCCCATTGTGAAGCTTATTTCAAAAGCAAAGGAAACAAGCTCAACAGAGTAGAGAGCCAACTAACCTCCTCCATTTCCAAGAGTAAACACTGACAAGATTACAGAGCTTCAAATGCTATGCCATCACCACGTATATTTATAACTAATACCCCTGGGATCCCATCAGGACTCACTGACCTCTGAGGCAGGCAGATGTCCCAGTCCCAGCTGGGGAAGGCCCAGCCAGCAGGAACAAAAGTGAAAACCAGCCCTCCCATCAGGAGTAAGGAAGTGGGGGGAGGGGTGGCACAGGTGGGACGCTGGTAGCTGCTTATGTTAGACCCTCATCATCCCCACCTCAGCACCTGCTCCCCAAGCACCACCAGAGCAGCTGGGCAAACCCACTCCTTCCAGCCCTTACATAAACATCAATTTGCATTCCTATGGATACTTGCAAAGGAAGAGGGGGGATTGAAAAGGAACTGTTCCACCTGGAGGAAAATAAGTAATAAAGACAGAGTTGGGAGCAGGGATGTAGATTGGTTGCCCTTGAGGAAAACTGTGAACACACTGGGATAAAGAGCAAGCTTCAGAGCTGTCTGCCAATCAGGGAAAGAGATCATCTTCAGATGATCCTTCAAATATCTTCCCTAGGAAGTGAACTCCAACCTCCAAGGGAAGGGATGAACACCCTGTCTTACCACACCAGGAAATGGTGACTTCAGGAAACCTCAAACCCATTACTCTGGCCTCAGCTACGTCAGTCAGCACCCAGGAAGGACGCTGATGGTCAGGCCGCATGGATCCTAGCAGGTTAGGATCATTGGCTGATGATCTATATCAGGTTTCCCAAACTAGTGAGCTACAGGTGGATTCATTCACAGGTAGTGCTTTATTTAACCCTCTGATTATTCACATGAATTTAGGTAAGTGCCTTTAAGATGGAACAGCTACTCTCTAGCTGCCCAAATATATGCCCATCACTCCTAAGTGTATGATTCCTGGCCCGTTTTCCTATAGATGCGACCCTCCTGGCCCTGGAGACACCTGAGGTTATGGTGCCAGCTGTGGATGGTCAGTCATCACTTATATGCGATGCACATGTGCAGACCTTCTCAGGAGCAGAGGATACCTCAAAATAAGCCAGACATTTATGTAATATCACTTAGAACCGAAGGAAGGTGCTAACAAGGCAATTACGACAAAATACATCTTCCCTCACTAGGATGGAAACGCATGACTATATCCACCAACTGCAAATGCAGCTGGCACCAAGTACACGCCCAGTAAATGTCATCAGATAAAGGAACACAACCCAAAGAGTGCCTGATATTTCCTCAATGGCAAGAAGAACAAGGAGCTATGATCCCTCCCTCACACCGTCTACTCTGCACAGTCCTTTTTCACTTCTGTTTGTCCCCTTGTTCCCATTCCATTTTCTTCTGCATCTTTTCCCTATTTCACCACATTCAACAGCTTCCCAACCCCACTGCTGATACTATAACAACACTCAATTAAATGTTAAAATGCTATTTTACTATTGAATAAATATATATATATACATCTTCCTAAAGAAAACAGTTAACCAAATACACTTGTATTCTTTGAGGTTAGCATACCTTAAATTCACTACCTTGAGCTATAAGACTTCAAGAGGCTTGAATAAAATGATACATTAGAGTAACACATATTTTGTTTTTGCTAAAAACCAATAACATTTAATTTTATAAAATTTCAGGGAAAGTCAGAGAGATTCAGGTACGTGATGGCCTTTTATACAGGTTGGGGCAAATATAGGTTTACAGTTGTGAGCACGTGAAACACAGCTTATTCTTCTATTATTATTTATTTATTGTTGTATTATTTTCCATGTGAACAACTGTAAACCTATTTGCCCAACCCTGTATTTTCATTTTAACTCAAATACAGAGATAATAACAAGCCATTCATAATTTTGTCATTGTAAGGTGCCTTTCAGTATACTTGAATTAGGAAGCGGGGAGAGGAGAAACAAGGATGAGAGATTTGCTTAAAAACAAGTACCAGTACACAAATCACAAAGAACTGTAAAAACGCCTCTGCTGTCCTTCCTTGCTCCCTCACTGTTGCTCTACCTTCTGAATTTCTTGTTCTGGCCAAATGATTCTTCATCAAGGTGGAATTTTGAGTGGCCACATACAAAGCTATAAGGCTATAAGAACACCATAATGACCAACTTTTTAATCAGAAGTTAAATTGGAGATGCCAAATTGTTGATATGTTTATCTCCCTAGGGGCAACGGTTCTCAATGCATGTGCCACAAGAGACACACAAAAAATTTATAAAATATGCCATACCTGACTGTTTTTAGTCAGGGACACTGACCTCTTTTCCTTTAGATTGTCCAATAGAAAATTGACAACAGCCATCACAACAATAGCCATCTGGTATGAACGAATAAAAATTATACCTTTTTTTTCCAGATTGGGCAAGAAATATATATTTTGGTGCACTGTAAAATTTTAGTAATTAGTTTATGTGTACCATGAGATGAAAAAGGTTGAAAATTGCTGCCCTGTCTTACTACTAGTTATGGTTCTTTTAATTATTTCATTATTGAAGCACATTAAAAAGCCAGGATTTCCCTAATGCAAACATGTAAATTTTTAAAGCCAAAGTTATCATTTAAAAATATAGACAAGGTATTTTACAGATCCAAATGATAAAATACAATCCTGTATGTCCCAAAAAGCCTATACATATGCCAGAGAAATCAGTTCTCTATCTATCTATCTATCTATCTATCTATCTATCTATCCAGGAGTGAAGTAACAGGGTGGATCATCAACTTTATAGGTGGTCTTGCCAAGTCAGTAAGTCAACGTCAAGAAATCTCATTAGCACCTACCTTTCCAAGTCACAGGAATAGGTCATGGTGATGACCTATGATGATATTCACAGTGACTGGAGTCTATGAAAACTTCTTTTAAAGATATTTTTATTGATTTTTAGAGAAAGAGGAAGGGAGAGAGAGAGAAGAAAAAAAACATCAATATAAGATCAAGACATCAATGGGCCGCCTCCTGCACACCCATTGAGCCCAAAACCCAAGCTTGCATCCTAAATTGAACCATCAACCTTTTGGTTCACGGGACAACAACCAACCAACTGAGCCACACCAGGAAAAAAAAACATTTTTTTAAAGCATCAGGTCAAGAGGTCTTTTTAAATAGTCCCAAAATGTGTAAGAAAACTAATTCTAGTTTGCTTAGAGTTTATTTCCTATCTATTCAATAGACAGGGGCCCCTAAATAGAATGATAAGGAAATTAGGAAATAGAATACACTCGTTGTTAAATAAAGTTATATACACAAACATGCACGAATAAAGAACACTAACAACGGAAAGGGATTACTAATTACAACTATAAAAAAGAGGAGTATCTGTAAATTCTGAATTGATCCTCGTTCATCCACTAGCACGATGCCTGGTCCACAGTAAGATCAGAGTAGTTATAATGCTTGTGGAAAAGGTTCACTATTTTAGGCCCAGGTCTCCCAAGGTTTAACTCGAGTGTTTCAAATCCCAAACTTTCAATGTAATAAGCTTCACTTCAAATCAATAGGATCCTGACTAACCTGCATTACAACTGAAATTTCCCTTCTATTCCTTTACCCACTAAAGTCACTTTCAGGAGCCAGTGTAACATTGAGCCTATGGAAACAGTGACTAAGGCACTTGACATTTTGGTATGTGATCAACCAATCCACAGACTGAGTTTTAAACAAGTTCTCAAGCCAAGGAGTGAAGGAGCAAGTCCATATTTGCCTGCCTCATTTGGGCTCTGTATGTGGTTGAACTGGATAACACAAAAACAACAACTTTTAATCCATTTAGTGGCACGGGTTGTCCAGACTAATCAGGCAACAACATCAATGCCCCAAATCCTTTTGGTTTGTGCTCTCTGTGTGGGGCTGAGGTTCACATGAGTAGCTCTAGAGAGTAAATGCAGAGATGGATCATAGTTGAGCCCTCAGAGAATACTGACGTTGAGATGAACACACCATATGAATCGTCTGTCTTGAGTTTGCAGCAACACTAATCTGCAGGCATGGTGGAGGTTACATTAATACTAATATTTCTTTTGGCTTTGTCTTAAATGACTGTGCTTCAAAAAAAATCTCAGTATATTTCATTTTCATATAATGCATTTCTCATGTTGCATGTAAAATGCATGGAGAGACATGACATTTTAGTCCTTGGCATGTCAGTTGTGACCAGCCTCCGACCTAGCTTCATAGAGAACATGAGCTCTCTCTCCCAGCTGTCCTGAAAATTGCATGCCTGGCCATTCTGGTGTTTTAATAAGTCCCTTCTTGTCTGTAAAAAAAAAAATGATAAGTATGCATGAATATACGTGTGTTTTCAAAAGTATGCATGAAATAGCAATGTATAAAAGAAATATACCTTAGCTCTACAGAGCCTCTGAAGAGTCCAAGATCACCGTATTTGCTCTCTAATCATTAATTTCAAGGTGACAAGCATTTGTTGGCTGTTCTAGAGCCTGTATTAAATCACTGGGCAGTTTTTAAAAGCATATTCCTCACCAAATTAAAGAGTGAAATAGAAAAAGTTAAAATAGTCCCAATAAAATGTTTACAACATAGCCTTAAAACATAATCTGTATCACGTAACCTACATGTTTCTAAGCATGATTCAATTAAACTCAACTGCATTTCTGAAACACACTTATTTTGAAACTGTCTAGCCTAAATATTTAATTGGACCTTCACGTGGCCTATTCAGTTACTATTTGTATGCACCATTCATTAACCTTTTCATTTTAAATATTGCACCTCAGAAGTGTAAAAGGATGCCCAGCCAATGTCATTTCCCTGCACCATTTGTCTGTGATCTTGTCAAGTTTAAGATGAGCTGGCCTATGTTTAAAAAGTGAGTCTGGTCGCACCTTTTCCACTTGATATATACAACCTGTTTATGTGTGACCTTCAACCTGCATATCGCCCGGTAGAACAGAGCCAAAAAAATGCGCTGTCACCTGTACCTTTCAATTTTGTGCAACTTTTTTCAACCATGAATTTTTAAATGTCCTTTCTAGTTAAAATAAATCGTAGCCAGAAATCAACACTTTGTTTTAATTTGACTTAATTCACTTCTCACTTTTTGTCTTCAATTCCTGTTAACCTCTCTGTCCTTGTTCTCTGTGTCCTTCTGTCTGGTTTTTCTGGTCCTGTGTCCTCTCTGTGTAACGTGGTCATTAACACAGTGGATGCAGTACTCCGTCCGGTATTGACGGTAGCAGTGGACGTAGCACCCCTTCTTCCATCAGCACTGTTAGTACTATTTGCCCAGGTGACTTGAAAGTTGCTGCTAAGATGGCCCCTAACATTCCTTTGGAAATGGAACTTCCCGGTGTGAAGATTGTACATGCTCAGTTTAATACTCCTATGCAGTTGTACTCAGATGACAATATTATGGAAACACTGCAGGGTCAGGTTTCCACAGCGCTAGGGGAAGCACCCTCGATGAGGTAATATGAGTCATTTTGAACCATGGGCATACTAACTAAACACATGGGCAATGTCAGCTTTTCGGGTGTCTTTTAACACTGTCTTAATTGAAAGAGAACTATGTGAAAAGCTTTAAGGAAGAAATTTCTAAGGATTTATTGCAAATATCTAGGTCTAATGATAACAGTGATTTGAAGAATTAAGTAGAGCTTTATGTGACCAATCGTAATAAACTAAAATCATGGGAGGGCCAAATGTATATGTGTTTTGAAAAGCTACAATGTACTTTATAAATTATGGTACAATACCTTTCAAAAGGGATCAATAATATAGCATACTCTATGTTTCTCCTGGGAGGGTCAAAAATTGGGAAGGGATGAGAGGTCCAGAGGATTTTTAAAAGAAATGATACTTCTCCCTTCCAATGGCATCTTATGGAGAAGTCACTATTTTCCATTTAAAATTTCTGCCATAAATAAGGGTTTATAAGTAAATATCTTAAGCTGTTAATGTAGATATTTAACTTCCAATGGTCTCTATTTTGATTAATTTTTCTTTATTATAAACATTTGTTTAAAGTACTTTTGCCATCAATTTTTTTCAATTAAAAATTTATTATAAGAAAAATCTTATTTTTTAATATTACAGAACCACTTTTTATAAATTAAAATAGTATAATTCTTAAGTGTGCTATGTAACAATATGCCAAAGCTATTTCTTGGGATGACTACAATAAGATAATAATTAGCATAATGTATCTCAAAGACAATTTGCAAGGAAATTCAGATATAAGATAATTGTCTTCACAAATGATATAGGTAATAAAATTATGTGTGGATAGTAATTACCTTTTCTAGGTAATATCATTAAATGACGTAAGCTAATAAAGCATTTAGTGCCTGACATGTAGTTTTATTGTAGCATTTTTTATTGTTCATCATGAATATGTTTGTAGGAAGTTTATTAAAATAAAGCTTCCAGTGTTGTTGTAAATGAATTTTAATGTGGCTATTTAGGAAAAGTAGTGTAGTCAATATAACTCACATATATGTGAAAGTTTCTACTTTAGCTGCTTTCAACCACTGGCAGTATGAATTCCTTCCATTTGTAAGCAAAATGATACCTTGGTGGTTTCCAGGAGTTAACGAAGCAAATTAATCCTAAAAACTAAATTAAACCACATACTTTTAGTTTCGCATCAGAAATGAATCTGAACGTAAGGACAATGCGATGACTGAGAATAATCGCACTGGGCTCACTCCTGCACTTCCCATCATGGGTTGTCTCTTTTTTTCTGAGAAAAAAAGTTTATTTTGGCCCTATTTATAATTATCTATTCATCAGACACCAGTCTGTTTTTAAATTCCTATTTCCTAACAATCGCCTCTCAGTGGCCCTCCATGGTATTTGGCCAGATGGAGACCTGCCGGTGTGAGCCTGGGGTTAGTGAATGACGTTTTTAGGGCAGCCGCGTGAATAAACGCTGTTTGGGAACTGCCGCCGAGATGAACCTGAAATACTGAATCTCCGCGCCGAGTTCCTGCAGGTGTGACTGTGTGCTGATGGCTGTGGCTTGGCGCCCGCCTGCTGCTCACAGCCCTGACGCTGCCTCCCTGCCGTGTTGTTTCAGTGAACCCACAGCCTCGGTGCCCCCGCAGTCCGATGTGTACCGGATGCTCCACGACAATGGGGATGAGCCCTCCCAGCCCCGCCAGTCCGGCTCCTTCAGGGTGCTCCAGGAGCTGGTGAACGATGGTGAGTCGCTGGGACGGACGCCTGGTGCCAGTTACTGGCAGAGCCTGTTGGCAGGCTAGGGGGAGGGGAGGACAGCAAACAGACCGGGAATGGAAGTCTAAACGTGGATTGTATTCGGAAATCAAATGAGTCTTCGCCCAGAGGACTCGGATGGTGCCTGGATGAGGGGAGGCGCTCCCAGGACGTGTCCCCTGTAAAAGGGCACCCAACGCAAATTCCACCCACAGTGCTGGAGGGCTGGCTGAGCTTCCACTTTGTGAACAGAGTTGTGAGTGGACATTTCTCGGCCTCCCATCCTCCAGAGTATCATCATCAAAATCTAAAAGTAGCAATGTGACGAACCCGCGGTGTGTTCCCAATTCTGCGCTTAGCACTTGGCCCACACGATCATTTCCCGCTCACGGTGACTGCGAGGGAGGAGCTATCGCTTTCCCTGCTTAACAAATGAGAAACGGGGGCACTGAGGGGGCGGGTTTGTTCAAAGTCACACAGCCGGCAAGAAGCAGAGCTGGGTCCGCAGCCGACTCCCGCTGTCTTCAGGGCTCACACGCGTACCAATATTTTCCCACCTCCAAAAGGTAGATACTGTCCTTGGCCAGTTGCACAGAAATGCATAATGCCCCCTTAGGATGGCCATTCTCAAAAATAAAGGGACAATAACAAGTATTGTGAGGATGTGGAGAAATGAGGACCCTTGTGCATGGCTGATGGTCCCGCCAGTGCATGGCAGTTCCTGAAAAAAATTAAACATAGCGTCACCTCATGACCCAGCAATCCCACTCCTACGTATACACTCAAGAGAGTTAAGGCAGGGACTCAGACAGATGCTGGTCCACCCATGCTCCGAGCAGCGTTAGTCACCAAAGCCAAATGATAGAGATAATCCAAATGTCTACTGATGAAGAATAAATAAAATGTGGTATATGCATACGATGGAATACTGTTCAGCCTTTAAAAGGAATGAAATTCTGGCATGCCGCAACATGGATGAAACTTTGAAACATCCTCAGTGAAGTAAGTTCGACAAAAGGACAAATACTGTATGATTGTACTTAGGTGAGTATGAGGTACCTGGAACAGACAAGTCGTGGAGACAGAAAGTACAGCAGAGGTTACCATGGTCTGGGAGGAGGGGGTAATGGGGAGTTATTGCTTAATGGGTAAAGAGTTTCTGTTTGAGATGACAAAACAATTCTAACAATGGATATAGGCAACCATTTTATAACGTTGTGAATGCACTGAATGCCACCGAAGTACACCCTAACAACATGAAGATGGTCAATTTTATATTAAGTATATTTTACCACGATTAAAAAAACAATGCAAGCTCTCTGCTCCTTTGAGCATTTTGTAACAGCTTCCTACCACAGCGAGAACTGCTCCCTGACTGCTCTGCAGGCCTGCTCGGCGCAGGGCGTGCTTGAGCTACCCCCCTCCTTGGGAAAGGAGGCCGCGGGTGCACCTTGGGAATTCCTCCGGGTCAAGTGCACGCACGCCTTAAAATAGAAGCCACCTACGCACTGCAGCCAGCTGTGCCTTTGCCCTAAAAGGCGACACTTTGCTTTTCAGATGACCGTCCCTCCGGCACGCGGAGTGTGAGAGCTCCGGTTACGAAAGCCCACGGTGGCACGGGCAGCACGCAGAGGATGCCGCTCTGTGACAAGTGTGGGAGTGGCATTGTGTGAGTTTCACGGTTAACCCGGGGGGGGGGGGGGGAGGGGAAGGAGGGGGTCCCTGTCAACCTTGGGAGCAGCTGTTTCTGTTCATTGACTTGAAATGCAGCGTCCACCACCTGTATCTCCTTTGACCAGAATTCCTGAGCTGTACCCTCACATGGGCGCATGATGCGCGTCAGCAAATCTCGACTTACCATTTCAGATGATTCTCATGAAAAGAAAAATGGCCCAGAGTATATTTAAAAAATCATTTCCAAGAATCGAAACTTCCCTTCAAAGAGCCCCTCCCCCCCACTTTGTTAAGGTACCAACTTGGAGGTTTTCCTGTTCTGTCCAAACCCAGGGAAACACACACGGCGGCCACTGGGTTGTTCTTGACAACACATTCTCTTTCCCGTTTCTTAAGGGGCACAGATACTCAAACACGATTTTTAAAAACAGAGTCCCAGCTTCCATGACCAGGGCCTTTCTGCTTGAACGCCCACACTTGCTAGTTCACATCTTCACGTGAACCAGGTCATCTCCCTCTCTCCCCGCAAACGCCCCACGGCCACTTCTCCCATCCGGTGTGTTCTGCTGCGGTAGCCACACGGAGGCACCGCGTGTCCAAGCGTCCAGGGGACGTCCCAGGAGGCAAGGCGGTGGGAGACAAGCCCAGTCAGAGCAGAGCGGTTGGGAGGAGCCCGGTCTGCGTGGCTCAGTGGTTGAGCGTCAACCTATGAACCAAGAGGTCACGGTTCGATTCCCGAAGTCGGGGCCCATGCCTGGGTTGCAGGCTCCATCCCCAGTGTGGGGCGTGCAGGAGGCAGCCGATCTATGATTCTTTCTTGTCATTGATGTTTCTGTCTCTCTCTTCATTTCTGAAATCAGTAAATATGTATTTTTAAAAAGGGGGCAGGGGAAGCAGGCGAGACAGGAAGCTCAGGAGTAGAGCGGATCTCCGCAGGGAGCTGGTGACTTCAGCAAAAGCAATTGCTTCTCCTAAATGGCAGCAAACTGTTTGCCAGGAGAGGCAAGACCCCCCTCCGCTGTGGGAACGCCCCCTCTGCCCCGTGATCCGTTTCTCTGTGCTGCACAGAGCAGAGGCTGGGCCACCACCATAGAGAGCCGTGACAGGGACGTTCAGTTGTGTAGGCAACGACCTTGGCCAAGGTCGGAACCTCTGCAGAATCACGCCTCCCTCTTTCAGAGAAACAACGGGGAGGGGTGATAAAGTAACAACTGTCGTTTTCACGGCAACGACTTGTTTGCAAATCTGAAAAGCAGTCATCTGAGAGGGAGACGCCTGATGGAGTTCCTGGCCATCATGCATCCCCCCGACACTTACATCCGTGCGGCCGCTGGCCCCGCGTACCCCGGGGGCTCTGGCGTCCGATGTGACTCAGACACCGCCTGCCTCCCCTGCCCCCGTCACCTGTGAGCCAGGGCTCGCCTCTGTGGCTCTGACTCGTCTCCTTTCCTCCCCAGCGGGGCTGTGGTGAAGGCCCGGGACAAGTACCGGCACCCCGAGTGCTTCGTGTGTGCCGACTGCAACCTCAACCTCAAGCAGAAGGGCTACTTCTTCGTGGAGGGGGAGCTGTACTGCGAGACCCACGCCCGCGCCCGCACGAGGCCCCCCGAGGGCTACGACACGGTCACGCTGTATCCCAAGGCCTAAGCCCTCCGCAGGCCGAGCTGCACGCACACGCAGTTCCACGGGACGACGGTCACGACTTTGGGAAGAAGTCAAGCGAACGGTTGAGTCCAAAACTAACACCCCGGCTTTCCATGTTCATGCTACAGCGTGCCGAGGAGAGGGGTGGGCGGCCGCGCCCGCTGCAGCGCAGACACGCCTTCCGCTGTGTTTGCAGCTTTCTCTCTTTGGGGTTAGCAATAACTTCAGGACAGGTACACCGAGCATTTTGTTTTGTTTTGTTACGTCAAACTCCACAATTTACATTTATATTATGACCATCAAACGTGTAAACATCAGGCTATAGCGGGGAGTCTAATTGTCTTTCCTTACCAAGCTGGTTTGGCGGTGCAGTAAGTACCCAAGGATAGTCTTGTATTCTAACACAGCCCGCAGTTGTCCGTTACCTGCTTCAACCAATAAAGTGC
This sequence comes from Plecotus auritus, assembly GCF_963455305.1. Classification (NCBI taxonomy): domain Eukaryota; kingdom Metazoa; phylum Chordata; class Mammalia; order Chiroptera; family Vespertilionidae; genus Plecotus; species Plecotus auritus. The sequence continues at coordinate 9,765,264 of NC_137772.1, read as the reverse complement.
ATGTCGGGGAGAGCCCTGGGTGTCGCTAGTGTCCTCGGCAGCCATCACACCGCTGGATGCGCATACGTACATAAGAACCACGTGAATGATCTGACGTGTGCCTGCATCTCCACGGATGCGGCCGACATCAACATTCCCGTGAGGGGCCCAATCCTATGTGCAACTCGGCTACTTTAAGGAAATGTGGCTTCTTTGGTGTTTATTACTCATTTACGCTTTCTTAGGAGCCCCCGATTTCTGCTGACAGGAGAGGCACTGACATTTGCTAGTTAAAGGGAATGCCGTCACTTTCCGATTAAACCAGTTTCTTTGGCTTTGAAATAGTCTCTTTCATTTTAAATGTCTCTTTCCCGTCGGTATTCAGTCCAATTCAAGGTGCGGACTCCATGGAGGCTGTTTCTTGGTGCTCACAGGTTACTCACCACCCCTCTCCTCCTTCCCAAGGCAGCATCTCCAAGAGGAGACAGTTGGGAGTGGGGGGGGGGGAGCTGAGGGAGAGGGGGGCTGCTGGTCCCCTGGGCCCTGCTTGCAGCCCCCGCCCCAGTCCCTGGTTTGCCTCCTGGTCTGTTTTCTCAGCATAGTTGGGTCTAGGCCAGCGGTCGGCAAGCTCCTTCGTCAACAGAGCCAAATATCAACAGTACAACGATTGAAATTTCTTTGGAGAGCCACATTTTTTAAACTTAAACTCCTTCTAACACCACTTCTTCAAAATAGACTCGCCCAGGCCGTGGTATTTTGTGGAAGAGCCACACTCAAGGGGCCGAAGAGCCGCATGTGGCTCGCGAGCCGCAGTTTGCCCAACATGGGTCTAGGCCATAACCCCACCTTCACCAACGCTGCCATAGCAGCCGCTCAGCCCTCGCTGGAGCCGGGCTGAACTTCGGGGAGCGCTGGCCCCTGACTCTGCTGGTCACCTCGCCTCTCCCACGGTGGGGTAAGACAATGCCCCTGACCTTCACGTCTTACCTGTTTCCCATGCTCCTCACTGGGGACACATGGGAGCTTCTGAAACTGTCCCCTCCAAGGACAAACCTGGGGAACCGGCAGGGTGGGGCGGTGGGGACTGTCACAGGCCCCCCGTCTCGTGGCCTCGTCATCTCCAGTCCACGGCAGCTGCTGCCGACAGGCCTCCTGTAGTCCGCGATGGAAACAGGGCACACGCCCACCGGATGGCTCCGGATTCTCCCAGATTCACGAAGACTCCTGGCCCTGGCCTGTCTGCGGTTTTGAACCAGCGAGAGGAGCCAGGACGCCTGTCTGGCTGCATGGGCACTTGTGATTGCAACTGGAACCCAGCGCCGAAACATCCATCCCTTCGCAGAGCTACTGAAAGGAAATAAGTCAGAGACTCTGAGACCAAAGAAACGAATGGCTCCACGCGGCATTACACTGGTGGTTCAGGTGTCATGCTCGGGTGTTTTGTTCTGGGAAAGATCCAAACTTAAACGTCGGGGAGCTGAAGAGTAAATGCATGGTAACTGACCTAGAAACCCTGAGGAGGTTAAAACGCAGAGCAGGTGGAGAACCTGAGAGCAACCAGCCTCCCTCCAGCATCGGGGGAGGTGTGGGAATGGGCAGCACCGGTTACATTGGACTAGGCAGGCGTCCTCAAGCTACGGCCCGCGGGCCACATGCGGCCCACCGAGGACATGGATCCGGCCCGCCGGGTGCCGCTGCCTGTCCTGCTTAGCAGCCGACTCGTCCCGGGCCTGCAGTGCGCATAGGAATGTGTTCATAGTTTTTTTTTTAACTATAGTCCGGCCCTCCAACGGTCTGAGGGACAGTGAACTGGCCCCCTGTTTAAAAAGTTTGAGGACCCCTGGACTAGAGGGTAAAGGCAGGGTTCCTACAAGGAGGCGCCAGTGGCAGCTGTTAGAGAAGCACCAAACCCCCCAGGTGTCCCCACTGCACCCCGCACTGTCACACGCCCCAGGGCACTTCCCCGCCTGCGGGGTAGTCTCAGAGAGGGCGAATTGGCATCTCTGACCTGGACTCAGGAAGCCCAGTGGGGAGCACGTGTACCCCACTAAAAAGCGTTCAATTAAGTGCGAATGAAGGACTCTGAGAAAAGGGCTCATGTACGAGCCTGTCACCGTCACTATTTGCCCCGGGGCCTTGTGGGGGAGAAAGGGCGCCATTCCCCACTGCTGAGCTGCCTCAGCCGGGATGAAAGCTCCGGCGTCAGAGCCCGCTATCCTCGGTCCTCGTGGTCCCGAGCCTGCCCATTATTCTGCCCCTCGAGTTCTCCTTCCAGCTCAGGGTGCCCACTCGGGTTCTCTCCGCCCCACACTCCTCCTTCTCAGCGCACAACATGCTCAGATCGCCATGCCATTCTAAAAATGGCCCTTGCCCTCACATCCACTCCTTCCCAAGCTGCCTTGCTGTCTCTGTGTCGATCCCTTTAGCACCCCAAAGGTCTCAGATTAGACCCTCCCGTCCCCAACATCCCCACCATAAGCCTTCTTAAAGTGGCAACCAGCTTCCCCAGAGCCAAGGCTGGTGGCGATCCTTAGTGAGTCGAGGGGTTCATTTTTTTGAATAGACACAACCAAGTTGTTTCCTGAATAGACACACTAGAGCTGTGGTCGGCAAACGGTGGCACGCAAGCCACATGCGGCTCTTTGGCCCCTTGAGTGTGGCTCTTCCACAAAATACCACGGCCTGGGTGAGTCTATTTTGAAGAAGTGGCGTTAGAAGAAGTTTAAGTTTAAAAAATGTGGCTCTCCAAAGAAATTTCAATCGTTGTACTGTTGCTATTTGGCTCTGTTGACGAATGAGTTTGCCGACCACTGGCCTAGAGGAACCTTAAAGAAGGCTGGCCTGGAGGCGTGTGCGTTTGGATCAAGCCTTCGAGCTGTCGGAGCCGAGATTCCCTAAGTCAGCAGCACATCAGCCCCCTTTCTCTGGCCAAAGCACGAGGCTTAGGACAAATGCCCAAACTTGTTATATATGAGGAGCGGTGTGGTTACTGCTGCAAATACTATGGGTCTCAGCTATGATTCACAATAGCTTGTTGCTGCAGTCTTTTCGCAGCAAGGGTTCAGGAATCTGGAGAAGGGGCTGCGACATAAATGAAGAGACTAGACAAGAATTATTAATCTGGGAGGCCTGGGGGAGCCAGGAGCGGCTCCACTTTCCAGTGAAGTGGACTCTCCGAATCTCCGGACCCCGACTTTTTATTTGCTGGGAAACACATTGGCCCTTTAGGAATGCAAACAGGTTCAGTTTGATAAACAGGAGAAGATGATGGGGTTAGGGGAAATTCCTTCAGCTGTTCAGCAGCAGGTACTAATATGCAGATCTTCAGCCCTGCTGAAGCCCCAAGGTCCATCAGCCTTCCGATGAACTTCTTGCATAATTAGGACCTGCTGGAATGTGCCATCAGCAGCTTGTGATCGCAGGATTAAGAAAAGATCTTCAGCCGAAACCGGTTTGGCTCAGTGGATAGAGCGTCAGTCTGCGGACTGAAAGGTCCCAGGTTCGATTCTGGTCAAGGGCACGTACCTTGGTTGCGGGCACATCCCCAGTGCGGGGTGTGCAGGAGGCAGCTGATCGATGTTTCTCTCTCATTGATGTTTCTAACTCTCTGTCCCTCCCCCTTCCTCTCTGTAAAATATCAATAAAATATATTTAAAAAAAAAAAAAAGAAAAAAGAAAAGATCTTCAGAAGCTAAAGAACCCGGAAGTATTTCGGTCGGGTACTCCATGGCTAAAAATTGACCGGACCGGCTTGTTCAGGTGCGTGCTCTTGCGCTGGTTCCGGATTCTTGGACCCGCAGCTGTGCGTCCACAGGGGAAAGTGTGTTCTCTAGGGCAGCTGCTATCTGAAGGTCTTGCCATAGTGTGTCTGTCACCCAGATGTTCTCATTGGCAGTACAGACCCTCATCCTGCCCTCCAGCACTGCACTTCACAGGCAAAGGAGAAGCAGACAGCTTCCGGGCAGGGGTGGCCTGGCTGGCATGTGTGAGCAGAGAAGGCATCGCCCACTGGGGCCAAATACAGAACGGGTCTCAGCCCACCCAGGAGGCTGTCCTGGGGAGTGTGATGTCATCTCAGGAAACAGGAGCGTCAGCTCTGGCATTAGTGATATTTGCCTCTATAGTTTTGTAAAATGTAGATGAAATATTGTCCTATCTCATTAAACTGTAATTTGTTATGAAAATAAACTGATTTGGGCAAAACCAGGGTTTCAGAACAGGAAGTCCAGCACTGACCAGGCACCGAGTATTTGAAAAGCCCCTGACCTTCCCCGTGTCAGTGTCCCCCACATAAATCTGGGAAATAACCCTTTTCTCATATAATTCCACAATTCTCAACACCATTAAGTCTAAGCAAGAAGAGTTCACCAAAAGCTGAAACACGGGGAGCCTAATTACCTTAGGGAGGGGATTTAACATCCCAGAACAGGTGTCTTGATTCTAAACTTTGTTTCCCGATTTGAAATGGGATGGTGAACCGGTCCGTGTCCAGGCGCAGGAACAGGGACAGGTGGGCCCCGGTGAGTTTTACGGAACATCGCGGGCCCTGCATTTCTGTCACTGAAAACCGGAGCGCTCCATGGCAGTCGGGAGCCTGGAGGCTCTGAGGGGCCAGGCTTCTCCGGACCCACTCGGGAGAACGGCTTTTTCTCATTGTGGAAGTCCAGAGGAGATTTCTTTACACCACCCCTTGCATCTCTTCTAATGCATGTGCTCAGCAAGCAAGTATTTTGCTTGGCTTTAGCAACTTGGGAATGAGGACCATTAGGGTCAAATGGTAGGATAACAGGGCACCTAAGGAAAACACATTTTACAATGTAATGAAGTAGATAGCTGGTGTGGGACATTATTCTCTACAGCAAAGGGAGGGGCAAGCGAATGACAATGGATATGGACACCTACCTGACACTTTATGGAAACCAGTTCCAGGTGAACAGAAAATCTAAACTTGAAAGGCGAAACGATACAGCTCTTCTAAAAAAGCATGGAAGAGCCATTTCATGCCCTTGCAAAAGCAGGCTTGGGGTGTCCAATTCCAGGAAGGGAAGGAGGGCATCTACCTGTGGGGAGTGAGGAGCGTGGCACTGCATGGGAAACGGCTGGTATGCGGTTTCAGAGCCCAGAGGATGTGGGTCTTCCCCACAGAGGAGGCAGCAGTGGGTGGCAGAGCCTAAGACGGGTGAGGAGTGTGTCCGGGAGGAGGGGAGGCCCAATGCAGGGTCAGGAGTCTAAACAAAGCAGGAGGGAAGGGGCCGTGCAGGGTCCTGGAACCTGAGTGGGATGACCAGGGCCTCCTTGTGGGGGCTCTGATGAGAGACTGGCATTGAGAGAATAAATATTTACGTGGGGCTTGCCCACATCTATCTACACTAATAAGAGAGAAACATGCAAATTAACCATCACTCTGCTACACACACCAGCCCATCAGGAGCAAGTATGCAAATTCACCCAACAAAGATGGCAGCAGCCACGGAGCTGGAGCGAGCAGGAGGCTTGGGTTGCCCCCGGCGATGGAGGAAGCCAAGCTTCCTGCCCGCCCTGGCCGGCCCTGGTCTCTGCTCAAGGCTACAAAGTTTCAATTATAGAAGATAAATAAATCCCAGATACCTGCTTCCAGCCTGCCCTGGCCTCCACTCAAGGAGGCGCTGAAAAAAAAAAAAAAAGAAATAGAAAAAAAAAAGGGGATATGAGCTTGGGTCTCTGTGGGGGGCATGGCCAGCCTGAAAAATGGCCATCAGCCCCTCACCCAGGCTGGCCACACCCTCATGGTGTGAGGGTCCCCGCTGGGGAGCTTGACCAGCCTGCAAACAGCCATCAGCCCTTCACCCAGGCTGGCCAGGCACCCCAGTGGGGACCCCACCCTGATCCGGGACACCCTTCAGGGCAAACCCCCACCCGTGCACCAGGCCTCTATACTAATAAAAGGGTAATATGCTAATTAGACTGGGAGACCTTCCAGGAGACCTTCCGGACGTTCTTCTGGACAACGCCATGGTGGCGGGGCCGAGGTAGAGGCAGTTAGAGGCCAAGAGGGGAAGGCAGTTGTGGGTGATCAGGCTGGTGGGGGGCGGGGCTGGTGGGGGTAAGCAGACCAGCAGGGGGGCCAGTTGGGGGCGAGCAGGCTGTCAGTGGGGGTCAGTTGGAGGTGATCAGGACAGCCGGGGGGGGGCAGTTTGGAGTGAGCAGGCCAGCAGGGGGACAGTTGGGGGCAAGCAGGCCAGCAGGGGGGTTAGTTAGGGGCAAGCACACTGGCACGGGGAGCAGTTGGGGGTGATCAGGCTGGCGGGGGGGGGGGTGCATTTAGGGGTGAGCAGGCCGGCAGGCAGAGTGGTTAGGACCAATCAGGCAGGCAGGTAGGTGAGCAGTTAGGAGCCAGCAGTCCCAGATTGTGAGAGGGATGTCCGACTGCCAGTTTAGGCCCGATCCCTGTAAACCGGCAGTAGGACATCCTTCGAGGGGTCCCAGGTTGGAGAGGGTGCAGGCTGGGCTGAGGGACACCCCCACATCCGTGCATGAATTTCATGCACCGGGCCACTAGTATATTATACATAACCCTAATATGCAAATAGATCAAACGGTGGAACAACGGAACAAACAACCAAACAACTGGTCGCTATGACGTGCACTGACCACCAGGGGGCGCGCGCAGAACATGGCAGGCATAGGCAGCAGGTGGCAGAGCGTGGAACATGGGGAGCATCAGCCACAGCAGGATGGTGGAGCAGGTGAGCGGGGGCGCCAGACCAAGGCAGGGCACAGGTCGCTGTCATTGTGGTAAGCCTCTGGTGGTTACTGAAAATTCTTTGCTCCCGCATGCCGTGGTCGCACCTGGAGCTTGCACCTGCTGCCAGTGCCAGGGCCGCTGCTCACACCCACTGCCAGCGCCCGGTGCCAACCCCGATCACTCAGTGCCGTCAGCGGGTGCGAGTGGCAGCTGCCAGCCCCAATCACCCCTCGTGGCTTCTCCACCTTTCCCTGATCCTGAGGGGCAATCAGGACCGGCAGCCACCTCTCACACCCACTGCTGGGAACAGCCCTGCTCACACCCGCTGCTGGCGACAGCCGCAATCACTCCATGCCATCAGCAGGTGTGAGCAGGGCCGGCACAGTCAGCGCATGGGAGCGGTGGTGGCAGGACCAGGGCTGCTGGCAGACAGAGGACCGGGGGCCGCTGCAGGAGAGGCCGGGCAGGGGCATGGAGGATGGACCGAGACCCGCCCCTGTGCCCACCGCAGCCTCGGTGGGCACAGGGGCGGGTCTCGGTCCATCAGTTCCTTTTAAGGTGCACGAATTCGTGCACTGGGCCCCTAATAAATACATAAAAGGTAAGGAGAGTCAACTTTCTTACTGTTGATAAATTACAAACATGGAAATGAAAATGAGAAAGACCACTGTGATGTTAAACCAGGGGTATTGTGAACATATGGGACTCGATATAGATAGATAGATATAGAAATAATACAGGTGTGTGTGTGTGAATGTAAATACACGTGCACACAGACATTCCCTAGCTCTGTCCACTGAGATGGCCTGCGAGCAGCTATGCCTGGGTAGCCACATGCATGCTTAGCACTCACATCCTGTCTGCTGAAAACCATTCTCCTCTCAAAGAGGCAAAGGCTCCTTGGAGAAATGGCCGGCTCACAGGCTGGGCAGGCAGAGAACAGGAGGAGCCTGGGAGATCTGGTCCATGAAGAACATGAAGAAATGCTCCAGGAATGAGGGGGACGTGTCGGAAGTACACAGAAGCCAGCTAGAGAAACTCCCACGAGCCCAGTGAGGGACATGTAAACAGCAGTGTACACAGGTTCACCACAGACGAGGATCCACTTTCACCCACTGAATAAAGTAGGAAATGCCGAGTCCGTGAGACCTGAGCGAAGAGACGTGTCATGACAGCTGCATGTATACAAGATTCTGGACAGGACCCTTTACTTTTATAAAGGGCATTATCGGGAGAACAGGTGAAACTTGCGTGGGGTCTGATGATAGATGGTAAGTATGCATCAATGTTAATTTCCAAATGGCAATGCTCCATTGGGCCCGCGTTGAAGCGTGTCCTTGTAAGAGATACATCCATGTAGTCGGGAGTATTGAGACATTGTGTAGTGTGGGGTATTTTGGGTCTACATTTTCCCTTCAAAATCTGTAATGGATATTATTGCAAAATTAATATCTACTCATTTAAAACGTTTACTTAAAGAGCGCCATTTTCTGAGTGGGACAAAAACGGACGGTGGGCCAGCCAGCCCTTAGCTGACCATGCCCGCCTCCAAGGCCACGTGCAGCGATGGTTTGCCGAGGGCGTTCGCATGCTGCGACAGCTTTAATGTGTCTATTGTAATGCATCGCTATGTTCAGTGCATTATTGGAAACAGGTGTCTTCTCTGAACCACAGCAAACAAAAGCCCTTTACAGTATTGGTCTTGGGCCATTCAAACCCCACAGCTGAACCTGCTCTGATGAAAGGGTTGAAATAAGAGGAACAACACAGCGTAAAGCAAACAAACAATGAAACTGAGATCAGAAAAAAAGGTAGAAGCCCCTACGTGTTTGCCTGTCTCCACACATTCCCTTTTCTCAGCACAGCTTTGGACCAGCAAGTTCTGGGCCAACAGGAAGACGGGGAGGAGAAAATCGCCCTAGGGAGACGGTCCCGGGTTGGAGGGTACAGCAAAGGGTGGACCTTCTCACCTGCAGCTGACCCAGGTGCGGCTGGGGGTCCGAGGGGGGGTGCATCCCGGGCCCAGGACCCCGGACCCCAGCGCGCGCCTTCTTCCTCCCCCTACCCCCACCCATGCTCGCGCCCACGTGCGCATGTGGCGACCAAACCATCCCGTTACCAGGCAACGGGCTGCCCCAGCGGGAAGCAACTGAGCGGAATGCAGGGGAGAAGGCAGTTGGGAAGAAAAGAGAGTTTGAGCCGCAGAAATGAGCCCGGGTAAGAGCCTGGATGGGGTCAGTCCCTGGAGGGGAACCTGTGGTCGGTGGATGGGGGGTGGAGGGGGCCGCCTCCCCGGGCCTGGCCCCTTCATCCCCGCCTAGAGTCTGGACCATCCCATCCAGACCATCCGGTCTTCTTGACTAGCCGCACACCCGCACACCGGCTCCCCCCAGAAAAGTGCTGCCTCCATCCCTGCGCCCAGCTACAGCTTCTAGCCTCCAAGCCGCCGGGTCCAGCCGCCGCTGCGTGGCCCCAGCACGCCCTCTGGTGGCCTCTTAGGGCATCGGCGTCCCGAATCCCCGCGCCCCGCCTCCCTGCTTCCACCAACACCAAAAGCCATGTCTGGTTCTGTTACAGAAAAGCTTCATCAGGAAAGGGATGAAGTTGACTGCGTCCTCCTTTCAGCGTCCAAGATCCTAAATTCCTCTGAGGGGGCAAAGGAAAGTGGTGGCAGTGAAACAGGTAAACTCTCTGGGACCAAAGCTCCCAGGGCGAGGGCGTGATAAACGTGTCTGCCTTTTGACTCCAGGTATCTGGTCAACTGCTTAAATCCACCGGCGCAATTGGTGTGCTCCCAGCACATGCATACTCCCAGGAACTGGTATATGGGACAGTTCAAGAACAGCTGAACAGCGCATCACTTTGTGCCAGATGTTCAGCGCATTTAAATGCATCAACTCGTTTGATCTCACAACAACCTGTGAAGTAGATACTACCATCATCCCCACAGTAGGAGTGAGGGAACTGAGGCACAGAGAGGTCACACAGGTAGCAAGTAACAGAGCCCAGTGTTCGGTGGGGTCGGTCCAGATCCAGGCCTTAAACACCACACTGTACTATACTGGTTCTCTCAACACCAGACAGGAACTGTTGATTTTTTATTTTATTTTATTTTTTTTGCAACACCAGAAAGACATATCCTTTTCCCAAAAGCAATACTTCTTATAGTAAATATTTATGGATGGATATTTAGGGTATTCTGTGGGGAGGGTGTTTGCAATAACCACAGAGCTCCATTGACAAGCTCCAGCTAAGCATGCCAAGGGAGTGTGTGAATACCCAGCCAGCTGGAACACTGGAGTCTCTTGCCGAGGCTGCAGGCCTCTCGGAGGGCCTGGGGGTCAGCGTGACCGCCAGGGAGGAAGCAGAGCACCTGGGTGGAAGGCGCTATCTAGCTGATGGGCCAGGCTCGGACCCCCAGGGGCAGATAACCTACATGTGGAATGTGGGTAATCCAGGCACAGAGGTGCTGAGAGAAGGGGTGACCCCAAGAGCCGAAACCAGCACAGGATTCCCGCACCCAAGACTTCCTGTGTGCACTGAGTGTGACCTAATCTTCCGCAAGCTTCAGAGTAAATCCCCCAGACCTTTACTTAACCCCCTCAAAGCCATTCCACTGTAATTATCTTGTTTCTCACTTCTGACACTTCAGAGGACAGACACAGCTAGAGAATTTACGTCTAACATAGTATGAACCCTAGTCCGTGCACTCCCGGGAGTGTGAGCTTCTTCAGGGCTGGGCCCTGAGCCTCTCCGTGGTCGGCACCCTCCCCCGCCCCCCAATACTGTGCCTGCCTGCCGCAGGGACCTAAATGGCCGTGTAGATTGTGTTCGCCCTCCTGTGCTTCTGTGATAATTTCTCTTCCGATTCCAGAATTCCAGAACTCTCTGTGTTTTTTTAAGGATTTCTTCCCTTTGGAAATAAACAGCAGCCATAAGAAACTCATAAGAAGCCCTAACTGGTTTGGCTCAGTGGATAGAGCGTCGGCCTGCAGACTGAAAGGTCGCAGGTTCGATTCCGGTCAAGGGCATGTACCTTGGTTGCGGGCACATCCCCAGTAGGGGGTGTGCAGGAGGCAGCTGATCCATGTTTCTCTCTCATCAATGTTTCTAACTCTCTATCCCTCTCCCTTCCTCTCTGTAAAAAAATCAATAAAATATATTTAAAAAAAAGAAACTCATAAGAAGAACAAAAACTTACTTGAATAGCTTTAAAAAACAGAAAAATCCACCCCTCTGCCTGCTCTGTACTGTCACCCAGTCACCTGAACATTGCTGGGAAAACACTCACTCTGAGTCATACCACGCAGCTCAATGCTGTTAGGGAAACTTACTTTATTTCCCAGAAAATGCTTTTCCAAACCCTCTCCAAGATGACTATTTCACTCTCCGTGTGTCCACGCCTCTCACCACTCCCTCTCAACTAACTACAGGATCTCATAGTACAGGGAAAAAATAGAAGCAGTCAGACCCAAACTCCTTCACTTCTGCTTTCAAATCTGCGAGCCTACCTGGCTGGGTACCCATACCCTCTGCCTTGCCCGTTTCAATCAAAGGTCACGGCCTGCGAGTCCTCTCTCTCCTGCAATTCTCACTCAGCTTCCGCAATCAGCCTCCCTCGTTCTCCGAATCTCCTCCTCCTCCCTGTCTCCTATAGGACTCCAGCAGCCAGCAGGCACACTAGATGCTTCCAGGCTTAAAAAATCCTTCTTGCTCTTCACATCTCTTCCAACATGGACCCTATTCCATTAGGCTCCTATTCGCTTCCATAGTAAAACAAGAAAGAAGGGCCTGTACTCAGTGCTGGACAGATCTTCACAGTCCGTTCCCTTCTCAAGACACTTCGTTTGGGCTCTGTCCCTGTCGCTGCACAGAAACTGCCCTTGGCCCAACCAGCGTGGCTCAGTGGTTGAGCGTCGACCTATGAACCAGGAGGTCACAGTTCGATTCCCAGTCAGGGCACATGCCCGGGGTTCCAGGCTCGATCCCCAGTAGGTTGCGTGCGCAATGCTGTTGATCAATGATTCTCATCATTGCTGTTTCTATCTCTCCCTCTCCCTTCCTCTCTCTGAAATCAATAAAATCATTTTTTTAAAAAAAGAGTATTTCCTATGGAAACAGGATGCACCTCCCATTCTAACAAGAGTCCCAGGGAAAAACACAGCAGCAGAAATCACGTCCTCCAACAAAGGCTCCACACGGCTCCAAATGCTCTCCCCTCCCCCAAGCACTCCCCTAAGGATGAGGCCACAGAGAAGTGCAGAGGAAAGAAAACACAGTGGCTTCAAAACGGTATCGCAGAGGGCTAGACCCCAGGGACTCCCGGAAGGGCGATGGCAGATGAGAGAAACTCTGAGCAGAGTTGCTTAGGGTGCCAGGGAGCCGTCTGAAAAGTAGCGGCGTGGGAACTGCGAACATACCGTGGTCGGGAAAGAAGAGAGGGAGGGAGGGACTCCCGTTATAAGTGATATAAAATCTAGGCCAGTATACAAACTCCATGTTCTTTCTGTACAAGCTTTTATTTACTTAACTAAGTCTTTAGATTTCTGTGGGCCACTTTTCTTCCTTGGTTTTAGCAAAAGAAGTCCTGTATTCAGCCTTGAACTTGCAAGGCCTCCTAATGAGACCAAGGGAGAAGACGGAGTTGGCGGCTGCAGGTGCGGGAGGAGATGGAATTGTGGACAGTAAATCCATGAAGAACAAAGTTGGGCTGAAATTATTGGCAATAATAACATCCTAGCTGTGTGTGAAATGGCTTTGTGGAAATTATGGTTACAGAACAAAATTAAACATCATAAAACTTCGCAGTGTGAAAAACAATATAACTAGCAAATATCATAACAAGTGGGAAGCAGCTGTGGGAGGAAGTATGATGCTCATTTTCTCATAACTGTGCTCTTGGCAGGGAGTAAGTCAACACTGAATACAGTAGAAATGCTTGTTATTAAAAAAACATTAAAATTCCAGCCTCATAATCCTCTTCCTGATATATTTTCATTAGTTTAGACCAGTGGTCGGCAAACTCATTGGTCAACAGAGCCAAATATCAACAGTATAACGATTGAAATTTCTTTGGAGAGCCTAATTTTTTAAACTTAAACTTCTTCTAACGCCACTTCTTCAAAATAGACTCGCCCAGGCCGTGGTATTTTGTGGAAGAGCCACACTCAAGAGGCCAAAGAGCCGCATGTGGTTCGCGAGCCACAGTTTGCCGACCACTGGCTTAGAGTGATCTCAGAGGAAATAATCTCTCATGTAGTGAAAAAAGATCTGAATACCAGCAATAATTTGTAGTTTTTATTCTATTAAACGTAAATTCGATGCCATTTATTTTCAAGTAGCATGTGTAATATGACCCCACTGTTCTAAAATCATTCTGTTTTTTCCACATACATGCCGAGGGGGGAGGGGGGAGGTCGGGGGAGTACTCAATGTTAACAACAGCTAGCTGTGGGTGGTGGAATTCTTGGTGATACATTCTTTTTGTTTTGCATTTTGATCTCTCCGAGTACATCAGCAGAGGTTGTTTTAGAGTCTAAAGAACTTTAGGAAGCTTTGCTGCACTGGTCCACACCTCCATCGAGTTCCTTTTCACCTGAGATCACCGTTTCAGACTCCCATTTCTTCCCCAGTCAGACGCAAAGCTGAGCAACACCCCAGTGGGCCTGCTGTCCCTGCCTGCCCACCGTGAAGGTGGAATTCTTTAAATGGCTACATGGCCCCAGGCTCTGGGCCCGAGTTGCCCTCTCAGTGATGAGGGCCAGTGGGCAGGGAGGGGTCATACTTTGCCACCAGCTTATGGAAGATAGGGCAGTCTGGCAGACTGTTATGCCAAAGAAGACGTGCTGACCTCTCTCACAACCTTCGCTTCGGGCCCTGACCAGTTTGGCTCAGTGGATAGAGCATCGGCCTACGGACTGAAGAGTCCCGGGTTCGATCCCAGTCAAAGGGCACGTACCTGGGTTGCAAGCTCCCTGCCCTGGTCAGGGGTATGCGGGAGGCAACCAATCGATGTGTCTCTCTCACATTGGTGTTTCTGTCTCTCCCTCTCCCTTCTACTCTCTCTAAAAAACAATGGAAAAAAATATCTCCAGGTGAGGATTAAAAATAAATAAGTAAATAAAAATAACAAAAATAGATATTAAAAAAAAAAAAAAAAAAACCTTCGCATATGGCAGAACTTATCAGCTTAGGGGCACATTTTCTCCTAACTTTCATTTCATGCAGACACTGCATTGTTTTTAAATTCTAAAACTTTACAAAGTAAGGGAGTAGCCAGCCATTGGAACAAAGGGGTGTGTGTGTGTCAGGAAATGTATGTAGTCTCTCCCCTGATGCAGATCTGTAACCTATTTTCTGGGAAGGAACACGCGGATCTTCATACGACTGGAAGAGCGTGGCAAAACTTAGGCTCCGTTCATCCGACTTGTTTTCCATGATAAGGAGAAAGAATGTTACATGGCTGTTTCATGGACACCAAGGCCCATACAGTAGTTTGCTACGGTCTCTCATAACATGAGGATTATTAGTATTTTTACCAAAAATATGCATATAGTTTATATCCCAGAAACAAACAAAAATATTTGAGTTTTTGAAAGTTTCCAGTTTGGTGTTACAAGTCAAACCATTTTTACAACCTCAGCTAGATACTTTAAGTGAAAACAATTCTTTCTTACACTTACTATGTGACTGGCCTTGGGTTCTTCCTAATGTGAACCTCAAATGCTCGTTATCTCTTCGTCTCACCATCCAGAACAGGGGACTGCTTCCCATGACAGTTGCTCAAAAACAAAACTTAGAAAAGAAACCACACGGTTGTTCAATTTTTCTTTTTAGAATATGGCTGCATAGCAGAATCAGAAAATCAAGTCCAGCCGCAGTCAGCATTGAAAGTGAGTATGTTTGATTTTCTCCAAACATGTTTGTAAAAGGCTGATCGTTTTCAGAAATAAATAATTTCTCGATACGTACGCGTTGTCCACAAGAATCTTCATGAAAATGCATTGGAGCGTTAGCAAGAATGGCGAAGACGGTGAGTACCTGGCCTTCCTGGGGTCCTTCCTGCTAAATGGCATCTTCGGGGATATTAACGCAAAACCATGACCATTCAAGCACAGGTTCGCCTCCCCCAAAATGCCCAATCCCACGCCTTGTTCATTGTGTTACAGGCCCTTCAGCATCAACTGGAATCGTTCCAGGCTCTCCGCATACAGACTCTGCAGAACGTCAGCATGGTATGTCTCACTTCGTCTGCACACGGGAAATATCCAAACAGAATCGATCATCCACATTGATAACTGAGGACCCCTGGCCAATTGATCAGCCGATACAGAATGTAATATACTAGAGGCCACAACATTCCCAGGCTCAGAATTTGGGGGAAACTATATTCTGTTATATATACTCGGATATGAGACAAAAAGAAATAGCATTCACTGGGTGTTTTTTTTTTTAGACTGACTATATATAGTCTACAGACAGGGACTCTCATTATAAATGATACAAAATCTGCCTTAGTCTGTTTGGCTCAGTGGATTGAGCGTCAGCCTGCGGACTGAAGGGTCCTGGGTTTGATTCCGGTCAAGGGCACATGCTGGTGTTGCGGGTTCCATCCCCAGTGGGAGGTGTGCAGGAGGCAGCCAATCAATGATTCTCTGTCATCATTGATGTTTCTGTCTCTCTCTCCCTCTCCCTTCCTCTCTGAAATCAATAAAAATATATTTTTTTTAAAAAATGATAGCCCTAACTGGTTTGGCTCAGTGGATAGAGCTCTGCCTGCGGATGAGGGGGTCCCAGGTTCGATTCCGGTCAAGGACATGTACCTTGGTTGCGGGCACATCCCCAGTAGGATGTGTGCTGGAGGCAGCTGATCGATGTTTCTCACTCTCTACCCCTCCCCCTTCCTCTCCGTAAAAAAATCAATAAAATATATTTTTAAAATAATAATAATAATAAGTGACACAAAATTTAACCCAAACTGACTAAGGGAGGAAGTGCACTAGCTGGGGGTAACTGAAAACCCTAGGGATTTTCACTCGGGGAAGGCTGAAGTCACGTGATGAGGACTCAGGTCATCAAGGAGCCTGTCACGCTCCGTGTCTGCTTTCCACGGAAATGGATCCTCAGACACCACGCAGTGACAGAGGGCTGCCAGGCGTTCCACACCTTTCTCCCTGCAGATCCCAGACAGACAGAGAGGGGACCATGCTTTTCCCTCTTCCCAGTTTCTGCTGAGGTTCTCGGCCTGATTCTGATTGGCCCAGGTCCGGTCCCATACAGTGCTGGAACCAATCACGTGCCAAGGGAGGCAATGCTCCCACTGGTTAGGGCTGAGTCCCCTACCGCGCCTGGAGCTGGAGGTGGGGTCAGTATCACCAACGCTGCATGGACTTGACCCAGGAGGAATGCAGGCTAGTGTGAAGAGGAGGCTTGGGCATGAACATTGGGGCTGCAGAGCACAACACTGACTCACTAAAGACTCGATATAAACTTCACCCCAATATTCTTGTACCAAAAGCAATTGCAGGGAAATGGGAAGATGAGATGGAACTCCTGAGAGTGACAGAGTAGGTTCCATTCTGAGGTCAGAGTGAAAGGGCCGGGAGAGACCGACTCCATGTTCCCTTTGTTCCATGTCCTCCACCTGGTGAAGTCAGGTTCCCGCCCTAGAACCTCTCCAAGAGCCCAAACCACACTTTTGAATTAGCCAATAGAAATGCAAGAGGAAAGTAAGCCGCGCCCTGCCCCCATGTGCAACCTGACACCGACCAATCAGCAGAGGCCACACTACCTCTCCCCTCCTACCTCTCCCAGGCCCCCTATAAATCAGCCGTTTGGGGCCTGGGGCTCTCTCTCTGCCTCCTGCCACTGGGTCGGGGAGTGTGGTGGACGGGGAGCTCGAGCTAGCTCGAATAAAGGCTCTTTGCTTTTGCATCGGACTCGGCTCCCTGGTGGTCTTTGGGGATCACAAAATCTGGGCATAACAAGAGATCTCTGATGCGTTCAACAACGTAAAAATCAAACATCTAAAACTATTTGAATATACTGCATACGATTTTATTGTTTTCCTAAGTTTAGTCTTTCTAATTTTATAATCCCATAACAAGGGGATCACTTTATTAAAGATATATTTAATTATATAGATTACAATAAGTTAAGTTTTAATTTATATTTTATGTGATGGGAAAGAATTTTTACATGTGGGAAGTTAAAAGTTATCTTTTAATTATACTGTTACTCCTGGACATTCATAAGTTTATAAACCTGAAATCAAATTCTAACATTCTCGATTTATCTTTTTAAAGGTACAATCTGAAATCAGTGAAATACTGAACAAAAGTATTATTGAAGTAGAAAACCCACAATTTAGCTCAGAAAAAAGTCTAGTATTCAACACACACCATGAAAAGGTATGTTATTCTGTACAAAATCATTCTATAGTTGGGTATTTCAAAAATGTTACAACAACCAGTTGATCTTCAACTTTACATTTTCCCCTTCTTCACAGGGCGACTGGATTGTCAGAGAGGAAAAGAAGGAAATTCCTGTCCTGAAAATCCTAAAAGGCGTGCGTTTACCCCCATACTTGTGCAACATCCCATTTCCCTTAGGAGGGTGTATGAAGGGCATTTAACTTAGTCCAGATACCCAAAGATTCCCAAGTAAATGACATACAAGGCAGTTGTTATCACTTACCTGTCCACTTTTGAGTTTTTCTACTTTAGGATTGACCTAGACCCGGGGTGAATGCGCTAGGACAGGTCCATCCCAGTGTCCCTGTGTCTATACTGATTAGCACTCACATTTTCAGGATACTCATGGCCCTAGATCATCTGGAACTAGGAATGCAAGCTGAGGGAGACAAATAGCCGAGAAGTGGAAATATCCATTTTTCCTTTAAGCTCCCATTTAGCCTATTGCTTCTATCTTTCCTATCCATCTGTGACGGTCTCTTGAGAGAGGTTAGATGTCTATTTCTGAAATTGAGGGGTTGGCCCATGTGTCTCACCCCTGAAGGAAATAAGAATACTTTCTAAGCAAATTGCAAAGACCAGAGTTACAGATCTCAACTGCTGCTAGATTTTCTGGAGGAAATGAATCATACTTGTTGGGTTTCTTTGCTGTCGATGTGATTAAAATGTTCGTTTGCTTGCAAAAACAAATCCTCCGCAGAATGTTATCTGAGTATGTTGGTCATGTGGCACATGACAGCACGTTTACAGTGTGCTTTTTATTGTTACTAGCCTGCAGAAAATCAAGAAGAAATCCTCTCTGTGGAGAAAATTCATCCTTTTGAGGACTCGAGGACTCTTCCTTCAAAGGAAGAAAAATTCAGTAGCGATAATGGCAACAGTCTCTCTCCAAGTGTAAATATGCCACCCCAGATACATTTCAAGGACATATTAACTCTAAGACCTTCAATGGATAATTCAGCCTCAAACGTAATTATGAAAACTTCAGAAAATTCTGACATGTTGAAGAATTATAACATGTATAGTTTTCTAGCTAATGCCCCTCAAAATGTTATGCCTCAAGCTGATACGGTAATTCTGGGTAATTCCAAAATTGCTGTGCCTTTCCCCAAGCAGGGATTTCGTGAAAATTTAGATGATATTTGCCATTCTATCAAGCAAATGAAGAAAGAGCTTCAAACGTCACACGACAGGGAACTGGCACTCACAAATGAACTTCAAACTTTAAAGATGGATACAGATGTTCAAAGTAATACTCCATATGACCTGTCCCCCATTCACAAGGACAAAATTAACTTTATTAAGGGTGAAAATATGGAAAGTAACTTAAATGAAGATATAAAATCAAAGCGAATTTTAGAATTAGAGGCATTAATAAACAAATTAGTCCCACTCAGGGAATCAGTGTCAAAATTCCATCTGAATTTTTGTAGAAAATGTAAAAAATTGTCTAGGGGTGAAACACATAGGGGAAAGAAGAATGAGAAAAACAAAGAAATTCCTATCACTAACAAGAATACTACAGATTTAAAATTCCATTCCAGACTTCCATTTACACCATCATTCTTTGACTCGACAAAATATGAAATGAAAGACCAAGAAAGGCAACCACTTGTAGTAAAACGAGGACCAATAATATTTGAAAATGAGAAAACATCCAAAGTCAATTCCATGACTGAGCAGTGTGTTGCAAAAATTCAGTACTTACAGAATTACCTAAAAGAATCTCTGCAGATACAGAAAAAAGTAGCAGAGCTGGAGAATGAAAATCTAACCCTTAAGACCAAAATAAAACCTCTGGTCTTTACCACACAATCTCTGATTCAGAAAATTGAAATATATGAAAAGCAACTTAAGGATTTGGTTGAAGAAAAGAACACTATTCAGTCCCAATTAATTAAAAAAGAAGAAGATGGCAAAGAATGTATTAAAGAATTGAAAAAAGTAATTAGTAAATATAATGTTCTCCAGGGACAAAATAAAACTCTAGAGGAAAAAAATAGTCAACTTTCTTTGGAGAAACAACAAATGATAGAAACATTAGATAAACTGAAAAGTAAAGAACACAAAACTCAAAATGATATGGCCATTGTCAATAATGAATATAATCGAATGAGCATAGAAATGGAATCAATGAAAACAAATATTCTGTTGGTACAAGATGAAAGGGAAATGTTAGAGAAGAAAACCTACCAGCTTCTAAAGGAAAAAAGCTCGCTTGAAAATGAACTAAAAGAAAACCAGCTAGAGATAGTGCAGCTGAAAGAGAGAGAAAGATTGGCAAAATCTGAACAAGAGGCACTGCTTCAAATAATAGAAACAGTCAATAATGAAAAAGTTAGTCTTGCAACAACATTACAAGAATCTACTGCTGCCAGGCAAATGATGGAAAGAGAAATTGAGAACATTCAAACATACCAGTCTACTACCGAAGAGAATTTCCTGAATGAAATAAAAAACGCAAAATCAGAAGCAAGTATTTATAAGAATAGTTTATCCGAAATGGGCAATGAATGTGAAATGTTATCAAAAATGGTCATGGAAATTAAAACAGATAATCAGATTCTAAAAGAAGAACTAAAAAAACATAGTCAAGAAAATATGAAGTTTGAAAGCAGCATCAGTAGACTTGCAGAAGACAAAATACTTTTAGAGAACTACGTGAGAAGTATAGAGAATGAGCGGGACACCTTGGAGTTTGAGATGCGGAATCTTCAAAGAGAATATTTAAATCTAACTCAAAAAATTTGTGGTCAGCATGGTGATCTATCAAAAATGGGTTACATATCAAGAAGAGAGAAATTCCATTTTGACAACTATGATACTTATGGAGACACCTCTGGTCCCAGGAATAGGCCTTCAGCTCCTGAATTGAAAGGTATGTATATTGTGGTGGATTCATAGAAAGTAAGATTCCTTTAGCCTACTGGGCACTAGTCAGAGGACAGTAATAAGAAGGAAACTTTTTCACCTGGCCCATGTGGCTCAGTGGTTGAGCATTGAACTATAAAGCTGGTTCAATATATGGTTCAATTCCCCGTCGAGGCACATGCCTGGGTTGAGGGCTTGATCCCCAGTAGGGGATGTGCAGGAGGCAGCCGATCAATGATTCTCTCTCATCATTGATGTTTCTATCTCTCTCTCCCTCTCCCTTCCTCTCTGAAATCAATAAAAATATATTTTAAAAAAAGAAGGAAACTTTTAAGATGAATACAATTTAGTTTTGTAGGATTTGTATCCAATTTATTATATAGTGGAATTATTTAGAGGTTTTGCTCTTTTTTATAAAATTCATGTCATTTTATTCATATTACTTCTATACATTGTATACGCACAAAGCAACTTTGGGAGGAAGCACGGGTTTTTTTTAATTATTGTTTTTTTTCTGAAGTATATGCAGCACTCCCACGTTAAAACAAATTCTTCTTTCTTCCCAGGAATTCCAAGTAAACTGTATCAATTGCTTCCATCCAAGAGATGTAAATAAATTTCTAAAATCAATGTTTCAACATCTTTTGTGCAAGAACTTTTTGTCTACAAAATAATTTTAATTTGCTTTTACATATGATTACATTTACACTGTAATTTATTACAGTAGACTAGTTTTTAATTAGAAATTGGAATTTTATATATATTATATCTTATACATTATATTATATATTATACATTGTATATTATATAGTACATATTACATATTACATATATATCCCAGAACTGTGAACAGTATGAGATGTCACCCAACTTGTAGGCTATTATGTTAGCCTCACAGTTCCATGAGTTCTAGTGGAAGACATGAGACACCTGGGTCAGAGGTAAAGGACAGTTTGTTACAGCAACAGCAGTAGCCAGAATATTAGCTTTTTTTGCATTGATTCTCCAAGGCCCAATTCCTATAAACAGCATGAAAAGGACCACAGTCAGTTCTATTGCAGGAGAGAGCTCTGAGGTTAGGGAACCCCAATCTATATATATAAAAGGCTAATATGCAAAGTGTTCCCTTAGGAGTTCAACCAGGAGACCCGGAGTTCAATTGCTCGCTATGACATGCACTGACCACCAGGGAGTGGCCGGAATGAAGGAAGGCCCCGGCCAGGCCTAGGGACCCTACCCATGCCTGAATTTCGTGCACCGGGCCTCTAGTATTGTATAAGTGCAGTAAGCATGCCTGTCCTTTGCTCTAAACATTAACTTTATTATACAGGTCAGTTAGCGTATCTGCCCCTGCTCTAGGGAGTCACTAACTCTAGCTTCCAAGGCTGAAAGCAAACCTGCCCTTTGCTCCAGAGCAAGACACTGTATCTTCCAAGATTGCTTGCTACATAAACTTGTTGAATTTTACCAAGTGCTTTTTCTGCATTGAGGTGCATTTTTTCCCTTTGATCTGTTAATATGGTAATTCCATTGATTAATTTTGGAACATTATACTAACTTTGCATTGCTGGAATAAACTCCACTAGGTCATGTATTATCCTTTTAATATACACTCTTGGGTTCAATTTTTTTTTTAAATATATTTTATTGATATTTTACAGAGAGGAAGGGAGAGGGATAGAGATCTAGAAACATCGATGAGAGAGAAACATCGATCAGCTGCCTCCTGCACACCTCCCACTGGGGATGTGCCCGCAACCAAGGTACATGCCCTTGACCGGAATCAAACCCGGGACCCTTCAGTCCGCAGGCCGACGCTCTATCCACTGAGCCAAACCGGTTTCGGCTCTTGGGTTCAATTTGATAATATTTGATTAAGGATTTCTTCTGTGCTCAGAAAGATATTGGTCTCCATATTTTTTAATTTATTTTAATGTCTTTATCTGGTTTGGTACCAAGGAAATCTGGCCTCATAAAACGTGTTCCCTTCTCCTCTGTTTTCTGAAAGGATTCGTATAGGATTGGCATTATTGATGTTATCTCTCCCTTCAATACATAATAGAATTCACCAAATGGCCTGCAGTCTCCCAAATGGGAAGGTTTACATTACAAAACAAATTTCATGAATAGATATGGAACAATTCAGATTTTATATTTTTAAGCCAGTTTTGGTTATTGGTATGCTCTGGTAATCTTGTACATTGATATAAGTTCTCAAATGTATTGACATACAGTTGTCCATAATATTCCTTATTACCTTTGTAATATCCAGAGGACATGTGGTGATATCCCGTCTTTAATTTCTGACATTGGTAATTTGGGGTTACTTCTTTTTTCTTTCTCAGTCTCACTAGAGTATAATCAATTATATTGCTTTGTTCAAAAATCAGCCTCTTAAAGATTCAAGGTAAGACTTCCAAAAGATACGATGTGCTGCTGCTTAACTTTCTCCCATTCCCAGTGGAGTTTCTTGTCGACCTAAATCTCTCTTAAAATTAAGCCTTTCTTCCACAGGTTAGCACCCTCAATCTTTGTTTCCATTTTAAGCCTTACAAAGGTATGGTTGGATGACTCATAGCAGAAATTAATGGCTTCTAAGCAGGCTTATTTCGTCCATTATTCACTGATGGTGGATGCAGAAAGCTACTCAAGTCACACAGGCATCATAATGGGCCCGCAGATCACTAGATGTCCAAGTCATCAAGAGAAAAGATGTCAGTGACCATGTCTTAATTTCTCATGTTTGAGTTTGGGGAGGAAAAGTTGTTTCACAGGAAACTACCTAATGTTATATTTTCAAAATTAAAAGAGATAATGGTAAAAAAATAAAATCAATGGTCATCTCAAATAAAGCACCCCTCAAATAAAATGTGTATGTATGTGTGTTCTTCCATCATCTTAAAAATCTTAATTAGCAGATTCCTGTCTGTGAATGTTACACAAAGCATGCATTGCTATGAGAGGCACATTAATAAAAGCTACAGCTAATAAAGGCAGAGGTAAAATTAGCAATTATTTAGATCTTACTAAAATCTGAAATTATAAGCCTCTATCTCAAAAGAACATGTCTGTAAGACGTGTTGGGTAAGATTTATCAATGTTCAACTATATGAATTTTATGCAGTTTATGCACCTGTTAAAACCACTCCCGTTCTGAAGACACACGTATTCCCCTTTGAGTTACATCATACCCTTGATAATGTCTTTAAGATGTTCATTCTGCGTTATACTTTGAATAGGAAATAAGAATTTTAAATACTCTTTTTAAAAAAAGCAAACAGTTATGAGGCAAGACAATAAAAATATGTACATTTACCAATAGGAAAGTTCTCTGTACCATCTGCAATCCCTTTAAAAGCCAGATTTATATCTGGATTGACACAGTTTCCCCCATTGGGATAAAAATGGGTCCAAATGAAGATTACTACAGCCTCTATACATTCTGACTTCCAGTTCTGAGAAACCTAGGATGGCAGAGGGACTAGCCTATGAAAGCACCGTGAACCAAAAATAATTTCCTGCCTGGCTGGTGTGGCTCAGTGGTTGAGCGTCAACCCATGAATCAGGAGGTTAGGGTTCAATTCCTGGTCAGGGCACATTCCCCAGGTTGCAGGCTGGATCCCCAGTAGGGGGCATGCAGGAGGTAGCCGATCAATGATTCTCTCTCATCATTGATGTTTCTAGCTCTTTCTACCTCTCCCTTCCTCTCTGAAATCAAAAATATATTTTTAAAAAAAACAAAATAAACTTATGAACAAAATAGATCCAGAGACATAGAAGCATGGAACAGACTGATAAATCTCAGAGGGAAATAAATTATATGCATAACCCATGGACACAGACAATAGTGTGGTGAAGGCCTGAGGCGGGGTGGTGTGGGGTCAAGAGGGTCAAGGAGGGGAAGGGGGTACATCTACAATACTTTCAACAATAAAGATAAATTTTAAAAATTAAAAAATAAAAAGTAGGGATAAAGATCATTAGGGAAAAAAACAACTTCCCCAATGCATTACATTCATAGATATTATAAATTTCTCTTTTAAACCACCACCGCCACCCCTAAAATCAATGAGGACTAATGATAGGCCGCATGGTGAATTATAGTAATGTGTTTGAATTGTATCTTTTAACAACAGATAGTTTGAAAAGTGAGTGCAGAAGAGAGAACTTGGAAACCAGAGGGCAAGGCCTGTGGGTGGGAGGTGCCCCAGGGGAGGCAGCTTGGACAGCTAACCAGGGGAGGGGCAGAGAGGACACGAAGGACCACCTTCATCCACCTTGTAAGTTTGTCATTTTTTATAAAATAATGAAGTAAAAGTGCGTTCCCTGTTCTCCCTTCCCCCAGCCCACCCTGGGGCTGTCCTGGGTGATGCTGTAGAGGTCATGAATGAAAGGCAGGTGCCCCATAAACTGAGACATCTGCCTTACTATATAAAGTGTAAGTGAATCTATGAAATATGAATGGATCCATATGTATCTTGGAAAGGAATGCTTTAATAGGCTGACACTTGATAGCTATCAATCCAATTTTACTTCCAAGTTAAGAATTTACTGTGTACTTTCTACCCCTCCTCAGCCTCCACATTCCCCTCCCCACAACCCTGCAACTTTTTCACATTAGGAGTAAGAACTCTCAATGGATACGCTACACTTCAAAATTGCATAAAAGTTCTAAACATATTCTCAAAAGCACATACCAGCCCAGCTGGCATTGGCTCAGTGGTTGAGTGTCAACCTATGAACCAGGAAGTCACAGTTCAATTCCAAGTCAGGGCACATGCCCCGGATGTAGGCTCCATCCCCAGTGTGGGGCCTACAGGAGGCAGCTGCTCAATGATTCTCTCTCACCATGGATGTTTCTATCTCTCTCTCCCTCTCCCTTCCTCTCTGAAATCAATAAAAAATAAATTGGGGCGGGCGGGGGGGGGGAGACACATACCAGCAATCAAATTATCAGCAAATGATATTTATTCATTAATAGTACTAAGACAAGAGTATTAGAGTGGTAGGATTAAATATCTTTTAAATGTTTGGGTTATCTATCCTACAACATCTTATATTTTTTCAAATAATTTGCACTTGATAATGAAAGCTACTTGTCTTCTAGAGCCTAAAAGGATGGTATTGAAGCAGTCTTGTAGTTCTTCATATTCAATGCCCTGAAATTAGAAAATAAATGTCCATTTAATTGTATAGGTACAGGTAATATATCTGTAGATTCTTATAAAAATGTTTTACAATTTAAAAAATTAACAATCCAAACCCACATTTCCTCACCAAATTAAAAAGCTTCACTTTAAATAAACCAAAAATATTTTTAAAATGTAATTTAGGAAGGAAAGATTGATTTATGGGACCAATTTTGAATACTACTGTGTTTCCCCGAAAATAAAACATCCTCCGAAAATAAGACCTACTTACAGGTTTCCTTCTGAGTGAAATATAAGGCATCCCCCCGAAAATAAGGCCCCCAGGCTCTGTCTCAGAATGAAAATTAATTTACCATAAACTGGTCGCTAGGGCCGCCCCGACTGGTGTCTAGCAACCAGTGACATTACGCGGAGTCCTGACGTCACTGCTGTGTGGAGGCGGAGCGGAGGTCGGAGTGAGCAGTGAGCGCGGGGCGGGAGAGAGGAGGAGACTTTCGCAGATGCATGTAGAAGAACAGGAGGATTAGAGCAGACGGGACGCGGCGAAGGTGGTGAGTGCTGGTCTGTCTCTGGTGACACTACCTGATGCTCGCGGCCGCCTTCATGATGACTGAAGGTTCTCAGTCAGTGGCAGACCCTGCTCCAGCCCAGATCCAGGCCCCAGCAAGCCCAGTGACAGTCCCCAGGCAGGTCCCAGGGGGTAAATGTCTGATAAAGGGGTAGGGGGGATGTCTGGTGAAGGTGTTCAGTGGCACAGGGGTGGGGGGAGGGGGATCACTTAAAATGACACAGGAGGATCAGAGGGGGCAATCAAAATGACACAGGAGGATCAAAAGGGGTTACTAAAATGGTAATCCCCCCTCTGATTCTCCTGTGCCATTTTGATTCCCCCCTCTGATCCCCCCTGTGTCATTTTGAGTGATCCCCCTCCCCCCACCTTGATACCCCAATTCCTTTTTTTTTTACCCCTAGAAATGAGCACAGAAAGAAAAAGCTACTCCATGGAGTACAAGAAATGAATCGTGGAAGACTCTTGGGGCCAAAATCTTACTGCTTTCTGCAAAGAGAAGATGTTGAGTATCCGATTGGTCCAAAAATGGCGAGCAGAGTATGGTAACCTCGTTGAACAAGTGGACAAGGGAAATGCTAAAAAGCACAAGTGTGGATCAGGTCAGCAACCATTGTTTTCCGAGCTGGAAGACCTGATCTGTGAATGGGTTGTTGACAGGAGAGCAAAGTCTTTGGTTGTGAATAGGGCTCAGATTCAAGAATTTGCCCTTCAATGGCACCACAGTTTGACATAGCCCCCAAAGACTTCAAAGCATCACAACACTGGCTGGATAATTTCCTTCAGCGAAGTCAACTGTCTTTAAGAAGATCTACAACATTGTTTAGGTTGGAAGATACTCAAGTTATTAAGCGAGCACTTGCATTCAAGTCCTTTATTGATGATGCTGACTTCTCTAAATACAATCTTTCCAACATGATTGCTATGGATGAAACTGCAGTGTTTATGGGCCAATCATCTCAAACAACAATTGAACAGCGGGGTGCCTCCTTGGCGTACATTCCCTCCACTGCTTATGAAAGTGCACGTGTTTCCTGTATTTTGGCAATTCGTCTGGATGGCACTAAAATCCCACCTTTAATCATTTCTAAGGGCAAGAAGGAAAAGATTGAACGTGGTTTGGGTGTTTTTATTCTTGAAACTGAAAAAGCCTGGGCCACACAAGCAGCTATAAGGAAGTGGGTCGATTTAATGCTGCCGCTTGTTATGCGAGGGAGCCAAAGAGGTCTGCTAGTCTGGAATGCAGCCAGCACTCACCGCGCTAAAGACATGAAGACATTTCTTCACGAAAGAAAAATAGATCAGATGATGATTCCCGCAGGAATGACGGCCTATCTCCAGACTCTTGATATTGCAGTAAACAAGCCATTCAAAGACAATTTGCGCATGGAAATTAATGACTACATTGAAAATAGAATGGAGAGAAATCAGCGTGGAAACTTTGTGAAACCTAAACTGCAAGAAGTTGTGACTTGGGTGAAGAATTCATGGGAGAAAATCACTGACAGTTGCATTGCAAATGCACTGCGAGCAGGCTACCTTGACAAGAAGTACTCATTTAAAGACAGTGCTATTGCTAAACATGAGAGATTTGGTCCACTGATTCTGAAAGAAATGGAGTCACAAGAAATTCACCAGGAAATTTAGGAATTGGATTGTTATGATGATGTTCCAGAAGATGATGACATGATTGTCATTGAATAAATGAGTAAATTCTTGATACTGTAGGATTCACAGTTTGTCTGGTTTGTGTTGACAACTACCGTACTACCGTACCGTATACAGGTAATAAATTTCCTTTATTTTCATTTAACAATAAATGTGTACCATATTCTTCTTCATGGAAAAATAAGCCATCCCCTGAAAATAAGACCTAGTGTGTCTTTGGGGGCAAAAATTAATATAAGACACTGTCTTATTTTCGGGGAAACACGGTATGATCCAGGGATTTACTAGTTTTAAAATTAGGGTAAAAGGAGCTTCAACTTGATTTAGGGTAATATTTGGGATAAGGTAAAAAGAAAGAGATTTCATCATTAAAATGTCTATACTACCCAAAACAATCTATAGATTCAATGCACTCCCCATTAAAATACCAATGGCATATTTCACAGACCTAGAAAGAACTCTCCAAAAATTCATCTGGAATAAAAAAAGACCCCTCGAATAGCCACAGCAATCCTGAGAAAGAAGAACAAAGTAGGAGGGATCTCAATACCAGATTTCAAGCTGTATTACAAAGCCACTGTCCTCAAAACAGCCTGGTACTGGCACAAGAACAGACATATAGACCAATGGAATAGAATAGAGAACTCAGGTATTGACCCAAACCACTATACGCAATTAATATTTGACAAAGGAGGCATGAACATACAATGGAGTCAAGACAGTCTCTTCAATAAATGGTGTTGGGAAAATTGGACAGATACATGCAAAAAAATTAAACTAGACCACCTACTTACACCATACATAAAAATAAACTCAAAATGGACTTAAACATACAATGAGAAACCATAAAAATACTAGAGGAATCTACAGCCAGAAAAATCTCTGACATATGCCGAAGCAATTTCTTCACTGATACTGCTCCTAGGGCAATGGAAACTAAAGAGAAAATAAACAAATGGGACTACATCAAAATAAAAAGCTTTTGCACAGCAAAGGAGACCATCAATAAAACAACAAGAAAGCCCACTGCATGGGAGAACATATTTGCCAATGATATCAACGATAAGGGTTTAATCTCCAACAAATACAGGGAACTCATGCAGCTTAACAAAAAGAAGATAAACACCCAATCAAAAAATGGGCAACTGATCTAAATAGACTCTTTTCGAAAGAAGACAGAAGGAAGGCCAAGAGACATATGAAAACCTGCTCAAAGTCACTAATCATCAGAGAGATGCAAATCAAAACAACAATGTGGTACCTTCTCACACCTGTCAGAATAGCTATCATCAACAAATCAACAAATGACAAGTGCTGGCGAGGATGTGGAGAAAAAGGAACCCTCGTGCACTGCTGGTGGGAATGCAGACTGGTGCAGCCACTGTGGAAAACAGTATGGAGTTTCCTCAAGAAACTAAAAATGGAACTCCCATTTGACCCAGTGATCCCACTTCTAGGAATATATCCTAAGAAAACAGAAACACCAATCAGAAAGGATATATGCACCCCTATGTTCACAGCAGCACAACTCACCATAGCTAAGATTTTAATCCACTCCATCAGCAGATGAGTGGATTAAAAAACTGTGGTACATCTACACAATGGAATACTACGCTGCGGTAAAAAAGAAGGAGTTCTTACCATTTGCAACAACATGGATGGAGATGGAGAGCATTATGCTAAGTGAAATAAGCCAGGCAGAGAAAGATAAATATCACATGATCTCACTCATTTGTGGAATATAATGAACAACATAAACTGATGAACAAAAATAGATCCAGAGACAGAGAAACATCAATCAGAACGTCAAACCTCAGGGAAGTTAGGGGAGGGTGGGGGTAAGTGGGAGAGATCAACCAAAGGACTTATATGCATGCATATAAGCCTAATCAATGGACACAGACAACAGGGGGGTGGGGGCATGAATGGGAAGTGGAGGGTAATGGGAGAATAAGGACACATATGTAATACCTTAGTCAATAAAGAAATTTAAAAAATTAAAAAAAAGAAAGATTTCAATAAACTCAAAATTACTAAACAGAAGATAAACTTCATATTTTTCAAAGCAGCAATCAGTTGCTCTTTTCTGTCCAAACATATTCGCTAGGGCACACACAGAACTCTCTTAGGTCTGATCTCTGGATAGAAAAGGACTCAGAGAAAAATGCTTCCAGAATATTACTCCTGTAGACACAGTTAAATTACATAAACGTAAAAGGGCAATTCTACTTTTGTGATATAATAATGATGTCAGTATCGCAATCACTGTCTACAATTGATAGGGTGTACTTACTCGTGTTTTTTATAAAAGAATATGAATTTGGTGTCCTTTATCTAATCCACCACAGGATTACATTGAAGTCAGAAATATGTAAATTTGCTTCATTGGCATTAAAACATTTTTCAATGAACAGATAGAAATGGATTATTTCACTTTATGATACTGCACACACAAAAAAAGATGGACTGTCCAGTTCTAATGTATGTTCTGAGCTACTGAGAACTCAATTTTCAGAGTGCTCAAAACCGGGGTAACATTGAAATTTTAAAACACTTTAATAACAAGCTTTTCCTCAAAGTTTTATAAAGTGATGTCAATAGCATTTTTTTCAGGAAGAGGAGTATTTCCAGTTTTCATAAAAGATTATTTCAAAGTTAAGAACAGAAACCTTAAGTGTCCTTAGGATTCTTCTGAGAGCCCAGAGCCCTATAACAAGGGTCAAAAACTCTCTCTGAGAACAATGTTAACATGTGCAGCTAACTGGACGATAAACACCTAAGTAGTTTCAAGTGACTCATAAGAAGATGCTACAGATTTGCATTAACCATTATGGACAGAATAGTTTGGTACATAAATTAAGCTTTTTCAATTGAGAATTTCAAATGGGAAAGAACTTCTGCAAGGGAGGGAAGGTATGTGGAAAGAGCTGAGATTTCTAAAATCACCCAAATGTGTCATTTTTAAAAGTGTGTACAAATAAAAGATACGGTTTTGAAGAAATCTAAAAGTTGAAAACAATTTTTCTTGGTTGATGAAGTAAATGTAACATATTACTACCTTTTGACATTCAAAGTCATTATACTTTCGATTGGTCTGCTTTTCGGTCCACCTGGCGGGTGGAAAACCTTAGCAGCTTTGCTGGGTTTTTCCGATTTAGCTGTATACGGGTCAGTAGAATGTGAAGGGTAAGGGTCGAATGTTCCTGCCTTCATTCCGCCAGCCTACAAATCAAAATGAGACCATTTTATATGGTTTTGTAAAATGCTCCTTAAAAATATTAGATGTTGAAGTTTATACATATTTTGTATTGCCTATGGAGTTGGTTTTACATTTTAAAAAAGTTGTCTATTTTGTTTCATTCAGGTTCCAGCAAAAAGTCTCCCTACCAGCAAGTTCATGGGGTTAAGACACTGTAAATCTAAAAGTTCTCTTATATTAAAATGCAAATGCTTAAGTTTGACTACATCAAATTACTAAATTTTTGAATAGCACAAAATATCATAATCAAAGGAAAACATTCAATAAACTAATATATATATATATATTATATAATATATATAATATATATATATATATATTTCAACACAGATGAAAACAAAACAATATCCTTAGCATACAAAAAGATCTTACAAATATCCTACTAGAAAATCTGCAGGAAAAGTAAACAGGCAATTCACAGAAGGAGGAAAATGTATAAATCAAGGTTTATAAATTAAAAGAAGCATGTCCATTTTTATTCAAACTTGTAAACTTCAGCAAAGTGAGAAAATTCATCTCAATCGTTTCAAAAACTAAAAGATGGTCTGGCTTTTTATGATTTTGAGAAAAACTATAACTAAGATCTAGAGAGGCACTTAGAAAAATCAACTGTAAACTCAAATATATTTGAACTGATTAATTCTATCTAATAAAGAGGTAATATGCAAATTGACCATCACTCCAACACACAAGATGGCTGCCCCCATGTGGTCAAAGATGGCCACCCCCATGTGGACACAAAATGGCCACCACAAGATGGTCGGCAGGGGAGGGCAGTTGTGGGCGATCAGGCCAGCAGGGGAGGGCAGTTGGGAGGGACCAGGCCTGAAAGGGAGGGCAGTTGAGGGCAATCAGGCCTGCAGAGGAGGACAATTGGGGGGAACCAGGCCTGCAGGGGAGGGCAGTTGCGGGCAACAAGGCCAGCAGGGGAGGGCAGTTAGGGGCGACCAGGCCTGCAAGGAAGGGCAGTTCGGGGGGACCAGGCTGGTAAGGGAGGGCAGTTAGGGGTGACCGGGCCAGCAGGAGAGGGCAGTTGGGGGCGACCAGGCCTGCATGGGAGGACAGTTAGGGGTGACCAGGCCAGCAGGGGAGGGCAGTTAAGGGCAATCTGGCCAGAAGGGGAGCAGTTAGGCGTCGGTCAGGCTGGCAGGGGAGTGATTAGGGGGTGATCAGGCTGGCAGGCAGAAGCGGTTAGGGGCAATCAGGCAGACAGGCAGGCGAGTGGTTGGGAGCCAGCAGTCCTGGATTGTGAGAGAGATCCCAGATTGGAGAGGGTGCAGGCTGGGCTGAGGGACACACACACACACACACACACCCATGCACGAACCGGGCCTCTAGTAATCATTATAAGAGCTTCTTTATTCCCACACACTGGTCATACTTTATGACTTTTCATAATTTTATAAACACTGGTTTCATGATTCTTGGCATGAACACAAAACAAAAGTTTATTGTTTACATGGGCAATAAAACAATTTGACAGCAAGAGGCATTATTTCTTTAAAATGCTTAATATTAAAAAATAATAATAATAAATGCTTAATATTTTTTCATTCTAAAACTCTTTACTTACCTTTTTACCAGGAGAAGAGGGCTTAAAAGGGCTTGGGAGTACTTCTTTCTTCTCTGCTTTCTTGATTGGAGGTAAAGTTTTCTCAGAAAAATAAGGATTGGTATCAAAATATTCTCTTGGGTAAAGGTTTAACCTGAAAGGTCCCCCTTTGAGTAAACGATGGTGCTCTTCGTTCTCTTTCTGTAAATTAAAGAGTTAGAAATTAGGTAGCATAAATTACTCCGAATGATAATAACAGAGAGTCTAATCTTTTTTTATATTTTAATAGAAGCACATAGATTTTTAAAATATACACTGCTAGGCTCACATTTTTTTAAGCATTCCTTTGTTATGTTCTGTTTTTATGATACTAAAGATATGCTTACTTATGAACAACTATGATTGTTCATTTTGGATATCAATTTATTTGAAGTATAGAGATCTATTTGTCATCTGAACAAATCTCTATTAGCTCTCTGGGGGATATGATATAGTAACAAGAGATTGGTCTTCAGTTCAAACTCTAACTCCCTCCTGCTTTTCAGCATTTCTTGGGGACTCTGGGGCCTTTCGGTGCCACATTTTCAACCCTTAAATGAGGATAATACCCGCTCCCCCGCCCCGCCCCCAGGCATGCTGCTGTAAAGACTAAATGAGATTCTGTGTATAAAGTACCTGGTATATGGTAGGCTCTTCATAAATGTCAGTTTTACTTCTGAGAATGAGGAATACTTACTTTTTACATTATAACGTGCTTATATTACAATATTTTTAGCTACCTAGTACCCAAGCAAAACAGAGGGGAGGGATGAGGGGAAGGGAGAGGGCGAGGGGAAGGAGGAAAGAAGAAGAGAGGAGAGGAGAGGAGAGGGAGGGGAGGGGAGGGGAGTGGAAGGGAGGGGGAGAGGGGAAACATAAAAAATACCTGCATAAATAATAGCTGAAAATATTCTAAACTTAATGAAAACTATCAATTCACAGATCCAAGAAGCTCGATAAACCCCAAGCATAAGAAACATGAGAAAACTACACCAAGGCACATTGCAATCAAATTGCTCCAATGAGTGATAAAGAAAATTTTAAACGTTACCAGAGGGAACAGAGACAGTACAAAATAAACATGACAGCAGACACCTTGTCAGAAACAACTCAAACAAGAAAACAGTGGAGTAATCTCTAAAATTCTAAAAGAAAAAGCAATGGTACATTTAAAAAATTATTTCCAGAATTAATTTTAGGAAATCCAAGATTTCTCACTTCTAAATAATAAGTTATGAAAGTAAGAACAAAAGAGCTCTCTCTACTGTGAGGAAAGAAAAGTATCTTATACCCATAAAGTTTAGGATGGAAGACTAATTATTGAGTCACGTGTATTTATATATTATGTATTATTACTATTCCTACAGATGAAAAGCAGTTTATATGTAATTTTATATAAACTGAATAATCCATACATAGAAATAGAGATGCTTCATTTCAAATGACCAAGGCTTCTGCCCAATTTAATGGAAAACTTTTGGGTTTGGACAATCCATTTGCCAAATGATCACTATCCTTCTATCTCTCAGCCCACCCAATGCCACTTGAAGTCACCACAGCAAAATGATCAAAAACTGCCTGCCTAAAAATACAAAAACAAAAACACTAATTAAATGGTTGCCATTGCCCTAACCCTGTGGTCGGCAAACTGCGGCTCGCGAGCCACATGCGGCTCTTTGGCCCCTGGAGTGTGGCTCTTCCACAAAATACCACGGCCTGGGTGAGTCTGTTCTGAAGAAGTGGCATTAGAAGAAGTTTAAGTTTAAAAAATTTGGCTCTCAAAAGAAATTTCAATCGTTGTACTGTTGATATTTGGCTCTGTTGACTAAT
Organism: Plecotus auritus; assembly: GCF_963455305.1. NCBI lineage: Eukaryota > Metazoa > Chordata > Mammalia > Chiroptera > Vespertilionidae > Plecotus > Plecotus auritus. Next base: position 9,731,152 of record NC_137772.1, on the reverse strand, counting down.
GAGTTTGCCAACCACTGCCCTAACCGGTTTGGCTCAGTAGATAGAGCGTCGGCCTGCAGACTCAAGGGTCCCAGGTTCGATTCTGGTCAAGGGCATGTACCTTGGTTTCAGGCACATCCCCAGTAAGGGTGTGCAGGAGGCAGCTGATTGATGTTTCTCTCTCATCGATGTTTCTAACTCTCTTTCTCTCTCCCTTCCTCTCTGTAAAAAATCAATTAAATATGTTTAAAAAAATAAATAAATGGTTGCCATTTAATTTCTGTTGCTTCATGTCCAACAAATTTGACTTTTTATTACTACCAGCTCTCTTTAAGTTACGTTGATATTGTTAAATTATGTTGATATTTTTCCAAAATGTATAAGGGTTCCTCCATTCATATGTAGGCGTTCTCCACATAAGTATGTTTCATTATACGTCAAATATTGTATAAAGTGAGTGCAAAAGACACATAACAGTTACGTTTCAGTGTTTATCTCTGCTCTTTAATGAAGTGAGGCGTTTTCTCCATGCTTTCACTCTCTCTTCTGTAGGCATGCATCCATTCTCTCCTTCTACTTCCTCGATGTTCTCCATCACTCCTCCATTCCACCACTCACCCTAATGGAGTAGAACTCCCACTACTTTGTAGTGGTGGAAACATGGCTACGGGTTAGGATATGACTCCTCTACTCAAAATAGAAGGTATTTGATCAGGCTGGGTTAACAGAAGTCCCACAGCTAGTTAGAGAGAGGTGAGAGATGTGATCAACTACAGCAGCAGGTAAAAAGTTCACCCTGGGAAGAGCTGAAAGAATCTATAGTAAGATGTGGAAATCTAATATCAAAAATGAAATGTAAAAATGAAACCCCCATTTGACCCAGTAATCCCACTTCTAGGACTATATCCCAAGAAACCAGAAACACCCATCAGAAAGGATATATGCACCCCTATGTTCATAGCAGCACAATTCACCATAGCTAAGATTTAAAAACAACCTAAGTGCCCATCAGCAGATGAGTGGATTAGAAAACTGTGGTACATCTACACAATGGAATACTATGCTGCTATAAAAAAGAAGGAACTTTTACCATTTGCAACAGCATGGATGGAACTGGAGAGCGTTATGCTAAGCAAAATAAGCCAATTGGAGAAAGATAAATATCACATGATCTCACTCATATGTGGGATATAATGATCAACATAATGTGATGAACAAGAACAGATCCAGAGACAAATGGCAGGGGAGGGGGGTGGGTTAGAGATCAACCAAAGGACTTGTATGCATGCACATTAGCATAACCAATGGACACAGACACTGGGGTGGTGGGGGCTTGCCCGGGGTGGGAATGGCTGGGGGCGGGTGTTAATCGGGGAAAAAGGAAACACATGTAAAACTTCAGACAATAAAAAAAAAATGAAATGTAAAACTCTCACAATTCATAAACATCAGTCTGCCCGCCACTGCCCGAGTGATACAAACACGGAAAACAAAACAAACCATCATTAGATCACAAGTGAATTCTCTAAGTCAACTAAATGAGGAAGGTTGAAGAAAAGCTGAAGTAGATTATTTTACCTTATAATTTAGTTTTGGTGCATCATAGACATCAGCAGAGTGTGTGAACGGTTTACCTATCGTAACATTTGCATAGCTAAGGAAAGAAAACGAGTTATGGTGACTTCAAAGTTCAGGAATTTTAAATGTTACCTTTTTAAGTTCAAAACAAATGATATAAGAGTATTAAATGTATCTTACCCATATCCGGTTCCTTTCTTTCCTGGGCTTGTGTATAAATTCTTCCCAGGTGCTTCATATTTTTCTCTGGGTTTGGACTGTGCACTGAAGAATGGCACTGGACCACCTATTGTTCCATAGTAGCTTCCTACTCCACATCTTACAGTAAAAAAAAAACAAAACACAGAGCAGAGCAGGTTAAAATGGCCACCTGTGTGTTATATATATTTTAGCACAATGTATAAAAATTATTGAAAAAGGAGCAAAATATGTGCAATGGAATTGACTTGCTTAACTTTGGTAAGAAAAAAAACATTTTTATTATAGTTTTTAATCCAATTTTCTCCATTTTTCAGACAAATTTTGAGATGAGTTTTTGATTGTTTATGCTGATTTTAAATGTTCACGTAAACAAAATTCATAACCTCTAGGAAGTCAAAATACTTTCTATTAATCTCATTAACCATAACAATAAATAGACTTCCTTGTGTGTTTAGGTGAGGTTAGGTACTCTATGGCAAATTAGCTAATAAATGGCCGATTACTTCTGACCATCCACTCACTGGAAACTATACTTTCAAAACATACAAGTATTGCTTCTGCTGCTGATGGCATAATGAATCTCATGACATTTTGCTAATTTTCTTCTTTTGGGCTCATACTGATTATTATAGAAAAAATTAACAAATTTTTAAAATTTTAATGTTAAATTTTCTGGACTCACAATATATATTTAATCATTAAACCATTTACCACCCAATACTTTATTCATCATCAATACTTTATTTTAACAAATATTATCTTTAATAACATTTCACAATAAGAAAGATAATTAATGTTAGTAACAGTCATAGTCTCTACTTTCCAAGTTATCAATGAAGTAAACAAATTTTAATAATCAGTAAATGGTATCCAAGACCAATGAAACCTTATTATCATCAAAACTTGACACTGGTTATACATTTGAATTAAAATTTTTAAAAACTAGAAACACATCAATATTGGTTACTTATTTTCTCTGGCCTACAAATAAAGGTTCCATTAGGAGAAAATACTCATTTTTATTAATTGATATTTATGAATATATGTCATAAAATAAAATATAAGGAGACAAAGCAATGACATTGCAGATAAAAGGTCAGTTATCCACACACATAATCTAAGTAGAATTTGATTTAATGCAAGCAATAAATATCGGTACATTTAAGATTTATTAAATTCCTGTGGTTCCATAATTTGATGGTGAGTAAGTACCAGTATAACGGCTTCTTATTTCTACTACCAATATCTCTTTTTGAAAACTTTCTGTATCCACTAAATTACAGATTTTTTTCTCATACTTGGGAGATTTAAAAAGAAAGAAAAATTAGTCTAACTACAAAACTGTTGTTATTTTTTGACTGACAAATGATTTTCAAGTCGTGTGCTACAAGAACTTTTAAAATATATGCAACCTGACCACCTAGTCAGGGGCACTGACTTCTTTTCCCTTGGATTGCAAATTTAAAAAAAATGACAACGGCCAACACAACAATAGCCGTCCAGTGTGAATGAACCAAAATTATACCTATTTTGCCCTGGCCAGTGTCCCTCAGTGGTTAGAGTGCACAGAAAGGTCTGGGTTTGATTCCTGGTCAAGGGCACATACCTGGGGTGCAGGTTGATTCCCAGTGGGTGACAAGAGGGGGGGGGGGCATGCCGGAGGCAACCAATACATGTGTCTCTCTCACATCCATGTTTCTCCCTCCCCCTCCCTGTACCTGTCTCTAAAATCGATGGGAAAATTATCCTCAGGTGAGAATTAACAACACAAAAAATTATACCTATTTATTTTTGTCAAACTGGCAAAAAATCTAATATTTTTTGATGTTTGCAGAATTTTAGTAATTAGTTTATGTTTGCCATAAGAAAATCGCAGGTTATAATCTAATGTATCAAGGTAGAAAATTGCAGTTATAATCTAATGTATCAAGGCAGCAATTTCCAATTATTAGCACAAGAGGTCAAAGTTCATGGGGGAACACTTAAAAATAGGAAAAAGTTATTTAAAGGGTAAAATAACCATATTACATGTAAAGGATTCTTAACATGTCTTTGATGATTTAACTTCTTTATTTAAAAAAAAAAAAAAAAGGCTTCTCCTAGTTTCACTTTTTTATTAATTCTTTGTAAAAGTTTTTTTTTTTAAATAGAAAAAACAGCCAGGGCACAGATATGAAGACCCAAGGTGATTTTTTCCCTGACTACGTGCAGGTTTTTTTATCAAGTTTATTTTCATTATTTTGTTGGCCTTTATGAAATAAACTAATAGAGAACAGTAACATAAATAATCCCAAATGTAATGTGATAAAGACAATCAATTTAGTGGAAAATACCTGCCAACTTAAATCTTCCAATATAACTATCCCCAGTGAAGACAAAGTAACCGAAGGATCATACTTTAAAAGGTGAATCATACAGTATACTTACGATTTTTTATCTCCGTTACTAGGGAGGAAAGCTTTGCCTAGATTTTTTTTTGCTTCTTCCATCATACGCTTTCTCCTCACTTGGTTCAGATTTGCATAACCTTCACCTTCAAAAATCCTTACAAAACGGGGCTCAAAGTAACCTGCCTGAAGATCTGACATTTCTTTGGATCCCCCAGGTAGCATCTGTTTATTTTTGCTTGCAGCTTCATTAAAGGGCCCTTTAACAATAAATTAGGGAAATGGTAATTTTGAGCTCACTAGTAATTAAAGAACATGAAAAATAACAAAAGAGTTTCAAAATGTGACATGGGCCAATACATTTTGAGGCCTAAAACTTGTTTCCAATGTTCACTGAAAGCTCTGTGTGAAAGGCTATGTTGACAATAAGACCTAAGAGGGTTACATTATAGACTGTGAATTTCAGAGCTGGAAGAGACCTTAGAGATTATCTAATCCAGTGCTTCCCCATCTACATAACTGAGAAACAGTTTGTGTGAAATGTCAATACGTGTGTGTGAGTGAGTGTGTGTGTGTGTGTGTGTGTGTGTGTGTGTGTGTGTGTGTAGGTTAAAGTGGAGAGTGTCCCATACTCACACTGAAGCCATTTCCATCCTGGGTATATACCCAAGACACATGAGTGCCTTTATGCACTAAAAGACATAAACAAGAATGTTCAGAGCAATTCAGTCATAATAATCAAAACCAAGAAACAGTTCTGCCCTAGCTGTTTTGTCTCAGTGGCTAGACTCAGCATCAGCCTGGGTCTGACAGGTTGTGGGCTCGATCCCCAGTACAAGGCAGCCAATCAATGGTTCTCTCTCATCATTGATGTTTCTATCTCTCTCCCTCTCCCTTCCTCTCTGAAATCAATAAAAATAGTATTTTTTAAAAACAACAAGAAACAGTTCAAATATCGATCATTAGAACAGATTAAATAAACAGTAACCCTGTAATTTTTTAAAGACTTTTTATAAATATTTGGAACTTCTTTTATAATTTGGATTAATTTTAGAAGTCCTTTCGTGATGTGAAGTATTTTTTGAAGTGCAAACAATCCTTAAATCAACTGGTTATTTCAATGTGAATTTGTATCACTGATTTTTTACCTTAATTTTTTGAAAAGTAATATAGTCACATCGTTCCAAATGCAACAGTATAAATATTTGTACGATAAATCTTCCCCCCACACACTTAGCCACTCAGTTCCTCTCCCACAGGCAATCATGATATTAAATTTGTTTCCCGAAGAATGTTTAGGCATGTTCCAATACATATTTTCATATATTTTCCTCTCTATTTTTAGTGTTCAGCATACCATATACACTATTCTGCACCTTAATTTCTATTTTATTTAATAACATACCTTGGAGAAGTTTCATATCAATGTATTCTTTTTTATTGCCACATAGAGGTCATTCAATACCCAAAAATTTAACAGACATTTTAAATGATTATTTACTTTAGTTCTCATTTATAACTCTTCTAAAAAAAATCCCGGGCTATTCATTTAGCATTTTAATTTTCAAGAAGGAATAGTAGATGGCCTTTTCAAGTACAAATGTAAACACTATTTGCATAGTAGAGTGTCCCATTTAAGGGGAAAAAGCTAAAAACAACATATTCTGGGAGAAAACTGCCATGAACTCTTGGAAAGAAATAAAATTACTTACGAGGAGAATACTTAAAGAGAGGGTAGTACAAAAACATGAAATTCTCTTAACTCTACTGCCATTTCTCAAGTTTATTCAACTTTAGAACTAATACTTTAAAATATGGACCATTAAACATATCATTTGGGCCCTACCAGGGTAGCTAAGTTGGTTAGGGCATCATCCAAGGTTGCAGGTTCAATGGCAGGTCAGGGCACATGCAAGAATCAACCAATGAATGCATGAATAAGTGGAATAACAAATGGAAGTGTTCGTGTTTCTCTAGATAAACAAATAAATTTAAATATCATTTAACCAAATTTCCATACAGAAAATGTCCCCGATTAGGCTGTAAAGGAAACCAAATATACTTACGATCATATTGTGACACATATTTATCACCAACAGTTATATATTCCATCTCACTGAAGAGGCCAATCCTCTCCATATCAGATTTCGCTCCTTCTCCAGGCATCGTTGCGTCTCCTGGAGGCGTTCCCTGTATCAGGAACTTCAAAAGGTTCCTTTGGGCTACTTCTATTAGAGCTCAAGCCTACCCTGCAATGAAAAATACAGGAGGGAATGTTCAGGAAAATGGTGATTACTAAATTTCAGTCATGATATTAATACCTTCAGTCTGAAAGTGAACGTTCTCTGTAAAACAGTAGCCCCAAACTATGTGGGGAAAGAACCTGTTTTGTGGGGCTAAGGCTGATGGTATTCAAAAGGATCACCAAGGGCCCTCTCTTTGCCTCTCCAGGTGAAACATCCACCAGTTACAAAGTGTGTATGATAGCATGGTTGCATTGCCATTCATCTTCTGTAAATGATAAAAGTCTGTAATAATTTCTAGTGAGGTATAACTACTGTGCAAACAACACAGCCTCCCTTTGAGTGCAAGTCAGATTTAAAAGGCATCATTAACGGGGGCAGGTGTTTTCGTTTAGATCAAATGACTCAGGTACTGCACTGTCCCTCACACTGAAAATAAGACCTTAGTTTTTCAGAACGCACAACACATACAGGTATCACCCTCTTGGTCCTGCGTTTTTTCAGGTTTCATGGGGGGAGAGAACAATTTTCTAACCAAGATAAAAACAAAGAACAACAAAACCAACAAAAATCCACACTTCAGGCAGGTTGCTAGTACTTCACTGTGCCAAACCCTTTCGTTCCCGCAATTAACACTGAACCTTGTACTACTTAGTTCATTCATGGTTGTAATTCCCTCTATCACAGCCACATGTGCTTCTCTTTCCATGCCCTCATCATGGTTACCTAATGGGTCATCATTTTACATCCACGTGTAGGGATCCTTTAACAATTGTCTTACCACACACACACACACACACACACACACAATTGTTGGCTCTACAGAGGCAGGAACCAAGGTCTGAGCTTGGTTTTTATCACACTACTAGAGGCCTGGTGCACGAGATTCATGCACTCAGGGGTGTTCCCTTAGCCAAGCCTGCACTCTCTCATAGTCCCGGACTCCTGGCGGGTGGGGGGAGACATCCTTCTGCCGGCTTAGGCCCCTAAGCCGGCAGGTGGACATCCCTCTCACAGTCCAGGGCTCTTGCAGTCCAGGACCCCTCACTCCTTACAGCCTGCCTGCAGTGGAAGCAGGAGAGGCTCCAGCCACCACTGTTGCGCTTGCCAGCTTTGAGCCCAGTTTCTGGCTGAGCCGTGCTCCCGGTGGGAGCACTCTGACCACCAGGGGGCAGCTCCTACATTGAGCATCTGCCCCCTGGTGGTCAGTGTGCATCATAGCAACGAGTCATTCCTCTGTTCGGTCGATTTGCATATTAGGGTTTTATTATATAGGATTCCCAGTGTCTGCACAGAACTTGGTGCAACAAAGAAAACAGAAGTTCCTGCATTGAGTCCACTACTTAACTCTTCTTGAGCAACATTTACAAAATCCTTTATTCATTTATTTAGCAAACTCATTGCAAACCCCTCTTCTGGGTAAGGCTCGTCGGTAGAAGCTCAGAAAACTGAGATTTTAAAAGGCATAGATGCTGCCCCAGAGAGCTACACTGAACATAGTATAACACAAGCGGAACGTGCCAAGTTCCCTCCGAAAGGATGGAGAAAGGTTCCGGGGGTGGGGGGTGCAGGAGAGGGTGGGGGGGTGCAGGAGAGGGTGGGGGGGTGCAGGAGGGGCCGAAAACTTCTGGCTAACGTGATGAGGGAAACGATTTCCTATTAGGGAAACGGAGGCTCAGAGCAGGTGGATATTTAAAGGCCAACACCTGGCGGCTGCGACGAGCAAGTCACCTCTCAGAAGGGCACTCAATCCGACCACCCAGACCAGATCGTCTCAGCTGCTGGAGAGCCACCAGGGCTGCGAGCCACCAGGAAGCACACGCTTCCCACCCGGGACCTTGCCCCGCTGAGCCGCAAGCTGGGAGAACTGCAGGTGTTTATTGTGACGCGTTGCCTGGAGGATAAGGGAATCCATTCCAAGGACGCTGCGGGGGACACGTAGAGACTTCGAATCCTCATCGAGCAACACGCGGAAAGACTTAGGAGTGGGTGGGGATACGGATGATTCAACCAATAAAATATTCTTTTAAGTTTTAATAAACTTTATTGCATAATTAATTACAATAAGACTTCTGCTTTCCGCCCTATTATCTATCCTCCGGGAGCTGTGGAATGGTACACCCCTTGACGTATGTCGCGGGGCGTGCTGGGAGTTGTAGTCCGCCCCCAAGGCCCCGCCCCTCGATGACGACACTTCCAGACCAGCCTCCTGAGCCTTAGGGCGGTCGTCAGCGTCTCTGTCACCGCCACGTCGCAGACATGGTGAGTACCTCTGCTCGCCACCGACCCCGGCGTTTCCGCCTCGTACTTCGGTGGCCGACACGCCTGCGGCTCCACAGCCCACGAAGGAGCTAGTCCCGCCGGGGCCCACGATGGCAGCTGCGGACTCCGTGGCTTGGGCCGCCCTGTCCTGCCCTCGGCCTCCCCGCTGGGGCCGGAGGGACCTGGCCCCGCACAGTCCTTGATCCGCCAGGTCGGCCGCGTTTGGACACGCGCTTCCTGCGCCGCCTCCTTGCGAATGCATGTTGAGGACGACGGATTATTCGGCGTTTTTGAAGGTTTTGAAGAAGGATTGGATCTTGGGAAGATGAATAACTTTCTTCAAATACTCTCTTCCCTTAGTAACAGTGATGTGACACTTCCGGTTTCCCTCGCGTGTAATTGTTCCTCCAGGTCTTGCTGCCCCTGTCCTTCCGGGACACCCTTCTTTACACCCTGTGCTTTCTCCCAGATTTGTGTCTCCAGCTTAGACCTTTATTCTGAGTTACTTTTATTCTGTCTACTGACTGCAGCCCCACGTGGATAGCTCATGTATCTCAATCTCAGCAAAGTTCAAAACTGACGAATTTCCAACTCACCTCACCCCACACCTGCTCTTCCTCCAGGGATCCCACCCCAATTACTTGTGCCACCATCCACCCTGTCCTGCATCCAAAAACCTGGACATCATCCTTGACATCTCCCTTTTCTCAACTCCCGAACATCTGATCAGTAAGCAAGCTCTACGGAGTCCACATCTCCATGGCTGTAAATTCTCACTCTGGACTCTTGCCGTCCTTGTCCTTGCACCATCATCTAACCACCTGCCTAGTCTCTTACCTGGTCGTCTAAGCAGGCCTTCCCCAACCTGGGCCGCGCCTGGAATGGGCTCTTCCACGCCCCCACCCCACCCCACCAAACCCGCCCCACCCCTCCCCCCCCACACACACACATCTCTCCTTTGGAATTGCTCATACTCATTCCTTCCCATCCTTCAGATCTCAGCTTAAATAATATTTCTTCAGAAGTCTAGGGAGAGTCTAGTGCTTTCACATGTGACCTTTTATGGAATCTTCACAGCCATCCTATGAAGTTGTAGATTTTTCCAATTTTACGGAAGACTCGATTCCTTAAATTGTGCAAAATCATACAGTAAGTCACCGAGTTAAATTTGCTCAAGCCTGTCTTTTTAACTTTTATCTCCTTCAGTATCTTTCTTTGTCATTAAATATTTTTTGCTCAAATGGATACATAGTGTTTTGTAGGATAGTATTGTTCTTTATTTAACAAGCTTCTTATTGATAGCTCTTTAGGCGGGGGTTTTTTGAGGGGAGGGAGCGTTGCTATGATGAACAAGAGTATGATAAGTGGACAACATTGAAGCTAAATTTGTATTGAACTTTCTTGATTATTTTCTTAGAATAAATTCCCAGAAGTAGAATAGGGATAAAGGTTATGACTTTTCAACAGGTTACAATTGATGAAATAAGTAAAAGCAGTTGCTCTTTTAAAAGTGTGACAAGAGATTTGTAAATGACAAGAATAATAATGAAACCTACTTCATATTCTGAGATTCGAAGTTAATATATGTCCAATCATTGAGCACCGTGCCGTTTACATTTTTAAGAGCTCAGTAAATGTTTGTACTTATTCATTTATTTCAAAATAGGATTCTTACTATGTAGTGTGGTTCGTCAGCCTGTTTGGGAAATATTTTGAGACTCTGATGAACTCTTTGAAACCTCTTCCCAGAGGTTCTCCTCCTCCTCTCCCCCCAACAAAATGGTACATGTCGTTTGTCATAAGTCTTCAACTACCTAAACTCAGCGTATGGACCCAGATTAAGAACTGCTAATAGATTCCACTTTACAAGTGCTTTTTCCCCTTTAGAAGTTGCAAGTATTTTCCTATGGTCTGAAATGTTCTTCTAAAGCATGGTTTTCTCATGGCTATATAATATTCATAATTATTTAACCCGCCTGCCATTGTTGATATTTAGGTTAACATCCTTATACCTGAATCTTTGTTTTGCGGATTTCCTTAGACTAAATTTGTAAATGCAGGCTCACTACTCCAAGAATGTAAATATACGGCTTTTGGTTCTTATTGCCACATTGACTTATGAAGAGTTCTGCAGTCCGTACTCCCACCATTAATGATGCCTTAGTTTTCTCTCATCATCTTGACCACCAAGTATTATTATATTAAGTTCAGTGTTTTTGTCCCTTTCTTAAACTCGTTCTTTACCATTGGTGTTTTCATGTCATTGTTAAGCCCATTGTTGACTATAATTTAGAAACGTGGTCTCACAGCACTCGATACTAGCCGAGCTATCTGCATCCTAGCCTTGCATCAAAGGCTTGTGATGTGTTGTGATAACTGGGTTGAAGAAGTGCAATATTAAAACAAAAGCCGTGAGTCTTTAAGCCCAGTGTGTAAAGACACACTCTGAGTTATAACTCAGTGGCACAACTGGAAAAAAGAAAAGAAGTAGAAATATGTCTTAAAGCAGTGGTCCTCAGCTTTTTCACAAGAATCACTGGTGTGGGGGAGCTGACCCTCCCCAGACCAATTAATCAGTTTAAGTTCCTCAAGTGATTCTAGAGTGGGACAAAAGTTGAGAACCCCTGCTTTAGAATTTAGGGTGTTTTGTTTTCTTTTTCTTCATAAAAAGAATTCGTGAAATGCCCTGACCGGTTTGGCTCAGTGGATAGAGCATCGGCCTGCAGACTGAAGGGTCCTGGGTTCGATTCCGGTCAAGGGCATGTACCTTGGTTGCGGGCACATCCCCAGTGGGGAGTGTGCAGGAGGCAGCTGATCGGTGTTTCTCTCTCATTGATGTTGCTAACACTCTATTCCTCTCCCTTCCTCTCTGTAAAAAATCAATAAAATATATTTTTTTAAAAAAAGAATTCGTGAAATGATTTGAAAAGACGAGGTTAATTAATGCCTTAACTTAAATTCAGGTTTAAATTTATATAAGGATGAGTTTGTTTTGTTTCACAATGGAATTTTTGCTTCATTTGTCTCAGGTGATTTCAGAGACTGTGGATATACTCTTCAGAATCAGAGGAGGCCTTGACCTAGCTTTTCAGCTAGCTACAGCTAATGGTAGGTCAGCCAAAAAGCTCTCCTTTTTTACTATAAAATTAATGATGAACTAGACTGAGATTCTCACCAGTTTGCACATGAAACTGTGTGGGAGGTAGGATGAATTGTCCAAGACCATATAGTTAGTAAGTTATGTAACTTAGATTTAAACTTAGACAATGTGTTCCAACACCACCACCTCCGTACAAATTCAAAAAAGATGAGCTTATTAGATGAATCGTAACACTGTTGTGCTGAGTGGAAGAAGCCAGACACAAAAGGCCACATAATACATGATTCCACTTATATGAAGTGTCCAAAATAGACAAACCTATAAAGACGAAAAATAGATTAGCGATTGCTGTCACTAAGTCTAGGGGGGATGAGGATCGACCGCTGGTAGGTACAGAGTTTCTTTTGGGGTCATCAAAATCTTGTGGAATTAGAGAGTGATGGTTGTAAAACCTTGTGAATACACTAAAAGCAACTGAATTGTACGAATCTTATGGCCTGTGCATTTTATCTCAGTTTTTTCAAAAGCAAGGCAAACATTTTGTATAATTATTGAATCTGGGGAATGGACATTTGGGAGCCAATTTGACTTCTACTTTTGTGTGTTTGGAAGCATTCATGTTGAAAAGTGTAAAACTTTTCTCATTAACTTCTATTTATATTCTTTTAATTTAGAAATTTTTATCCAGAAGGCACTAAAACATGTGTTGAGTGACCTGTCAGCCAAGCTTTCATCAAATGCGCTGGTGTTCAGAATTCGCCACAGCTCGGTGTATGTGTGGCCTAACAGCGACATAAACACCATCCCGGGAGAACTGACCGATAGTTCTGCTTGTAAGACCCTCCTGCGCTTCATCCAGTGCGTATGTTTGAAGGTTGCTAGAAATGTTTCCAAAATGTCATTTCATATTCTAAACATCTTTGTGTGTTAAAAATTTAGATTGGAACAGGAAGAAGATACAAAACGAAAATTCATGAGGAAGAAAGACAAAAAGTTACCAGATGTGGTAAGTAAATCACCTGCCTTCCTAGTGGTAAAAATTTTAAATCCTTGAATTTGGAGTTGAGATCTTAGAAATTATTTACTCCATCTCTCTTAGTTGTTATAGATCAGATTACTGAGGTCCAGGAAGATAAATGGCATGCCAGACATTATATCTCTTTTTTCATATCTAAACTTTGGCTCCATTATAATACTTATCTTACGCTTTTTTGAATGTTTTCTTTATCCCCACAAAAATAAAACAGCTTGAGTACATTTACAAATTATTTAAAAATAAATAAAAGGAATCATTCTGAAACATGACAGTAATACATTATGCCATGTGAGATACTAAATAATCTACTTTTCTTCATACTGTTCTTAGTTCTGTTGATTTTTGAACCAATACTATTGAGTACCTGCTTGCCATGCGCTACAAACTTTGCCCAATATTGGAGATTTTAAAAAATGGAACTACTTCTGCAAGGCAGGAAGTTGTGTGAAATTAATTTGACTGTAGTGTTTTTCCAGGCTAGTAGAGAAAAATAGGGTGGACGTGAGGTTGGAGAGGTGGGCCAGGGACACTTCAGGAGAAGCCGAACTAAACTAGTAGCTAAGGTAAAAGAGAGGAGGGGCCCTAACCGGTTTGGCTCAGTGGATAGAGCGTCAGCCTGCGGACTGAAGGGTCCCAGGTTTGATTCCAGTCAAGGGCATGTACCTGGGTTGCGGGTACATCCCCAGTAGGGGGCGTGCAGGAGGCAGCTGATCGATGTCTCTCTCTCATCGATGTTTCTAACTCTCTATCCTTCTCTCTTCCTCTCTGTAAAAAATCAATAAAATATATTTTTTAAAAAAAAGAGAGGAGGGAAAGAATACAAGAGGTATTTGGGGGATAAAGTGGATTACACTTGGAAACTAACTGGATGTGGGATGACCATTTCTTGCTTGAGTAAAAATGGAAGTTGAGGTTGGTTCGGGTCATGTCTCAGACAGCAGTGAGGTGTCCCCAGGAGCAGTTGGTTTTACCAATCTGAAGTGTACACAAGAATCGTGGGCTGTAAATAGTTATTTGAGAATCACCCATACTTGGAGCTGGACCTTTTGAGGAGTACTGGTCAGCTATTTTGTAGACTGTTTTACTCTTCCTCCTGATTAAATCCAGGTTGTGCATTGTTGGTGGGAATACCCAGAGGTAATATTGTGCTCTTCTCGGCACATCGGATTGAAGAGGCATGTGCTACCCTAGTGTTGGTGATAGTAACTTCAGTCACTTAATGTGGTATCTGCCACTTTTCTCCACTGTGAGGGCACCATTTTTCCCCTTATAATTAGGAAGTATCTCGTGAGAAGATAATTCAAGACTATGTATATATCCTCTTCCTCATCAAATGCTGCCTCTTCTAGCATCAACTGATCATTTTGCCAGAATCCAGCATTAAGCTGATCGTTGCAAAGTGGCGCTTTTTCTATCATTTCATATCTAAATGTTACATTTATTAGATGACAGGAAGACTATGAGGAGAGCTTTTCCTTATTTATGGGTTCTCTGCACAGAAGCATGGATTCTTATTTTATGCAATGAGTTATAATCTGTTACTGTTATTAGGCAATTGAGGCTCGCATTTTCCAACATTTGGCCCATAGAAACTTCTTCAAGCGAGCGCCAGTGGTTTTTGACACTATTTTTCAGAACTTCCTACCTTTTTCCACAAGCTGTTCAGGCACATCATGTACTCTCCCTGATCCAACTCAGGAGTCAGCCATTCCTCCAAGGAGCGTGCACATGTACAAATCCATACTATTCATATACACACATACACTCATATTTATCTATGTAAATCATGTCTATACCTCCAGTTCTGTTTCAGCCTCACACAGTTCCTAACCTTTTCCCTGTGAGAAACCTGGCTTCCAGTAGCCTCAGTATTTTTCTGCATTTGTTCATATACAAAAAGAGAATTCGCCTTCCATGCCAGTCAGAACCAATCCTGGTAATAGAATTCAATATTTGTAGTTCTCCATGTCTTTAGAGCAGGCGTCCATAGTTTGAAAGTTCCTTCAGTGTGTGCTTATTGTATCTTGTTCATTGGATTTCTTTTTTTAATTAAGTCTAGAGATTAATAAAATGAACCCTGGTGAACCTATACCAGCACTCAGGTTTATCAGTACACAGTCTGATTTCATCTTCACTCCCCACTCACCAGCCACATCTCCTCAGGTTATTTTTTTATTTTTTTTTTAATATATTTTATTGATTGTTTTACAGAGAGGAAGGGAGAGGGACAGAAAGTTAGAAACATCGATGAGAGAGAAACATCGATCAGCTGCCTCCTGCACACTCCCTACCGGGTATGTGCCCGCAACCAAGGTACATGCCCTTGACTGGAATCGAACCTGGGACCCTTGAGTCCGCAGGCCGACGCTCTATCCACTGAGCCAAACCAGTTAGGGCTCCTCACGTTATTTTGAAGCAGAGAATAATTTTTGTTAAGATTTGAGCGTTTAAACGACTTACTGTAGCTTTGGTCCTTAAAAAGTCCTTTTGCTTAGCCCTTTTATATTTAGTGTTCACTGTGCTGTAAGTTGACTATTCCTGTTTATCTTTATAGCATCAAGTAGTCAACATAGATCTCATGCTGGAAATGTCAACCTCTCAGACCGCCGTAACCCCCGTCATTGAAAGAGAAATCGGAGGACACCACTATGTTACCATGACGTTGCCGGTCGATGCCGTTTTATCTGTTGCCCCCGAAGAAGCATGGGGAGAGTAGGTATTCCAGAGTACTCCTGCCCCATGTCAGTGAGGACCCTGCCCCAACGTGACAGAGTCCACTTCTAAGTCACGTGTAGGCACATCCAGGGTGGTGGTTGTAGTTTTTAGTGTGATTTACTCCCTGTTTTTTAGTAAGAGACATCTAGTAATTAAGTATTTGGAGGAAGTAGGGTTGTCTGTAACACGTAGTATAAGGTTTTCCCTTTATCTACACAGAAGAAACAGTTTATTTAACTTTCATAAGTTAGACTTCCTTTAATTAACCTGGCCCAATCAAGTGGGTTTTTTTGTACTACATTAGGGATATATTAACTCCACACGCATTTATCATTTATCAGAGCCACTGTAACTTCTGTTAATGCACTTGTATATTTTCCCCCACAGGGTTCGTAAACTTCTAGTGGATGCGATTCATAATCAGCTAACTGATATGGAAAAGTGCATTTTGAAATATATGAAAGGAACCTCCATTGTGGTCCCTGAACCACTGCACTTTTTATTACCGGGGAGAAAAAGTCTTGTGACGATTTCATATCCATCGGGAATTCCAGATGGGCAGCTGCAGGCCTACAGAGAGGTGAGACCAAGCCATGTACTCTTAGAAATATAAGGCTGTCATCCATTTCATAGTTAATTACGTATTTCTAATAAAGGGAAATTATTTTACGATTTACTAGTAATTTTAAAGTGGAGAGCCTGACTATTAATTCTACCTATTATTTCATTTCTGTTCTCATGGAACTTCTCTTTTAAGTATTTCGAGTGAAAAAATATGTGAAACCCATATGTAACATTTGAATTTTATGTGCTCAGTGTGGTTCATATGTTCTATGAAACTATTTAGTTTCCCATAATGAAATGAAGAATTGAAATGTGCTTCCATCCCTAGAGAATCTGATGAGTATTAATAAATTCCTTTCCCTTTCATTCCTTCCAAGTTTGTGAGAGATTACAGTTAGGGGAGGGCAGTTAGGATTCATGCTAATCCTAGTTAGGAGTTACAGGAATACTCCACCCCTCCTCCACGCCCCAGGCTTCTTTGGGTTTTATTAGAGGCCTTTGAAGAAAACATGGTCAGCACTCAAAGCAATGATGTTTACTGACAAAATGACTGGTTTTAGAGCACATACTTTTTATGTGTGGCCTTGTCGGGCCACATCAAAGTCTCTTCCTGAGATGCCCTCTCATGTCCCTGAGAAATGGAACCTCTGTACACCTCTGGGCTAGATGAAGTGATATGTAGAGGCAACAGCTCCATGAGCTCATGATCCCCTTCAAACTGCTAGAGTACACAGAAGATATGAAGAAGAAAATGTCCAACTTTTCCAAGTAACTATTACTATTGGGAATATTTTTGCATTTTAAACGTGTATTTTTATTTCAGTGCCATATAGGTTGGTTTCATACCACCAATTTCTACTCTGAAATTTAATCACTACCCCTTATACTTGTTAAGTACTCTAAGCATGACTTTTTAAAATAATTATATCATTGTTAGTTATAATTTACTCACAAGGCTGTTTCAAAACCAGTCTTTATCCTGGATGTATTTTAACAGACCGTGTTATAACAGATAGCTAATGTTAAATGATCTCAGTGCTCTCACATTTAACAAATTATTTTCATTTTTCTGTGTTTCAGTTTCTACCCACACACATAGATAAGCAAAAATAAATCTTGTTTGGTTTTAGTTTGTTCTCACACTCTTTGACTTAGTGAATTAAATCGTAAGGGTATTTGATAACTCACAACTGATACATAATTTTGTTTTATATCTTTAGTTTGAGTTTATTGACTAGAAATCTAAATCGTTTAACTGTTTTTCCCTATTGATTCTGACTTCCTTTAGGAGTTACACGATCTCTTCAACCTGCCTCATGACAGACCTTATTTCAAAAGGTCTAATGCTTATCACTTTCCAGATGAACCATACAAAGATGGTTACATTAGAAATCCACACGCTTATCTCAGTCCACCCAACATGGAGACTGGTATGGTGAGTTTAATAATTCTTATGGGAGTCAGCTGATCATCATTGTCATTCGGTTTTTGTTTGTACCCAGTGGAATCTGTAAGGATTGATTCACAATGTATGTCACCCCTAAAACATAATTTATCATCCATTTCTTTCAATAATCAAGTGCTTAAGATAGCAGTAATTCACAGTGGTCTAAAAGGGTTAGGAATAGCTAGCATGGAGCACATTTCTCTCACTAAAATTCCATTCCCCGACTTCTTTATAGGCTTGTCCAATTTTACTTTCGTTCTGAACCTGAGAAATCATGCTAATTAAGAGCATATTCTGCTGAAACCGGTTTGGCTCAGTGGATAGAGCGTCCGCCTGCGGACTAAAGGGTCCTGGATTCGATTCCGGTCAGGGCATGTACCTTGGTTGCGGGCACATCCCCAGTGGGAGGTGTGCAGGAGGCAGCTGATCGATGTTTCTCTCTCATCGATGTTTCTAGCTCTCTATCCCTCTCCCTTCCTCTCTGTAAAATATCAATAAAATATATTTTTTTAAAAAAAGAGCATATTCTACCCAAACCACGCTGTAGCAGAAGTCTAATAAGACCCTACAGTGTTTTTCTTTCTTTTCTTTTTTTTTGTAATATATTTTATTGATTTTTTACAGAGAGGAAGGGAGAGGGATAGAAAGCTAGAAACATCGATGAGAGAGAAACATCCATCAGCTGCCTCCTGCACACCTCCCACTGGGGATGTGCCTGCAACCAAGGTACATGCCCTTGACTGGAATCGAACCTGGGACCTTCCAGTCCACAGGCCGACGCTCTATCCACTGAGCCAAACCGGTTAGGGCGAGACCCTACGGTGTTTTTCTATGCAGTATGTACCTGCTTGCAAAGCGTAGATCTTCACTGAAGTTGCTGAAATAAGGAGCGAGGGGAAGGGTCCCTTTAAGGATGCATGTAGGCCAATTAGAAAAGATCTTGTGGCATCTAAGATAGGCATGTTTGCACAGCTGGCCTGCTAGCACAGAGCCGCTGCCTCAGTCTCAGGCCCACATGGATCCTTGGTGGCCTCTCTGCTGCTGTCTGCTGTTGATCCCCACTGGCCTGTGCCTTCTCTCGACTCTGTCTTTTCTCAGCCTCAGAGCTTCTGTTTCCTCGTTGTTGCTGCTTATGTGTAGCTTTTCCTACTTCCTTGTCGCTGCTCACAGTATGCATTGTTTCAGCTTCATACCCTGCTCCTTTCTGCCCAATTCACTCTGCACCTTCGGATTCCCACGGCAGGAAACGCGATTGGCCATCCTGTTGTGGCATTTATTCAGTACCTGCTCAGTCTCCAGGTGCTCTGTAAGGAAATCTTAAGAAGTAAAAATGAACATATGACACTGTGTCTACCCTAGAGGAGTTAGGGGGCCACTGCTAGGCCTGGCCGGCAGAGTGCCCTTAGGACAGCTGTTCCACCTGCTTCCCATAGAGACCTGGCTGGGCACTCACACTTACATACAAATGCATCTTTAGTCAGCATGTCAGTGATCAAAGTGATTTCCTTTATTGTGCTTATATAGGAAATCTTGAGACACTTACTTCTAGTTAAAAGTCTTACTCTGTGAGGCATAGAATCACAGAGTAGGAAATACAAAACTCAGAGTCTCAAACAGTACCTCTTGATGGTTTTCTAGTAGATTATTATATAAATGTTTTCTCTCTCACACTCTATTCTTTTTATATAGGTTTATGTGGTCCAGGGCCTGTATGGTTATCATCATTACATGCAGGATCGGATGGATGACAACGGCTGGGGCTGTGCCTACCGATCGCTGCAGACCATCTGCTCTTGGTTCAAACACCAGGGATACACAGAGAGGTCCATTCCGACACACAGAGAAATCCAGCAGGTACAGAACATGCCATTTTACATGATGAGCACGTGTACATTTCAGTAGCCCTTAATGTACCATTAATTATTATTAACTCATAGTACAGACTGATTTCTGTTTTGAAGGAAAAATGTGTCCTGCTAATCAGGGAAAAGGCCTACATGTAATTTTAATAGCTGTCTTGTGTATGGATTTTTTTGTATTTTCAATACAAAAAGGCTCTAGTTGATGCCGGGGACAAACCAGCAACATTTGTGGGATCACGGCAATGGATTGGGTCTATCGAGGTACAGCTGGTACTGAACCAACTAATTGGCATAACTTCAAAAATACTGTTTGTCAGGTAAGGTCATTCTAAGAAAGTAAAGACATCATTTCAAATTGAGATTGTCGTTTTATTAAAATAACAGAAAAATTTTATCTTTCCCCCACATTTGTTTTCACTCCTTTCTCTTCCTCCACATTGTCTGATTACTTTATAAATCTCACTTTTTAACTCTAAATTTTTTTTAGTTAATCTTCAGAAGACTTTGGAGTTTATGATCTATAATACATACTTATATGGTTGAGGCCTACTTTTAGCCGAGAAGAGAAAAACTTGGATATATGTCAACTTTGAGTGTAGTTAAAGAAAATCAAGTTTTTTTATGCTCAAGTTTTTAAAAAGTCTTGAAAGGAGAAAATCAAATGTTGATCTATGACTGACCTTCTTGTTTACCTCTTGCACTTTTTCTCAAGATGTTAATAAACTAATTATGTGTCTGAATAAAATATTCATTTCACTTTTTCCAATATAGCTTAACCATAATTCCAACATTAAGCTATGAGCAAATCTAAATTAAGTACTATTGATTTCTTTTTAAAAAAATTATATTTTTATTGATTTCAGAGAGTAAGGGATAGAGAGATAGAAACATCAATGATGATAGGGAATCATTGATTGGCTGTCTCTTGCACGCCCCCTACTGGGGAATCGAGCCCACAACCCGGACATGTGCTCTCAACCGGAATCGAACCTGGGACCCTTCGGTCCACATGCTGACACTCTATCCACTGAGCCAAACCAGCCAGGGCAATACTATTGATTTCTAGGACAATAACTAGCTCCTTCCTTTTGTGAACTTATGTTTTAAATATATTTTCTATTATGACAACCTTGTAAATATAGTAACTTTATCCTTATTTAGCCAAGTACTTTAATACATTTGGTTTCACTATTGCAGTCTGGATTGGCTGTGGAAATCAGTGCCAATAAATAAATGATAGGCTAAGTAGTGAAATATAGCTGATTAAAAGTTAAAAAGTGGAAGTTTTGGCACATTAAAACATTATACGTTCCTTACTAGGTAAGAGCTAAGGTTTAACACCACCTGACACCTCAATTCTAAAAAAGTCTCTATCTGTCCGTCTTTGTCTTCTCAACAGTACAAATTGTAATATTCCCTAAAAACATTATGTTGTTGCCCTGGCCGGGTGGCTCAGTTGGTTAAAGCGTTGTCCTGATACAAGAAACCACCAATGAATGTATAAATAAGTGGGACAACAAATTGATGTTCCTCCCCCCCCCTCTCTCTCTCCCTCCCTCCCTCCCTCCCTCCCCCTCCATTCCTCTCTAAAATCAATTTAAAAAATAAGATATGTTGTACTTGAAAACATGTTTTACCTTTCACACTGGCTTCACAGATATTGTCTGTTTTAGTCCTGGACTTTCCTGTCCTGTAGACAGGGCAGGTATTATGGTCCCAATTTAAAGATGAGGAAATATAGACTCAGAGTCTGACAGCATGAAGACAAGAACCCAGGATTTGAAACTGGTTCTTCTGAAATAAATCCACCCATAGGGGCCCCCTGGGTATCCAGGTGACCACTTTCACTCTCATGTTGAAAACCCAGACCTCCTTTGTGCAGTTCCAGACGTTGAAGCATCAAGGTAGTCTTGCTTCTTTCCTGGCGTTTCGAATGGCCTTAAATATTTAGAAATGTTATATTGCTTTAACTTGCTCAGTCAGTTCCTAACCACTTAACTGCACTTAAAATCATATGGGTGGGTTTGTGTGTGTTTTTTACTGTTTTTATTGATTTCAGAGAGGAAGGGAAAGGGATAGAGATAGAAACATCCATGAGGGAGAACTATCAGGTGGCTGCCTCCTGCACACCCCCTCCCCCCCCTGCCCCCCCCCCCCCCCCCCCCCAGGAACCAGGCCCTGACCAGGAATCCAACTGGTGACCTCCAGATTCATGGGTTGATGCTCAACTACCGAGCCACACAGGCTGGGCTTTATGGTTTTGGGTATTTTTTTAATCAAGAAAGAAAGCAAAAATGGCCCCATTTATATGACCTCAGTGTCCGAAATGATTCATCTAATAGAAAAACGGTTTCTTTCCAGCCAGGGTTCGGAAATGGCCTCTCAGGGACGGGCACTGGCTAATCACTTCCAGAGTGAAGGAACTCCAGTGATGATCGGTACGAGTTTGGGACACCCTGGGCTCTTAGGTGGCGTGGAGAGAATGTAAAACTTACCATTAGTATAAATGTTTAATGTCACGTAAAATCAGTCATTTTAAACCATTTTAAAATTAGCTTTTACACCATACACACTGACCTCCGAATTCCTTTGGAGATTTTTAAATGTGCAAGGCGGAAGGAACGTTATAGAAAAGGTTATAATAACCAGAAGAAAATGCTAAGAAGGTAAATGATAAAGGTGTGCATATAGTTAAAAGGGTTGAAAGCATCATGAAAAAGAGGCATGAGCATCCTAAGTCCCGGGTCTGTCACTAACTTGGCCGGCGGTATTCCATTACTGCAGATGGCTTAATCTCTCTGGGCTTTATGGGTAAAATAAGAGGATTGGATTAGTTCATCCAAAGATTCATATTCTCTGAGGAACAAGGTGGATCCTGTGATGGCAGAGGAAAGCTCAACGGGTGTGTGTAGGAAGTGGAGGAAGGCAGATTTCAGCAGAATATCAGAAAGAACTGAATGAGTGGATGGCTGTCTCCTTGGAGACAGCACGCCCTCGCTGAGTGGACCACAGCAGTGACTGTTTCTCTGGTGGGAGGAGTTTACTGGTAGACCCTCTGTGGCCCTTTCTAAATCCAGTTTAGGTAATTCCATGGATATGGCAGTGGAATATAAACCTGATTATAGATATGATTGAATCTTTTCTATCTTGAAGATGTAATTTTATCTTTTCAGAGTGTATTTGACATTGTGGTCTTTTACAATGTAGGCTAGAAAATTTTAATGCTGTTAGATAAATTAATAGGCAAAGCAATCTTTTAAAATTGAAAAGGAAGTTGAGATTAATGTATGCTTCTCATATTTTATATTTTCTCTTCTCTAGGGGGAGGAGTTTTGGCCCACACGATACTGGGAGTTGCATGGAATGAGATCACAGGGCAGATAAAATTTCTGATTTTAGATCCACATTATACAGGCGCTGAAGATCTGCAGGTTATTTTGGAAAAGGTAAGTATCTGTTTAACACAAATTTAGATGCAAGACAAAGAAACCAGAGCCAAAGGATAGTGCAGTGGCTGTTAATAGGAGGACGGATAATAAACCGAGGGCAACGACCCTCATTATAAGGAGGCATCTGGGGCTGTGGTGAATGGCTGTCTCTCTAGATAAGGAGGATAAGAGGGAAATAAAGTAAATTGCAAAAGAAACAATTTGGGTTAGGTTTATAAAAATGTTCTCAGTTACTGAACTTAATAATGGAGCACAAAGCTCATACATGTATTCCTTTGGAGATTTTTCAGCTTTGCACAAACAAATGTATTGAGGTCTATCAGTGCCTTGAAGTAGGAGAGTAAAGTATAAAACCTTTATAATTTTAGAATTAACCAAAAATAGCTAAGCAGTACGCTGGACATTGTGGAGGCCTGACTACTCTTCAGCTATTTACCTATAACTTAATCTCATGCTGTAAAGGATTTGAACAGAATAACGGTAGTGCATATAAGAAACCATGAAGCCAGGGCCTGGCCATCAGTGCAGAACTGTTGACTCTTACTTGACTCAGGAATCTAAGGCACTGAGTCCACTTGGGCTGCTATACAGAATACACAGACTGGGTGACTTATAAAAATCTGACATTTGTTTCTCACAGTGCTGGGGGCTAGGGCATCCAAGATCAAGGCGCCAGCAGATAAGCTGTCTGGTGAGGCCCACTTCCTAGTTCATAGGCAGCTGTCTTTTTCACTGTGTTCACATGGTAGGAGAGATGAGGGACCTTTCTGGGGCCTCTTTAAAGAGGGCACTAATCGCATTTGTGAGGGCTCCACCCCCATAATCTAGTCACCCTCCAGAGGCCTCACCTCCAACTATCACATTGGGATTAGGTTTCAACCTATGAACTTCGAAGGGACACAAACAATCAGTCTATAGCAGGGCCACGGGGAAGGTCTCCCTCTGCCGCTTTACCCTCTTGTGGAGCTTTCCTGCTTGACATTCCCGGCCAGTCCCCTCAAGGGAAAGCACGGCTCCCCCCTCCACTCCCATCAGTCTCTAGTTTTGGCACCCTCTCTACCCACGTCCCTTAAAAAAAAAATTGAGCCTGGTTACCTGGAGAAGGCCTACATGTGTGAAAGGATCACAGGAAGATTAAACTGAGATAGTATAAGCTTTCTTTCCTATTTATCATGAAGAACACAGATTTTAGGACATTAAAATTATTAGAGGAAGTTTTGCTGAAAATAGTCGATAATAAAAAGCTTATATGTATAGCAACATGTCTCAAACAAACCAAATTTAAAAAAATATATTATTGATTTCAAAGAGGAAGGGAGAGAAGAGAGACATCAATGATGAGAGAATCACTGATTGGCTGCCTCCTGCACGCCCCCTACTAGGGATTGAGCCTGCAACCAAGACATGTGCCCTGACCGGGAATCGAACCATAGCCTCCTGGTTCATAGTTTGATGTTCAACCACTGAGTCACACCAGCCGGGCCACAAACCAAATTTAACAGCTGGGAGCAGGGTCAGTAGGACTGACTGGGAGGGAAGGTTTTTTTAATGTTTTACTTTCATGTCATTTGAATTTTTATAATGTGTATCTTATTTTTTGCAATCAGAAAAAGAAAAAAACAAACACTAAAGAGCATCTCTAACTCACCTCTCTGGCCTCCACACTAAAGAATCAGCTAACACACTCTCTTTTGGAGGAGGTCTGAACTTTGACTGTAGGCCCGACAGCACCCTGCAGCCTCCGAGTTAGGTAGGGTAAGGAGTAAGACCAGGCTTGTCCCGCACTCAGTGGTATTTTAAGAGTCCTAGCTAGCCTCCTCACAAGTATTTAGCAAACAAAGCATTTCATTTCATAATCATACAACACAGACAAGTTGTTAGCTGGGTCTTTAAGAAAATAAATCAATGGCCCTAGAAGAAATTTGATAAACTTTTATATTCACAATGAGATTTTGTTTGAAAGTAATTTTCTCTGCTGGAGAAAAGGATGAATGCTGACATGAAGAATGGAAAGTGGAAATGATTACAGCCTGAGGAAAATGAATGCCACTCAAAGGGCAGGCTCAGATTTCTCACGACCATATTTCCTCATAACTATAATGCCTCTGCATGGTACATAGCAGTCTTTTATGGACTAAGGCAAACAGACTGCCACTTAAACTGCCCCATGCCACTACCTGCCAGAATGGCAAAACTGTACATCTTAGCATCAATAAAACGTGGAATTTACAGCAGTAGTTACCATAGGAAGCTTTTCCTTTTTTTACTGATTTCTGATTAAATACAGTATAATTAATTTTTTTATTCTATCTGAAAGGGACCCAAATAAATTACTTTTCTATGCTTTATACAAATTTGGATCTTTGAATTATATAGGTACTTAAGAGTCTTATTTCAAGATCCTAATGGAGCAGGATGGTAAAATTTACAGTTTTGGCCGAAACCGGTTTGGCTCAGTGGATAGAGCGTCGGCCTGTGGACTGAAAGGACCCGGGTTCGATTCCGGTCAAGGGCATGTACCTTGGTTGCGGGCACATCCCCAGTGGGAGGTGTGCAGGAGGCAGCTGATCGATGTTTCTCTCTCATCGATGTTTCTAGCTCTCTATCCCTCTCCCTTCCTCTCTGTGAAATATCAATAAAATATATAAAAAAAAAATTTACAGTTTTGGTCCTATAGTCCTGTAACTTTGTAAAATGTTTTCCTTTCCCTTTTCCCAATCTAGGGCTGGTGTGGATGGAAGGGTCCAGACTTCTGGAATAAGGATGCATACTATAACTTATGTCTTCCTCAGCGACCAAACATTATTTAAAACTAGAGGCCCGGTGCACGAAATTCGTGCACTCGGGGTGGGGGGGATCCCTCAGCCCGGCCTGTGCCCTCTCGCAGTCTGGAAGCCCCATGATCGATCGCCCCAAAGAGGTAGGCCCTGCACACCCGCTGCAGCCCACTGGTCGGTGGCCTGGGCCTCCCTCTGTGGGTGACCAATCGCGTTGCACCTGCCTTGGCTGGCCTGGCGCCAGTGGGTGTCATAGTAGCATGGTCGTCCAGACGGTGGTTCTGTTTGGCCATTCGGTCGATTTGCATATTATGCTTTTATTATTATAGATATCTTGGACTCAAAGGCTGTAGTAAAGTTTATTATAAATTTGTTAATAAAAAACAAGTTTAATTTTCAAATGAATCCTGGGTGTAGTTTGATGGTTTAACCTTGATTTTATCCAAAGGTTATAAATACTACCCAAAAACAGAATTTAGTCTTTAGACATTCCTTTAAGAACTTAATAGACAAAGCATGTGCAACCACAATATTGTAGGCATGTAAATACATGTATTCATCAATGTTATCTTCGCTTAGAAGAAAGTTCTCCTCCTTCTTAGAAGGAGTGTAGACACCTGATGAGCAAAAGCCATGGCTTGTAGCCGAGCAGCAGGTCTGCGCGAAGTGAAGGCCTCCTCACACCTCCTCCAACCCCGGTCATCTGTTGTTAAAAAACACGTTCACATTAAAGTCCTTTTTAACAGGTTATCTCCCCAATCCTCTACTATGCAGGACAATCTTTGTCTTTTCTAGTAGTTACTATAGTAGTTACTATAACCGATCTTAAAATGTGTTAATGAGAATGAAAAAGCCACACTAGAAGTAAGACTGCCAATATTTAAGTGAAACAATAATTTCTGTGCCAAATAAAAGACCCCTGAGGAAGGAAGAAAGAAGAAACTGAGTTACTTACGGACACTTCCTTTTCCCACTTGCATTTCCTGCACTCGCAAAACTTCGTTTCTGTCCGAGCACCGGAACACAGTGCTCTCTCTTGGATGGTTCACTTGGGTTTTTTGTCTGCATACGTTTAATTGCTGTAAGGAACTTGGCACATTCTGGAAATCCACATGACCAAGCAAGATCTTCAGCTGTTTGCCCATTCTTATTACATAAACTGAATTTAAAATAAAAATTGAGTTAAATAAAGCTTGACAATTGTTTAGCCTTTTTAAAATAAGTATCTTTCTAACCAAGGAGCTTTGGGCTCATACAAATGTTGGCTGCAGAATAGAAGAGGTGAAGGAAGCACAGAGAAATTCCATTTTTGTTCACTATGGTGTTCTCAGTGGCTAGCAGAGTCCAACACAGAGTGGACATTTCAATTCTGAATGAATGAAAGAGTATTCTGTGTTCAATACAGTGGGTAAGTACCCAAGAAAGTCCATGAGAACTTGAATGGATTTTCCTAAACCAAAACTAAGGTGTAATTCTGCCACCTCTGATTGCTCAGGATCCACTTTTCACTTCTTCAAAGTGAATAGTATCAGATATTAACAGTCTGAGTTAACATTTAAATAATAACTCTAAATTATCAATTAGACAAGCATCTTTTCTTTAATATATTTTTATTGATTTCAGAGAGGAAGGATAGGGAGAGAGAGAAACATCCATGATGAGAGAGAATCATTGATTGGCTGCCTCCTGCACACTCCACCCCGCCTCTCCCTCCCCCCCCCCCTTCATTGGAGATCAAGCCCACAACCCAGGCATGTGCCCTTGACCAGAATCGAACCTGGGACCCGTCAGTCCGCAGGCGGATGCTCTATCCACTGAGCCAAACCGGCTAGGGCAACAAGCATCTTTTTTAAAAGCACATGTAATTAAGCTTCAGAAGTCTGATTCATTTAATCCAACTTAAAGCCACCGAGTTTAACACTTACTCAATTTGGACATCACTGGCTACAAGCAGGCTAAGGCATTCCAGGCTTCCCACTTTTGCTGCCTTGTGGAGTGGAGCTTCTCCAAACACATCCTCAAATATAAGACAACACATTTTAGTCTCTCTCCAAAATACTTTCTTTGGAAGTTGGTGGGTGAAGTCTAATTATCGTTTGAGGAACCTATGTGAGGAAGCTAGTTGGACCTGCACTGTACTGGGCTGAATTTTTTAATTCAAGTTTTTTTTTTTTTAAATAAGGTCCTCTTGGTATGTTATTAAATACAAAGCTTTCATTAGTAAAAACGTGTGCAGTCACAGCACATTAAAATTTAAGTGAATAAAAATAAGATAGAGCTATATGGAAGTAAAAAAAAAAAGCAATTTAAAATTCACCATACTTTAATATTCAATGGAAGATGTAGTCTACCATAAAAAAGTTATATAGAGCCCCAGCTAGTTGGCTCAGTAGCCAGCAGACTGAAAGGTCCCAGGGCGGATTCCAAGCCCCACCTGCAAGTGGCAACCAATGGGTGTGTCTCTCTCACATCAAATGTTTCTCTCTGTCTCTCTCCCCCTTCTCTTCCACTCTCTAAAACTCAAAAGGAAAAAATATTCCCAGGTGAGAAATAACAAAGAAAAAGTTACGTAGAAAATTGTAATAGTTGTGAGCATGCCTCACAAATATTTCAGTTGCTATACTGAGACTTCTAATTTGATAACACAGAAAGTGTTCCTTTTTGAAATTGCAGACCTGTATATGCTGTCCAATGTAGGAGCCAGTAGGCATATATATGGCTAATGAGCACTTGAAATATTGCTTGCCTGAACTGAAATGCGCTGTAAATATAAAATACACACCGGATTGAAAAGACATACGAAAAGAAAATGTATCTCAGTAATGTTTTATACTGAGATGTTAATATTGTGGATAAGTTGGTTTAAATTATAAGTTTAATTTCATGTTTCGTTTTACTTCATTATTGTAGCTACTACAAAAATTTTAGTTACATACGTGTCTCGTATATTTCTCTATTGGACATCGCTACATAGACATGTTCTAACAACTGAACTGAATGCCCTGAAGACTAAGAAATGTTTGTGTGGATTTGGGGTGGGGCGGAGGGTTGCGCACAGTAACAGTTACTCAGTTACCTGTTGGTTGAGGTCCGCGCCCGTCTGCAGCTGCCAGAGAAGAAACCAAGCCCGGCCGCCACCTGCGGCCAAGTGGACAGGCGACTGCTCGCAGGGATCCGGGGGTGCGTTGACCGAGGCCCCGGCCGCCAGCAGATGCGTCAGATTCTCCACCTGCAGGAAGAGAGCAGCTCCAGCACCCCTCTTGCCTCTGTCCAGCCCCACGCCCTCCTGGGGCTGAAAACCTTCCAACTCTACAGAGGCAGCGCCCAGTGGTCACTCCGCAGTCACCCTCGCTAGCGCTCCCAAGAAGACAGACATCTGGAAGCTTCAGCCTGCGGGACAAAAAGGGTCTGAGTCTCACCTCTGAGTTGCAATCAAGCAACAGCATTTTCCGCCTGAAGCAGAGGGCAGGAGTCGTCGGGCTTGCAGAGCGGTGGGGCACTCGGCGGCAGACTGGCAGGTAAGTGTGCACCAGCCGCCCAAGTGCGAGGGAATTTGAAGTCGGCGGGATGGGGGACCGGCCCTCGCCGCCGCGCCCCAGCTCTGGCCGCGCCCCAGCAGCCTTACCCCTTGGCTGCACTGCCTGTCCCAGCCCCGCGGCTGCAGCACGTACACAAACACTGACACGTGCAACCCAGAACCTGGCGCAGCTGCCTAGGAGGAGGGAGGAGGGGGAGGAAGCGGCGCGGGCCCGCCAGCCGATTGGCCACGGGGAGGCGCCAGGCCCGCCCACCTGGGGGCGGGGCCCTAGGCCGCCTCGCGGAGCCCCAGTGCGCGTGCGCCTTGGAGGGCGGCGTCCATATGCCGCCCGGGTTTTGGCACGTCTCACGCCGGCGGGGCCCGCCCTCAGTCCCTGTGGAGAAGTGGGAGTCGCGGGAAGCTTGTGGTGTCTGCCAGCGCGCACGTAACCAGGAAACGGGGAGCTATAAGCAGCCCCGCGGCCCCACCTGTGCAAGCTGCCCCGCGTGGTGCTGGCGCCGCGCCCCCGGCCCCCAGCTCCGGAGGAGGGATTGAGTTCCTTCTGCCTTAAGTTCAAAATCGCCCCTCTCTGTCCCCCACCCCCAGGACAGGAAGGATAAGCGGGGGTGGGGTGGAGGAGGGTGGGGATGTGTAATGTGGCCTAAGGGGGTAGGTTTTTCCGCAGGACTGCCCTACCCACCCCCCCAAATTAAATGATTTCTCAAGCCAGACCCTCTGGCCTTGCTGGGGGTCCTGTGCAAGCAGCCTGCCAGTGGGACGTGTCCCCTCCCGGCAACCGGGCAAAGCCGCTGGGCTGGCCCCCTGGGGAGATGCTGAGGCCCAGCTGGTAGACTGGAGCCCGCGGGGCTGGCGGGGAAGGGGCCGGACGAGGAGGGACGAGCTCGCCCTGACAGCGGGTCCGGGCCTGGAGGGTTATGTCTGTGGGCTCCCACCACGGCAGCGCCCACAGAGGTCTCAGCTGATCCCGGGGAAGAGCGGGGCTGGGGACTTGGCTCCCTGAAGCTCTTTATACTTAAGTTTATAAACAATTAGCTTAAGTCATTCCTTTTTTTGTAAAACTTAAGAAACAAGACTTCCTGACTTCAAACTGTAGCCACTGAGCGCGTACAGCCTCTTATATATGCGCTCAGTGTGACATGGATTACTATCTTTTCCTAAGCACTTTGTTTTCAGATTAATCTAGCTAAAAACTGAAGCTCCAGCCGTGTGTTTCCTTTCCCTAAAAAAGCGTTGAGTGAGTCCTTTCTCTAGACTGTTACCTTTGAGAGGACTGAAAAATAAATAGGGTTATTATTATGCTTCTAAGGACGAGCTCATTGTCCTCCAAAGGTAAGCGCCCTTTTAGTTACAACTTTGGTGGCAGTTTAGCGTTTATTTTGTAATACGCCATAAAATGACTTTTGCAGTAATAAATTTATATTATTATGCTGATGCACTGAGCCAAGGGGTAGTTTTAAACACTTTTATTCATATGCGTACTGGAACACAAATGTGGGTATATATTTATGTTCCAACACCTACATAGAGCCATGCTTTTGTTCTGTATGTTTTATATTTAAGCAATTCACAATACCTTTTTATGCTACTTCAAGAATATCACTGCAAAGATAATGCTGTCCGGTGAGAACACGTGTCCCTATTGCCAATTTGCCTTTGGCAATAGGGACACGTGTTTATCAATTAGGTAAGCACTTTTTTAAAGCAGATAATTAAGCTTCAGGGTTGCACAGATACTCCCTTTCAGGAATTCCTAACTAATTCGAGGGGTTAGCAGAGAAGTTCTTAGAATTCTAAACGAGGGTGAGGCTCGGGCAGGCTACATAGCCATCTCAGGCAGTGAATAAAGATAAACTGAATTTATTTAAGGAAAGGGGCCTGGGGGATGGGGATAGCCAAAGGGAAGGGCTACACAGCACTGAGCCAAAGGCATTGGGTCCGTGATGGCAGCAAAAATGTGCTTAGGACAGTGCAGCGAGGAAGGGCATAGAAGAAGGAACAGGAGCACCTAGGCTGGGCAGGCATTGGCTCCCTGAGAAGTCAGAGAAAAGGGGGCCTTGGAGGCAGGTTCAGGGGTTAGCCCAGGACGAGCTGCCGCTGCCCATTGCTCCCCTGGTTGCAAGTCTCCTGGGGTCCCTTAGACCAGTGGTCGGCAAACTCATTAGTCAACAGAGCCAAATATCAACAGGACAATGATTGAAGTTTCTTTTGAGAGCCAAATTTTTAAACTTAAACTTCTAATGCCACTTCTTCAAAATAGACTCGCCCAGGCCATGGTATTTTGTGGAAGAGCCACACTCAAGGGGCCAAAGAGGCGCATGTGGCTCGCGAGCCGCAGCTTGCCAACCACACTGCCTTAGAGGGTGGGGGATATGTGCCTGTGGGGCAAGGAGAAGGGGAAGGGAATGGCATGGACGTGCTCCGTGGAGGGAGAGCAAGAGCTGGGTCCTTTATCTTGAGCTCATTTATCTCTTTCCTGCAGGTGGAAATGTTCCGGGAGGTCTCAGGGGAGGGTCTCAATGGAATACCATCAGCTTTCCAGGTGTGCTCTTTCAGGGTCTCCGTCTCCACTGTAGCTGGTGCTGAGGCAGCCAGGGTGTCGCTTACCTGGTTTTGCTGCTTTTGTGGGCCTGGAGCTGAAGTACAATGGAGGCCTAGGTGTTATCTTTAGGGAGGAAAAGGTCAGGGGGGTCCAAACCGCATGACCAGTGATATGCTAGGGGAGGAGAGGTTACCCTGGAGACGAGGTTCTTGTTTTCCCAGTTTTGCCCCTTGCTAGGCATCCAGGGCTTTCTGCCCTGGTGAGTTTCTGTTCCTGGCCCATTATCCTTGCTCTGCTTATGTCTGTCTAACAATATGGACTGCAGTTAACATATAATGGGATATTTGTGTGATAAATGTGCCTCCCTGTTACATCCTTTTCCTTTAAAACATGCACAAAGTCTGGTAATTATTAACTTCCTGGTACATCTATAAGCTTTACAAGGAAAGGGAATTTTGTGAGTAGTTTTTAAAGCTTTCCTCCCTTTACTCACTGTGTACGTCTCTATTGCTCACATAGTTTCATAAAAAATATTTGTCTTACCTGGATAGCTGGCTTGCCCTGAGTAACGGACCCAAAAGCTTTCCAAGAACTGAACAAAGCTGGTGGAGCAGAATCAGTGCGTGAGGACAGTGTCTTATTGGCAGGTAACTAGAGTTTTTAGTAAACGTGCAACTGGTGGGATCAAGTTTCTTAAAAGGAAGATGGTCTAAGATGCATATTCAAGATGCATATTCTCAACAGGCACTCTTCTAAGCAGTGAGAGTTTCACTTAAGTTTGATTTGCGGGTAAATATGTTTCCAGAAGGAGGATGTCATTTAGAGTGAGAGTTCAAAAAAATAGATTGAATTCTGACTAAGTGACCAAATGGACCAGTGGTCGGCAAACTGCGGCTCGTGAGCCACAAGTGGCTCTTTGGCCCCTTGAGTGTGGCTCTTCCACAAAATGCCACGGCCTGGGCGAGTCTATTTTGAAGAAGTGGCGTTAGAAGAAGCTTAAGTTTAAAAAATTGGGCTCTCAAAAGAAATTTCAGTCGTTGTACTGTTGATATTCGGCTCTGTTGACTAATGAGTTTGCCGACCACTGAAATGGACTGTCTTGAAGACTGAGGAAGCCTTTGCGAGGTAGTCCAGGAAGGTCAAAGGGACACAGAAGTCAACCTAAAAGAGCTCCCACTGGCCAAAGCAACTTGGACAACACAATAATGTACTGTTGGATTATAAGTCAATAAAATAGATATCCATAAGTCCATACTGATATGATTGAATCAATACAGAAATGAGAGCGAAAAGACAACCCTTCCTCACAGAAGAATTCCAGTCTCTTCATGTGGACACTCCCTACTCCAGGAAGCGGGGAGAATCTTCCCCACCCTGCCCTCTGGAGTGTGGGTTACACATAATGACTTGCTCCCAAAGAGTAGAGTATGGGAAGGGGGAAAAAAAGTAGTTTTATGGTGGAGAAACCTGGGAAACACTGCCTTGGCCAGATCATTGTGAACATCATCAGTGATGAGTCATGTTAAAAGCATGCACCGTGCCGAAACCGGTTTGGCTCAGTGGATAGAGCGTCGGCCTGCGGACTGAAGGGTCCCAGGTTCGATTCCGGTCAGGGGCATGTACCTTGGTTGCGGGCACATCTCCAGTGGGAGGTGTGCAGGAGGCAGCTGATCGATGTTTCTAACTCTCTATCCCTCTCCCTTCCTCTCTGTAAAAAAATCAATAAAATATATTAAAAAAAAAAAAAAAAAAAGCATGCACTGCTGACATGAAGTGGTGAGAAGGTCACTTCCCCTCTTGTTCTTCTTTCCTAAAGAATTTTACATATCTAGGAACAGACATTTGAAATCCTCTAGTTCCAACTACTGATCCAAACTACAGGTGAGGAAATTGCCTCTTAAAAATATTAAGTGACTATTCCAAAATCACAGACACTTAATTGCTTTCCCCCCTAATATACTGAATGATCTCCCTTTCCTGTACTTCATTCTCATTAATGAAGCAATTTATTATCCAACGTAGTGTCATATAATTGTATAAATGGAGCTTTCCAATCACACTCAAGGGTTGTTGAGTGCTCTTCACCACCAATCAGGAACTTCCCCTGGAAGCTTGTTCCTGATTGGTGAAGGCCAGCTCTAACTATAGAATGCGGAGGAATAAACAAAAAGCATAGCAACAACTGAGTTTGCTGTCTCACTATCCTCAGCCTAGGCCAACCTGGACTTCTTCATCCCAGATGAGGTGGCCCCTACATTTTTATGAAGGCTCTGATTTTCCATTTAACCGCGATCCGTTTTATAGCATGGCAGTCCAATACAGACAGGAAGATGAAACTGAGCAACACAGCTAAAATAAAGCGTATTCCCAGGTAGAACAGACAAATGCTTTGTTGTGAAATGGATTATTAGCCTGATGAGATTCAGATACAGGGCAACAGGAAGGTACCAGAGCACAAGAACTATATCTGTGGGCAGTGTCACCAAACCCTACTAGTGGCAGCAGCTGTGGTGGGTGAGGGGACCCATTGCAGCATGTAAGTTTATAGAGAGGATGTGCAGAGAGCTCTCTTCATTAACCCCATGCTGTGGAGACAGGCATGGAGGATGGTTGTGCTTCTTCTCATAGCTACAAAGGGCCCTGGTTTCCTAAGAAGGAATATTCACCACCAGGGCTGGTAGTTTGGTGCCCTATCCCTAGACAACGTGGGGATGGAGTGTCTTTTCAAATTTTTCTGGAGGAAGATATTTCTATCTTATTTTTTATGTTCCTTTACAGAATACACGAGGAAACAGGATGCAGTTGACCAGTGAAAAGTTGCCCAAGGACCCCCTTTATGCCTCTCTCTCCCAGTATGCTGCCAGGAACTCCAAATTCTTCCAATGGACAAAGGACAAGACTGGTACAAATTCTGATAATATTTTCACTAAAAGTTAATCTCTACACCAGAGAAAAAAGACAAGAAATAAGAGTCTTATTGCTGTCGAGGAGGTGGTTAACTTTACAGTCCTTTCTAGCTTTCCTCTAGGAATATGTGAAATTGCGATTTCACGCATCTGGTAGCAAATCATCAGTGGGGAAGTTTCATAGAGCCCGATCCTGAGTTTACGTTCAGGGGTTTAGGACCCTCTTCTGGAAAAGGGAAGCCAGATGGCTTGTCTGTTAAGGAGGACAATGTCATACTTGAAACTGGCCTTTAAAGCTACCATTTTTTTTCTATAGTCTTTTAAAAAATTAAATTGGGGATGGTTAGCTCATTTGGTTAGAGTAGCTCTAATTAAGCCTCACATGAAGAATTTCACTCGCCCGTAGATGGCTTTGCCTAAAGAATTGCACATAGACTGCTTGCTAGAGCTCCTCCTAGTAGTGAACTGGGTTACTTAGAAAACCAACCAACAAATATTTCTTGATTGTACGAGGCCTGGCGTTAGGGCCCATGATAATACTTTCTCCTTTAGCCAAGGAGGAACGAGAACTAGGAAGGAAACTAGTGTAAAGTGTCAGATGAATTCTGTATAATTGGTGACTTGAAGAGAGAAAATTCATATCGTGTTAAAGTTGTAATTCCTTACCTTTCTTAAATCAGACTGTTACAGCCATGCTAATTTGATGGATAAGGCATTGCAGCTCTTGAAGGAAAGAATAATAAGAGGGGATGCTATGGCATATTTCCTGCGAGGTCAACTATATTTTGAAGAGGTATCAGTCTTTGTTTATTTGTTTTCATTTCACTTAATGCTGCTGTTAGATCCTCATAGCAAAATATCTCCTACAGTTCCTTCCATTGTAACATCAGGGAAATTCTGTCAAATTCCACAGATTATGATTGTGGCTTCAAGAGTGATACACTGGTATCAGCTTAAGGAGCTATCTGGCCTTTCTCCATAAAAGACATTCTAATGAAAGTCATTTATAGGAGACATCCTCCTATATAATAAAAGGGTAATATGCAAATCGACCAAACAGCGGAACGACTGGTTGCTATGACGTGCACTGACCACCAGGGGGCAGACGCTCAATGCAGGAGCTGCCCCCAGCCCACAGGATCGGGGCCTGCCAGCCAACCTCTTGGTCCCTTCTCTGGGTGAGCAGGCTCCTTTCACCCGATGGCGAACAGTTAACCGGGGGTGGGTGGTGGCAGGGGGCGGGGCCAGCTGCCAGCAGCTGGGGAAGATGGCCCTGATTGCAGGCCAGGCCTAGGGACCATACCTGTGCACAAATTTCGTGTGCCAGGCCTCTAGTTTTAGTATAAAATTAAAAATCTAATGTTTATATTTTTGCCCAAAATATTTAATATCTAAAATATTTTCACTCCAATGTCAGTAATACAGCTTTAGTTCTTCACTGAACCCGAGGGGAGGTGTGAAAGGGACCAGCTGTCCCTAATCCCTCACCATCCATTGAATATTTGGGCAGATACTCACCTGTACCCCACTTACTCTCTAATCTTTTGACGGCTCCTTCATTCATTCTGGCAACAAGTATTTGTTGAGGACCCGTCATGCCCCTGTCACTGTGAGGAAAGCACAACAGAACGGTTAAGCAAAGGATCTCTTAGCTTTGCACATAGGTTTGAATATGGCTCTATTGCTTTTAATTGCTTATCCTTGGGCACAAATACTTAACCTCTTGGTGCCTCCGTTTTCTCATCTGTAAAAGGGGGGCAATAATGTGTGTCTCATAGAGCTATTGTGAGGATATATTAATTGTAAAACAGGGCCTGGCACCTAATAAGTGCTCTATAAGGCTCCGCTATTATGTGCTATAAAATGAAGAGGGAATCAGAATGGTCCCCATTTCAC
This sequence comes from Plecotus auritus, assembly GCF_963455305.1. NCBI lineage: Eukaryota > Metazoa > Chordata > Mammalia > Chiroptera > Vespertilionidae > Plecotus > Plecotus auritus. The sequence continues at coordinate 9,694,673 of NC_137772.1, read as the reverse complement.
AAAGGTTACAGTCCAGTAGGGGAAGAAAATAAATATATGTATAATTAAAAATAAGGAAAAGTACTATGAAAGGAATTGAGTGCATACAACGATAGAGAATAACTTAGGGATAGAGTGGAAAGACCTGTTGTTGAAACTAACATTTGCAGAAAAGGAAACACAATGCAGCCAGTGGAAGTGTGTTCCAGAGGGAGAACAAATAAAACGTTTCATCGATGAGAGAGTTCTGAGACCTAAAGGAGACCAGTGTGGAATAAGCAAGGCAGAGATGGCTCTAGATGAGCTTTGCTTAAAATGTAGTAAGATGCCATTGAAGGGTTTTGAGTCTGTGATGAACGGATTAGAAGGCAAGCATAGAACCAACACCAGTTCAGGGGGAAATTTCACTAGTTCAGGCAAGAGAGGTTGGTAATCTTGACCAGAGTTGCAGCAGTGGAGCTGGGTCCGGGATTTATTCTGGAGACACAGACAATGGTATAATGGACTGAAAAATAGAGACTGGGGAAGAGTGAGTATTGAGGTGATGATCAGGAGTTCAGTTTTTGGACATGTTATGTTTAAAATGCCCATTAGTCATCCAAGTAGACAGATTCAAAGTAGAAACTTTCATGTTCTCAAAGGAGAAGTTTGGGCTGAAAATGTTTATTTGAGATCTTACAGCTGTATACGGTATTTAAAATAATGGAAACTGAAAGAACTTACTTTTCTTTGCATAGTCTAACTTTTCCAGCCCTCTCACATCTGAGCCCAACATTAGCCAGAAAGGAAAATTAGTCTTAACAATTCAGTCATTTACTCATTGATATGTGCTCTTTAAAATAAATAAATATTTGTTAGGATTTTGGTGTAGTTTTTGTTAATTTTTATCAATTTGTTGATTGATTATAGTTTATGAAAAGAGAAATTTAATTATTTTTGTATTTTCCAAAAGTTGTTTTTCTCTGGCCTGCTCTTCCTAATAATGACCTTCCAATTCAGTAAAAGACCCTTTCTACCACTACAAATGATTCATTTTTTAGTGTGAGGCGTTTTCATGGTGGATTAAAATATAAAATCCCTCTTAGTCCCTTACACCATAGCATGTTTGTTACCAGATTGTCTAACTTCTGAGGAGCCTTAAAGTGATGACACATAACATGTGGAGAAAATTAATTTTAGAGAAGCACACACTTGTTTTTCCATGTCTTCTCAGCTGGAAAACTGCAAAAACTGAAGGACACGAGCCATAATAATAGTGGATGTTTAATAATCATGAATGTCCTTCATAAGGATATTCACTACTATTAAAATAATAGATGAAGCCAATGTAGCAAAATGTGATTACTAAGAATTTATATGGTAGTTATGCAAATTTTTATTGTATATTCTCAAGTGATAGCCTGTACAGTCCCTTCTTGACCTACCCGCAGGGTACGTCAGCATAATGTGGGCAGAGGGCAGTTCCCTCCTTACTCTGTGAAGAGCAGCTGTCACCAACCTTTCTCACCTCACGGACCACCAGTGGTCTGTGGACCACCGGTTGGCAACCTCTGGTATAGAGGAACATAAAAGCTACCTTTAAGTACAAGGTAAGAATCAGGGTCTTCGGAGAAACCAAGATGGCGGCATAGGTAAACACCTGAAATTGCTGCCTCGCACAACCACTTCAAAACTACAACTAAAAGACAAAATGGACATCATCCAGAACCACAGGAAGGCTGGCTGAGTGGAAATTCTACAACTAGAAGGAAAGAGAAAAGCACACTGAGACTCAGAGGAGGTGTGGAAGTGCAGAGGTACGGAGGCTCACTTGCGGAAAGGGCTGGCAACTGAGGATGCGGTTATCTTTCTCAATCGGGAGGGAGGCACAAGCTCCCAACTACTCTGAACTCCAGTTCCGGGCGAGACTCTGGGGATCCAGACTCATACGGGCAGAAACTGGACTGTCTGGCATCGGGCGGAACTCCAGGGCGACTTTCTCTCAGAGGTGCTTGCAGCTATTACCGCGGGACACTGAGACCTGGGGCCTCTTAGGGCAGGGCTGAGGATCAGCCATAGCTGTTTGCTCCACCCTGTTGATTCCCTGAGACCCTGCCCCACCCAAGCTGTGCGCAGAGGCTTTTGCATATGAATGGCCTGGCCCTTTGCAATCTGAAATTACCTAACAAACTGCAGCTGGGTCAGAGAGACCCAGAACATCCAAAAGAAGGCCCAAGGCCCACAGCAGCTTGCATTGCTTCACAGCTGGGCCTCATCTGGGCACCTCCACCCCAAACGAAGAGGAATCTGCAGATCTCTCTGTAGCTCCTTCTGGGTGGCCTCAGGCAGAGGCTAAATTAGCACCTCCTTAGAGATCCAAGAGCCAGTGTACCCAGTGGTCAGAGTGGGACCATCCAGATTACAACTCCTCAGATCCATAAGGGACACACTCAGGGGGCAGACTTAGTGAGCACCAAAGCCCCACTGAAGCAAGTCTTGCCCCATAAGGGTGTCTCCAGCACAGAAGTTCTCCCATCGTAGACACAGCTGAATCTCACAGCCAATTGGCCTGGAGGTCATTTCCTCCCAGTGATACCAACACCAATCAAAGCTTAACTACAACAAGACTGTGCACACAGCCCACAAAGGGGTGCACCAAGAGTGTTCACCTCAAGATAACTGGGGAGGCTGAGCCACTGGGCCCTATAGGACAGCTAGCACACAGAGCCACTCTATCAACACAGGGAAGCAGCCAAAATGCAGAGACAAAGAAACAGGTCACAAATGACAGAAATGGAGGAAAGCAAACAACTGGATATAGAGTTCAAAACCACGGTTATAAGATTTTTCACGAATTTTCTAGAAACCGCCGATAAATTTAGTGAGACCCTCGAGGATATGAAAAAGAACCAACTAGAAATTAAGCATACACTGACTGAAATAAAGAATAATATACAGATATCCAACAGCAGACTAGAGGAACGCAAGAATCAAGTCAAAGATTTGAAATATGAAGAAGCAAAAAACACCCAACCAGAAAAGCAAAAAGAAAAAAGAATCCAAAAAGTTGAAGATAGTGTAAAAAGCTTCTGGGACAACTTTAAGCATACCAACATCCAAATTATGGGGGTGCCAGAAGAAGAGAGCAAGATATTGAAAACCTATTTGAAGAAATAATGACAGAAAACTTCCCCTACCTGGTGAAAGAAATAGACTTACAAGTACAGGAAGTGCACAGAACCCCGAACAAAAGGAATCCAAAGAGGACCACACCAAGACACATCATAATTAAAATGCTAAGAGCAAAATACAAAGAGAGAATATTAAAAGTAGCAAGAGAAAAACAGTTAATTACCTACAAGAGAGCACCCATAGGATTGTCAGCTATTTCTCAACAGAAACTATGCAGGCCAGACGGGTGTGGCAAGAAATATTCAAACTGATGAATAGCAAGAACCTACAACCAAGATTACTCTACCCAGCAAAGCTATCATTCAGAATTGAAGGTCAGATAAAGAGCTTCACAGATAAGAAAAGGCTAAAGGAGTACATCACTGCCAAACCAGTATTATATGAAATGCTGAAAGGTATTCTTTAAGAAGAGGAAGAAGAAGAAAAGGTAAAGATAAAAACTATGAACAACAAATACATATCAACAAGTGAATAAGAAATCTGATGAACAGAATAAACTGGTGAATATAATAGAATCAGGGGCATAGAAAGGGAGTGGACTGACAATTCTCGGGGGGAAAGAGATGTGGGGAGTGCGGGAAGAGACTGGACAAAAATCGTACACCTATAGATGAGGACGGTGGAGGGGGGCGTTAAGGACAGAGGGTGGGGTGGGAACCGGGTGGAGGGGAGCTATAGGGGAGAAAAAAGAGGAACAACTGTAATAATCTGAAACAATAAAGATAAAAAAAAAAAAGAATCAGGGTCTTCAATTACCATGAACATGAAAATATTTTATAGATGACATTAAATATTTTGGGCAAAAATATAAACAGATTTTGAATTTATAGTGTAAGAATGGATTTTATACTACAACTAGAGGCCCGAAGCACAAAATTCATGCAAGGGGCTCGGCCTTCACAGCCCCGCCTGCCTCGGGCCTTGCAGACAGTCGTTCTGCTATTCGGTCTAATTAGCATATTAGCTCTTTATTATATAGGATGTCTCAAATCTTCTCTGAGGCTTTGGTCCCAGCTCTGAAATTTCTCAGACTTCAGGAGTAGCAGGGGAGGTGGCAGGCTAGATTGAGCAGCCGGTTAGGTTGTCATTTCAAGAGAGGATTGGCAATAGCCAAGAGTAAGAGTGAAAGCCAAAGAGAATCTTACCTAAATTCCTGCGGTCACTTCCCTCAGTTGCCATGTTTAGGTCTATTTAATTGACTTTATAAGTGTGTTGACTGTTGTCAGTGACTTAACTTGCAAATTCCATAAATTTGTGGCTGTCTTTTTTTTGGTTTATTTGGTGCTACTGGTTAGATTTGGGTGGGATTAAATAACTGGGATTACTTTAAGATAATTCAGTATTTCCTGTGAGCTTGCAGGGATGGTATGAAGAAGCATTAGAACAGTTTGAAGAAATCAAGGAACATGATCATCAAGCAACTTACCAGCTGGGCGTAATGTATTATGATGGGCTGGGGACAGCCATAAACGCTGTAAGCTATTGATTTGTTCAGTGTTTAAGATTTCATTGTTAATGGATTATCTGCTACAATTGAAATTATTCATATTTTAATCGTGCATTTCTATCCTATTGTTCAGTAATCTCTAACCTTTTAGCATTCAGAGGATAGCACTAGTCATTTTTCCTTTGTGTGAAAAACAAAATTTCTTTTTTGCTCCTTCTCCTTGCTACCATTAGATGCCAATAATTTCCCCTTTTAATATGCTTTCCTGTATTTTTAAAAGTTATTTCAAGCTATATAAACATGGAGAAAAAAAGCTAGAAAATAAGCAAAAAATAGGATCATTCCAAATTCTGCCATCAAATATAAACATTGTTATTTTAAAGTATGAATTGCCCCATGCAAAAAATTTATATATATATGTTTTATATAACGTTATTTAGAAGTGACACATCTGGTCTTTGTACAGAGAACTTCTCTTGTAAAGCATACTGAAATATTTAGGTGTGAACTGTACTGGTATTTACATCTGCAGATAACTTGAAACAAAGCAAAAAAAAAATAGATGAAGCAAATATAGCAAAATATTACTGAGAATTATTACAAGTTTTTATTGTATATTTTTTCTACTTTTCTGTATGTTTAAAAATTTTATATAAAATAAAAAAACTCAAAGAAACTCATAATTATTGCAGCCATCAGACAAATGTAATTAATCTAAATTGCCTTTTTAAGAGAGTAAATATGTACTTAAGAAAATGACATGTATTTTTTTAGTGCATCAACAAAGATGTTCAAAGAAGCATAGAAACACATTAAAACTTAATGTAGAAATTATAGTCCCATAGTAATAAAGCTCTGTTTAATCTGAAAATCATAATACAGAGCCTATATGTGCCAAATGTCATAGCATCAGACCACATAAAGGAAATGTGTTAAAAAATATTAAATTTAATTTCTAGACATGATAATATTCAGTATATAATAGGTAAGTTTTATAAACTATGCAGCATCCACACCATAAAATTCCTAACATGAAATTTTAAGACTCCTTGTTTGAGATACCAAAATTGAAAATATACTAGGCATATATGTTTGAGCACAAAGAAAATCATAATAAACAATGCTCCCCCCAAAAAAATAAGTTGTGTGATGACAATTTCACTCATTCCTTAAGATTTAAATAATCAGAGCTTCAAAATTGATCTAAAATATTCAGGTTTATGTTCTCAGTCACTTCTGCTTTTCTTCTCCCCAAATTTTTTCTCTATACTCTTCATCTTTGTGGCCGTACCATTATCTCTGCCCTGGCATAGGTCACTGCCTATTGTCTTTGCTGATCTCATAAAACAGGATTGTGCTTGCAGCATTGCTTCTAACATGGGAGGACCACACCAGGTCCCACCTAGTGAACAACTTGAACTTGCTCATCAGTCATTTCAGTTGCCATCTACTCAGCACCTCTCACTGGCTGCCCTACCTCACAGGATTCTTCAACTTGCTGAGGACTCTTCCTACCCACCCTTTCCCCTTTCTATGTCTTCTCCCTTAACCCTCTCCTTTGCTGATCCCAAAATGAATTTATCCCATTTTCTCACACAACATAGTTTAGTCACTTCTTCGTCTGCCTTCCTTTCATTCAGGTCACTGTTCCACGCACTTCCTCCGAAGGTTTTCTGTGGCCATGTGACCAGAACAGCCCCCTTCATTTTCTTCACAGGCTTGATGATGGTCTCTGTTGTTACTGCTTAACTTCTTTCTTGCAGTGGTCGGCAAACTGCGGCTCCAGAGTCACATGGGGCTCTTTGGCTCCTTGAGTGTGGCTCTTCCACAAAATACCATGGCCTGGGTGAGTCTATTTTGAAGAAGTGGTGTTAGAAGAAGTTTAAGTTTAGAAAATTTGGCTCTCAAAAGATATTTCAATCGTTGTACTGTTGATATTTGGCTCTGTTGACTAATGAGTTTGCTGACCACTGCCCTATTGGAATGTAAGCTCCTTCAAATTAGGCGGTTTTGTCTGTCTTCCTCACTGCCAAATCCCCCAGGATTTAGACCAGTGTCAGACCCACAGCAGAGCCTACAGTGTTGGCTGATTAACTTGTGGCCCTGTGTTGACAATGCTGCTATATCAGGTTATCCCCTCAGGAGCTTTACAAAGAACTTTCCTAGAGAAAGATCACGTCTCTCCAAGAAAAATTATGGTGGCAGCTGTTAGGATAAGAAAATATTTGCCTTTGTTACAAACAAAATCAATGCCCATTAAAAGAATGTAATAACCAAGTAAGATTTAGCCCAGAAATTTAATAATTTGTTGATAAGGAAATCTATAAATATAATATGCCACTTTAATAGTCTGAATAAAAGAAACCATATGGTGGTTTTAGTATATTGAAAGTTTCATAAAACTCAATATTTATTCCTAATAAAAACATTAAAAAAAATTAAAAACAGAACTAGGAAGTATTTCCTTAAAACTTCTGCTCTTGTCCTAATTCATTCATACAGCCGCCAAAGCCATCTTTTTAAAATTTAAATCTGATCATGTCCCATCCATCTTTATAAACTTTGACAGACTTTCATGTTGAAGATGAAAGAAAGGGGCTGTAATGGGGTCTGTTCCCATGGACAGCCAGCTAGTTGGCCATTTACTTGGTGAAGTCTTTAGTTTCCAAACCAATAACTGCCATTCCAAACCTTCACCAGGGATCCTGTCTGCCTGACCATTGCCATCAGTGGCCTTCACTAGGCATCGAGGGGCCAGAGCACTGTGACTCCATCTGAACTTGGTACCGGAATGCCACGTGGAACCTTGACTTCCCTAGGTCCGCCAGGCTTCCCAGCCTTGTTATATTGGCCACCACAGAAGATGTATGCCTCTCTGGTCATCTGTCTCTTACATACTCTTGACTCCCTATTGCTTGTCCTCTCCCTCTCCCAGCTGCCTTACAGCTGGCAAATAGAGTCCCCCAGGTCCTCAGCCTTTTCTCAGACTACTTTCTTCATTTCCTTGCTCTATCAGAAACTTGAGCCGAAACCGGTTTGGCTCAGTGGATAGAGTGTTGGCCTGCGGACTGAGGGGTCCCGGGTTCGATTCTGGTCAAGGGCATGTACCTTGGTTGCGGGCACATCCCCAGTAGGGGGTGTGCAGGAGGCAGCTGATCGATGTTTCTCTCTCATCGATGTTTCTAGCTCTCTATCCCTCTCCCTTCCTCTCTGTAAAAAATCAATAAAATATATTAAAAAAAAAAAAAAAGAAAGTTGGTTGTCCCACAGGCAGCCCTCTGGGAGAGAACCCTCCTTCCAGGATCACAGTACACCTTAGTGTTCGAAGGTGGAGCTGGCATTATTTCCATTCCCCGATTCACTTTCCACCCCAAGCACAAAGTACCTACTTTTACGTTCAGACCAGCTCATTGCTTTTCTAGTTCTATCAGTTTCTTGGCCATTGGTCATTCCCTGACGTTAATTTGAAGACTGGCTCTGGGATTAGTTTTCCTCCCTGTGTGATTCCATCACTTTATCTCACACCTAAACTAAGAACGGAGCGGCTACCATTAAGTCCTTACTATCCAGGTGGAGGGAAAATGGTATTACACTCACAAAAATAAAGCCATATAACCTGGGGCTCACGAAAAGTAAAACACCTTTATTTTCTCATCTACTGTGGTACATAGCCAGCAACAGCACTTTGAGAAAGCAACGAGGGATATTGCAATATATAAACACGTATTTGATCGTCAAGAATTATTTTCTTTGGAGTGTTTCAAGGCTTGTGTCCGATGGATTTTTGGAGGGTGAAAGCTGTGTTGTTAGTGGGTAGACTGTCTCCTGCGCACTCTCTATGTGGATGTCCTATGAATATTAGAATATTGGATGTACATTATCACTGGCACACTTAGGCAAAAGTGTGCTGGAAGAGAAGACAGCATTTGTTTGGGCCTCACGTATACTGTGAGAATTACAAATGTGAAAGAAGTCACAGCTGTTTTTGCACTTTGATCAATTCCAAGAACCGTGCTGATTCAGAATAAGGCCTAGAAGCTGGGAGGGAGGAGAGACAAACGGAAACCACATGGAAATGTAATGCAAGTCTGGAAGCTGTGAAGTGAGGGAAGAGCCTGATATCCCAGAGCTCCTGGGACGCCTTTCCAGGCGATGGCCTTTAACTTCTTTCCTTATTCCTAGCCCTGCACACCCCGGGACAACGCACCGCTTGGGCACAGAGTCGGGAATGACGTCAGAGGGTGAATGCTTTACGTTATTGGGAGAAAGAATTTCGTTTGGGTAAAACTAAAAACTGGGGTTTTTTGTTTGTTCTTTTCCTTTGTGGAAGGAAAAAGGAGTGGAATATATGAAGAAAATAGTTGATTCGCCATGTCCCAAAGCAAGACACTTACAATTTGCAGCTGCTTACAACCTTGGAAGAGCTTATTACGAAGGAAAAGGCATTAACCGATCAATTGAGGAAGCTGAGAGGTACTTACCCGAGAATGAGTTTTCATCTTAATCATATGCTGAAGCCAATAACCACTTGCCTTGTCTTTCTCTTCCAGACTGTGGCTTTTTGCTGCGGACAATGGGAATCCAAAAGCCAGTGTGAAGGCTCAGAGTATCCTAGGGTTGTATTATTCAACGAAAGAACCCAAAGAGCTAGAAAAGGTGACGTGATCTGGTTAAACGTTATTTAGAATTCTATTCAGATTGTCTCACTGTTTCTTTTTTAAAGGGAGGGTGATAAGGAATACGGTTTTGAATCTCTCTGACATTTCTTTAAAACGTAAAGAATGTAAATTTTAAGATCTCAAAGCTCATTTCATCCTTTGCTCATCTATGAATGCTACCTTCCCTGCCTCTACCAAAGGGACCCCGGATGTGAGAGAATTGGTATGCCATAAAAAGCTACACATACAAACTGTTACTCCATGAGAGCTTCCAGGGAGAGTCCCGAAATAAAGCCCAAATCCTTTTAAGTGTGAATTAATTATGACATTTGATTTGAGGAAGGAACAATGATACTAGTCAGTAAAATATACTAAGAACTAATTGAAAATTAAATCATTTAAGATTTCCACAGAACTATAATTTCTCTCATCACCATGACTGAAATATTTTCCAGGAAGCCTTATAGGGGAAGGAAATATAGGGCTGAGTCCGACTTGTAAGGAGCGTTACAGGCAAACTTGTAAGAGGCACCAAAAATCTAAGACCCTCCTTGGACAACGGATGAGCCAATCCGTTTTTGAACTAATTCACATTCACGTAGCTGAGTACTGATCAGATGTTTCTGGCCCCCACGCAGCCTTTACCCTTGGTTGCCTTTGATCTTGAAAGCCCCATCTCGGAGATCCACCTGAGCTCTGACTTCTGAGCGTCAACAGCTGTCCCTCCCTGCTGTGCCTAGTAGCAGGTTTGTCTCAAAGCCCTGCAGACACCGTTCCAGTTTCCCACCTTCTTGATCCTTCCAGTAGAAAATCTGAAAATCCTGAAACCCTAGCCAGGGGTCCTCAAACTGCGGCCCGCGGGCCACATGCGGCCCGCCGAGGACATTTATCCGGCCCGCCGGGTGCCGCTGCCTGTCCTGCTTAGCAGCCGACGCGTCCCGGGCCCGCAGTGCGCATAGGAATTTGTTCATAGTTTTTTTTTTAAACTATAGTCCAGCCCTCCAACGGTCTGAGGGACAGTGAACTGGCCCCCTGTTTAAAAAGTTTGAGGACCCCTGCAACTCACCTGCACTGTGGTCAGATGGGCTCACCTTACACTCTGTCTCTAAGGCCCGTGAAATTGATGCCAGCCTGAAATACCTTCAAGGGGCTAGAACTATTTCCTAGAGGTGAATTAACAGTACTGTCTTATCATTAGAGACTTTTTCTTTCTGCTGTTCCCTTGTAATTTCACCTTGTGAGTAACAAGACGAAACTGCTTTTGTGAAGGCATTTTATTGGCATTCGGAAGCGTGCGGCAATGGGAACCTGGAGTCCCAGGGTGCCCTGGGGCTCATGTACTTTTACGGACACGGCATCCACCAGGACACGGAGGCTGCCCTGCACTGCTTGCGGGAAGCCGCGGAGCGTGGAAATGTCTACGCCCAAGGCAATCTCGTGGAGTACTACTACAACATGAAGTTCTTTACGAAGTGCGTCTCCTTTTCCAAAAGGTAAACCAGCTGGGTGAAGGCGTTTGCAGAAACGCTGACTGTGTGTTCTGGGCCAGGCGTGTTCATAGACTTGCTACAATATTGTAAATGACGGCTGTTGAGGGCTGGAAATGTGGCTGGTGCAACTGAGGACTGAACTTGTAAATGTCATGGGACTTTAATTAAGTAGCCACATGTAGCTAATAGCTACCATATCAGATAGTACAATTCTGTGCCGTTGGTCTTCAGGATTTCAGTGGTATTCGCTCTGTACACTGAGTGAGCTTTAGCAAGTTTCTTAACTTTTGGGGGGCACCAATTGCTTTATTTATAAGAAAAACATACTTCTGCAGGACTGTAAAAATATTGCATATATAATACTTAACATGGCTTGGCACAGTAAAACGTATATTAAATATTAAATTCATCTCTTCCTACATCCTTAGCCACAGGTTCTCTAAATACATAATTGCAATATGGCTTGATTAGGGCTGTAAAATAAGAATAATGGTTAAAAGGCTCCAACACTAACATCTGATAAAATATTTGGAAATTTCCATAACACGGGGAACTTTCTTTTCTGTGAGCCCATGTATTTTCCTACATTTACTTACCCATCATGTACAAAAGCAACATGCCAGGATAAACAGCTGTGGCTGTCCCCTAGAGTGGCCACAGCCCCATGTCGATGCATTTCCCTCCAATAATGCCTCCCATGGAGCCCACGGCTCCTTCCCTCCCAGCCCCCCCCCCCCCCCCCCCGCCCGGGAGGCAGCCACGACAATAGGGGATGAGTCTGCTGCTTCTACCCTCTCCTCCCAACATCTTGGCTTCCAGACAGCAGGTCACATAAAGGTGTGATCACCAATGTCCCAAATCCCCAGTGCCCTTTGATTAAAACGAAGATTTTACAAAGTTCTTAAAATCTTGGAAACTTCACATTATTGTCCACATTCTGTTCTCCATACCATTAGGGTTAACGTGATTAGATCTCATTTTCACACAATTCTCCATATCTGTGTCTGGGTTACACAGAATGAATTCTCTCTTTTTTTTTTTTTAAATATATTTTATTGCTTTTTTACAGAGAGGAAGGGAGAGGGATAGAGACTTAGAAACATCAATGAGAGAGAAACATCAATCAGTTGCCTCCTGCACACCTCCTACTGGGTATGTGCCCGCAACCAAGGTACATGCCCTTGACCGGAATCGAACCTGGGACCCTTCAGTCCGCAGGCCGATGCTCTATCCACTAAGCCAAACGGGTTAGGGCTCTCTCTCTTTCTTTTTTATGGCAGTGCAAGCAGACGGTCCCCTTATATTTTTTAAATATATTTTTATTGATTTCACAGAGGGAGAGATAGAAACATCAATGATGAGAGAGAATCATTGATCAGCTGCCTGCTGCATGCCCCCTACTGGGAATTGAACCTGCAACTTGAGCATGTGTCCTTGACCAAAATCGAACCCAGAACCCTTCAGTCCACAGGTTGGCGCTTTATCCACTGAGCCAAACTGGCTCGGGCTATATTTTTTTGTTGTTAATCCTCACCCAAGGATATTTTTCCATTGATTTTTAGGGAGAATGGAAGGGAGGGGGACAGAAACAGCCACGTGAGAGACAAATCGATGGGTTGCCTTCCGCACCCCCACCCCCCACCAGGGCCGGGGATCGAGCCTGCAACCAATGTATGCACCCTTCACCGGAATCGAACCTGGGACCCTTCAGTCTGCAGGCCAACGCCCAAACCAGCTAGGACCAGAATTAATTCTTTTTATTGCCCATTTTTAACCAAAGATAGATGTGCAAGTTTTTTTTAATGTGTTTTCTGGTCTTATGTGAGTAAAGTCCAAATTTAAGGTCCATGTTTAAATACATGATCCAAAGAAATAGAAAATAATTTTTCCCCATTGTTGAAATCTACAGTGATGTTAAGTTTAAAATATTAATATTATAAGGAAACAACCTTTCTTTTCTGTTCTAGTCATTTTCTAGGTTATTAAGCCCAATGAGAATAATCACAAGGAAGCTGTAAAGCAACCACTCTTCCCGGTATTAACTATGTTTCCCTTTTACTGCACAACTTTGTTAAACAGGTAGAAATGGGGAAGTCATTTTAGACACAAGGACAATTTGTGGATATGCTGCTTGTGAAAATGTAAACCATAACTGACGTCCTTTCCATTTCACAATTTACGTCCTAACAGGATTGCCGACTACGATGAGGTGCACGACATCTCGACAATAGCCCAGGTCACGGACTGTCTGCCGGAGTTCATCAGCAGGGGCATGGCCATGGCCTCCTTCTACCACGCCCGGTGCCTACAGCTTGGCTTGGGGATCACAAAGGATGAAGCAACCGCTAAACAATACTATTCTAAAGTGAGTGAGCCCGAGAAGAAGCATAAATGACTCGGAGGCATAAATGCCTTCTTTCACCCAGAAAAAAGTGTGAGCCTGTATCCTCATTCTAGTACCTTAATGAAATGTAGTTTTTAAAAAAGTTTCCACACTGAGGTGAGGAGGAATATTCATGAGTTTGCAGTAACCAGTTAAAATAAGCTTTTTCATGTTTTAATTCCTGTGATTTAGTCAAATTCCAACGGATTTCATGTCTAAAAACCCTGAGCGTGCAGGAGGCAGCCAATCAATGATTCTCTCTCTTGAAAGAGGGGAGGGGTGGTGAGGGGGTGGTAATAGAGTAACTATATATTTTTTTAATAAAGAAAAGAAGCCCTGGCTGGTGAGGCTCATTTGGTTTGAGCATCATCCTGTACACCAAAGGTTTTGCATTCGATTCCCGGTCAAAACGCATACCTAGGTTGTGGGTTCAAGCCCCAATTGGGGTGCATACAGGAGGCAACTGATGGATGTTAACTTGTCTGTGTTTTGAAATCACTGGGATCTTTCAAAAATTCCAAAGCCCAGGCCTCATTTCAGAGCAGCTCAATCTCAGCCCCCCGGAGTGGGGCACTGTATGTATGGAAGCACCTCGGATGCCAGTGTTTTGGGAATCCTGGCAGGCACATTTGGGAACCCTGAATTAGGTAGAAATACAATACACAAATACAACCAACCTTTGAGATATTTATCACTACATCATTCTGATAGTATGAATAATAATTGCCTTTTCAGAAATCTGAATGTTTGATGTATTATACCAATTTCCAAACCAAGTCAATTTCAGATTACATGCTGTCCTTAGTATCTTTTCTAAATAAACATAAGCCGAGACAACTCCGGGTCCAAACAGCTTGTGATCCTCGAACGATTTTCCTCGTGGTGGGAGATAATGTCCCTGTTACTCAATTGTGGCCATTGTATTTTATGGGAGATACTTTAAAATGGAGAAAGTGCAGGTGTAGCAAGCCAGAGAGGGTCGGGAATCCTGTCATATGAAGCATGACCAGAGAGACTGAGTGTTTCATTCAGAGAAAAAGACACGAGGGGTCCTCAGCGTGTAGAAAAGGAACAGTGGGGGGAGGGAGGGCAGAGTTCTAGCCACTGCAGTGCACTGTGGGAAAAGCTAAGGCCACGGATGGTGCAGGGACAGTGGGCTACAGTCAGGAGACCCAGGCCGGTCTCAGCGCCGCTGCGTCAGGCTGGGTACCTGCCCCCTCCTTCCCCTCAGGTTTTCTATGTTCTCCTGAGACCTTCAACGACTCTGCAGCACAGGGAGGGAAACTTTAGCTTAATATAAAGAAGAATCTTCTCATGCAACTGTTCAGGAAGTAATAACCGTTTTTCCTATAAGGTGGTGGCTTCTTGCCACCAGAAGCAACCACGCAAGTATCTAGGGACCAGCTGTCATGGGTCCTGAAGGGACAGTGTCTGCATGGAGTGAGGTCAGGATGAGATCACCTCTGACGTTGCATCCCAGTTCGTCAATTCTATGAAATTGTGCACTATTACGTATCAGTATTTACTTTAGTCATAATAAACTAATTTAAAATAAGATTGTTACAGACTAGAGGCCCGGTGCATGAAAATTCATGCACTGGAAAGGGGGGTCCCTCAGCCCTGCCTGGCCTCTCTCACAGTCCGGAAGCCCTCAGGGGCAGGAGGTGACCTGGCGATCAGGGGAAGACAACGCCCCATCACACCTCTGCTGCTGCCACTGCCGGCAGCGCAAGCCTCAGGCGGCCCTGGGCGGCTGGGCAGCTGACAACCGAGGCTTGCCTGTGCCTCGGGCTGGTTCTGGGTGGCTGGGGGCCTGAGGGGACTGGGGGACTCCGGAGGCAGGCCTTGCTGCATGCCTGCCACCCCAGCTGGGCTGAGGGGACTGGGCGCCACCATCTTGTGGCTGTGGGCGCCACCATCTTTGAGGGTGTGGCAGTCAATTAGCATATTCCCTCCTTATTGGCTGTGGGCACCGCCATCTTTGAGGGAGGGGCAGTCAATTAGCATATTCCCTCCTTATTGGCTGTGGGTGCTGCCATCTTTGAGGGTGGGGCAGTCAATTAGCACATTCCCTCATTGGCTGTGGGCACTGCCATCTTTGCAACAGCGTGAGGGTCAATTAGTATATCCCCTCTTTATTAGATGGGATGCTGCTATTAGGATGCTGCTATTCATATAATGAGATAACAATTTTGAGGCTAAATGTTCATGTTTTCCATATTTAATTGTAAGAATTCATATCAGAGAAATGCTATTATCATCAGTGCATAAATTTCCTTTATTTTTTACACAGAAAATTTTCTCTTTTTCAGATGATAAGAGCATGGATATTTTTAGTATGATTTTTTTTTTTTACATACGCTACTTCGAACTTCCCTAATTAAGAAATCAGAACAGATGTGTATCTTAATTAAGAAACTCCCTTGAGCCCTAGCTGGTTTGGCTCAGTGAATAGAGCATTGGCCTGCGGACTGAAGGATCCTGGGTTCGATTCCAGTCAAGGGCACATGCCTGGGTTGCAGGCTCGATCCCCAGTAGTGAGCGTGCAGGAGGCAGCCAATCAATGATTCTCTCTCATCATTGATGTTTCTATCTCTCTCTCCCTCTCTCCTCTTCTCTGAAATCAATAAAAAAATATTTTTAAAAACCCTCTCTTGAAAATAATTGTATTTTACTATTCTTAAAAACAAACCAAAAATTGTTAAGAAGGAAGAAAGACCCAATAATTCAAAATGTATTTAAATAAGTGACTCTGTCTTTTATTTTAAGGCTTGTCGTCTGGATCCTGCATTGGCAGATGAACTTCACTCTTTACTTATTCACCAAAGAATTTAGACCACAGTGCATTTCACCAAAGATCGTGCGTCCTAATACCTTCAAATGTATGTATTTTTATAACAGTAACATCTAGTTATTTTCTGCATCTCAAGTTACATTATCTTGTTTTTTTTTTCCTGATTGCATGTTACTTTCATTCTTGAATTTGTATTTCATAATTTTGCAATTTGAAATGCAGCTACAAGCTCAGATTGCTGGATTAGTCCTCAGAAATCCAGCTCTTGGCCTCCAGACTGGCCTACACCAACCACATCAAATACCGAAAACCATTCCATAAAGCAACTATCTCCAAACAGTGTCCCAAAAGACTTAGTGCAGCCTTAGTTTCAATAACTTCACAAGTATAAATGCTACCACTTATAAAATTTTATAGGAATTTTGAATAAATTTGTCATTTTAACTTGTTATTTAAATGTTTTAGTTTAAAACTCACAAAAACGTGTAAGAAATTTAAAGGAACTTTCAAATAATGTGTGTGTTTATTTTAATTTGTGTAGCACCTGAGCTTCTGAAGTTACTGAAGCTAAGACAGCACCGAACCTTCTGGGACATTTTATATTCTCAAAAGAGATTCTTATAAATAATTAACTTGTCTGATTTATGATAAACTTTAAAAATAGTGGGTTTAAGAAATTGCTTAGACTCTTGCCCCTCCTTATCTTAAATATCTTAATTTAATGAGTGAAAAACTGTTCTATTCCTGTAAGACAATCAATTAAAGCAAGAGGTTTTCTTTGTATCGCATTTTCTACATTTTAAGAAACCTAGATGTATTTCAAAGGAATATGAAATGTGCAAAAATCCCAATGAAATCATCAATACAGAACTAGAACTAAATATGGTTAAAAATTAAATGAGCAAGAGGCTTTCTTTATATCAGTGACATTCATGAAGGCAAAAACTGACTGAAAAATAGAATTCATAGGCAGAGAACTGTAGTGGTATACATCTGTGAAACAAAACATTGGCAATGATGTCTTAAGATACCTTAATATCTTCTTTGTAAACATTCTAAACTAATGTTGCTTTATTTTAAACATCAGGTATCTTCCTTCCCTCCTCCTCTTCCTGCTTCCCTATCTCATCCCTGCCCCTCTTCAGTTCAGCTCACATCCCACCTCCTTAATGCATCATTTCAAGCACTAATTAGGCTCTTCTCATTCGCATCAATCATCGCATTTGTTATATATTCATTCTTGTCTGGATAAAAGGCAGCAAACTTTATATTTCCTTGCAGAAGTACTTACATGCACAGGGTTTTCTACAAAAAGGGTGCCGGAAGTGTTGCAACCTCTTTTTTTTGAGATATAAGTGTCTTAAACATCACAGAGCTCTATGCTTTGTTTTTAAATTTTATTGCTTCAAATGCTTCAAACTATGGGAAATCTTTGGTAAAAATAAAGACAAATTTTCACAAGAACTTTACATAAAGGATAGTACAACAATGTTCTTCAATACACATGAATATAGGAATGTTCAAAATCCTCAGTGAGGAAATTAACTGTACAGTATTCACAGTTCTTCATTTTAAAACAACTTTTCATAAATATTTATAATATTTCCTAGGTTCTTATCACATTAACACTTACATTTCAGCTTTAAAGTATTTATATTCTTATTAAAATAATCCCAATAATTAACAGAAGTGGTTTTTCTGATGCCTGCTACAGCATCAATTTGCTTAGTTCACATGAAACCGGAGGGAGGGCACTAAAATAAAAATCAGTGTTGTTCTCCATGAAGCCCTCTGTGGAAAAGAGGAAATGGTTCATGTCTATGATCACAGACATTTCTTGGTGGTTTGTTCGTGCAGACTCAAACCGGCCAGCTCTCAGTGAGCCTTCAGCTCAGGACACAGTTCAGTCAGCAGCAATTCCATCAGCACCTGACCAAGGAAGGAGGAGAAAAGAGGAGGAAACGGTGTTTTCTCTCTAAGGGTTTACTCAAATATCTATCTACAGGCAGGAAAAAAGTCTAGTTTTAGGCCTGGATTATTCTCAGTGAACAAGTTACTCTCAAGGAGAGGGTACCCACAGTTCTTTGGTGGTCTGTTAATCAACACCACACCATCAGCAATGTTTACTCCGCCACCTGTGATCAGATGGAGGCCTGGGACGCCGTTTGCTTGTTGACATAAGAAAACCAAGCAGCACGGCAGATACCACAGGCCACGAAGCAGACAGTGTGAGATGAGAACAGTTCACCCACCGGGGGCATGTTTCCTCTCCTCTTGCCACCACGTTTAATAGGCAGACACACAAAGGGAAGCAGAGACCATGGGGTCAGAGCTACAAGGAATATGAATGATGAAGAATAGAGAGATTTTATGTGTGAACAGAGTGTAAAATTAAAGAAACAGCCCTTGGTGGGCTTTACATTACTCACATATAACAGATGCTTATTGGCTCTTGTTTCTTGCAGCGCATTGAATATTTTTATTATGCCATGACGGGCATTTTGCTGTCCAACAAGGTTCTGAAGCATATCTGAAAAATCAAGTGTAGATGCTACGCTGTTATTGATCCAGTGCACAACGCGTAGCTGTTCAGTGAAGGAGACGTTACATGACATGCGCACAACAAATGAAGGCACTGCCTTGGCCAGCGTGGCTCGCTTGGTTGGAGTGTCATCCTATACACCAAGTACGTCAAACTCGCGGCCCGCGGGCCGCATGCCTCATTTATGTGGCCCATGTGAGCCTTAGAGTTTGACATGCTTGCTGTACACCAAAAGGTTGCCGGTACCATTCCCAGTCAGAGCACGTACTAGGTTTCAGGTTCAATCCCTGGTCGGGGCGTGTATGAGAGGCAACCGATTGATGTCTCCCTCTACACACCCCCTTTTCCTCTCCTGTCCCCCTCTCCCTCTCTTTCTTTTCCTCTCTAAAATCAGTAAATATATCCCGTATTATAAATAAATAAGGGGAGGGAGGGGAGGGGAGGGGAGGGGAGGGGAGAGGAGAGGAGAAGAGGAAAGGGAAAGGAAGAAGCCTATGGCCTGAGGAACATGAATGATCAGTTCCTTTCAAATGTTTAAAGAGAAAAGATTATTTAGAAATTTTCAACATAGGCATTTATACACACTATAATTTTAATACAGTGCTACCCAATTAAAAACTAAGTGTTCAAAACACTATACTTTAGCCCTGGCCGGTGTGGCTCAGTGGCAGAGCATTCGCCGATGTACAGAAGAGTGGTGGGTTTGATTCCGGGTCAAGGACATGTACCTGGGTTGCAGGTTTGTTCCCTGGCCTTGGTTGGGGTACATGAGGGAGGCAACCAATCAATGCGTCTCTCTCACATTGATGTTTCTCTCTCTCTCTTCCTCTCCTTTCCTCTCTCTAAAAATCAACAAATATGTCCTTGGGTGAGAATTAAAAATAAATAAATAAATAAATAAATAAATATGCCATGGCCTGAGGAACATGATCAGTTTTTTCAAATGTTTAAAGAGAAAATAAGATTTAGAATTTTTCAACATAAGACATTTATACAAACTATAATTTTAATACATTGCTACCAAATTAAAAATTAAGCATTCAAAACAGCGTACTTTAGTAGAATTTTTAAAGCAACATATTTATTATCTGTTCGAAAACATTCTTCTAGTTAAAAGAATTATAGAACCAGTACTGTTCTTATTAAGATTCTCGGTACAATGTCTTAGCAAGGGGCAAGACATGATTTAAAAAGTGTGATCATTTTTCACTGCAAATAGTGTTTCCCGACAGATCTGAGTGAGTGAACCCTCATTAGGCTAATGCTCCCTCTCCCTCTGCCCGCAGGTGAGAAGCCGGCCTCACCTGGAATGTTTTCTAGCAGCTTCTGCTGGGCTCTCTGCTTCGTTTCCTGGCTTTGCTCTTTGCTTCTGATTTTGGTCGGTGGTGCCAGTTTCCCATTTGGCCAAAAAGCATCCCGGAAAACGGTGATGTAGTAAACCAGCATCTGCTCGCTGAAAATCCAGTTCATTGTGTCCCGAATTTGTCTTTTAAGAGAAATGTATTTCTTGGATGAGGTTTTACAAATTTTTTCATACTCTGTTCTCAAAAGGCATTTATCAATTATCAGTGAGTAGGTTAGGACACAGCCTGGTCTAAATGTTTGATGAATAAACTAGGAATTGGCTTTTTAAACTCTGGCTCTGAGAGTTAGTTTATTTTGGTAATCCTGAATGACCATTTATTCCTGGAGCTTGCCTTTTCTGTGGTGCTGACTTCTGTGGTATCTTTCACTGAGAGGAGACTGATTTGTCTGAAGCTTGCAACTATTCTAACTGTGCTCAGAACTTAATATACTAATTTCTCCATGAAGGGCTGTCAACTGGAAACAAGCCACGGAAAGGCGTTAAAAGTGTCTGCAACATCCCTGAGTCCTGAGGTGCTGGGGGAGAACCACATTTCCCGTGTCTTGGCGTTGCTGTGGCAGGTCACGCCGGGCAGAGTCCTGACCCAGGGACTCACGGCACGTGCTCACGAGGCAGGAGGAAACACGGGCACCTCTCTCACCACAGGTGGAGGGCCCGAGAGATACACTCTCTCCAGCCATTTCCAGTTTCCCTGGGAATGAAAATGGGGCGCGGTAATGAATTAATGGCTTTTATCCGCAACCAGGTCTCCTACACAACCCTGGTTTCATCAGGTATTAGTCAGAGTCTGACCCATCACAGGGCTGCTCTCAGGAGACAAGCAGCCGCAGTCAGAGGGCCCGAGAGCGGTTGTTCACTAGGTGCAGGAAGTCTTTGTGGAAAAGGGGGAAAGAATCATTTCAGAATTTAGTGCCAGAAAGACCTGAAATTTCCAACTCAATTCATGAGTAATAAATTTAAAAATTGGACTTACCAACCAGATTGTTAAAGGGACAATGTAAGGTTTTTAGAGTGCACACAGTAACCGGTCACTACTGAAGTGTCCCCTCACTGGGAGTCACACTGTCCTTTGTTTGTGACTGCACCTCTCCTACTGCTTAGAACGAAATGCACTGCATGTCCAGACCAAACGAAGTAACTGCATTGACTCGTGGTTAGGAGAGCCTGCCGGCCTGCCGGCCTCCGGAGAGCCTACATAACAGGGCGGACGCCTTGTTTCCTGTCACCTCCCCTGGGTTACCCACCGGTGCTACATGGAGAAATGAATAAACATTTCAATTTGCAACTTAAAACTGGGTAAGTGACTGTCACCAAAGGCCATCGCCTACGTCTTTTCTACCAGTTAGGTCTGACTTTCTATCAGCCAAAACCAGGAAGCTTTTGAAGCAATCCTGGTCTGTGGAATGCGAGTTGTACATGGCAAGTGCTGCTGCTGATTCCTATGAGTCGTCATCAGCCAAAGGCAAAAAAGCCAAGGCAAGCGGGCAGGGCTCCATGATCCTCCACCGGATAAACAGCCATTGAGAGGAAGAGCCTGACATCCTCCAGCCCCGACATTTCAGAGCCACTGTCCACAGAGGAGCAAGAAAGGCATGAATGACTTGCTGAAACTGAAAATAAAAATATACTGGCACGTCTGAGTACTGAGGACAACAGGGCCATTTTGGAAATTTCTTTATCCAACGCCAATCAATACTAAAACTAAATTTTGACTCAGACCAAAACTTAAACAGGCCATTTTTTCTGATTAAAACAAAAGCCTGTGATATGAACTAAAGAAATCACCAACACCAGTTTTTTAAAAATCTTAGAAATAAATAGAAGTAAACTTTTGTTTATGACCAAGGAGAATATATTTGCAAATGAATAAGAAAACACGTTTTTTATGTTTCCCATAAAAATGTGTATGATTTATATGATAAAACTATCACCTTAACCTTGTACATGTTTGACGACAAAACTAGTCTTTCAATTTGAAAAATCTGATTTTCATCTTAAAATAGTTGCTATACAAAAATGTGATTTCTCCCCTTATTTTTAGCAGTCGACTCACATTTTTATTGTGCAAAAAGCCATAATGTTTGTCTCCTGAAGAATACTAGATATGGAGTTAAACTTCTATGTGTACCAGTATAGATAATGGAATATTAAGATATTCACATGGCTTATAACAGTGTTATATGATGCACACACATACACCCCTGATGGATGCTCAGATATTAACAAGAGGAATTACCCTTTTGATGTTACCTGACTCTAAAAAAATGAGTGGTTTGCATTTCCCTCCAAGTACATAGCGGCCATGTGTGAGGCTCAGCCTACTTTCATTTTGGTTTAGAGCAGGGGTGGGCAAACTTTTTGACTTGAGGGCCACAATGGGTTCTTAAACTGGACCGGAGGGCCGGAACAAAAGCATGGATGGAGTGTTTGTGTGAACTAATATAAATTCAAAGTAAAGGAGCGGAGGGGAGAGCAAGAGAACCCTCCGCTCTTTCAGCTCCGCGGGCCGGATAGAACAGCTGAACGGGCCGGATCCGGCCCGCAGGCCGTAGTTTGCCCACGGCTGGTTTAGAGTCTAAGCCTTAACCTTCCTCCCATCAGGTGACACAAAAACACTGTGCCCAAGACACTCAGCCTGTCCTCACGATCAGAAGAGAACGTCACAGACTCTCCTGACCTCGTGGGCCGGAATGTGGCGCTAGCCCCAGCACTCGTCCT
Source organism: Plecotus auritus (assembly GCF_963455305.1). Lineage (NCBI taxonomy): Eukaryota > Metazoa > Chordata > Mammalia > Chiroptera > Vespertilionidae > Plecotus > Plecotus auritus. Next base: position 9,672,125 of record NC_137772.1, on the reverse strand, counting down.
CGAGCTCACCGTGCGCTCTGTGGGAGAGCGTCTTCAGCAACCTGCCTTCCTAGCCAATCTCAGAATCGTATCAGAAACAAGAAGAGAAAATAAGATACCTTCAGTGAGAAAGATGACTGGCTGCTATACCACAGCTAATTTGACTATTAAGGTAAAGAGTAGGCATGAATTCAAATATTAATTTCGTGCAACTCACTTGTTGATGGTTCTTCCAAAAGTGACCTGAACGAGAGCAATTAATGTTCTTCTCACCCATTTAAACACTAAAATGTAAGTCAGAGGAAAAGTATTATCACAGGAGAGCACAATGATGACATTTTCATAGCTGCACAAAGCACACACTTATCACTGAACTCAATTGCGGGCTTGACACCAAGCCAGGGCCATGATATCTACAGGATGCGGGTCTAGGTTAGCAAACTTCTGCCCAGGAAAATTCTTACTAAGCTTGCATTTTCTGCTTAGCAACCAATAAGATGAAACCTAGGAGTTTTTACAGCTTTTCAAGGCCCAAACAACAGCTGAGCTGACAAGTGGAAATAACACTTTACTTCTTATGTCCCGGGGCTCCTGACAACGGTCTGTTTTCCACCAGCAGACAGATTTCTGTCTGGCTTGTTGCCCAATTTTCTAACACTTCTCTGAATGAGAAACATGTGTAGTCAAATGTCCACAAATATTGTGAAATATTAATGAACAGATGGGTCTAACTGCTCCCATTTGAGCAGTAGTTTGTAGAGCATCATGCACTTTCGTATATTTTATGCCTTTGGGGGAACAGCAGGATCCTGAGCCGTGAATTCGGTCCTCTCCTGCCGCCTGGAGCAGCTCGACAACAGCCACGTCCTCTGAGCCTCCGTTTCCCATCTGGGAAAGGACAGTATTAACATGCGCGTTTTTTGCGCTGAGGGTCTTACCGGTATTTTGTGGGAAAGAGTGTTGTGAAGGGTTCTACAAATCTAAACGTTTATTATTCTATAGGTACAGAATATAAACATAAACAAAAAGAAGGCAAAGTGATGCTGTGAGGACATTGCAGGTCTGCAAGTTGGAAACTAAACCAGTTTGCCATTTATATAGTCACCTCCATTCACTGAAACATGTAGCTACAGACACACGAGCAGATGAGACACTCAGACTTCACTATAGTGGAGCCGAGAGTTCAGGGCTCCTGTGCCAGTTAGAAAACCTGAAGGAGTGAATGCACAAACCCTCTGGGCAGGGAAGCCACAAACACACACGTGAGCAATTCACATAGATCTAGTACTAGACTTTAGAACAGTCTAAGGTCATTTCTAACATTTTAAATGGATCTAAATGACCAGTTATAGTGTTGTTAATCCTTCAAGGAAGATTCAAGTCCTGGAGTTGAGACCATGCCTCTAACAGCACCTTAAATTTCCGATGGCACACGGCACGCTGCCAGCTGTAGACCTCGTCGTCTGCGGCTGGCGTTTAGGCTGGGGAGCCTGGCTGTCAGGGAAGGTAACTCTCGCGGCCTTTCTAGGGCAGGAGAGAGGCGGCTCCTACCAGGGGTCTGAGGACATGTGCATCTCGAGAAAAAAGGCCTGTCAGCCGACTGACTGCTTATACATGTTCAAAAGGCTGTATTATTACTGGTTCCTTTTTGCACACTCAACCAGAGCAGGAACCGAAAGTGGCCTTGCTCCAAATTCCCTCCTATCACCGATACCTGCTTACTCTACTACCTTTTCCTATCCTCCCAGCCCCTACGTATGCAACAAAACAGCCCAGTGACTCCTTCCAAGAGCTCCTTTGCTCAAAGCCACAGAGGCAGCTGCAGCAACACTAGGATTTTGCTGACGGCAAAAATATCGCATCTCATTATAAATGATGTTCTATTTTCCCCCTCGGAAATGTCGCCAGCAAAACCAAATATGCATCTGAGCAGGCACAGGATGGAGGACCTGCTCCTGCCCTGACTGGCCCTGGCAGACGCACCACAGTGGATCTCTGCATGCAAAGGCGAAAACGCCAGGAACAGGCTTCATGAGCCGGTTTCATGAGGAAGAGGGGACACTGTGGGTGGAGGGCTAGTATTGCTGACCACCCCGAACCCAGGGAAACGGCAGTAAATATCTGACAGTGTCTGAAGTATGCAACAGCTGTAGCTTTTTCATCTGAAAGGATCTTTAATATTTGGGTGATATTCCATCACCCAAATTTACCCTCCGTTTCTGACATTTAGCTTAGTTTCAACTTTTCAATATTGAAATTTTGCTGAAAATGAACATCCTTATATATAAACCTCTGCCTGCAGTTCTGAATTTAATTGTGTCTGTTCCTTAATGTGAGTTACATTTTTGGAACCCTTATCTTGTAAATGCACTGAAGGAAGAATCTACATCTGATATAGTTTTGTGTCCCCTACAGAGCTGTATCTAAAATATGCTCCCAAGTATTTGCTGATTGTTTAAGTTTGGGCTTAGGCGAAGAAAAAGTTCAATGACCAAAATAATTAATTCTGGCACTTAAAATGTTCTCGCCTATTCATCCATCAGCGCATCCATCCAGGCATTTTACTGACCACCTACTATGGTTCAGACATTGTAGTAGTCACTGAGGAATAAAAGTCACACAGAAACATTTCCGCTTGGAGTTTTTTCATCTGCTAATAATTCTTTAGGTGACATTAGGGGATACATAATTCAGAAGGGACACATAGCCCCACTTCCTATATAAGACCCACTCCCAGCCCACCTCCTTTGCCCCAAGGGAGAAGATGCTAATCTGGGTGGAGAGAGCCCAGGACAGCCGGGGGGACCACTTGACTGGCTGGTGGCATCACTATGCCTTGCAAACAAGCCTTGCTCTCTTGCATGCTTCCTCTCCTGGGTGGGCCTTTACGCACCATCACATCGCCAGCTGGTACTGAGGCCCCAGTATGACTGAGTGCACTCGTCCCATGATAAGAGTGTTGGGGGCAGCAGAAGATGTGTGTATGTGTGTCTGTGGGGAGTGGGTGGCAGAGAGTTCTGTTTAGGACTCAAGACTAAACCAAGTAGTACAGTTTGACTTCTCACCCAACTACTGCTTTAGGAGGGAGGCCCTTGGGTGGGTCTTAACAAAATAGTATTTGATCCTATTCTGCTCTTGTTTCTTCTAAGTACATGTCCCCTAAGAACTACCAAGGTAGGCACTCTCAGTCTGAGCATGCCTGTCATTTGGGGCAGGATAAGTCTGTTGGGAGGGGCTCACCTGGGCATCGCAGAAGTTTAGCAGCACCCCTGGCTTCCACCCACTGGCTGCCTGTGGCACCACCCCCAAGTTTGGACAACCAAAAAGGTTTACAGACATTGCCAAGTCCCCTGGGGACAAAATTCCCCCAGCCCTCCACTGATAGCCACTCTCCACGTAAAGAGAGGTGGTTGAGGGTGAAGCAGGATGGAGGCTGTCCTGTGCCCCTGGCCATAACACTATCTCAGCAACAACCAAACCTCATCTTCAATAACAGGGCTGTTCCTCTGCTACGAAAAAGTATTTCTGCTTACCTTTTGGGGATAAAGCAGTGGGACTGTGCTAAGTGACATGAAAAGAAATTCAAGGCATTCTCTTTCTGTACTCAGAAGGACGGTGCAGGGTAAGTCAGGGCCCTGAGTGCCAAGAGTACACTAGCCATCTGTCTTAAGGTTGCATCCTCAGGTCCAGCCATAGTACCTGGTTGGCCCTTAGGAGTATTTGCTGAATGAATGAATGAATGAATGAACATAAAAACAAGTCTGATTCAGGAATAAAGGGATATTAAATGTGTATATGTATAACCCCTTAACTAGAAAATAACACTAAATAATAACAAAAAGGCTTACTTCCTCGAAGTTCAAAAATCTCCCCAATCAACATGAAGCACGGTTCCGCCAAGGAGTCTTTCCTCCCATCCACATCGTCACCATAATCTGACAGGTCACTGTCCTCCTCTGTCTCCTCCTGGGGGTGCAGAAAAGTCATAGGAAGCAGGTCACTTATCCAAGAAAGTGCTAGAGTTGTTGTCCTTTTCAAGTGTAATTCCAAACTGTGTGTTAACATCTCAGTCTCACACAATCCTTCAACTATCCTGCATGCAGACATCTATGCATTTTCAATAAAGAAGGGGAAATGTATCTAACCCCAAGGGAGAGCCTGATCTTAAACTTTAAAGGTTTAATATGACTGTGAAAAACCTCTGTCCCCGGACTGATAAGGAGTGAATTAGTAGACAGCGAAATAGTTTTCTAAGCATTTTGAGTTTAAAAGGCTTTTTAACTTAAATGGTTTTAAATTTGCTATTCTTAAAACTGCATATTTTAAAGAAATCTAGTTTTTTTTTAATTTAATAAATCTTTATTGTTCAGATTATTACAATTGTTCCTCTTTTTCCCCCCATAGCTCCCCTCCACCCGGTTCCCACCCCACCCTCTGCCTTACCTCCCCACTACTGTCCTCATCCATAGGTGTATGATTTTTGTCCAGTCTCTTCCCGCACCCCCCACACCCCTTTCCCCCCAAGAATTGTCAGTCCACTCCCTTTCTATGCCCCTGATTCTATTATATTCACCAGTTTATTCTGTTCATCAGATTTTTTATTCACTTGATTTTTAGATTCACTTGTTGGTAGGTATGTATTTGTTGTTTATGACTTTTATCTTTACCTTTTTCTTCTTTCTCTTCTTAAAGAATACCTTTCAGCATTTCATATAATACTGGTTTGGCGGTGATGAACTCCTTTAGCTTTTTCTTATCTGTGAAGCTCTTTATCTGCCCTTCAATTCTGAATGATAGCTTTGCTGGGTAGAGTAATCTTGGTTGTAGGTTCTTGCTATTCATCACTTTGAATATTTCTTGCCACTCCCTTCTGGCCTGCATAGTTGCTGTTGAGAAATCAGCTGACAGTCGTATGGGTACTCCCTTGTAGGTAGCTAACTTTTTCACTTGCTGCTTTTAAGATTCTGTCTTTTGCCCTTGGCATTTTAATTATGATGTGTCTTGGTGTGGTCCTCTTTGGATTCCTCTTGTTTGGGGTTCTCTGCGCTTCCTGGACTTGTAAGTCTATTTCTTTCACCAGGTGGGGGAAGTTTTCTGTCATTATTTCTTCAAATAGGTTTTCAGTATCTTGCTCTCTCTCTTCTTCTGGCACCCCCATAATTCTGATGTTGGTACGCTTGAAGTTGTCCCAGAGGCTCCTTACACTATCTTCAAATTTTTGGATTCTTTTTTCTTTTTGCTTTTCCAGTTGAGTGTTTTTTGCTTCTTTGTATTTCAAATCTTTGACTTGATTCTTGCGTTCCTCTAGTCTGCTATTGGGTCTCTGTATGATATTTTTTATTTCAGTCAGTGTATGTTTAATTTCTAGTTGGTCTTTTTTCATATCCTCGAGGGTCTCGCTAAATTTATCGGCCTTTTCTAGGAAATTCTTGAAAAACCTTATAACCGTGGTTTTGAACTCTATATCCAGTCGTTTGCTCTCCTCCATATCTTTCATTTGTGATCTGTTTCCTTGTCTCCGCATTTTCTTTGCTTCCCTGAGTTGGTAGAGTGGCTTTGTGTACTAGGTGTCCTATAGGGCCCAGTGGCTCAGCCTCCCCAGTTACCTGAGGTGGACACTCTTGGTGCACCCCTTTGTGGACTGTGAGTACAGCCTTGTTGTAGTTAAGTCTTGATTGTTGTTAGTATCCACTGGGAGGAATTGACCTCTAGGCCAATTGGCTGTGAGGATCAGCTGTGTCTACGATGGGAGAACTTCTGTGCTGGAGATAGCCTTATGAGACAAGACTTGCAAAATTGCAAAAGCCTCTGTGTTCAGCTTGGATGGGGCAGACACTCAGGGCTGAGCAGACAGCCTTGGCTTCCCGTCAGCCCTGCCCTATGAGGCCCCTGGGTCTCAGTATCCCTCGGTAATCGCTGCAAGCACCTCTGAGAGAAAGCTGCCCTCGAGTTTCGCCCGCTGCCAGACAGTCCAGTTTCTCCCCCAATGAATCTGGATTCCCAGATTCTCGCCCGGGACTGGAGTTCAGCACAGTCGGGAGCTTCCATCTTCCTCCCGCTAGAGAAAGCCAGCGGCACACTCAGCAGTCAGTCCTCTCTGCGCGCACTCACGTGTGCGCCTCCTGACCTCTGCCTTTCACGGCTCCCCTGAGTTTCTGTGTGCTCCTCTCTTTTCCCGACAGTCCAGACTCCCCCCGTATGAGTCTGGGTCCCCAGGGTCTCGCCCGGAACTGGGGTTCAGTGCAGTCGGGAGCTTCCATCTCTCTTCCGCTACAGAAAGCTAGCCAGGCACTCAGCCGCCCGTCCTGTCTGCGCGTCTCCATACCTCAGCTTTTTGCAGCTCCTCTGAGTCTCCGTGTGCCCCTCTCTTTCCTTCTAGTTGTAGAATTTCCACTCAGCCAGGTTTCTTGTGGTTCTGGATGATGTCCATTCTGTTTTTTAGCTGTAGTTTTGAAATTGTTGTGCAAGGCAGCAGTTTAGGTGTTTACCTACGCCACCACCTTGGATCCTCCTCCAAATCTAGTTATTTTTAAAGCTCCGATTCAAGCTTTTATTCTGTCCCTTCAGCTAGTCTCATTTCCTGATCTGCATGTCAGCAAGTTGCAGGCACCAGGCTAGTGCCAATGAGCACTATGTGGATCCAGACTTTGGTGGCCCGCAGCTCTGGGGAGACTGACAAATAGTCACGTAGCTGTTTCTACAAGGAGGTGAGGTGCTGTGAAGAGGTTGGGAATAAACTGGAGGTAAGCCAGCCAGGTATAGCCAGACATGACACACAGGGCTGTGAAGGGAAGAGGTGAGGGACCCTGAGACGGAGGCGGGTTTACACGGAGACCAGCACGCTGGTGTGGACAGACTCTGTGCTGCACAGATTTCTCCTCCCAGCTCAGAATGCGGTAGCATGATGCTCCTTTTCATCACCAGTTCCTTCTGCTGTTCAGCTCATTAAGGGGCACTTAGCAATGAACTAGGAGATGCCATTTCGGAGATGGTCTTGTGCAGTTTGCTGGAGAGCCAAACCAGGGCTTCCGAGGCCTAAATGTGAGGGAAGCCGAGGTCCAGAACGTAAGATGGCAAATGTCTGCAGTCTCCCTCTATTCACCCATACATACCACTGCTTCAGAATAGTCCGGGGCTTTCCATTCCCTGAAAATCAAGTCTAAACTCCTCTGCCTGGACTCCCTCGGTAGGGCTGGAGGTCCAGACACTCGAACTACAAACGAACGTTCTCTGCCCGCGGTCCAGGCGTATGTGACATCCAGCCAGTGGGAGGTGGTAGAGCCCAAGTTTACTCAACCTTCAGTTGTGCATAAGGAACTGGGCTGGCCAAATTCCTTACTCCCAAGATGCCTTTCCCCCGGGCATTTAGATACCAATGGGATTTGAGGATCTCCCACCTCCCCTCCAGCTTAAGTCATTCCACGTACCTACATGTTATTAATCCTTTCATTCCTGTGTCTCTATGCTTCCAAGTGGCTTGTCGGGGAGCACAAGCAGGTGTCCAAAGTGTGACAGTGATAATAACTGGAAGTGGATGCCTCTGCCTTTCCCCATTAGTAGCATGCTTTCGACCAACATCTGCTACTTCGAACTGCCTTCAGTAAGACATCTGCTTAAACACGCTAACAAATGGCACAACTCACCTCCTGATGGGAGAAGAAGTCGCGGGGAAGTCTTTCCAAAAAGGAGGATAATGAAAAAGTGGACTTTTTCCCCTGCACATCAATAGCCTTGAGGTAGTCAGGAGAAGGGCTCAAGAAGGCATAGAGTGCTTCGCTCTGGTACAGCCTTTCATCTGAAAGCAGATTCTGGGGAGGAAAGGACTGATTACTGCTCTGTGGGAGCACGTCTGTGCTGCAGAGGCCACGGCCCAGCCAATGAAGGCAATTCACGTCATCAGAATTCTGAACCCAAGCCACCTCCCTTTCCCCCTGGAATACAATGTCTTAGATCAGCTCTCAGTGGTCGTAATGGCAGACCACGCTCTCTAGGTGGGCCGGGTGCCCGTCATTCTGCCGGTGGGAGACTGCAGACAGCAGAGCCCACCTGGTCTGCACTGCTCATTGCCACCCAAATCCTCACTTTGCACACATCTAGCAGACCCAAAACCACCACCTTTGAAATGCCCACTGGTTTGTGTTTGAACCGCTTACATATTTGCACAATACAAAGGATCCATCAACCACCCTTTCACGGCTACATTCAGACTCTGCACACCAGCTGGAGAAAGGAGCCCGAGCTGTCACACGGCGGCAGTGCCCACCAGACAGCAGTCTCGTCTCACTGTGCTCCCTCTGCCACGAAGGGCTTGTTTACCTAAATATATAACCACTAGAGACTTGGTGCGCGGATTCGTGCACATTGAAAGATTCGTGCACATTGAAAGGAATTAGAAGGTGGCCGGCGGGGTGGGACACACCCTGGAGCCAACCTCCTGAAGTCCCTCCCCAGCCAGCGCACCTGGGGTGGCACCGTGGCTCAAAGGGCTCCTACAGAATGAGCGGGGTCCCTCCGGCAGGTGGGGTCCCTCGGCCTGGCCTGCGGGGATCTGGCCGAAACCAGCTCTCCAACATCCACAGAGGGATCCTGGAGTGCAAGAGGGCACTCTGCAAAGTTGCTGTCGTACAGGGTGTGGAATGCAAATGCAAGTGTGCAATAAACCAGATTTGGGGCCGACAGTGCCCAAGCAACAACACAACCCACGGCTGAAGGTGGAATCGTATGGCCCTGCGGGGAATCGGGCTCCCTCCTCTCTGGTTTCAGGGTGCATCACCCAAGAACAGCCGCTGCCAAGTCACTGCAGCTTGGCAGCTCCTGCATTGAGCATCTGCCCCCTGGTGATCAGTGCATGTCATAGCAACCAGTTGGATGGGCGGAGGGACACTTAGCATATTAGTCTTTTATATATACATAGATTTTGATTGGCTCTTAAACTCGATTCTTTATGTACCTATCTGGCTTTAGCAGAGAGGAAAGGAGAACATAAATCAAGTTTATGTACAAGCAAGTGCTACTGCTGGCTAAGACAGTAAAATTAACAGTGTGACCATAGGAAGGTTTAAATGCCTAGTATTAAAGTATCAGAGTTCAGGAACAAATAAGCAGTGGGAAATGCTGCCCATGGATGATGTACCCCCTGGGAGGGTAGAATACAGAGAGCACACTGTGCTTCTGATGACGGGAACTGGGAGGTGGAAGAGGGTAAGTTCTAGTCCCAGGAGTTGGTCCATGACATTCATAGTGGATCTGATCAGATGAAGGTTGAAATCTGTAAACCCAAAGACCCTCCCTAGAACAAGAGCTCTCATATGGTCTCCAACTGGAAACTATGCAAATGATCATCAGCCACAGAAGGAATAGACACAGAAGGATGGGAGTGGGGGACCAGGTGAAAGAGGTGAAGGGACTAAGAGGTACAGACTGGGAGTTACAAACTAGTCACAGGGATGTAAAGAACAGCATAGGGAACATAGGCAATAATATTATAATGACCATGTATGTTGCCAGGGGGGAACTGGAAATATAACCGGGGGAGCACTTTGTAAAGTATATCCTTGTCTAACCACTGTGCTGTATACCTGAAACTAATACAAAATAATACTTAAAGTACCAAAAAAATAAAACCACCAAAAAAATAAACCTATACAACCATGAAAACTAAAGATCCAGACTGAAACAGCACTATGAGTGAATCTCATGAACATAACGTTGAGTGAAAGAAGTCAGACACAAGGAGCGCATACTGTGTGACTCGTTTATATACAATTCAAAGCCAGCTGTAACGATCTGTAAGGTTAGGAGTCTCATCCTGGTCGCCTTTGGCTCAGGAGCAGTGGCGGGAAGGAAGCTGGAGGGACCGGCAACATTTTGTTTCTGGGCTGAGGGTGTGTTCAGTTTGTGAAGAGGAGAAAACTGTACACACCTGCCTGCACTTTCTGTGTGTACACTACACTTTAGTTACCAAAAAAGACACCTGAGGATCGGCACAGCCTGTGAGAGCAGAAAGCAAACGAGCAAGCTCTTATATTGATGACAGTGTCACCCAAAGTAACTGACTTGCATCTCATAGCTAAAACGTTTCAGGCCTTACCTGTAGAAACTTGTTTAACTGCTTCTTGGACTTTTCCATAAACTTTTGATCGATAGACTTGAAAGGCAGCTTGCTGAGAGAAGGCAGCTGGACTTTTTTTAAAGAAGGGAAGCACTGTGGGGAGGGGGATTAAATGTTAGTATCTTGAACTTACATTTTAATCTTGGAAAGAGACTCAGAATTACAAACAGAACAAACCAAATATCTTCCTCCCATACTCGTTCCTCTGAGATTTGAGACTTGAAAACCTACCTGTTCTAACCAGGCTCACGGAATTTGGAGGAATGGGCCATATGATGAAAAAGCTAAAGCTCACCCCAGACCCCTAAGTCCTGAAGCCACGCGGACGGGGCTGGTTTGCACACACGCACAGGAGCACAGCCCGCGAGGCACGCACACCTGGCTCACAGGAGAATGTGCCGGGTTTACAACATCGCTGCCTAAAGCGATCAAAGCTGACAAAAGAACACAATGGAAAGAAGCAGTAACTTGGGTTGAAGCTCTGTTACTGTCTTCAGTGGCAAACTGCAGGATGCAAAGCTATCCTATCTAATAAAAGAGTAATATGCAAATTGACCATCACTCCAACACACAAGATGGCTGCCCCCATGTGGTCAAAGATTTCTCCTTAGTGGAGCCTAGAACTTGGGTAGTGTGTTGTACTGATGCAGTGCCTGTCTGATAGGTAATAACTACGGAATAGTCCATCTTTGTATGACACAGTGGTTATGTGCCTTCCTCCTCCAGAGCCTGGGAGATGAGGCTGGTGAGGAAGCTGTGGATGAAGGCACCAGTCAGATTAATGAACAAGCCAGTTTTGCTGTAAACAAACTACGAGAACTAAACGAGAAACTTGAATATAAAAGGCAAGCTCTAAATTCTATTCAAAATGCACCAAAACCTGACAAGAAGGTAACTCTTTTGCTTTCAAGGTTGTCTTTCAAAGTTTCCATTTTTTAAATTTGATAAATAGTAGTTTTCAGTTTATGCTGAGGTGCCCCAGTTTCTTTAAAAAGAATTTTATTTTAAGTTCTATTGTTGTTATTATTATTTTGCTTCTAGTAAGAATTAGAAACGTACTTGTTTTTACTCTTTCGTGATTTGGGTTTCTTTCCCCACTGTCATCTGTGAGTAAGTGTTCCCTGGACTGGCTTGCCTGCAGTACCAAGGTCGTTTCTGCAAGTGAGTTAACTGCTCAAGAACAACCTTTACCTTTTTTTTTTTTTACTTTCTTATAAATGCTGCAAGTAAAATATAGAGACCCTCACCAAATTATGCAAGAAATAAATTATTTTGCTAAAATCCAACAGATACGTACAATGTAGTGTATTTATGTAATGCATTCCAAAGAATGAAAATAAACTACAGCTACGTGCAGCAATGTGGATAAATCATAGCTTTGAGTAAGAAACCGGTTTGGCTCAGTGGATAGAGCGTTGGCCTGCGGACTCAAGGGTCCCAGGTTCAATTCTGGTCAAGGGCATGTACCTTGGTTGCGGGCACATCCCCAGTAGGGGGTGTGCAGGAGGCAGCTGATCGATGTTTCTCTCTCATCGATGTTTCTAACTCTCTATCCCTCTCCCTTCCTCTCTGTAAAAAATCAATAAAATATATTTAAAAAAAAATAGATGAATCTAGATGGTTTGATCTATGAGTAAATTTCTAAATGTCAGGCTAAAAATACCACTTTGCCCGTACCAACAGCAAAAAAGATTAACCAGTTTCCTTACGGGAAATGAGCTCTCACACCTCCTCCTGCTCAGTAATTCTAACGTTCTGTGAGTATTCGTACCTCACTGAGTTTCCGGTGTAAATTCTGGAACTCACTGAGCCTTCTGGGGACCGTCCAGTTCTTGGTTTCAACTCCTCCAACGTCCTGTAAGCTTACCATGACAAAGTAACAGGGCATCTGCTCCCCATTCTCCTCTGTGACCTTGGAAAACAAAACAAAACAAACACAATAACAACAAAGAGCATGGGGAGCCGGTGGCAGCAAGATTTCACACGTCCCCAAGTCTCCCCTCCCTCCGTGAAGACGCCCTGCATAGTCCCTGAGACTGTGACTCTGATGGATTCTCTCCTGACAATTAGGATGGTTTATGGCACAGATGACCTCAGAAATGGCCTGGGAGGGCCTAAGCCAGCCGTGGGCAAACTACGGCCCGCAGGCCGGATCCGGCCCGTTCGGCCGTTCTATCCGGCCCGCGGAGCCGAAAGAGCGGAGGGTTCTCTTGCTCTCCCCTCCGCTCCTTTACTTTGAATTTATATTAGTTCACACAAACACTCCATCCATGCTTTTGTTCTGGCCCTCCGGTCCAGTTTAAGAACCCATTGTGGCCCTCGAGTCAAAAAGTTTGCCCACCCCTGGCCTAACCTAATCACATGAGCCCTTTCAAAGCAGAGAGATCTCTCTGGCCAGTGGGAGAAGAGGCAGTCACAGAGGCGGACTGGAGACACAGGACTGAGCATGCTGCTAGCTTCAGGATGGAGAGGGCACGAGGAGAGGATCTGGGAGCACTTCCAGGAACGAGGAACCACCCCCAGCTGATGGCCAGAACAGAGACCTCAGCTCCGCAACCTCAGGGAACCAATTCTGCCAACAACCTGAATGAACTTGGAAGAGAATTTTCCCCCAGAGTCTCTAGACAAGAACTCAGTCTGGCCAACATCTCGATTTCAGCTTTATGACACAATGAACAGAGAACCAGCCATATCGTGCTGGACTATGGGCCCATGGCATTGTGATCTAAGAAGTGGGTGTTGCTGTTTTTTAAGCTTTGAAATTGGTGATAATTTGTTCTACAGCAAAAGAAAACTAATATGGCAGACTTACCATCCTGTGTTTCCTTGAAAAATCACATCAACAGCAAGCAAACAGGTGTGAAATATGAGGGTTTCCCCAGTTTAATTTCAGGATTCAACAAACCATGGTTTCTATTTTCATGAAATTTTACATTGGGAGGGAGACATAATGTCCTCTACCTCCCAATTTAGATAATTCACAAACACACACATATATTCATACAGATACACACATGCACGCCAACATATTCACAAGAGCCCACTATTATTATTATTTTTGAAATATGTTTTTATTGATTTCAGAAAGAGGAAGGTATAGAAACATCAATGATGAGAGAGAATCATTGATCAGCTGCCTCCAGCACACCCCACACTGGGCATCGGGTCTGCAACGCAGGCCTGTGCCCTGACCAGGAATCAAACCGTGACCTTCTGGTTCATGCTCAACTAGTTGATGCTCAACTACTGAGCCACACCGACAAGGCAGAGGCCACTATTATTTTTAATGCAAATTGATAACAGAAGAAACAAAAGATTTAAGCTTGAATCAGTAACAAATCAAATTAGAGAGAAAGAGCCAATAAGAAAAGCACAGAACAGAGATGTGAGATCTACTGAGCACACGCTGAGCTCTGTGAGGCAGAGCTGTTACCCCTGTAAGAACAGGGGAAGTGGAGGCACAGACAGGGTCTCTGACTGTCCTAGCATCACACGTCTAGTAAGTGGGGGGTCCAGCCTCAGCCCAGGAGAGTCTGGAGCAGTGTAACCATGCCTACACATTCCCGGGGGACTGCTGGTGACTGGCAGTGAGGCGACCCCGCTGGGTGCATTCCATTCCCGTTGCAGTAACCCTGGTGCTGCAGCAAGCTCCCGAGTAACAGCTGAGGACCAGGGCCAAGTGCCTCGTGAGAGTTTTCCCCTTCCCTCTCTCCCTCCTGCAGCATTTGCCTTTGGAAGGTGATTTTAATAAACTGTGAAATGTCAGAGGCAGCTCTAAGGCAACACTGAGGCGGTGACAGAATTTGTGTTCTTTCCCTCCACTGGCCTCCTCTACCATTTTTTGACATGAGATACCCCTGACTTCACCCTAAAGATAACTCTATCTACAATTATCAAGGGTTTCTTTTTAATTCTCACCCAAGAATATACTTAGAGAGAGGAAGGGAGAGAACGACAGAGAGAGAGAGAGAGAGAGAGAGAGAGAGAGAGAGAGAGAGAGAAACACTGATCAATTTCCTTCTATATGTGCCTCAACTGGGGATCAATCCCACAACTCAGGTATGTGCCCTGACCAAGAATCAAACCAGCATTGTCCTGTGTAACCTATTGGCTGTGCATCAAGGCTGATATTTCTATATAGTATTTCAAGGTTGGGTGCAATCTTCCCTGATCTATTGCCCCCCAAAAAGCATATTACCCTGCAGTTTACCTTAATAAGAGTGCCAGTAAGTACCAAAGATATACTAAGGGTTCTTGGTTAAGCTCTCATGTAAGGTGTGTGCTTTCAGGTGGCTTTGTTTCGTTCTCTAATCTAGAGAATAATTTAAGATTGTGACTCTTAAGCCCTCCCCCAGTATGTATCCAGCCACTGGGATGGTGGGAAAGGCAGGGATGAACAAAGATAAGCTGGGCAGATAGGTCCTTGCAAATCTAAGGCGCTGAGTATTTAACAAGCCACTGGAAACAATGATGGGGCAAAACATTAACACACTCTTACTCAGGATCTTGTTACTTGTGTACTCTATGGTGGACCTGATCTCTAGGTCCCAGCAGACAGGAAGGAAGGAGTTGTCAACATTAACAATGTAAATGCCTATAAGCATCTTTCTTTTAAATGTAATTATTTTAGACAAAATAAAAGGGATATAGCATAATCTAAAAAAGATTATTCCATCTCATCAGAGAATAGCAAAATATTTTCTAATTCAAAAAACAAAATATTTTACTAAAGATCTTACAGCTACTGACATTGGAACAACTGAAGTCAGAAGGATGGAATGACCAGAAACACTTAAATTTCTGGGGTCGCCTCATTGCCAGTCACCAGCAGTCCCACGGGAATGTATAAATTTAAAACTTTTTACCTCCAAATTTTAAATAGTGCTTTTCATTTTATTTCAACCTTCAATGGAAAAATAAAATGGTAATTTAAAGACATTAACTGCTCCAATCTGAAGTCTCTTACAATTCCAGTGAACAAGGACAACTTTCTGTCTACAGTGGATAGAACAGGTCTCTACCAGGCAGCCGAGTGTAGCTCCCAGTCACGGGAGAACCAGAGTGAAATATGGGGGAGGAAGGTAGGACAAATGCAGTCTAGGAGAATAAATATAAGATTTCCACCCTCAACCTTAATTCTCCAGAGTAAAATCTTTTCTTATGAGTCAAACTTTTAAAATAAATTGGGAGTAAAAACAATGAAACCCACCTCTCCACTTGTGATGGAAGCTTTCCACATTCCAAGGTTCTCACACCACCAGTCTGTCCTTGCCAGGTGCAGCTGAAGGTCTGTGCGTTCTTTCTCTGTTAGAATTATTTCCTCCTTCAACTTGGAAACAATCTGCCACAGGGAATACATCCTGGGAGTTATAAAGCTATTTAAAATGCTATACAATTTTTAAAAAGTAGCAGGGTACAAAATCAACACACACAAAATCAGTTGCATATCTATATACTAATAATAGATAATCCAAAAAGGAAATTAAGAAAACAATTCCATTACAACAGCATAAAAAAAAAATACATAGGATGAACTTAAGCAAGCAAGTGAAATACTTTTACAATAAAAACTACAGAACATTGATGAAAGAAATTAAATATAAACAAATGGAAAGATAGCCCATGATCATGGATTGGAAGACAAAAGATTGCTAAGATGCAATACTACCCAAAGTGATCTACAGATGCAATGCAATCCCTGTCTAAATCGCAATGATTTTTTTTTTGCACAAACAGAAAAATCCATCCTATAATCTATGTGGAATCTCAAGGGAGAATGAATAGAACAGACAACCTGGGGAGAAAAGAACAAAGATGGAAAACTCACACTTCCTAATTTCAACACCTATGACAAAAGTACACTAATCCAAACAATTTGGTACTGAAATAAAGACAGACATACAGACCAATGGAACAGAAAAGAAAGCAAAGAAGTAAGCCTTCACTTATGGTCAAATGGTATTTGACAAGGGTACCAAGACCATTCAGTGGGAAAAAGACAACCTTTCCAACAAATGGTGCTGAAAAAACTGGGATATCACATGTAAAACAATGAAGTTAGACCCTTACCTAACACCATCTACTACAACTACCTCAAAACGGATCAAAGACCTAAACACAAAGTTAAAACTATAAAATCCTTAGAAGAAAACCTGGGGAAAAGCTTCATCACTTTTAATTGGTAATAATTTCTTGGCTATGACACCAAAGGCACAGGCAACAAAAGAAAATATAGAAAAATTAGACTTCATAAAAATTGTAAACTTTTGGGCAAAGAACACTATTAACACAGTAAAAAGACAATCAACAGAATGGAAGAATATATTTGCAAATCACATATCTGATAGGGGATTAATATCCAGAACATATAGAGAACGCCTAAAACCCAACAACAACAAAATAAACAACCTAATTAAAAAATGGGCAAAGGACTTAAACATTTCTCCAAAGAAGATATATGAATGGCCAAAAAGTTCATGAAAAGATACTCAACATCACTAATCATTAGGGAAATGCAAAACAAAACCAGAGTGAGATACCACCTCACACCCATTAGGATTGTTATTATTAAAAACATGTACACACACACACATACACACACACCCCCAACAGAAAATAACAAGTATTGGTCAGGATACAGAGAAATCAGAATCCTATGTATGGTGATAAGATACAATGGTGCAGCCACTGTGGGACAGTATGGAGATTCCTCAAAAAATTAAAAAGCAAAATTAACATATATCCCAGCAATTACAGCTCTGGGTATACACCCAAAAGAACTGGAAAAAAAAAAAAAAAGAATCTCAAAGAGATATTTGCACACCCATGATTATGGCAGCATTAGTCACAATAGCCAATAGTGGAAGCAAACAAAGTATTAAGCGACAGATGGATGGATAAACAAAACCAATGTTTTGTTTATCCATCCATCTGTCGCTTAATACTCATACAATGAAATATTATTTAGCTTTAAAAAGGAAGGAAACTCTGACACATAGTAATATATGAATGAACCTTGAAGACATTATGCTAAATGAAACACGCCAGTCGCAAAAGGAAGAATACTGTATGATTCCACTGACCGAGGTACTTGGACTAGTTAAATTCATAACAGACAGAG
Source organism: Plecotus auritus (assembly GCF_963455305.1). Taxonomy (NCBI): domain Eukaryota; kingdom Metazoa; phylum Chordata; class Mammalia; order Chiroptera; family Vespertilionidae; genus Plecotus; species Plecotus auritus. Next base: position 9,654,915 of record NC_137772.1, on the reverse strand, counting down.
AGCACAACGGTGGTGGCCGAAGGCTGGGGAAGGAGCGATGGGGAGTTAGTGTTTAGTGGGTACAGAGCTGCAATTCTGCAAGAGGAAGCAAGTTCTAAAGATGGATCGCGGTGACAGTTTCACAGCAATGTGAGTGTATTTCACATTAACCTGTATATTTTAAAATGGCTAAAATGGTAACATTTAATGTCATGCTTATTTTACTACAATTTTTAAAAAATAAATAATTTTTTTAAAAATTGTTATGTTTACCGTCTCCTTGGATCTCTTTTATGAGAAAACTGTAGTTTGAAGACAGCAGCTTTGCCCCCATACCCTCCTCAACATGCAGCCTATGGGGACCCCTTCCTTCCTTAGAAACACTGCAGGAAGCCTCCGGCCGGGCCATTGTCCCGCATTTTGCCACCGGTCAGGGCTGGGACCACCTGCCTCATTTTCATCGGACTATGTTTTGGGTCCACATTCGGCATGTTTGCTCCCTAAGAGCAGGTGGTAGAGTCTATATTTCATTGATTCTTCACAGTGACCATCACAGCACCATTCATTTACTCATCACTTATGTCTCGGAGCACACGTGCAGGAAGTGCCAGAGATCAGGTTAGCAGACCAAAGGGTGTCAGCCGCACCTCCATTAGACCTCCTTGGTGGATTCAAATGAGGCATGAACCCAAGGCAAAGGCCACACCGCCTCCGGGGTGTGACAAATGCCAATTAGTGAGGTGCTGTTTACAAGTTCTGTTGGATTTTAGCAAAATAATTTATTTCTTGCATAATTTGGTGAGGGTCTCTATATTTTACTTGCAGCATTTATAAGAAAGTAAAAAAAAAAAAAAAAAGGTAAAGGTTGTTCTTGAGCAGTTAACTCACTTGCAGAAACGACCTTGGTACTGCAGGCAAGCCAGTCCAGGGAACACTTACTCACAGATGACAGTGGGGAAAGAAACCCAAATCACGAAAGAGTAAAAACAAGTACGTTTCTAATTCTTACTAGAAGCAAAATAATAATAACAACAATAGAACTTAAAATAAAATTCTTTTTAAAGAAACTGGGGCACCTCAGCATAAACTGAAAACTACTATTTATCAAATTTAAAAAATGGAAACTTTGAAAGACAACCTTGAAAGCAAAAGAGTTACCTTCTTGTCAGGTTTTGGTGCATTTTGAATAGAATTTAGAGCTTGCCTTTTATATTCAAGTTTCTCGTTTAGTTCTCGTAGTTTGTTTACAGCAAAACTGGCTTGTTCATTAATCTGACTGGTGCCTTCATCCACAGCTTCCTCACCAGCCTCATCTCCCAGGCTCTGGAGGAGGAAGGCACATAACCACTGTGTCATACAAAGATGGACTATTCCGTAGTTATTACCTATCAGACAGGCACTGCATCAGTACAACACACTACCCAAGTTCTAGGCTCCACTAAGGAGAAATCTATAGCACCAAGTCTAGAAGCAGACTGCTTTTTCTCAGTAAAGTGAAAAATTAAAGTATCTGGAACCAAAGTAATTGGTGTTCAGAATTGCAATGAGAAAAAAAAAACCACAACAAACAAAAAAAAAAGGAAACATTTACTATCCTAGGGAAAGGAAAATGATTCCACACCATTCTTTCCCAAATGCTTCACCCAAGGGAATGTGCATGGAACAAGGCGAGGCAACAGTTATCTTCCCAGCTCAGCCGCAATGTCCTGTGCCTCATCTTGGACAGAGACACAGGTTTGGATTCGTTTTGGTGTCCTAAGAATATTATGGAAAAACGCATGCAAGTCTCTTTAAAATACAATTTCCAAATTCCCACTAGCAAAAGTACTTCCTGTATACACTTTGTTCAGTCCTTCTCTTGAAGATGTATTTTATAAATCATTACGTTGATTATTTACTAGTAAAATGGTTAGCATTTGAAAGTGACTTAAAGTTCACAAAGAACTATATAACTTGGAGTAATCTGGCAAGATTACTAAAGGGCCTGTTAATTAGATTCATGAGCAGCAACATCAGGACACTGAAAAGAACTGCTGAGAACTATCTTCAGGTTTATTTACTCCTTAACTTTCATCCAGAGTTTTTTCTTCTAACTATTATGAATTGTAACAGGGTATTAAATTTTTTCAAAGGAAAATAAGCTATTATAATCATAGCAAGCCAAGCTGCTTTCATTTCTGTAGTTTCTTTCTAATCCTGTCTACAGTATATCTATTATGACATAATTTTACACCTGTACACACTTGAGTGGGTATTCTGCCTTTTTCCCATAACATATTTTGAGGGTATTACAGTCTTCAAAATTATAATTTATGGCCGAAACCGGTTTGGCTCAGTGGATAGAGCGTCAGCCTGCAGACTGAAGGGTCCTGGGTTCGATTCCGGTCAAGGGCATGTACCTTGGTTGCGGGCACATCCCCAGTGGGAGGTGTGCAGGAGGCAGCTGATCGATGTTTCTCTCTCATCGATGTTTCTAACTCTCTATCCCTCTCCCTTCCTCTGTAAAAAATCAATAAAATATATTTTTAAAAAAATTATAATTTATGTCCGCATGGTACTTTATGAATTGACATTTAACTGAGGCAGATGCTGCTGCTCCTCTATGAGTTGATTTGCACTTTTGCTCTCCCAGATGTATTAAACTCCATTGTGCATCAACTTTTTTCTCATTTTTAGCTATGTTCTAGGATAAATTTGTAAATAACTTTGATTATTGAAACTAAGAGTAGGAACTATCAAAACATCAGTAATACATAATACCCCCCTTTGAATCCTAGGTGAAGTTGGACATTTTTTAATGTTTTGTTTACTATTACTTTTCTTATCAAGTGTCAGTTAAAGTCCTTATTCAATTTATCTGTTGGGTATTAATGTTTTTATTAATTTGAATAACCTCATTTGCATATTGACCATTTTAACTTTTAGGTAGAGAGATAGCACAGTTAAAATAAACTGGCCTGCCCTAGCCAGTTTGGCTCAGTGGACAGAGTGTTGGTCGTGGACTGAAGAGTCACAGGTTTGAGTCTAGTCAAGGGCAAGTACCTTGGTTGCAGGATCAATTCCTGGTCCTGGCCAGGGTGTATGAGGGAATCAACCATGTTATGTGTCTCTTTCACATCAATGTTTCTCTCTCTCTGTCTCTCCCCCCATCCCTTGAAAAATATCCTTGGATGAGGATTAACAAACAAACAAACAAAAAAACAAACTGGCCTGTCTTATAAAGAAAATGCAATGAGTTTTATGAGTTTTGGACCAAAGAGCTTAGTGGTTTTGTACACCAAAAATGTAAACAACCAAGTAACAAAACTTTTTTTTAAAAAGCCTGGCCCAGCAAGTATGGCTCAATGGTTGAGCATCCACCTGTGACCCAGGAGGTCATGGTTCATAGTGGACATTGGTCAGGGCACATGCTCGGGTTGCAGGCACAATCCCCAGTAGTAGGGGGCATGTAGGAGGCAGCCGATCAATGATTCTCTTTCATTGATGTTTCTATCTCTTTCTCCCTCTCAAATCAATAAAAACATGTTTTTTTAAAAAAAAGCCTGAATGAATGAATTTAACAACAGTTCAGAGATGCCAGATTCTAATATTATCATGTGCAAGTACTTGATCCTCAGGGTTTGAGATACAGTGAACTGGGAAGAAAGAATCCAAGATAAATGGTAACTTTCTATGTAAGAAGACTCTAAAACACATTTTTTCTTTGTACCTTCACAAAACTTAAAACTCAATAATAATATAAGTCATTGATAGTGAATGGATAGCCGCTGGGGCTAAAGAGAACGACCTAGTACACTAACTGAAATCAGACTTCAGGTATGGAGAGCAAGGTTCCTTTCAGAACATCTTCATTTCACCTGATTTTTTTTAACTCCAAAGTATTTCTCATGACTCCTCTCACATTCTCTTCCTCTCCTTATTTCCCCCCCATCCTTTGTCTCAAACAGCCCACCTCACAGATTTTCAGGAGTCAGACCAGGTGTGTCTCAGGCAGGCATAAGGCAGGGAGGTCTCTGACAAAGTGTTGGAAAATGGTAGCCAGTTGGTCAGAAGGACAAAGAAAGACACGTGTAAGGCCACAAGCAACATGGTAATTCAACTTCAAGTGCTACTGGAATTCCTGTATGGTAAAAGATGGAAGTGCACCCCAAATTTGGCTTGTACAGTATGTGCTCACCTAATCATGTTCGAAGTTCACGCACCGAGAAGGAAGCAGAAAGTGGAATGGGACTCACCGCTTCATCCTTGTTAGAAGTCAACTGTGAGGCATGTGTTTCTTCCTCTTTCGTCGTCATTTTCTCATACAGGTCACTGACAATAAACGAAGGGTAATACCTGTCCTTCAGGGCCTCATAAACATCTCCCTGGATTTTGAAGAACACTTCAATACCTTTATTTCCTACAAGACACTGCTGGATCTCTTTGTAAAGGGATTTTTCCACAGATATTTCTTTGCTCTCCACAAAGAAATTCTGGTAAATTTCGCCAACTAACTGTGGGATTTCATTCTGAAACGACAGGAAGAGAATGAGGAAAGTAAGAAATATCACCTCTGAGAATTCTTCTCTTCTGCCTTCTCTGTGCTTTAAAGGGGGAAGGGAGACACTGAGAATGCACACTGGTAGCCAGGGTGGGCCCAAGGCTTTGTGCACATTCAGGGCCAAGGGGTGAGTGTCAGACACTGAACACAACAGCGGTTCCTTAAAATGAACACTTCATGTTGAAGTTAACAGGTGGCATTCAATTCCAGCGACACTCACGTAAAGTACAAATGAGTAATTCAATGTACACAGTGCTCTTTGTGCTTCTTTAGTAAGACGCACAAAATATATGTACATAGATTGTATATGTTAAGTATATTTATAGATGTATCCATACAGATATACTTCATATTCTTGAATTTAATTCTTAAATATACACTGAGAAATTGCCAAGTACAAAACACAATGTTTACTGTTGGGCTTTCACTGTAACCAAAATTTTTTTCTGTGTTCCTTACCTCAGTCATATTTTAAATAAAAGGAGAACAATCAGTAGTATAAAATATGCACATTATATTAAAAATAACAAGGTTATAAGGTTGAGTTATAGGTGACAAGACCAAATTTATTATAACAGCAATATGGGTATGCACATGCCGTTATATAGTATGTCAAAAAGGAAGTACCTGAAACTAAATTCACTATTTTGGTACTTTTATAAATCCTTTTTTTCCCTTTGATTACACATTCCAAAACATCTTTAGTTTTAAAAAAAAAAAAAAAAAGCTAATTTTTATTTACCATTATGGGCTACAACATAATGCCAATATAATATTTGGTTAAAATGTTCTTTTCATGTATTCTTATCTTACAGTTTCACTGAGAAACATAGACAAACTGCCTAGCATACAAGTTTTTATCAGCTAGTGATTAATATTCCTTAGTCTAACTATATTACCTTATTAGCATTCTTTAAATATTCCACAGACTCCCAAAAGCCAATCAGAGCTCTCTTGTCCATTCTTTCCATGTACATTCGGAAATGCTCTCGGTAGAAAGTATTGGCCAAGATATCTTCAAATTGAAGAATCTATTAAGAGAATTTAAGAAAACGCTCTTAAAGACCTAATTTTAAATATCAGTTTGCTTTAACTTCCAATGGATTAGTTCAGGGGGGAAAAATGCCTCACTGTTTTAAGGTCATAGTCAATGTAATACTTAGTCAATGTAGTACTTCTCTCACCCTCTTAAATTTTAAATGGTAAAAGTTTACTGAATATTCAAAATGCACATATTCAATAAATTCCAATTTTCTATTAATCATTCATTCTTTCAGCACAAAATCTATTTGGAATCAACTCAGTTATCAGGCACACTTCTAGGAAATGAAATAGACATAACCCTGCCCTATTGGATGTACTGCTGAAAGCAATAGATGCCAATAATAGAAAAATTCAAGAGAAATATATTAAAGACCAGGAAGCCTGAGTGTAATAATTTGGTATTTTTGCTTTCCATCCTATTTTTATATAGCTGAGCAAATCTACAAATTATTTTATATTTTGCCCTTTTTGTTTAGAGTATCACATTCATTTAAAACTATTTTATAAGTATAATTTAATTAATCCATAATATTCCATTGTATGGATATCCCAAATTACCTTTATTATTCTGCATGCTTACAGTAAAAGAAAAAGCATTAGTTGAAGACTCTGTGGGAACGATCGTAAGCATGGACTGCTGAGATATGAGAAAGCAGATGACCTTCATTATAATTCATAACTCAATGAACTAGGAGAAATGCCCCAAGTTAATTTAGAAGGAATTTAAGTCTCATATTCTTGGTTCTTAATGAGGTTTTTTTAAATGGCATCTAAGTATAACTCAAATGCAATGAAAAGAAAACAATTTAAGATTCTTAATACCATGATAGTATTTTCAGAAATGTTACCAAGTGCATGTGGTCAATGAATATTCAACTCTTCTGGCAACAGTAACCCTCAATCTGTTCTGTGGGCAGAAAGGGACATTTTTTCTAATAACTTCTGGTAACTAATTAAAAAGATGGCCATCCCTTGCTACAGACCACTAAAAATTAGTTCCCATAAAGACTCCAGACCATTAGTATTTAGTTATTTACTCACTCTGGGAGACTAGCATGTAGCTTTACTTTATGTAAACCATACTGGCGATGCACTCTGAAGTATAAATCCTAACTGTCCATGCTCCTGAGAGGTTAGGAACCCACACCACCTATGGCTATGAAGGACAGGTCACTCAGAGAGCCACTGATTTTTAATATAGGGAGGAGTTGAGCAGGAAGGACATTCAACAAATTCTAAGGAAGGTTTCCCAGCATAAGTTCACTCAGATCAAATGATGCCCCAGTTGGATACAAATTCACGTATTTGCAAAATTAAGTCCAAAAAATCTAAACTATTCCATTGTTACATTTAATTCTTTCTATGTTCAGTCCCCAAAGTGCAAATATATCCACATAAATGAGGGTAGGTGTATCTCAAGTAGGATTACTAAAACACCTGATGTACCTCCTATCTCGGCTGGTAGATTAACCCAGTTTCTACTCCATTTGTTTTTTCCTTCTCTTGAGACCCGCATGAGCATTTCACTGTGTGACACCTACACTACCTAGGTTTGCATCCTGACTCTGCCACTTTCTAGGCCCACGAGCTCTGTTACTCCACCACTCTGAGCCTCAGTTTCTTCATCTGTAGAATGAGGATAACACCGCTGACTTTATGGGTTGCTGTGAGACTTATAACAGCTGCTGTGTATCGCAACCGACAACAGAAACTCATCAGAAAAAGCCTGAACCAGGATTTTGGCTAAGACAGACAAGACAATGATGGGTGGCAAAAAACAAGGTAGCCAAGAGGTCGCTTTCTAGGTGAGTAAGCGTGGGAGAAAGAATTACTCAGAGGGGCCGAGAGGTTACAAAGAGCTCCAGGAAACTCTTGTGGATGATAAAGATGCCGGCTACCTTCATTGTGATGACAATTTCATGAGTATATACATATGTCAACATTTCTTTGTATACATTTTAAATAAAAGTGTATGTCATTATACCTTAATAAAGCTGCTTTTAAAAATGAGTATTCCGCCCTGGCCGGTTTGGCTCAGTGGATAGAGCGTCGGCCTGTGGACTGAGGGGTCCCAGGTTCGATTCCAGCCAAGGGCACATGCCCAGGTTGTGTGCTCAATCCCCAGTAGGGGGTGTGCAGGAGGCGGCCGATCAATGATTCTCTCTCATCATTGATGTTTCTATCTCTCTATCCCTCTCCCTTCCTCTCTGAAATCAATATATTTAAAAAAAAAATAAAAATGAGTATTCCATTAAGCCTTGACAATAGAATCGCAGATAAACAATGCACAAAATGTTTATACTAAGGACATTGGAGTACTTTTCTATCTATAGATTGCTGGATTTGATTTGCCAAAATATTGGTAAGGCATTTTCTATTTTCTATTAGGGTCATGATGGATATTGGTTAGTAGTTTGGGGTGTTTTGTTTTTTCTTCTTGTGACGTTTTTCCCTTCCACTTATTAAACAGGTGTAGTTAAGACTGATTTCATCTCTGCCTTAAAATGGTTAACAGAATTCACTAGTGAAATGATGAGCCTGAAGTTTTCTTTGTGGGAAGGTTTTAAATTATGCTCCTCTAGGATTGTGGAAGGGAACGGGAGGCTGGGAAAACACACACAGGCATGCGCACACACACATACATCCACCCCATGCCTCACAGGCATGCGCACACACACATACATCCACCCCATGCCTCACAGGCATGCGCACACACACATACATCCACCCCATGCCTCACAGGCATGCGCACACACACATACATCCACCCCATGCCTCACAGGCATGCGCACACACACATACATCCACCCCATGCCTCACAGGCATGCGCACACACACATACATCCACCCCATGCCTACCTATCGTGCCTATTACCATTCCCGGAAGTCAATGACACCAGGTAATACAGCTCTTCACTCATAAAAGCAAACATGTGAGTCTGTATTCTGGAACACACGCCTTAAGTTAAATACCACCAAGTTAAAAGACTGTATCTCCGATTCCACCAGTGTTCACAACGAACACGAAATGGTCAAAACAAGGAACTGAGAGTTCTACCTTCTGGCTTTGAGGCCCTTCCGCCTCATCCAAGGCCCCGTCCTCTTGCTGGTCGTAGTCGGGGCCGCCCAGCATCCTGATTCTCTTCTCGCACTGCTTCTTCGCCACCGTCAGTTGGTTGATGTACCTTTTCATATTCCTGGCCCTCAGGAGGTCCGCTTTCATCGCAGCAGTTTCTTTTCCTGGAATGGGAGGGAGGGACAGTGCCCGGTCAGAGCAGGAGGTGAAAGGGAACGCAACAGCTCCGAACCAGTCACTGTCCGGGGAGGGGCATTCTGAACAACGTGGGCACTAAGAACAGGATGGGATAGGACGGAATAGGATAGAATTCAGGCCACACATACTCTTACTCTCAACAGAAATACCACTCATTTTTAACTATGTTACTGACAAATCTTACTCAGTGTAAACCATTTTACAAACCCCCTGTCAACACACACTCACAAACCGATCCGCATGTCTGCATGGATATACAGTTAACCCCTGAACAACGCGGTTCGAACTGCACAGGTCTACTCATCTGCGGATGTTTTACAATGGTTTAAAATTCCTTAAGCTGATGTTATAAAATTTAAAGTAAAAGCAAAAAACCCACGCAAAATTAATTTTTAAAATCGACTAAGCATTGAGCAGTACCTTGTGGAAAATGGCCTGCTTTGCCTACGCAATCTGAAGCAGGGGTTGGGGTGGAGGGAAGGCTTTTGTTAGTCTTGTGTGTTTTTTAACGGGACAGAAGTGAGCTGGTTTGAATGCTGATGAGAAAGGACCACGAGGGGAGAAGGAGAGGTGACAGGCGGGGGATGGAACCCAGGAGACAGGTGCAGAGGCTGGCTGTGGGGAAGCCGCCGCCACTGCATAACCAGAATGGATGAAGCTGAAGCAGCTCCCCCACATGGACTCCGTTTTCTTGGCGGAGAGAGTGAGGTTACCTGCTTAGAGGGAGCAGGTAAGAGTGGGGGTCAGAGGGCTGCAGGAGTGGAAAGTGAAACTCGCGGTGGAGAGCTGAAGAGCAGACTCACTTCAGAAACCCCTGAGATGGCTGGGCAGTGCCCGGCCTGGGTGACCCACACACACATGCTCCCAGGCAGGGCAGCTCACCCCCGGAGGCGAGGCCTCATGTACGTGGCTGAGACTGGAACCACCCCAATAAAAGAAGGGGGTCTGTGCTTTGTTTCTTGGTGCCCCTCAAAGTAGAGTAAGAAACGTTTTCTTTCTCGGCTGGAGACCTCCAATTCCCCAGCGTGATCATTCCCTCTCATGTCCACTTAGTCAGTTTCTACAAATGCTTAAAACAGGACCCCGGCAGGCCCAACAGACGACCTGAAAAAACTCAGACAAGCCCCACAGAACATGTTATCTTTCAGAAGCAGCTTTTCCAGGGTTTAGCACAGGGCCACCGCAGACGGCAAGTCACTGGATGGCCTGGCAGGAGGGCCTGGCAGATATTATAAGACGTTTCCCCACATGGTGCTCAGATCTTTCATTTGACTTCCACATGGCTTCTCAGCTGGTCCTGTGCTTGGCTGCCAGAGGTCCCGACCAAAGAACTCAGGAATGCAGCTTTCATCTCAACAGGAACACTAGTATCACAGAGCCTCCCCGTGGGAAGATCAGGGTGAAAATAGTCTACCCCCAGATTAGTCTATGCAAACTAGGAAGCGCTGTGTGTGCCTCTAAAGAAATAGATGCTTGGAATAGCTAATCTTTCAGAAATTTAAAAATTTATTTTTAAACATATATCTTTAAAAATCAAAATTCTGTGCATAGCATTTAAATCGCCCTAACACTGGGGATAAAAAAATGCTTTTTACAAAATAAACCTAGAACATATTTTAATTTGGGGTGAAAAGAGGCTAATAAAGAGACATACATGGAAAAAACTGAACACATTTACCAACAATCAAATTCTTCTTCTCCTAGGAAAGCTGTAAAAGCCTTTTATAAATACAAAAAACTAGAAGCAGATTCCAAAGAAAAGGGAGAATAAAAGAGAATAAACATTCCCCTAAACCCAGCTGCAGGGCAGAGAATATTCTGGTGTTCTACTTGAATGTCGCCTGCTCCCTGAGTGCCTTCTGTTTGTTAAAAAGCAATCCTATGCCATTGTGTGGGCACAAGCTTGTTGCTAACGAATGCAAGAGCAGCCTGTTGCTTACAAAATTCTGTTTATTTTTGCCTCAGAACATTAATGCCATGTTCAAGGCTAAATGGCTAACATGGCCTCGTGTAGCCCATGTGCCTGCCGTGCAAAAATCCTTTTGATGCAAATGAATACATGTCTTTGTGACCTGAAAACCCATTTAGCCAAGAAATATTCAAGACAAGAAATGTATAGACAAGTGGATATGTGGTGACCAGTGTGGCTCGGCTGGCTCCAGACAGATTTATATGGCTATTTCTCTGTGAGGCCTTAGGTTACATGGTGCAATGTGAAAAAATGATCAACCATACAACACTGAATCTAGCTTTCAAAAGAAGGCCGAGACGGTACACAGTGGCAGGTGAAACTGGATGGCAGTGGCTCTCTAATTGGTGCCAAGATGAACACACAAGTGATACAATATTCTAAAGCTATCTATACATATAAAAACCTAAGCAACTGTTCAACCTTCCGACCGGCAGCTATGACGCGCACTGACCACCAAGGGGGCAGACACTCAACACACAGGCATGGAAACATGGAACAGACTGATGAATCTCAGAGGAAAGGAGAGGGGGGAGGGCAGGAAGAGATTAACCAAAGATCTTATATGCATACTAGAGGCCCGGTGCACGGATTCGTGCACTGGTGGGGTCCCTTGGCCTGGCCTGTGGGGATCAGGCCAAAACTGGCTCTCTGACATCCCCCAAGGGGTCCTGGATTGCAAGAGGGTGCAGGCCAAGCCAAGGGACCCTGCCGGTGCACAAATCTGTGCACTGGGCTTCTAGTTAATTATAAATTTTACTGTTTTTTTCTCTTAGATTGTCTAGATTCTACTGAGGTCAAAGCAAAAGGAAATGGATTCAATTGGGTTCATTTGCTGCAAAGGATACTTGGATTAGACATTAGGGTAACCCTGCTATAGACATTGGCTATAAGGGCATCCCAGCAGACCTGTGACCAATAGCATAGAGCTGCCTGTTGTAGCACCTTCTACCCATGATGCAGTTCTTCCTTAAGCAAGTGGAAGGCTTGCAGCGAGACAAAAACACCAGGGCACAACTGTTAGGTACTATCTCTAATGAGGCAAAGGAGGGTGAAGTAACTTACAATGCAAACCAGCGACTCCAGAAATAGCACAAGTATACGTGGATGGAAATGCCACCCCTATATTTTTCAGGTATTAAAAAATGTCAACAGCAAAGTATTTCTCTTTTCTTATAACACCTCTCAGATTCCAAGGCATATCCTAACAAGAGCACCTCCTCGGGCTGGGTGAGGAATTCACTTGCTGACACAGCAGGGTTTCTCAACCCCAGGGAGCACTGCCGACCTGTGGGGCTGGTTAACTCTGTTGCAGGGGCTGTCCTGTGCACTGCAGGATGTGTAGCAGCATCCCTGGCCTCTACCACTAGGTGCCAGTAGCATCCTTTCTCCCAGATGTGACAACCAACCATGTCTCTTAATACAGTACCTCACACCACTGAGAAGTGCTAACAGGGAGGCACAACCTCTGTGGTGCGGAAGGACACAGGCCACGGGACGCAGGGTCCTCTCACACCCCAGGCAATCAGGAAGGACTTAGGGGACTTCCTCCCTACAGGAGCCTCCACTCCTCGCCTGTATCCATGCTGACAGGTTAACATACAGGTAGAAATTCTAACAAAGCCCGAAGAGAGGAGGGCGCAGGAAACAGGTGTGTATTGACTTAGGCACCAGGCCAGTTTCTAGATGACAAACGGGCTTGACCTCTTGACAGCAATTCTCAGTAGTTACTAATCGTCACACTTCTTCAAAGTTACCTGAAGATCACCTCCACGGCTGGCCAGGAAGGAAAAAAAGATTTCCCTTGCTTCTTAACTTGAGGCCGGCAGGTTGTTTTTTTTTTTTTAAGAAAAAAGGGGATTCTTACCACACCAAACATTTGAAATTTCCTAAGTGTCACTGCACGTCTGTGGAAAGTACATCTGAGGGATAAGGAAAAAGGACAGCAGCAGTGGATGGCAGAACCACTCACGTTATGATGGGAAAAACCACAGGGCACCAGTCCTGCACGGCAGGTCAGGGGTCTGACAGCACACCTCCTATTCCTTCCTTCCTTCACCTCTATCTAGCACTGCCTCTGGTCAAGGCCCCCCGACATGTTCGCAATGCTCTTTCCCACACATCAAATTACCAGGGGAGCCCGGCTCCCAAACGAGAACAAGCTGAGCAGATCTGATCTGGCCCATGTAACCTGTCAGCTTTGAGTATGGCTCTCGTGACATCTGCTGTGTGAATGAGCAGTGTGGTGGGAAGAGTTCAGGACTGAAAATCGGGAGACCTGGGTTCGAGACCCAGATCTACGTGTGGCCTAACTGGTAGTTTCTAGTCACACAGTATAGTGCTGAACATCTCAGGACCTGAGCTTTATTTGTATAAATGCAGGTGTTAGAATCTGTGATGACTAAAGTTTTCCTGGGGGACTGAGCTGACAGTAGAGTTGCCTATAAAATTACGAGACTGTAGAGAATTTAACAGAAGTGCCCTGAGTCCCCCAAGGGAGAGAATGAGGGGCAAAGTAGGATAGTGGAAGGGACATCAGGTACTGGAGGTGGCAGTTCTCACAGTGTGAGGGCCAGACAGGAAGAAATGCTGGCGAGGGCCCCTATAGCAGTGGCAGGAAACCAGCCTGCGGAGTTTTGCAAGGTTAGGTCATTCATAAATTAGAAACACAGTTGGTTGAAGCCAAGGTTGCAGGTTCGATTCCCGGTCAGGGCACATCCAGTGAATGAATACATAAATGGGTAGAACAAGTCAATGTTTCTCTCTCTCTCAAATCAATAAATTAAAATTTAAAAAAATAAATTAGGAACTATTTGTATCGAATTATTGCAATGGCATAAAGTCAGATCACATCAAAGCATTAGAAAGGACCCTGAGGCGATTAGCTCCCTTCTTTCAGGCAAGGACGCCTTTAAATCCCAAATCAGACAATGACGCTACGTATCATAATAATAAAAGGCCAAGAGGCATCACGACCAAAACGACCAAACGACCGGTCGCCATGAGGTGGCATTGACCACCTCAGCCTGGGTCGGTGGGTGGCAGCGGCGGCCCGAGCGAAGCAGCCCGGGTCCTGGGTGCCTGGCAGCAGCAGCCAGAGAGAAGCAGCCCGGGTCCTGGGTGCCTGGCGGCGGCCAGAACAAAGCAGCCCAGGTCCCAGATGCCTGGCGGCGGCCGAAGCAGAGCAGCCCGGGTCCTGGGTGCCTGGCGGCGGCCAGAACAAAGCAGCCCGGGTCCCAGGTGCCGGAGGGAAGCCAGTGCCAGCAGCCGGGGGAAGGAAGGCCTATTCTTGCATGGATCTTTGTGCGTCGGGCCTCTAGTTATCTTTATAAAAATAATTCCTGATGGAAAGCATTACGGTTCTTACTAGCGAGTAACTGTGTGTGTGTATATATAAAATTATAAATATACACCTTTGATATATTCCAAAGTTCTTCTACAGCCCTACTATAGTCGATCCCAACACTGTTTACGTATACCCTACAGAAAAGAAGATGCACAATTTTGCCAAAGCCTCCCCCATCCAACCTCTCCCGCAGCACTCCCAAGGGTGTACTATTTATAACAGCAGTCTCGAGCAGCCTCAAATCGCAGCATGTCCCTTGCTGTAGTCAGCTGGATAAATATTACTCTGAATCACCTTAACTATTCTTGATAACATTTCGGGATTCAGAAGAGCAGAAAAGGAAGCTTTAAAGAAGCTGAAATACTGGGCTTATTCATAGCACAATGCAGGGGAAATTTAGCATATGTCCCTTTACCACTAGAATTCCTACACTTGGCCAGTGTTTTAGTCCGTTCAGGAGACTACAGCCAAACCCCACAGACTGGGCGGCTATTCCTCACAGTCCTGGAGGCTGAGAATGCGAGACGAGGGTGCCAGCGTGCGCGGGTTCTGGTGAGGGCCCTCCTGGAAGCGGTAGCAGATGGCCACCTTCTTGCTGTGTCCTCAACATGTGGAGAAGTTAGGGTCCCTCTGGGGACTCTTATTGTAACAGAGCACTAACCCCACCCACGAGGGCTCCACCCCATGACGTCAGCACCTCCCAAAAGCCTCGCCTCCTACTACCATCATGTTTGGATGTCAGAATTTCAACACATGACCTTTGGGAAAACACAAACCTTCAGACCATAGCAGCCAGTTACTGTAACAGACCATTTCTCAACGATGCTGGCTGTTGTCATTATAAACAAAAAGCTGGAGAGTGGCACTGAGGCACAAACCTGGACACATCAATGGCTCTGCATCAGAGTGTGGTTCCAGGGTGAGCGGCCCCAGCATCGCTGGGGGACGGGGAGTGACGCACACTCTCGGGGCCGTTCAGGTCCACAGAACGGTGCATGCTGGGTGGGACCAGCGGTGTGCATTTTAACCAGCCCTCCACGAGACTCTGGTGCACGCTATGTTTGAGAACCACGGCTGTCCAGGATCAAGTCCAAACACCTCAGGATAGCCTTTCAAGCCTCATCTCTCCATTACACGCCAAGAAGCAGCTCAGCGTCTCACCTGACACAACCCAAGCACAGGAGGCTGGTCCTCAACTGCCTTCTTCATCTGTGCACATGTACCCACCACCCACACCCACCGGGCCAGCCCAGAGGGAACGAGGGCCACTCCACCCTTCTGAGTCCACTCAGTTACTCTCCAGGGACAGCCTTTCCCCACCTCTGTTCCGGCGGGGCCGCTGCCCCACACACCCGCACCACTACTGAATCCTGAACGTGCCACTCTCGCTGCATTACCAAACTGTAATTTATGTGTGTGTCTGCCTGTCTCCTCATCAGACTGTGATCTCCTAAAGGTCCGGGACAGTTTTATTCACTGCACAGCTGTACCTACACATAGTGGCTACGTTTGCTGGATGACTAAAGACCTACTTCTGGTGACTCAGATATCTTCCAGAGCACATTCTCCACTGACACGAGGACCCTAAGAGGCCTCAAGTGCTCCTGCCATTCCACTCCCTCTCTGGAAGTCACTCCAGCCACGTGACTTTTCTTTTTTCTCAGCGCACCCCGGTTGTTCCTCCCACCTCCTGTTCTTTGCACGTTCTGTTTCTTCTTCCTGGAACGCTACCCTATTCTCTATATCACTCTGCCTAGAGAAGTCCTACTTTTCCTTTGCATTTTATCTCAAATGTCTCTTCTCTGATCACAACCCCACCTCCCCTGACCCTGGGTAGATGAGCTGGCTACTTCCTCAAAGTCTCAGAGGGGACACAGTCAGGAAATTCCTCCCAGCCTGTTATCTGGCATTTCTTTTAAGTCTTCAAAGTATTTTCATCATTTCTTAGTCATCAATGATTATGATTGAAAAAGACATGTCAGAAACATCTTTAATGCAGCAACAAAACTGTATTTATAGCATATATATACACCACATTCATAAGTAAAGTTCCCATCTCCAGGTTGAAACCTAAATACTCTCAGGAGGTCCCATCTGTTCATTCTTTTTTAAACCTCTTCAGTTTCCTAGTCACAGAGAATGTGGAAATAAGGAGAAACGACATTGGAAATGACACTGCTTGCAACAGTGCACACAGCATCACTACGCGGTCACTGAGATGCGAATGATCACGACCCGGCCTATCTCCCAGGTTTCAGGAGAGCAACGCAGGCAGGTGGGGCTTGTGGCAAGAGGTTAACATGCAGACTGAGGCTCTTTTGTCTGATGATATTTTCAGTCTCTAAAATGCAAAGATTTCCAAAAACAACTCAACAAATATATTTTGGGGAGCCGTTAATGCTAAAATTCAAATGTTCCTTAATGATTTCTACAGGGGGAAAACACACATGTTTAGCTTGAAATAAATTAAAGATCAATTTAAGAAGCCATGAGGCATAATGGGTAGCTGGACCAGTTTATAGATATTCAACTAAAAAGACAATGGGAAATGCCAAATTTGATCTTTTTTTATAAAAAGTATGTACACACATTTTAATAACAGTGAGGCAGCAGGTGGTATTATGAATCAGGGAAGTCATGTCAGACGGTTAATACATTGTTCTCCTCTAATAGTGGGGAACAGAGCATCAGCTTTGCAAAGATACTGGACTTGGAGACAGCAGAAATCGAAGATCATTAACTCTTATCTCTATATTGGCAACTTCCAAGTTTTTCTCTCAGGGTTGCTCTCTCTCCACAGCCGAATCCCAGCTTAGAAATGCCAAACAGGCACTTCTCCATCCTCCGTGGTGGCAAATCCAGAGGCCCAACCCAGAGAGCTCTCTCCCCCTGAACCAGCCCCCACTTCTCTGAGTCTCAGGGTCTTCACTTCCTGGTGAGAAACCCTTTATGACCACCTGGAGCACTCAATCTAGACTGAAAACTGGAGTCCAGAGAAATGAAAGGACTGTCCAGGTTTCACTGGGACGCTAGCAGGGGAAGCTCACGTGAAGGTCTCCTAACTCCTGTGCTAGCACTTTTGCTTCTACACCCCAAACTTCATCTCACCAGCCTGCAGCCACGGGGCAGGACAGAAACAGCTGCAGACTGGAAGTTACGAGCTCAGACTCCTTAACTGAATTTCTCTGGGAGCCACTTCCTTATCTGTGAAGTCAGCACTGTACTGTCCTCATCTGATTCTTCCCCACATCAATCATTTACCAAAGAGGCTATTTCTCCTTCATAATCTTCCTTATCAGGCCCTTCCTTTTCACTACCATTGTCCAAGTCCTAGGGAGCAATACCTCACCTAGACACCGCACCACCTCCTACTTTTGTACTCCATGAATGCTGTTTTGTTTGTTCACTACTGGGTCATAGTCACCTTGTTAGTGTTCAGGAAACATTTCTGAATGAACGGGTTTGCCCCATCTTCCTTACTGGGCTAAGGTGAAGAATTATCTTATTAAGAATTATCTCTCCATAGTCTAGATCAGGGGTGGGCAAACTTTTTGACTCAAGGGCCACAATGGGTTCTTAAACTGGACCGGAGAGCCGGAACAAAAGCATGGATGGAGTGTTTGTGTGAACTAATATAAATTCAAAGTAAAGGAGCAGAGGGGAGAGCAAGAGAACCGAATAGAACAGCCGGATCCGGCCCGCGGGCCGTAGTTTGCCCAAGGCTGGTCTAGATCTTCATTTCCTTTTCACACGGCTCCCACCTTCTGCCAGTGACTCAGAGACAAGGCAAAGTCCTTAACCCCAGCTCCCTTTGGCCTCTGCGTTTCTCGTGTCTGGCCCACTCTTCCTTGCGCTCTGCTCTCCGCTGGGAGCTGGGGACGCCTGGAAACAGCTGCGTCAAGTCTAGCGGACAGGACGGCAGTGTCTGCTGCCTCTCAGCTACGAACCAAACCTGCTCTGCATTCAGACAGCAACATGTCCTTCAGCCGCATGTATGAGAAGGGACTAGGCCAGCACCAGGCAAACCACAGGGCGGAGAGCCATCGCCACACCTCAGTTACTCCTCAGTACCATGCCTGGGTAACGACCTCTTCATTTTAAACAAAACAAACAGGGAAAATAAAAACAGCATAAAACCCATTTCTTTAAAAAATCTACAAGAGTAGAAGGGGGACAGCAGGTATTCACAATTCAAATGCTAAACCAAAGGAGAAGGTTAAGTAAATTATGAAGCAGCAACTCACTGGAGTCATTTAAATGATCAAGATTATGTTTCAAGACAGGAATATGAATTAACATTAAGATTAAATTTTACTGGGTGACAAAAAGTATGAAGTCATGTTTAGTTTAAAAACAGAACAAAATCACTATGTGCCCCGTAAATTTAATCTTTTAAGAATTATGACCACAGATGAATAAATTTTATAAAGGAACTCAGAAATACAAAGGTTTCTGTTAAGATTAAATTACACTTACTTTTGCTAATGCTGCTACGCTATTACTGTAAGAAGTTAAACTATTTAAGTGTTAGCCAGAGGAATGCTGGGACGTGGCGAAGCCCTGAGGGGAGAGGGCAGACCAGGGACAGGCCGTCAGCCCAGGTAACTGAAGAAAACAAACTGGTGCTTACCCTTCTGCCTCTTCAGCTGCGGAAAGCTGCTAATGGTCGTTGCCTGAATTATTTCCACTACAATCTGATACCTGGTTTAAAAGAGAGAGAGAGAGAAAAGGTTGAATAGGAAGAAAATGCCATTCTCGGGGATACTGTAAACTGTGTCTGTACTAATCAGACATGACATGGTGTGAATCCTGCCCATGTCTCATGAAAACCCTCCGACAGGGACTGAGCACCTACACCAAACCGGGTGCGATGCCATGAGCTAGAGGTCTCCGAGACCCCGACGTCAGAATGATGGACTTGCTCCCCCCACCCAGAGAGAAATCTGAGGTTATACTCAACGTCTCCCGCATTGGTGACAGAGCCTGTTGATTCTTCCTCCTGAACCCGCACTGTTCTATAAGGAGGGCATGAGCTAAGGTGAAGAATTATCTTATTCTAGGTGGCTATTTAGATTAATTAAATCAAAAATCGAGTTCCTTGGTTGCATTAGCCACATTTCAAGTGCTCCATAGGCATGCGGGGCTTGTATACTGGACAGCCTATGAACATTCCCATCACTACAGCCAGTTCTATCAGACGATGCTGTCCCACCAACTTCACTCACAGCTGTCCTCTGCCCTCCAGTGCCACTGCCCTCACTGCTTCTCACTGGGAAGAGAACTTCCGACCCACCTGCAGTGGGACCACGTGTCCACATTGTTTCCGCTCCCCAGGTCATTCTAATGTGCAAAGCTGACACCACCAGGTATGTGTACGTGTGACTGAGAACACCTTTTCTCAGGAAAAATACAAGTTTACTTTTAAGTGTTGAGTACACCCCTAGAGTTGTGGCTATGTTGAGCATATTCAGGTGGGCTTTTTGAACTCAAGTTCTAGGGCTATTCTGTGGGTACTATCATTCCCTCTGCTCTTGACAATGGCCCCCTTATCCAACCCACCTTTTTTCTCCTCGCTATACACCTGGGCTTCAGCAGAATAGTCCCATGCAGCCCTCCTCAAACTAGATCCTTTTCCCGGCTTTTGCTCATGCCGTTTCCTTCTGGAAACCAGCTCCCTACTTGTCCACCTATCCAGATCCTACACATAGTCCTTCTTCTCTCGAATGTTCCCCAACCCCCTAATTCACATGAGTATTTCTCTTCTCTGAAGTCCTAACTTACTTCTGCTCTATAATAGTACCTATTTAGGCATTATTTTATATTGCCGATTTAAAGAGTCACATTTTCACAAACAGAGCTGTGAATGAAGAAAATGGGCGTGCCCAGTCCTTTTCACTTCTGGGCCTAATACTTCTTTAAAAAATGGTAATACATCTGAGCCTAAGACAAAATTGTGGCTTTGTGTGTAATAAAGATATGCTACCTTTTTTCTCTCCAACTTTATCACGAACCTCTGAAGACGAATTGTGTATTGTATTCTCTTACAGGACCAAGCCTGGAGCTAAACATATGGTAAGCACTCGGTCAATAGCAGTGAGTGCTCTGGACTCAATGTTTGTGTTCCCCCAAAATTCATGTGTTGAATCCTATCTCCACTGAAATGCTATTTGGAGTTGGAACCTCTGGGAGATAATTAGGTCATGAGGGTGGTGTCCGCATAAATGAGACGAGTGCCCTTATAAAAGAGACCCCAGAGAGCTCACTTTCCACCAAGTGAGACTACAGTGAGAAGACCACCATCTATAAACCAGAAAGTGGGCCTTCCCCAGACACCCAATCTGCCGGCCCCTTGATCTTAGCCTTCCCAGCTTCCAGAACTGTGAGAAATAAATGCTCCTTGCTTAAGCCACTCACTCTATGGTATTTTTGCTATAGCAGTCTAAACTGACTAAAACAATGAGCTAAATTAATAAGGGTTAGCATCTGTAACACTTAACAGGTACACATAGTATTCTGAACAATCTGTTCTTTTGATATTCTTAGTGATTCGTGCTCTGGAACAAATGAGTCATCAGTGATACATGAAAAATAATATACACCATTTGAGGAAAGAGTTAATTTTTTAAAATGAATCCATAACATTATTAGGTAATACCAGCTAACATTTACAGATTCTTCTCATTAGGTACCAGGTACCTGTTTAGATACTTTCATTTACATTATCTCATTTAACCCTCATAATCTGGTGCTGTAATTATCCCGGCATAACCCTCCCCTTAGCTGTTGAAATCTTATTTGACCTTAAATACTCAGTCCATGGCCATTCCTCTCTGAAGCTTCCTAGATTCCTGTCTTCTACAGGATGAAATATTTGCTCCTACCCACTTCTTTAGCTCTTCACTCTCCACTTCTGGCCCTAATATCTTGCTTCATATTTAACTATTTATACCCACGTGGATCTCTATGCTGGACTATTAGGATCTTGCTGGCAGGTGAAAGAATTCAAGGATCCACAACCAATTCATCTTTACACACACCAGACCCTCCTCACACTGTGCTTTGTGCACAGTAGGCGTTTGAACATGATTAATGAATTTGTAGAATTCACTTTCACTTGAAACCAAAGGGCAAAATAGGAAATGAGTGACTTTCTCATTCTCAACAAAGCTATTTAAACTACTGTCAACTGTTCAGAACAGATCTGGAATTACTAGAACTGGTTTCAAGCCAAATTAAAAAACAAAAACAGTCTACTTATTTCATTAGGCACACCTTACACATTTTTAAAAAATATATTGCTTTAGAGCCATCTTGGGCACACATGCTGGAATGTCCTACCAACATCAAAGGCTGGACAAATCCTAGTCTCAGGTGTACAGTATGGTAAATGGTTTTAAATACTTTTTTAAATATTAAAACTAGAGACCCGGTGCACAAAATTCATGCACTGGGGGAGGTGGTGTCCCTCAGCCCAGCCTGCACCCTCTCCAATCTGGGACCCCTTGAGGGATGTCCGACTGCCCGTTTAGGCCCGATCCTGGTGGGATAGGGCCTAAACGGGCAGTCGGACATCCCTCTCACAATCCAGGACTGCTGGCTCCCAACTGCTCGCCTGCCTGCCTTCCTGATTGCCCCTAACCGCTTCTGCCTGCCAGCCTGACCACCCCCTAACCACTCCCCTGCCAGCCTGATTGATGCCTAACTGCTCCCCTGCCAGCCTGATTGCCCCTAACTGCCCTCCCCTGCAGGTCTGGTCACCCCTAACTGCCCTCCCCTGCAGGCCTGGGTCCCCCCCCAACTGCCCTTCCCTGCAGGCCCGGTCGCCCCCAACTTCCCTCCTCTGCAGGCCTGGTCACCCCTAACTGCCCTCCCCTGCAAACTTGATCACCCACAACTGCCCTCCCTTGCAGGCCTGGTCCCTCCCAAATGTCCTCTCCTGCTGGCCATCTTGTGGCGGCCATCTTGTGTCCACATGGGGGCAGGATCTTTGACCACATGGGGGCAGCCATCTTGTGTGTTGGAGTGATGGTCAATCTGCATATTACTCTTATTAGATAGGATAGAGGCCTGGTGCATGGGTGGGGGCCAGCTGGTTTTCCCTGAAGGGTGTCCTGGATCAGGGTGGGGGTTCCCTTGGGGCGTGGGGTGGCCTGGGTGAGGGGCCTGTGGTGGTTTGCAGGCCGGCCACGCCCCCTGGTGACCCAAGTGGAGGCCCTGGTATCTGAGATTTATTTATCTTCTATAATTGAAACTTTGTAGCCTTGGTGGAGGCCAGGGCTGGCCAGGACGTTTGGCTTCCTCCATCGCTGGGGAAATCCAAGCCTCCTGCTCGCTCCATGGCCAGCTGCCATCTTGGTTGGGTTAATTTGCATACTTGCTCCTGATTGGCTGGTGGGTGTGGCTTGTGGGTGTAGTGGAGTGATGGTTAATTTGCATGTTTCTCTTTTATTAGTGTAGATTAGTAAGGACATATTGTAAATTAGAATACCATACATATACACATTTAAGAAAAAATTAAAAACATTAATGTTTTCAAGTTGCCACAGGCTACTTTGTACTAGTCTAGAGGTAATATTTTCATTAGAGGAACTTCAATTAATGTGGGTGAGAAGAAATACAGCTAAGCTGAAGCTGTTTCCCAACTCAGGAAGTGTCTCAGAGTAGTTAAGAATATGAGTTCTGGTACCAAATGGCCTGTGTTCAAATCCTGCTCCCAACACTCACTGTGTCACCCTGGGAAAGTTACTTAAGCTCTCTAAAACTCGGGAGTCCTCATCTGTAAAAGGGGAGTAACAGTTTTTCCTGATAGGGTTGCTATGAAGAGGAAATGAGATAACACCTTTAAAACAGTTGGAATAGTGCCTGCCCCACAGTGAGAGTCCAATAAATGTTAACTATAGCTATCGTTCCTTAACCTGCTACTGACTCTTTAGATGCGCACTGTTTAGGGGGATGGTATGTGTGTGCTTGTTAAACATTCATAAAACTTTTGTAAGTAGCCTTACTTTTTTCCTGACTATAGGAGTGTCTCAGCTAATCAATCTAAGACCACCAGGGTCACTGTAGTCCAACAAAATCAGGCCTACTGACCCACTGCACTGGGCAAGAGGAATCACGGGGCGTCTGTAGAGTTCCTGCAGGGTTCTGGGAAAGGATGGCGTGTGGGTGGGATTTAAGTGCAGCAGCAGGGGATAGGCTGGACGCAGGGCTGTGTAAAGAGGTCACTTCCAGGTGGATCCAGGCTCCTATTGACTTGGAAACTGCAGTTCAGGTAGACGTGGAATGCTGAGCCCAGAAACCCCTTATCTGCAGCATGACTTATGGGTGCTGAATGAGGCTGCTTCTCTGTGTCGAAGTGACTGAAATCCTCCTGGCACGAGCAGGATGCACCATTCTTACTGAGAATCTCAAACAGCACAGTTTTTAACAGTCCAGGCAAGATTTGAGAGAGCGCAGTTTCTCAGTGAACAAGAAAGTAGTCACTCACTCACTCACACGAGGGAGTCACTCTAACACGTACATGTTACGGCTGCCGCGTGTTCTTGGAAGGAGATTGTTTCCAGTTAGCTTTGGAGCTGCCTTTAGTAGCTGTTACCCCAGCCTGATGAATGGATGGGCAGACTGTACTTGCCCAGGCTGAGCCAATTTCTACTTTCTCTAAAGAACATATGTTCATTAAAGAACATTAGAAAATACACAAAACACAATATTCATAGTTAATCACAACATTTGGTATATCTTTATAACCTTTTTTCTAGGCAAATATGATATTTTCCTATTTTATAAGACTGGATTTCTGCTATAAATACTGCCTTAGAGCCTTTTAATTTAGTAATTTATAGTAACTATCTTCCACTATTATTAAACCATTATTACATGGCAACCCATTATATACCTGATCCAAGAATTTTTTTTTTTTACTCAACCCTTATTGTTAGGCACTTTGGTTATTTCAAGCTTTTCTCTATTTTAAATAAAATTGCAAGAAATAGTCTTAGAGAAATCTTTCACACATTCATGATTATTTCCTTCATATAAATTATTATTATAACTATCAAAAAGAATGCATATTTTGTGACCTGTTTTTCATATTCTAAAACTGTGTGACAAAAAAAGATAATTATCCTCCTCCCAGCATGACATTGTGTTTTCCTACACCCTGCCAACACTGGGTGTCATCACATTTTTTTTAAATATATTTTTTTCTTGATTTCAGAGAGGAAGGGAGAGGGAGAGAGAGAGAGAGAAACAGCAATGATGAGAGAGAATTATTGATCGGTTGCCTCGGCACGCCTCACACTAAGGATCAAGCCTGAGGCCCACAACCCGGGCATGTGCCCTGACCGGGAATCAAACCATGACCTCCTGGCTCAGTGGTCGGCAAACTCATTAGTCAACAGAGCCAAATATCAACAGTACAACGACTGAAATTTCTTTTGAGAGCCAAATTTTTTAAACTTAAACTTCTTCTAACACCACTTCTTCAAAATAGACTCGCCCAGGCCATGGTATTTTGTGGAAGAGCCACACTCAAGGGGCCAAAGAGCCGTATGTGGCTCGCGAGCCGCAGTTTGCCGACCACGGTCCTGGCTCATAGGTTGATGCTCAACCACTGAGCCATGCTGGCCAGGCTCAAGTTTTTAATCTTCACCAGTCTTATGAACAAAGCAGAGTGCCTGGTTTCTAGGTGAGTACTACTGAGGACCTCAAGGTTCCGAGCGGTCCCCTCAGGAGGTATGTTTCATGGCGTCAGGGCCAGGGAGCAGGAGCACCAGCAGGGCAGATCTTTTCAATTAGGACTCGGAGGAGTGAGGTCCATCCCCCTCACGGGGCTTCACACCTGCTTTCCACTTTACTAGTGCAGGAGGGAGCGGCTTCCACAGGAAGACAGGCATGCCTCGCACCTTTCCCACTGTGCACCCACGGCAGATGGTAACACTATGTGGCCAGAACACTGGGGCACAGGCCTCCAGGCCTCCCCGCCACCTCGAGGGCAGAGGAAACCTTCATCTGCACATGTCTGTATGCTCTCTCGATATACAGCTATATACTCCAGCCATACCAATCAGACAGTTCTGGGCCGGAGCAACCTGAGGTGTCCTGAACGTATGTATACACACAATTCATGTTATATGTACAGAAAGTAACCTGGAAATACATATACCAAGTATTAACAGTTTTCATCTGCTTGTGACAACTGATTGCTATTTTCTTAATCTTGTTTATATCTTTTAATCTCCCTAAAATAACATTACCATATATTCATTTTCTAGATCCCAGAGACTACAGAAATTACATGTTCCAGAAGCAACCAAAGCTTTGTCATGCTGGCTAGCTGGTGTCCTTTAGTTAACCTCAGGAAAGGCGAAACTGCCCTGCTGGTGTGGCTCAGAGTTTGAGCACTGACCTATGAATAAAGAGGTCACAGTTCGATTCCCTGTCACTGTACATGCTGGGACTGCGGGCCCAATCTGCAGTGTGGGGCATGCAGGAGGCAGCCGACTGACAGCTCATGGACAATGTGGTCAGTCCCAAGAGTGACACTTGGGTCTTCATGTGCCTTATCCCTTGGCCCAGGATGGAGAGAGGAGCACTGCTATTTATGGGGTCCTCCTCAACCCCCGCTGGGACACTGAATTCCAGCAGGCCTCTGGCGACCAATCAGTGTTCACAGGGAAATTAAACGTTTTCAGCCCTTGATCTGGTGACTTAGAACAACTGTGGCAGCTAAGAATTAAAACATGCAGAGTCTGCGCTAAGTGCTTTACCTGGCGGCCTCATGCCCTAACTGCCCTTCACACAGCACATACACCTCGCCACAGGGCCAGTGCTGCTCCAAGTACAAGCACAGAATAAATCCTTCATTTCAGAGAGATCATGAGTGTCTTTATACCCAAATTCCCCCCTTATATCAAATTTCACATCGCCGCCAAGAGTTCATTCTCTTTGCTCCTAAATGAAAATAACCGGTGTTCTCTGACATGTTTAATCCCACCTGTGTCCTCTGCTATTTCTCGGACACCAACAGGAGGAATTATATTCTGAAGTCAATGTTCTTTCACTTCTCATAAAACTGTGACATCTTTTAGAACATGTCTCGTACGTAGCCTCGCATTTCAATGAGTTTTTAACTAAATTTATATTCATTTGTTATTATTATAACAACTTGCCAGGCTTCTCGTTGTCTTCCATGCCGATTTCCTCTCCGCATCCGCCCACACTAACCTTTTCCCTGGATGCCGTTAGTGCTGATTGATTTCTGAAAGGGTGCATTAGTCTGCGCAATTTTTTCTTTTGTGTTCCTCTGTAATGTAATCCTGTTTTTCTGCTCATGATTCACAATACAGTTTCAGAATCACTGTTCAAAACACTGAAATGTCCATTTTGCCAAGGGTTAAACCCAGCTCTCAGGAAGGCCTTCATGATGATCTAGTGATATTCTCCTCACTAGAGTCACCGTGTATCTCAAAACTGTGATATACACAGTTTTTAAATAACTAAAATATAACAATTTTATGACATAACATCTAGCCAAGACTTCAGATTGGCAGCAGATGGGAGAACGTTCCATTTAAAAGAGATTCTCAATACGAGTTGCATGTTATAATCACCTGGGAAGCTTTTTAAAAACAGTGATGCCCAGGTTCCACTCCAAGCAGTTTAGAACCAGTCTCCCATCTCATGGAGGAGCGAATATTTTTCATTAGCGCGCTCTTACAAAGACGCTGGGGAACCACACAGCCCGGGCTGCATGCCTGGCCCACAACCTGCCCAGTCCTTTATGGCCAAGAGGTTCCTGTCAGCGCCGAACCTTCCATTTTCCTGGTTTAATGTTTACATTGACTCCAGCTTTATCTTCAAAACAAAGCAACACAGCTCCTTCTCCGGCAAGGCTGCGATTGCCAAGTTTCATTAACGGATGGCCCGTGGCTCGGAACGCTGTTTTGCCTTCCGACTGGTCACTGTCTCACCGCCCACACACGGCCGGTAGGGAATCCATTCAGCCTGCCCTTTAATATCCTGCATCAAGATGATACTGAGATTCATGGCTCCTGTTTTATTAACAGAATTGATCACTGATCCCACTAGAAGACGCTGGAAAATTCAAAATATTATACCAACCCAGTTATCACATCCTTGCTTTGACTTTCTGGATGCCAGAAAAGAAGAAAAAGAGAGTAGCTAAGGAAAGTGAGCTATCCTCCTGTAATTTTTTTAAAGCCTGGGTGATTTTAATACACTGCCAGGGTAAAAACCACTAATTCAGTGTATCTTAAGAGAACGTTTCTAGGTCTAAAGTCCTACTGTGAAAGCATCTCATGCCAACTTAAACAGAACAACAAACTCCGCAGAACTTCAACACCACCTTCAAGCTTTGTCTGTCTGTTTTTAATGCATTCCAGCCTAGTAGAGCTAAGTGACTTTTTCCCCTTTAGAAAATATGCCTCCGTCTCTCAAATGTGCATAAAACAAAGGTGGACAGTTTCATCAACTGCTTAGTCTAAGTAAGATACAGTCCCTGCCTTAGGCAGCCAACCCTGAGATTTTCTGAAGAGCTACTTAAAGACAGGGACCAAGAACACAATAAAGTCAGACAGCAGTGTACTCTCATTTTAACAGAGAAGCAACAGAACGGTTCAGACTGCGACTGAAGAAAGCAGCTCCATGAGTGCTGGTCAGCTGATAAAGCTGCGTGACGGAGGTTTTAGACAGGAGTCTGATAAAACACGATTTTGCCTGTCAATAACCGTAAGCGGACCTGACCTTGGAATAGAGAGCAATTTTTCTCTCAGATAAACAGTAAGCAGCCAAGTAACAAGATAATGTATGCACCACCACCTACCACCACCTACTTTTTTGAGCAAAATGATCAATCTCTGCTATTGCAGAATTGTTCCTGGACTTACAATCGCTCTAGTTCAGCCGTGGGCAAACTACGGCCCGCGGGCTGGATCCGGCTGTTCTATCCGGTTCTCTTGCTCTCCCCTCTGCTCCTTTACTTTGAATTTATATTAGTTCACACAAACACTCCATCCATGCTTTTGTTCTGGCCCTCCGGTCCAGTTTAAGAACCCATTGTGGCTCTTGAGTCAAAAAGTTTGCCCACCCCTGCTCTAGTTCAAGCTGTGCAAGAAGTAGTTAGTCCTCAGGCCTGCCCCTAAGATGCAGTGAATAGGGACAACAGCCCCATGCATAAAACATATGCCTGGGTCATATCACAGAGAACGCCCTGACATCTTCCCTGCACCTGAGAACCAGCGCAGAGTTGCCCAGCTGTCATCCTGACAAGCAAAATAACACGTCAGTTAGTGGCTGTCAGAACCCTAGGGCTACACTGACTAGCGTAAGTCCATCGACCCTCCGCCAAGTCCCAGGAACTGTCTCACAGCCAGTTTCAGGGGAAACTGCCTCAGGAGAACGCCATGTGTGCGAAGGTACAGTATTCCGAAGGGAACTCTGCAGGTGTGTATCTACCATCGAGAAAAACGCCTCTCACAGTCTTTTTCTCCAAAGGCTCTTTGCCGAGCTTGCGGAGGGGACCATAAATCTTCAAGATTACCGTGATCCCACAGCTGATGCTGCCAAATGCATATGACTCTTTCCAGAAGCCCACATTCCTTGTCACAAGGGAATTCTGCAGCTCTTCCAGAGGAAGCTACTGACTTGGTTCCCAAGAGTTACATGAGGAACTGCAAGTTTATAAAGAGATGGGGATCAGCCCTGGCCGGTTTGGCTCAGTGGCTAGAACATCGGCCCACGGACTGAAGGGTCCGAGGTTCGATTCTAATCAAGGGCATGTACCTCAGTTGCAGACTGGTTCCCAGTTGGGGCGCATGCAGGAGGCAAACAATCAATGCGAGTTTCTCACATCAATTTCTCTCTCTCTCCCCCCTGACCCTTTCCATTCTCTCTAAAAATCAATAGAAAAATATCCTCAGGTGAGGGTTAAAAGAAAAAAAAGAGGTGGAGGTCAGAAGAATAGGCCATTCCAGCTGGACTCAGTCAGTACACCAACTTAGCTTTGAACTGTATTCTTTCTGTTTCTAATAGAGTAGGTACTGTCAGAGTTCCATTATCTTATCACCAAAGTACCCCTGAGTGTTCTCCCTTTGACTCTAAAAACTTTGCTGGAAACACAAACCCTAACAGTAAGATGGAAGGCACAGAGAATTCAACGTATGGAACAGAAATAACACACAACGGAAACACCTGCCCGGCTGTCTGCCCCCGCTGCTCCTGTTGCTGGCAGGTATAGAGTTGGAGGAGCCAGCGGTCAAGCAATCTGCAATATTTTATTTGACTCTTATTTACAGGGTGGGGCAAAAGTACACTTACGGTTGTTCATGTGATAAATAATACAATAGTTAACAAATAATAATACAAGAATAAACTTTATGTTTCGTGTATTCACAACTGTAAACCTATTTTTGCCCCACCCTGTATTTATCGACAATCACTGGTAATGCTACTGAAGATACTCAACCATTACTGAAAGGGCATTCTTTAAAGTGCAAACAACCCAAATTTTCCATCAGCTGATCGGTGGATAAACAAAATAGGGTATTCACACAACGGAATATTATTCAGCCAACAATAGGGATAAAATATTGATACATGCTACACATGGATGAGCCTTGAAAACATGCTGAGTGGAAGAAGTGCCATTCACAACAGGCCACATGTTGGATGACTGACTTACATGAATGTCCAGGGTAGGCACATCCATAGAGACAGGATAGAGCAGTGGTGGTCAAGAGCTGGGGGAGGAGAGGAGAGGAGTGGAAAGGGTGCTGACGGGGACAGGTTTCTTCTCAGGGGGATGAAAATACCCTGGAATTAGCGGTGATGGCTGCACAGCCTTTGAATATACTAAAACCCACTGAACTATACACTTCAAAATGATGAATTTGATGGCATGTGAATTATCTCAATATTTGAGAAAGCCACTCTGCAGTTGAGTACTTCTCCTGCCTGGAAGTCAGAGGCCCGCCTTCCCGGGACCCCCATGGAGCTATCCTTCAATGCTGCCCTATTTTGAGAGCACGAGGAAGTGATGTTAGAGAAAGATTTAAGTGCTCGTGCTGTTTTTGCTTCATCGTGCATTTAAGGAGGGAAAGGGGAATGTGTAAAGTCAGAATTTCTCGTGTGATGCTGGCCACGCAGATTGAGGTAGTCCCCAACGCGCCTACGGGGACAGAGCAGGCTGGTCCCAGTCACCCTGGGGCAGAAGACACCATGATTTCGTTTTCAAAGGGCAATTCTTACTGAGCTGCTTACTTTCCTGCTGGATGGTGAACTGCCAACATTAAGCTATTTACAGCATTTCTAATCCTGAGCCTTTGCTTAGTGTATTTTGAAGAAGATAAACCATTAATTCTTACCAAATTCATTTATAATATGAGGAACTGTCCTCAGATACAAAATGACCGATGATGGTGGAGCACCAATAGTAGTATTAAGTAATTAGCTCTCATTTTATTTTCAAAGATTTTTGTCAGCTTTTTATAACTCACCTTAATGTTGACGCTAGTTCAGAGGCATATAAGACAAATGTAAAATCCTCAAATAGTCCAAAAATCGAATTTCAACCAATATTTTACTTTTCCATCAATGATTTACTGAAGTACTTATCTGAAGCAAAATGGCACAGCAGCGCTTCCTTTCTTCCACATGTTTGTCGTCTGGGGACACTAGACACAGGGTCGCCAGAGACAGAAGCCTAGAGAATGTGCCAGCTGCCCAGCACTATAATCATACTGTGTATACATGTACCTGCTGCGGAAGGAAAAGTTAAAGACACACACACTCACCCTTCAAATATCTCAAGTACAATAAATGAGACTGAACTTTCCTATAAGAGAGACTCCTGGGGTATATTTCAAATGTGTTTTCTCAAGCAATTAGTCAAGAATCCCTTATTTCCAAACCTGGGCTCTGCAGTCAATTTTATAAACACATCATCTCTGCAGTGAATTTTATGAACACATCATCTCCTCCCAGTACTTTCCTAAGGTAAGCATCAGAGCAGCTAAGCAGACACTCCCAACAACTAAACAGCTCTCAATCTATGATAACCTAATTATTGGAAAAACATTATACTTTGAAAAATCTAATTCCACTGCTAAAGGAGAAGTTGGATAAATTTAGTTATCACTAAGTGGTAAGGTTTACAGACTTCCTTTATTCCTGCTTCCCCAGAAAACACATTTTTCTTTCCCTAGCCAGGCAGAGGATGATAATGAGTAGCTATTATCCTGCTAGGACTGAGGACCAAGTACCTTAGCTGCTTCAAGAACTCAACATCAGAGTTGCTGTTAATGAGCTTGATGAACTCTTCGTAAGAAGGAGCATAGGTGTAGGCTCTCTTGTGATGTTCGTTCACGTGTTCTCTGCGCTCCAGCTGGGCAAGCAGCATCTGGTTGATGTAATCGGGATTGCTAAGGAATGCCACCACTGGCTTCAAGACTGTGGGAGGAGAAAGCACAACTGAGAATGGCAGTGCCCTTTAGAGGGGTTGTTTTTATATCATTAAATTGAAACTACATTTGGGGAACATCTTTAACTACCCAAATGGGGAACATTCAAACACACACATACCCACATGTGTGGCTGCCTGTCTATACCAAATTGCTAACAAAGCTATTAAAATTAAGTACATCGATTTTCCTTTTATTTGTTTTCTAAGGCTCATATGATTTGTCTGCCAAAAGATGAAAGTCAACATTCTCCCAACTGCTGAAAGTGGACCTGAGGGAGGGAACTGTGAAAAAGTCGATGGCACTATTACAAATTCACTCTATTAACTTTAGGTTCAAAAGTTCCCCTTTTCTCTGTGGTTGACTAGTTATCAGCTAATGGGCACTGCTGGCTAATCTTGAAATAATAAATGAGATATTCAATCAATGCATATCAAATGCAACATTATTTATTTGAACGTCTGAGATAGGAAAAATTTCTCTTAGGTCATATCTTCTTTCATTTTTCTTATTCTGGCTAAGCATTTCCCTGGATATACTTTTTTCTAGTAATCACCTTATATTGTGGTATGGTTCCACTTTGTATTTATTCCAAGTTCACAAAATTACATTACATATCAATGAATCTTTTAAAAAATATTTTTATTGATTTCAGAGAGGAAGGGAAAGGGAGAGATAGAAACATCAAGGATGAGAGAGAATCACTAATCAGCTGCTTCCTACATGACCCCTACTGGGGATAAGCCTGCAACCTGGGCATGTACCCTGACCGAGAATCGAACCCTGACCTTCTGGTTCACAGGTCGACGCTCAACCACTGAGCCACAGGGGCCAGGCTATCAATGAATCTTATAGCAAAGGTATTTTAAGTAAATGCACACTGGAGTTTGACTATAGATGTTCTTTCACTAATGTTTATATTATTGGCCTGGATAAATCAAAAGCTATCCCAAATGGGTGCTTCCCTATGGAGAGCACAGGGCTGGGTATCCTATGTCAAAATAAACAATAAAATCTACTCTTCATTTGGTAATATTATGTAAAAATTGGTTTATCACATATGGACAAATGATGGCCTCTCTGAGCGACATTTAAACTGAACTGTGAAAGTATACTAATTCTATGTCCAACACTATGCAAGGTCCATGCAGGTGTCTTAGAAGTGTGTAGCCCAAGCATATGCACAATTATCATCACATCAGTAATATGAATTACTTATGAAAGTCTACCTTTTGTTGTGAGGATTTCTGCAAGCATTATACGTAAGCTGAGTGACTGGACATCCTTTGAGGGGAGGAGACAAAACACCAGAACCCGAGAGCACGTCTGTAGGAATCTTACTTCTTCAGCCGAGTTCCTTAAGCATGCATGCAACACAAAAGGCCTCGGCTGTTCTTCTTGTCTAAAAAATAAATACATGAGAGAGGAAAAAGGAAGGAAAGAAAATTCTAGAAACAATTCGGTTATGTGCCATTAGGTAAAAAATATTTCAAATGGGCAGTACGTAAGTTTTAAGAAGTGTGCCCGCTCCTCAACAATATCAATAGTCAATCATTTTCTCTATCACAACTAACCTAGAAAAATGCAAAGGCATGGCCATTTGGGGTTTCAAACCTTAAGTAGCATCAACAGTTATACATACACTAGAGGCCTGATGCACAAAATACGTGCAAGGGTAAGCATTTGCGGCCCTGACTGCCTCGTGGCCCTGCCCCCCCCCCCACACCCGCCTTGGCCTGGCACTGCCCACATCTGCCACCACACACCCCAGTTCCTTGGTTCCGTGAAGTCCCCTCCCCTGCCCCCCAATTGATCGCCCCACAGAGGGTGGCCTGGGCCTCCCTTTGTGGGGCAATCATGGGACGATAGCCGGGCCCCCGATCAATCGCATCACACATGCTTTGGTTGGCCTGGCTACAGTGGGTGTCATGGGGTGATCGTCCAGATGACGGTCATTCCGCTGTTCGGCCATTCGGTCAATTTGCATATTACACTTTTATTATTATAGATTACTCCTAAATCATCACAGCAATCCAGAAAGGTATGAGTATTTCTTTAACTAGATTATTTTTAGTCTCCTACATCTTGTCATAAATGTGAGCTACAGCTTCACTTTTCAAAAAAAAACTCTAACAAAGCATAAGCCATGGTACCAGCCAGCTGTCCTGACAGGGTGATCCTGGGATTAAAAAATCTATGGTATTTCCACTGAGGAGAGTCCATAACTTGATGCTACATAATTCGATGGCAAATTGCCTGCTGTGAGGCTCCTGAATACTTTCCACCTATTTTTGCCAACCCTGGCCAAAGATTCCATCAGCACTGACCCTGTCCCATCAAGGGCCATTAATTTGAAGGATCTGAGTGAAGAAGAGTGGATAGTAGAACTTTCTATTCATCCTTCTCCTACAGTATCTGGATAGTAATTCAAGAATGACTAGGGGAGAAACCAAGATGGCGGCATAGGTAAGCACCTAAACTGCTGCCTCGCACAACAATTTCAAAACTACAACTAAAAGAAGGAACGGACATCATCCAGAACCACAGGAAGGCTGGCTGAGTGGAAATTCTACAACTAGAAGGAAAGAGAAAAGCTCATGGAGAATCAGAGGAGCGGCAAAGGGCTGAGGTATGGAGACACGAGCCAGAGAGGAAGGACGGCTGAGTGCCTGGCTGACTTTCTCTGGCAGGAGGGGGAAGAAAGCCCCCGACTGCACTGAACCCCAGTTCCGACTGCACTGAACCCCAGTTCTGGGAGAAACCCAGTGGACCCAGGCTCATACAGGGGGAATCTGGACTGTCAGGTAAAGAGAAAGGCACATGGAGACTCAGAGACTCGGGGGAGCCGCGGTGGGCAGGGGTCTGAAGGCGCGCGCGTGCGAGTGCTCGCAGAGAAGACTGAATGCGGAGGTTGCCGCAGGCTTTCCCTAGTGGAAGGGAGTCGGAAGCTCCTGACTGCACTGAACCCCAGATCCGGGCGAGCCCCTGGGGACCCACACTCTTACGGGGGGAATCTGGACTGTCAGGCGGAAACTCAGGGGAGCCGCGGAAGACAGAGGTCTGGAGGCGCGTGCGCAAGGGCAGGGCTGACGGGAAGCCAAGACTGTCTTTTCTGCCCTGAGACTCCGCCCCATCCAAGCTGAGCACAGAGGCTTTTGCAATTTTGCAAGTCTGATCCTATAAGGCTGTCTCCAGCACTGAACTTCTCCCAGCGTAGACACAGCTGATCCTCACAGCCAACTGGCCTGGAGGTCAATTCCTCCCAGTGATACCAACAGCAATCAAGATTTAACTACAACAAGGCTGTACACACAGTCCACAAAGGGGTGCACCAAGAGTGTCCACCTCAGGTAACTGGGGAGGCTGACCCACCGGGCCATATAGGACACCTAGCACACAAAGCTACTCTACCAACTCAGGGAAGCAACAAAAATGCAGAAACAAAGAAACAAATCACAAACAACAGAAATGGAGGAAAACAAACGACTGGATATAGATTTCAAAACCACAGTTATAAGGTTTTTCAAGAATATCCTAGAAAAGGCCAATAAATTTAGTGAGACCCTCGAAGATATGAAAAAAGACCAACTAGAAATTAAACATACACTGACTGAAATAAAAAATATAATACAGAGACCCAACAGCAGACTAGAGGAACGCAAGAATCAAGTCAAAGATTTGAAATAGAAAGAAGCAAAAAACAACCGGAAAAGCAAAAAGAAAAAAGAATCCAAAAAGTTGAAGATAGTGTAATAAGCCTCTGGGACAACTTCAAGCGTACCAACATCAGAATTATGGGGATGCCAGAAGAAGAGAGAGAACAAGATACTGAAAACCTATTTGAAGAAATAATGACCGAAAACTTCCCCCACCTGGTGAAAGAAATAGACTTACAAGTCCAGGAAGCGCACAGAACCCCAAACAAAAGGAATCCAAAGAGGACCACACCAAGACACATCATAATTAAAATGCCAAGAGCAAAAGACAAAGAGAGAGTATTAAAAGCAGCAAGAGAAAAACAGTTAGTTACCTACAAGGGAGCACCCATATGACTGTCTGCTGATTTCTCAACAGAAACTATGCAGGCCAGACGGGAGTGGCAAGAAATATTCAAAGTGATGAATAGCAAGAACCTACAACCAAGATTACTCTACCCAGCAAAGCTATCATTCAGAATTGAAGGTCAGATAAAGAGCTTCACAGATAAGAAAAAGCTAAAGGAGTTCATCACTGCCAAACCAGTATTATATGAAATGCTGAAAGGTATTCTTTAAGAAGAGGAAGAAGAAAAAAGTAAAGATAAAAATTATGAACAACAAATACATATCTATCAACAAGTGAACCTAAAAATCAAGTGAATAAAAAATCTGAGGAACAGAATAAACTGGTGAATATAATAGAATCAGGGGCATAGAAAGGGAGTGGACTGATAATTCTCAGGGGGAAATGGGTATGGGGGGTGCGGGAAGAGACTGGACAAAAATCGTACACCTATGGATGATGACAGTGGCGGGGAGGTAAGGGCAGAGGGTTGGGTGGGAACCGGGTGGAGGGGAGCTATGCGGGTGGGGTGGGGGAGGAGAAACATTTGTAATAATGAACAATAAAGATTCATTAAATTAAAAAAAAAAAAAAAGAATGACTAGGAAGGTCATTTTTCCAGTGTCTTCCAGATAAAAGGCAAAGTTTACAGGCTTCTTACCATCACTTCTGGCCAAAACTGGAGGAAAAACAAACAAACAAACCACTAAAGAGATGGGGAGGAAGCTTACTAGGTATTACACAGGAAATAAAACAAATAAATGCACAGTAGAGCCTTTATGACTAGTGTCTCTCAGAAGTAAACCTTTTATTTCTTTTTGCATAAGACTAAAGCCTAGTTTCTAGAATATGTACACTAAAAAAAGGAAGGTTTCCTCTTTGTCTTCTCCAGCAAACTACAGGAATTCAAGCCTAATGTGCAAAGCCAACAAATGAATAGAGGTTTTAAGAGAAAGCCTTTGCACATATAATATGTTGACTTTTTTAAAATGGCACCTTAGCCCCAGCCAGTTTGGCTCAGTGAATAGAGCAACAACCTATGGATCAAAGGGTCCTGGGTTCAGTTCTGGTCAAGGGCATGTACAGGAGGCAACCAATTGATGTGTTTCTCTCACATCAATATTTCTCTCTTCCATTCTCTTTAAAAATGAATGGAAAAATATCCTTGGGAGAAGATTAAAAATAAATAAATAAATAAATAAATAAATAAATAAATAAGAAGAAAAATGGCACCTTTAATTATTTTAAACTCTAGCTATGCTGCCAGCTAGAGTTGATATTTTAATATAGTAAGATTTAGATCCTACTTTGCCATTTCAAGCACTTTTAAGAATGATGCTTTATTTTAAAACCAGTTTCCCAGTGCACAGATTCATGCACATTGAAAGGAAATTAATTAGAGAAAGTATTTTAATATTGCTATTCACCCTTTCTCTATAATAGAAGCATCAACCAAATCCACGATCAACAATGACAGATCAAAACACACATGTGCGATTAGCGCCAGCAAGAGCTTTATAAGTATTGCGCATGCACGAGTCAGCTTAGCCTTTTATACACTGAGTGGCCAAATTATTATGATCTCTGAATGCATAATAATCTGGCCAGTCAGTGTATATCCTATATAATAAAAGGCTAATATGCAAATTGTCCCCTCGACCAGGAGTTCAACCAGCAGGCAGCCCTGCCAACCACCCATGTCCCCTCCCCCTGACCAGGCTGGCCGGACCCCACCCATGCACAAATTCATGCACCGGGCCTCTTACACACATACACACACACACACACACACACACACACACACACACACTCACTGAGTGGCCAGATTATTATGCGTTCAGAGATCATAATAATCTGGCCACTCAGTGTATATATAGATAAACTTGCTTAATTAGACCTGCTTTCTGATTTAGCTAAACTTTTTCCAGCCCAGTGAAGAACCCCAACTTTTCTTTCAGGCAACACAGCAGTAAATATCAACACGAAGCAGATTACTATTGTAGATCACACAGGCAAAAAAAAAAAGGGGGTAAAATATTTAACTGTAGCAGTGTTTGACTATATTGTGCACAGTGAGAAAACCTGAAGTCATTTTCAAGTTCCACCATTTCTACTTCTTTTCAGTCGGGTCAAGTTTCTAAACTTTCTAAATCTCCATTGTCTTGCTAATGAAAAGAAAGTAGGATTCTACGGAGTCTCCTATCTACCTACTCCAGGACTTCTTTGAGGATCAAATGAGATGAGGCACGGGAAAATGCTTCACATACATTTGGTTGAACTGTAAAATGTTTGCACCTGGCTATAAAGCAAGTCAGGTTCCTGGGCTTTAACTCCAAGGAGGCTAGTCACTAGGGAGAGGAAGCCGGGCATTGCTACATAACGTCATTAGCCGGCACCCACAGCAACTGTTTCCAGACTGGGCTGGGCTGTGGGCTGCATTTTGTGCCACGGTGTCTCGGCAGCGTTGGCTGCAATTTGGTGGGGTGTCACTCTGGGGTGGTGGCGGGGCCTGTGTCTGACTTGAGGGAAGCCAAGTGTTGGTTTGTTGGTGCCAAGTCCACAGTGCCGTTTCTTTTTAAATGGCCAGTGCACATCATGGCAGCTCCTGCATTGAGCGTCTACCCCCTCGTGGTCAGTGCACGTCATAACAACCAGTCGGAGGGAAGGACAGACACTTAGCCTTTTACATATATAGATGTATGTTTAGTTAATATCACTGGGGGAAGTTGGCCAAGAAATAATCCACTTTTATATGAGAGGCTTCTTTAAATAATAACCAAATCCCTCTCAAAGTGTACACGTCCCTTCTCTGTCCCTGTGGAAGGCAGATCATGTTGAACCTGACCCTCGACTTCCACCAATTCCTCTCCCTCCTAGAGCTAAGTCAGGGGGACACCTTCAGAGTGAGCCAGTCAGAAGGCTGGCCAAACAAGCCTGATCTCTGGCAAAAGGAAAGGTGAATGCTTCCCCGATACCCTCTGCCACCGCTCTGCGGGATATTCCCATGATGCTCCCTAGCACGTGGGCGTCAGGTATTGCTTCAGAAGCCAAGAAAGAATCGCGAGTCAAATGGCTGCTTCTGGGTCAGCAGATGTCGGTCTTGCTTTCTGGTAGATTGCAGCCCTAATCCTGGCAGCAGCCTTTTTATTCAGTATGAATCTGTTTCCTGCAGTTCCTTTTCCTTACTTCTGGGTTCTCATTCCTTGAATGAGGAAAAGGACTTTTTGTAAATGTCATATGTTCACTATTACTTCATTTTCCCATCTACACCAAGAAGTATATATGATGACCAGCATTTTACAGATGAGAATACTAAGGATCTAAGTGGTTAAATGAATGGTCCAAAACACAGGGGTAATAAATAGCAGAAATAACATTCAAGTACAGATTATTTACTCTACGCCATAATCAGAGATTGCAAGGATGAGAGGAGAAAAAAATTGCAGAGTTAAAGAAGGAAAATATGTGAATAAAAACATTATTCTTCCCCCTTAAACAGCATGCCGGTGCTTGACTGGTAAAACACGGAGATTGTAAAGACGCTATCGATTTAATAGCATAAAAAAACAATCATTCTTAGATTTTCCTGAAACCTACTGGAACAAAACAGATGGGACAAAGGAAGAGGAAGCAGAGGCAAGAATTAAATGTGATCTGGATGGGCTTAAAGCAGCAACAGAATGTTGGCCTGGAAATAAAAACAGGCTGACCGGAAAGCCACCTCCACACAACGCCTAACAGTCAACCAGAGGATGTGTTGCTTTTATTAATGCAATTTATTATTCTCTTGTCTGACAGAGGCCAATTCAATTGGAGCCTCCTGGGCTGCCAAGCCATTTCACACTCAGTGGATACCTGCACATTCATGGAGATTTCTAGTTCGGGGGCACAGTTTAGCTGGGACAAGCAAGGACAGATCTAGCCAACAAACCTGAGCTGTCTACCAGTCTCATGTGTGATGTGCAGAAGGTGACATTAGTTCTCCAGGGTTCACCTCCAGGGCACGCACGATCATCTATATCAAAATGCCAGTGACCTACCGGCACTTTTTAAAATATCCTTAATCCCAGTGATAGAGTCTTTACTTTAATAAGGACCATCAACTAGAACATGTAGGCAGAGCCCAGATATCAGCAAAATAAATCTACCGGGCATAAGACAGCTAGAAGCCCAAAGAAAAGGAGTTTCTCAAATGAAATCAATTCTCTATTTCTTTTACTCTGATGCTTTGTCTATAACATTTTTATGTTATGCACAAAAGCAGTAATTTCAGAAACTGGTAAATGTCTCAACGAAAAATATATTCTTATGTTAAAATTAGATAATCATAAAAATACTAATTTCTCTAAACACTTGCTCTTCTCCCAAATCTAAATCAATCCGCCTTCTAACTGAAATAAAACACTGATTTAAATACTGTCCTCTACTGGACCATAATTTAAATGATTTACTTTAAAATGAACTCCCCCACTGAATTCACACAAGTCTTGGCAGAGTCTGCCAGGTAGAAGTGTGGAGCACTTTACACAGTGGCTCCCCCGCAGATCAGCAGGTGCCTCGAGGGCTGCTGGACCCTGGAAAGGAGAGGCGGAAGCTTCTGAGACTCTGGGGAGGTAACCCACAATCCTGCCCCTCACTTTCCTCATTAGGTCACAGCCCCTCTTCCTGGAAGTTAACTTCTTTATAAACAGCAATATTCAAAGGGTGGTCTGGAGACTCCTACGTGTCCCCAAGGCCCTTTCAGGGGGTCTCTGAGGGCAGAACTATATTCATAGTATCATAAAAATGTCACGTTTTTTCACTCTCAGTCTTTCAAGCGCAGCGGAGTTTTCCGGAGGCTTTAGAATGTGTGATGACATCATCACTCTGCCGGTTAATGGGAAGTGTACGCTTGCACTTTAAAGTTTCTCACTTTTAATATCTAACATGGTAAATATTGATAGATGGAATAATAAGTGGTGAGCTAGTAAATGTTTAACAACCGGCTCTCCAAAGGAGGAAAAAAAGCTCTGATTTGTAGCATTCATCCATTTCACAGCGTAAGCGCCGCCACCCCGGCCAATTACACGCTAACAACCTGACGTCACTGAACTCAGAGTCAGCTCCCACACACCAGGACAAGCTGGCCCAGCATGCCACGAGATGTAACCCACAAACATAAGCTCTCTTATTTTTAGGCTCTCAATAACTTTTAAGAATATAGAGGGTTCCTGAGACCAAAAAATCTTGAGAATCGCTGCTTTTCAGTAATTTTTTCAAACCATGAGTTGTAACCCACAAGAAATAAAATAAAATTTACTTAGTCTCAAACACCATTTTAAAAAAATGTTAAACAAAAAATACCAGTTTTCACATATAATGAGAGTACTGTTTTACAAAACTGGGGCATGATATAAAGTGTATTTCTTACTATGGTTTCCCGTTTTTACAAGTTTGCAAAACACTGGGGGCAGAAAGCTGGAAACTAATAGGCATGTGATGGCTGTGGGCTTTGGTCCCATAAACCTGAGCCGGGTGAGACTGTGGGAGAGAAGACACTGTAGGGAAGGAGGCAATAAGCCGAGCCTGGACGGCAGCGGCTGTACAAGCATTTGAGCAACCAGGTCCACTGAGCAACATCACAGGGCAGAACGGAGCCCGCTTTCTGATAAACGTACACACCAGCTCTTCTCAGAAAAGAATCTGAGTCACCACCAGCCCAATAAGGATGCCAACGCCTACTGCACAAACCTTTGCAGTGTGACAGTACAAAAGGCCAACAAGCCTCATGCTAGCAGTTTTCAGATGGAAACATCTCTATCTCCCACAAGCTCCAATATTAAGTTTCTTTAAAAATCAATTTTCAGGGTATGGTGATGCTCTCAACACAGGACTCACACACACACACAAATCTTGAAACTTTTCTAAAAATTTAAAGTCACTGACACTATAAAACCTTATGCTTAAATTTTCTATTTCTAGCCTTGCCGGTGTGGCTCAGTGGTTGAGTGTCGACCTATGAACCAGGAGGTCACAGTTCAATTCCCAGTCAGGGCACATGCCTGTGTTGTGGGCTTGATCCCCAGTAAGGGGTGTGCAGGAGGCAGCTGATCAATGATTCTCTCTCATCACCGATGTTTCTATCTCTCCCTCCCTTTCTAAAATCAATAAAAACATATTTAAAAATTTTTTTCTATTTCTAGGTATCCATAATACTATAAATACCTCATGACAGTGTTGACTCAATAAAATTCTCTTCACTGTTTAAGTTATTTATTAAATTAAACAAATCTATAAAGTGGTTTTCTATCACAAAGTTATTTTGTTTAAATCTATTCTATCATAACACTATAATTATTCCCTTCACTATGTCTACACAAGTGTCAGCAAGACAGAATATTCTAGAGTTCGGTCTTGACTGCGACCCCTTGCTCAATAAGAACAGTATTTCCATGTGAAGAAAGGCAGGGAGGTTTTTCATATTACAACGTTTACCTGGCATTCGCAGCTTTCAGGTCACAGAAGTGAGTGAGCAATGTTCTCACCACGTCGTTGCAGACAACCTTCACCACATCCACGTGGCTCAGTCTGTGGTGCAGCTGTTTGGCAATTTCCCAAAAGTCTTCCAGGAGTAGGTTGTAAAGCTGCCCCTCATCCTTGCTGAGGTTCCCATACCAGGACAGCACGTAATCTCTGTAACTGTAGTCAAACACTACGAGAACAAACAAAGCAATGGGAAAACTCAGACGAAGGAAGCAACACCAAGACAGCATCTCCACTGGAGACTGGCCACCTACTACTTAACAGTCACGGCCTGAAGTATAAAGAGAGTAGAAAACAAAACAAGAAGACCATCTTCCCTAAAATCTTTCAAAATGAAATATTCTCATCTAACTAGAAGTTCTGCGGTGTGGTGACTGGTGACCATATGTCCTGGATTTTCTTGGTCAGCCCAATTTTTAAATAGTCTATCTGGGTGCCAAACCATCTAAAACAGAGCATCTTGGACAGTGGCCACACCCTTATGGAGTGTACCGGTTATATCATGTGTTGCCTCTCAGCTCCAAATTCACCCTTTTTGCCACGCTTTGATACTGGAGCTCAACCCTGTACACACATCTTTGCCAAATGACACAGTGTTAAGTCCATGTAGGAAAAAAAGGGGAAGCCAACGAGTGATCTTTGAAAGAAATTAGGTCTTCTGAAAATTAAAAATGTTACTGGGCTTGAGTGTGATTCCTCCAAGAGCTCCAAGGAAGCAAAACATTTAGCCACATAACCCTATTCCCACTGAAGGACCTGGGCTATTTATAATCACTACTTATTTTACTAGCATTTTTTCTTTCCTTTTTCAAACACCACTTGACTTGGCTTCATTTTGATGTGACCATACATCATTTCCTGCTTTGCTTTGCTTGTCTACTACACATTGGTTTATCCTCAGGAATCCTGTGAAACAGAATGTAACTTAGGATCCTGACCTATTCCACACCTGGCATCCAAATGACTAACCCATAATCCTGTATAATAAAAACCTAATATGCAAATCGACCAAACAGTGGAACGACTGGTCAGCAGGGGGTGGGGCCAGCGAGTGAGCAGCACCAGACCAGCCAAGGAGGGTGCCAGTGGGCAGAGGGAGGGGATGGAAATGGGGGGGCGGCGGTGACCAGTGGTGACAGAGGGGCTATGGGGGGCAGGGCCATCCACTCGCAGCCGGGTCAGTCCCCCGATCAGCCTGAGGGTCACCTCCCGCAGAAGGAGGCCAGACTGCGGCTTAGGCCCGCTCCCCAGTCAGACATCCCCTGAGGGCTCCTGGTCTGCGAGAAGGCACAGGCCGGGCTGAAGGGACTCCCCTCCCCCCCCCCCCCCACACACACACACGAGTGCACAAATTTTTGTGCACCAGGCCTCTAGTTCTCAAATAATGCTTTAGCCTACAACTCGGGGCTCATTTTCCTCACCTTGACCACTACACACCAACTTTAAGTTGTTATTTTATTTGTTTTTTGCAGGAAGGGGCAGAGAGGGTCATGATTTGTAGGAAACCATTAACAAATGGAGCATCCAGCTCAGGCTTAGTACCCACTCTGTGTGGAGATCCCACGTCTGCAAAAGCCCACTGGTCAGAGGAAGCCCTATTCTTGTTCTAATATCCTGTGACGGCTTTTTTCTCAGAATATCAAACAGGAAAGTATATCCAATGTTTTTCCAGAATTTCTCGGCTTTATAACAATTTACCAAGTAGCATCTTAAATCCCAAAGTTCAAAAGCATACACAGAGAGAGCATCAAAAGTTTTGTTCACATAAGCTTGGCACAAATTGGGCTGAACATAAAAAGAAAAAGATGTAAACAGAGGATTTAATCTTCCACGTTTTACAAAGAAACTAGACTTTTTACATAAAACTGCTATACATGGCCTTAAATCATCCAATGAGCAAAACATATGCATTGTAAGCAAATATAAAATGAAGCAGCATAACTTAAGGATGAGCATTTAGTGAAATGAAGTAACTTGTGTGGTCCAACTATATTTGTTCTTAATATTTTAGATCATATAGGAGATCCTGTATTTTCCTAGAACTATTTGGCAAAAATAAAAATATTTTCTCAAAAAAAAAAAGTCTTATTCACAGACACATACTAAGGTTTTTAGATAAATCCTCAAAGTGATTCCATTGGCCTCAGTCATGCTGAGAAGATACTTAATAAAACTGAGCCTTATAGCTGAGAAGAATTACTTGCTAAGAACAAGGACTAAGGGGCAGGCACTGAAAAGAAAAAAATGATTCTACCTCAATTTTGCACTATTCATTAAATAAATATTTATAGAGGCTTCCAGCATGCAAGGTGGAATCATATCCACTGAACATGGAAGAAAAGGCGAAACAAAAGCAAAAGCAACAAATGACTCTCCTACGCCTTTCGGCAATTTTCTGCTCACTTCCAGATATTAATTTGAACAAATAGCTGTTATGCTTTCTAGATTCGG
This sequence comes from Plecotus auritus, assembly GCF_963455305.1. NCBI lineage: Eukaryota > Metazoa > Chordata > Mammalia > Chiroptera > Vespertilionidae > Plecotus > Plecotus auritus. Next base: position 9,610,272 of record NC_137772.1, on the reverse strand, counting down.
CAAAAAGTACACACATCTCATCCCTAATTGGACTATTCCATTAAGAAAAAAGCAGAAATTATTGCCGACCCAGATGTAAGAAATTATTGCAAAAACAGGAATGAACCAATCCTATAATCTCAATTATTGGTAACAAACAAGTAGACCGTGGTTTCTACACAGTAATTGAGTTTCACGCCCTCCACAAATTGAGTTCCGAGAAGTGAAATAACTTGCTCAAAGTTAACTAGTGGCAGAGCCAAGTCTCCTGCCAGTCACATATTCTTTCTACTCAGGACACTGCAGCCTTTCACGAAGATCAGACAAGCCACATGAGTAAAGATGTGAAAAATATAAAATAGCTCCCTCATCCAACAGATATCCAGATTGTTTAAAACCTATTTGTATGAAAAATATATGTAAGAGGCTGTACTTTTAAATTTCTCTAGAAGGCAAAAATAGGACCAATGGGTAAGAAATCACAAAGAGGTTATTTATTAACTAGAGGCCTGGTGCATGAAATTTGTGTGGGGGGAGGGGGCGGTCCCTCAGCCTAGCCTGCACCCTCTCCAATCTGGGACCCCTCAAGGGATGTTCGACTGCCCATTTACAGGGATCGGGCCAGGAGGGTGTGGCCAGCCTGGGTGAGGGGCTGACGGCTGTTTGCAGGCTGGCCACACTCCTTCAGGGTGGGGGTCCCCACTGGGGTGCCTGGACAGCCTGGGTGAGGGCTGACGGCTGTTTGCAGGCTGGCCAAGACCCCCAGCGGGGCCGAAACCGGTTTGGCTCAGTGGATAGAGCGTCGGCCTGCGGACTCAAAGGTCCCGGGTTCGATTCTGGTCAAGGGCATGTACCTTGGTTGCGGGCACATCCTCAGTGGGAGGTGTGCAGGAGGCAGCTGATCGATGTTTCTCTCTCATCGATGTTTCTAGCTCTCTATCCCTCTCCTTTCCTCTCTGTGAAATATCAATAAAATATATTTAAAAAAAAAAAATTAAAAAAAAAAAAAAAAAAAAAAAAAAACCCCAGCGGGGACCCTCACCCCAGGGGTGAGGGGTGTGGCCAGCCTGGGTAAGGGTTTTTTTTTGTGTTTTTTTTTCAGCACCTCCTTGAGCAGAGGCCAGGGTGGGAAGCTTGACTTCCTCCATCGCTGGGGCAACCCAAGCCTCCTGCTCACTCCAGCTCCGTGGCGGCTGCCATCTTAGTTAGGTTAATTTGCATACTTGCTCCTGATTGGCTGGTGGGTGTAGCAGAGTGATGGTTAATTTGCATGTTTCTCTTTTATTAGTGTAGATGTTTACCATACAAAGGAACTGAATAAATCAATAAGCTGTTCAAGAGGCTGCCACGTTAGATGATGAACATTCCATCATAAGAAACTTTTAAACAAGCTAGATATCCAACAAACAAGAATGACATAGAAAAAATTACTCCCTGAGCTGACAGGCCGGATTACATGACCTCTAAAGGCCCTTGTCTGCACATCCCAATGCCAAGTAACAAGAGCATGAGGGCCACCTTGCCAACAAAACATTGCTAGTTCATTTATGTGCAAGTCTTCCTCTTAGCTCTTTTATTGAAGTTTTCATGCTATAGAATTTTTAACTAACAGCATATAAATCTGCAATCCAAAGGTGTGGAAAATAAAAGTGTTTTTTCTTTTGTTAAAATTTAATTTCAAATTATAGCAGGAAATTAAGGGCAATTATAAGAGACCAAATATCTTTTTTTAATATATATTTTTATTGAATTCAGAAAGGAAGGGAGAGGGAGAGAGAGATAGAAACATCAATGCTGAGAGACAATCATTGATTGGCTGTCTCTTGCACTCCCCTGACTGGGGATCAAGCCCGTAACCCAGGCATGTGCCCTCAACTGGAATCGAACATGGGAGACTTCAGTCCACAGGCCGACACTCTATCCACTGAGCCAAACCAGCTAGGGCGAGACTTAATAGCTTTAAAATAAGATCTTTTCAGCATGTTAAAGGATTAATGTGAAGGACATATTTACCTACATAATGCCTCATTACATTTGTTAACTACAATGCACATGCTAATTAATACAGCTCTCAAACATTCCTCTGATAACACATTTCAGCTAGGAATTAATAAAAATGAATACTGGCAAAAATCTGTACTCAGTAATAGAGATATGTGTTAGACACAGGTATATCTTCTACCAATAGCTCATCAGCACCCCTCTCCAAGCTAAGTATCATAATCATAAAAATGTAATAGATATAAAATGTACAAAACAGCCTTGGCCGATGTGGCTCAGTTGATTGGGGCATCATCTCCAGAGTGTCAGGCTTGATCCCCAGTAGGGGGCATGCAGGAGGCGGCCAATCAATAAATATTTCTCCTAATTGGTGTTCCTCTCTCCGCCGTTTGCTTGCTCCTGCTCGCTCGCTCTCTCTCTCAAATCAATAAAAACATAAAGAAAAAGGAAAAAAAGAGAGTGAGCTCTAAGAAAGTAATTTTTTTCAACTCTGCCTTTTCCCCAGAGCAATTCAGAGACACAGTCTTCTATGTCCAAGAGGTAGAGCCCCATGACTCGTACATGTCCATCACCTGAGTCTCTTGGAACAAAGAAATAGTCCCCATTCAACCAGAAACTGGCCTAATGATAATGATAAGGACCACAATAATTCCCTTGTTCATACTAATGGCCCTCTATGGTTTGTAAAAGTTTTAAAAATGCAATTTGGTATTTGATAATCACTATCTGTAGGCAGAAGAAAGTCATCTTCTGGGAAGATCTGGGGTTATTAGTTTATGTCACTGATGGATCTATTCATTCATTCAACAACATATTGCATACCACCGGGAAAAGTGTCATACACTAGGTGAGCTGAGCCTAAAGGGGTGGGAGAAGGCATGTTCTTTCAAGTGGGAGCTCTTCTTCCCATGCCAGCATCTATTCTTGGACAGTGCACCATCCTCCGGGATTGGCCACAGAGGGAGCCTAGTAACAGCGATTACCACCTTCTCCACGACATGCTCCAATGAAACTAAGAGGTCTGTTTACTTGTAAAATGACCTGATAATTATCTTCTGTTACAATGAGATTTAATAGTAAGTCAAAAGATTTGTTTAAAGTCTTTTTTTTTTCTTCTCTATATCTGTCAGTTTCCCAGGAAATGTAACTTCAGCAGAAACTTTTAGATATCTGGTACAAGAGGGCAGCTGTTCCGACTTCTCAGACGGACACATAGTTCGTTCATACTGTATCGGAACCACTAAATATAGTTTCTGCATGTGAAACTGGCTAACAGAGCACAGTGATGATATCCTTTGATCATCTCCGAATATGACACTAAACTTCCGGCATCTGAAGCTTAGTAATTCTTACTGCTCTACAGAAAGTCTAACTATATTATTTCGCTCTGCATACTTGCCTATTACTTCTTTCTTTTTAGTAATTCAATCTATGAAAACTTAAGTTTTTAAAAGATAAATCCTAAGTTATACTGCCCACTTTAGTAGCGACAACAAAAAAATACACATACAAACATGCAGACACACATATCTGCCTTGTAATTTACTCAACTCTTAAAATGAATCTGCTTTTAAATTATACTTTCTAAAAGGAATAAAATATATAAAGATAAAATGGTACAAAAATGTTATCTAGTTTAATCTAACTTCAGGGGGAAATTTTAAAATAAATGTTCTTAAGCATTTCATATAAACTGAATTTAAATTACTATCGCCTTAATAAATATCTCTGATATAACTTACAAGCATACCAAAAGACCCTCAATTTTATCAAGGCAAGTCCACTAAAAATAGTTAATAATATTCAGAATTTTAATTAAATGTACTGGTCCCAGAGTTTAGAAATGTAAATTAAAATATTCTAGACATGAAAATTATAACCACTACAGATTTTCTAAATGTTTACAAAGCCGTTTAGCAGCTTAGCCTTCTGGACACATTTTTAGATTCTAATTCCTTATTAATTTAAATGTCCAAAATTTTTAGTAGGCAATTTTGTTTGTAATTCGTCACATGTTGGTTTTCAATTAAATGTCCTATATAATAAAAGGCTAATAAGCAAATCGACTGAACTGCATAATGACTGGTCGCTATGATGTGCACTGGCCACCAGTGGGCAGACACTCAACCCAGGAGCTGCCCCCTGGTGGTCAGTGTGCTCCCACAGGGGGAGCACCACTTAGCCAGAAGCCAGGCTCATGGCTGATGAGCGCAGTGGCGGTGGCGGGAGCCTCTCCCGCCTCCATGGCAGTGCTAAGCCATCAGTCAGACATCCCCCGAGGGCTCCCGGACTCTGAGAGGGCACAGACCAGGCTGAGGGATCCCGCCCCGCCCCCAGTGCAGAAATTTTGTGCACCAGGCCTCTAGTTTTAAATAATTACTTTGTTGCCTTGGCCAGCTGGCTCAGTCCTATATACCAGAAGGCTGCGTGTTTGATTCCTGATCAGAGAACATAGCTAGGTTTTGGGTGTGATCCCTGATCAGGGAGCATACAAGAGGCAACTGATTGATGTTTCTCTCTCACATTGATGTTTCTCTCTCTCTCCCTTCCTCTCTCTCTCTCAAATCAATAAAAAACATATCCTCAAGTGAGGATTTAAAAAAATATATATTATTTTGTTTATTGTGTAGAAAAGCTTTGCAATATTGTTGGTTAATATATTGGCAAGGACCATGTGATTAATATACTTTATTACTAAAATATACATTTTGAATTAATCTTGGTAAAACAGCAATTTGAAGCCTAATTCTACATTTGCTTTGTTTGATTTGGGGACTGAGTTGTCACTGATACAGCAATCTAAGTGAGAGAAGGGCACTCTCTTGGCCATACTGTGCCTTTTTTTATATTATTTTTTTCCTGTTTCCTTTTTTCCCTCCAATTTTATTTTGCATTGGTTTGGGTATAAAGCTGAGTAGTTAGATAGTCATGCACTTTACACAGTGTTCCCCTCGATATTTCCAGTACCCTGACACCATACATAGTTATCGCAATATTCCATTTTATGTATATACCACATTTTGTTTATTCCTTCGTTATCCATCATTGGACACTTGGGATGCTTCCACCTATTGGCTATTGTGAATCATGCTATTATAAACATAGTCTTTCTTTAATTTTTTAAGACTTAGAAGTTTCTCTGCACTTAGGCATGACATGTTTATTTAGGGTGGAATATTATTGAGCCTTAAAAGGAAGGATATGCTGATACATGCTACAACACTGATGAATCCTGAGGACATTATGCTAAGTAAATAAGCTAAATACAAAAGGACAAATACTATATGATTCCACTTACGTGAGGAACTTAAAAGTCAAATTCATGAACAGAAAGCAGATTGCCAGGGGCTGGGAAAGGGGGAGTGGGAATTGTTTAATAGGTATAGAGTTTCAATTTTGCAAGACGAGAAGAGTTCTACAGACTTTACACAATGAAGATATAATTAGTCATCAAATAAAAATTCATGAGGAAAAAAATCCTAACGCTATACTCAGACAAGAATGATAGATAAATTTGCTAGACATTATTTTCCTTTTAGAATAAATATAATGAATTGCTCTATATGGTAATTATGTACTCTCATTAGGTCCTTACCTTCTTTCAGAGCTTTATCCATATTATGAGAAATTACTACCCTTCTAGACTGAACTGACTCATGTGAATTTCCATACACAGGACTCTGAAATGTAAGAAGAAAAGATACAGATTACTAAATTAATAAATCATATATAAAAATAAAACCAAAGGTATGAAATACCATCTAAACAAGCAATAAGATTCACTTATCTACAATAATATGCTAATTAGACTGGACAGTCGAACGACCTTCGGGATGAAGCCAGGCTGCGAGGGCTGAGGCAAACCGCCGCGGTTGTGAGGGCCAAGCCCCTTGCACGAATTTTATGCGTCGGGCCTCTAGTCAGATTATAAAGTTCTCTTGGGAAAGCAACTAAATGTTTTAGTTTAGTTAAAAATTGTTTGAAATAAACAATTAAGGAAGGATTTTTTTCTCTTTCAGATATCAAAACAGTATGATGCAAATATAGAAATAAACAAATCAACAGCATGGCAGAAAGTACGAAAACATGCAAAATGTTTCGAAGCACATATATCAAACTATGTGGTTTTCTCTAGGCGGCACAGGATTTTAACTTCTTACTCAATGTCCATGTAACAGCAAGTTTTAAAAATGCTTCTTAAAATTTTTTTTAATTGTAAAAAGATAATGCTTGGCAAAATAAAGGGGTGGGGTGTGGGGGAGAGAATTACAGAATTAAAATCCCACTATCAGGCTAGAAAGGATACATTTATAAAGAGGAAAAAATTTAATTGATCACATACCAAAATGATCAAACACATGTATAATGTAATTGGGCCCATTTGTTGGTTTTGGAGGATAAAAATTTAACTAAGTAATGTTAACAAAATGTGGGGATTCTTTTTTTTGGGGGGGGGGGCCTCCATAAATACTACCATTGGCACATCACTAAGGAGATCTAAATGGCTAATATTACTATCACCCTCATCCAATCAACAAGCCTGAGGCAATCAGGCAGGGCATCCAAACAGCCCCAAGCGTCTGGGCCACCCAACCAGGAGGAGACCTTTATAGTTCCTGGCTACTTCTCACTACCCACTGGGTCAGGTGCCAACAGTGCCATCTGTTTTGATGATCACTGTTATTAAAAACAAACAAAAAGCCATAGCTTTAACATTCCTTAGTTGAAATACTTTTAAAAGCCTTAAGTGTACAATTACACTCAGGAAAGAAAAGAATTCTTTTATGCTACAAATTAACATAATATTCAATACTTTCCCAAGAAATATTTTTAAAACTGCAAATAATCATAATCCTATAGACAAACGCCATTTAATGCATAAAAGAAATACACTCTCAATTATTTAATACTATTTTCTAGTCCCTGAGTAACTTGCTATAAAATTAAGCGGTCAGTACCTTTTATTGTAATTTTAATTTTTTTTTATTTTGTGGGAAAAAAAATGAGAAACTGAGAATTTCAAAATTCTAGTGCTTTTTAGATTTAATATTTTTAGAGCACTATACTGACAAATAACTTTAATCACAACTTCTCAAGGCTTTGACAAATTGTCTGGTATAGTTTCCCAAATACAGGTATGTTCGTTTTAGTGTACAGCACTAATCAGATGATACAACCAAAGTCACATAACACTTATTTGAGAAGTTCCACAATTTGGGTTCTTAAAATGGAAACTGTCTCTAAGGGCTGGGAGAGAAGCAGATACTCTGAGCATGTGTCTATCTTCACAACTTCCTTCAAAACTTAATTTTTTTATTCTTACATTTTACCTTTTTTTTTTTTTTTTTTTTTTTTGGCTCCCTAGTCAGGGCTCTACTACTTCTTGCCATATGTCTGCTTCATACTTAGATATAAAACATATAAACATATGTTGTCACTGCTGTCTGTATCTGAATAAGAATTACGCTCTTTACCCATCCCCAGGGGTCCCTGGCCCTTATTAGAAAACAAGATTCTTCATCTCCATCCATCCCACAGCCTGATGGAGGGTCTGTAAGTACAGAGAACAGGAAGACAACAGAAAACATCATGGGCCAAAAATAACTGCAGAACTATGCATGGAAATTCCTTTTTTAAGGGTTTAATATTTATGGAGGCAGAATCTCCTCATGTCTAAATTCCTACACAAGTGTTAGTCGCTACAAACAGTACTTCACTTCTTTCATATCACAAACATGCAACTTATTAATCATTATCCCAAGGAGGGGAAAGAAAAAAAGGAAGGAGAGAAAGGGAAGGAAGGAAAGAAAGAAGGGGAAGAAGGAACAGAGAGAGGAAGGAAGGTAAGGGGAAAGGGGGTGGAGGGAGGGAGAAAATGCAAAATGTGAATAGATTCCTTTGGTCCAGAGGACAGTGAGCAAAAACTGCCTTCATTTTCCTTCTATTTTTTTTAAATAAATCTTTATTGTTCAGATTATTACAATTGTTTCTCTTTTTTCCCCCCATAGCTCCCCTCCACCCGGTTCCCACCCCACCCTCTTCCCTTACCTCCCCACCGTCCTCATCCATAGGTGTACGATTTTTGTCCAGTCTCTTCCTGCACCCCCCACACCCCTCTGCCCCTGTGAATTGTCAGTCCACTCCCTTTCTATGCCCTGATTCTATTATATTCACCAGATTATTCTGTTCATCAGATTTTTTTATTCACTTGATTTTTAGATTCACTTGTTGATAGATATGTATTTGTTGTTCATAATTTTTATCTTTACCTTTTTCTTCTTCCTCTTCTTAAAGAATACCTTTCAGCATTTCATATAATACTGGTTTGGTGGTGATGAACTCCTTTAGCTTTTTCTTATCTGTGAAGTTCTTTATCTGCCCTTCAATTCTGAATGATAGCTTTGCTGGGTAGAGTAATCTTGGTTGTAGGTTCTTGCTATTCATCACTTTGAATATTTCTTGCCTCTCCCGTCTGGCCTGCATAGCTTCTGTTGAGAAACAGCTGACAATCGTATGAGTGCTCTCTTGTAGGTAATTGTTTTTCTCTTGCTGCTTTTAATATTCTCTCTTTGTCTTTTGCTCTTGGCATTTTAATTATGATGTGTCTTGGTGTGGTCCTCTTTGGATTCCTTTTGTTTGGGGTTCTCTGCGCTTCCTGGACTTGTAAGTCTATTTCTTTCACCAGGTGGGAGAAGTTTTCAGTCATTATTTCTTCAAATAGGTTTTCAGTATCTTGCTCTCTCTCTTCTTCTGGCACCCCCATAATTCTGATGTTGGTACGCTTGAAGTTGTCCTAGAGGCTCCTTACACTATCTTCATATTTTTGGATTCTTTTTTCTTTTTGCTTTTCCAGCTGAGTGTTTTTTGCTTCTTTCTATTTCAACTCTTTGACTTGATTCTTGCGGTCCTCTAGTCTGCTGTTGGGTCTCTGTATAATATTTTTTATTTCAGTCAGTGTATGTTTAATTTCTAGTTGGTCCTTTTTCATATCCTCGAGGGTCTCGCTAAATTTATTGGCCTTTTCTAGGAAATTCTTGAAAAACCTTATAACCATGGTTTTGAACTCTATATCCAGTCGTTTGTTTTCCTCCATTTCTTTCTTTTGTATCCTGTTTCTTTGTCTCCACATTTTCGTTGCTTCCCTGAGTTGGTAGAGTAGCTTTGTGTGGTAGGTGTCCTCTAGGGCCCAGTGGCTCAGCCTCCCCAGTTACCTGAGGTGGACCCTCTTGGTGAACCACTTTGTGGACTGTGTGTACAGCCTTGTGGTAGTTAAATCTTGATTGTTGTTGGTATCGCTGGGAGCAATTGACCTCCAGGCCAATTGGCTGTGAGGATCAGCTGTGTCTACGCCGGGAGAACTTCTGTGCTGGAGACAGCCTTATGAGACAAGACTTGCAAAACTGTAAAAGCCTCTGTGCTCAGCTTGGATGGGGCAGAGTCTCAGGGCTGAGCCCACAGCCTTGGCTTCCCATCAGCCCTGCCCTATGAGGCCCCTGGGTCTCAGTGTCCCGCAGTAATCGCTGCAAGCACCTCTGAGAGAAAGCCGCCCTCAAGTTTCGCCCGCTGCCAGACAGTCCAGTTTCTCCCCCAATGAATCTGGATTCCCAGATTCTCGCCCGGGACTGGAGTTCAGCGCAGTCAGGAGCTTCCGTCTTCCCCCCGCTAGAGAAAGCCAGCAGCACACTCAGCAGTCAGTCCTCTCTGCACGCACTCGTGCGCGCTCCTCCCGACCTCTGCCTTTCGTGGCTCCCCTGAGTTTCCATGCGCTCCTCTCTTTTCCCGACAGTCCAGACTCCCCCCCGCCCGAAGTATGAGTCTGGGTCCCCAGGGTCTCACCCAAAACTGGGGTTCAGTGCATTCAGAACTGGAGTTCAGCGCAGTCGGGAGCTTCCGCCTTCCTCCCGCTAGAGAAAGCCAGCGGCACACTCAGCAGTCAGTCCTCTCTGCGCACACTTGCGCGCGCGCCTCCCAACCTCTGCCTTTCGCGGCTCCCCTGAGTTTCCGTGCTCTCCTCTCTTTTCCCAACAGTCCAGACTCCCCCCATATGAGTCTGGGACCCCAGGGTCTCACCTGGAACTGGGGTTCAGTGCAATCAGAACTGGGGTTCAGTGCAGTCAGGAGCTTCCGTCTCTCTCCCACTAGAGAAAGCTAGCCAGGCACGCAGCTGCCCGTCCTCTCCGTGCGCATGTCTCCCTACCTCAGCTTTTTGCAGCTCCTCTGAGTCTCCGTGTGTCCCTCTCTTTACTTCTAGTTGTAGAATTTCCACTCAGCTAGCTTTCCTTGGTTCTGGATGATGTCCGTTCTGCCTTTTAGCTGTAGTTTTGAAATTGTTGAGCGAGGCAGCAGGTTAGGTGTTCACCTATGCCACCATCTTGGTTTCTCTTCCTTCTATTTATAGATTTGAAAAAAGAAACAACACACGCAGAGACTTCCTCAAAAGACCTATTCTTTAAGGCAAATGTGAACTTTCTCCTATCTGCACAAACACAGCCTCATTCCTCAGGCACAGCCTACCTCTGCCTGACACTCACCTTCCTAAAATGCTGGTTTTAGGAAACATGAAAGAAAAGTGTGTGGGCTTTTCCCACTGCCACAAAGAATAGGGATAGAAATCTTCAATATCCTAATTCTGAAATGAGAGCTTCCAAAGTCATCTGACCAGCTCTTGTTTTCTGTTTTATGGATCCATACCACATTATTCATCCACAGAAGGCTTTGGTAAAGCAGTACCCCTTTGCCATGTAAAAAATATGCCTTATTTTTTATGTAATTAAAATAAATGAAATCTGTCTTAATTTTAAGATTTAAACCTAGGTTAAAACCTAGCTTGCCAAGATCATTTTTAATCACTTGGTGAGTTCTCTGAAGAAAGAAAATGAGATGTCTCAACATGTAAATGCTCATTTCAGAAATGCTGAACAAAACCCTAAAGCTTGTCTCTAATATACATATGTAACTAGATCCCCAGCATCAACGAGTCCATGCCATTTCCAAAGCCCTTTCCTGAGAACATATCAGCTTTCTGTTTACTCCTGAACATCAGCTTTTAGTCTACAGCCACAATACACTCAAAGTGTCTGTGTCAGAGCTAAGGCAACTGGAATGTATTATAGCTACAGAGCCTCTCCTGAGGAAACCACACCCACAGAGAATCCATGTCCAGAGACTTGGGTATTCTGACACCATTAGCAACAACCAGGAACAATCTGGAATCTGGCCAGGACATATAGCACATTGTCCACTGTTTATAAATATGACAATGCTTCCTGTGCTGCTTCCTGCGGGAGCACAGATGAGCTAGAATAGCCAGCGCGTGACTGGTAATTCCTTTCTGTCCAATACTGGAATACTCAAATAAAAAAGTGCCTCTCTCCCTCATTATATATGTATACACTTAAAAATTTTTAAATGCATTTGTTTTAAAAAGAAAAGCTCTTTACAGATGTGAAGGAGTGATAGGTATAATTCGTTGTTAACTAGTGAAATAGTCATTTATCCTAAGAAAACAAACACAAACCCCCAATCACCAACACTAACCACATGGAGCTGTCACATGGCTGAGTCTTTCCAAATATTCTCAGCATCTGACCATCTACTGGGATCTCATGACAAACATTCTCATCCTTAAATTATGCTCTCAAAGTCATGGCTCCTTTCAAACCAATCATATTCTGCCTCGGCCTCATAAAATAATTTACTTAAAACCAAAGCAATGAAGGAATTCCACCTATTCCTCCTCAGGAAGATAAGGAAGGACTAAGAAGCGTGAAAAGCCATCTCATTTAACTAAGGTGGTGACATAGCAATAAAAGTCATGCCCAACATGGAAGGTGAGTAGCCAAGTCCCAGAGCTATGAGGGCGGCAGGCAGAGTGGAAAGCACACCGCTCCCAAGTCCAACAACACCTTTTCCTAATGGTAGATCCCTGACCCAGCCACTTCCTCTCTAGCTTAAGTGGGCTTACAACACCTCTGAGGATTAAATAACTAATTCAGGGGTCCGGAGAAGAAAAAAGATAAAAGGAGCCTGGTAAGGAATATAAATGAGTTAAGGGGGTTACTACTGCTGTGCAGCTAGGTGTTCCAATTCTTTTCCAAAGAATGGAAATCAAGAATTTTAAGTGAGCCCTAGCTGGTTTGGCTCAGTGGATAGAGTGTCAGACTGCAGACTGAAGAGTCCTGGGTTTGATTCCGGTCAAGGGCATGTGCCCAGGCTGCAGGCTTGATCCCCAATGTGGGGCATGCAGGAGGCAGCCTATCAATGATTCTCTCTCCTCATTGATGTTTCTATCTCCCTCTCCCTCTCCCTCTCCCTTCCTCTCTGAAATTAATAAAAATATATTTACAAAAAAAGAATTTTAGGTGATATCTCAAAACAATTTATTATTAATCCAAACACTGCTTACACTGCTTGGGCCAAATCACAAGCCATTTTCAAACTGTGGGTATCTAGTCTGTAATTGCTCGCTCCCGAAAGCACTCAGCAGAATGCCTGGCACATACTGCCAAAGAGGTGATATGCAAATTGACCATCACATCCTCACAAGATGGCTGCCTACAACCAGGCCAGCAGGGGGGTTAGCGAGGGACAACCAAACGACTGAACAGCAGGCTGCATGGGGTGACCAGGCCAGCAGGGGGGTTAGTGAGGGATGACCAAACGACTGAACAAGCAGGCTGTGTAGGGCGACCAGGCTGGCAGGGGGGTTAGTGAGGGACAACCAAACGACTGAACAAGCAGGCTGCATGGGGCAACCAGCCCAGTAGGGGGGGGGGGAGCGTGAGGGGCAACCAGGCCCGCAGGGGGGGTAGTTAGGGGCGACCAGGCTAGCAGAGAAGGGAAGTTGGGGGCAATCAGGCAGGCGGAGGGGGGGGCAGTTAAGAGGCGACCAGGCCGGGGGGGGGTACAGTTGGGGGTGACCAGGCAGGCAGGGGGGGCAGTTGAGAGTGATTAGGCTGGTGGGGGGGCAGTGAGGGGCAACTAGGCTGGCAGGCAGGTGAGCAATTAGGAGCCAGTGGTCCAAGATTGTGAGAGTGATGTCCGACTGCCAGTCGGACATCCCCCCAAGGGGTTCCGGATTAGAGAAGGTGCAGGCTGGGCTGACAGAACCCCAACCACACACAAATTTCATGCACCGGGCCTCTAGTCCTTAATAAAATTCAAAATGTTACTAGCTTTCAACAAATTGATGCTAATTTGGTAGGTAGGCTGGTTAGATGGCTGATTGGTTTTCTGAAGGGAAAGAAATGGTGGAAGTGAAAGCAAGAAAGGATTAAAAAGTTAAGCAACCTGAGTAGGACACAACAAAATAAAATATCTCTTTCTTGAAATATTTTTGCCTTTGAGGCTATACTTTACAGAGGGAAAGTGTACATATCCTGAAGCTATTCTAATGTGTATGTGCCTTTACACTTTCTATTACTGGGGAAGTATTTAAAGAAAACCTGGCTGGATCAGAAGCCACTTTCCTGGATTGTGCTTTGTAATGTTTAATCATGAACTAAAAGCGACTGTTTTCCTTATTGATAAGTGAAAATTGTCAAACACACATACTGAACTGTTACCATTGAGGGAAATTGTACTGACAGGAAGTAGAGGTACTTGTGTCTTTTTCCCCCTTTCAATCAAGTATAATTTCTATTTTAGATATAAGAAAAGGAAGCTATTCTTTAAAATTAAAACCTACAAATGTTCTCATATTGTTTATTCTAGGTTCCAAACATACTTTAATTTCTTTTTCAAATGCTATTTCCAATTATATAAAGAGCAGAGACACATTCTATATTATAAATATAAAGAATTAAATGGAAATCTCCAATGGCCAATGTTTTAATCAATTGTACTCTTAATGAAGCCTCCTTAAAACCCAAAAGGACGGGGTTCAGAGAGCTGCTGGAGAGTGGCATGTTTGGAGGACATGGAACTCCACACACCTTCCCATACCTTGCCATGTACATCTCTTCCATCTGTCTGCTCTGAGTTATATTCTTTTATACTAAATCAATAATCTAGTGAGAAAAAATAATGAATCTATAATGCCATCATCCAGAGATAATCACTATTGTTATTTTAGTATATTTCCTCCTACTTGATGACTCCAACACTTACTATGTAATTTTGGGCAACTTACTTTTCTCTACCTCTATTTCCTCATCTGTAAAATAAAGATAGCAATAGTACCTACCTCTTAGGGTTGTGAGCATTGAGTTAGTACATATGATGAGTGAATACACATAATGCCTGGCAACACATTAATAATTACAAATTATTATTGATACTTTTTCATTTTCATACCTTTTTTAAAAAAATTAGGACCATAGTATGAAGCACAAACTATGCAAAGGTGACTTGGAAAAGATTCCTTTTCAGCCTCTTCAACCAACCCTTAACTATGAACCTTGAAAGCCCAACACTGCAGGGCAGGCATTTCCAGATAAGGAAATGAGAATGGACACAAGAGGTAGGGGCAGGTCTGGGCCTTCTCTACCCTGCGAAATACTCAGGTGGTGAAGTCAAGCCAATGTGGCCTCCAGAAATATAAATCCCTACCATGAGTTTACCTAACATGAACTTGGCAAGAGATGAATGTTAAATTAGATTATCAGTAGCTTCTGTAGCTTATTACACCATTCATCAAAGAATTGTGTTCAGGCTAAAGGCCAACTCTGCCTACATGCACCAAATATAGGAATCAAGGTTCTGTTTATATTTCTACTAGAAGCCTGAAGCACGAAGATTCGTGCTAGAATGGGCTTTCCTTTCCCTGGCTGCCGGCACGGCCTTTCCACTCCGGCCCAGCCCCTTTCCACTCAGGCCCCGCCTTTCCACACTGCCCAGAGGCCCTGAGAGACAGGGGTGGGGCAGAACGCCTGCATCCTGCCCGCCCCCATCACTTGGTGCCTGTGTATGCAAATTAACTTCCATCTTTGTTGGGTTAATTTGCATATCACTCCTGATTGGCTGGTGGCATAGCGGCAGTACAGTCAATTTACATGTTTGTCTATTATTAGGTAAGACTAGAGGCCCGATGCATGGAATTCGTGCATGGGTAGTATCCTTCGGCCTGGCTGGCAATCAGGGCCAATCTGTGGGGCAACAGGCGGGATGACTGGGGGGCCCCTGCTGGCACCCACCTTGGCTGGCCTGGGGCCTGCAGGCTGGGGGCAGCTCCTGTATTGAGTGTCTGCCTCCTAGTGATTAGTGCACGTCATAGCGACCAGTAGTTCCACCAGTCATTCCACTGATTGTTCTGCCATTTGGTCAATTTGCATATTAGGCTTTTATTATATATGATAAGATGCTTATCAATCAGGATAGATCTTGAGACTGGATCCTATGAAAGGGTATAATATCAATTACATCTTTTCACTCAACAAATATGAAATTCAGACGTGCTTTATGAGGGGATAAATGGTGATGGAAAAAATAAAATACAATTTTTAAAGATGTGCTTTATGCTGGGGCACAATCCTCCTGTTATTACTATGTCAAAAGCATATGATATCACATTATAGTGGCAAAAGCACTCAATTAAGACCCCCAAAATAGGCTGTAGTTGATTCTTTGTCATTTTCTTGCTGAGTTATAATGAACATGTCCACCTCTCTGAGATTCATTTCAATTTAAACAATGTCTACCCTATTTATATTAAAATATTAGTATGCAATTCCAGAAGAATAATGCATGTAAAAATACTTTAAGTATTATAAAGCAGTTTACAAATATAGGCTGTTCTTATGGTTCCAAAAGTCATAGTGTAAATTTTTTACAATGTTAACTTCCTCCCCAAAGAATGATTACAGTTATATTACATGTGATTAGTACTATGACCTTTCACATTTTACTGTCTCAAGCAGAGTCCTTTAGTAATGTTTCTTGGTAACTAATCTGCTTTCTAAAAGAAAAATGAGTATTAACGTAAAGACAAAATATCTATTAACTGATCAATGAGGTGGATTTTGGGGTAGGTTAATATACTTAAGATTGCTTTTCCATTCAGTTGAAAGAATTAGATTCATGGGGAAAAAATGTGTTTTATTTCTAATGTCAAGGACTCAAATGTTAAGATCCTTAGAAAATAAACTCCACTTGATTATAAGAGAAATTTAAATATACTAGTATTTAAATCAGACACAGATTTGGAAACGGAAATTATAACATACACTTGAAAGTACACATGCAGACAGCAGTTTGCCTAAATTGGCAAGTATAGAACAGATACTAGGGCCAGAAGAGAAGAATGAAGAAAAGCAAATTGGCTTAGGAAAGGCAATTGAAAACTGGCATTAGCTTTTTGTATCTCTGAAAGGTTTGTGTAATAAAAATTCTCTAACCATTTATCACCTTCATTGTAATTTTGAGTTCATAAGGGAAAGCATAAATTCCCATAATATGAATCATATTTCCATCAATTCATACAATCATCTAATATTGACAGAACTCTGTGGGTCTGCCACTTACTTGAGTACTAGAGAGACAATAGTGAATAAAATACACTCTCTATGCTTAAAAGGCTTAATCTATTCTTGATGGAAGCTCATATTTGAGTAATTGATGAGCCATAGCACTGTGGGAAGCTGTACTTAGGAATTCTAATATCCTTCCTCTTCTGCTATCTTTACATGTTTGCTCTCCCCATGTCATGAAAGAAAAGTTACTCAAATATACAGTCAATCCATGAGATTATTTCAGAAGAGTTTTGAAGTTCAAAATATTGAAGTATATTACAAAAATATTCTCATTTCATGAGTTCTCCCTGAAACCACTGAATATAAATGATGGAGGAACCAGTCTGGCTGCCCCTGCTTCAAAGCCTTCATGTAACTCAACAACTAGATGAGTCACATAGAATGGCTTTTTCACAGAGATCTTTAGTAATGAGAACAATTACTATTTTTTAATACTCCATTACTGTCCTGGAATATCAGAATACCATTCCTAATTAATTTGTTGACTAGCTTTTAAATAAAAACTGGTGATAAAATATTTAGTACCTGGTCAGAAAAATATTACACTGGTAATTTGAATCAGTGGTATCTCTATTTCCACAATTCCCCTGAAGAAAAAAATTGAGGTCCAGACAAAGTGGCCCAAATAACATACATGTACAAGATATTGAGATGTATGAGATGAATTATTGCCATTAAAATACTAGTTGCATAGCCCTAACTGGTTTGGCTCAGTGGATAGAGCGTCGGCCTGCGGACTGAAAGGTCCCAGGTTCGATTCCGGTCAAGGGCATGTACCTTGGTTGCGGGCACATCCCCAGTAGGAGGTGTGCAGGAAGCAGCTGATCGATGTTTCTCTCTCATCAATGTTTCTAACTCTCTATCCCTCTCCCTTCCTCTCTGTGAAATATCAATAAAATATATTTTTTAAAAAATACTAGTTGCATAAAACTGAAAGAACATTTCCATTGAATCAACTCAAAGAGGCTGACTTTTATATCCCTTCTAACCAGTGAGTAAGTTATCTTCCCCGGACTAGATTAGATAAAGTGTTTCTTCAATTTCTACCTAACATAAATGTGTTGAAATTCAAAGACTAAAGCCTCCTCCCTAAAGAAACATGACATTAAAGATAGGCCGTGTGCAGCGGACATCGACCTCTAGGTAGAGAGAGCAGAGGAATGCCTGCTTGAGCACGTAGGTATATAAACATAGGGAATCCTAAAAGGGCCCTTGTTGACATCAGGAAGCCCCTAGTCATGGCTTGAAAACACACTGCTCACTTTTCAAGAATCACTTAGGGAATTTCTTCAAATGCACATTTCCAGATCCTATCCCCCGAGAGTCTTAATTCAGAAAGATCAAGGTGTGTCTTTGGAATAAGTACAGTATTTTTTTTTAATTGATTTATTTTTTAGAGAGAAAGAGGAAGGGGGGAAGAGAGAAAGAAACATCAGTTTGTTGGTCCACATATTTATGCATTCACTGCTGGATTCTAGTATGTGCCCTGACCAGGGATGGAACCCCAAACCATGGCATATGGGGACAACACTCTAGCAAGTGAGCTACCCAGCCAGGACGTTAAGTACCGTATTTTTAAAATTATAAAAACTGCTAAACGATTTATGGACCCTTAGACCACACTTAGAAACACTCAAATGGCTGTCATGAGAAACATCAATTGGTTGCCTCCTATATGTGCCCTGACCAGGACGGAACCTGAAACCTATGTGCCGACTGAGAAATGAACCCCCAACCTTTTGTGTACAGAACAACGCTTAACCAACTGAGCCGCCTGGGCTGGGCTATCACAATCATTTTATATAAACTGAGAGCAGAATCACAAGAATCCTTCCTAACTTCGACTTTGCTTAGTTAACTAAAATGCTAAATATAATGCTTCATTTGTATTCTCATAAAGAAAGGAGGTAGTATGAACTCTTTCTGTATAGCATTTCTATTCCACAATGATACTACCAAATCATTAATCACTTTAAAAGACAAGAGAAGTCAGTTAAATTAATGAGAGATCGTTTTAAATATTGTGCTTGAATAAAAAATTATTGTATTCCTGGAATGGTCTACACTCTACACTGTGTACAGGCACTGAATAAAACAATTATTGGAAATTCAAGTTGGCTAAACATGCTCCTTTAAAGAAAAACCACCATTCTATTTCCTGATACTAATTTCCATTACATTTAATGGGTAAAACTGCCCCAGAGTACAGTTACAAGCAAATGCCCTGAATGACCCACCTTGGGCAAATAGGCAAGAGAAGCAATCACACTCTACCTATCCAAGCCCCACACTGTGGGGGTCAAGCCCACAACCCGGGCATGTGCCCTGACCGGAAATCGAACCGTGACCTCCTGGTTCGTAAGTCCACGCTCAATCACTGAGCCATGCTGGCCAGGCAAGGCTTCACTTTATGACTTTTCTAGTACAGTATGACTTTTCTAGCATACATATTTATCCACTGTGTTCACAGGCATATAGATTAGAATAAAATGAATCAAACTGAGACCACCACCGTCATTTCTCTGAACCCATTAACAATGCCAAAATAGGCTTTGACAAGCAAATGCAGAAGCTGATTACAAAGCACTATTAAAAATAAGTGTTATGCCGAAACCGGTTTGGCTCAGTGGATAGAGCGTCAGCCTGCAGACTGAAGGGTCCCGGGTTCGATTCCGGTCAAGGGCATGTACCTTGGTTGCGGGCAAATCCCCAGTGGGAGGTGTGCAGGAGGCAGCTGATTGATGTTTCTCTCTCATCGATGTTTCTAACTCTCTATCCCTCTCCATTCCTCTCTGTGAAAAACCAATAAAATATATTAAAAAAAATAAAAATAAAAATAAGTGTTACTTGCCTTTAAGAAGGCATAGTATAGCCCTCTGGTGTGGCTCAGTGGTTGAGTGTCGACCTATGAACCAAGAGATCACAGTTCAATTCCTGATTGGGGTGCATGCCTGGGTTGCAGGCTCAATCCTGGAGGCAGCCGATCAATGACTCGCTCTCATCATTGATGTTTCTATCTCTCTCTCCCTCTCCTTCCTCTCTGAAATCAATTTAAAAAAATAAAAGTAAAGAACATAGTATAAAAATGTAACTACTGGGTGATTGTTATCTGTAAAAGACTGATTTTTCCCCCCATATGTCTTCATAGAGAAGACCAAGAAACAATGACCAAACCCAGAACAATGAGCCTCCCTAACAACTAGAACGAGTTCTTTTTCTTCTTTGGGGCACAGGACTTCCAGTGCTAAAACCAAGACAACTCTAAGCAAACCAGGACAATCATTCATCTACAAAACACCTCGCTCATGGAACAGCTGGGTCTGGGTGCGGCTATGCTGCTCAGAGCTAAGGCAGAATAAGTTCTTGAAACACCATTTCCCATGAAAAGCAATCAGGGCTCTTTTTAGAGAAATTGCTAATTCCAGGTGTGAGCAGAATTATGAATACGCAAAATGAACCTGAAATATCTATTATACCAGATACAAGAAAATTCTCAAAGACTAGAAGGGTCATATCAAAAGGACTAAGGAGCCAACTTGAAAGGGCTCCCACTGGCCAAAGATAGACTTATATAAGCTCCAAAAAATAATAATTACAGCTGACTGAAACCCAGCAAATATGTTCAAATCCATGCGCTCATAATGTTTTTTTTTAAAACATACAACTAATTGATCACTTTCAGAGGACGATGGGAAACCAACTCATTATCTTGGACACTGATAATGAGAAAGAATCTAGCATTTATTCTGCTTTTATATGAACTGTACCACTGTGTAACCAAATATTATATGAGGTAAATGTGTCTCTTTTAAACAAGTATATACAAAATAAGTGAAAAATAAATGACAGTTATAACATCATTTTGTCACCCCAACAAATAATAGATTTAGGTATTGAGCATCAACAGCTACTCATATAACAAAGACAATCAGATAGTATGTGCTTCCCAATGAAAGGTCACATCACCACCTGCCTAGTCCTGCCAAAGGGATCAAACACAAGTTTGATCAAGTCTCTGGATCCCGCTGCCAATCTGAAGAACATACAAAGGAGAGAGGATCATGCTGAACTGTATTATTCAAGGGCACGCAGCAAACTCCAGACTATAGGTCATGCTATGGGACAAACGCTCCAGGTTCTTCAACAGATAAATTGTAAAGAAAAAAAAAGAACAGAGGAGAAACATTTTTTTAATGGGCAACGAGAATAAACTATAATGTCCACAGGTGCACATGTGAGTGACAAAATTATAATAACATGCATGGAAATGATTACTATAAAGTCAAGGTGAGTGACTTAGGTAGAACAGGAGGGGCTGACACTGGGGTTTGGGAAGTTATGAGGGTATTCTCTTCATAATCATTCATCCAATTATATATTTATTTTCTGTGATTTTCTCAGTCTGTATTTTTTTTATTTTATAATAAAAAGCTCTTTTAAAAGTAATATTGTAAAATCTACCATTTAACACTTTCTATATTCCAAGCACTTCTATAAATACTAAGCATTTGTATTTTTAAATACTATGACATTGCTCCAAACAACCCCTGAAGATATTTAGATCTCTATTTTTCTGATAAAGAGACTGAGACCTAGAAATCTTCAGCAAGTTACCCACAGTCACTGAGTTATTAGGTCAGAGCCAAAATTCAAATTCAGACAAGTGACTCCAAAACCATTCTCTTAATGTGTATGCCCTATGAAATCCCTCAGGAAATATTTATTGCTTACCCACTAAATCATGCTAAGTGTTAAAGATACCAAAGGGAGTTTCTGCCTTCATGGAGCTCAAAGGTTAACGAAAAA
This sequence comes from Plecotus auritus, assembly GCF_963455305.1. NCBI lineage: Eukaryota > Metazoa > Chordata > Mammalia > Chiroptera > Vespertilionidae > Plecotus > Plecotus auritus. The sequence goes on along the minus strand of NC_137772.1, from coordinate 9,589,018 downwards.
GAAAGAGACTCGTCCAAGTGAGTATAAAGTTACGACTGTGGTCAGTACAATGAGGAAAGGTATATGGTGCCATGAGAATATATTCAGTTGGGAGATAGGGAAAGCTTCTCTGCAAAGTGGTGCCCGAAGTCTGAGTGAGAGAAATTCTCTAAGTAAGGGGGCAGCGGTTTCCCCAGGCAGAGGAAGCAATAGGCAAAGAAGTCATCGACAGAGGGAGCTTGGTGCTTTGAGGACCGAGGATGAAGTGTGAGGAATGAAGGTAGTAGGACAGGAGATTAGGCTGGAGAGCTAGGAAGAACAGGAAGGTACTAATGGTTTTTAATAAAACATGTTGCTGAAGAGGGATTTGATTGGGTTTGCCGTTTTGTAAAAATGAACTGAAAGAGGAGCCAATAAGGAGGCAGCAAGACCAGCTGAGAGGCTATTGCAGTCTTCCAGGTGGGACATGATGGTACTTGGGACCAAGCACAAGAGCTAGAAAGGAGAAGATGAGCCCTGGCTGGGTGGCTCAGTTGGCTGGAGTGTCATCCCATACACCAAAACGTTGCGGGTTGGATTCCCAGTCAGGGCACATACTTAGGCTGCAGGTTCGATCCCCAGTATAGCGCTGCATACAGGAGGCAACTGATAGATGTTTCTGTCTCACATGGATTTCTTTCTCTCTCTCAATCAATTTAAATCAACATATCCTCTGTTGAGTATTTAAAAAAGTGGATGAATGCAAGATGCAAGACGTGAAAAGACGGGACTTGAGGATGGAATGCATGTGGGGAGTGAGATGTCAAGAAGGACTCAGGCTTCTGGCGGTGGAACTTGACTTTCAGAGGTGCTAGTCACTGACATAGGAAACAATGGGAGAGCGATGGGGACACTTGGACTTTTTGAATTTCAGGCACCACTGTGAGTGCCAAGTGGAAATGTCAAGTTAAGCAGTTAAATAAATGAGATCTGCGCCTGAGGAATAAACTCTAATCCTCAGTGTAGAGATGGTTATTATAGGAGGCTCAAAGATGAGACTGCCAAGAGTGACAGAGAGAGAGAGAGAGAGAGAGAGAGAGAGAGAGAGAGAGATTTCAAGAATAACCTAAAATCAAATCTAGAAAACAAAATCAACTTCTTGAGCTTATCTAGGGGTCAAAACTGCAGAAAGGTTTAGTGAAATGGGGAAAAATTGGGGAAAAAAAGAAAATAAATTATCTGCCTCAGGAATAATACATTGACATTTCTAGATCATTTGAGATGTTAATTTCATGTCTTAAGTGGCAGAGCCTGCACGCAGCCCCAGGTGCTATCTGCAAGAGCTGACTTTCTCAGGAAGAAGAGACTCAACCTTTGGAACAAGGAGAGAAAGCCCTAGGCTCTCAGGGACTGCTCCAAGGCAGTTGGAGAGAGGAACCACAAACACAGGGGTAAGGGGCTGTCTTACCAGAGTTGCAAACAAAGGCATAAGCCCTGTAGCTTCCATAACAAGGTAAAAATACTAGTATACCATAAAGCATGCTCTTGCCAAATAAGAGAAACAGGACTACACTCGCAGCTTCTATAAAGCACAGGCCGTGACTTTGGCTCAGGAAAAAAGCAGAAGGACTAAGCCTTCCTGGATACCCAGCTTCAGGGGCCTGAGACAACAGGAGCCCAACAAGAAAGGGACTTTTGCACACACTGGCTCTGGTTTCAGCAGAGAAGACTCTATAAAGGGTTTGCAGGCACCAGAAATGTAAGAACTTAAGTGAGCTTATTCACAAACACATGAGACACTGCTTGTGGACTCACAGAAATGGAGGTGGGTGGGTGGGTGGGTGGAGTTAGGAAAACCGTCAATGAGGTCCTGCATGAGCAGATGAGCAAACACCTATAAAATTTTAGTTACTATGATTAATGCAAACTCACTCGTACAGGTGGGAGAGAACTACAGATTTTCAGGTTTGAAGCCCATTTGGTTAAAGGGTCGTGACAATTTACCAAGGTTGGGGGTTCAATCTCCAGTCAGGGCACATACAAGAAGCAACCAATGAATGCATATATAAGTGGACCAACAAAATGTTTCTTTATCTCTCTTTCTTCCTTTCTCTTTCTCTCGCTAAAATCAGTAATTTTTTTAAAAAAAGAAATCAATGTTTGAATTTACAAATGAGTACTTGTGAAAATTTATCTAATTTTCCAAGAGGTGTATTCTACACTAAATTTAAAAGCTTAATAAGTAGACTAGAGGCCTGATGCATGAAGATTCGTGCAAGAATGGGCCTTCCTTCCCCTGGCTGCCGGCACCGCCTTTGCTCTGGCCAGAGCCGACTTTTCGCTCGGGCCCAGAGCCGCCTTTCTGCCTTCCCACGCTGCCCAGAGGTCCAGAGCGGCTGGGTTGGTGCTGAATGTCTGCGTCCCACCCCGCCCCCCGGTCGCTTGGCGCCTGCATATGCAAATTAACCCACCATCTTTGTTGGGTTAATTTGCATACTCACTCCTGAATGGCTGGCGGGCGTCATGAAGGTACGGTCAATTAACATGTTACTCTTTTATTAGTGTAGATTCTAGTGATCTAAACACTTTCATGTGTCTTATCCTAAAAATGTGCAATTCATCCCATTTTCCCTTGACCTCAGAGGCATTTTACTTGGAGTCACCCTGTTCATTGCTCTTTACATCCAGCTTGTGGCTATTCACACATGGAAACCCCAGGATAGCTGACAAATGTAGGAAGACAGACCAGTGCCTAGAGGAACTGACAAGCACTGGCCAGCTGCAGGGACAGGGTGGACACACCTCACACTCCTAACTACATCCTCCCAAAGCAGCACCGGAGCTGACAGGCCCACCAAAATAGAGTCAAATCTAGGCTTTCTGGAAAGCTCCACCGTGTTTGGAGAATCTATATACGCACACACCCCAGGAATAGCAAGATGTGGAAATGAGTAACTGGACCCAGGCACTGGCCCTCAGAGTATCCAGGAGGAGACACCCCTCTTCCCGCCCCCAAGGGCTATCCCTCATCATCACCCAACCAACTAACCCTAGTTGGAAAGTGACCTAACAGTGACGGGTAAAAACATGAAGTTCCAAGTTTGCAATATGTTTTTCTTTAAAAAGCAAAGCTGCAATTTAAAAGGACAAACAAAAACCCAGCAACTTTGCGTGCCATCATTTTAATACTGACAGCCTTCCACAGACATTTCATGTTCTAAAACCTGAGCCCTCAGCACCAAACCTGCTGAGTCACCCATTCAGTACAATGGTGTGCGACATTCTGCCTACAGGGACTCACACATTTTAAGGAATCTAGGGCACCTACCCCCACAAATGATAAGGTTGGGAAATGAAACAGAAGTTATTTTTAAGAAGGCAACATTCAATTACTGCGGTGGCATCACAGCATGCACCCAAAACAAAAGCAGCCTAAGACTCAAAAGTGCTAGAAATAAAGGCTCCAGACAGAACGCTCCCGTGTCGAGACTTCCATCTTCACATTTGTGAATAAACAGTAGGACCCTTCCATTTGGGGCTGAATTTATTGTTTAAAGATAATGTTAAGCCACCCTTCAAAGATTCTTAAGCCTATCTCTAATGATAACTGTTCATGGATAGTGATAATTAATATCAAGGAAAACTCTCTCTCACTCTTGGATTTACTGTCTTCTGTTCCATCTACACAGCTTCATTAACTCTCACTTTCTATATTACAACTGCACTGTATTTCTCTTCCAAGTCCATCCCAATTGCGTTTCTGTTTAACATTTCAAAAGCCCAGCTCTGATGCTATCACTCTGGTGCTCAGAAAATGTCAATAGCTGCCGTACCTACAGACTAACTCCAATTCTAATCCCTCAGCTGAGGACTTCCAGACCTGGCCAAGACTACCCTTCCAATCCGAGCCCCTGCAAGTCATCTCATACACTCACTAGCAACTCAGATCCCAAAGGGTATGTGTACTGCATCTCTGAAACAGTTTGCATGGCTTATTTTGTTTTATTTTTGTACAAATTATGAAAGTATATATTGCTACCTTCAGACAGTTTTGCTCATTCAGATACACACTTTCTCCTTTTCTTAGGATACATATGCTGGTTTTGATTAGCTTTTTTTATGTTCTAGGTTTAATCATATATCTTCCTTTATGTGTAATCACTGTATGTATCACTATTCATATATAATTTCATTTTATGTTTACTAACCTTAAGAACTAGTTTCTTCATAACAAAGATACAGGAAACAATTATCCTTTTGTGTACAATCACTGTTTATATGTCAAGAGATTATAGACATCCAGAACTTTTTTTGAATACATGTTTGCATTTGCTTATATAAGCACTAAACGCCAGATGCATGAAATTCATGCAAGAGTTAGGCCTTCCTTCCCCTGGCTGCCAGCACCGGCTTCCCTCTGGCACCCAGGACCCGGGCATCCCTCACAGCCCCGGCTTCATCTGGAAGGACGTCTGGTCTAATTAGCATATTACGCTTTTATTATTATAGACTAGAGGCCCGGTGCACGAAATTCTTGCAGAGTGGGATGGGTCCCTCAGCCCGGCCTGTACCCTCTTCAATCAGGGACCCCTCAGGCCTTAAACTGGCAGTCGGACATCCCTCTCACAATCCGGGACCGCTGGCTCCTAACTGCTCACCTGCCTGCCTGCCTGATCGCCCCTAACCACTCTGCCTGCCTGCCTGCCTGATTGCCCCTAACCACCTCTGCCTGCCTGCCTGCCTGATCGCCCCTAACCACCTCTGCCTGCCTGCCTGATCACCCGCAACCGCCTTCTACCTGCGTGCCTGATCGCCCCTAACTGCCTCTGCCTGCCTGCCTGATCACCCTTAACTCCTCTGCCTGCCTGCCTGATCGCCCCTAACTGCCTCTGCCTGCCTGCCTGATCGCCCCTAACTGCCTCTGCCTGCCTGCCTGATCGCCCCTAACTGCCTCTGCCTGCCTGCCTGATCGCCCCTAACTGCCTCTGCCTGCCTGCCTGATCGCCCCTAACTGCCTCTGCCTGCCTGCCTGATCGCCCCTAACTGCCTCTGCCTGCCTGCCTGATCGCCCCTAACCACCTCTGCCTGCCGGCCTGATCGCCCCTTACCACTCTCCCCTGCCGGCATGATCGCCTCTAACCACTCTCCCCTGCTGGCCTGATTGCCCCTAACCACCTCTGCCTCAGCCCCCGCCACCGTGGCTTTGTCCGGAAGGACATCAGATCATTAGCATATCACCCTTTTATTATATAGATAACGTATGTCTTGAAGAGTAAACAGCACCTATTAATACTGGCTATATGGAAGATTTTTTTCACTGTACACACTTCTATATGCTTCAATGTTTTTAAACCATGTGATTATATGACCTATGTAAAAAATTACATTTAAAAATTATAACTAGCCCTAGCCGGCTTGGCTCAGTGGATAGAGCGTCAGCCTGCCGACTGAAGGGTCCCAGGTTCGATTCTGGCCAAGGGCACATGCCTGGGTTTCGGGCTCAATCCCCAGTATGGGGTGTGCAGGAGGCAGCCGATCAATGATTCTTTCTCATCACTGATGTTTCTCTCTCTCTCTCTCTCTCTCTCTCCTTCTCTCTGAAATCAATAAAGAAATATATTAAAATAAATAAATAAATATATAAAATAAAAATTATAACTAGTATCAATTTAAAGTAAAACAAACCCTACACCACAGCAAGAGTTAGATAAGATCCTATCTTTCCCAGGGTTCTCAAAAATGCCATCTTCCTCAAAAAAAATTTTTCCCACTAGCCACCCTGACTTAACTCCCCTAGTTAAAATGCAAACATATATTCTGAGGGCAATAAGTGTATCATGCCATTATCCATTATCAAAGGGTTGAGGATTAGTTTATCACATTAGCATAATAAAAGGAAGTTACAAAGAGGCTGTGTATTGTTTACCTAATTCCTACTTCTTTTCCTTTTGCCCTCAAGTAACTAAATTCACTTTGTTTTACTCAAAGAACTTTTGTATTAGTGAAAGAACTCATTTAGGAATTCTACAAGTCCTACCCAAACCAACTGGAGCCATGGATTTCTGTGTGAATGTTTTTACTGTTTCTACAAACATTGCCCTCCCATCCAGTCTTCTGTTTCAGCCCAATCTCAGCCCGAGAGGGCTGGCACAGGGACATAGCCAGGCATTACAGAAAGCAATTATCCAAGCTCTTAGTGATACCTAGGCAAGGCTGGGGCCATTCTCTAGAAACTGATGTTGAAATCTCAAATCTAAAAATGTCAATGGGATACTTAAATTTGTTCTCATCTCAAACAATAATCCATTCATCCCGGCAGAATCTGTCTACTAAGAGCCTACCTACTATGTCCTCGACACAGCACTCAGCAATTAACTAAGCAAAAAATAATCTAAGATTCGCAAATATACAGCAGATATTCAGTAAGTGCACATTAATTAGATTAGATTAACTTCTTGAACTTCCCTGCCTAATCTTTGAAAAGTCTTTCATTACTATCTTCTTTACATGGCAGTAGATTTCAGTTTTCCATATGTCACTAGCATGTGACTTTTTTCCACTATACGAAGATACACTTTGTAATGCTGGTCCAATAATGAAAATACGTTTTCATTACTCACTTTTGCCCTATTTCTCTTGCTATTGCCTAGAGTGAAGTAACTGTGGCCAGTGAATCTGAGGCTCTTGGTCCAGGTTGAGTTAACTGGCCTGGCATAACGCCAAACTGCAACCCTAGGCTATGGCAGCCTGCTCGAGCAAAGCTGGACTAACAACTGCCACGTGAGAAGGCCAGCCCAAAGCATCACAGCTCCCGTCTGCTGGCCTAGAACCAACTCCAAGTGCAGCTGAAGTGAGGCCGAGATAGCAACTGTCAAGATTTGAGCATCGACCTTCCTGACCTTACACCAAAGTTTCCTCAGTTCCTGAAAATACCTGAGATGAAAATTATTTTTACTACTTTAATCAATAGTGATGCCCACCCTGCAGATGGGTGCAGCCGCTATAGAAAAATTAACAATGGATCTGCCTTATGACCCAGAGAGTCCACATCTGGGAATATATATGAAGAAACCCAAAACACTAATTTGAAAGAATACATGCACCCTTATGTTCACTGCAGCATTATTTACAATAGCCAAGCTATGGAAGCAACCCAAGTGCCCATCAGGAGATGAGTGGATAAAAAAAGCTGTGGTACATATATATACAATAGAATATTTCTCAGGCATAAAAAAATAATGAATCTCACCATTTGCGACAGCATGGATGGACCTAGAGTGGAGTGTATTATGCTCAGTTAAATAAGTCAGTCAGAGAAAGACAAATACCCTATGATTTCACTGATATGTGGAGAATCTCAGAACAAAATAAACAAAACTGAAACAGACATAGGTAGAGAGAGAGAGAACTTGTGGTTGACAGAGCGGGGGAAGGTAAGGGGACTGGATGAAAAATGGGATGGGTGTTCAGAGGATGGGTGAAAAACGTAAGGGATTAAGAAGTACAAATTGGTAATTACAGAATAGTCATAAAGATATAAAGTACAGCATGGAGAATACGGTCAATAATATTATAATAAGTATGTATGGTGTCAGGTGGGTACTAGATTTATCAGGGTAGTCTAGTAAATTACATAATGTCCAATCACTGGGTTATACACCTGAAACATACAATATTGTGTGTAAACTGTAATTGAAAAATCAAAATATATTTTTAAAAAAATTATTCCCACCCAAGTAAAATCGAAATCCTCACACATCAGAGATGTCCAATAGATACTAGATTAACTAGACGGGGGAAACCCTATGTTAGTGACCACAAACAGACCTAATTTTCCTCATTATCATCAGCAAATACTTCTTGAGTTCCTACTGGGTGCAAGGGATAACAAAAGGTGTTAACCATGGTCCTAACCACATGGAGTTACAGCCAATAACGACACCGTACAGCATGGAGAAGCATTTGAACACCCCTAGACATGAAAACCTTTTCCCTTTTAGTTTAGGCCTCTCTAGCTGCCTACTTTTAACCAGGTCTGCATTTTTTCTCTATAGAAGGAAGTCAGTAAGAAAAAAACGAGGAAGAAAGGAGGAAGGAAAGAGGGACGGACAGATTGAAGGATAGACCCCAGTGTCTGACATGTCTAGCTGACACTCAATTAATCTAAATGTATAAGAATGCATGAGGATTCTTTTCTTCATGCTGAATCAAATTTCCCGTAGTAACGTAGTCGCTGTATCTTAAGAGGCACCGTTTGGTCCTGTGTGGCCCAGCTCCCACCCCCACAGAACTGCAGATACTTTCTACTACACCACATGCTTCTGCTCCCATTCACAAAGGAGAGAACGTTTTATAAACCACAAACACGTATTACTAGAAATACAGCACATCTAAAGGCACCAGTACAATTAAAAAAAATTGTATGTGAATAATATGCATTTCAATTCTAAGCAGCATATAACTTATAAAGTGAATTTCCTAATATACTTGTTTTCTTACTTAAGGCTATTATAAAAATCCAAGTCCTAAAAGGCTGATCTGTTTTCCTTAGTTTATACTCCACCTCTTCTATTACCTGAAATTTCCGGGTAGTATACATGAGAGTTTATATGTGCTGCTTCATTTAATGTCACCTTTAAAGTACTATTATCTCTAATTTGTCTCCTAAACCCTCTTCCTGGATTTTCCAAAGTTTTATCTACCCGGAACTGTACGTGCGCTGGGAGGCTTGGGGGAATGTTCAGGTGACAGGCTTCCAGGTCCTCAGAGGTCAACTGCAGTATTAAGACTTTGACCCTGACCCCACCTTCTAAACTTTCTGTGCCGGCTTACTGAGCACTGAACCACTTAGTTCTTACCCCTTTTCCATAGCATTTATCACTATCCAAAAGTGTCTCATGTGTTTGTTTATTGTCTAGTCCCCCGTAAGAATATAACCTCTAGAGAGCTGGGCTTTCCTATGTCTTGTTGACTCAACCCCAGCCTCCAGAATAATACCTGGCTTGTACAAAATGCTCAGTAAATACATACTGAATAGTAACTTCTTACAATACTTAAGAATTGCAATGTCATTTATCAGTGATCAACAAACCAACTAGTAAAATCTTGGGGTCCTTATTATTTTTTTTTCTTATCAGTGTAGAGAGAAAAGAAAGAGGAAAAATACACCTGCTCACCAACTCTTGCTAAATTAGACTTGGGGGGGGGTGGGCGGGGAATGGGCAGCTAAATGAAGGTTTTTAAGAAAAATTGATATTACTAATTTTTTATACTACAGAAGTTCCTCTTCCTTAGTATACGGAATTGTTTATCAACTTACAGAGTGAGCATGCCTGATGGTCTTACCTACCACCCTTCATTATCTCCTTTCACAAAGGAGTGAGCAGGTCAAATCACAAGCAAACACCAAACCCAGGGGGTAATGGTCCTTCTAACCAACATTCTCATGGAGTTGGCCCACTACCCCCAAGGGCTCGGACAACTTGTTCAGGGCAGTGCCATTCATTCAGAGGGGCTGTGAGTGTCAGGCTAGGACAGAATCCGTTTCATTTAAGGGTGCGAGCCGGAAGCTGCGAGGCAGAGAAAGTAGGGGTTTGGCACGAAGGACCAGAAAAGCTCACGTAAAACATGTTCTTTCCTACCTTCCCTATCTCACCGACCACAGCCTTTCCTCGTGGCACACGGCAGGGGTCTGGCACCCCCTTTCTAAATCCAGACACTAGCCGGGCTGCGTTACTTGTCAACATGGTGGGCACAGGATGTGGTGGGAGGCGCACAGGGGCTTGGGTGTGCGGGGCTGGGGGAGTCTGTCCGGTAGAAGGTCCCGAAGTTCCCTCCTGGGAGAACGGTCAGCAGAGCCGACGAGAACGCCCACCGCCGGGGCAGCGCCTGCGTGCGGGAGCGCCGCTCGGCGACCTCCACTCACCGGCTGCAGAGCGGCATCGGGACCGGCTCTGGCCGAGGACACCGTGCATCTCGGCGGCCCGGAGCCCGAGCCCGCCCCCGGAGACCGAGGGACTGCTCGCTTCCAACCGCCGGGCGGAGCGGACGGGCCCGCCGAGACCCCCGCGGCTCCGGGAGCTGGCGGCGGGCACCGGAAGCGGGAGGGCCGGGCGCGCGGGGCGGGAGAGGCCGGTACTTACCCTCTGCCGGCGGCGGGCGGCCAGCCGTCTCCAGGCGGCGGCGAAGTCGGGCGGCGGGGCTCGCCGGCTCCGGCAGACGAGGGAGAACAGGGTCCCCAGCAGGAAGGCGGCCGCGGCGCCGATCAGGTACAGGCTGAGCCGGAGCAGGACGGCGCCCAGCCCCGCGCCTCCTGCCCCCCCGGGCCCCAGGTAGGAGAGGGACGCGGCGGCGAGCACGGCCACCGCCACCGGCACCCGCCAGCTCCCGCCGCCTGGGCCCCTCGGGGCCGCCGCGTCCTCCCCGGGCTCCGGCCGCCGCTCGCCCGGAGCGCCCACGGCCGCCGCGGGGCTGGGGCCGGCGCCGCTGCTGTCGGTGGCATCGGGGTGCATGCTGCCGCCTGAGCCGCGGAGGACAGGCTCATCTCCCGCCCCGCGGTCCCCCGGCGCGGCCCCGGCCCGTGGCCTCTGCGCGGCCGCTCCTGCCCTCGCCGCCGCCGCAGCTCCGGAGGCAGAGGCGGTCGGCGCTCATACCCTCGCCGGCAGCCCTCCGAGGGAACGGCTCCCACAGACGCCGCCGAGCTCCTCCCGGGGCCCCCTCCGCGCCGCCACCGGCGCCGGGTCCGCAGTGCCCCGCCGGGCGCGCCCAGGTAGCCTGGCAGTGTTGTGACTTAAGCTGGCGAAGCCCGAGGCGGGGCGGGGGCGGGGGCGGGGGCGGCCCGGGAGTGCGAGTCAGGCGGAGGGCGGAGAGCGGAGAGCCGAGGGCCCGCTGAGTGACAGCCGCGAGGTGCCCGCCTTCCGGGCAAGGGGAGGGGTCTGACCCGCCACCGCCTCGCCGGGGAGGGGGCGCGACCCAGAGCTTCGAAAACCGCTAGGTCCTGGGCCTTCCCGTCCCCGCCCTCCTCCCCCCCTTCCCCACCTCCCCACCCCCCCACACACACACATGGTCTGTGGATGGAAATTTTTGCTGCAGGTGCCAGAGGCATTTGTAATTCTGGAGCTCAGGTGATCCCTTAATCCTCGCTCTCCGTTCATCCCTGGCAAGTAACCTCCTCGCATGCTTACAACCCCCCAAATGTCTGCCTTGTTTTCACCCGCTACTTAGATTAAATAGGCAACCATTCCTGATCCTCACTTTTAACACAGTTACCCCTAACAACCCCCCCCCCCCCCCCCCCCCCCGCTTCCCATCGGGCCGCCTCAGGGAAGGAATCAGACAAGCGTGGAGTAAATGAAGCCTGCAATTCCTAGTTGTGCAAAGGCCCAAAGAAGTGGGCCTGGTGCCAGGCGGGAAGCAGCTTCCCTCATCACTTTGGCTCCAAGTCCCTACATTTTTGTTGCCAACGACTCAACATAAATGCTACTGCCCACGCAAGTGAAAGTGGTCCAAATAATTTTTAGAGTACATATTTTCTCCCATGGTCCCAGCGTTAATACACTGCTCAGGCTTGCTGAGAAGACACCAATATTCTAGAGAAACACAAGTAATGAATACTAAGACCCATAAAGCAGCAGGTGTATCTTTAACGAATAAATAAGGAATTCTAAAAAGATGAATGATTATTAAAATGGGGGGGGGGTGGTAGAGAGAACAAATCCAGAATAGAAGAGGGCAGGAGAGGAAAATAGATGAGGGAAGCCTGAGAAATTAAAGGTTATGGGAAACACGAGCACAAGCTCAGAACTCTCTGCTTGTATCAGTCATGAAAAATTTCAACTTTAAAGGCACTATTGTCTTCCAATAAATTGAGTTATATCCTAATTCCCAGAAAGCACAGTTAAGGAAAATAAACATTAAAAATATTTTTAAATACTGTGACTATACTGTGTTTCTCTAAGGAATCATGTGTCATATCAACAGAGAAAAATATACAACATTGATGTGTAAACTAAAATATTTAGTGGATACTTGAAAACAAAGTATTGTCCAAGAGGTTATTATTTTAAAAAAAGAAATACTGGTGTCCATAGATATACACAGCCCACCCATGAATTCATGTCTTCATAATAAATTTCCCTGGAATGGTATAGATTCATAGAGGTCTAAAAATAATCACAAACATTTAGCTCTAACAAAACAGCATATAAATGAATTATTTTATATCCTATATAATAAAAGGGTAATATGCAAATTGTCCCCTCAACCCGGAGTTCAACCAGGGGGGCGGGGCCAGCCTGCCAACTGCCCGGGGCCCCTCCCTCTGGCCGGCCAGATCCACCCCATCAGGGTGGGCCAGCCAGACCCCACCTATGCACAAATTCGTGCACCAGGCCTCTAGTATCTATATAAAAATGTGTTTATATGTGTCATTTTTTAATCTTTGTTTTAAATATTAATATTCATGTGACACTTCTTAAACCTTGTAAGTCAAAGAAGATACTGACTGCCTTATGCCAGCTGTGACTTTGCCATGCCTAGATGATGACATTAAATGAAGTTACTGCCTTCCTGTTCTCCTTTAAATAAAGTAGTGTAACTGATTTTGAAAGATTATTTTTTCCTCTAAAACAATTAACATTCATCCCACTAGATCTCCTCAAAGTGTACCCACTAATCCAAATTATTTCAAGGAAAGCACGGGTAGCTTGTTATTACCAACAATCCTATCTACATTTTTGATCATTTACATGCCAAGGACTGTGTGCTAAGGGCTTTATATACATTCTCCAATTTAAATCCATAGCTGACAATAATGGTAACTAATTGAGTACTCACTGTGTGCCCGATACTATTCTAAGCGCTAGACATGCTTCATCTATCTTCACAACAACCCTGATAATGTTATCGCCATCTACACATGAGGGAACTGAGGCAAAGGAGGTAAAATAACTTGCTCAGCATTGCAGAGCTAATAAATATCATGGTCGGTTTTAGAGCTATGCATTTACCCACTATGTCATGGCACTTCTAAAAACTGTCATTTACTCATCCCATATTACAAAGGAGAAAAAACAGGGTTGAATCCATGAGCTTAAGACCTGTGTTTTATACTTTAAAAGTATTTAGTTTTGTTGCTTTGTGAGGGTTGCTGGCATCTTAACCAGGCTCCTGATAAGTACTAAGTGGTTATAACTTGAATCAGTAAAGGAGAAACTGGTCTGACTTTTATTAAGGGTCCTGGTCTGGAACTCTTAAGACCACGATCTTTCCAACACACCAGTATATTGCTCCCCAAAATAACACAGATCTGGAGAAATGTACACTCATGGTCAGAAAACTTCCTTAAAGCATATGCCATTCTGCTGCTAAGTCAGCATTGATACTTCAAACATTTCCTAACAAATAGTATTGGGCCTCTACCCTGTGCAAGGTTGGAGGAACACAAGTCAGGTAAGATAAGGAGTACAGGGGAGTGACTAGGATCAGGAGGCATAGAGCAGTGGTTCTCAACCTTTCTAATGCCGTGACGCTTTAATACAGTTCCTCATGTTGTGGTGACCCCCAGTCATAAAATTATTTTTGTTGCTACTTCATAACTGTAATTTTGCTACTGTTAATGAATCGTAATGTAAATATCTGTGTTTTCCGATGGTCTTAGGCTCTATAGCAGCGGTTCTCAACCTGTGGGTCACGACTGTAATTTTGCTACTGTTATGAATCGTAATGTAAATATCTGTGTTTTCCGATGGTCTTAGGCTCTATAGCAGTGGTTCTCAACCTATGGGTCGCGACCCACAGGTTGAGAACCGCTAGCAGGGTTGCCTAAGACCATCGGAAAACACAGATATTTACATTACGATTCATAATAGTAGCAAAATTACAGTTATGAAGTAGCAACGAAAATAATTTTATGGTTGGGGGTCACCACAACATGAGGAACTGTATTAAAGGGTTGCGGCATTAGAAAGGTTGAGAACCACTGGCATAGAGGGAGATGAGGCCAGAAGTCAGGCATTCAATTAGAATCCTGGTGTCCTTCCAAGAAGTCAGTGTTGAGTCCTTCCAGGTCTAAGGGTTAAAAAGCAAACTGAGTAGGGATGCCTTATTTGTATTCCTTAAGGACAGCACATTCTGATGGGCAATAATTGAATGTTCCATGGGCTATCCTCATTATTCTCTTAAGATGGGAATGACATCTGCCTTAACTCATTGGGACATTATGAGGACAAATTAAGTGGTGGGGGAAGGGGGAAATGACATTTAAAATATTAGGCAGTGTAAATAGGTAAACAATACCTGATATCTGTCAAAATGTGATACATCTTCCCCTTCACGAGTATATTTCTCCTTAACCCTCTGGCCACCTTGGAAGTGATTAGGATTAGAGAGAAAACCACAGTATTTGCCCTCAACCACTTTGGGGGAAACTGAATAAAGATGTTAACATGAGCCTAGATATTCTACTTTCTTCTACTGATTCACTGTAAGGCCCTAACAAATCAGTTAATCTTTCTCTTTCTCTCTCTCTCTCTCGTAACTTTCAAGCAGAATGTGGTTTACAAAAATATGTGTGACAAACTTCAAAAAGAAAAGAAATCATAAAGTACTTTAAAAACAAATAATAAAATAATAGATGACTAAAGCTTAAAGGAAACGTGCTGCAGCATTTCTAAGAGGAAGTTGAATCTCTGAACAAAATTTTAGAACACATTTACAGGTTGTCCCCCAAAAATGTATACACACTTTGAATAATTATTAACTCCAATGGGTTAAATTGGAAAAGAAACATTAATTGAGCTATCTGCTGTTAAATGTGTATACATTTTTTGGGACACCCTCTATATCAGTGGTCGGCAAACTCAGTCAAAAGAGCCAAATATCAACAGTACAACGATTGAATATTTCTTTTGAGAGCCAAATTTCTTAAACTTAAACTTCTTCTAATGCCACTTCTTCAAAATAGACTCACCCAGGCCGTGGTATTTTGTGGAAGAGCCACACTCAAGGGGCCAAAGAGCCGCATGTGGCTCGTGAGCCGCAGTTTGCCGACCACTGCTCTATATCATCATGCTGAGTGGGGCTCCATATTAGTACAGCCATACCTCATTTTATTGCACTTTGCTTTACTGTACTTCACAGATATTGCATTTTTTTACAAATTGAAGATTTGTGGCAATCCAGTGTCAAGCAAGTCTATCAGTGCCATTTTGCAACAGCATTTTCTCACTATGTGTGACATCTTGGTAATTCCTGCAATATTTCAAACTTTTTCATTATTATTATATTTTTATGGTGTTCTGTGATATTCTTTTAAAATATTTTTATTGATGTCTGCGAGTACCCCACGTTGGGCTGCCGGTTGTGAGTGCCCCACGTTGGGCGCCAGTTGCGGGTGTCCCAAGTTGGGCTGCCAGTTGCGAGTGTCTACCCCCAACGTCCCGCGTGGTTCAGGGTTCAGGTTCAGGGTTCGGGCTCTGGAGGAGGTCACACGCAAATGAAAAAGACTAGACAAGAAAATATTAATTTGGGAATTGGGGGCCAGGCGGAAGCCCAAGAGAGGACTACACTTTGCTCTGGCCTTGCTATCCCTTTTATTCAGGTTTTGGGATCCACCCATAGCCCTTAGGCAGGCAATTCCAATAATAGCTCGATGATAGCCCATCAGCAAGGATTTACCTAAGACTAAAAGGTGGAAGTTGCCTCCGCTCCCTTTGTCTCAACTAGACAGTGGGTGCATGGATCTGACCCTTGCCAGAGCCTCAAGGTTGACCAGCCCTCTGGACTCCTTGTCCACACCTCTGTGCTGGTGAAAGCAATGGGCAGCTTCCAACAGATGTCAGAGAGGAAGGAAGAGGGAAAGAAACAGAAACATCAATGATGAGAAAGAATCATTGATTGGCTACCTCCTGCATGCCCCCCACTGGGGATCAAGCCCACAACCCAGGCATGTGCCCTGGACCGGAATCGAACCTGGGACACTTCAGTCAGCAGGCCGACGCTCTATCCACTGAGCCAAACCAGCTAGGGCTGTTCTGTGATATTTGATGTTACTATTGTAATGTTTGGAGCTGCCACGAACCACAGCCATATAAGATGATGAACTTAATAAATGTGCTCCAACTGCTCCACCGACTGGCCATTCCAGTATCTGTCCCCTTGGGCTTCTCTAGTCCCTCAAACATAATAATATTTACATTGGGCTAATTAATAATCATACAATAGCCTCTAAGTGTTCAAGTGAAAGGAAGAGGTGCATGCCTCTCACTTTACCTCAAAAGCTAGACATGATTAAGTTTAGTGAGGAAGGCAGGCGAAAGCTGAGACAAGCCAAAAGCAAGGCCCCCCTGTGCCAGTTAGCCAAGTTGTGAGCAAAGGAAAAGTCCTTGAAGGAAATTAAAAGTGTTACTCCAGTGAACACATGAATGATAAGAAAGCAAAACAGCCTTGTTGCTGATATGCAGAAAGTTTCAGTGGTCTAGATCCATGGTCGGCAAACTGCGGCTCGCGAGCCACATGTGGCTCTTTGGCCCCTTGAGTGTGGCTCTTCCACAAAATACCACGGCCTGGGTGAGTCTATTTTGAAGAAGTGGCGTTAGAAGAAGTTTAAGTTTAAAAAATGTGGCTCTCAAAAGAAATTTCAATCGTTGTACTGTTGATATTTGGCTCTGTTGACTAATGAGTTTGCCGACGACTAGTCTAGATAAATCAAGCCAGCCCCAACATTTCCTTACGCCAAAGCCCAATCCACAGCAAGACCCTAACTCTCTTCAAATCTCTGAAGGCTGAGAAGGGTGATGAAGCCGCAGAAGAAAAGCTTAAAGC
The DNA here is from genome assembly GCF_963455305.1 of Plecotus auritus. Classification (NCBI taxonomy): domain Eukaryota; kingdom Metazoa; phylum Chordata; class Mammalia; order Chiroptera; family Vespertilionidae; genus Plecotus; species Plecotus auritus. Next base: position 9,572,239 of record NC_137772.1, on the reverse strand, counting down.
TAGCAGAGGTTGGTTCATGAGGTTTATGTCTCCATAACATAAAAATGCAAGGTGAAGCAGCAAGTGCTGATGTAGAAGCTGCGTTACCCAGAAGATCTAGATAATAGATGAAGGTGGCTACGCTAAACAACAGATTTCAATGTAGACAAAATAGCCTTCTTGTGGGAAAACATGCCATCTAGGACATTTATAGCTAGAGAGGAAGCAATTCCTGGCTTCAAAGAACAGACTGACTCTCTTGTAAGGGGCTAATGCAGCTGGTGAATAAGTTGAAGCCAATGCTCATGTACCACTCCAACAATCCTAGGGCTATTAAGAATCATGCTTAATCTACTCTGCCTGTGCTGTATAAATGGAACAAAGCCAGGATGAACAGCACATCTGTTTACAATGTGATTTACTGACTATTTTAAGCCTATTGTTGAGACTGTTCAGATAAAAATAAAGGTTCCTTTCAAAATATTACTGCTCATTGACAGTGCACCTGGTTACTCACCCAAGAGCACTGATGGAGATGGGTAAGATTAAAGTTGTTTTCATGCCTGCTAGAACAACATCCATTCTGGATCAAGGAGTAATTTCGACTTTCAAGTCCTTCTATTTAAGAAATACATTTTGTAAGGCTGTAGCTGCCACAGTGATGCCTCTGATGGATCTGGGCAGAGTAAATAAAACACCTTCTGGAAAGGATTCACCACTCCAGATGCCATCAAGAAGATTTGTGATTCTTGGGAAGAGGTCAAAATACTAGTATCAACATTAATAGGAGTTTGGAAGAAGTGGAATCCAACCCTCATGGATGACTTTCAGGGGTTCAAGACTTCAGTGAGTCAGTAACTACAGATGTGGTGGAAGGAGAATTAGCAGTGGAGTCTGAATTGCAGTGAATGAATTGCTGCAATCCTATATAATAAAACCCTAATATGCAAATCGACCGAACGGCGGAACAAACAGTCGCTATGACACACACTGACCACCAGGGAGCAGACACTCAATGCAGGAGCTGCCTCCTAGTGGTCAGTGCACTCCCATGGGGGAGTGCCGCTCAGCCAGAAGCCGGGCTCACTGTTGGTGAGCACAGTGGCAGTGGCGGGAGCCTCTCCTGCCTCCGCTGCAGGTGGGCAGTAAGGAGCAAGGGGTCCCGGACTGTGAGGGCCCTGGCCTGTGAGAGGGATGTCTGCCTGAGGGGTCTCGGACTTCAAGAGGGCACAGGCTGGGCTGAGGGGGACCCCCCCCCCCACAATCCCGCCATGGAGAGTAGCTACAGCGTTTGGACAGGTTCAAGCCTGGGACTAATGAGAGGGCAAAGCCACGTGTAAGTCTCAGCACAATTATAGCCAAAGGCTATAGTTGTAAGCTTGACCTTATGGTCAGAACCTGTAGCCCGACGTGGCTGAGTGATATGGGCTTTTTCCCGTGACAATCTCAGGAATGTAATGTGCCTCTTTTTAAATTTTTGCCTGTATATCTGCTAATATCTCACTGGCCAAAGCAAATCATTTGACCCAACCAGGAATTAAATAAGAGAAAAGGCCAACATGTGGAGTTTTTATTATTTTTTTTTTTTAATCCTCATCCAAGGATATGTTTTTACTAACTTGAAAGAGAGAGACACACATTAATATAAGATAGAAACATCAATCTGTTGCCTCCCTTACACATCCAACCAGGAAATGAACTGCAACCTAGGTATGTACCCTGACCAGAAATGGAACCCCCAACATTTTGGTGTACTGAACAATGCTCCAACGGACTGACCTGCACAGCCAGAACCAACCGTGGAGGCAGTGTACAACTATATATAAAGCTTTTATATACCACCTAAAAGAAGTTAGTGTCTCTGATTTGTCATTTATTTATTATAGGAAGGAGAACATACTTTGGGGAAGTAAAAATTAGTATTAGAGAATTAACTGGAGTCTAGAACAAGGGTTTGCACAGATTAGGCCCTTAATATTTTTGATGAATAAATCTGATATTCTTCTATGATAATAAATCTAGAATAATTGGGTAGACAAAAAAGTTATAACAATAATATCCTATATTTGAATGGAACTTTAACTTTTGGAAATCATTTTTACAACATGTTCCTCACTACAACTCTATGAGAGAGAGAAGTATTATAATCCCATTTTGCGTGTGAGGAAACTGAGGAACAGAGAGGTTAAATGATTTGCCCCAAATCACAGCTAGTTGGTAGTAGGACCTAAATGAAAAGATTCTCGCCCTGACCAGTGTGGCTCCGTGGAAAGAGCGTCGGCCTGCGGACTGAAAGGTCCCAGGTTCGATTCTGGTCAAAGGCATGGACCTTGGTTGTGGGCACATCCCCAGTGGGAAGTGTGCAGAAGGCAGCTGATCAATGTCTCTCTCTCATCGATGTTTCTTTTTTTTTTTTTTTTTTTTTTAAATATATTTTATTGGTTTTTTTACAGAGAGGAAGGAAGAGGGGTAGATAGTCAGAAACATCGATGAGAGAGAAACATCGATCAGCTGCCTCCTGCACACCCCCCACTGGGGATGTGCCCGCAACCAAGTTACATGCCCTCGACCGGAATCGAACCCGGGACCTTTCAGTCCGCAGGCCGACGCTCTATCCACTGAGCCAAACCGGTTTTGGCTCATCGATGTTTCTAACTCTCTATCCCTCTCCCTTCCTCTCTGTAAAAAATCAATAAAATATATATTTTTTAAAAAGATTCTCCTTCACTGTGCTATCTTTCAAATACAACAGTTAAAACTAACATAATGTCAAAGGACAACACAAACTGCTTTTTACATTATACAAATCATAACCTTACAAAACCACTACAATAGTAGTGGCATTCACATGGCTTTTAAATAGTCTGTAAACTTCTGGAAGGTAATATGTGACTCTGTTCATTCTTCAATTCAGTCCAAAAATATTACCCAACTGCTTTGTTAGAAAATAGTATAAAATATGGTCTATGTCCTTGAAGAGTTCACACTCTACTTGGGATGGAGGGAGGAAGACAGAGGGGAAAAGCATAAAGCAATGTAATACATACTATAATAAAGGCATAACAAAGTTCTATGGAGACAAGAAGAGAAGCTACTAATTCTGCTTGGTGGAAGTTAAGGAAATTCAATTATTACCTGGTCTGTGAATCTAAGTCTTTTAGCTTTCTCAATTTCCTCTATTTATTATAGCATTTAGATATTTTGAACTACCCCTTTAGATACTAAAAAAGAAAAAAAAGGAACTTAACAATTAATTCAAAATTGTTTTATAAGCTTTAACCCAGTAAAGATTTCATCCTTCAAAACTTGATTCCTAAATTTAAAAAAACAACTTTCCATTGGTGTACATTTACTAATAACATCAAGAAAGCTTAGTATAGATGAAAAAACTTCCGGGTAATATTAATAGCTCTCTATAGAAATAGCCAAGGCTATATTGTTTCAAGAGGTTTATCAATAAGTAAGAAACCATTTTAAAAAGGGTTTGGGGGATATTATTCACATCTTTTCTGATGAACGAGTCCAGATTCAGTGAATTTGGGGAAGAGCCTTTTTACACCTATGCGTTGATAACCTTATATGACCAGAACTATGAAGCGGCACAAAGAAATAAAATCTCTGTCCTGACAGAGCTTATTTACAATCTAGTTCACACATTTATTGGTTTGTTCATTCAATATAGAAAACCGAGGAAGTGCTTTCTGCAGGGAAAGGAAACCAGAGAAAAGGCAAAACTTTACAAATTTATAGCCCAGAAAAAGAACCAGAATTATAGTTTGAGATGTAATAATCTCTTACTTTTTATTTTTATCAGGGTATAATATACACAGAATTTACTATTTTAATCATTTTTAAACATACAGTTCAGTGGCATTAAGTATATTCACATGGTTGCACAACCATCACCACTAGTCATCTCCAGAACATTTTCATCATCCCATACAGAAACAATGCCCATTAAACACTAATTCTCTATTCCCCATGACTTGCCTATTTTGGGTACCACATATAAGTGGAATCATATAATATTTGCCCCTTTGTGTATACCTTCTTTCACATAATGACTTCAAGGTTCATCCATCTTGTAGCGTATATAATTCCATTCCTTTCAAGGCCGAATAAAATTCCATTGTTTGTATATGCCACATTTTGTTCCCCATTCCTTTGTTGAAGGACATTTGGGTTTTTTCCATCTTTGGGCTATTGAAAATACTGCTGCTATGAACATGGTTGTACAAATATCTGTGTGAGACTCTGCTTTCAATTCTTTAGGGTTTAAAAATCAGAAGTGAAATTGCTGGGTGATATGGTAATTCTATGTTCAATATTTTGAGCAGCTGCCTGTTCTAGACAGCATCCATACCATTTTACATTCCCATCAACAATGAACACGAGTTCCAATCTCTTTACATCTTTGCCAAGCCTTGTTAATTTGTTTTTTATTTTCATACTGGGGCCCAGTGCATGAATTCATGTACCTTAAAAGGAACTGTGGGCTGCAAGGCTGCGAAAGGCACAGGGGTGGGTCTCGGCCCATCCTCCGTGCCCCTGCCCAGCCCTTCCTGCTGTGGCCCCTGGTCCCATCTGCTGGCAGCCCCACTCCAGCCGCTGCTGCCGCTCCCATGCACTGACGGCACGGAGCCATTGGGGCCGACACCAGCAGCAGGTGCAAGTGGGGCGCCATCAGCGGGTGTGAGCGGCGGCTGCTGTCTGCTTGCCTCTCAGGAGCAATGGGAGGTGAAGCCCTCAGGGCGATCAGGGCCAGTAGCCACTGCTCCCACCTGCTGATGGCGCCGAGTGATCAGGACCAGCACCAGGCACGGGCAGCAGGTGCGAGTGGCAGCTCCGGTGCCAGCTGCAGGTGCGAGAGGGGCCAGCACTGGCAGTGGGTGCGAGCGGGGCCGGCGCCGGGCTGGACTGCGGCACATGGGAGCGAAGACTTTTCAATAACCAATAGAGACTCACCCCTATGACAGCGACCAGCGCCCCGCCTTGGTCTAGCGCCCCCGCTCACCTGCTCCACCATCCCACCGCGGCCAATGCCCACCATGTTCCACACACTCCCCCTGGTAGTCAGTGCATGTCATAGCAACTGGTTCAGTTGTTCTAACATTCGGTCTATTTGCATATAAGCCTTTATTATATAGGATATTATATAGGACTAGAGGCCCGGTGCACGAAATTCGTGCACGGGGGGGGGGGGTTTGTCCCTCAGCTCAGCCTGCACCCTCTCCAATCTGGGACCCCTTGAGGGATGTCCGACTGCCCGTTAGTTGGACATCCCTCTCACAATCCAGGACTGCTGGCTCCCAACTGCTCACCTGCCTGCCTTCCTGATTGCCCCTAACCGCTTCTGCCTGCCAGCCCGATCACCCCCTAACCACTCCCCTGCCAGCCTGATTGATGCCTAACTGCTCCCCTGCCAGCCTGATTGATGCCTAACTGCCCTCCCCTGAAGGCCTGGTCATCCCTAACTGTCCTCCCCTACAGGCCTGGTCACACCTAACTGCCCTCCTCTGCAGGCCTGGTTCCCCCCCAACTGCCCTTCCCTGCAGGCCTGGTCCCCCCGAACTGCTCTCCCCTGCAGGCCTGGATCCCCCCCAAGTGCCCTTCCCTGCAGGCCCGGTCGCCCCCAACTTCCCTCCTCTGCCAGCCTGGTCACCCCTAACTGTCCTCCCCTGCAAGCTTGATCGCCCCCAACTACCCTCCCTTGCAGGCCTGGTCCCTCCCAACTGCCCTCCCCTGATGGCGGCCATCTTGTGTGTTGGAGTGATGGTCAATTTGCATATTACTCTTATTAGATAGGATTAGCCATATTAATGTGTGTGAAGTGGTAACTTAATGGTTTTAATTTGCATTTCTCTAATGATTAGTGATGTTGAGCATATTTTCTTGTGCTTATTGGCCATCTGTATATCGTCTTTAGAGAAATGTCTATTCAACTCCTTTGTATAATAAACTTTGACCACAGTTAAGACAACTATCCCTGGGAAACGGTGACAGCACAGCTTTATCAAGCAGAATTAAGTGAAATCCTTCCTCTTAGCCTACAAAAAGGACAAAGAAATGATTCTCTGTACTTGTTGGTAGTTACAACCAAGTACAAAATGCACTGTGAAGAATGAAACTAGAGCCAATCCCTTAGTGAGAGTCCCTAGGATATGACTAACCCTTTAGTTCCTTTCTTTGCGCTTTCATGTAAAAAAATATTTATTGAGTACCTGCTGTTTTAGTTTCCTATTCCTGCTATAACAAACTACTACAAACCTAGTGGTTTAAAACAACAAATTTATTCTCTTACGGTTCTGGAGGTTAAAAGTCTAAAATTAAGGTCTTGGCCTGGTTTTCCTTTTGGAGGCTTCAGGAGAGAATCTTTTCTTCCCCTTTGTCAGTTTCCATAGGTGCCTGCTTTCTTTGGTTCACGGCCCCTTACATCTCCAATCTCTTGCTGCTTCTTTTCTTTAATTAAAAAAAAATTGTTTTAATTTATTCCAGTTTTGAGATGTAATTGACATATAACATTATACAAGCTTAGGGTGTACAACATAATGATATATGTGTCTATTACAAAATGGTCACCATAATAAAAATCTAGTTAAAATCCACCACCTCGCGTAATTAGAAATTTTTTCCCCTTATGATGAGAACTTTTAAGTTTCCATTAGCAACTTTCAAATATACAACATATTTGTATACCATGTTATTATAGTCACCATGCTGTACTTGCCTCTTACTCCTATTGGCCAGGTCTCCTATTACTGACTTTGATTACTTTCTCTTTTTTTTAATGTATTTTATTTATTGATTTTTTTACAGAGCGGAAGGGAGAGGGATAGAGAGTTAGAAACATCGATGAGAGAGAAACATCGATCAGCTGCCTCCTGCACACCCCCCACTGGGGATGTGCCCGCAACCAATGTACATGCCCTTGACCGGAATCGAACCTGGGACCCTTCAGTCCGCAGGCCGACGCTCTATCCACTGGGCAAAACCAGTCAGGGCTGATTACTTTCTTATAAGGACCCTAGTGATTGCATTTTGGCCACTTGTCTAATCATTTTCCCATCTCAACACCCTCAACCACATAGCAAAGCCCCTTTCACCATGTAAAGTAGCATGTTCACAGGTTCTGGGGATTAGGAGGTGGACATCTCTGGGGCCATTATTCTACCACACCTACTCTGTGCCTGTGAATTCAAAATGGAAAAATAATGGCATTCAATGTATTCTACAGAGATCATTTTTCTCTCCGATTGAACTGCCCACCTTGTTTACTAGTAAGAGGGGCTTCTAATGTGTTACTAGCCCCTGCACCAGAGAATTCGTGGTCGGACTGCAATTTGCTGATATAAACAATCCCAAAGACACAGCCGCCCCATCTTTATTATTACTGTTGCTGTTTTGATTAGGAATTACAAAAAAAGGAAAGCAGCTTTTCCTATGAAATTAGTTACCACAACAACTAGGCTCACCAGCATTGCCGTTCACAGCGGGGGCAGTAACGGTTGGATCTGGACGACTCTCTGGAGAATGATGACTTCCGCCACGTGTTCCTTCCCATTCCAGAGCGGCGGGCGGGACCCGTGGAGCCTCTCTAGGCCGCCGGGCCTCCGCGGTCTGTGACGCCCGCCGCTCGGCCCCGCCCCGTCCCGCTCCACTGGCGGCTCCGCCCCTCCCTCCGCTCGCCCCGCCCCCGGAAGCCGAGCGCGCCGCTGGGAGCTGCGCGGAGGGGCTGCTTAGCGCGCCGGCGCGTGCGCACGAGCTCGGAACGTCACGGGCGGCGCGTGAGGCGGCCTCCGGCCAGAGCACCCAGGTGAGCGGCACGCGAGCGACCCCTTCTTCCCGCGCCCGTCAGCCTCCTCTCCGTTGCGGATCCGTTTCCCTTCCGGAGCCGGGGCAGCGGCGAGCACTCGGTGTCGGTGTAAGGAAGCGCGCGGGAGGGTAGGAGGCGCTCGGGCGGCCCCTCGGGCGGCGGGCGTAACCACAGCATTGGCGGCCGAGCCGCGCGTCTGTGGGGCTGCCTGCACCCTCAGCCGCGGTGGGCACGGCCCGTCCGCACTCCACGTTCGGGGTGGCGTGGGAGTCGGGGTCAGCCCTAGAGCCGGACTCAGGTCACCAGCGCCCACCTCTGCGGACTTGAACCTGAACCCTGAGGCGTGAGGCTGTCCGTTATCTTCGGCACCTCGCGGGGTCGGCGGGAGTGCTGAACGGAGCCTCAGTTCCTGAACACAGATGTTTACTTGTTTTCTTTGGGCCTGGATTTTCGTGTATCCAATCGGTTACCTTTGGACCATATTATATATCTGACTACAGAAACCTAATGTCACAGTAACAAAATGACAGTTTGAAAAATGCCAGATTCTGATGTGTGTTTTCCTGATGAATCTTGAAAGCATTAGTATTTCACTGCAGATGGTAGGAGCTATACTGATGGTGAGTGTCCCAGCCAGCTCTCCGCAGATAACCTGTTTTCATTGAGCACCACGCAAGGGTTATTAAGGTCCGATGAACTATCGTTTAGTTTTTACCCTTTCCCAAAATGTTGTAAAGAGAATCGTTGCTAATTTTCAGTCCATACCATATTTTTATTATTTTTTAATATAAGTTGAAATCTCATTTTGAAGTAAATATTATCTAAAGGATTGCTTAGTGGATGGGATTGTTGGATAATTTTCCCGTAAATTAAGCTAAATCCTGAGTGCTTAAATCCTTAAGATAACGGTATTGTTGGATAATATCAACCCAAATTTAAACCTGAAGATTCCCAGGCACTGGGCTATGCACCTCCCGTCATGAACTGTGACCACGTAGGGAGGCAGATGCTTAAAACTATTGGTGACTGCATGAACCGTGTAAATGAAGATAAGGGGGTGGTATGGTAGGGGGAGGAGTGGAGGGAAAGAGGATTGTGGGAAACTAGCTCAGGGAAAAGAGGTAACTTTTCTGCTTACATATCAAAGAGCAGGACTACTGCACAATCATTTTTAAAATATATTTTTATTGATTTCAGAAAGGAAGGGAGAAGTAGAGAAACATCAATGATGAGAGAGAATCATTGATTGGCTGCCTCTTGCACCCCCCCTCATCACCCCACTGGAGATCCAGCGGCAACCTGGGCATGTGCCCTTGACGGGAATCAAACACTTCAGTCCACAGGCGGATGCTCTATCCACTGAGCCAAACCAGCCAGGGCCCACTGCACAATCTTAAATTTCCTGACTCCAAACTCCTTCACTGGTTAAACAGTCTTTGCATCATATTTGTCAGATCCTACTTTAGGTACTAGGTATATAAAGATGAGCTAGCTATCAGGAGTTCCCAGTCTGGTAAGGAGACAGAAAGGCAGGGAATTGTTAGCTATGAAAAACAGGGATTTCAAAGAAGTGTTTAATCATTGACTTTGGGATTTAGACCTAGTTCATATAATCATGGGGTTGGGAAGTAGCATATGCTCCTAATGCATGAATTCCCTACAGCATCACACTATTCACTCATTGCTCCTAATCTTAGAAAGTAGCCCAGTCCATTTTTGAGCAGTCCTAACGTTAAATCCAAACGGCTTTCTTATGCACTCCATCTGTTGATGCAAGTTCTACCTCTGGAACTACAAGTAACAGCTCTAAAATCTTTTTTCATATAAGTTCTAAGTATCTGAATACATTCTTTCCTTTGTCATTATTTTTCCTAGATATGGGCCTGTTCTGTAAACCCTAAATCATGATTTACATTTTAGACTCTTCACCACAGCACTCAGAACCAACTGTTTCAATGGAGAAGCTAAGGGGTGTGCTATGAAACCATTTGCTTTTAAAATTGAAGAAACTTACAAAATAATTTTTAATTTCAAAGGTGTTCTTTAACCATATAACAAAGTGAGAAAGGAAAAAACAGCCACACTCTTTTATTTCAGCCCTTGACTTTTTGTAATACAGGGTGAATTATCTTACAAAAAAAATAGTAACGTATTTTTCAGATCATTGGCACAACTTGGAATTGTTCCTATAATCCCATTATAATTTTGCTGGGTTATTTTTTGGTGGGTTTTTTTGGGTCATGTTTCTCTTGGTATGTTACCCAAACTTCTCAGTTTGGAAAAACTTAAATTACTATGTAAAAATAAAAAATATTTCAAAATTACTCTATAGTCTGATGGTTACATTTTTCTTCTTTTCAGATATATATTTGCCATTATGGATCGTTTCAGAGATATATCAGAAGATGAAGTGGACCATTCTTTCTTTGACAGTGACTTTGAAGAAGCAAAGAAAAGTGAAAGTAACTCAGCTTTTGACAAGCAAAATGATTGCCCTAAAGAGAGAATAGACAAAGATACAGTAAATGTAAACTTGAAATTTGGAATGCAGAGAAAAGAAAATGATCTTGCTGAGAAAGGAAATGAAAGAAAAGAGAAAATTCCTTCAGAAGAACACCCCGTAGAAAATAATACACAAACCAGAAATTCTTTATCATTGACCACTTCTTCAAGATCAGAAAAATTGTGTGATGCTACAACAGGACATAAAATACACTTGACCATTCCAAATAGAATTCCCAAAATGGTAAAAGAAGGTGAAAATGATTATTATACAGATGGAGAGGAAAGCAGTGATGATGGGAAAAAACATTATGTCAGGTCCAAGTCAGCTAAACCATCTAGTAACATCAAAAAAGGCTTAAGTAAAAAGTATTCCAAAAGTAGTTCCTCTTCCTCTTTGTCCTCCTCATCTTCAAGTTCAGGTGCAGATTGTTCAGCTGCAGAGTCTGATAATTGTACACCTGATTCATCTCCATCATTAAAGAAACATCTCTCTGGTGTAACCCACTTGTCACCAAAACAGAAATATAAACCAGGAATAAAATCCGCAGGAACACAGCCTACAAGTAGTAAATCAAAAGTCTGTGACTACAATGAGGAATCTGAAGATACTGTGACAGATGTCACTCCTTTGTCGACCCCAGACATCAGCCCTGTTCAGTCTTTTGAACTGGGCACATCAAACGATCAGAAAGTAAAAGTTAAAAGGCAAGAAAACGTGAGTCAAGAAGTATATGGAAATGTTGAGGATTTGAAAAACAATTTGAAATCAGCCAAAAAAGGGAAAGAAAAACATGGAGTAGATCTCACCTCAAAGTCTTCAGTGTTAGATTCCAATTTAGACCGCAGACATAAACAAAAAGCCATACATGACACAATGGACCTGAATCATCTCTTGAAAGGTAATTTCTCTTTTTCAAAACTACATATTGAATTTAATCATTAAACTTAAAGGTATATTGAGCTTAAGTATTAAATGCTATGAATTTGCATTGATTTTTCTAGTAGATTTGTTTGTGATAATTGATATTATCATAACTTTATTAAATATTCCATTTTTCCACAAAAATAAGTTTTTATTTTCCCACATATAACTAAACTGCCAGCATGCAAGATGGAGATGTGTACATGGCTATGCCTTTTCTGCATTGATTTCTCAGTACACTTTATCACTTTCAACTACTACTATATGGGTTTTTCTAGGCCTATTTGTTCTTACCAGATTTCTTCACAGCCTTTTCCACTTCCTTGGAAGATAAATTCACTTAACGTAAGTAAGACGATAGTGATAATGCTTAACACATTTAATAATTATGAGCATGAAATGGGATCCTGTCAGAACAGCTGAGATAGGAACAGGGCATACTCTACATCTCAATTTAAACATTTTCACTGACTAAGTACAAAGATACATTAAAACAGTTTGTTGATTCAGATAGGGATTTTTAAGTAAAAAATTTTGCAAGCCGTTACAGCAAACATTGGGTGAGAGTTTAGATAGTGAGGGATGCCTGTAGTTGACAGTGTTAATGTTATTTATTGGTTTAAAATAACTTTTGTTAACAAGTTTAATAAGTTTGTAAATTTGAACTATGAAATAATAAGCATGTGAAACAAAGGTTAATAAAAGAATATAAAATCAGGCATCATCCCAATTATAGGCCATGAAATAGGAAACAGTGTTGAATTTGGGTACTTACGTAGTTAGGTGAAGACAATTCTGGAAGTGGAATAAAAATTTTAGGCTTCTGGGTGTCATTTACTTGACCCTAGACCAGCAGTAACTATTCTGTGCCCCAGTCTTTTCATTTGTAAGATGAGGTGTTGATATAGGTTGCTAAAGCCTATTCTAAATTGAGATTTCTGGGGTACTGTGAAAAATATTAGAAGGGAAGCCGTAGATGATTTGGCTCAGTGGATAGAGTGTCGGCCCTAGCATCAGCCTGCGACTGAAGGGTTGAGGCTTTGATTCCAGTTAAGGGCATATACCTCGGTTGCAGGCTCAATCCCTGGCCCTGGTTGGGGCGTGTGTGGGTGGCAACGAATTGATCATATTGATGTTTCTCTCTCTGTCTCTCCCTTCCATTTTCTAAAAATATCCTTGGGTGAGGATTAACAACAAAATCAAACAAACACAAGCAAACATATATATATATATATATGTATATACACTGAGTGGCCAGATTATTATGATCTCTGAACGCATAATAATCTGGCCACTCATTGTATATCCTATATAATAAAAGGGTAATATGCAAATTGTCCCCTCAACCAGGAGTTCAACCAGCAGGCAGGCCCGCCAACCGCCCATGTCCCCTCCCCCTTGGCCAGGCTGGCTGGACCCCACCCATGCACGAATTCATTCACCAGGCCTGCGGCCAGATTATTATGCGTTCAGAGATCATAATAACCTGGCCACTCTGTGTGTGTGTGTGTATGTGTGTGTATATATATGTATATATACTGTGTATATATATTAAAAGGGAAGTTCGATGTAGACTAACATTATTAGACATCTAACATTAAAGTAAACCTTGAAAAAATTTATTAGAATTTCTGAGTATTTAGCCTCTTTTAAGACAATTGGGTGGCTGATTTGGGAGACTTCCCACCCCTGCCCCAAGCCTGCCTTTGCTATGTACATAGCAAAAAAGGGTATGGTTGTAATTAGTTTTTTGACCTTGAGATGTAAATCCCTTAATAGGCAGAAAGAGCATTAAAAGGTAGAGTAGTAGCGTATGCAGAAGTTTAGGCATTGGGTTATGGCATGAATCACATATTTAAAGAACAGTGAAGAAGTTGGCATAACTAGATTAGAAGGTATGTTTCAAATACTTGGTATATAGGTAAAATTAGGTCAGTTTAGGAAGAATCTGTAGGGTCAAATAGAGACAATTTAGAAATGCTCCACAAATTTTACTGCATAGATTCTATGTGAAATAATTAGGTATATTATTAGACGATGTATCCTGAGAAGAAAAATTATTGTAAGAGAAAGAAATGTGATTAAGGAAGCATTGAACAAAGAAACTGGTTAAACTTACTGCTAAACTGATAACAACATAAGAAGGAATGAAGCAAACTGCCTTATTTAAGGGGAAGATATGGACCCTGTTGTACTCCATAAGGAAGAGGATGCCTATACAGTAGTCCCCTCTCCTCAGGGAATACATTCCAAGACACCATGTAGATGCCTGAAACGGGATTGTACTGAACCCTATACATACTATAATATTTCCCTGTATGTACATACCTATGATAAAGTTTAATATGTAAATTAGGCATAGTATTAGATTAACAACAACAATAATAGAACACATACATTTATAAAAAGTAATGTGAATGGCTTGAGGATCATTATTAAGTAAAATAAGGGTTACTTGAACACAAGCACAGCACCACTGCCACAGTTGATCTGATAACCCAGACAGCTAATAAGTGACTAAGGGTGGGTGGTGGATACAGCATGGATATGCTGGACAAAGGGGTGATTCACCTCCCAGGTGGGACAGCGTGAGGTGTCATCATGCTACTCAGAATGGCACACAATATAAAACCTATGAATAGTTTATTTCTGGATTTTCCATTTAATATTTTTGAGCCACAGTTTTCCACAGATAACTGAAACTGAAGAAAGCAAAACTGTGGGTGGTTCTGTACTTTGATTAGCTACTAGCACATCCTCCCTGGCAACATGTTTTGTCCCTTTACTGGCAGGCTGCAGTGAACAGGATTCCAGTAAGTGAGGAGGAAATCTCAGATATCCTCAACACACTACCAAGTGTTTCCCAAACATTTGAGGAAATCTAAAATCAAGAGAAGCACCAGACTCACAGTTGAAGAACATAATACTTGAAGCAGAGTCAAAAGTGAAGCTTGGTGATTTTAGAGCGGCAAGAACAAAACTGTCTTCACTAATAATATTGACATGATTTGCTTTTTATACTCTTCTGTCACATGTATATATATATATAGTGGAGTTTAGCACTAAAAGGGACAAAGAGTGTTTGACATTAATAAACTGACCAAATACACCAAAAAGATTTAAGAGCCATTGATATGCATTGTGAGATAAAAGCAAAACAGAACCCAATGATGAAATTGACAAAGCCATAATCATTATGAAAGATTAATAGAGCAATTAGACACCCCACCCCCACCCCCCAAAAAGTAAACTGCCTATTTGTGGACTATACTTGGTCCACAGGTATTTTGTCTATCGTACATTTCTTTTTAAAGTGATGGCATATCAGTGGCTATTCCTATATAATAAATTACCCAATGCTTAGAGACTTAAAGGCAGGGGACTAGAATCCTCTGAGAGCTCTTCACTCACATGTCAGGTGTGGGTTTGGGATGACATGAATAGGACTGCTGAGCGGAGGGCCCACGTGTGCCCTCTGTGTTGCTTGGCTTCCTCACAGATGGCAGCATCAGGGTGGTTGGACTTCTCACATGGTGGCTCAGATCTCCAGGTTCAGTGTTCCGGGAAACAAGATGGAAACCTCATCGCCTTTTATGACCTAGCCTCAGAAGTCACATAGCTTCATTTCTCCATATTCTATTGATGTAAACAGTAATGAACCTTCCCAAATTTGAGAGGAAGAGCAGACCCTCTTAGTAAGAATGTCAGATACCTTATGGACATGTTTTAAAACCTCTTCAGTCCATCCTCTGTCCACATAATTTTTACATATTTCTCCCAAACGCAAAAATACATTTCGCCTTTCGAAAGATTCCCCCAACCTCGAAATCCAGGGTCTAAAACAGGTCCAAGAGCAGCGCAGTCTGCTCAGACGTGGTTCCTCAGTTTCCTGTACCTCTGAGTCCTTTGAGAATCTTCTGCCAGGAAGGAGTAGGAAGGAAAAGTATATTTTTGAATCTCATAAGTTCTGGCTCTGTTATATTCTCTCTAAATTTTGCTTGAAAACTGACCGGTTCGTTTTTTAGTCCATCTCTCTATCCTCTAATTATTGTGGATAAAATAAATCACTGATACTTTCAACATTCTGTGAGGAGATCTGCTTAGCCCCCCGTCCACCAATGGCAATATGTACCTAGTCAAATAGCCAACAGTATTCCTAAAATTCTGCCATTTCATCCACTTCATCAGCAATCCCTTCTAGGCCCTTCCAGCTCTACTTGTCACCTGGTCTCAGCCAGTGCCATCTAATGTAGATTTTTGTTAGAGTAGTACCCCAATTCCTGGCCCCAAATTTTGTATTAGTTTCTGCTGCTCTGACAACAAATCACAAAACTTAGATGTATAAAGCAGCAACCTAAGATGACTCAAAGACTAGGATCATAGTGGCCGTCTATGTGGTTTGATTTCCTCACAGCCTGGCAGCTGAGCTCATGGCAGTCAGACTTACAGGGTGACTCAGGTCCCAAGGACAAGTATTCCAGGTAGCATGGTGGGGTTGGGGGGTGGGGACTGTATCTCCTAGGACACATTTAGGCTGTATCATATTGGTCTACCTCTCTACATAGTCACAAGCCTGCCAGATTCAGAGGACTGGGACTGGGAAAATGTCACAGAATTTATCACCTGACAACTTGTTCACAAAGAAGAAAAAGAAATTTAGTAAATTTTATTACTTCTTGAAATGTGACCTGTCGGATTATAAGTTTGGATTTTTTTAAAAACTTTATAAAAAATCACTTTAAAAAGCAAATATCATTGTTTTTAATAGGGATCATGAATATGCCTACAGGATAGTTTTTTTTTTAAGAGCTATTATATGAATAAGATCTTAATATGACTTGAGATAAAATTTTCAGTGGTAACATTATACAAAATTTTAAATGCTGTCTGTATCTCAGCCTAGGTGAAAGTAAAGCTGATACTTATAGTAAATGGTATTAGATCATTTAAGAAAAGGCTCTAGTGATGATGGACACGTATTGAAATACTGTAACAAGTTTGAACAAAACTTTTATTGAAGCCCTAGCCAGGTTCCCAATGGTTAGAGCAGGGGTGGGCAAACTTTTTGACTCGAGGGCCACAATGGGTTCTTAAACTGGACCGGAGGGCTGGAACAAAAGCATGGATGGAGTGTTTGTGTGAACTAATATAAATTCAAAGTAAAGGAGCGGAGGGGAGAGCAAGAGAACCCTCCGCTCTTTCGGCTCCGCGGGCCGGATAGAACAGCCGAACGGGCCGGATCTGGCCCGCGGGCCGTAGTTTGCCCACGGCTGGGTTAGAGCATTGACCTGCAGGCAGAAGGGTTGCGGGTTCAAGTCCCAGTCAAGGGCACATACCTCGGTTCAGGCTCCAACTCGGGAACGTGTGGGAGGCAACCGATGATGTCTTTCTCTCACATCGATGTTTCTCTTTCATCAATGTTTCTCTCTCTCTTCCTCTCCTTCTCCTCCCTCCCTTCCACTCTCTAAACACATCAATGGAAAAATATCCTGGGGTGAGGATTTTTAAAAAATTGTTTCATTGAAGAAAATTAGAGAAAAACAATGTTTCATAAATATGTGAATTTAAATATGTATACATTTATATAAATATTTGTATCCCTGAAAGTTTATTCAAGTTAAAAAAAAAAGAGATCTTAATCGGAAAAACCAATGGAGCATATAAGGGGTGGGCAAAAGTAGATCTACAGTTGTGAGTACATGAGATAGTTTATTCTGGTATTAATTACTTATTAATTGTATTATAACTGTATTTAAAGTTGCTTCATACTTAAGCATATAGCCACTTTAGAAAAACATAATATTGATACCTGGATTCAGTATATAAGTACTCCATCCATATACTTTTCTATCAGAGTTAGAATGCTAATTTTAAAAATGAATTAGATTAAGTGTTCTTTATATAATTTATTTATAGCTACTGCCTTATTTTACTTTTTAAAACTTTTTAAAAATGCCATTAGGAAAAAGGTTTACTTTTAATTTTGTTTAGAATTTAATTTTAAAGGCTTTCATATAAGGCTAAATTAATCTGGAAACCTTATTAAATTCTACAAAATGGGCATTTCTTAGAAGCAAGATAATTATGTTCAGCCCATCTATATCTTTCTAAATGTATTCTCATTCAGGTTTTGTCAGTTGGTTTTCAACAAATTACCAACCATTAATTTCCTCGTTTTCTATCAGGAAATCACTGTTAACAAAATTTATTTTAAGTTTCTGTAATCTTTGATTGTCTGTGGTTAAATGTAGGGAGGGCCGTAGACATACAGTTTTTGTGACCTTCCTCAAATGTTTTAAATTTTCTGTACCAATCACATTTTTAGATGAGGGCTAAAAATGCCTCTTCCTCTTATAGTACAAAATGCTAAGACAGTAAAAGAGTTAACAAAGGTACTCAAGTAAAAACAAGTAACGCTTACTTTAAAAAAATATTGTAAAAAACATGATAAATGTGCCCGTATATTACTAATCTGATATAATGTATTCATTTTTATTTATTTATTTTTTAAATATATTTTATTGATATTTCACAGAGAGGAAGGGAGAGGGATATAATGTATTCATTTTTAGTACTGACTTAAACTGAAACATTTAGCAAGCTGAATAGTTTTAGAAACTTTTATGTGATAATCAGTTTGCAAAATATTTTTCTTGGTTACAAACTTTCTATACAATATATTCATGTTGGCTTATGTTTAATCAGGAGTGAAATGTTTGACTTCTACAGAAGTATTTGTTTTAATGCCAACACAAAATACTATAGTAAAATATTTTCAGATTAAGTGGAAAGTTTCAGAATATTCTGCATTTGTTTTTGCCATTTTCTACCCATTGTTTTCACCAGTCATTGCTGAGGACATTTTATTTTTGAAGTATGCCTTCCAACTAACAAAAACTGTCTAAGTATTATATTGGTACACTCTGCCAGAGGTTTCCAACCTTCCTAACTATTAAGCTTCCTTGGGGAAACATAAGATGAACCTGACGGGCATTTTCCATAAATTACACCTACCTTAAAACCAGCACCATGTACATTTCTTATTGTTTGGTATATAGCTTTTATTCCCAAAGAACTCAGTAAGCATAAAATGCTAAGCTGCCTCTGGATTTTTTCCTACATAATTGTGGTATGATGTCAGTAACATTATTTCATCTATATCTTTTCATGAATAAATGTAGTTTTAATTTTTAAAAATTAAAGCAAATACCGTCATATTTCATGCTACTTTCTTTAGCCATTTTTCCTTCTATTGTCCATTTCTGTAGCTTTTCTGGAATTGGATAAAAAGGGACCAGAGAAACATCACTTAGATCAGCCTTCAGCAGCACCTAGGAGAAACTACTCTTTCACAAGAGAGGAGGTGAGACAGATTGATCGGGAAAATCAGAGGCTTTTGAAAGAACTGTCAAGACAGGCTGAAAAACCAGGAAGCAAAAATACGATTCCTAGAAGATTTAATCATCCCCCTAAGTTATATCACAGTGCTGTCAACAGACAGAAAGAACAACAAAGGATTGAAAGAGAAAATTTGGTAAGTAAAAAAATTTTTAGTCATCAAGGAAATGCATTTGTATT
This sequence comes from Plecotus auritus, assembly GCF_963455305.1. Lineage (NCBI taxonomy): Eukaryota > Metazoa > Chordata > Mammalia > Chiroptera > Vespertilionidae > Plecotus > Plecotus auritus. The sequence continues at coordinate 9,553,442 of NC_137772.1, read as the reverse complement.
GATTTGAAACCCAACTTACCGGAAACCCAAAGACAGCCCAATATTTAAACTTAATTATATAAAAGTAGATTTAGATGTGTTTGGCATGAAATACATGAACTATGAGCCTGTAAGGTACAATGTGTACAATGTGTAGCTTTTTTCCCAGCAACCCATATTTTAAGGGAACCTTAAATGAAAATACTGAAACCTCCATTATCTATTTGACTAGATCTGTTAAATCACTACAATAGTACAGGAAATGATGTCCAAGAGTCATCCTATATAATAAAAGCGTAGTATGCAAATTGACCGAATGACTGAAGCAAAATGACGGTTCTGACGACCTTCTGGAGGAACACACTATGACATGCACTGGTGCCAGGCCAGCCAAGGCGGGTGCAATGCGATTGGTCTGGGGGTCCTGCCATCACCCCACGATCACCCTGCATAGGGAGACCCAGGCCACCAGCCAGTGGGGCAATCGATGGGGTTGGGGGCTCCGTGATCGCCCCAAAGAGGGAGGCCCAGGCCACCCTCTGCACAGTGATCGATTGTGGAGCCCCAGCCGGGTGGGCGGGGCCACCCGGCTGGTGGCCACGGAGGGAGATCCAGGCCACCCTGCTGGCAGCACTGCAGTGGGTGGACAGGGCCTCCCTCTGTGGGGTGATCTATCTGGGGGCCCCATGATTGATTGCCCCACAGAGAGGGGCCCAGGCCACTGGCCAGTGACGCTGTGGCAGGTGTGCAGGGCCAGCCAGCGATTGCCCCACAGAGGGAGGCCCAAGCCAGCTAAGCGATTGCACCCAACACCTGTCGCCCGCAGAGGGAAGCAACTGGTGGCGGGGGTCAGGGGGCAGCACCATACTGATGGCAAGCAGTGGCAGCAGCGGGGGCAAGGCCAGCTGCCGGCAACCAGGAGAAGGAAAGCCCCAATAGGCCCTGATCCCAGAGGGATCTCGGATTGCGAGAGGGCACAGGCACCAGGCTGAGGGGCACACACTTCCTCCCCCCCCCCCCCCCATGCACAAATTTTGTGCCCTGGCCCTCTAGTTTTTTTTTAATATATTTCATTGATTTTTTACAGAAAGGAAGGAAGAGGGATAGAGAGTTAGAAACATCGATGAGAGAGAAACATCGATCAGCTGCCTCTTGCACACCTCCTACTGGGGATGTGCCCGCAACCAAGTTACATGCCCTTGACCGGAATCGAACCTGGGACCCTTCAGTCCTCAGGCCGACGCTCTATCCACTGAGCCAAACCGGTTTTGGCAAGTTTTAAATAATATATATGTTCTCAAAGAGGTCAAATTTTGTGGTCTGCTACTTGAATGTACGAAAGGCATTATTGTTAAAAAACAGTTATACTTTGATGTTCTAAGAAATATATGTGGGGACTGTTGAAAATCTTCACATTAAAAACTTACTCATAGCATATTATTTTCTTTATAAAATTCAGTTCATAATAATTGCTGATGTTTACTGAGCTCTTACTAAATGCCAGGCGTTCTTTTTTAAAATATGTTCTTATTGATTTCAGAGAGAAAGGGAGAGAGAAACAGAAACATCAATGCTGAAAGAGAATCATTGATTGGCTGCCTCCTGCATGCCCCACACAGGGCATGTGCCCTGACCAGAATCAAACTCTGACCTGGTGGTTCATAGGTCAACATTCAACCACTGAGACACACCAACCGGGCCAGACATTGTTCTTAGTATCTTCCAAATATTAGCTTATTAAATCCTGACAATAATTCTTTCAGGTAGATACTGTTTTTATCCACATCTTACAGTGAAATAACAAAAACTTAGAGATGTTAAATAATGAGCCCAAGGACACAGAGTGATTGAGCCAAGATTCTAAACCCAGGTAATGTTTTAAACTAAAATTAAATCTTTAATGAGCATATAAATTCAAACCTAAAACAATTGATAAAGCTTTTATTAACAATTACTAAGTTTCCAAAATTCACCCTCATATTTCATCATCAGTACAGTCCTATTTTTCTATGTACTTACCTGAATTCTAATACTAAGTAGAGTCTTAAATCCTTCAGCAGAGTTAATATGCATGTAACAAGGAGTAGATAGCAACAAAGCAAGTTGAAATGAGGTTGATGGATAGTAAGTTAGGTGGTAGTTTTCTGCACATCATTGTAGCAATTTGAAGCTAATTCTATATCTTCCAAAAACTTGTCAATTCCTTTGCATTTATTCTTCATAATGACTGATTATTTTTTTCATTAAAAAAAATCCTAATATATAAAAACCCTGGGTCATAACAACCAGTTACTACTGGAGGCTGACCAACCAGAAGTTAGTGTTCGTCCCGCCCCCAAGCAAGCAGTAAGGGGCAATCAGGTAGGCAGGGAGAGGGGTTAGGGGTGATCAGGTAGGCAGGCCAGCGGTTAGGGGTAATCAAGTAGGCAGGCAAGTGGTTAGGGGAGATGAGGTAGGCAGACAGCCCCTTGCCGGGCTGGCCCCGCCCCCAAGCAAGCGGTTAGGAGCAATCAGGCAGGCAGGCAGAGGGGTTAGGGGTGATCAGGTAGGCAGACCAGCAGTTAGGGGTGATCAGGTAGGTGGACCAGCGGTTAGGGGTGATCAGATAGGCAGGCAAGTGGTTAGGAGAGATCAGGTAGGCAGGCCAGCGGTTAGGGGTGATTAGGTAAGTAGGCAAGCAGTTAGGGGCAATCAGGTGGGCAGACGGCCCCTTGCAGGGCTGGCCCCGCCCCCCCATCAAAGAAAGAGGGAGGCTCAATCCAGCCAAGCCATTGTACCCCAGCCTGTCGCCTGTAGAGGGAGACCACTGGTGGCAGGGGAGGGGAGGCAGCGCTGCACAGATGGCAAGCAGTGGCAGTGGTGGGGGTGGGGCCAGCTGCCTGCAGCCTGGGGAAGGAAAGCCCCGATAGGCCCTGATCTCAGGCCAGGCCTAGGAACCCTACCTGAGGGGTCCTGGATTTTGAGAGGGTGCAGGCCAGGCTGAGGGACACCCCCCCACTCCGAGTGCATGAATTTTTGTGCACTGGGCCTCTAGTCTATCCTATCTAATAAAAGAGTAATATGCAAATTAACCATCACTCTGCTATACCCATAAGCCATGCCCACCAGCCACACCCACCAGACAATCAGGAACCAGTATGCAAATTAACCCAACCAAGATGGCTGCAGCCACGGAGAGAGCAGGAGGGAGACTTGGGTTTCCCCGGCAATAGAGGAAGCCAAGCTTTCTGCCTGCCCTTGCTGGCCTAGGCCTCCGCTTAAGGCTACAAAGTTTCAATTATAAAAGATACATAAATCCCAACAGAAATGGCTGCCACCAGGGAGCAAGCAGAAGGCTTGGCTCCGCTCCAGGCTACAAAGTTTCAATTGTAGAAGATAAATCCCAGATACCAGGGCCTCCGCTTGGGTCACTGGGGGGCATGGCCGGCCTGCAAACCACCACAGGCCCCTCGCCCCAAGGGAACCCCCACCCTGATCCGGGACACCCTTCAGGGCAAACCAGCTGGCCCCCACCCATGCACCAGGCCTCTATCCTATCTAATAAAAGAGTAATATGCAAATTAACCATCACTCCAACACACAAGATGGCTGCCGCCATGTGGTCAAAGATCCTGCCCCCATGTGGACACAAGATGGCCACCACAAGATGGCCAGCAGGGGAGGGAAGTTGGGAGGGACCAGGCCTGCAAGGGAGGGCAGTTGGAGGTGATCAAGCCTGCAGGCGAGGGCAGTTAGGGGTGACCAGGCAGGCAGAGGAGGGAAGTTGGGGGCAAACAGGCTGGCAGGGGAGCAGTTAGACATCAATCAGGCTGGCAGGGGAGTAGTTAGGCAGTGATCAGCCTGGCAGGCAGAAGCGGTTAGGGGCAATCAGGAAGGCAGGCAGGCAAGCAGTTGGGAGCCAGCAGTCCTGGATTGTGAGAGGGATGTCCGACTGCCCATTTAGGCCCGATCCCAGATTGGAGAGGGTGCAGGCTGGGCTGAGGGACACCCCCCCCCATGCACGAATTTCGTGCACCAGGCCTCTAGAATATATATAAAAGCCTAAGCGACCATTACGACCGAATGACTGGCCAACCAATCACTGTGACACACACTGACCACCAGGGGGCAGACACTCAATGCAGGAGCTGCCCCCTGGTGGTCAGTGCATTCCCACAGCCAACCTCCCATGGTCCCTCCCACCAGTCAGCCAGCCCCGATGGTTCCAATCGGGCTGGCCAGCGGGGGGAGGGGCCGTAGGAGGTTGGCCTCTGGCCCTGATCAGGACTGGGCGAGATGGACCCAATCGGCCCCAATTGCCAGCCACGCTGAGGAACCCCACCCGTGCACAAATTCCTGCACTGGGCCTCTATTATAAGAAAAGACACATGTAATACTTTAAACAACAAAGAATTTTAATTAAAAAACAAAACAACTATATTCTCTAAAACAAAATTTAAAAACATCTATTATAAGTTTTTATTGGAATTACGTTAAATTTACATTTTAATTGCAGATTGTTGACATTCTTAAAGTATTACCTTCTTATCCAGAAATATGGTATGTCTTCCCATTTATTCGGTGCACAGGATGATGCTCCAACCAACTGAGCCACACAGCCCAAGGCTAAGCTATTATACTTTTAAATCTGCTTGCTAGGCTGTTCATGGTCAAAACACATGTACACGCACATTTTTGTAGCTATTTCTGTGTCAGATATACTGCACAAGCACCATCTATTACTTTATAATTTTTATGATTTGTATTCCTTCATTTGCTCCCATCTCCAGTGATCGAAATCAGTTCATATGACTGACAGGCATGATGACTAAAGCAGTTCTGTTCCAGGACTCTTACTTTCACTTGTTAGCAATCCAGAAGCTACCAGTATTTAGACTAATACAGTTCAAGACAAAGAAGTACTTCTGTGCAGAGAAAGTAGAAAAATAGAACAAAAATATGGTATACAACTGAGTCCTGAGCTTTAGAGTTAAAAGCATACTATTAATCTGTCTTTCTGATGAATTTTGATTTCTTCATTATTTGTTTATCACTATCTTACCCCCCCCCCCCCATTACCAACGGAAATAAAGGAATAATAAAGAAAAAGTAAATTTATCCAGTAGAGGGCGTGCTTGCTATATAAAGACTCAATTATATTAGAACTTTATTATTTCCAAAAAGGGGACTCCTTTTTAATTCATGAACTTTGAAATATTCTTGTTAAGCCACATCTTCTTATCTTTATTTGAACATAGTATAAATTGATGATTTTAATGAAAGAGCACAATAGTAGCAGAGAAGAGGGGGGTTACTAAGGTAGTTTATAGTTTCACTTTACCCTCTGATAGAAATTAGATTATTTCATTCTTTTAAATGTACGTCAGTTTCCTGAGCTGTGAAAGAAGAGGGGGGCGGGTAATTGAAGCAAGATGAGGGAAGAAGTAATATTCCTGGTGGAATGAATCAGAATTAGAGCCTAGAGCTCAAATGAAGTTAATTTATTTCAATTTTAAATCCAGAGAAATAGAAGTAGACAATAAAGTAGACCATAATGTTTCCACTCAGGAGTTCTTGTGTTAAAATAAAAGTAGTCCATGGATAAATTTAGAAATTCAGACTGTTCTTAAAAAATTAAGTGGCCTAGCCAAAACCGGTTTGGCTCAGTGGATAGAGCGTCGGCCTGCGGACTGAGGGGTCCCGGGTTCGATTCCGGTCAAGGGCATGTGCCTTGGTTGCGGGCACATCTCCAGTGGGAGGTGTGCAGGAGGCAGCTGATCGATGTTTCTCTCTCATCGATGTTTCTAGCTCTCTATCCCTCTCCCTTCCTCTCTGTAAAATATCAATAAAATATATTTTAAAAAAAAAAGAAAAAAAAAATTAAGTGGCCTCGCTGGTTTGGCTCAGTGGATAGAGCATTGGCCTGTGGACTGAAGGGTCCCTGGTTCGATTCTGGTCAAGGGCACATGCCCAGGTTGCGGGCTCAATCCCTAGTGGGAGGCGTGCAGGAGGCAGCCGATCAATGATTCTCTCTCATCATTGATGTTTCTATCTCTCTCTCGCTCCCTCTCCCTTCCTGTCTGAAAACAAAAAAATTAAGTGAAAAATAAAATCTTTTTTCTTTTGTTCTTTGTCCCATTTAGACCTCTTAAATGGGAAAACTGTTAAAGGGATAGTGATACATTGTCACAAAGATGAAGATTTATAGCACATCTCATATCTAGTATGAGTTGATTAGTTGAATAATCAGTACCTTTGTTCTAAGATCTTAAAATCATAGTTCATTCAATCTGGCTTTCCTTCATCTCTGCTTTGTTGTCTGTTGTTTCCTCCCATAAGAGAAATAAACCTAATGATAACTAAGTATGACTCTAGCTGTAGAAAATAGGGAGAATGGTCTTGATTTTTCCTGACTATAGGATACTTGTTACTCCCCTAATGTCCTTCAGGGTCTTTGCTTTATCACTTTAGAAACAATAAAGCAACTTTTCTCTACAGAAATCATTAACACATTATTTATTCATTAATTTGTGTGTTTTTTGTTTGTTTTTTAAAAATAGTTTATTGATATTTTACAGAGAGGAAGGGAGAGGGATAGAGAGCTAGAAACATCGATGAGAGAGAAACATCGATCAGCTGCCTCCTGCACACCTCCCACTGGGGATGTGCCTGCAACCAAGGTACATGCCCTTGACCGGAATCAAACCCGGGACCCTTCAGTCCGCAGGCCGACGCTCTATCCACTGAGGCAAACCGGTTTCGGCTTCATTAATTTGTTTTAACCTTTCTGCCTCTGAAGACAGCATTCAGGCTAGGTTATTTTTCTTTCCAAAAACAATGTTTCCAAGATTTAAAAATATATATATTTAGACAAACTATTTTGGGATTCATAATTAAAATCTGATTTTAGTAGCATTTCTAAGATTTTATATACCATAAACTGGAACATAAGTAACCATTCTTATCATTTTTCAATTCATAAGTTCTTACTCTATGCCAGGTACTGTTCTGAGCACTTCATGCCTATTGTCTCACTTATTACTCAAAATTGCTTGAGATATATTTCATTGTTATTATCCCTATTAAGTTATTTGACCAATCCTATCTAATAAAAGTAATATGCAAATTGACCATCACTCCAAGACACAAGATGGCTGCCCCCATGTGGACACAAGATGGCCGCCACAAGATGGCCTGCATGGGAGGGCAGTTGTGGGCAGTTGGGGGAGACCGGGCCAGCAAAGGAGGGCAATTGAGGGGGGACCCAGGCCTACAGGGGAGTGCAGTTGGGGGGAACCAGGCCTGCAGGGGAGGGCAGTTGTGGGCGATCAGGCCAGCAGGGAGTGTACTTGGGGGGGACCAGGCCTGCAGGGGAGGACAGTTGTGGGGTGACCCAGGCCTGCAGGGGAGGGCAGTTAGGGGTGACCACGCCGGCAGGGGAGGGCAGTTAGGGGCAATGAGGCCGGCCGGGGAGCAGTTAGGTATCGATCAGGCTGGAAGTGGAGTGGTTAGGGGGTGATCAGGCTGGCAGGCAGAAGTGGTTAGGGACAATCAGGCAGAGGCAGGCGAGCGATTGGGAGCCAGCAGTCCTGGATTGTGAGAGGGATGTCCAACTGCCCAGTGGGATTGGGCCTAAACGGGCGGTCAGACATCCCTCAAGGGGTCCCAGATTGGAGTGGGTGCAGGCTGGGCTGAGGGACATTCCCCCCCCCCCCCCCCCCGTGCACAAATTTCCTGCACTGGGCCTCTAGTCATTTATAAAGATGTCATTGGTAATGACATCACAGAGGAATAGGGATGGAAATATATAGTAGCAGAGTGTTGTATTCTGTTGAAAATAAGTTCATATTATTTAATAGGTTTTAAGCTTGAGGTATCAATTATAATCTCCAAGGTAACCACTAAGAAAATATACAAAAAAGGAAAGCTCGAAAGAATCCAAATGGTATACTACAATAAGTCAGCTAGCTACATACTAAGAAAAGTAGTAATGGAGGAATAAAAAATGGTTGAAGTCCTTCCTTATCAGAAATTAAATGTAAATTAAACATAAATGGATTAAACATTCCAATTAAATTAACAGATTGGCAGGTGGGTTAAAGAAAACCATGATGCAATGATATGCTGGCTATAACAATCACTTTAGATCCAAAGACACAAAGGGGTTGCAAGTAAAAGAACAGAAAATGGTTTTTATACAAAAAGAGAGATGGGTGGCTACATGATAAAACAGACTTTAAGTCTAAAAAGGCTACAAAAGACAAAGCAGTACTTTATATATGGATTAAATTTATGTTTAATCCATCACATAGATATAATCGTTATTACAACAGAGCCCCCAAATGTCTGAAGCAAATACTGACAGAACTGAAGGGAGAAATAAATAAGTCAACAATAACAGAGACTTTAAAACCCTACTTTCAATAATGGATAGAACAACTAAACAGTGGTCAACAAGGAAACAGACTTGAACAACACCACAAACCAACGAGACCTAGCAGCCACCTCCCAGGGCGCCCCACCCAACGGGAGCACAACACACATTCTTCTCGCGCATGGAAACAGTCTGTAGGACAGGCCATAAAACAAGTGTCAAGAAATTTTTAAAAACTTAAATCATACAAAGTATTTTTCCCAACCACAATGGAATGAAATTAGAAATCAAGAACAGAAGGGAATTTGGGGAAGTGACAACCACAGGGACATTGACACACTCCTAAATACCCAAAGGGCTTAAGAGGAAAATCCTAAGAGAAATATGAAAATACTTTGAGGCGATGAAAATGAAAACACAACACAAAAAACTTACAGGATACAGCCAAAGCCCTGATTAGAGTAGAAATTTGTTGCAAATGCCTGCACTAAAAACAAGATTTCTAATCAGTAACCTCACCTTAACTTTAAAAACTGAAAAAGATCAAACACCAAAGCAAGTACAGGGAAAGACGTAACAAAGATGACATCAGAATTAAATAAAGTTGAGAATGGAAAATAGAGCCCAGCAGGCATTTTTCAAGGCTTGAGCATTAACCTAGGAACCAAGAGGTCACAGTTCGATTCCCGGTCAGGGCACATGCCCGGGCTGCGGGTTTAATCCCTGGTAGGGGGTGTGCAGGAGGCAGCCGATCAATGATTCTTTCTCTTCATTAATGTTACTATCACTCCCTTTCCCTTTCTCTCAGAAATCAATAAAAATATGTTCAAAAAAGAAAGAAACCAAGTTGATTCTTTGAAAAAATTAATCATTGACAAACCTTTAGCTAGTCCTATATAATAAAAGCCTAATATGCTAAGTGTCTGGTCGTCCGGTCGGCTGTTCGACCAATCAAAGCGTAATATGTTAATGATATGCTAAGGCCGCTCAACCGCTCGCTATGACATGCACTGACCACCAGGGGGCAGATGCTTCGACTGCTAGGTTAGCTTGCTGCTGGGGCCCAGCTGATTGGCAGTGAGCTAGACTGGCCAGACACGCCCTGGAGCCCTTCTACATCCCTCCCTGGCCCCACTTTTGCACCGGTGGGGTCCCTTGACCTGGCCTGTGCTCTCTCACAATCCGTGACCCCTTGTGGGATGTCTGAGAGCTGGTTTTGGCCCCATCCAGCAGGCCAGGCCAAGGGACCCCACTGGTGCACAAATTCGTGCACCGGGCCTCTAGTGTTATACAATCAATGGCAGAGCCAGTATTTAAATCCAGGTCTTTCTGACTAAGTAACTTACATTTTTTAATCACTCTACTACAAGTGTTACAACATTTTGAACTATTTTTAAGTTTTACCCAGGAGTTGTAAATTGATGACTAGACTGAAACGTATATATACTTTGGATTTTAGGGTTTATACTGTAATCAGTACTTCATAGTTTTGGTATTGTTTCCACAAGCAAGACCTATCTGAAAGCATTTCTTTAATTTTTGTTAGCTTGTTAAGTTATAACATGTGCCGTGCCAGCATGGCCAAGGGTGAACCTGAGGAGGGGCGGTGAAGGATTAAAGAAGACAGACAAGAGAATACAGCTGGGGCTCGGTGGATCTCCCGTGCCTGGATGAGGACACAGGAAGACCCAGCCTGCAAGCCGAGGCTTTATTTTATAGTCAGAACACACAAAGCAAAACACAGAAAGTGGTCAACTTGTTTACAATGTTCTTGTGCATTTCACCTTGTTTTGGCAGCACTTGTTGCACTTCCCGCAGCCTATTAGCTACCTAGGAAGGAACTAGGGAGGACTATAAGGTTAAGCTTAATTATGCTAAGAGGGCTCTGTCCTCTAAGCTGTGATTTGTTTGTGGCCCTGCCACTGGTCAATCCGAGGCTTGACCCTATAGCTGCTGCGTACAATAACACATGGACTAATACATGGTATAGTTCCATATGATTTGCATAGCTGAGTCAAATCATGTTTCTTATATCCCCGGGTTTCTGCATGTAAACTTGATAAGCGACATCTCAGGACTACAGAATGGGTTTACTTTTTGTCTTATTGACACATTATTTCAGAATTGATTTTGATGATATGAAAAGAAAAATGCACATCTAACCAAAAGAGTAAATTTAGGAAATTAGGAATTTAACTAAAAAAATATTGAGACTTTCACCAGCAAAAAGATAAAATTTGTAAGTAACTGAAAATACCAAGTTTTCTGTCCATCCCACTCCTTACGGCTCAGTGAGTAGTTAATGGGATAATTAGATAAAACAGCAGATGTGGCTCTACCCAGTGAAATACATTGATGATGTGATACATAGGAAGTTGCTTACTGTGCTATAAATGTCTTAGACATGCAATGGTATTATCTTCCCAACTAAGTTATAAATTACATGACAAGACAGTATCCTAATATATAAAAAGCCAAGGGCTGTCACAACCAAAACAACCGGATGGACAATCGAACAGCAGGCTGTGTGGGGCTACAAGGCTGGCAAGGGAGTAAGTGAGGGACAACCAAATGACTGAACAGCAGGCTGAGTGCAGTGACCACGCCGGCAGGGGGGTTAGTGAGGGATGACCAAATGACTGAACAGCAGACTGCATGGGGCGACCAGGCCGGCACGGGGGTTAGTGAGGGACGACCAAATGACTGAACAGCAGCTGCGTGGGGCGACCAGGCCGGCGGGGGGGGGTCAGTGAGGGCCGACCAGGCCGGCAGAGGGAGGCAGTTGGGGGCGACCAGGGGGGGAGTTGGGGGCAACCAGGCCTGCAGTGGGGGGGCAGTTAGGGGCGATCAGGCCAGCGGGCAGAGACGGTTAGGGGTGATCAGGCTGGCAGGGGGGGCAGTTAGGGGTGATCAGGCAGGCAGGAAGGGGAGCAGTTAGGAGCCAGCGGTCCCGGGTTGTGAGAGGGATATCCAAGGGGTCCTGGATTGGAGAAGGTGCAGGCTGAGCTGAGGGGACCACCCCGATCCCCGTGCACGAATTTCATGCACCAGGCCTCTAGTTTTACATATTTTTAATATTCCTTCCAGTATCTTACATAGCTCAGAGCAGCTACAAACTATTGAGAGAGAAAATACAATCTTAGGAGGTTTTGCTACCTAAATTATACAGCTTCCTTGTCTACAAAGAGAGAAAGCCAATGTTATGACAGAAAGACCATAGACTTTACAGATAGAACCATGTTTAAATCATAACTCTCAGCTCAGCAAAGAGAACCACTAACACTAGGTGGGAAGGCTTTGGAGGAGTTCACTCTTAGAGCCTTTGAAAGCTAAAAACTGGGGAAGGGCATTTCTTGCAAAAAGAACAGTTGGCAGGCTGCATCCTCTCAGTTGATCTTTCTGCTTCTTCATGTGTTCTGCACCTCTGCCATTTGTCTCCAAGCTCCGTTTAGTCATATAACTCCTTCTCACCCTTTCTAATCAACTCTTCCCTTGAATATTTTGACTTGTTCTACCACCCTCTCCCCCTCTCTGGGAATGTTCAGGAGCACTGATGATGGAACCTCAGAATAGAGGGGCAGGGTGTGAAAATGCTAAGAACAAAACACCAAGTTAAGAAATGGTTCTGGAAGTGTTTAGTGGTGATGGTTCACAATTACGTACATGTACTAAATGCCACTGAACTGTATGTTTAAAAATGGTTGAATGTTAAATTTTCTGTTATGTATATTTTACCACAATTAAAAGAAAACTTAAGTTGAGGAAAAAGGAAAACACTGTGCAGAGGAAAACTTGTCCTGTGATGGAACACAGGAGGCTGATTTTTTAATATGAATCTTGGTGCAGGACAGCATTCTCTTTTTAGATAAAGTTCAATGTGCTACAGAGGAAGTTTAAATCAATAAAGAAAATAATAAACCACCACTATGGATCAATCCTAATTCATTGGTCTACTTAAATATTCCTTTCTCAATGATGCCTAGGAAAAGCAAACTAAAGAAGCTCTTTCACCTGATTTGTGAAGAAGAAAAATAAAATTAAGAACATTATACATTAGACTCTTGCTGAATCCTATTATATGTTATTGGATACTGTGTTGCCTTGGCTAGTTGATTTATAACCTTTATAAAGCTTTATATTCTATAATAGTTGTATTTGATTTTCAAACTTCTTAACAGCAAAAACTTTTCTTTTTTTCAAACTAATTTTATGCAGAACTTCAGTATATAAAACAGACAATTCAAAAAGCATAGTTGGGTCAGAAGAAATTAGGAGTGGGAGAGCCCTGCCCCCTTAGCCTTTCTTCAATGTCCTCGTCAGCCTGGAGTCACTACTGGGAAGTTAAAACAGGTAGAAAGCCACTGCTGGATAACCAGATAAAGGATTTATTGTAGCTTTAATAAGCTTATGGTCATTCATGGGCTCTTAGCATTATTATTCCCATTATGTCATTTCCATGAGAAACTCAGCTTTAATGTATTTCACCTTACAGCACCTTTCCTAAGATTGTAACCTGATCTAAAAGAGAGATGTGCCTGTGATCAGCTGTTAAAATCATAGTGGCTTTGGTTAGCTATAGGATAGGTCAAAGCCCTTAGGCTCTCCTGAAAGTATATTATTTGGAATATGTCAACAGTGATTTAGTCTTTCCTATTTAATTTCATCTATTTCAGGTTCTAAAAATAGTTTTCCTTTTGGAAGAATATTACTATTTATCTAACACTGACTTTCACATTGATTGTCTTTAAATGAAGGCTTTGTTGAAGAGACTTGAAGCCGTGAAACCAACAGTTGGCATGAAACGCTCAGAACAGCTAATGGACTATCATCGCAATATGGGTTATCTCAACTCATCACCATCCTTAAGACGAGCGAGATCGACTCTCAGCCAGTATAGCTCATTGAGTAAGCATAGTCACAATTATTTTGTACTTATTTGTATCTTTTTTTCTTATGATAGAGGGAAAGAGAGAGAAACATCGATTTGTTGTTTCAGTATTTATGCATGCATTGGTTGATTCTTGTATGTGCCCTGACTGGGGATCAAACCTGTAACCTTGGCATATCAGGACGATGCTCTAACCACCTGAGCTACCTGGCCAGAACATGATAAATGCCTTCTTCTGAAATGCATTTTATGATTTTTCACTGGCATGCTTTGTTTTGTTTTAGTTCACTTAATTTCAGGTTTCATTTATAGCAGATAATGGCAGTACAGGAAGGAAACCAGGAGAAAAAAAAAAACAGTTGAAAATATCAGTAGTTTTCTTAAATAATGGAAGAGAGACTTTTAACTTCAATATATTTATTAAAGGAAGAAATGAATAGATGTGCTATTTAAAAGTCGCTAAAACATTTCCCCAGCCAGTTAAGAATTATTGGTAATATCTTCAGCCCTTGTATGTACTCTGTCTTCTTCACTGAATAAAACAAAAATCAGCAATCAGTAGAGTCATAAGATGTAATCCTTAAAGCTTTTTATGTGATCATTCACACATCTGACTAGTGGTGTGTTGCTGAGAATGTAGACAGTGCTAGTGTCTGCGACATACAGGAGGGCCAGACATCTTCTTCTGTACAGAAGTCTGTGCTGTTGCTTCATATATGCATTCTAAACTGGAAATACTAGAAGCCAGTGCTAAAAGTTGGAACCACTTCCCATGCCACAACTTCCTAGTGCTCATGTGAGTCTGACACAGTCAAATGACTAGTAATTCCCTTCATTCATTCCCTAAGCATTACTTCTTTGGTACAGTGACTAGGATGGGGGTCTGTTCCAATAACTCATGCTTAGTATTAGGTCTTGAATATGGTAAATATTTTGTTGAATAAATGTATAATGGTTATATAACAGGCGGGGTTTTTTGCACTTGAATAATTTAAAACATTTATTTAAAACATCTGTTCCCACCTGGAATCCATTGAATCAAAATCCCCTAGTGTAGTATATTTTTTAAGTTCCATAGGGAACTCTGAAGTGCATTTCTGGTTGAAAATTATATTAGACTATTAAAAACAGTCTGCCCTGGCTGTGTGGCTTAGTTAGTTGAAATATCATTCCATATACCAAAATGTTGCAGGCTCAATCCCCCCCAAGTCAGGGTTGATATAGGAGGCAAATGATCGATGATTCTCCCCTCCTTCCTCTCCCTCTCAAATTAATAATCATATCCTCAAGATCAAAAAGAGAGAGAGAGAGATAGGAAAGGAAAATTTAGTCTGAACTTAAAATTAGGAAAGGAAGTTTATCAGATGATGAGTTATGTATTTTATTTAAATAATTCAGATCATTTCTTATTTTTTGTGTATTTTCAGGAGGCGCTTCCAGGACATCCAGTGCTACGAGTGGTCTCAGTTGTAAGAGTGAGGGAGCAGTTTCTGACAAATCCAGTGGCCTGTTGCTAAGACCTAAGCCCCCTAATGTTCGTACAGCTTGGTTATAAAAACTTTTTACTTTAAACATTGTTCATCCAATGCTTATTGACGTGCTCTTGTACATAACTATAATTCTCTTTGTAAACATCTCTGTTTTAAGAATTTTAAGTTGTACAACAGCAAGTTGTAATTTATTGTACTCAATGCAAAATTGTTTTCAACAAAGGCAATTTAATGTAAAGTCAGTGTTTCGTATGAGGGTTTATTTATATGAGATGTATATGTATTAGATAAATGCATGTATATTGTCTCAGCATAGAGATCGATTCAGCTCTCCTGCTGATAAAACAGTTGTATTACTGCACGTTGGCACTGAGATGTTAACTATATACATCTCATTTTATTTTTATTTTCACTTCTAGCTTTAAACCCTGAACATTACTCCTAAACTTGACTGGCTTTGTTTTCTGTTTGCTTTAGGATTAGGGTGGTATGACTCATAACTTAATTGTAACACTTTCTTATTAATGAAACAAATCTTGAAATTTGTTTTCATTGGTGGACCTGATTTACTAGGGCAGTCCTTATGATTCGCCAGAGGTATCTTCTACCTCTGTGTAAGTGAGCTGAGTTATATCTTAACATTTCATCAACCATTCCAAACCATTTCAAACTGTGAGTATTAGAAAGTTCCACTTAGAATCTCCTCTTTAATGTTTTGTACATTCAGGGAAAGTACTATTAATGATGCTGAAAAATAAGGTAGGCTTTCAAGATACAGTCTACTTACATTGTGAATAGTTTGTCCAAGGACCAGATCATCATAAGCAAAAGCAAGTGTTTTTTGAATCAGCAAAATAGCACCAATCTCAAGAAGTAGATCTGAGTTGTATCAGAACAGTGTTTCAAATGATACTGTTAACAAGCTGTGTTATATTTAGTATTTATTAAATTAAGAGAAGAGAAAAGAAAGAAATGCATTGTCTCTCAGCTTTAGAACTTCCAGGTAGTGGTTTTAAGGGTTGAAAAAGAAAACTAAAATATAAATGATAAAGGAGGGTTGGGGGGAGAATCACATATTTATTTATTGAGACTACTTTATATGTCTGCTAATTGTTTTGTTTCAATCTGTATCTGTAGGCTCTTTTTTAAAATTTATGTTTATTTTTTTTCAATCTGTAAGCTCTTAAAGTATATCTCAGTCATGGTTGTGCTTGCTGTTCTAGTTATCATTGTCTTCATTACTGGCCTCTTTTTAGTATGTCCTTAGAATGTTGGAAAATTTCCATATTAAATGCCAAAACTTTCTTTTTCTAATATGCATTTGTGATCTGTAACCACAATAAGAATATTTGTATTTTTCTGGGTTAACTCAAGCTCTGTAGCATGTATGCAGAAAGCCAAACTGCATTTTACTGAAGATCAATTCAGAATTTCTTGGTCTTAGTTTACGTTCATCGATTTTGTTTAAGGTAGGGCATGAGAAGCGTGGAAACAGTAGGACTAAAACAATTCATGTGAACACAGCCTGACTGTCAGATTGTTCTGCTGCTTTCCTTGGGCTACACGTTCCTTCACTGTTATTTGATGCTCTGTCGTGGTTAACAGGTCTTTACGTCATTTGGCGCTGTTCCACATATAAAATTTAGCTATACTAATACACGGTTTTGGTTTTTAACTTACTGTACTTCTCATGTTTGTATAACAACCTATCTTTAAGGAGAGATAAGATCACGTTGAATTTAAAACTCAGCATTTGAACATCAGTCCAATAGTGATTAGCCAGTATTTTTTAATTGATTTTTACATTCTTAGAAAAAATATATGTCAAACCTTTTAATGTCCATAATGACATTAGTCTCTAGTAACATTTATATGGTCTTTGCCATATTTCAGGTACAACACATAATTTCATAGATAAAGCAGTACTTTGATTTTTATATACTAAATTAATGCCTTTATTTGTACTGCTTTGACAGGGAGGTGCATCTAAATATAACTGATATCAGGGATTCAACGTGAAGTAAAAGTCAGGAAGAACAATATTCTTTTTTTTTAAAACAATTTATAATTCTGTTATTATTACTTATATATGATAAGTGGAAATAGAAGGCTAGGAATTGAAAAATGTGATATTCTTCAAGGTACTTTGAAGTTTTAGTTTAAGAGGCATTTTTTATGAAGGGCTCGTAATAACTGTATTCATTTTCAAGAACATAAAAAGTGAAGGATCATCTAGCACTACTTTATATGTTTCACTTGTACCTTGCTGTTTATACTTTGAAGATTTACTTCTGCAAAATTATACTAACCCAAGGTCTAAATTATTAGGCAACATTCTTATTGAGTGTAATTTTCATATCTGTCAAATGCTAAACTAATATTGCCTCTTTTCCATAAGATTCTGTGAAAGATTTTGAACTATTAAAATAATTTCCTAAGGAATAGCTATTATCTTGGGCTTTCCCTACTTCCTTTTTTCACTATCCATTAAAAGCCACTTTCTTAGCTACTACTACAAATAAAATGTTTTGGTTTGCTTATAAACATAGTGTAATGCAGTTGTTTTCAACCATTAACCCCAATGTCCAAAATGGTTATCTAGACAACTTTAAAAAGAGGTTATTGTGAGGGATGTGAGTGTTTGTGTCCCATCTTCAGACTCAAGTACTGCACACTGTGAAAAGTATTATGACCAATATAATGCTGAAGATATAAGTTTAATTATTATATTTTGATAATTCAATTCATAAGATGTTTAATATCTTAAATGCCAAAGTCTTTACCTATAAATGATTATATACCATCCTAGAAAATGTGCTTAATGAAAGAAAGAAATAAAAGAAGTAAAGATAACTGAGTTTTGATCCTGCATGTTTCTCTCAATTGCATGGTCTTGTTCCCATTTGAAAAATTAGAATAACAACTTTTACATGCTGCACAAAACTAAGAATTAGTGAGAATGAAGTTGGAAGGAGGGTATTAAGTTGGAAGGAGGGTATTCATTATAGAGTTTTCAGAGTTTTCTTAAAATTCTGTTCTTGATCAGTCGTTTCTTTAAACCACATTATCAACATTATCAAATTTGTTTTGTAAAATTGTTACAATGCTATATTGGGCACACTGTTATAGATTGACTGCAAGGCCAAACTAGTCCCAGTTTACTCTTACTGCTAGGGTATCACCCTTTGGGGTCCTAATCCAAAACAAGCTTATCAGGGTTCCCCTTCCTTGGCAAGGATTTGTTCTTGTCCCTTTCTCCCTAGGAGGCTTCCAAACTCTCCAGTCCCTCAACATCTCAGCTGAATTTTTGATGATTTGCAGGCTCCAAGTGGGGAAAAGTATCCGATGAGGAAACATGTCAGACTTACTTCTGCATTGTCTCCTTCCAAAATGTTGGCCCCATATTTTTCCATGCCTTGTTAGCTCCTCAGTGCCTTCATGCAGATTTTTATTTTAAACTAGTGGCCCAGTGCTCGAAATTCAGCTTAGCCTGCACCCTCTCCAATCGGGAACTCCTTGAGGGATGTCCGACTGCCGGTTTAGGACATCCATCGGACATCCCTCCCGCAATCTGGGACTGCTGGCTCCTAACCGCTCACCTGCCTGCCTGATCACCCCTAACTGCCTCTGCCTGATTGCCCCTAACCCCTCTGCCTAACTGCCTGATTGCCCCTAACCCCTCTGCCTGCCTGCCTGATTGTCCCTAACTGCCTATGCCTGCCTACCTGATTGCCCCTAATTGCCCGCTCCTGTCAGCCTGATCTCGCCCCCAACTGCCTCTGCCTGCCTGATCACCCCTAACTGCCCTCCCCTGCTGGCCTGATCTCGTGCCCCCAACTGCCTCGGCCCCCACTGCTATGGCTTTGTCTAGAAGAAAGTCGGACGTCCGGAAGATGGCCAGTCCACCTGGTCTAATTAGCATATTGCCCTTTTATTAGTATAGATAGTTGAGGCCCTTTTCTAGTTGTGAGAGGGTGCATGGTTTGCATCACCTGGTCTGCCAATATGGAAATCTTCTATAAACCATAAATACACTTTTCTAAAAAGGGTAAATCTCAGATCTTCATAGTGAAATAAGTGTATTAACCTTGAACCTGGATTTGGGCAGCCATCAAATGAAGCAGCCCATTTCCTCTAAAAGATACCTACTAGATTAGGATAGATGTGACCTTGGATGTGGTAAAGCATAGAACAAGGCAGCCAATTTCTTATTGGGGATCAGGACGGAGTAAGGGTAAGAGTTTTGGGAGAAAGATAAGGAAAAGGAAGCACAGAGGCACCACACCCCTCAAAGCATCTGTCAGGGGAAATAAAAGGCACGTGCCCGCCTTTCAGGCGTTGCCTGGAACCCAGGAGCTTGTTTCCTCCCAGTCACTCTTAAGCTAGAGCTGTATGAACTGGCTTCTGGACCAAAGTGCCTCATCTCCCACTTGAAATTGTAGTTCTTTTCCTCTTGCTCACAAATTTATGAGTCAAATCCAAAACTGACTTTTTCTGCTAAGTCTTGCTAAATTGTTACAGAGAAGTGCTAGCAGAAATGTTCTGTACCCATGTATCTAACGCCGCAGGCAGATGCTTTCTAGAGCCATGTATCTAAATCTAGTTATTTTGTTCAAGGTCCACCTTCTACTCCTTCCACATTTCAGCTCCCCCCTTCTACGCAACCAAGATTCACTCTATTAAACATTACATTATGTAACAATGCCATTTCCTCGCTCCTGCCCCCGTTTCAGCTTCTTCCAGGATGGGTTCCAGTCTTCCTGTATCTCCCACAGAACCTAATCGTTAAATACTAGCATGATAAATGCTGTGCAATGAACAGTGCCCACTTACAATATTCTGTCTCACAGTTCTCTAATGGCACTGATACAAAGCACTTTCTATTCGTGCAAAACGCTTGAAACTTCTGAAGCTCTTGGTGGAACCTCAGAATTTCTGACCTGAGTGAATGTGCATAAAATAAGGTCAGATTATGGAAGTCCTGATCGGTGTCACCACTTTGGAGCCTATAGTGACGTGGTGTGAGGTCAGAGTGCGTCACCTGTTCATGTTTGGAAGCCAGAACTCTAAGCATTGTAGGTATGTACATGTAAATAGTATAATATTTGGCATTTAAAAGCTGGGCCACTGATTTATAAGTGAGTGATGCTAGAAAATAGGCACTTATGGTCTTATTTTTTAATCCATTTGGCAGTTAATAAGCATTCAATAGAGAAGGTGCATTAAGTGATCTTTATTGGTTTCACATTCAGTTATTTATTATCAGTTCCTCAGTTAATTATACAAGTATGATATGTTATTTTATATTTTCTGTGGAAATTTCCATGTAAAATAAATACAAAATACATTCGTGGTTTAATGAACACTCAGTGAAGCCATTATTTTTCCTGAGGTATTCCTTTCAGTCTGGTTTTATCCCAGATCTTTCTTTTTCCTTCCCCTAGGAAGAGTCTATTAAACCACACAAACAGGTCTGGAAGCAGTGAATTTGCTTTAATAACATTAGACAATTTTTTTGATCTCATCATACAACACCAACACAAAGGCACCGCCCATGCCTCTCAATACATTGGACCAGGCACCTTTGAAGAAAGCCTTGCCTCCCTCGTCTTTGGCAATCTTCCTCCAGCAGTCCAGTGTCCCCGTGTACATAATATCAGCTGTGGAAACAAATGCTGGTAAGGGCTCCGTAATTGTGGAGGAAAGAGACTTTTCCCCTGAGAGACCCCTGCACACAGTGTCACAAATAAGTCGCTTGAGCTCCAACTCCCAGCTCTACACTGCGTTCAACTAGACATCCCTTCCCTGCATAACTGCTCGGCTCTCTTGTCATTCCTGCTCCTTTAATTCGAGCACTGTGGCAATTAACCAGCTAATTCACAGACCATCACACTGTAAAACGGAAGCAGGATGGAACCGAAGTGTTAAACTGGGTAGTGCCCTTTCTATGGATGAGAAAAATAAGGTCTAGTCTCAGGATATACTAGTCCAAGATAACACAGTTAAAAGGGCCACAACTATTAGGTTGAATCAAAGGAAACTACCATGACTTTTTTACGTTAAAAATGGCAATTTCATATATTTCAACCTAAGGGAGCTAAGACTTTTTCTATCGCAGCAGGCTGCTTGAGGCTATCCCTCGTCCACCTAAGGCACCCTTCCCTGCCTGTCCTAACGAGGTAAGAGAAGAATCATTGTAAATTAAACCAGCTAATTACTTCAATTCTCCCCCTTGTTTCTGCACCCAGGCTCTAAGGCTGCAATTTTCCACCTTTTTCATCTCATGGCACATATAAATTACTAACATTTCGTCATACCAAAAATACGTATTTTGCCAATCTGACAAAATTGATTCATTCACTCCGGATAGCTATTGTGTTGGCTGTTGTCATTTTTTTATTTGACTAACTAAGGGAAAAGAGGTTAGTGTCCCTGACTAAATAATCAGCTTTTGCATGTTTTAAAAATTCTTGTGGATAAACAAAATGAATTGACCAACAGAATGTAAGACCGGAAGCATGGAGGCATGGAACAGACTGACATACCTCCGTGTGGGGTTGGGATGAGATGAGATAACCAAAGAACTTATGTATTATATGCATTGCCCATGGACACGGGCAATAGGGTAGTGAGGACCTGGCGGGGAGGGTAGGGACTGGAAGCAGGGGAGTAAGGGAGGGGGGAGAATGGGAGATACCTGTAATACTACCAACAATAAAAAATATATTTAAAAAATTATTGTGGCACACGGGTTGAAAATCGCTGCTGTAAGAAAAAGGGGGCCTCTATCATGCTAGATACCTAGTTAAGTCAACCTCTAAATATCCTATTTTTTATGTTCTTATCTATATGATAACGAAGTTCTCTAGAGAAATAGCTGAGAAGCTTTCTTTCGTAAATTCTTATCGCATGATTTTAACAATTGGAATAGTGAAGCCTGAAAACAGTACCAAACAGTGTTCTCCTCGGGCAGGAAAACTATGCTTTAGATCAGTAGGTGCCAGGCTTACCCCCCTTCCGGCCAGACTGCATCATCATCCTACGGCGGACAGTGTCAAAGGGGTAGGACACCAGCCCCGCCACCGCCGTCACGGACTGGGCGATCATCCAGCTGATGAAAATGTGCACATTCTTGGGGTCGGGCAGCATCCCTGTGGGCAGAGCCAAAAGCCACATGGCGATGAAGTGATTCCTCTCAGCAGCTCCGCAAAAAGCAGGTGGGGATGGGAAGAGGCTACGGAACCTCCAGGCCCCCTCTTCCAGCAGGACCTGGCTACCCTGGCTGCACCGAGGCAAGCCGGAGTTCTGAGGCAAGACGTGTTGAAGTGGTCCAGGCTACACTCAGTAACTGACAGAGCCATGGGAAGAGGGGGCTGGTCTGCCCTTCCTCTCAATAACTCGAGGCCAGAGCTTGTTTCAGTAGAGGATAAGGAGAATCCTCTAGCTCTATAGCCTCACTTCATCACCGCCTCATTCTGAAGCCTCATTATAGCCCAGAGACTAGGAAAAAACAGGATTAATACATATAAAGCCCTTTGTGAGTTACAGATCCCTCGGGGTCCTGTCTGCAGGTCCTCCTCCTCCCCAGGCCACACCCCCCGCCCCCCAAGCCCTTCTCTCACCCTTGGCAGTATCATAGACTCCAAAGTAGGCAGCTCTGTAGATAATGATGCCCTGGACAGAGACGCTGAAACCCTGGTAGAGACCCCCAAGGCCATCGGACTTGAAGATCTTGGTGAGACAGTCGCCCAGACCACTGAACTCACGCTGGGCGCTACCCTTGCCCACATCAGCAGCCAACCTGGTCCTGGCGAAGTCCAGCGGATAGACAAAGCAGAGGGAGGTGGCCCCAGCTGCCCCACCGGAAGCCAGGTTACCGGCAAAGTAGCGCCAGAACTGCTTATGCCGGTCCACACCCCCCAAGAAGATCTGCTTGTACTTGTCCTTGAAGGCGAAGTTGAGAGCTTGGGTGGGGAAGTAACGGATCACGTTGGCCAGGTTACCTCTCCAGAAGGAGAGAAAGCCCTGCTCCTTTGGGATTCTCACCACGCAATCCATGATCCCTTTGTACTGTTGCTCAGCGCTGATCTGTTTGCTGGCATGCTGGACCTGCGGGGAGGCGGGCACGGGGGAGGAGTTGGGTGTGAGGAGGAGGAGGACAGAGGGAGAAGGAGAAAAGGGCAAGAGAAAAAGAACATTTGCACGTCCTTGATTTGCTTTTTAATAAAAAAAAAATGTATGGGGAAATAAAACAAACGGGGTAAATGAATGGTAGCTCCTTGGCTCACAAGCCCCAAAATCCAATTTTGCCTCAATTATCAGGGCATTTGAGAGAAAATGTTCTGCCCCAAATAGATGGAAAAGATGATTGAATTGTGTGAAGAGTCATTTATGTGCTGAATTTTCCTAGGTGCCAGAATTGTGCTAGGGACTTACTGGGGCACAGAAATGATGAGAGACCCCCACCCCCAAGGGCACCTGTGCTCTTTATAGACATGATGAGCAGGAGGTGAGGATTCCTCGGTGGCACTCCAGTCTCCCTGGAGACCAGGATCTCTGAGCAGTAGCTGTTCTAACAGAAAGAGAATAAACCCACTAGGCACTACAGCCTGGACATTTTCAGGCACATTATTATCCAAGTAACCAATTGTTGAGGGCTCTATTGCTGTTGTGAGCAATGTGTTGGGGTTCTTGTTATGGATCATGTTGACTCCCAAATGGAAGAGGCCCAATTCCTCGCTGATAGGCCCATGTCTTTTGGACAAGTGAGGAAAAGAGGATAGGTGGGAGGGTGGTGGTGACGACAGTGATGATGACGATGGTATGCCATTCAGGGACTAGGCTGAAGTGGAAACGATTTGGGGGAAAGGATGAGTGAGTAAGGACGGCCATCTGAGTTTATTCCAAAAATTGCTTAATCTCTCAAAACCTGTTTCTTCAAAGGTGAAGTTGGAGGAGACAATACCTGCCCTACAGGGGTTACATAAAGATGAATGAAATATATATGTCATCCTCTAGCCTGGGGCATGGGATACACAGTAAGCGAGTTCCTCTGTCATAATTAGTTTAAGGTTGTTATTGTAAAAGATGGGTGCAGGTGGAAAGGTGCGAGCAAGGAGACATTGGAAATCAAAAGGTGAGTCCGACCTAAGAGGCCTGAGTGCGTGCCAGCGCTGGCCCAGGCGTAGGATCTGGCTGGCTGTAACCCACTCCGGGTGGGTTTCCATATATAGACACCGGCCGCTGCGCGCCACCCGACACCAGGAATCTGCTACTGACGCCGGACCGGTCTGCGCAGGGGGCACCTTCCCCTTGGCAGGCCGGTCGCAGGGCCTGTGGCCTAGCGCGGATTTGCTGCAGCCCGCCCGCCACCCGCTCCCCTCGCCGCTGCGCCCAGCGCGTCCCGCGCGCCCAGCCCGCCGCCTGGCTCGCTGCGCCCCCGCCCGCGCCCGCGCCCGCTCCGTCCGCACCTGCAGCAGCAGTTTGACCCTCTCGATCGGGGCGACCGCGGTCTTGGAGACGGCAGCGGCGATGCCACCAGCCAGGAAGTCCTTCAGGAAGCTCACAGCCTGATCACTCATGATGCCAGCCGGGCGCACACAGCCTCTGGGAGCCGCGCTCTTGCTCTCGCCTCCGCCGGGCCAGGCACAGCCACCCCGTCTCCGTCCCTGCGCGTCGCGAAGGGGCCGCCTGCCTCGCCCCGCATCCCTCCTTATATCCCCCGCCCGGCCTCTCGCGAGAGGAGGAGGGACCCCGAGGCCGTGCACACAGTGCGCATTGGCTGGGCAGGTGCTTGGACACCCCCTGGCCGCCCCCCTCTTCTGCAGAGGGCAAAGGGGGCGAAGGCGTTTCCGGGAGGCAGGGGTGGGCTGGGGGCTGTGCCTTCAGCCTGGGACGTTTAAAGGGCACAATCATGTTATCTGTCCCGGCGACCAGAGGGAACACCGTGTCTCTGCAGCATGTGGGCCACTGTATTTATAGCACAAGGCGGCTTAGGCTGGGGCCGACTCGGGACGGATGCCTGCAGCCGGGCTTGCTTTAACCTCGGGCCTGCACGGGCCGTTTCAGGCTGATTTTTTCTTCTTCCCCGAATGGTGTCCCTCGCTGCCTGGATCCGGGCCTCTTCGAAGTTGTGTGCTCTCACAAATAACGAAGATCCTCCAAAATAAATACTAACGTCACTTGATGCAGTGATTACCCAATACAATCTGGCAACCTGCTGAACCCCCTCTTCTGCCCATTCAGCGGTTCAGCCATTCATTCTGCTTTCAATTATTCATGTGCCTGGCACTCGCGCACCAGGAAAGACCGCGCGCAGGGGGCCACTAGGTGAAGAGCTGTTTTAGCAGTGTGTGTGTGTGTGTGTGTGTGTGTGTGTGTGTGTGTGTGTGTGTGTGTTGCCTTTCTGTTAGGTCAGCCTGTTACCGCCTTTCTGTTAGTCAGCCTGTTACCCCTAACAGCCCGATTACACTAAGAACAGGGACCCCATAGGACACTCTGCTCTCAAAGGAAATCTCAGCACATATTCTGAGCAGAACGGACTCAGGCAGCTGGCCGCTTCCCACCAGAGCAGCTGGGTGAGCAGGATATTAAGAGAAGGTCGAATCCTTGGCCGAACTTGCCTCCTTTTTACAGGCACCTGGACTTGGGAAGACGTATGCTATATAGTCCTAGGAAACTGACTGCAATTATCACCCCCTCCCTCAAATATATCACTGTGAGCTTTGATCCTTAATATTTTCCAGGCAATTCATATAATCACACAGGTTTGCAAATACAGCTGTTCCTTCCCCTAGGATGAGTGCAGTTCGTTTTTAACTCTGAACTCTTTACCCTGTTCAATTCTTTTCCCATGGGTGTTCCTGTTCTTTTGTACATTGACAAGTTTATTCCTTTTTTTTTTTTTTTTTTCAAGAGCTTGCTGATGAATGCAGACATCAGGTTGGGTGTCGACTGAGCTGTGACTGTGTGTCACCCGGGGTCTGGACACTTCAGTGGAGCAGAGGTCACTGGTTGGGTGCCAGGACTGCAAAGGAGATGCATTTATCTGAGGTTGGGGCAGGCTAGAGTTTGGAAATGCAGGTGAGCTGTGTGAACGCTAACCAAGTGCAAATGTACCAAGGTCACAGCAGGCAGAAGGTCAAGAACTCAGGATAAGCAGAAAAGCCCTCTGTGCATTCATTCGACAAACACTTGAGCTACTGAGTTCCAGGAACGAAGTTTGGCCCTGTGAATTCAAAATGAGATGTCTCAGTCCTCAAGAACCTCACATTCAGCCCTAGCCGATTTGGCTCAGTGGACAGAGCATCAGCCTGCGGACTGAAGAGTCTCAGGTTTGATTCTGGTCAAGGGCATTGCGGGCTTGATTCCCAGTAGGGGCCGTGCAGGAGGCAGCCGATCAATAATTTTCTCTCATCATTGATGTTTCTGTCTTCCTCTCCCTCTCCCTTCCTCTCTGATATCAATAAAAATATATTTAAGAAAAAAAAAAAGAACCTTACATTCAGCAGGTGACCTATTTGTCACTTGTTTAACTTTATTTACCCACAGCTTCACATATAGATTTCCACGGATCAACACAATCCACATATTAGTCGTTTCTTATTATAAGAGTGTTATGTATTCCATCGTGTTAACATTGCCTAATTCATTTTCCTTCTAACTGTACATTAGAGATGTTTCTTAAGTTTATAATGAAAAATAGTGCTGGTATATAAAACTTGTGCACAAATTTTACTTTCTCCCTTCAGTGTTTTTCTTCTCATGTATTCCCAAAATGGAAAGGATAGATTGAACATTTAAAAAGTTTTGTGTGCCAAAACCGGTTTGGCTCAGTGGATAGAGCGTCAGCCTGCGGACTGAAGGGTCCCAGGTTCGATTCCGGTCAAGGGCATGTAACTTGGTTGCGGGCACATCCCCAGTAGGAGGTGTGCAAGAGGCAACTGATCGATGTTTCTCTCTCATCGATGTTTCTGACTATCTATCCCTCTTCCTTCCTCTCTGTAAAAAATCAATAAAATATATTTAAAAAAAAAAAAAAAAAAAAAAAAGTTTTGTGTGTGTTTTTTGAGTGCATATTTAGCAGTTGCTCTGCATAAGTGTGGAGCCACCAGCAATATAGATGGGACTCTTGTTTTCCGCAGATTCTCCTCCAACATGGGCTTGAAAAAAAATAATCTTTTAGTTATTTGTGTTTTATGAGTTCTAATTTGTGCCTCTTTAATCGCCATGAAACGATACATGTTCATATGATTCGATTTAATTTGTCAGGGTTTTCCTTCTACATAAATTTGTAATGTTCCTTTGACCACTTATGGCAGAAAAGCAGAGTACTTCTTCATGTTTACAACAATGTTTCATATATCGAGGCCAATAAATACATGTTGAGTATTTTTCATTTTGTTTACTTTTGATATTTATTTTATTACATTGTTCTAAGTGTTATTTATTTAAATATGAACAGATCCATAATATGATGGTATACTTCATGTTTCAGTGTAAATGTATCTCTTTTGTAGATAGATTTGTCTATTTGCCCTACTAGGTAGTCTATTCCAATTCTCTTGGTAGTTATTTATTTTAATCCTCACCCAAGGATTAAAATAAATCCTTACTAATCCTTACATGCTTACTAATTTTAGAGAGAGGGAAAAGGAGAGAGAGAGAGAGAGAAAGAAACATTGATTCGAGAGAGAAGGATCAATCTGTTGCTTCCTGTACTCACTCTGGGCCTGTGCCCTGACCAGGAATTGAACCCACATTCTTTAGGGTGGTCGTTATTTTTTTTTAATCTAACACTACGTTATATATTATAAAAAGGTATGATCTAATTTCATTTTCCTCCATACCATTCTTGGGTATCCAACACTAATTCTTAAGTAGTTTCTTTTCTTCATTATTTATCTTATATTACTAATTCTCGTATTAATTTCATGTATTAATTTCTTAAAATAGCTTTAATTTATGAAATCATCATACTATGATTTATTTGATTACTGAACTTAAAAAAATAACAATTTATTTGTGATAGTTCAACCACTTCAAACATGAAAAGTTTTATCTGCTTAAATGCCTGGATTTATTTTCACTGTCAATTTGTTCAATTATTTAAACATCACCAGAAGACTTTAACAGACACTTAAATTAAATTAAATACTAAGTTAATATTTAATTTGGGATGTTAATGTTTAATTCAGGAAGTATCATCTTTGTTTCAATGTTGCTAATTTTTCATATTTTCTAAATGAGAGGTATCATATTTCTCCTTGGCTTCTGTCCAATGACCCCGCCGTGTCAGAGGAGCTGTAGCTAGACTCCTTGACAAGAGGTTACCCGTGGAGATTCATACACTGACCTCTCCCTCCATTGACTTTCTCAGAAATGGGAGACCTTGCATGCCCTCGGGAGCATGAGCTGCCTGTGATCATAAGATCCAAGTATCACTTACACAGGCCGCGAGAGAATGGTGCTCAGCAGAACATGTGTCCACCCACCAGTCCCAGTGCTCAGTGGCTTTCTGCCAAGGAGAGAATGGACAGGCCACTAGGAGATGAGAGAGAAAACTCTGCTTTCAAACGTAGCTTGGTCTCCTGCAGCCTGGGGGAGGCGGGGATGGGGCTGTGCAGGAATGAGAGATGGCACTGAGCTAGCCTTTGGACTTTCCTTGGGAGCTTATAAAGAATTAATCTACGTTACTGAATTGGGAATAGAGAATGGGAGCTGCTAATGAGTCAAAGGCAAAGAAAGAAAAGCACTTAAGGATTTGCTGATGGTGGTGACTGCATGATGCCTGTGTGTTGGTGAATATCTAAAACCTGTAGGAACTTGCACACACTCTGACTATTTGTTCACATGGTGAATTTCAGCTTAGCAGTGAGGGAAGAACTCTGCAAATTTTATTTTTTGATCATATAGGATCACATATGAATTGCTGAATTTCAATCAAAGGTGGTTAACAGACTCATTCTGTATTGCTTCGGAAAGACAAAAAATAAATGCAATTATTTCTCTACAGTTATTCCTCAGGGTAGCTTAATTAATTAGAGCAATGCCTTCTTTAAAATGAAGTGCCTTTATAGTGACCTTATTAAAGTGGGCACACACAAACACATCATACATATCTGCAGAAATCACAAGTATTCCTGCAAAATACTCCAACCACAAGCTCCCATTTAGCGAATGCCAAGCAAAATTGTGGAACTGCAAAGTGTGTGAGTTTATAGAAACTTCTTACCCTTTAGTGATCAGCTCCCTTGGGACTCCACTTTCCTCCTACTCTTCCCCATCAAAATAGAAACTATCTGGATAATGGACATCATTCATTCATTCATTCATTCATTCTTTTCCTTTTCATCTTTCCACACTCATTGTGAATGCCTTCTCTGGACACCGACACTCTGTGGGCAACTGCTGATGCAAAAGTCAGGAAGGCAAGACTGCAGCCTGGAGGACCTGGCGGGGCAGGTACCAACGCACTTGTGCTGCCTACAAGGCTGTTCCCGCGGTGTGGCATGAGTCCAAGTAGCGCTCTTTTTATACTTCTAGGTGCACGACTTCCGACGTGTTACTGTCAGAACTTGTGTTTTTCACGTTGTATGAACCAAAAAGTGGCATGAGAGGGATTTTAGGCATCAGGATTTAAAGCAGGTGACTTCTGGCTCTCTGCTCCTCCTGTTCCTCAGACAGCCTCTCCTCCTGCGCTGTGCCAGCAGCCACAACCCTGAGACGCGATGATGAAGGTCGGAGTGAACGGATTTGGCTGCATTGGGCGCCTGGTCACCAGGGCTGCTTTTAACTCTGGCAAAGTGGATATTGTCGCCATCAATGACCCCTTCATTGACCTCCACTACATGGTCTACATGTTCCAGTATGATTCTACTCATGGCAAGTTCAAAGGCACAGTCAAGGCTGAGAACAGGAAGCTTGTCATCAATGAAAGTCCATCTCCATCTTCCAGAAGCGAGATCCTGCCAACATCAAATGGGGTGATGCTGGTGCTGAGTATGTTGTGGAATCCACCGGTGTCTTCACCACCATGGAGAAGGCTGGGGCTCACTTGAAGGGCGGAGCCAAGAGGGTCATCATCTCTGCCCCTTCTGCGGATGCCCCCATGTTTGTGATGGGTGTGAACCATGACAAGTATGACAACTCCCTCAAGATTGTCAGCAATGCCTCCTGCACCACCAACTGCTTGGCCCCCCTGGCCAAGGTCATCCATGACAACTTCGGCATCGTGGAGGGACTCATGACCACAGTCCATGCCATCACCGCCACCCAGAAGACCGTGGGTGGCCCCTCTGGGAGGCTGTGGCGTGATGGCCGAGGGGCTGCCCAGAACATCATCCCTGCTTCTACTGGCGCTGCCAAGGCTGTGGGCAAGGCCATCCTGAGCTGAATGGGAAGCTCACTGGCATGGCCTTCCATGTCCCCGCCCCCAATGTGTCAGTTGTGGATCTGACCTGCCGCCTGGAGAAAGCTGCCAAATACGATGATATCAAGAAGGTGGTGAAGCAGGCATCAGAGGGCCCCCTCAAGGGCATCCTGGGCTATACTGAGGACCAGGTTGTCTCCTGCGACTTTAACAGTGATACCCACTCCTCCACCTTTGATGCTGGGGCTGGCATTGCCCTCCGTGACCACTTTGTCAAGCTTGTTTCCTGGTCTGACAATGAATTTGGCTACAGCAACAGGGTGGTGGACCTTATGGTCCACATGGCCTCCTAGGAGTAAGAGCCCCCTGGACCACCAGCCCCAGCAAGAGGAAGAGAGGCCCTCTGCTGCTGGGGAGTCCTTGCCCCAGATCAGTCCCCCGACACACTGAGAATCTCCTGGCCACCGCTTCCATCCCAGACCCCCTAAAGAAGGGGAGGAGCGTAGGGAGCCCTACTTTGTCGTGCACCATCAATAAAGTTCACTGTACCCAGCCAAAAATAAAAAATAAATAAATAAATAAAGTAGGTGACTTCTGGGGGCAGAGGAACCTCTGAGTCATTAAAGAGAAAGAAAAAAAAAAAGATGATCAGAGGGACTGAAGACCCTCCTCCCTGGAGAATTGACTCAGTGGTTGCTGGAGGCAGAGAGCCTGGGAACTCTCCCGCAGGGACAGCACACTCCCTCCCCCATCCCACACAGGCAGGCCCCCTCCCCCATTCCTACACAGAGATCCACTTCTCTCATCTTCCCATCCCCTCCTTACTTTATCCAAAACGCCAACAGCATCTCAGTAGTTTATGGCACAATTAAGCTTATTTTTATGTGCGTATAAGTAATGCCTTCCTACCATAACCATCCACCTCTACCCTTCTGCTTTCCCCGGCTTGCATTCTCTGTGAATAAAGCCATTACTCACCTGGAGTGAACTTGATTGATTGTCAAAGTACATTCTGAGCTGGCTTCCCTAGTATTCAGTGTTGCACACACCCTACCAATCATTTTTTTAAACACTTGCTTTATTCCTGTTCCTATTAAAATCAATGTCTAATGAAGGTTATTGGAGGGGCCATTTTTGCTCATCTGTATTGTTAAAGAACAATAATTAGCAATTTTAATGAATGAGGGGTTGTTTTCTTATCATGCTTCTTTTACCCCAGGACCCTTTCCTCATTTCGTCAGCTGGACATTCTATGTCATTGCCTCTGAAAAAGAAAACATGCAGAAAGCAGAGAAAGTCGTCTATTCGTGGCATTAGAATTTCCAGAGGAAGAGAAAGAATTCAGACATAAACTGTCGATTTGGTAGACTACCTGAGGGGAAGCACCGTGTCCTGCCCACTCCGCCCTTTCAATGATTACATCAAGTTTTCCCAAATCTGCGGGGAAAGGAAGATTGCCAGAGAGGCAGCAAGAAGCAGGGAGAAAGGGCCAGCCGTTGCCCTAGTACAAAGGTCAGAGGCAGCCTCAGAGTTCATCCATGCATGACAATGAGCAGGAGAGCAACTCCCAGGCGCCGCTCTCCTGCCCCAGCGTGGTGCGCAGCGGTGGACTAATACCTTGTTTCAAGGACACCAGAGTTAGCCGAGAAGGAAGCCAGACCTGGACAGCCTCAGGGCTGGGAATGAGGCAGGTGTCAGGAGTGACCTTGACGGGGCCATGACTGAAGATCAGAAAGTAATAAGGACCCAACAGCATGGATAAAGGACTATCCAGACCCCATGGCCCTCCGTCCCCATGCTTAGTACCATAGAAATTCCTGGAGTTTAGAAATTCCTGAAATTGCACTGGAAAACAGCAGAGAGACAAGGGGACGCTAATCGTTTCCACCACTAGGCGGAGGGAGTCTCTTAATTGAAACTAAGTTGCTTTGTACAGCAGAGTTCGTCAATATTCATTCTTGCTTAGTATTTTCTTAATTTTAAAAGATAATATGCTGCCTTGCCTGTTTGGCTTAGTGGATAGAGTGTCGGCCTGCAGAGTGAGGGGTCCTGGGTTCGATTCCGGTCAAGGGCACATACCTCTGTTGCAGGCTCCCGGCCCTGGTTGGAGGCATGCAGGAGGCAACCAATCAGTGTGTCTCTCTCACATCGGTGTTTCGCTCTGTCTCGCCATTTCCCTTCCATTCTCTTTAAAAATCAATGGAAAAAATACCCTCAGGTGAGGACTAAAAAAAAAAAAAAAAAAAGATAATATACTAAAGACATCATAATTTTGGAATGTGGACGAAAGGGGCCACATGCTGATCTGACAAGCTCAGGGAGGCCTGCATGACAGTCTTGCAAACTCAGAGACCTAAAGTCACCACAAAGGATGGTCTGAAATTAAACTAACTAAACGCAGTGATGGTGGGTAGTCACCTCCTAGGCCGGTATCTTCACTGACAAGGTCAACCTTCACCTTAACTGAGCCTATCTGTCTTTTTGCATCTATGATAACACACCCTTGAAATGTCTGGGTAACCTGTAACTTCCCTTTTACTGGAGCCCCTGGGGCACAACCTAATGTGGTGGGCGCCAGGACAGATGCCACAAATTCCTTCATTATCGTGTTAATTGTTCCTGCACCCACCTAAGTATGTGTCCATCATTTTACTTTTTATCCAATCCCAGGGGTTTCCTCCGCTTTGCTTTATCCCACCTCCTTAATCCATCATCAATGAATTTCATGTAACCCACCTCTGTCCCTCCTTTGATGGCAATGTATAAATACAAATGTAACCCACCATTCTCCGGAGTATTATCTCAATTCGTTGAGGTTCTGTTTCTCCGCATATGTCGACAGTTTGGCTCAAATAAACTCACAAAAATTCTTAACAGGTTTCAATGTTTTTTTTTTACGTTAACAGGAAACTTACTATTGTTTGTTCCATCAAGGACATTTCTTTTTTTAAAAATATATTTTATTGATTTTTTTACAGAGAGGAAGGGAGAGGGATAGAGAGTTAGAAACATCGATGAGAGAGAAACATCCATCACACTCCCTACTGGATATGTGCCTCCTGCACACTCCCTACTGGATATGTGCCCACAACCAAGGTACATGCCCTTGACCAGAACTGAACCTGGGACCCTTGAGTCCGCAGGCCGACGCTCTATCCACTGAGCCAAACTGGTTAGGGCAGGGATATTTCTTTAAGGAGGAAACAGTCCTGGCCAAGTAGCTCAGTGGGTAGAGCATCAACTGGATACACCAAGATTTCGGATTCCATCTCCGGTCAGGGCACATACAAAAATCAACCAATAAATGCATAAGTAAATGGACCAAAAATCAATTTCTCCCTCCCTCTCTCTCAATCAATCAATAAATAAAAGAAGGAGACTCACACTTAACTGAGAGTGACTGTAGGAAGAGAGAGACTTCAGAGCAGTTTTCTCTACAAATCTCTGAAACTCCAGTTTATGCGTGGTTATTGAATGGCTGACAACATATGTACAACAACTGACTCTTTAAACGTGATACCTTAAACATAACAGCTGTTCAGTAAGTGTTTGTTGAATAATTAGGGAACTAACATGCTTCAATTTCTAGTACAATTTTTCCCCAATAATGGAGCACCAGGAACTCACCATAATTTTTGTAGTGCATTATGAAATGTAGGTATGTGGAATTTCATTATATAAAGCAGAAGAAATTATACCAGCAGAAATATGATTGTCTATAACATACTGTCTGCCATATAAAATCATAGCCACTTTAATGGTGGATTTGTCCATTTCTCCTTGTAGTTCTGTCAAGTTTTTCTTTATATGTTTTAGGGCTTTGTTTTTAAAGTTATACAAGATTCTGGGTGAATTTAACTTTTTATCATTAAGTTGTAGTCCTCTTTATCAGTAGTAATGCCTTTTCTTAAAGTTGTTTTCCCCTAAGTGAGCAGAGCAATACCGGCTTTCCTTGAGTTTGTATTTGCCTAATTTATCTTTTTATACTCCTTTACTTCCAACTATTCTGTACGTTTGAGATATGTTCCCTGTAAACTCTGTATTTTTTTTTTTCATTTTTAAAAATTCTAAATTGACACTCTTACTCTTTTAGCTGGAGAGTTTGGATCCATTTCCATTTCTCATGACCAGTGATATTTTCAAAATTTTATTTTGAAATATGGATTCAAAGGAAGTTGCAAAGGAATCACTACACCTATTTAACATTTTTGTCTCTGCTATTTTACTTTATGCTATTTGTCCTCCTTATGCATGTTTTTGAAAGTCATCATTTACATGACACTTACCATGGCTATCCTATGTCAACAATTACATATATTTCTGAATTACTATTAAGGTGCTAATAACACAGTAATTATTATTTTAGGTGGCTACTATTTTGCCAGGTTCAGAGAGTGCCAACTTTCCTGGTTAGGCACTAGGTGTTTTTGGGGACCATAACACAAGTTAATTTACTGCTTCAGAAAACACAAAAGTCAAATTAATAAGGAATGATCAGCTGTCAAATATGCGGGACTTGAACTCTGCGGAAATTGAGCTCTGGAAGACTTGTTTGAATTTCATAACATTATTCAATGTGGCCACTAGAGGGAGATCACATACAGCTATTCGCAAAATAATAGTCTAAGTCTCTAATTTTTATCAAAAACTTGTAAGTAGCCCTAGCCGGTTTGGCTCAGTGGATAGAGCGTTGGCCTGCGGATCGAAGGGTCCCGGGTTCGATTTGGGTCAAGGGCATGGACCTCGGTTGCAGGCTTCTCCACTGTCCGGGCCCTGGCAGGAGGCAACCAATCAATGTGTTTCTCTCACATGGATGCTTCTCTCGGTCTTTCCCTCTCTCTTCCACGCTCCCTCAAAATCAATGGAAAAATACCCTGGGGTGAGGATTAAAACAAAACACAAAACTTGTAAATAGTACGCAAAACTAAGAAATAAAAACCTCCCTGCTTTTAAAGAGACACACAATCAACAAACAACAAGTATAGACGGGCCGGGGGACGGGGGAGTGAGCACACCCTGGTGCGGTGGAGGTCTCCTGGCCCCTCTCCTCTCCGCCCTGCCGGGTTCTCCCCAGGCTTTGGGGGCAGCGCTGCGGGGCGGGATACTGGGCGCAGTCCCGTTGCCCGTAGCAACCTCCTCCGCGTGGGGAGCAGAGCCCGCATCGCGGAGCGCAGCTCCTCTCCGCTCCTCCGGGAACAGTAACGGGGACGCCGAGGAAGCAGCCGAGGTTGCGCGGCTGGCGTGGGGGGACGCGACGAGGGGTGCGAACTAGGGGCGGGCCGGGGCCGAGGGGGCTGGAAGGCAGCTGGCTCTGATCAGAGCGCCCGACAGCCTGGGCGCCCCGCAGCCCGCAGCAGCCCAGCGGCCGGGGCAGGAGGCCCGAGGGCAGGCCGTGAGGACCTTCCGCGGGTCCCGAGCCTCGAGTGAGACCCGGAGGGCGGGGAACGCGGGGCTCGGGGAGCGCCCCCTTCCGCGCGCCAGGCTCAGTCCGCGCGGCCCTCGCCCCGGACGGCCGCCTCCCTGCGCGCCCCGCAGCGCCGCCCTCCCGCCCTGCAGTCCCGCCAAGGCTTCCGGAGCGGCTGGTATCCCGGCCCTGACCCCGCGCCGCCACCGTCCCGGAGAGACGGTGCCTAGGGAGGCCTCGAAGTGGCCCCAGCGGACCCGGAGGAGCGGCCCGCAGGTGGGTGGGCGCAGGCGGCGGGGCCACTCCGGGGCTGCGGGGTCAGCCGGCCGAGCCTCTGCGTCCGGGCGCGGGGGGTGGAGGGCAGGCGGAGGTGGGGGGCGGGGGGTGGGGGGCGGGGGGCGGGACTGGCCCGGCTGCCCGGCGACACGGAAAAACTCCAACCGGCTAAATCCAGCTCCCTGCCGGCCCCCCACTGGTCCCGGGCCACTTAACTCGGCGGTTACTTGGGCTGCGCACGGTGCTAAGCCCTTAGGTCCCGTATCCCGTTCACTTCTTTCAGCAAAACCAGGCAGGCGGCGTGGCCTTTATTTGCAAAGTAACTTGCCCACGGCCTTGGGGCCCACGCGCTGTGGGACCGCTCCAGGCCGGGGCAGACCTGGGAGGCAGCCTGCGGCCTGTTCTCAGCCTCCACATCTCCCTCCTCAGTTCCCTCCGGGCAGCACCACCGAGCGGCCAAGGCCTTCTCGGCTCCTGACCCAGGTACCTGTCCTTGCCCAGGTGTTGGGCAGCAGCCATGGTCTCCGTTTTAAGCGAGGTTCCCTCCTTCCCTAACCGCTCACATAGCTCACATGTTCCCTGAACATGGACCGGCTCACATAGCTCACATGTTCCTTGAACATGGACCGGCTCACATAGCTCACATGTTCCCTGAACATGGACCGGCTCACATAGCTCTCATGTTCCCTGAACATGGACCGTAGTCTGACACCGCGTAGGTGTGCGCAGGTTTCCCGCGAGGTGGGAAGAGAAGCACCCCCTCCCCCCGGGGGAGGTAGTTATATGACGCGGGCCCAAGCGCTTGTGAGTGAGTGGTGGTGGAACGGGGTCCCCGGCCCAGGCGGGGTGGGATTGGCGCCCAGACCTTGCTTTGGAGCGGTGACCCTTACATATGTTAGAGACTGTGTGATGCAGCGGAACCATGATTCACTGGGTTGCACAGGAAGCCCATCAGTACCACTGTTTTGGAGTTGAATAGAGCACAATTAGCAATTGCTATCTAACTGCTAAGCATTTAAAAATTTTGCTCCATTGAAAGAAAAATTTATTTCTGATTTACTTTGTTGCTATGAAAATAAGTTATCCTACATTTTGAAAAAGACATGCACTTTAAAATGGAAACTATGGGGGGGTAAGGGGGGAATAAGGATACATATGTAACACCTTAATCAATAAAGAAATTTTTTAAAAAATTGAAACTATCTCTAAATTGTGAATCCAGCGTTTTCCTTCAGCCAGAGAACATTGCCCATGGAACGATGAGATCTGGGGGTTGTTTCGCCAGGAGGCAGCTGCTTAAAACCACCGTCCTAAAGGCAAAGGAAACATTAACACGCAGGGGATTGAACTATAGGGCTTTGATTTCCATGTTATTAAATAAAATGCTGCCACCATTTAGGCCATGCTTCTGCTGTGCTTGAGAAATTTTCAGTATTCAGTATGATTTCAAGTTTACGTTCTAAATATCCTAAGCCCTGATTAAGAACGAGGAATGGTTAGTGGGAAGGGGAAGTAGCTGAGAGTGTTAGTTATCCACTCGGAGGGTAACTAGGAAGATTACATGCTATGTCTGGGTCCCCCCCCCCTCCCCCCAGAGAAACAGCCTCTGAAATCACACCTGAAGGCCGGGACCTGCTCTGTCACTCCCTGCTGACATTCTCAGGAGGTCCTCAGAGAAAGTCAGAGAGGGCGGGAGAGGGATAGAGAGATGGAAACATCTACGGGAGAGAAACATCAATCAGCTGCCTCCTGCCCGCCCCCTACTGGGGATCCAGCCCGCAACCCAGGCATGTGCCCTGGAATTGAATGGTGACCTCTTGGTGCATGGATGGACACTCAACCACTGAGACACACCAACAGGGCTGAAGAAATTGCTCTTTGATGATTCAAAGTCCACTGTTTTCATTTTTACTTCAAAAAAAAATCTTTATTGTTGAAAGTATTACATATGTCCCCCTTTTTCCTCCATTGACTCTCTCCAGCCCACCCCGCCCTCCTCCCCAGGCCCTACCACCCCACTGTCTGTGTACATGGCATTTTTACTTTTTAATTCAAAATGCTAATTTTCTTCCATGTGCACTTCAATAAAATTGTAAAACTCACACTGCATCTTATTTATTTTTAAATTTATCTTTATTGTTGAAAGTATTACAGCTGTCCCCTTAAAAAACAAACAAACTAAACAATGTCTGAGCTAAAAAGTGTGAACGTTTATGGAGTGGATCTAGTTGTTATCTTTTCTGGAATATAACTGTGTTCTTCTCTTTGTATAGCGGACATGTCTCAACCTCTCCCCTTTCCTGTCTCCATCTTCTTAATGTTTCTAGGCTGAAACTCTAAGACAAAGTCGTGATAAACTTTGGAGAGTTGGGTGTAGCAGTTCAGGAACCAGTTCCTGCAAGAATTCCTACCTGGTCTGACCTTTGTAATAGAAAGCAGGGGCACTGAGGACCGCCTCGCAGGTCCTTACAGCTCAAAGGAAAAGCCCAAGAAGGCAGTCACCTCCTCTCTGCTTTGGACCTAGTGAATGAACCAGTGCATGTCTTTAAAAAAAAGGTATCGCAAGCTGACTTAGAACGTCCAAGAGCTCATATTGGAATGTATGGGGTTAAATGTGTTCCAGGAGGCTCTGATCTTGGACATGCATGATTTTATTGGTTATTTTCCCTCTGCTGTCACACTGATAACCCAAATAATAAAATTCGAAGGACCAAGTCAATAGGGGTGTATATGCAGATATCTGTAGTGCAATATACAGGGTGGGCAAAAGTAGGTTTACAGTTATACGTACATGAAACAGGTTTAATCTTTCTGATTTTAGGAATGACACCATTTTATAAAGTTTTAAATTAAGTTTGTCTTAAACGTGCGGGTTCTAATGAAGAAGAAATAACCTTCCATTAAAACATTTCCCTGCTACGTTTCTCTTCCTGGATATTCTAGCAGGAATGCGCTCTCTTCTGGACTGTGTACTTTGTATGTAATTGTTACCCTAATTCTCCAATTAGAATCTGAGCTTCAAGAAGACAGTCTCTAGGACTTCATAGCCCTATCCTGTCTTATACATACGTAGTAGCTACCCCTTTAAAAGACTGCAGAAATCACCCAACTTGTTCTCCACCACCTTCCCATGATTCTTAACAAGAAGGAAAATATTAAAAACTCGCATGTAGGATGTACGTGAAAACTTTGCTAAGTAGCAGAGTCTGATCTCTCTTTCTGTTTCCCGGAGGTTGGGAAGGAAGGTTTCTTTTCAGTCCTGAAAAGATTTGATTTGCATTTGAAGAACTATTTGCACGATTTCCTGAAGAAATGCCACCTTATAAACAGTCCAACTGGCATTAGTTATTTGGATCTCCCGAGAAACGTCAAGGATCACAGGGAAGAGGGGATGATGCACAAAATCCGCTCCAAGCGCATGCACAGGCTGCAGACACTCCTCGTTGGTACTGCCCTCTTCTCATCCACCGAGTCCCGCCAGACCCTGGGTAAACTCCAGGCAGGCTCAGTGCCTCGGGTGCCTCAGCTGTGTGGTGCAGTGTCTTCCCGGAGACCTTGCATTAATGCGAAGGGGCAGAGAGGTCCATAGATGGTCTACGAGAACCATCTTTTGGTCTCCAATCCATTCTCTCTATTGAAGCCAAAGAGTTCCTCCTAAATGAGAGTCCAATCATATTTGATTGTTGGGAACAAAAGTGCTATAGGAATGAAACTACTCTGTGTTGTTACTCTAATTCAGGCGTCCTCAAACTACGGCCCGCCGAGGACATTGATCCGGCCCGCCGGGTGCCGCTGCCTGTCCTGCTTAGCAGCTGACTCGTCCCGGGCCGCAGTGCGCATAGGAATTTGTTCATAGTTTTTTTTTTTAAACTATAGTCTGGCCCTCCAACGGTCTGAGGGACAGTGAACTGGCCCCCTGTTTAAAAAGGTTGAGGACCCCTGCTTATTGAAGTTACTTTCATAGGAGAACCAGTCTGCCTTCCCTGGTTGAGGGGGTTACCACAGCGTGCGGAAGGATACAGAAGTGTTAATTTGGTATGACTCACTCCCCCCGGCCAACTCCCTAATTTTGTCAGGGCCACACTTTATTTTTAGGTTGGCCTTTTGCAGCGCTTGACCTTTTGCCTGGATAGAGAAAAGTCCTGGGGAGCTCAAACCCACAGCCCTCCCTGTTCCATGAAACGTAAGGGATATGTGTGTTAGGTTATGTCTTCTTTGGAAGTCTGCCATCCAGAATGGTCTTTTAGGACAAAATAAAACTATATTCACCCCCCCCTACTCACACACACACTCACACACACACCTCTTTGGTATCATTGTCTTGCACATTTGGATTGTCATCATTTCTTTTATGAGGTTTCTCTTTTGTCATCTGCTGTAAGAAATTAGTATAATCTTAACATTTATGAAAATATTTTAAAAATGTGGATGAGGATCTTATACCAAAATAGTTATCCCACTTGTTTTAGAATAACAAAAACTTAGAAACAACCTTCAAATATAGAGTAGTTCAATAAATCATGACAGAGCCATCCAATGAAATGCCATGAAGCCATTAAAAAAGAAAAAAGATTACAAGTAATTTTTAAAATAAGATGGGTGAATGGAATGTTGAATGAGAAAACTTAAGTCCCAAACTATAAATGTCACATGAAGCGGACTATGCCTTTGCTCGGCTCACCTAGCTCACTCCAACAGCCGCCCTCCTGTGCTCCCTTAGCCAGGCGTGACGCCTCCAGTCCACTCTCTAGTCTACACTGAAGCCAGAGAGGCCTTCCTAAATTAGAATCCAGTCCCGTCCATTCCACACTAAAGCTCTCTGGTGTCTCTCTGTTGCCTTCTGGAAATGTTCGGGCTCAGACTCGTGGGGCCCAGGGCCCTCTGAAACCCTGCACCTCATCTCCGGGGTCCTCTTCCCCATCTAAGCTCCCTGCTCGCATTGCCTCCACGTTTGCCTGTTCTTTCTGACTGCCGTGCTGTTGCCTTCTTTTTGCCTTGATATCTTATCCTTCACATCTCAGATCAGCCCTATTTCCTCTGGGAAGCTGCCCGCCTCCCCTCCCTGGTCTGTTTGCCCCTCCTCTGTGCTTCCGTTCCTCTCTGTATGTCCCCTATGGTGGAACTCCTTGCCCTTGACAGTCATTGCTGAGTTCCTTCCCCAGGAGAGCTGGGTCCCTGTCTGCCACGTCCATTATTCTGTTCCCAGCAGACAGTACCACAGCGTAGTTACCCACTAACGGTTGAAAGATAGTTAACAGCC
This sequence comes from Plecotus auritus, assembly GCF_963455305.1. Lineage (NCBI taxonomy): Eukaryota > Metazoa > Chordata > Mammalia > Chiroptera > Vespertilionidae > Plecotus > Plecotus auritus. Next base: position 9,512,422 of record NC_137772.1, on the reverse strand, counting down.
GAAACCGGTTTGGCTCAGTGGATAGAGCGTCGGCCTGCGGACTGAAAGGTCCCGGGTTCGATTCCGGTCAAGGGCATGTACCTTGGTTGCGGGCACATCCCCAGTGGGAGGTGTGCAGGAGGCAGCTGATCGATGTTTCTAACTCTCTATCCCTCTCCTTTCCTCTCTGTGAAATATCAATAAAATATATTAAAAAAAAAAAAAGATAGTCAACATATTGGGCAGATAAGCTTCAATTGGTTAACAGACATTTTCTCTAAGTGACCGAATTGGGATGGTTTTGAATTTCCTCTATTCTTATCCTAAAACAAAACTTTTATTGTTGTAAAAAAAAAAACCAAAAACAACCCACACCACATACTATTAAATTTGCCCACTAATTTTTTAAGTGTACAGTTCAGTAGTGTTAAGTCTATTCACATTGTTGTGCAACAGATCTCTTGAACTTTCTCACCTTGTAATACCGAAACTCTATACCCACTGAGCACTGATTCCTCCTCCTCTCTCCCACTAGGCAGTACCCACCTTCCGCTGTCCTATGCTTTTGACTGCTTTATACACTTCATATGAGAGGAATCTTACAGTGTTTATCCCTTTGTGACGGACTTATTTTGCTAAGCACAATGTCCTCAAGGTTTACGTCAAAATGAATTTTGTAAAATTGATTTCAGAGAGAGGAAGGGAGAGGAAGAGAGATAACATCAATGAGAGAGAAACATTGATCGGCTATTTCCTGCATGCCCCCTACTGGGGATCGAGCCTGCAACCCCAGCATGTGCCCTGACTGGGAATTGAACAGTGACCTCCTGGTTCATGGGTCGATGCTCAACCACTGAGCCACACGGGCCAGGCTAAAACGAATTTTTGCTATGAACTCTATTACCTCTATAACCAGAAAAGAAGCTTTATATAGAATCATAGGAACTAGAAATGACTCGAGAATTTATCTGGACCAATTTTCCCTATCCTTTACTTTTTCTAGATGAGAACTTCAGAAATCAACAAGTAATTAGTCTCAGGTTAAAGGTTAAATAATGGCAAAGTTGACCCAAGAAATAAAACCAAGTAATAGAGGAAAAGGTTTTTAGGTCTTTCACAAAATTTACAGCACTTTCTATGTTGTTTTTTATTTTCTGCTCAACATTAGCTGTTGTAAAATAATTTTGTTTTCCAGTATTTCATTTCACACTTGAAGTAAAAATAATCTATCTGCTGGCTGCTTGCTTTGTTCAGAAGGTACAAAGCACTTCTCTTTAGGAATTGTGTTTCTTCAATTTTGTTTGTACAATGCATTCAATAGGTGGTCAAGATTTTCCATTCTGGACCCAGGCAGGCTAAAAGGATTCTTTAAGTTTATGGGAGACTTTGATTCCTGAGCCACAACGTGGAGGCAAGTTCAAGAGATACTTTCGTTCAGCTGTTTGTTGTAATGTAGCATTCTCTCCTCCTGCTCTGAAAGAGAAAGAGCTCATACGTTATAGTTTATGAAATAATTGTGAAAAAAGCCCCACTTGTTCTAAGTCCTCGAAACTGACTAATGCATCCAATTAGCCTCTATTATGAGTCCACCACGTGCCTTGTTGTCATTGAGAGACACACTGAAGACATATTTCCTGAGTTGGGGAGGGTGGTAGAGAGCCAGTGGGTGTTAGAGTAAGGGTAAGGGCTCTGAGAAACTGTGTAGTCAAATCCCCTCCTATTATATATGGGAAACTGAAGTCCAGAGAGGGTCCCAGAGTCAAAGGCCTGGTCAGTACTGAGCTAGGATGGAGATGCCTCCTTCTGGCCTCTGGCCCACGGAGGGTGTCACCCCCCCCCCCCCGCCCCCAGGCTGCATGTCCGGCTTTGTTTGAAGAGGGACACTGAGAATCTCACTCAGCTTGCTTTTTATTACTATCTTATTCTCTTTTCATAATTTACTTGTCAACATGGTTTCCAGGCTCGTCCTAACAGCTGCTCTGGTTTCCAGTCACGAGAGGAAAACTGAAGATTTCTATCCCCAAATGACTCAGAATAGCTCGATGTTGTGTTCCACCACGGAGGGGTTGTCTTCCCTCCAGTAGACGGAGCCAGGACCAGTAGTCCCCATCCTCAGCGGAGACTGGGCGCAGTGGTACGTGCATGGACCTGGGTCACGGGAAGAATGACCAGCTCCCGCACTGGGAGGGCTTGTTAGCTTGGTGCTTTTCAGTTTTGTTATGACCGGGAAGTACGGTAGGAGTTCTTCCCTGAGTGCGAGGTGGCAGTACGTCTTGGCAGTCTTTCTAATGTGAACACCACGTGGTAAGGGTTAGCATTTGAGGGAGAAGAGACTCCCCTGTGGTTTTCATCCATAGAGAACTCTAAGACACTGAAAATAACCCCAGGAGTGGTTGTTCAGTGGTACACTGCTTTGTACTTTGTACTACTTTGCGACTTTATAAGTTTACTAGAGGCCAATGCACGAAATTCGTGCACGGGTAGTGTCCCTAGGCCTGGCTGGCGAATAGGGCTGATCTGTGGGGCAACCAGGGCCCCCACTGGCACCCACCTTGGCTGGCCTGGAGCCACATGCTCACTGGCCCCGCCCCTGATCACCTCGCCATTACCGCCTGCTTGCTAGCTGCCCACCCCCCCTGCCGCCACCAGTCGCCTCCCTCTGCAGGGTGATGCAGTGGGGAGGGGGGGGGATCCCCCCACTGGTACTCTCCTTGGCTGGCCTGGGCCCTGCAGGCTGGGGGCAGCTCCTGCATTGAGCGTCTGCCACCTGGTGGTCAGTGTGCGTCATAGCAACCAGTCGTTCCACTGGTTGTTCGATTTGCATGTTAGGCTTTTATTATATAGGATACTAGAGGTCCGGTGCACGAAATTCATGCATGGGGGGGGGGAGGGTCCCCTCAGTCCAGCCTGCACCCTCTCTAATCCGGGATCCCTCTCACAATCCTGGACTGCTGGCTCCTAACTGCTCACCTGACTGCCTGCTTGATCACCCCTAACCACCTCTGCCTGCTGGCCTGATTGCCCCCAACTCCCCCCTGCCCCCAGCTTGCCTGGTTGCCCCGAACTGCCCCTTCTGCCAGCCTGGTCACCCCACACAGCCTGCTGTTCGGTCGTTTGGTCGTCCCTCACTAACCCCCCTGCCGGCCTGGTCACCCCATGCAGCTTGTTTAGTCGTCCGTTTGGTTGCAATGGTCGCTCAGGCTTTTATATAGATAGATCACTGATATGAAACTTAGTGGACATGTGAACAAATAAATGGTTGCAATTCTCTGAAATGTAGGAAAAAATTGTGTCATTATGATACTTTGTTCTGTAGAGTTCCAAGAGATCCAATAATGCTCTGTGGACAAAAAAGTCCCCCAAACTATAATGTAGACTATTCATACTAATGGGGAATATGTTTCTATCGATACACACTAATTTAAGGAAATATACACTGTAACATTTGTTCAAAATTGTCCTGTAACTAGTACTAGAGATTTAGATACTCAACAAAGTAATGCAACCGCTGACAGGGCTTAGTCTGCCCAGTCCCTGTCCCCTCCCGCAGTCCCTCGACCTATGCTGTAGCTTCAGAACCACCCACGATGCTCTGGAGACTGTTTTCTGTGTATTGCTGCCTGTCACGTAGATGGTCAGAGGTTCTGTGTTTCTGGGGGTCACAGTCACCAGATGGGTTTCATAGGACACCAAGTGCACACCAGGTCCCTGTCTTCTGAACTGCCCTCTCTCCACACAGAAAAGCTGACATGATCTTCTCACTTACGACATGCAGAGCGGGAAACCCACCTGGGCCCCCTCAGCGGAAAACCAACCAACAGTTAAAGTGGATGAGCAAGAGGTGCGGAAGGGAACGACCGAGGGTCTTGTAATAAAATAGAAGTCTCATTGGGCCAGAATTATTTCTGATTCTGGATCTACTCAAAAGAAGAGAACTGGATTTTTTATTCTGAGAGGTCGAACCATTAGTGCTTATTTAAAACTCTTGCCCCTAACCGGTTTAGCTCAGTGGATAGAGCGTCAGCCTGCAGACTGAAGGGTCCCAGGTTCGATTCCGGTCAAGGGCATGTACCTTGGTTGCAGGCACATCCCCAGTAGGGGCATGCAGGAGGCAGCTGATCGATGTTTCTCTCTCATCGATGTTTCTGGCTCTCTATCCCTCTCCCTTCCTCTCTGTAAAAAATCAATAAAATATATTTAAAAAAAAAAAACTCTTTGAAGCTAAAATGCTGTCACTTCAACCAACCAGCCTTTTGCACACCCAGCACTCTGGCACCCACGTAAGCGCAGGGTGGTGGAATTGCCAGGGGAAATGACGTTGCAGGAAGTTGACTTCCAGTTTAAAACTGAGAGACACTAAATGCTGGTAAAGGCTCCCCATTCCGTTGGGATTGCCAGTCAGTAAGAGCCAATAGTTAATTTGTCTTCCAGGGACTTTTAAATTCGTGGAACAGAGAAAGGCCGATGCCGGATTCCTGACTCCATATCCCCTTTTCATCCTGAGACGTGGAATGATCATTTTTAAGTTACATTTTTTAATAGATTTTGTGATGATGAGAGAAGAATTAGCTCCATCTCTACTTTAACTGGAATTGAAGTCAGATTGGCAGATTTGTTTCAATCTGATTGTCTCCTACTCTTAACCCACTTTCTAGTCAGCATTTAACTAAGGTGGATGTTCCACGTTTGTCTTTATCTTTATTTCTACACTGGTTCCTTTCTCCTCTTAAGGGAATTACAAAACTAGCCATTATTCACAGCATCAATTAAGGCGGAAATCTTTTTGTACTTGGATGTGTTAGACATATAATTCAGTTGGCACTTACATTGAGGTGACGGGGAGTTCCGAAGCCACCTGCAGTCTGGTTAGTGTGCTGTCAATAACCCTGAAGACTGTGAAGCTGCATCTTGAAAATACATTCTCCCTTCTGCCTATTCCAAGTTACCTAGGGATACAGTAGAAGAACACACATGGAAGTTCAACTCTCTGATCCTGGAAATGGGACCATTTAAAAAGTTCTATTACCTTATAATTTTGAGAAGTTGTTGAATCATGTTCAGGAAGTTAGAAATATAGTTATGGGATTCTCTATGACAAAGTCCATGTTTCTTTGTCTTTTTGTTTATTATTTTTTAAAATATATTTTATTGATTTTTTTTTTTTACAGAGAGGAAGGGAGAGGGATAGAGAGTTAGAAACATCCATGAGAGAGAAACGTTGATCAGCTGCCTCCTGCACACTCCCTACTGGGAATGTGCCCGCAACCACAGTACATGCCCTTGACCGGAATCGAACCAGGGACCCTTGAGTCTGCAGGCCGACGCTCTATCCACTGAGCCAAACCGTTAGGGCTGCTTATTTTTGACAGGAACATTGACAAATTAAAACATCAGTAGTCAACAGGAATTTTGAACAACTAGGTAAGAATTTACATGTGTTTTCTCAATACAGTTCTATAAATAGTGGAATCTGTGATGATTTCTCTTTTCCATAAAATGGGTCGAAAATTTTTTCTGTTTCTCTACAATAAAATGGCAGATGAAAATTGGTTTTACTTAAGTTTACAAAAGATAAATGTGTGCATTATTATTTTAAGAATTTCTTAAATTAGTTGATCTTAGGTGAGGGATTTTAGATAGTTTCCTGTCCAGTAAAAAACTACCAATGGCAATTTCCTGGATTTGCAATGATGATATTCAGAATGAATCATTTTATTTCATTCTCTGTATTCAGATGTCTTGTGATCAAATAATGCACCTCCCCGATTCTACATTTTATGACCCAGTTCATCATCATTCCTGTGAAGGAAAGGTTTTTATCCCTGCCTCGTGATCATGGACATTACTTAGCCACCAGGTGGCAGAGTCTCCTTGGGTTAGATTGAATATTGACTTTTTCTACTGATTGCCAACTGTAGTTTATAGCTAATGTGTGTGGCCATCAAACCTTTTACTCATGTACCCCTAAAATGAATTGAAAACATATGCACCTCCACAAACTTTTAAGTGCATGTAAAAATTATTCAGCAAAAGTTTAGATAACAAAAGAGATATAACTTCTGACATGTGTAAATACCGAATTTTAAAATAAAATCGTTAATGTCATTCTTCTAAATGAATCGAATTGAATGCAAAGGACTGTAGATATTTGATAGCCACCATCATGTATTTTTTTAAAATGCCAAAATGAGCTTATTACTCACAGCTGGGTACTTTACATCACTCCTTTTCCTCCCTGACAGCTGTTTCCCATTTTATTTCCTCTACAGAAGTTTACACTAATATACAGTGTTTCATGCTTAAAAGCTTTGGTCACCATTGTTCTTCTCTGCAACAAGAGTGTGTGTATAAATGACATTAAATGTTTTGTATTTCCTGTGACCATAGGTTGTAAGTGTTAAATTTTCATATTGATAACTAATATACGTTAGTATATATTCCTAAATTTGCCTAGTATACATTTATTCTTTCAGTCACTTGGAAAATCCAGAAAACATAAAAAGAAACATGACCCTTAACCATAACACCTAAGTAAGACTTATAGAGAATAAATAATATACAGCAACCCCTCTTGTGCTTATCTCTTACCAGTTTGCCCAGATACTTTCTGTTAAGTAGTTGATGCCCGTTCTTCCATGGTTTTTCTAAGTTTATAAAGATTTATTTATACCTTTAAAACTTGGAGCACAAAATATTAAGGTGCTCCCTCTGTTGCCTTTTAAGAGATTCTTTCCTAGCATCAAAGGCACAGTGTTCCACGGGGGGTATTTGTGCGTCAACACACACACACATGCACACACACACACTCAAATACATACAGACATATACTAGTAAACACATTTTAGATGAGGGAAAAGGACCACATTTTCTTTAAAAATATATTTTTATTGATTTCAGAGAGGAAGGGAGAGAGAGAGAGAGAGAGATAGAAACATCGACGACGAGAGAGGATCATTGATTGGCTGCCTCCTGCATGCCCCACACTAGAGATCGAGCCTGCAACCCGGGCATGTGTCCTGACAGGGAATCGAACCGTGACCTCTTGGTTCATAGGTTGACGCTCAACCACTGAACTTCACCAGCCCAGCAGGACCAAATTAAAAAAAAATATCATCCTAACTGAGATATGATATTGCTAATGTTTAGAGCTAACCCCTTGGGAGTTTAGGAAAATGCAGAGTTAGCGGGAAAACACTTCTCTGCAAGACCACCCTTACTTCTGACACCAACTGCACGTGCTGGGATGTTCCTCAAACCACCCCCAGGTTTGATAATGTGCTAGCAGGACTCAGAATATACTGAAAGCTGTCATGCTCTCAGTTAGGGTTTATTACAGGGAAAGGATACAGATTAAAATCAGCCAAGGGAGGAAGTGCCTCGGGAAGGAAGAACCCAGGAAAAGACTAAATTCGGAGCTTCCATTGTCTGCTCCCCAGGAAGTCATGGATGTGTTTTCTTGGTACCTGTGTGTAACAGATGGAACATTGCCAACTGGGGGAGTTCACCCGAGCCTTGTGACTCAGAGTTTTTATTAAGGTTCCGTCACATAGGCATGATTTGTTGCTTATGAGACTAATCACAGTCTCCAGCCCCTGTGGTCAGCTGATACTGTGTGACCCAAAGCCTCCACCATGTCACATTGCTGGTCTGTCTGGTGTGGTCAGTCCCCACCCTAAATACTATTTGGACTGATAGCCTACCAGCATAACCCAAGGCCCCAGGTACACAAAGACATTCCAAGGGCTTGGTGGTTACCCCCCAAAACTGGGGTCAAAGGCCACACCTCTTTTGGGGTAAGGTCCAATTCTTTACTATACAGATATACATACGTACACTAAAATGCTCGCATTTGAAGTATACGTTTCAATGAGTTTTGGCAAATGTATACATCTGTGTAGCCACCACCACAATCAAGATGAAGGACATTCCCATCACTCCAGAAATTTCCCTCATGTTCCCTTGCAGGCATTTGCCCTCTGGCCCTGATCTTCCTTTTCTAGAATTTCATAGACATATCCATGGAATCATACGGTCTGTACTTTTTGGTGTGTGTCTTCTTTCACTCAATAGCTTTATGAGATTATAGTGTTTCGGTAGTTTGCTAGTGCTGGGTGGTATGCCACACTATGTATGTACCACAATTTGTCTAGCCATCGATCTGTTAATGAACATGTTAACATTTCCAGTTTGGGGTTATTATGAACAAAGCTGCTAGTCTTTGTGTATACAGATCTTTGTGTAGTCAAATGCTTTCCTTTCTGGGGAGTAAATACCTAGGAGGAGAATTATGGGTTTGGTGTTAAGCATTTACTTTATAAGAAACTGCCAGACTGTTCTCCAAAATGGTTGTAATATTTCCCACCAACGTAGTGTTGTCAGTCTTTCTACTTTTAGCCATTTTAATGGGTGTGTACCACAGAGTAGTTACTCATTGTGATTTTAGTTTGCATTTTCCTGGCGACTTAGGATGTCGAACATCTTTTTATGCGTTTATTGGCCATGCATACATCTTGTTTTGTGAATCTTATGGAATCTTTTGCCCGATTTTAATTGTGTTGTCTGTCTTCTTACTACTGAGTTGTAAGGGTTCTTCACATATTTTGGATATAAGTCCTTTTCTAGACATAATATGTTTGTGGCTTGCTTTTTTATTTCTCAATGATATCTTTTGAATAGTAGAAGTTTTAATTTTGATGAAACTGAGAAGACCACAATTTTAAATAATGCTGTGAACTCCAAATATTTTTATGGCTATTTTGCTGCCATCCAAAACTTATATAAATGTTACCCAACTGACAACTGATGAAATTCAGGGAAGTATCCACTTATAAAGGCTTTTTCTAAAATGAAGCGAGGTAGTATTTATAGTAATATTATATAGTATCCCATATGCCATCATCAACAAAGTCCTTCTTTAGTAGAAAGGGTGAGTACTTTCTAGGTATTAATTCTGCCTCTGATTCTATTTTTTCTTGACATAGCAGACATATAAAGACTATTTAGAAAACTCAACAGTAATAATACTGGTACTTTTTTTTGGCTGCGATATTCCAGACAGTGGGGTAAAATAATTAATTCTCATGGTGATTCTGTGATGTAAACATTTTTGTCCCCTTTATTCATATATTCAGATGAGGAAAGTGAGGCCCAGAGAAATTAAATATCCTGACCAAGACAACACTGCTAGTAAGTAGCTGAGCTGGGATTCCAAGCTAGGTTTGTCAGCTCTAAAACTTACGCTCTTCGTTAATGCTCTGTACACATTCTGGACTCATTTTAGATACTGTATATTGAATATAGATTTTTGGCAGGTCGGGAAAGAGCAGGAGCTGGGGAGAGGGGATGTAAAAAAGAGATTATGTCGGGGACTTACCTTGGCAGGGGCTGTTCATGCTTCCAGCTCCTAATCCCCTACATAGACTGGGTTACTTCATAGCTGGTTCAGGGTAGTCAAGCCAAACTGGACCAACATAACTACAAATCTGGAAGCATAACTACTTCAGATCATCTAACCAGTTAGCAGGCTATTCAGCTTACCACATGCCTCTGCCAGCATTTCACAAGATCCTCCTTTTAAGAAAGAATATTAGAAAGTGACTTCCTCAAATCCTGACTATGTGAACACTTGGCTTATAATTTTACATGTAATCAGTACTTTTATTGGTCCTGTTTATGTCAGATCTCTTATTTGGAATTTTATCCTAGTGATTAACACTCCTTACACTCAACGCCCTTCTGAAATCTTTAGTACACTGCTATTTTCCAACGTGGCAGATGTAGAATTCCCTTGGTTTACTTAAGCTGTAAGTTGGGACATTGGCAGTCTCACATTATGAGTTACACATTCTACTAAGACCTTTCGTTCTACTTAATGGCCTGAGTCTGTGTCATTTGGACAGAAAAGATGAAATGTTCCGTAGAATCCATAGATTATAATCTAATCAGCAAATGGATTGGCTGTTGTATAATTCTACTGGATTCTAAGTTTCTGGGTTTTCTTTTATTATAGTTGTGTTGCATTTTAAAATTCAAATGATCTTGATTATTCAGACCAAGATGAATTATGAGGTTATATAATCTATTAGAATATATACTGATTAATAAAAGGACAAATTTACATTTTCCCCTTTCTTTAATAATCAAAGGCTTAAACAATAATTCAGTTTTAGAATGCATTGGTCTGCTATTAAAATGAATTGGGGAAGGATGAACCAAATGAGAGAGGAAGTGATAGTAATATTTGATTAACAACAGGCTGTTTTCAACTAAGGAAAAGAAGAACGCTTATACATAGCCACGGCTCTATTTTTTTTTTTAAGTGAAAATGTATTTCATGACAGTTAAAATAGAATTTCTCACCCTTTTCTTTTATCATCAACAATGACAGGATACGAGATCTATAATTTTCTGAAATCTTATCCCATTTAAACTCCTAAAATGTTTCTTATTTTTAAACCTGAAAAACACTAAAATACCTTCCTCTTAAATCCAGTGTCATGTTCAGATTTGTTCTAATCATCCTACAATCTGCTACCTGATTATTTGAAGGTAATTGGCATCTAGCATCAAAGTCCTACCAATATTTAACATTGGGAGGTTCAAATACAGAGATTAAGACATTGGTCCAGTCAGTTAAACACTGAGTTGGTTTAGATCTTTGGTTTTCCTGACCAACTTATCAGGGCTTCAAAGAATTACTCTAATTTTTTTTTCTTAAGTACCTAACTTACTATCAGATAGGAATTCAGTCTCCCTATAAAGTTCTTATACTCATTTTAATGTTGCCATTTAGAATTAAGGCCTTGATAAGTAAGGCCTTGATAATCATAAAAACATTCCAGAGAATGTTTCATATATAAAATATTTTTGAGCAACATTTAAAAAAATTAAGATTAAAAATTACAACAGCTATGTCTTTCTCGTTCTCTGAACCCAACCTCCCACCCTCCAAAAACACTGCTGAAAGAAGGTCTCACTGGAGGTAAATCTAGTGTGTGTGTGTGTGTGTGTGTGTGTGTGTGTGTGTGTTCCATAAGTAAGAACCGATCATGAGAAGGAATAAGTATGTGTGGCAGGAAAAACCAGATGAGTTACAGATATAAAAAAGGAAGTCATTTAAAATATCTGTACTAAAAAAGGAGAAGAGAGATATAAAATAATAAACCCTGTTTCTTTGGAATCTTATTTTCAATGCATTTTATAAATTTCCATCTTACAGTATTCTGTGAGTTAAGTGGACAGTTAATATTCTTCTTGGTATTTGACGAATGGGATCACAAAGAGGTAAAATACCCTAGCCTTCTCCACAGCCTCTGAGCCCGCAGCTGAAGCAGCAAGAGAACCCGTGTCTTGTACTGCATCCATGCTCTACTCCGCCTGTGGCCCTCTGCCTCGTGGATGGAGGGAGCCATCCCACCCAGAGGGGTTAGCTGGGCCAACGGAGAAGGGGCCATGGCAAAGAATAGCTCAGGCATCACTCCGCGTCAGGCACAGAAAGAGAACAACTCATGGGTAAGAAGAGTCAAGTGATATTGATCGGTGGCTCCCCAGGGTTGAATTCAAAACATGTTCTGCTGTCTCCTGGGTGCCCAGATTTGACAGGAAGGGCAAAGGACAACGTGAACAATGTGGGGTGGGCGGGTGAAATCTCCATTCATTGTCGTTCACGTGGGAATGGAGTGCTCAGAGTGAGGGAGATCTTGACAAGGCTCCCTGCCAGGAGCAGCTCTTGTTTCTTATCAGAAATGGAACACTCAGTGCCTCTTTCTCTTCGCTGCTGGGGTCGGCAAGAGTGTGAGCAGAGCACACGGGTACCAGAGGGGAGAGATTTTTGTGTAAGAGGACCTTTGTCCTTAATGGGAAGAAAATAGGAGAATGAAAAGAGGAGATTCAAAAGGAAAGGACAATACTTAAAAGTCAGAAAAACACTTCAAAATAGGCTAAATGAAAATGAAATAAAGTAGCCCCGGGTCACTAGAAAACACCAAATTGGGGGGCAGGAGGTTTGCAGTAGAAAGAATAAAAATATAGTTCAAGAAGCTAAATTGTAAGGAGAAATTAGAAACTACCAATATATACGTTAGTAAGGGGTTGGTCTTATAAATTATGGTACATACATAGAATAGAATACCATATAGGTTCTTTAAAAGAATTAAGTATACAAATGTTAGCACAGATATCCAAGATCAATTTAGTGAAAAATAAAATGACAATACTTTTCAAATATAATGTTAAATAGAAAAACGTCTGGAGGTTGAAGCATCAAGCAGCCAAAGGTAGTTATTTCTGGGGGAGAAAGAAAGTAATTGTTGTGGGGTGGGGTATGTTTTATATTATACATTTTTGTGTATTCAAATCTTTTTCTATAAAACTCATAGAATTTCCATTATGTATTGGGAAAAATGCACAAATACAGAAATAAATTATGCTGCAAAGAAGAAACATAGTAAATATGAAGATGAAAAATGAAAATTTTATTATTTGCAATACACTGAAGTAATTTATACAGAGGTGTATATATATCTATATCGCTAGCTATATCTAATGTTTTTTATCTATGAAACAGCGATCCCAAAGTAAAAGTTTTATTTTCATTTAAAAATATTAGTTTAAAATGACAAAAGTGATAGACTTTTAACAAGTGATGATTTTTAATGTGTTCTGTATTATACTGTAAAATAGAATATTAAACATAGTTCATAATAACAACATAACTTACCTATGGATGTAATTAATATTTACAATTATTTAATATTTTCTTTGAATTAACATGAATCATCCCCTTCAGCTCTTCTGTTTTGTAAATCTCATAAGATTTCTTATTGTTTTTAATTTAAAGACAGTCGTTCCCATGAGAGAATCACAAAGCCCTAAGCAGAAAGTGAGAGCAAGAAAATTTTTACAAATATATTAAAATACACTTAACAGAAGAGTCTAAGTCAGGTTTTTAGAACACAGCAGGATTTAGAAGCTAACTGGCTTGCAATTGTCAATCCACACAGATGGAACTAATTGCCCTAAATTTTGAATTAACTAGATTAGGTTACATATGAAAAACAGAGTAATGACCATCATTTCACCTGGGAGTTAGGGTGTTCTTCCACCTAGCATTGAGAAAACCTCCAACGTGAAATCAGACCGAGACTCTGTCCAGTGCGTTGTCAAATCTCAGGCAGTCATACCAAAAAAGATTGAGAAGGAAAAGTGTAAATCCTTTGTGGTGTTCAAAATGACACAGAACCTGTACTGCAATTTGTTTGCATGTTGCAGTCAGATCAGATAGAGTTCTATTTAACAGGATTTCATTAAACCATCCACTCACATAAGGCTGGGGCTCGTATGTCCCAAATTAATACAGGCATAAAGTTAATTTGCCTAAGATGAAAACACACTGGGACTTAAAATATGACTTTGGAAAGTTTTGTTTTTTTTTTTTTCAGGTTTCAGAGCAAGGTTTAATGCATTTACACATCAAAGTTATTTTCAGAAACATAGGAAGTCCTAAGTCACACTGTAGATTTCCTCTCCATCCATGCTGAAGGCTGGGGCTGTTCCAGATGCAGCAGGTGCTGAGAAGGAAGCTGTTGGCACCACCAGTCACCAGAGGGGTCTGAGGAGGTCATTTTAATTAGTCGTCCTTCTTAAACTTGCCATTGATGTAGGGCACCCAGTCCAGAATCAGCCGCCAGGCGGTGGCCCACACTAGCCCCACGGTGCCCCACATGCCCGCCGTGGGGATCCAGTTCTTGGCCAGCTGGAGGTAGCGCGGGCCCAGGAACTTGCTCCGCATCGCGCCGAGGTCCGCAGTTCAGGGTGACCCCAGTTGCTCCAGGCCGGTGCGCACGACCTAGGCCCGCAGAGATGCCCTGCCCCGGGTTGACAGACCACGCGACAACCGGAACCCCTCGACGTTGGAAAGTTTTGAGGGCCTGAATTATCCATTTCAGCTGGAAGCAAAGTAAAACTTTAAAGACATCCCCCCCAAGTATTGTAAAATATTGGAGCCCAGGCAGCGAGGACTTCAAGAGTCAGGACGCGGAAGTCAGCACAGTGGGGACCAGAAGCACTCAGGCCGGTGGGAAGAGGCCGCCGGAAGCAGGCCCCTCCGGCCCATCCGGGTCAAGCTGAGGTCCTAGGCCACCCACCCAGCCGGGAATCACAGCTGTGGGGAGAGATGCTGGTTGTAAACAATCCAGGCTCTGCCTTGTGTCTGAACGGACCCCTCTAGGCCACTTTTACACCTACACGGAGTAACCGAGTAACCGTCACAAGCACTGCAGCTGGGCCACCTGACTCCGCCAAGGGCCCAGGGCCTGAGCTCCTCCTCCTCTCTCCCGCCTCAGGGTCAGCATGCGAGTTCCCGAGTTCCCGGCATGCCCCGCATCTTCCCGGCATGCCCTGCTCCTACTCTCCCCCCCACCCGCCCTGCTCCTATCCCAGCATGCTCTGCTCCTGTCCCTGCACTCCCTGCTCCTATCCTGGTATGTCCCCGCACCTTCCCGGCATGCCCTGCTCCTATCCCCGCATGCCCGGTGCCGCTTCCACAGCAGCTCTCTCTCAGGCCTGGAGAGCGTTCTCTGCCCTTTAGTCCCAGGGCCGCCCGGGGAACCTGCAGCAGGAGCTTCTGGCCCTTGGCTCAGGAAGGGGCAGGTGCGCGGTAACCAGACTTCTTCCAGGTAAGAGCAACACCCAGTTCCTCAGTGCTCGGGGCCCACGTGACCTTCAAAACCCCGGAAACCAATGGCCCAAGGCCAACCCGCCTGGGAACAGGCCTGTGTCCCGCGGTCAGTCAAGCTGAGGTGAGGCCGTTGGGAGAACACCTGCTCGGGCCCAGGCATCTCCTCCTCGTCCTTTTCACACAAACCCTCAGCCGAATCCCGTCTTGGCGATTACTCATTGTTGAATTGCTTGTTTTCCAGTAACTCAAATTAAATCATATTCTGCAGAACCGAGTGTTAGTCTGTCTGGAGGAACAGGGAATTCAAAGGGAGTGTGAGGAAAGGAGCCGGGGTTCCCCCTCTTTTCAGCAGGAAAACGAGCTTCCCCCTCCTTCAGCACGGGGTCCAGGTGAATGCAAACTGTACCCACGTGTGTTGTCAGAATTAGGAACGTCTGACAGCGAGAGACTGCTTTAGGATTTATGGGATAGCTTTATGTGGTTATTAACCAGTTTGACCCTAGAAACAGCCATACCAGTTGGTAGGTTACTGGTAAGTGTGATTGTTTTACCCACTTTACAGGCAGAGAAGCAGTCTGTGAGAGGTTTAGAGGCTTGCTCAAGTCTCACGTCTAGCAGGTGGCAGAACTGAGGACTCCAGCCCAAGACTTGCCCCTTTATCACCTACGCCAGCGATTTGCACCCTTTTTCATCTCGTGTCACATACACTAATTACTAAAATTCCGTGGCACACCAAAAAGTATATTTTCTGCCGATCTGACAAAAAATAGCTATAATTTTGATTCACTCACACTGGACGGCTATTGTTGTGTTGGCTGTTGTCATCTTTTTATTTGACAGTCTAAGGGAAAAGAGGTCCATGCCCCTGACTAAATAGGTATTGCATGTTTTAAAAATTCTTGAGGCACACTAGTTGAAAATCACTGACCTCTGCTAAGATTCCTTGAAAAAAAAAAAAATAATAAAGAAGAAGCAGCCATATTCAAAGCCCTTCACATGTGTTCATATTGGTTAACATAAGTAAAGGAATACCCTATAATATCAAATATCCTCCTTTTTTTTTAAGGTTGTTTGATTTAAAAAAAATCCAAACAACAACAAACCCATATATCTCAAGGTGATGTGGCCCAAAAGGCAACTGGGAGGCCCTCTGGGGGTCGTATGGCCACTCTAACAGGTGTGAGGTGGTATCTCCTTGTAGTTTTGCAATAAGAATATTTTTAAAAAAGAATGTCATTTAGTAAAAATTACAAGGCCCTTAGTGAATATCTCAAAAGTAATTCATACACAAACCCTTCCATTTTTAGCCCCCCCATTGTAGTTACTTGCCTGTTGGAGTAAATAAATGACCCTTGTTTAATGTGATGCAGGAATGAAAGGAGCTAAAAAGGAAGAAAAAAAAGATATTGTCTGTTCTGAATTTAAAAGAATAAGCCTGACAGGAACTTTTTTCCCTCAGGGATAAATATCAAAACTAGTTTCCACCTCTGCGCTCCTGGCTTCCATTTCTCTTGGTGGTGGTGACTCCCAAGTGTGCAGCCAAGAGCTCTCTTGAGCTTCAGACCCATGTCTCTACCTGCTTAGTGGACAC
The DNA here is from genome assembly GCF_963455305.1 of Plecotus auritus. Classification (NCBI taxonomy): domain Eukaryota; kingdom Metazoa; phylum Chordata; class Mammalia; order Chiroptera; family Vespertilionidae; genus Plecotus; species Plecotus auritus. The sequence continues at coordinate 9,496,175 of NC_137772.1, read as the reverse complement.
CTCCTCTTGGATGTATCTAAGTCCGAACTCAACAGTCTAACACTGGACTCATGGGCTTTACTTGCACCATCACATCACAGCCTCTTCCTCCTCCACTGTTTCTCTAGCTCAGTTATCTTTTTATAGGTACAGAGACCGAGACTCAGGGAATTGTAAAAATCATCTGTAGCCACATACAGTTAAGTGGCAGAGCTGGGATTCAGTGTTGGTCTGATTCAGTGGTCGGCAAACTGCGGCTCGCGAGCCACATGCGGCTCTTTGACCTCTGGAGTGTGGCTTTTCCACACAATACCATGGCCTAGGCGAGTCTATTTTGAAGAAGTGGTGTTAGAAGAAGTTTAAGTTTAAAAAATTTGGCTCTCAAAAGAAATTTCAATTGTTGTACTGTTGATATTTGGCTCTGTTGACTAATGAGTTTGCCGACCACTGGTCTAGTTAGTCTAAAGCCCATGCTTTCTCCACTGTATTATACTGCCATTTAGAAGGCCTCTTGAGAAAAAGGGCTATTGTGTCACTGTTAGGTTTAAGCAATTCTAGTATTTTCTGAGGACTTTTAAAACCTGTATTCTATATCAATAATAATAATATTACAGTACACAGTATTTATATGGTATATAAATATATACCTGTTTTTTCAAGGTATTTTTCTTTTCATTATCTCATTATCCTATGACCACTAAGCAGGCTGTGAAGCACTTATACACTATTTGAGAATTAAGAAAACTGAAATATTAAAGGTAAGGGTTTTTACCATGATGGCATAGCTGTGTGATGGTGGATATAGATTAGATTTAGTTCTCTTGACTTTTGGTCTGGTGTTTTTTTCCCCAGTATGCCTATGAAAAACCTGTTTATTTTCTTTATAAGATTTTTTAGTGTAAGAGTTTACGTCCAAGTAAAGCTAGAGAATTAATTTTAAGTTCTCAGACAAAATGCTGAAGATTTATTAGTACTGCTAACTTAATTGCTAAAAAGCGGAAAAGAGAGTAATAGGAAACAAGATAAAAAGTGTTATCTTATTAAAAAGTGTCTCATTAAATAATGGATTGTATCCTTTTATTTGTCTAAGTTTATGAAAGTGACTGCAAAGTCCCTGAGACGCTATTCAAATTCAAGTACTTCTGAAATACAAATATCTGATAACTTCATTCTTTGAAGTCTATGAAAAGCCATTTTTGTTGTGCTATTCTTGCTGGTGTCTATGCTTTGCTTTGTAATTATCAAAAAAGTATTAATGAAAATGGTGAAAAAAACTTTTTGTGTTATTTTTTTCATTGCATTGCTGAAAGAAAATATATTCCCCTCTTTTCCAAAAGTCAGCCGGGTTTTATCAGCTTTGCAAAATGATGAATGAATGCCTTCCTTGTTCATTATTATTGCTTAAGTCATTCTTATTTATGCCAGTAATTCAAGGATTATGTTTTGATTGTTCATGAGAGATGAAAACACTTTCATGCTGATGAATAAACACTGCCACTTTTTAAATATTTGTATGCAAAATGCCTTTAAAGCCATTATGAAATGCTTTGCAAGAGCATTAGGAAGCTGTTTAGCGAAAGACACTTTTTTCTCTACCTTTTCTTTCATGCTAAGCAGTCCAATTGAAAGGCCTTTCAGAGTTAACTTGTTTAAGCAATACCACTGTTTTAGTGTAATGAATAACTTTTTATAGAAGACAATCATGCACAATTCAGCATCCCGGTATTTCTATTTCTGTGCACCACCAATGCAGGGATTCTGTGGTAGAATCTCTTTCTTTGAGAAAGTGAAGCGATCAAAACCCTGATTAACCTCTGATAGTCACGTGGTGCTCTTGATCTGGAGGACTGTAGCAGTAACAAAGCGGTAATGGCAGCCATATGCTTGGGGTATTGTGGGTACGGGTGACTCAGATGTGAACTGGGGGTGACTGATGCGAACTGCTATTTGTTCCAGGTTTGGTGTGGAGATTACTGATGAAGAGTGAGTTGCTACTTGACAGAATCCCCCTGATGAAGATGAAAATGTCAGATACTCTGACTCACGGCCATGTTTGATTCTCGGTACTCCTTTTTCACATTTTCTCATTCCTTAGTAGATTTCTGTTCTTGTTTTCAATACAGAAAATTGGCCTCTAAAAGAATTCAGATTATTTTAAATTTCTCTTTATTTATTTGTATCTCATTTATCAATAGTTTGTAAGTGACAAAGATTTCAAATAGCAGTGTTAACAAAAGAATATTTTAATATTGATTCATGGTAAATCACTTAAAAATAACATCTCAACATCTGAAAAAAAGGACAAGAGAAGGGACAATGTGACGGAGATGACAAAGGGAGAGGACTGTAAACTGTTTGCAGACTTGGGAAGAGAACAGTTGTAAACGGGAAAAGTGAGGAGATGAACTTTCCTCAGTGGCACTAATACATTCCCACATGCATGACCTGTTACTCCCTCACTTACCTCCGAAGTGCTATCCATTTGTAAGATTTCTTACTGCTTTCCGAAGAGGTCCAACTATTGCCGATAGTTGTGTTAAAGCAGAGCGAGAATGCTTTCTAAATATTCCTAATTTGTATCTCTCTATCATGGAACCCAAGGTTTTACTCTTTTTCTAAAATCTTTTTATGTATTTTACAGAGTAGTTCAAGGCCTAAGTATTTAAAATTCTAATCAATATTGTCCATTTTATTCCTCAACCACCTGGAGGGATGTTGCAGTCCCAGGTACCTAATATTTTTGGCTGAGACCTTCTTCCTAAAGATGCTTTTTTTCTCCAGAGCAGTTTCAGGAAATGCCTGTGTTAACCCTGAACATCTCTGCACTGTCCTCCAAATCCCAGGTCTGGCCTCTCTAACCATGAAACCCACCCGTCACTTCCTGTGGGCTCTTGATAGGCAGTTATCAAGCTGATTCGATGTGAAGGGCATGACAAAACACAAACTCTCCCAAATTATTTTCCATCACACCCACCATAGAGCCTGAAATTGTCACCTTAAGGGTCCCCGTTCTTTGAGTCAGAAGGAACTGATCCACAGAAGAAGCTGTTAAGATACAAATATCTCTGGGAAAGGTAATCTTTAATTTGTTATTCATTAATGCTTCGTTCAACATTTCCCAACTAGTGTGTCAGAGGAATACTAACGAGTGGCACAGGACGGTTAAAACTCTCACCATTAAAAAGATTCTGTAGCCAAGTAAGTTTGGGAAATTTATTAAAGTTAAATAATTCCTTACTTGAATGACTTCACATAGCCTTTAATATTGCTAGTGTATGTTGTGAATCTCCCAAAGAGAAGAAACAAGTCCCAAGACAAGTAGTTTATTTCAAAGATGATGCCAGAAAATAGGGGTAAGGTGTCAGGGAAGTGAGACCCTGAAAGAAAGAAAACCTACGCAGCAAGAAAAAAGAAAAAGAAACAAAGAAAACCCACTCAGGATGCACCTGTGAGCAGGTTATTGGTGGAGGACCTCTGGAAAACTGTCTGGAACCCACCTCAGAGCAGTGCCAGCTGAGAACCAGGAAACTGGAGTAGATATGTCCACCACTGCCCCCTGCCATTGGTTGAGGGCACCTTTTCCTCAGGCTGAGTCAGGGGCACTTGCAGGAGGAAGCCTCAGTGTAAAGGAACCAGGAGACACTGGTGGGCCTTCTCTAAAGACAGGCATCTGCTATGGTGGGATTCAGTCTACATCGTCTCCCAAATTATTTGACCTTTCATGGCGCATATTAGAGGCAGTGTTCGAAGAACATATTTTGGGAAGGCTACCTTAGTTAGATTAAATTAAACTGCGAAATAGTTTTATCTTAGAGAGTCAAGCTCAGATGCCTGAGAGAATGAAAGGAAGAAAAGGCAGGAGCTTTTTTAAAAATGTGGAGGCTACAGAGAAAGACAAGCAGGATTCTGCAGGGGAGTTTCCTGAACACCCAGAAGGCAGCAGTGTAAGGGCACTTAGGGGGAAGTGTCAGTGCCAGAGTGAGGTGGCCAGAGAGTGAGGTTGAGGGGTACTAAAGGTAGAGCTGATGTTCCCCTTCACTTTGGGGTGGATAATTGTTAATGACAGGAGACAGTACTTTTAATTCTTTATATTCTTGATTTAAGACACCGAATAACTTCTGTAACTTCATTGTTAATATGAACAAATGTCTCTATCTGATATTTGACATATCTCGTTATTATTCCCATTTTGCCTGTGGGAAAATGGATGTATAGAAAGATAAAGTGATTTAATTATATAAGCCAAATTATATAAGCCAATGTCTTTTTTTTATAAAACTCATTGGAGGGAGGATACAAGAGTTTGTTCTTGTGTTGTCTGAGCATAGCTAACATTTAAGGCCTACTATTTGTCTAGCACTAAATGTTAACTCATTTTATTCTTACAACAGCCCTATTAGTATTTTACATATAAGAAACCTGAGGCCCAGAATGTAAGTTGCCATTGTCACCCAGCCAGCAGTGGTAGCCAGGAGACAAACACAGACAGGCTGACTCCAAACTCACTTACCTAACTCCACTCTGCCTCTCTGTCAGGGAGGAGCAATTACATCTGAGTTACCAGTAAGGTTACATGTGGCCATGGAGCACATAAAATAAAAGATTCAGAGATTCTGAGAAATTCATCTGTTCTTGCCATTTATTATTATTACTAGAGGCCTGGTGCATGAAATTTGTGCTCGGGGGTGTGTGTCCCTCAGCCCAGCCTGCACCCTCTCCAATCTGGGACCCCTTGAGGGATGTCCGACTGCCCATTTAGGCCCGATCCTACCGGTAAGATCGGGCCTAAATGGGCAGTTGGACATCCCTCTCACAATCCAGGACTGCTGGCTCCCAACTGCTCGCCTGCCTGCCTTCCTGATTGCCCCTAACCGCTTCTGCCTGCCAGCCTGATCACCCCCTAACCACTCCCCTGACAGCCTGATTGATGCCTAACTGCTCCCCTGCCAGCCTGTCTGCCCCTAACTGCCCTCCCCTGCAGGCCTGGTCACCCCTAACTGCCCTCCCCTGCAGGCCTGGTCCCCCCCAACTGCTCTCCCCTGCAGGCCTGGGTCCCCCCCAGCTGCCCTTCCCTGCAGGCCCGGTCGCCCCCAACTTCCCTCCTCTGCCAGCCTGGTCACCCCTAACTGCCCTCCCCTGCAGGCTTGATTGACCCCAGCTGCCCTCCATTGCAGGCCTGGTCCCTCCCAACTGCCCTCCCCTGCTGGCCATCTTGTGGTGGCCATCTTGTGTCCACATGGGGTCAGTCATCTTTGACTACATGGGGGCAGCCATCTTGTGTGTTGGAGTGATGGTCAATTTGCATATTATTCTTTCATTAGATAGGAGGATTAGATAGGATAGAGGCCTGGTGCACGGGTGGGGGCCCGCTGGTTTGCCCTGAAGGGTGTCCTGGATCAGGGTGGGGGTTCCCTTGGGGCGTGGGGCAGCCTGGGTGAGGGGCCTGTGGTGGTTTGCAGGCTGGCCACGCCCCCCCGGCGACCCAAGCGGAGGCCCTGGTATCTGGGATTTATTTATCTTCTATAATTGAAACTTTGTAGCCTTGAGCGGAGCCAAGCCTCCTGCTCACTCCGTGGCCACAGCCATTTTTGTTGGGATTTATTTATCTTCTATAATTGAAACTCTGTAGCCTTAAGCAGAGGCCAAGGCAGGCCAGGGCTGCGGAAACTTGGCTTCCTCCATCGCTGGGGGCAACTCAAGCCTCTTGCTCTCTCCAGCTCCGTGGCTGCTGCCATTTTTGTTGGGATTTTCTTATCTTCTATAATTGAAACTTTGTAGCCTTAACCAGAGGCCAAGGCAGGCCAGGGCAGGCAGAAAGCTTGGCTTCCTCCATTGCCAGGGAAACCCAAGCCTCCTGCTCTCTCTGTGGCCACAGCCATCTTGATTGGGTTAATTTGCATACTCGCTCCTGATTGGCTGGTGGGCATGGCTTGTGGGTGTAGCAGAGGTACAGCCAACTTGCATATTACTCTTTTATTAGATAGGATTATTATAGGGGCCCAGTGCACGAATTGGTGCACTTTGAAAGGAACTGTGGGCCATGAGGCTGAGGTGGGCATAGGGGCGGGTCTCGGCCCACCCTTCACGCCCTCGCCTGGCCCCTCCCACCGCGGCTTCCAGTCCCCTCTCTGCCAGCAGCCCCACTCCCACCGTCACTGCTCCCACACACTGATGGCGCCAGTCCCACTTGCACCCGCTGCTGGCGCAGAGCGATTTAGGCTGGTGCCAGCCGTGGGGGCGAGCAGGGCCAGTGCCGTCAGTGGGTGCGAGTAGCGGCTGCTTCCCTGATTGCCCCTCAGGAGCAGGAGGAGGTGGAGAAGCCCTCTGGGGCAATCAGGGCTGGCAGCCTCTGCTTGCACCCACTGATGGCGCCAAGTGATCAGGACTGGCACCAGGCACTGGCAGCAAAAGAGAGAGAAAAGCAAGTGGGGCCGGCGCTGGTAGCAGGTGTGAGCGTCGGATGGGACTGTGGCGCGTGGGAGCAAAGAATTTTCAGTAACCACCAGAGGCGTGCCCCGATGACAGCAACAGGTGCCCCACCTTGATCTGGCGCCCCTGCCTCACCTGCTCCACAATCCTGCCACAGCCAACACCCGCCATGTTCTGCACACGCCCCCTGGTGGTCAACGCACATCATAGCGTCTGGTTGTTCGGTTGTTTGGTTGTTCCAGTTGTTCCTCCATTTGGTCTGTTTGCATATTAGTCTTTTATTATATAGGCTTATTATTATTTAAGTCTGAATTGAAATTTTATGTAAGTATAAAATACCAGATTTCTAAGACCTAGTATTAATAAAAGGAATGTTAAAATATCTCAATGATTTTTATATTGCTTACATGTTGAAATTGTAATATTTTGGGTCTATTGGGTTACATAAAATAAATTATTAAAATTAATTTTACCTTTCTAAACCTATTGAAAATTTTAAATTACTTATATGCCTGGCAATGTATTCTTGTTGGACAGCACTGAATTAGCAAATCTTTGTAAAGCAGGCAGCATACTGGAAGGAAGGAATTATTTCAGTCATTGACCCCAAGTAAATCAGTTCATATGGTCTCTGTGCCTTAGTTTTCCTAACTATAAAATGTGATAGAAAACTTAAATTTTCCTCACAAATTTAATGAACAAATTGAGCAAAAGTACTTATGAATCATTTTACCCAATGTTTATAGAAGACTAGAAAATTATTTGGGAAAGCAGGAATAATATAAATAAATAGCTTATCTAGATTAAATATGAATCTGAGTATTTACTTAATATTTTCTTTTAGCAAATGAGCAACTTCGAGCTCCAGACACAACCCAAAACAAAATATTTCTGTAGTGTGGAGGTTCACTGTCACTTCTGGCTTTACAATCTTATTTGAATAATAATAATTTACTTTAGTATGGGCCAATAAGGTGGCAAGGGCAGGTATTGCTGTATTCATATTATAGATTTAAATTTTTTTGTTAATCCTCACCCAAGGATATTTTTTCTATTGCTTTTTAGAGAAAGTGGAAGGGAGGGGAGGAGGGAAAGAGAGAAAGGGAAAGGGAGAGGGAGAAAAAGAGAGAGAAAAGCATCAATGTGAAGGAAACACATCAATTGGCTGCCCACCTCATGCATCCTAATGGGTTCTGGGGATTGAACCTACAACCCAGGTACATGCCCTTGAATGGGAATCGAACTCTCAACTCTTTGATGTGAGTGCTGATGCTTTAACCATGGAGCCACATGAGCGAGGGCTCCATTTTACAATTTAAAAACAGAGTCAAAATGGTTAAGATGCAGGGCTGAAACTTTTGGCTCTAAGACTAATACTTTTCTCATTACACTTCCCAGGTAATGAAAATTATACATAATTTTTAGGTGTGATGGTATTCAGCTATGATTCCTTTCAGGATTGAAAGAGGGAAATATGTAAATGGGATGAGGTTAAAGCTTCTGTGCTTTCCTTTGACAGGATGTATTAATTTGTATAGCCAATTTTAACAAAAACCAGAATCCCAGAACTTTCACTCTGAAAGGGTCTTTTCTATTCAGGGTCTTTTTTGGTTCCATATAAATTTTTTAAGTATTTGTTCTAGATCTGTGAAATATTCCATTGGTATTTTAATAGAAATTGCATTGAATCTATAGATTGCTTTGGGTAGTATGGACATTTTAATGATTTTGATTTTACCAATCCATGAACATGATATAGTCTTCCACTTGTCCATATCTTCCTCTCTTTTATCAAAGTTCTGTAGTTTTCTGAGTACAGGTCTTTTACCTCCTTGGTTAAGTTTATTCCTAAGTATCTTAATTTTTTTTGTTGCACTGGTAAACAAGATTGTTTTTTAGTTTCTCTTTTTGAGAGTTCAATATTGGTGTCAAAAATGCCATTGATTTCTGGATGTTAATTTTGTATCCTGCTACATTGTTGAATTCATTTATTAAATCTAGTAGTTATTTGGTGGAGTCCTTGGGGTTTTCTTTTAAATATATTTTAATTGATTTCAGAGAGGAAGGGAGAGAGAGATAGAAACATTAATGATGAGGGAGAATCATTGATGGGCTGCCTCCTACACGCCGCCAATTGGGGATTGAGCCTGCAACCTGGACATGTGCCCTGACTGGGAATGGAAACTTGACGATACTCACCCACTGAGCAACACTGGCTGGGTATCTTTAGGGTTTTCTATGTACAATATCATGTCATCTACAAATAATGACAGTTTACTTCCTTCTTTCCAATTTGGATGCCTTTTATTTTTTCTTCTGTATGATCGTTGTGGCTAGGACTTCTGTAATTTCTAACACTCTTAATCCTCTTGAAATATAATGGAAGGAGTCAACTTATCATGACAAAATTCTAGGCATTATCAGGGAGAACAGGTTAATTGATAGCTACTTTTATTATCTTTAAAAGGGGGGGTTACTTATTTGAAAATACAGCTAAGTACATTCTTATCTATGATTACTTACATTCATATACTGAAAATATCTATTTTTTTTACAAATACTGTGATATGCCATTTACTATAAAATGAAGTTCTTATGATAAGCATGAATAATTTATTCTTTTTAGATAATGAAAGAATGTATCAAATCTTTATTTGTGTTCCACACATTAAAAAAGAAAATCAAAATAAAAAAATCTTATGCCTGGAAAGCTATGAAAAAAGACCAACCCATAGCTCTGCTCCTCAGCAGAACTTTTGCAAGGATACAGTATGTTTGCTGACTTTAAAATGTTATTCTTTACAAAATTACTCGCTTTTTATACAGCTCTACAAAGTTCTTAATGTTTCATTGGCAATATACTATAACAGAATTTTACAACTATATAAAAGGTCTACCTTTGCCTAAGAAACAGTATTTACTGTGTGTACATAGTTGACTGAAAAAATTCTCTATCATCCAGCACCCTAATTAACTGACAAAATAAGCTACTTCAAATGGGATATTACGGGATTTCCAAAAAGAAAGAAAGGACAAAAGACACACACACACACACACACACACACACACACACACACACCCTTTTGTGGCTGGAGACAGTTTCAGGGCCCTATCTGCAGGCCCCTTGCAATAATTGCCAAATACTGTCCTATATAATAAAAGGGTAATATGCAAGTTGACCCTAACTGCGGAATGACCCAGGAATGACAGGTTGCTATGACACACACTGACCACCAGGGGGCTGACGCTCAATGCAGGAGCTGCCCCCTGGTGGTCAGTGCACTTCCACAGGGGGAGCACTGCTGAGCCAGAAGCCTCTTCCGCCTCTATGGCAGCACTAAGGATGTCGACCTAAGCCATTAGTTGGACATCCCCTGAGGTCTCCCGGGATGCCAGAGAGATGTCTAACTGCCAACTTAGGCCTGATTCCCCAGGGAACGGGCCTAAGCTGTTAGACATCCCCCAAGGAGTCCCAGACTGAGAGAGGGTGCAGGCTGGGCTGAGGGACCCTGCCGAGTGCACGAATTTTTGTGCACTGGGCCTCTAGACTGTATATATAAAAGCCTAAGCGACCATTACGACCGAACAACTGGACAACTGGCCGGTAGCTATGATGTGCACTGACCACCAGGGGGCAGATGCTCAATGCAGGAGCTGCTCCCTGGTGGTCAGTGCACTCTCACAGCCAACCTCCCATGGCCGGCCAACCTCCAGCAATCGCTCCGCCCTAACTGGCCGGGCCAAGGAACTGATCGGGGCTGATCAGGACTGGGCAAGACAGCCCCAATCGCCAGCCAGGCCGAGGGACCCTACCAGTACACGAATTCGTGCACTGGGCCTCTAGTTTAGTGATAAGAAAAATCCTTTCAGTGATGAAAAAATACTTGTAAGCCCTGTTGGAAGCTGCCCATTGCCTTTACTAGCAGAAAGGGGTGGACAAGGAGTCCGGAAGGCTGATCAACCTTGAGGCTCTGGCAAGAGTCAGAGCCATACACCCACTTTTTCATTGAGACAATGGTAGCTGAAGCAACTTCCACCTTTTAGTCTCATATAAATCCTTACTGATAAAATAGTCTGCCTGTTACTGGAAATTGCCTGCCCAAGGGCTATGGGTGTATCCCAAACCTGAATAAAAGGGAACGCAAGGCCAGAGCAAAGCTGAGTCCTCTCTTGGGCTTCCGCCTGGCCCCCCCATTCCCAAATTACTGTTTTCTTGTCTTGTCTCTTTCATTTGTGTGCAGCCTCCTCCAGAACCCGAGCCCTGAACCTCAACCCTGAGCCACGTGGGACGTGGGAGGACACTCGCAAGTCCCATTGAAGTACTGCTTTATTTTAACTATACATAGGAAATTACTTAACCTTTTGCTATTTCAAATATATTTAATACTCATTTTTAAAGATGAAGTGCCTCCCTCCCTGCACAATATAATTGCATCATATCTTTGAAATTAAGCAGAAAAACAAGCAAACAAACAAGAAAATCCAGTGCTAGTGACATATATACAGTGAATTCACTTCTTCATTCTTGGTAAAGACTGAAACCAATTCTCAGGACCATGAAGAGCTAGAAATTCACCTATTTTCAAAGACTTGTTTGTAGACTATGCAGCAACTTAGTTGTCTTTCCTATATTCAAAATCTGCCCCCACGACCTCCTCTGAATCTACCACAAAATCCTCAAGGGGTGGTTGAAGGTACCGCCTCTGCCACCACCACACTCTTGGCCACCACAGAAACTAAGACCTCCTCTACCTCTGTACCCCCCACAGCCCTGGTTTGGATGAAGTGGGATTCCAAATGTTTCAGCATTTAATCTTGTTCAGGCCAGTTTGGTCTCCGTTCTCTCTTATCACAAGAAGTATTATCGAAGAAGGATTTAGTTTTGTCTGAATAGCAATTAGGTCCAAGTTGATCTTCATCTGAGTTTCCTTCATTGTTTTGAGTATCAACTCCTGAGTCTCTTTTATCTTCACCATTTATAGGCTTCTCCTGTTTTCTCAAGTTTATCTTTCAATTTAAGTTTATTATGAAACTGTGTCTATTCCCTCCTTGTTAAATTGTGCATTTGCACTTTCAAAGTCTTTCTCAAATTTCATAGCACCATCTCGCCGAATACCAATCTCCCCTGCCACCCACTCCTTGGAGCTGAAGGAGCATCTGGGACTATTTGTCTCTTGCTGTCATTTCTGAGTGGCTTGTTTCTGGTCTTGAAACGTTGTGTATTTCAGCTCGCCTGTGCTCTTGATTGTCTATTGCCTTTTGGCTGGTAGATGGTAAAGGCCTGGTTGATTCAGGGCTCCTTCTCCCAACAGGTGTCAGAGCTGATAAGTGGGCTGAGGCGGTCTGCATTACTTGTTCCATGGTAAGGCTTTTTCTCAAAGGATCTGAGGGCTTGAACGACCTCGAGACAATTGTGTTTCAACAGATCTTGTATCCTATGCAAAGGCAGAACCAACTGCACTGCTTTGGGCCAGGGTACCGCTGCTTGATGCTTCTGTTCCAAAGGATGTCAAGGAGCCTCCAGCAACACCAACAGCACCAAACTGCTGCCCGACCTTGGACTGAACTGACTGTCCCTTGACACCCTGCCAAAAGGTCCATAGGAACCCACTGGCTGGAATGAAGAAGTAGATGAGCCTAGTGAAGACTGAACGGTAACTGGGTCCTGAGGCAAAGAACATTACGGTTTTGGAGGCTCACAAATAGTGAAGTCTTTAATATCACCTCCACGGCATACAATGTATTCAGAGGCTTCATCTCGGGGTGATATTGGATGATCTGTTGGTCTGTCTTCTGAACCAGAGGAATTTTTACGAGGGCTACGGTGGAGTTCTCAGTGTCGATGGTGTAGTGCAGCGGTCGGCAAACTCATTAGTCAACAGAGCCAAATATCAACAGTACAACGATTGAAATTTCTTTTGAGAGCCTAATTTTTTAAACTTAAACTTCTTCTAATGCCACTTCTTCAAAATAAACTCGCCCAGGCCATGGTATTTTGTGGAAGAGCCACACTCAAGGGGCCAAAGAGCCGCATGTGGCTCGCAAGCCGCTGTTTGCCGACCACGGTGTAGTGGCTGCCCTCCTAGTGGAGCTCCGCCTTGGAGATAAGGCTGATCTTGCTGCAGATGAAAGGGGTGCCCCCACTCATGGTGCCACCCCTGCTAGGGCTGCTCCCAGTGAGGCAGATCTGATGCCACTCCTCATGCCTGCTGGCTCTGTCGGCACCTATAGCAGCCACCTCAGACCCAGTACATTCTTATAAATATCTGAACATTAAGTAAGTGTATGTAAAGTCTGAAGAACAGATGGAGATGCTCTCATCATCTTCTCCCAAATACAGCTTCAAAAATAGCCAGTCCAGCCCTAACTGGCTTGGCTCAGTGGATAGAGCATTGGCCTGCAGACTGAAGGGTCCCAGGTTCAATTCCGGTCAAGGGCATGTACCTTGGTTTGTGGGTACATCCGCAGTAGGAGGTGTGCAGGAGGCTGCTGATTGATGTTTCTCTCTCATCAATGTTTCTGACTCTCTGTCCCTCTCCCTTCCTCTCTGTAAAAAAATCAATAAAATATATTTAAAAAATAGCCAGTCCATTATTAATTTTAACAAGGAAGAAGATAGCACATTGGTCCTAACATTTCTCATAAATTGTCATAGTATTCTTTATATTAAGCAGAAAATAGCCTATGTAGAAAGCAGAAAATAACCTGTAAAGTATTATATGTATACAATTTATTGTTTGTCCTTTATAGCCATGTGTTGGTTAAGTGTATATTTTTATCAAAGATGACACTTCTACTAAAAACATGTGTCATTTCTGTAAGAATTTTTTGGTAAGTACTAAAGAAAAATTGATTTAGAACAGTGATCTTCTCCAGTGATATTTGTTAGGAAAGTTAGATTTTTTTCATATCACAACTTCATTGTGTGCTGAGAGCATGGTTTATTATGTGGGATAGAAAAATTATCTATGTAGCCTTGTGAATATGGGAGAGTGTCTGTAAAATTATAGTAGGTATTGGTTTTGTTTACGTGAAAAGAAATAATTAGGTCAGGACGGTGGTGAGTGTATAGTTGCTTTATCATTATCAAGTACATTATTCACCACAAGTCATTTGAAGTGGTAATGTAAACATGTTTATCCTACACACATAATTACATAAAAATCATATTTCTTTTTCATAAAAGCCGCTTTGCTTATATTAAGGGGAAATCACCTATGAGTAAATTAGTTTGACCCTTAGGAGAGTCCCACAGTGTCATGAGCCATAAAATGTTCTCTGCTGGAGAGTGTTTGAGTCTTGTCAAATAGGGAAACCACTGCTATCTCGGTGTTATAATAAAGGAGGATTTTGGAAATTTATTGACAAATTCTCTAATTCTGAGCATGTTATCTGAGAGCAAGGGGACAGTATTTGCAAGTCAAATCATGGCAGAATCTATTGTCAGACAATTAAAACATCTTCTCTGAGACCTACCGAACTAACCTTTGTGTGGTCTTGCTCTCAGATGGAAATGGTTCCTGGGGACAGTTGACAGCATGAATTTTGAGATGACACTAAATGTGTGTGGGAACTTGCAAAAACAAATCTAAAAAAAGATTCAGGATCAGGGTTTTCTTTGCCACTTTTTTACCATGACGGGGTGGGAGTGGGAGCTGGGGCCGGGGCTGGGGGAGGCTCCGGAGGGAAGGTGACATGAGAGATGCTGGTAAAAGTTAGTCCTGGTCAAGCCCGGGGTGAACAATGACACAGTGTTGTTGTGGGCTGCCTCCACGACTTAGATATTCTTCCCATGTCAGTATAATCACTACTGGGAGGTAGCTCGATGAAGGATTACCATATCATTAATAGTATCCATGACTTTTGTTCAAAGGCGACTTGTGCAATGTTGCCTTGTGGATGAAGCGCCATAATCCTCTGAGCCGCAGCTGTAGAGGGGAGGCTCCTCAGAGCCGCCCACACTGACTTCCCTGTCCTCTCGGATCAGTTCTAAAAAACAGACAGAAACAACGGTCAACTCAAAGCCAAAAAAAAGAAACATCCATTCTACATTTCCACATTCATCTCCAAGCTTCAATCCCTGCCAATGTCTCCCATTCATCTCTTCTCTAACATCCAGATCACCACTCGGATGGTGGCCAGATTAAAGGGGAACAATGCAGTTTTAAATGTAAAGTTTGCATCTAATTTTTTTCTTTGCATGAGAAAAAGCACATTGATTCTATCTATGTGTCTGTCTAATGCTTAGCCTGTAGGTTTTCAGGACTTTCTTATTTTCTTTGGCAGCATGAGGCATGCTCGGGTCTCTCAACTGTCTGGGCTTTCTCAGTTTATTTGGTGACGACACCTAACATTGAAATTTGTATTTGAGTAGAAAAGTATATATATGTAGTTGATAAACAATGGGGTTTTACTTCATTAATATTAGTGCTGCCAAGAAACTTCTACTTCCAGTCAGTCTGAGCACTGAAAGAAATCTAAAAACTTAGCAGTAGCTTGAAACCGAGATATTAGGGATCGGGCAGAAGAAAATAATGAGCGAATCACATTTGGTGAAAACTCCAGGTGGCAGAAGACAGGAAAGAATGGATGTAACTTTAAGAGCCCATTTCATTTCATAAAGCTCACCCCCTCAAAGAAAGGAGAGTGAAAAGTGTAAGAGAGACCCTGACTGACTTGGCATTGGAAAATGTAAAAGTCAATGAAGCCTAGAGTTAAATTTCTTGTTTCATACATTAATAATCACACTTCTATTTCACATTGAAACTAAGTTATTCCTTCCTTACTCACAAGCCATTATTTTTAAAAAGGGTTTTAATCTTACACTTTCATCTCATTGCTTCATTGAAAAGTCACTATAGCATTATATTTTAATAGAGTGGACACACAATATTATATTAGTTTCAGATGTACAACTTAGTGATTTAGACATTTATATACCTCAGGATGTGATCACCACGGATAAATCTAGTAACCATCTGTCACATATGAAGTTATTAGGATATTATGGACTATATTCCCTATGTCCTTTATATCCCCACGATTTATTTATAACTGGAAGTTTATACTCTTATTCCCCTTCACCTCATTCACCCATTTCCCCCCTCCCCTCTGGCAACCATCCATTTGTCCTCTGTATCTATGAGTTTGCTTCTATTTTGTTTTTAGATTTCACATATAAGTGGATCCTGTGGTATATGTCTTTCTCTGTCTGACTTACTTCACTTAGCATAATACTCTCTAGGTTCATCCCTGTTTTCACAATAACATAAGCACATAATAAATACATACATATATAATCTCACATAAATCAAGGCTTTTTGAGGTCCTTACAAATGCTAAAAGTGTAAACATTTTCTTGGACCCAAAAGTTTGAAAATTGCTGTTCTCAATCAATGGGAAGAGAAGTGCTCCCGCCTAAAACTAGAAACTTTTCGATGGCTCTGTTACAGAAATGTTCCCTCAGGAGATAACTTGCTTTCTTCAAAGAGGTAAAAGTTCAGGATTTGGAACTCTGTGATTTGGGGCATCTCAGTTTACCCAAGTGAACAATGGAATAGATAGATTCATAAGCTGGGATTCAGTGAGGACCTTCTAGGCATTAGCCACTGTTTCCCAGGCAGTGGATGTACACATGTATGAGCAACTCCATCACTGCCATCTAGAAGTTCTGTCAATAGGAGCAACAAACCAATGAAGAGACAACGATAACAGAGAGTGGCAGGTGTACATGAGGCGCTATGGAAACATAGTGGGGTACCTAATCCAGAGAGCAGGGAGAAGGGAAGGCACTTTGAAGTGGGTCTTGAGGGACAGGTAAGAATTAGCCAGAAGAAAAGGTGAAGGATATTCCCAACAGGGATGTTAACATATGCAAGGAACTAGAGCAATGTTGTTGTTGTTGTTTTCAAATGATGGGTTGGGTCCCCTTAATAGATCATGAAATCAATTTAATGTGTTGTGACCAGGATTCTAAAAATAACAAAATAGAATAGAAAATATCAGAGTGCACCTCACATAGAATGGGTGTTTTTTCATGAAACCTTTTCCCCCATTGTATTTATGTGTGCACATACATGATAGAGAGAGAGAGAAAAGAGAGAGGAGAGAGAAAAACTGTATTTATTGAGTTGCAGTGTAAAATGCCTTTCTTATTGTTGGTTGAGATAAAAAACATTTTGAAAAGCACTGGTTTGGAGTCTTAAGAAGGAGCATTATGTGTTCAAAGAATTATAAAGAGTAATTCAAATATGGGTGTAGCATGAGGTACATGTAGACAGTGCTACTGAAGAGAGAAGCAGGAATCAGATCATAGAGAGCCTTAAGGACTTGCCAAATAGTTTGTATTTTATCCTGAAGACAGTTAAGTACCACAAAAGAACTTTAGGAAGAGGAATGACATGATTCAAGATGTATTGGTCGAATAAAAATTATTCTAGCGGCTATGAGAAAGGTGGAGTGGGGTGGTGGTAGTAAAGTCTGATGTTAGGAGACCTCTTTCCAAGCCATTGTGAAAACTCAAGGGCCTGAAATAAAGCAGCAGGAATAGAGAGGGCTATATAATTTTTAATTTATTAGAGCTCTTAAAAATTATGTGATTATTCCTCATACAGCATTCTGTTCTAGTTTCATAAATACATTATACACTAGACTAGACTATAAACTTCATGAAGGCAGGAATTTTTGTATCCTTTTCAAATCTCAGCACTTTCAGAAATGAGAATAATACTTAATGTTTGTCAGCTGCCCAATGAATCTTTGTTGAATGAATGAAGTGAATATTCTCTTTTCCTAAGAGGATATTAATTATAGGAGGTTGTTTTAAGTTTTCTTCTGCTTCCTGCATTACCTTTGTAATCTCCCTTCTTTTCTTTTTTTCCCCTTTGCCATTGTATTTTATTTTTTATTATCTCTATCTTTCATGTTAGAGGCTTTCCTAAATGTTTAGCAGTCTTTCTATATTCATTTATACTTAAAAGTAAGGCATTCAAATCAATTGAATGCTCCCTGTGCATTGCTAAGATAGTGATTATTTGCTGACTCCCAAATGTCAATTTTTATGTCTTTACTCTTGTGTGTGTGTCTCACTTTCTTAATAGAGAACCTTCTCATTTCTGCCTTGGGAATATAACCCTGGCCGGCAGTACTGGGGGCAAACGGGATAAAATATTTGGCAGTTAAACTATTGAGTGGGCAAACTTCCATTTAATTCTTGTTTTTAGTATTTTACCTGACCCTGAGCTCAGTTTCCCTGATGTTTTTGAGTCTGGAATCTTCCTGCTTCAATGTCTCCTCCTTTTTTCATCCTTGTTTCTTATCTTTGCCTTCCAAGTTCCCTGCTGCATCCAGTCCTAACCTATCCAGGAATCTGTGCTGGGAATCCAGCTCCTCCTGTCTGCATCCCCTTGTTCCTGTACTGAGGTTTCTCTCTGCTGCTCAGTTACTGTTCATCCCGCTTTCCGGTATCAGAACAGTGTTGGACATCTCTGTGTGATCTTGTCGTCATACTGCGCTCCTGGCCCTGTGAGTTTATGCTCTTTTTATTCCTTTACTATCATTTTCGAAGGGTTTTAGGAGAGGGAGGAGATAAACTCGTGCATTTACTCTTTCATGTTTAAATAGAGGTCTTAGAGGGCTTTTTAGAGACTAGCTTTATTTACTGACTAGATTAATTATTAGCCTCCCTTTTCTCAGATTTAAACATTTTTTAAAATACATTTTATTGATTTTTCACAGAGAGGAAGGAAGAGGGATAGAGAGTCAGAAACATCGATGAGAGAGAAACATAGATCAGCTGCCTCCTGCACACCTCCCACTGGGGATGTGCCCACAACCAAGCCACGTGCCCTTGACCGGAATCGAACCCGGGACCCCCCAGTCCGCAGGCCGATGTTCTATCCACTGAGCCAAACTGGTTTTGCCCCTTTTCTCAGATTTAATCACATTTGTCCAATTAAGTTATCTAGGAAAAGAATTTTAGATTATTGGTCATGTTCTTTGATTTTAGCAATACAAATTTTCTTTTCACTGTAAGGAATGAAATGCCATAATCTAGTGATAATTCTTTTAGAGCATGCTGTATTACGTGAATATTGATACTCATTAATACGAGCTAGTCAGTGAGTTCTTATCTGTATTGGCAGTTCTGTTATGGAAAACTCTGGTAGAAATTCTGTCGAAGCAACTGATGCATAGGGAAAATATAATTAGGCATATGGTTGAATGGATTCTGATAAATGGATACCATAATTAAAATGAAGATCTAAAACGTTGTCCTCACCCTGTATCGTCAGTCTCCTCCCCCAGTCTCAGGCTGCCACTGATCTTTCTTTGTTGCCATAGTTTGCCTATTCCAGAATTTGTAAGAATATGCTGGTATACAAATATCTTGGTATCCAAATTAATATTAAGTGTTACTTAATAGGAAATGATAGCCTATTTGGTGTGAGTCACTTCTTGCCATGCAACTTTTGGTTCTTGTTGATGAATGAATTTCAAGAAGATTTAGGATTCCAGGAACTTAAAATGTGTCTTGTGAGAGGACTTCAGGTTCTCAGAACATCAAAATAAACACCTTTGACCTGTCAGCCAGTAGCTTCCCAGCCACACTTTCTGATTTTTTCCAAATCCCTCCAGGTTGTATTGACTAGAACAGTGGTTGGCAAACGGCGGCTTGCGAGCCACATGCAGCTCTTTGGCCCCTTGAGGGTGGCTCTTCCACAAAATACCACGTGCGGGCGCGCATGTATAGTGCGACTGAAGGAGTACCCTAATTAAGTTAATGACAATGTACCTACCTATATAGTTTAAGTTTAAAAAATTTGGCTCTCAAAAGAAATTTCAATCGTTGTACTGTTGATATTTGGCTCTGTTGACCAATGAGTTTGCCGACCACTGGACCAGAATGATCACATACTGAGTTTTAAACTTGGGAAAGGAGTCTAAACAAGCCAAAGGCAGAAGGGCTTTGTAAGCACTTATTTCCCACAGGGCTGCATTTAGTAACCCATTAGGATAAGCTTGGAATGCGTTTCCCTCAGCCAGGGCAGATGTCCAAGGGTATCTGTATCAAGTAGGTCTATTAAAAGTATTAGGAATGGAGAGCCAGTTATGCACGCCAAATCCCTGCTGATTTCGACAGGACCATGTATTTTTAGTTTTACTTTGTATGCTTGACTTGTCTAAAATAACTTGTAACTTGAAATCTTAAAGGAGAGTTCATTTATCTCAATATCCAAATCATTTGTACTTACTGAATCAGGAAGTTGATGGATTCCCAGAACATTTTCCTTTTTAGCATATCTGAAGACAACGCACTTACTCATATGCATGGACTATTATTTTAACCCTCACCCGAGGATATAATTTTTATTGCTTTGTTTTTTCTTAGAGAGAGATAGAAACATTGATATGAGAGAGAAACATCGATTGGTTGCCCCCCCCGTACGTGTCCTGACTGGGAATCAAACCCGCAAACTGTCGGTGTATGGGACCAGGCTCCAACCAGCTGAGTCACCAGCCAGCACTATTTTTATTTATAGTGTATTTATTTTATGTTACTCCCAGGAGAAAATCCATATTCTTAGCAAGCTAGTACTAAAAGAAACTTTAGAGGTCAAATTGTCCATCTTCTTTCTGATACAAGGAAGGAATCTGAGACTCAGGGGACTTCCTGAGGTCTCTGGAAAAAAGATTAATTTCAGGCATTAATTTTTATATGAATCTAAGTCTTTTTCTTAGTCATTTAATATTTCTAAGCCTAAATTAGCAATTCATTTGCACCAGAGCCCAACTACCAACCCACACTTAGTCCACCGGTCAGAAAGCCTTATTTTAGAACCTTTCTTCCTGAGCACATGGACATGCACATTATCTGTCCTATATGACCACCACCTCACCACTGTTATGGTCATGGAAACGATCGAATTGTTTCATCTAACGTATTCACTAAATGTTATCTGCACAGAATACAACTATAACCACTGGATTGTGTTCATTAGAGAGCACGGGGAAGTGCTCGCACAAGTAGGACAGAGCAGCTGGCGAGACTGAGTCTGAATGCACATAATTTAGACTTAGAAAAACCACAAAGACACAATATATATTTACCTTATATATAGTCAATAAGGACTGTATTTTTAAGAATTTTAAGGCCTAGCCAGGTGCTTTAGTTGGTTTGAGCATCATTCCGATACCCCAAGATTGTGGGTTCCATCTCCAGTCAGGGCACATACAAGAATCAACCAATGAACATGCAACAAAGTGGAACAATAAATTGGTCTCTCTCTATCTCTCTCCCTCCCTTCTTTCCTCTCCTTCTAAAATAAATGAAAAGAATTTTAAGGAACTGCAATTGTTTGAGAATTTCGTATTTTGAGAGAATTGTTTTTCTGATTAGATCAGCATTTCAGGAAGAAGTGCATGGACTTAGCTTTCACCTTATGAGAAGTCTCTAATCTTTTGAAAGTTAAGTCAGATTTAGGAAATGATCATTTGTGTGTGTGTGTGTGTGTGTGTGTGTGTGTGTGTGTTTACCATTTGCTGCCTCACTAGGCAGCAATCATTAAGTATAGTTCTAGAAATCCTATTATTGAGATGACTTCCAATATAGCAGCTGTAGTTGTTGTTACCATGGCTACTGAGTATCACTGTATCCCCTCTGCTGGCCTCAGTGCCATGCTGCTGACAGCTCTGGAACGTCCTTGCTTTCCTGTCTCCTTTCATTCCTTAAAGGAGAGTTAATTTATCTCAATATCCAAATCATTTATACTTACTAAATCGGGAAGTTGATTGATTCCCAGAACAATTCCATTGGATTCTCATGTTAGACTGTGTGTTGATTAGGATAAGGTTCTGAGTCAATAATAGAAACACGGCTCCTGTGTGCTAAAGTAGAGGTGTGTTTTCCATCCCTCAAAAGGAGGATGGAGCAAGCATCCCATCAGCAAGCGCTGATGTGGCATCTTCTGGTATTATTATCAGGGGTCAGGCTGCTCTACCATTTTAAAGCTTGGTTTTCATATTAAAGGTTACTTCATGGTTCTGACGCTTGTTGAAGCTCTGGCCTGCGTGTACTAGTGGCAGGCCTGAAATAGGGAGAAGGCAGAAGGGCAAAAAGGGGGTTCCTTTCAGCTGAGTCTGTTCACTTTAAGCTTCATTCTCAGAAATCTCACACAATACTTCTAATTATAACATATGGCCAGAGTTCGGTCACATGGACAGGCCCAGCTGCAAGGATGCCTGGGAAATGTAGTCTTTTATCCTGCATAGCAATGTGCCCAGCTAGGAAGGAGAGAGGGAGGATAAGCAGATAGATGTTGTGGTAGATAACTAAGTCTCTACCACAGGTAATTTAGGTGGAATATTCTGTCATATCCATGACGCCTTAATTGCTCATAAGTAGTGGTTACTACTTTACAGAAATAGTATCTGTGGATATGTGATAGATGCAGTCATTTGAGCATCCTCAGAGATTATCCTGTCATTTGAGCATATCCATGTCAGTGTTTGCTCTTTATTAGAATACTTTCAGTTACAGAAATTCAAATAAAACAAAGTTTCAAATAGAATCACAAAAATATATCCACTGCCAAATACTTAACAGAATCTTAGGGAATAAAATAGACTTAAGGAAAACTGGGAGAAATTGAAAACACAATAAAAGGCTGTAAAAATAATTAATGGCTTCTTGTGAAAGGAACATCGTAAGTATGATTGCGTAGAATAACCCCCCAAATAAGCTTTTGTTAATTTTTAGGGAGGTTGAAGAAGTCTAGTACCAAGTTATATTCTACTTCTACTTCTTTGCCTAGGTTTATCCATCATAGCTCTTTCAAGATAACTTTTCTTGATATCTACCTACTGTGTGGTTAAAAAAAATCCAGATTTATTGAGATATAAATTACATATTTACTCATTTAAAAATTTAATCATTTACAAATCCACCCACTGTAAGCTTGTAACTCGGTGATTTGAATAAATGTATTGAGTTGTGAACTATCACCACAATCCAGTTTTAGAACAGTTGTATCTTCTTTCTGTATCTATAAATTTGTTCTTTCTAGACATTTTCTATAAATGTGATCATGTAAAATATATTCTGTGTCTAGTTTATTTTACTTAGTATAATGTTTTCCAGGTTCATCCATGTTGTAGCATGTATCAAGAATGAATTCCTTTTAATTGCCAAATAGTATTCCAGATTATAGATATACCATATTTTGTTTATTCATTTATCAGTTTTTTGTTGCTATGGATAATAGTCCTACGAACATTTGTGTACATGTCATTGTGTGAACATGTGGTTTCATTTCTCTGATAGATTAATAGGAGTGGGATTGCTGGATTGTATTGTAAATTTATGTTTAACCTTTTAAGAAATTGTACTGTATTTCAAAATGGTGTGCCATTTTACATTACCCCCAGCAATGTATGAAGGTTTCAGTTTCTCCATTTCCTCTCCAACATTTGTTAATATGTATTTTATTATAGTCATTCTAATGGATGCCTCGTGGTATTTCATTGTGGTTTTAATTTGCATTTCCCTAATGATTTTTTGAAAATATGTTTTTATTGATTTTTAGTTAGAGGGGGAGGGAGAGGGAGAGATAGAAACATCAGTGAGACACATCGATCAGCTGCCTCCTGCACTCCCCCTGCTGGGGATTGAGCCTGCAACCCGGGCATGTACCCTGACCTGGAATCAAATCCGGGACCTCTTGGGTCCATGGGATGCCACACCAGCTGGGTGATTTTGAGCATCTTTTTGTGTGTTATTAGATGTAGGTATAGCTTCTTTGGAGAAGTATTTATTCAAATCTTTTAGGCATTTAAAAAATCGGTCAGTTGTCAAGCTCTATACATTAGTCATTGTAAATTCTCTCTATATATTTTGATACAAGGCCTTTATCAGACATATTATTTGTACATATTTTATTCCAGTCTGTGACTTACGTTTTTGTTTTCCTAATGGTGTCTTTTCTATGTAGCCCAACTTACCAATTGTTTTATAGCTTGTGCTTTTAGTGTTGAGTTGTGAGATTTTGAGCAAGTTGTCTAACCTTGCAAGCCACTGTTCCTTTGTCTATAAGATTAGAATACTAATTCATACCTCAGAGGTAACTGTGACTTACATCTGGTTTCCCTGTTTCTCTTTGGAAAAGTGGAGGCTGCAGGTTCAAAGAAATGGTGCTTTTGGTACTTACGGTTGATTTGCTGGGGGTGGGGGACTTGGAATGTTTAAAATCTACTGAATATATCTGCTAATCACTTTTGCTCTCATCTTCTGATCCAAGAGATCAGCTTCACAGGAAGGGAATAAGAAGTATAGGTAAGGGGAACCAAATTGCAGAGGAGGTTAAGGAATGGATGAAGTTGCCTGGGAAGGGCGAAGGATAGGAGGGACAGAGTATGAAGAAGCTTGAGGAAACTTTTGATAGATATAGTAATAATCTTGATTATGACGATGGTTTCACAGGTATATACAGATGTCAAAACTTATCGAATTATATACTTTAAATATGTGCTATTTATTGTATATCAGTTACCTCAATAAAACCGCTTTGTAGAAAGACATTTTTACACCTATTAGGATGGTTATAACGTTAAAAAAATGCAGAAAATAACAAGTGTTGGTGAGAATGTGGACAAATTGGAACTCTCATGCATTGCTGCTAGGAATGTAAAATCATAGAGCCACTGTGGAAAACAGTTTGGTGGTTCTTCAAAAAATTAAAGATGGAATTTACATATGGTCCAGTAATTCCATTCCTAGGTATATACCCAAAAGAATTGGAAGTGGGCACTCAAACAGGTATTTATATATCAGTGTTCATAACAGCATTGTTCATAATAGTATCCATCAACAAATGAATGGATAAGCAAAATGTGGTATATGGATACAATGGTATATTACCCATTAAATAGGAGTGAGAGCCTGGCTGGTGTGGCTCAGTGGTTGAGCATCAACCTATGAACCAGGAGGTTACAGTTCAATTCCCAGTCAGGGCACATGCCTGGGTTGCGGACTCGATCCCCAGTGTGGGGTGTGCAGGAGGCAGCCCATCCATGATTCTCTCTCATCATTGATGTTTCTTTCTCTCTCGGAGTGAGATTCTGATACATGCTGCAACATGGATGAACTATGAAGGCACGCTCAGTGAGATAAGCTAGAAACAAAAGGACAAATATTGTATACTTCCACTCATATGCGGTACCTAAGATAGGCAAGTTACAGAGGAAGAGAGATTACCAGGTTCTGGGAGGAGAGGAGAATGGGAAATTATTGTTTAACTAGAGGCCCAATGCATGAAGATTCATGCAAGAATGGGCCTTCCTTCCCCTGGCTGCCGGCACCGCCTTCACTCCAGCCCAGAGCTGCCAGCACCGCCTTCACTCCAGCCCGGAGCCGCCTTTCCACCTTCCCATGCTTCCCAGAGGCTCGGAGAGGCTGGGGCACTGTGGAACGCTTGTCCCTGGCCTCTCGGTGCCTGCATATGCAAATTAACCCACCATCTTTGTTGGGTTAATTTGCATACTCCTGATTGGCTGGTGGGCGTTGCGAAGGTACAGTCAATTTGCATATTTTTCTTTCATTAGTGTAGATGGGTGCAGAATTCTGTTTGGGATGATGGAAAAGTTTTGTAAATGGATAGTGGTGGTGGTTGTATAACATTGTGAATGTACTTAATGCCAGTGAATTGTACACTTAAAAATGTTGAATTTTATGTTATGTTTATTTTACCATGATAAAAAATGCCAAAAACGAATAGACCAAGTGATATATAAGTTTAAGTGAAGATAGCAGTAAAAAATATGTAATGAGAAGTTGACAAATCAGCCCCAGGGATGAGGCCAGAAGTAGGTAAGTTCTTCCTTTCTGGTTCCTTTATCCCACCACTCACGCCTATAATTATTATAAATTTATTGTATTTCTTCACTCCCTAGTCTTCATGCACTTAGATGGGGCAGGAGATATGTGAAGTAAAAAATGAATTGAATGCATTTAGCCTGGGGAAGAGAGCACTTGGGGGAGGCACGACAGCGGGGTTGAAATAGTTACAGGGCTGTCAGGTAGCAGAAAGAAGAGCTTATTCTGTGTGCTCCATGGACGGAAGCAGGGTTTCATGGGAAGCAGATCTGCCTCTGAAAAAGGAATAACGTTTAAATAAATAGAACCGTGTGTAAGTGGAGTAGCTCCTTGGGATGCTGGAAATGGGTAAACTGCTGCATAAGATGGGCAGTTGGACCATGTGGTCTTTGTCTTAGCATCGCAGCAGGAAAAAGTAGGGAATTTCAGTAAGGATTGTGAAGAGAATTGAATGAAGGAACTATTTTGAGAGGTGTGAGCAAGGTTGAGGGAGTCTACCAGGATTGTTGAGGCACCAGTGAACTAGTCCCAGGGGGACGGCATTCCCATCAGGCCTGACATAGTGAAGGAGGCAGTGCTGTTCAAGGAGCCCAGTGGAGTTGTAGACGGGGAGTCACCCAGTGGGAAAGGGGGACCACCCAGTGGAAGCTGGCCGCCATTGGCCAGATCACGGCTCCAAGGCAGAGAAACAGCAGGGGTAAAACTTCCAGCCTTCTGTCTCCTGCATCTTTCATTGACAGCCCCAGGTGGAAGCCCGAGGCACAGAAGCTGCAGTGATGCAGCTTTTAGGGAGAGACCACCTTCCTGGGGTACTGAGTGGGGCAGAGAAGTGTGTCCAAGGTTTCTTCCACCTCCAAGGTCTACAAGCTTTGAGGTTATGATGCACTCGATTTTCATAGCAGACACCCTAATTCCCACCCCATTCAAACTTGGGAAGAGCAAAAACCCCAAAGATTGCAGCGGATACTCTATGAATGACTAGTATATTGTGTGAAGGTAAAAAGATGCTTGGGTTATCTGGTGATATCCATGGGGTCAGGACATGTCCCTGGAAGCTGAAAGGTGGGAAAGAAGCCATCAGTGAGCCAACACAGAGTTAGCACGTACTGTATGCCAGGCATGTTCTAAATGCTGGAGGCCTCACGCTGAGTAAGGCAGAGCACCCTCTCTTCTTACATAGAAGTAGGGGACAGACGATAAGCATCTATTCATTATGGGGAAAATTAAATACAAAGCTACTAGTACCTCAAATACAGCACTATCCACATTATGAATGAAAACTTAAGTAAATTAAAGTGCTTTTACATTCCTATTCAAAGCAGGCAGATATTATATTGTGGTGTGCCACAAACAAAATGGAACTTTAACATACAAAAATTAATTACAGATTCAGAACTTGAAAACTTATCTCAGGAATTCATAATTTTATGAGGCTTTCATTTATATTGTTATTTTAGACTGACTATCCCTTTACTCTGAGGTAAGTTCAAGAAAATTCATGAGGAGAGAAACTTTTCTTGGAGTTTTTATTCTTTAGGCCAGTGGTCAGCAAACTCATTAGTCAACAGAGCCAAATATCAACAGTACGATTGAAATTTCTTTTGAGAGCCAAATTTTTAAAACTTAAACTTCTTCTAACGCCACTTCTTCAAAATAGACTCGCCCAGGCCGTGGTATTTTGTGGAAGAGCCACACTCAAGGGGCCAAAGAGCCGCATGTGGCTCGCGAGCCACAGTTTGCCAACCACGGCTTTAGGCAGTTTGGTATTTAGTGTCAAAAATACAACTTTCAAAATAGTAGAGAATAAATTAATGATGTTCGGCAATATAGAAAAGTCCTCTATATATTTTTTTCTCCTTTAGAATTTACTAGTTTATTTACTACTTGGATGCCAATCTATTATATTTTAAGGTCCAAGAACAACTGAATATGCAAAATAAAATATTGCTGTTACATTTGAAGACATTTCCTTTGGTTTTTCTTTTCTTCCTTTTTTACTTTTTTCCTTTTCCACCCCTTTTGGGTAATGCTTACCTCTGTGCAATTAAAGAGGTTTCTAATTTACCTTGGGATCAGCTATATCTTAAGAAATGCCGCGTCTCCCAGGAAATCATTTGCTTAGCATCCTTACCAGGTAGTAGAAAGGTCCTCCCCCGGGGTCTTCAGCTGTCATCTTTGCACAGTAAGCGGTCTTTCCCCTTAAGGAGACTCACTGACACGAGGTTGCTGGCTCCCTATGCGGGGCTTCTTGTCTGAATCCTAACCCCCTCCCCGCTGAGTTCTGTGTTCCCTTCCTCCAGAGGTCCAGTCTGACACAGTGTCCCCACTGTGCTGGGTCAGCAGCCATGCAGGATGGCCATTTGCAATGATCGTTATTTGCTTAACCTTGGAGAAAATAATGTCACAATTGATTTCTCCTCCAAACTCTGTTGCTGTACATACAGAATAATTATTTGTTTGCATGTCTTAGGCCTATGTGAGAGGTAAAAGTGGATTTTCTGCTTTTCCATTCGGGCAGGTTACTATCTATATATATATAAAACCCTAATATGCAAATAGACCAAATGGCAGAACAACTGAACAACCGAACAACCAAACAACCGGTCACTATGACGTGCGCTGACCACCAGGGGGCGCGCGTGGAACATGGCGGGTGTCAGCAGCGGCGGGATGGTAGAGCAGGTGAGTGGGGGCGCCAGACCAAGGTGGGGCGCCGGACGCTGTCACTGGGGCAAGCCCAGTGGTTACTGAAAATTCTTTGCTCCTGCGTGCCGCGTTCCACCAGGTGCTTGCACCTGCTGCTGGTGCCCACACCTGCTGCCGGCACTGGCCCCAATCGCTCTGCGCCGTCAGCGGGTGCGAGCGAGCTGGGCCGGCGCCATCCGCTGTGGGAGCAGCAGTGGCAGGAGCCAGAAGCGGGGCTGCCGGCAGACAGGGGACAAAGGGCCACAGCAGGAGGGGCCAGGTGGGGGCGCAGAGGATGGGCCGAGACCTGCCCCTGTGCCCACCGCAGCCTCACAGCCCACAGTTCCTTTCAAGGTGCATGAATTCGTGCACTGGGCCCCTAGTTAAATAATAAACATGATACAGAGAATGGCTGATAAAATCTCCTCATTTCTTCTAGTAGTCACACCCGAGTCTATATCAAGCATGTTCAGGATCAAGTATCCATTAGACCTTTTTTATTTTTTGTACTTCTGTGGGTTTTCGTAGAACTCTGGAAGTGCTGTGACCTTTTAAAAATTAAATTAACTAAAAAGGGAAAGAAAACGAGCCTGCATTTTCTGGAGTTTCCCCAGAGGCTTTTTATCTGTTTAGAAGAAGCAGGGATTTTTCACATATTGACATAAGCATTCATTTGCTAATTTGGTGGACATTAAACTGCATGGAGCCTTCCCCAGAATCTTGAATGAAGTGAAATCCTTGGGTCCTCTGGGCTGCTCTGGTCCTGCAGCTCTCTCTGCACACAGCCGGTCCCCCTCCAGCTCCTCAGATAAAAGTCAGTGCTGATCGCCTTAAGGAAAGAATGAGTTAAATGGACCAACATTCTAGGCCTGGATCTAAAAATCCTGGCCCTTTCAGAGGCGCCCGAGCACCTGCAGCAGCAAGGTCATTTGCACATACATAAATAAATAAATTAACAATGAATAAATAATTTAATCCCGGCCACACAATGCCACCTTGCAGATTTGATCCCTGGCAGCTCCCAGTGAATTTGTCCATTTCTAATTCTTTTTGATAAAGTCCTCAGATACTTGCTGACTGTCAGGCTCATTTTCTTATTGTTTTCACTTGATTAGTTCTGTATGACCTAAGGTCGCCCTTAAAATCCACATCTCTCAGGAAGACACCAAAAGGCCTTCTTTTTAGTACCCAAAAGGGTGGAAAGTGCCTGCCTTTCGCCATACAATGGCCTGGAAAGTTTTTTGTCACCAGCCTCCTGAAGCAGCCCTTAGGTTACCCAAGCGCAGAAATAACTCATTAAGGGGCACCATGTTTTCTCAACCACTTTATCCAGTGCACTTGGCTGTGCCCCTGTCAGCTCTCTCAGGTCCTGTTGGAATGGGCCACCTCCCCTTGAACCTGCTAGGCAGCCCTGGCCATGACAGCACCAGGCGGTGGCGTCTGCCCGCCCACACCGGTGCCCAGGCTGTGTGTGCCATGTCCATGATCTTTGGGAAAAGATGCTGGCCTTCTTTGGACGGGGGTGGTGGGGGGGGGAGGGGATGGGGGGGGAAGAGAAGATAAGAGGGGGACTTTTTTCCTTTTCTTTCTTTTTAAGCTGGCAGGAAGTTGCTGCCAGATCCTCATTTTCAGGCCACACATTCAGTGTAGGGGTGGGCCCAGAGGCACGAGTCCTTTCGAATTCTCAATCTCTGTGATCCCCATCTCCAGCCCAAGGCCTCCTCCCACTGTGTCACCGCTGCCCACTCACTGGCCATGCTCTCCTCCACCAAGATAGCGCCTCAAATGGGAGGGAAAAATGAGACCCTGTCTTGGTTGATTATAATGGCCTTAATGAATGGGAACCAAATTCCTCGCTTCTGTTTTCACTGAAAAATTTACAGATTGTTTCCACAGTTCTGATAAAGCTTTCCATGATACCTGACTGTCAAGTCTTTTGGATTTTCAAGGAGATTTTCTTTGTAATATTTTTCTCCTTCCTTCTTCTGGACCATCAGCTAAAAACTTGCTGTATTAGATAGAGTCTTACAATGGTTAGTGTCTTTTGAGTACTTAAGGGAGGTGTCCCTGAAAGCTGTAGTGCCATGAGAAAGTTGGAAAAGTAGGCTCCACAACCCACATGGAAATCTACTACACGATTATGTTTTAGAATCTCATCACATACTCCCTTTTATGTGATACTGTTTTAAGAGTGGATTTTCCTATATTTGGGTGCCTTTCAGCAGTTTTCCAGAAGGACACATTACCTAGGCTGCACTGTCAAAGCCCTCCAAGAGTTTGGTTCCATCATCTGAGTGGTAAAAAGGCAGATAGTCTCGGCCCCAGATGAAGTCAAGAGACCTTGTCAGCGAGACCCTCAGCTCAGGCCCTGGAAGAGCATGCTGGCGTGCCATGCACAGGAGGGTGAGCTTTCTGACCTCAGTAGTGTTTGTGTGCCGACAGCACTCCAGCTCTAGCAAACCTCCAGGCAACAGGCACCAAACGTCATGAATTTATATCCATTTGTGTCATATCTGAGCCACTAAAACAAAACCTTCATCCTCCGAAAGATCCATCACTTAGGGATGTGACAGCAAAGAGAAAACGCAGCTTCAAATGCTTGTGTTACCGCTTGGTGCTCAGTGTTCACGGCCCCCAGGTGTGCAGGGCTCTCTGGAGACACTGGGACAGTCGAAACTGTTACTGATGAAGGAGGGCGGGGTTTTAAATGGTTGTACCTTCTCTGTAGGAGAGTTATCAGTCTTTTTAATGAGAACTCTCTATTGGAGGTCTCTTGAGCTCTGTGAAGAGCAATTTATGAAAAGCCAGAAGTGTCTATACTCCCAGCAAGAAGACAGCCGCAAAGAGAGACCCCCAGAAATGGTACAGCTGCCACACACATGTCACATGCGAGGTCATAACACAAGTCTAGCCTTTCCTTACTTTGGAAGTTAGAAAGCGTTTCAAACTTACAGAAAAATATAGGGAGTAGTATAGCAAGCACTTGTTTACCTACTACCCAGATGCAGTAGATACTAATTCACATTTTGCTGTTTTTACTTCAGCTCTTTCCTTGAAGAAGTTTACAGATGCAGGGGAAGCCTCATTAGTCCCCCTCCCTGATCACAGTCCCTCTGAGCCGCCCCAGGATACTCTCAAGTTGTCTCCCCAATTTACCTGATAGAATGAAAGTATAATCTCAATGTGTAAACATATTGTATACACACAGAGCAGAGAGTGAAGAATATATGTGAAAAGGTTAGCAGTTGATTTTTATAAAATTGGGGTTTTTTCTTCCTTGTACTTTGCATATTTACATGTTCTCGTTGATGACATGTTTAAATGATGACAAGTGATGATAAAGGATAAAGAGCTTGTTAATGCTAAAGATTGATGCCTGTTGCCTGGGAAGGTTCAAAGGACAGCACAGCAAGTTGTACCAACGTCACTTGTGATTTCTCCCAAATAAGAAATGCTTTTCTGTTCATGTTCTCATTTCACTCCTGTGCTCACAGGAGTCACTTCTTATCCTAACCCCAAACTTCCTGCTTCCCTCACTCTTTACAATGAGCAAGGCCTATATTTCATATATTCTTTCATTATTCTGTGGTTTACAACCCATTTTTAAAAAATACAATTTAAGTTGTTCTCCAAAGAGAATTTCACAGAATATTTTAAAAACATGTTTAGAAAATGTAACCACAATCGTTTTGAAGCCAGCTGCCTAGAAACTTTGATACATAAGAAAGATGGTAAGGGTTCGGAGCAGTGATGCGGTCTTGGGCACCCAGGGATACACTGGGTTTAGGGTAAGGATAGTCTGAGACTTGGGTTTGTAAGTTCGAGTTAAGGGTTAGTTTTTTATCAGTCCTTTATTATACAATTGATTTTAGCCATTTTTACTTTCCATTGGAAGGCATTCTATTTTTATTATTTTTTTTTGCTTTTTTTTCTCCTTGTGTGGGTTCGTTCCTCCTTGGTACTGTTCAGTTTATACTTAATGCACTGTTTTTTGGAGGGAGCCAGTGGCTGGTAATAGCTGCCTTAAAAACCTCATGAGCGCCCCCTGCCGTTTCACAGTTGACAATACAGTTCCTATTCAATTATAATTCCCAGAAGCATACAAGTACATAAAAGAATTAGAGACTCCCTTGTAGATTTGCTTGATCTAAGAGGCAGATTAATACTTGTTAAATTTCTCGAGAATATTTACAAAATAGGAAAGGAAGGCTGTTTTTAGCACTTTATCTGGGCTAACATTCAGATTAGTGCAAGGGGCCTGTACCCCTCATTTGATGTAAGAAGCAGGTCTGTGCCACTTTTGAGAAACTACCAATGAAGAATGAAGAAATATATCATGAAGTTAATTAGATCTGAAATGGATTGACTAAAACCTGGAAGATGGGTTTCTAGTCATTTCATTTTGATCTGTAAAGTTTCTTGAATATGTTTTTATTGATTTTAGAGAGAGAGGAAGGTAGAAGGAGAGAGAGGAAGTTAGAGGGAGAGAGAGGGTGAAACATCAATGAGAGAGAGAAACATTGATTGGCTGCTTCCTTCAATGTGCCCTACTGGGGATCAAACCTGCAACCCAGGCATATGCCCTGACCAGGAATTGAACCAGGGACCTCTTTGTGTATGGGACAAAGCTCAACCAACTGAGCCACACCAGCCAGGGCATGATCTGTAAAGTTTTGATCTGAAAAAAACAATATGCTTTCAAAATAAGCCATTGATATAGTTTCTGTTGTATTTAATATTAATACTTATTGAAACTACATGGGGTTTGATTTAAATTATGTGCCATAATTGAGTGAATTTTCATGCTAAAGACAATTATATATTACAAGATCACATTTACTAATCAGTATTTTTCCAAACTGTACTAGTTAGTAGGGTACCATTCTATATCACATGTTAAAAATGTCAGAACATATGCATTCATCAGATTACAAATATATAATGGAACACGTAGTCACTAGCCCCAGTGAAAGCAGTGGGGATAGGAATGTGAGCAAAACAGAGGTTTCTGCCCAGCCAGTATGGCTCAGTGGTTGAGCATCGACCCATGCACCGAAAGGTCACCATTCGATTCCCGGACAGGGCATATGCCCGGGTTGTGGGCTCGATCCCCAGTGGGGGGTATGCAGGATGCAGCTGATGGATGTTTCTTTCTCACTGATGTTTCTATCTCTCACTCCCTCTCTTTTCCTCTCTCTTTAAAATCAATTTCTTTAAGAACAGAGGTTTCTGCCTTTGTGTAAATTACAGTCTATTAGGATAGACATTTGCGATATAAAACATTCAGATGAGTATATAATTAAGAATTATAAATTATTTGTTGGATATGGCATCAAAAACACAGACAACAATAAAAAATAGATAAATTTGGCTTCATCAAAATTTAAAACTTACTGTGCCTGAAAGGACACAGCAACAGTGAAAAGACAACCGAAGGAATGGGAGAAAGTGTTTGAAAACCATATGTCTGATAAAGGGTTAATATCCAGACTATATAAAGAACTCCTATAACTCAACAACAACAAAAAACATACAAGCCAATCTTGAAATAGGCAAAGAACTTGAATAGACATTTCTTCAAAGATATAAAAATAAGCACAGGAAAAGATACTCAGCATCACTAACCATTAGAGAAATGCAGATCAAATCCATAGTGAGTCACTACTTCACACCCATTAGGATGGCAATTATTAAACAACCAAAACAGAGACTAACGAGTATTGGTGAGAATGTGGAGAAATTGCAAGACTGTGCATTGCTGGTGGGAATGGAAAATGATGTAGGTGCCATGGAAAACAGTATGTGATTCCTCACAAAATTAAAAATAGAATTACCTTATGACCTAGCAGTTCAGCTTTCGGGTATATACCCAAAAGAATCGAAAGCAGGGATTTGAACATATATTTGTAACCCAAGTTCATAGCAGCATTTTTTTTACACAAGCCAAAGGTGGAAGCAACCCAAGTACC
The DNA here is from genome assembly GCF_963455305.1 of Plecotus auritus. Taxonomy (NCBI): domain Eukaryota; kingdom Metazoa; phylum Chordata; class Mammalia; order Chiroptera; family Vespertilionidae; genus Plecotus; species Plecotus auritus. Next base: position 9,462,245 of record NC_137772.1, on the reverse strand, counting down.
CATCAACAGATGAATGGATAAACAAAATGTGGTATGTACATGTAACGGAATACTACTCAGCCTTAAAAAGAACGGAAATTCTGGCGCATGCTACAACATGCTAATAAGCCAGACACAAAAGGGCAAAACTGACTGATCCCGCTTTCATGAGATAGCTAGAATAGTCAATTCATAGAGACAGAAAGTAGAATCGTGTTGCTTGTGACCAGACCAGGGCCAGGGATTGAGCCTACAACCGAGGTACATGCCCTGGACCGAAATCAAACCTGGGACCTTTCAGTCTGAGGGCCAATGCTCTATCAACTGAGCCAGACCAGCTAGGGCAAGAACGGGGAATTGTTTAATGGGGACAGTTTTAGAAAGTTCTGCAGATAGTTGCACAGCAATGTAAGTGTACTGAATGACACAGAACTGTACACTTTAAGATGGTTACAATGGTAAACTTTATTTTCTGTATATTTTACTGCAATTTAAAATAATTATGGTAAATAATTTGAAGGGCGAAAACCACCAGCAGCGTACTAGGGTTCTTTTAGCTCCACATCCTCCCCAGCACTTGTTGTTTGTTGATTTATTGATGGTAGCCATTCTCTCAGGTGTGAGGTGGTACCTCATTGTCATTTTAATTTGAAAAACAACATATTTTTATTACCAGGTATTTAGTAAGTGAGGGAGGGACAGTCTGAATGAAGTAGGTGGTACAGGAAGGTATTGCTGACATCTGACGACTAGAGTGAGGAGTGCAGTGGGGCAGAGTGATTGAAGGCCCCTAGAGGGGGCCATGAGCACTGAGGGGAGACCAGGTGGTTGGCGCATAGATCCAGGAGGAGAACAGAAGGCAGTGAGGTTGGAGGGGTTGGCAAGAGCCTGGAGCAGAGTCGCTGACTGTGGTAAGTGGTTTGGATTTTATTGCAGTAATGAGAGGTTATTGGAGAAATTAGCAGAGGGGAAAATACGATCTAAATTCCATTTTAACAGGCTGTTGTGGAAATAGATTTTAAGGAGCCGGAAGTGTAGGCTGAGACACCAGTTAGGAAACTGGTAATACTGCGGGTGAGAATAGTGATTTGGACTAGGAGTGTGTCTGGGACATGAGAAAAGTGGATCTAAGAATTTGGTGATGAATTGTACGTAAAGGTAAGAAGGGACAGTACCAAAGACGACTCCCTAGTTAGATGCTGTGCCACTGCCATGCTAGGCATAAGTGGCCGTGTGACTCAGTCTGATCTGAAAAATAGGATCCAGTATTTCACCTCAAGACAAAGGAAGTGCTAAGGTATTTTTAATTCTTGAAAGACTAGTGCTCCATAAATTTTGATTATTAGAATGGCCATTCTAAGCTATTTCTTACCAGGATCTAACTTATTTTCTGATCTACTGGGTCATAGGATGTGATGATGGCAGTGGTGGGTAATTATCGTATTGTTTTAAATGACTTTGGGCCAAAAGTGCATTCAGAACATAAAAGCTGACATAAAGCTACATTTCCTAGGAGGGGCACTGGGTGGCTGGGCAGAAGGGGCAGGGGGACACCTCACTACGGACGCTTTGTACTTCTAACATTTCATACCATATACATGGATTAGCTATTTAAAACTTATTTTAAATAGTGTGTGCATAGAAAGGTTTTAAGGGAACACATCCAGAATCTTAGAGCTGATATCTAAGTGGTGGGATTGTAGGCGCTTTTGTATCCTCTTTGTACTTTTCATTGTGTTTCCAACTTTCTACAATGAGCATATATTGCTTCTGTTATTAGTTTGTGACAGTTACTTTTTTAACCTGAATTTTAGGGACTGTATTTTGGGACATCCAAATGCCCAATTTTGAGGTCCTGGAGGACCTCAACTTTACACAAGTAGAGGAGAGTATTCCTAAACTAAGATCCAAACCATACTGTTCTAAGAAAGTGTGAAAATATTCCTGATTATGGCAGCTGTTGCATAGGAGAAAGGGAACTGGACTTGGAAGCAAACATATTGTAGTTCAAATCCTAGCTCTGCCAGAATATAGTTACATGACTTTGGACAAACTCTCAGTATGACTGATGTGCATCCTGGGTAGTGTTGAGGAACGAGGCCTGAGAAGTATGCAGTGGGAAGACCTGAAAAAGAACTTGGACTTTGTCCTAAGAGTGATGGTCAGGCATTGAATAATTCTGAACAGAGGCCTTTCAGATATGTTGTAGGAAAAAGCCACCCTTGCGCTATGTTGAAAATGAATTCGAAGAAGCAAAATGGAGGCTGGAGAATTGGTAGGAAGCTGAAAAGGGACATTGGCAGCCTGGTCTGTGGCAAAATAGATAGAAATGAATGGATTCAATAGATAGGAGGTAAAATCAACAAGATGATGACTGTTTGGATGTGGAGTTTTGGAGAAGGGAGAGAGGCTGGTCAAGGGATAGTGGTGAATCAAGGAGTGACAGATTGAGTCTACATGGAGTGAGGATAGATCTGGAAATAAGACCACAGTGGTTTCCTTTCCATTGCAATGGGATGGCTTTGCCTCGATTAAGGGCCCCAAAAGAATCCTTCAGGATAAGGGGAGCCTATCCTATAACAGAGAAAAAAGCTGGTGATTAGGGTGAGAGGGGGCAGGTAGAGAAAGAAGGAGAGAAGGTGAGGAAACATTTATGTTTTTTTTTTTTTAATATATTTTATTGATTTTTTACAGAGAGGAAGAGAGAGGGATAGAAAGTTAGAAACATCGATGAGAGAGAGACATCGATCAGCTGCCTCCTGCACGCCCCCTACTGGGGATGTGCCCGCAACCCAGGTACATGCCCTTGACCGGAATCGAACCTGGGACCCTTCAGTCCGCAGGCTGACGCTCTATCCTCTGAGCCAAACCAGTTAGGGCAACATTTATGTTTTGATATATTTATTTGGGAAGGAGGAGTTTGTCCAATAACTTTCTCTCCTGTTAGCTCCAGGGTGACTGGAAGACCCTACAGAGAGTTTTGAAGAAGCTAACATGTCGATAGTAGTGGCTACCTTTCCTCCCCAGAATTCAGGTCAGCGCTTAAGGTCAGCCAAGTCCTCCTTTATGATGATGAGGTTTATCAGGTCCTGTCAAAGTATGGCCAATAGTTAGATGGAAAAATAGACCACAAATCCTTTTTGGAAAGAAGCTGGCAAACCACAGCCCACACCTGATGCCCCAAACCTCCACCAGGTGCAAACAGAAATCCATCATACTAGTACATCCTCTTTATCTCAACCACTTGGTTATTCCCTACAGGACTGTCTTCATAGAAAGTCATTTGATGCTTTCTGGGCATTACTGTTTCCTAAACCCCATTATCCAACCCAAAGCACCTTCAGCCTTCCGGTGTCTCTTCCTGTCACACATAATTGGGAGGCTTTGGCAATGTGGTCTCACTGGTAAGTGTTCTTTTTATACCAAGGAACCAGGTATAAAATCCTACTTCTGGTAGTTTTTAGAGATTACCTGTCTACTTTCAATTATAGTTTAAGAAATTCTTAGCTCACCTTCTTCCTTCTAGAATTCATGATACAGCGATGACATGCCTTCCCCTGCAGCCTCTCCTCACCACATAGATTTGGGCCATCATCAGACTAGGGTTCAGGTTCAGAATAATTATTATTCAGTTTGACAGTTCTAGGGCTTCCAGAAATATGGTAGTCAGAACGTTTCATTATAGTCATAAAGCTTTAAGTGCTATATTGTATTGACTCTTGCTTTTAAGCTACACATAATAGATGAGGCTAGTTGGGAACGGAGAGAGCGAACGGTGCCCAGGTGCCCATTTCTCTTGAGGTCCTTTCACCTGGCACCCTCTCTCTATAGCTCAGCCCAGAGTTCCTGCTCCAAGTTCCCACCACCCTCTTCTATGGTTTGGGTAACTTCCCTGCTATCTCCCCCGATCCCATAACACTGTCTGCTGCCTCCCTAATGCTGTGCTTCAGCTCTTCCTACCGGGGAGAGGCTTTGTCCAAGTTTATCATGGGACAGATTTGCAGACCTTCATCATGACTGCTGCCTATCTTCCAAGCGAGCTAGAAATAGTAGGGTCCCTCCAGCTCTAACCTAGCAATTTTTTTCTGTGGGCAGCCCTTTCTTTGGCCCCAGTTTGTCCATCATGTGCACACATGTGTACACTGGCAAGCATCCTGTGCACACACACATGTAGGCAGTCCTGGACCTGTGCCACCTGATGCATGCAGGCAAATGCCTGTGTCTTCCTCCCAGCTGCACACATGTAGGCACCCAGGTCCTGGGGTTTTAGGGTATTCAATAAATAAAGTAATTTTTTCTCCTGTCAGTGCTTAGAATCATTAGAGATGTAGGTATCGGGTGGAGATAAAAATGTCTATTTTGCAACTGATTGGGGGCTGTGACTTCATTCTGCAGAGAAAGTGAGATTGTAGCATTTCATGTCAGATTAAACCCAACCATAAAAAGCACAGGAAGCTGGAAATCTCCCCAGCAGCCCAGAGGGAACTCTCGCTTGCTTCCTGTGGGCAGGTTCGCACCCAGAGAGGAAGGGGCAGAGGTGAGCATGCCTGCATCTGCCTTCTAAACACCCTAGTCCGGTAGCTGAGGAATAGAGGAGGGCTGCTGAGAGATGCTAAGAGTTATTGCTGTAGTGATCTCTGTCCACATGGGACACATACATTTACATGGATAAATCCCTACACCAGGCTCCAGGTACATGGGGGATCAGATGTCTGGAGCCGAGCAATCAGAAAATGAGTTAGAATCAGAGCTGAGGGCCAAGTGGAAAGGGAGTGAGACTTAGGGGACAGGCTCCGGAGCTGGACGTCTACAGCCGAGTTTCACCCTCACCAAGGCTTGGGTCTGGAGCCCGGAGTGGAGCAGCCAGCTGATGAATGGAATAGATAAAAAGGACCAGAGTGGGGGGAAATTGGGAGAAAGCTGAGAAGAGCATGAAGCTGCCATAGGAAGTATCATTAGTAAATATTGAATTAGTTTCTTTACTTCATCCTATATAATAAAAGCCTAATATGCTAAGTGTCCAGTCATCTGGTCAGTCGTTCAATCAATCAAAGCATAATATGCTAATGATATGCTAAGGCAGCTCAACTGCTTGCTATGATGTGCACTGACCACCAGGGGGCAGACACTCCAACTGGTAGATTACCTTGCTGCTGGGGTCTGGCCAATCGGGACTGAGCGAGATGGGCCAGACACACCCTGGAGCCCTCCCATGGTCCCTCCCCAGCTGGCCAACCTCCCGCGGCCCCAATAGTGCACCGGTGGGGTCCCTCGGCCTGGCCTGTACCCTCTCGCAATCTGGGCTGAGGGACCCCCCCATGCCCCCCAAGTGCATGAATTTAATGCACCGGGCCTCTAGTATTTCAATAAAGAATTTGCAATGGTCAAGATTTGTGTGTGAATAGGCATTGGAATACGTACCCAGAGAGAGAATGTAGGAGTGCAGGTGTATGAGCTATTGCCAGATAACATGAGGCCAGGTTCCTGTATGAGAAAGAGTGGAGAAATAGCCTTCCACAGTAACAGGGGCTCTGACTACCAGCCATCACTTGGAGGATGAACTGACCAGGGGGATGAAGTTAGAGTTCCCAACCCCCACTTGCCCTGTCCCAGAACAAGCCTTGGGGTGTAAGAACAAGCCCTGAGGTTTAAAATTTTTTCATGATTTGCCTTCGAATTTTGTTTTTTAGTTTGAGGTGGCTCCAAGGACCTGACTCTTTGGGAGAAGGGAGGAAGAATGGATAATTATAATAGCTAACATGGCTCAAGCACTGTCTAGAGCAGCTGTGGGCAAACTACGGCCCGCGGGCCAGATCCGGCCCGTTCCCGGCCCACGTAGCTGAAAGAGCGGAGGGTTCTCTTGCTCTCCCCTCCGCTCCTTTACTGTGAATTTATATTAGTTCACACAAACACTCCATCCATGCCTTTGTTCCAGCCCTCCGGTCCAATTTAAGAACCCATTGTGGCCCTCGAGTCAAAAAGTTTGCCCACTCCTGGTCTAGAGTGCTTTGAATGTACCAGTTCACTTAATCCTCGTAGCAACCCTAACAGGTATATGTGCTTTTAATAGCTCCATTTTATAGATGTTGAAACAGACATGAAGAGGCTCAGCAATTTGCCTAATGGCACACAGCTAGTACACAGCAGAGCTGGTACAAATCCAGGCATTCTGGCTACAGAAGCCACAGACTGAACAACTAGGGTGGCAGAAAAGAGGGTAGAATCAGCCCAGTCTTGGATCTTTCCCACGTGAAAGGATCAGAGCCCCCATTAGACTAGTTCTGAATTCACATCCTACAGTTGGGGTCTACATTTTGGTGGGCCTGCACCTTAATCGTGCAGGCCAAGCATCATCTCCTGCTCAGAACACAGGTGTATGCTGCAGAGAGAAGCAGGATCACCGCTCCCTCTGACAACTCCTCAAAATGTGCAGGTTATCCAACAGATGACCAGGTGGCTGCACGAGTACTTTCTAGTCTCTGCTGAAGTGGGGAGGGAACAGAGGCCAGAAACAAGAGGTCTAGGGGAGATGTAGGATTCTAAGAAGCCCAGCACCATTGGACACTATCCAGCCGTCCCACAAGTATATTTATTGGGCTCCTAACTGCGTGCCCCTTACCGCCTTCCTGTTCTTGGTGTGTTACAGATACCCATCCCCAGGTTTCTGGGAATCCATACATGTGGGGAGTCAGGTAGGCACTTACATAGCTGCTCCTCCACCTTCCTTGCCTGGCATCTCGCAGCCTAGACAGGAGGCCCCACGAGATGCGTGCTGTGTTTGTTCAATACGCTTGGAAGCACAAGTGAGCTCTGTATTACCGCCCTTTCGGCCTGCGGCTGGAGTGCCTGGAAGCGCCTACTTCTCGCCCTGCAGAGCCACAGGACACACCCAAGCACAGCCATCAGCTTTGTTCCTCAAGCCCCTGGAGAAAAACTTTGATTTCATGGGGTGATTATTTTTCTTCTTGCCCACTCAAGGATGAAGCCCAAGAAACAAGAGGTTGCCCCTTTCAGAGGCATCACAATGGGTCACCTCCAGCCAAACCCACTGGTTTTTGTTATTTCTGGGTTTGGTTGAGCCTCTCTTGGAAACCATTACTATACAACTTACTTAAAAGAAAGAGTGGAGGGATTGGGCCTAAGAGACTCAGACGGAGGGGGGAGGAGCTGAGGGGCTTGGGACAGCAAGTCTGGAAGTAATGTGTTGTCCGAGAAAGTACAGGAAGGACACATTAAAGTTTCTCTCCGATTTGAATCAAGGCCATTTTGTAGTGACATTTTTAACCTTTTGCAAAGTAAAAGTACTCCACGTTTGACTTTTAGGCAAGCCTGGAGAATTGGAACTTTGGATGAAGGTTTCAGAAAAGGACAATACACACACACACACACACACACACACACACACACACACACACAGGAAGGGGGAAGGAAGGGGAGGGAGACTTTTATCCTAAAGTCATTATAAATCCAAAGCAGGGTTTTAGCCTCCACAGTTAAATGAGAAAGAAAAAAATCAAGAATACCAACATTCGAGGTACAAAGACTGTCATGGGCCAGTGGAAGTTTGCAGAATTATATGTAAATGACCAAAGTTTCTTACTGTGGTGGCCCTGTGCATTTCCAGAGCTAATCCCAGAGAGAAAATCTACTTAGCAAAAGAAAGTTTTGTCTAATTTGGTTAACAGTTGAGAAGTGACAAAAATGCTGAATATATTAATAATTTATATTTCCAGGGTAACACTATATCTGTAATGCTTCACTGCCAGGGGAATTCAGATGGGCTTAATGCTCAGAGGAGAAAAGCCTGAAAGGCCTTCCTCGGATTCTGTACCCCGCGCTGACGAAAATGGGTGTAAGACATGTGTTCCAATAATAGGCGCCATGCATGCTCCCATTTTGCTTGATTTGTTTCTGTCCCATATTGCTCAGTGTATATTTGTTATCCAGAAGGCCTCCTGGCCTTACACTCACTTTCATGCTCCAACTGTATCAGTTCATAAAGGAAGAGGTATTTGTTTGCACATCACAGTTTTTAGATACGTACTGCGGCAACATGTAGTGCATGTAAGGACAAGAACCACTTACAAGACCTTTTCTAAAGTTTATAATGTCCTCTCCCCCCAAAAAAAACACACACATACACATTTAAGTTTCAATTTATGGGCAATGGAATTTAATGAGGCGATCTGTTTTGTCCTGTCTCTGTATAATCAAGTTTGATGGTTTACAAATTGCAGGTCATCCTATTCCATGACCTCAGTAAACAGCGCAGGTCAGAGCTCCCTTAAGCCCTGTCCACAGAAACGGAATAAGCTAATTATTTCCTCCAGCTAATCTGGGAGAAGACAGACCATCCCAGTTGAGCTAAACGGCCCCTGGAAACAGGAAAACCAGCTACATAATTTCGAATTCTTTATGTAATTGGCATCAAAGCTAACAGGAACAAAAAGAAAAGATGGAACAAAGAAAAGGATCAATAAAGGGAAACTTTTAAATCCCCACAAACACAACTTTAGCTGATTGGGCACCTTACTGAATTCTGTCTGTTTACATAAAACAACAGCCAGGCTTACTTTGCTTGGCTTAGAAAAACGTGATCTTAGCTTGCTCTTTTAAATGTATCCCCGTTTTGTGGGTAAGGTGCAGATCCAATTGGAATTGAAAATCATAATCCCTTAAAGGTACTAACCAAGTCTCCCCTAGACAGTTTAGTCCCAAACTTGCCTGTGTTCTGGGTGGAGCAGGAAGGTTAAATACCTCCTCCTTCCCCACCCCCTGGAGGGGGAAGAGGGGAAACCTTTGCTTACAGGCCTGAGAACCGGAACCCCAAGCCAGTGGCACAGAGAGGGGATCCGCATGGTGGGGTATGCAGAGGAAACAGTCCCTGGGAGCTCATCTCCTGGCCCAGCCGTGCTGGCCTCTCACCCTGATGCCCAGCTCCCTGGAAGCTGAGCCCATCTGTGCGTAAAAGGCAATGCCAGCTTCCCTAAACCCTCCGGAGCAGGGATTAAAACGCAACGAAACAAAAAACTTCCTTGGATGTTGTTTTTAAGCCATACCTCAGAAGTTATATATTTAGAGAGACGTGTTAAGGCTGTAAATTTCGTCGCCCATTCAGCGGGCCTGAGTGTCACCACTCTCCAGACCAGCGGGTGCCTACATCCCGGGGCCTTGTCGTGGGGTAGGAAGGGTGGCCCGTCTGAGCTGGGGCAAGTCCGCCAAAGCCAGTTTGGGGAGAGTCCTTGGACTTGCATTATCTGAGAGCCAATAGCCCTGTTACTCATGTCTGCCCTTCTCCTAAGCAAATGCCCAAGATACATGTGGGGTCTGCAGCCTCAGGGGAGCCTCAAAATCTAGTCCCCAAGCGACACCTCCATTTAGCGCTCCCCCCCCCCCAAGCTCCCCAAATCACTGAGGGCCATCACCTTGGCTCCTGTGAGTCCCTGGCTCTGGGCACCTCCGAGGGATGGATTGTGGAGGAGCAGAAGGTAAAGAAATCCATCTCTTTGGGTCTTTAACAGAAAACATTTATTGCCGGGGGAGATCCTTCAGAAGACTTGATTTGCTCTTGGCCTTCCCCATCCTGCTGTTTGTTGGCACACTATATACATCTGTACAATATGCAGTATCTCCTAAGCAGCGCAGCGCCCATGCCCAGAGAAAGCGGGCGGGCGGGTGTCAGAGAACTTGGGGGTGCTGGGGCGGGTGCAGGTTGAGGCCGTTGGGGTGGGCATGGCCGATCAGGTTGAGGTAGTGCCGGTCCAGGCCCTGCACCGGCGCTAGGAAGGAGCTGTGCTGCTGCGTGGGGCTGGGGAGCGCCACGGGCGCGCTGGGCAGGTAGGGCAGCCCTGGGCTGCGTGCCGCGCCGTGCGGCCAGGGGAAGGGCCCGGGGGCTGCACCCTGCGGGAACACGGAGGCCTCCCCGGGGCTGTGGCCCCCGAACTCGGGCCCCGCTGGGTGCAGCTGATAGGAGAAATCCGGCTCCGAGAGTGACCCCAGCGGTGGGAAGGCGGGCTCGGCGCCCAGGCGGGCCTTGGACTGCAGGAAGGCGAGGATGCGCGCGTACTTGGTGTCCTTAGTCTCCAAGCGCTCCACGGTGGTGAGGTAATGCACCAGGTTCTTCATGCACTCGTGGTAGCCGTAGTGAAAGTAGTTGGCAAACTCTGCTAACAGTTCTGCTGGAGGGGCGGGAAAATCATAGACAGGAAAGAAACTGAGCGGCCCCTTCCCTACCGGGAGCCCCAGGCGGGTGTCAGGCACCTCCCACCACACTTTCTGGCCAGAGTTCCCATTGGAGGTCCTCCTCCCCTCTCCCCAGTTTGGAGAAGGGAAAAAGAAAAGGCCGAGGCCTGCTTTCTCCTAAGAGGCTGACTCTGCCCCTCCCCACCCGAGAGGAGGCAACCAGCCCAGAAACTCCCTCAGCCCTGTCCGCTAGCTTTTGCAGGACCCCACCGCACCCGCTCCGCAGTGTCCGGAGAGGAGACCTCTCCTGCGCGCCTCTTACTCCTTCCGCCACCCCCAGGTCTGTGTGGCGCACGCTCCCTGCCAGGTTTCGCTTTGCCCAGCCCGTGCCCACCTTTCTCCCTTCCCCGGGGAAAGTCAGCCGAGTGCAGCGCCCTCAGGTACTGGACCGTCATCTCGAGGATCTCCGCCTTCTCCAGCTTCCCGGAGGTCTGTAGCAGGAGAAGGTTCCTCACCGTGCGAGCAGGCGCAGCCTGCCCCGGCGGGAAGGTGCGCGGTTCTATCCGGAGAGGACTAGGAGCGGCGCTGCTGTGCACAGCGCACGGTGCCTGGGACGGGGCGCTCAGGCCAGGGAAGGAGGCTTCCGTATGGGCCCTCTCTGTGCCCAGACCCCGGCATCTAGGTCGCGGGTGGCAGCAGAGGGTCCCCGGCATCTAGTACCCTGTTCTCAGTGCCATACGTTACCTGCTTCGCCAGGGCCATGGGCACGGTCTTGCCCAACTCGTTCAAACAGCGGTTAATCCGGTCCCTCCTCCGCTTTTCTATCACTTTGTGGGAAACGCGGGTTCTCTGCGAACAGAAATTTGTGGATTTCCGATGGCTTTACCCAGGGAGTGGAAATCCCCATGGAAATCCCCTTGCCCACCGTCTTCCCAGCTCCCATTGCTGCCCAGGAGCTCGCCCCCGGGGGGGGGGGGGGTCCCTGCCTCTACACACTTGGATCAAAGGAGCGCTGCCCTCCTTCACCTGTGTTGGTGCGCTCCCATCCAGCCTCCCTACTCGCTGGGCTGCACCCCGAGCTGAGGGCCAAGGCGGTGGGGAGGTGGCCACTAGGCCTGGGCTGCTCCCTCTATCCTCACCCCCTTCCCAAACCACTCAGAATTCCTCTACAGGAGAAGTCACGCGTGGTCACGTCCCTGCCCTCTGCCCAGCCAGGTGGCCGCTGGGGAGTCAGTGCCCCACCATCAAAGCGCAAGAGCCGTCCAGCCTCAGCGACTCACTCTGCGTTCCTTGAGCTTGTCTGACATCCTGGTGAGAGGGCGCCTTCGGGAGAGGCGGGGGCGCGGCACCGGCCACTCTCCGCCTCGTGCGCCTCTTTCGGGGTCCCAGGTAGACTGCCACCTCCCAGCTCCGAGGGGCTGCCTTATAAAGTGGTCATCCAGGGCTCCAAGTGCATTCACGAGTTGAATTATTCCATAGGATTAGGGAGCTGCGTTTGAGGGATGTATGCATTCAAGATCAGTTTTAAAGAAGTTAAGAAAAAAAAATTTAGCAGCCGAGGGGGGCGAGCTGGGGGTAGATCAGCTTTGTTAATCCACGTGGCCTTCAAAGGACACGTGATTGGCGGGGAATAACATTTGCATGGCAACAGCCCCGGCTGGAAAAGGAGGCGGTAACTGGGGCCGGTGTCGAGCGAGCGCCGGTAGCCACAGGCGCAGAGCGCAGGGGCGCAGCGGCCGCGGACACCAGGGGGTGAGGACCCTCACAAAACAGTGTCGCCTCCTTTAGTCCCACCGCCGAGGCTCACACGATTGCCTGTTTACAAATCCCAGCAAGGGCGCAGTCCCAGCGCCCAGTGCGCTTTAAAGCCTGTCCAGAGCCATTAAAGTAATTAAGTAAGCCTTTAATAGGCTGTTCCGCTGGGTTCAAGGGAGAGCCCTTGGAGACGGAGGCGCCCCGTTTGTTCCCAGGCTTTTCTCACACGACTTGGTGACACGTCCATCTCCCCCCTTTTTGTTGACACCGCTTTATTTGTCCGGACATCCCGGCAGGTGTGGGCTGCGGCTGGCACACGAGGCTCCCGCGCTGCACCGCCCCTCCCGTCTGCCTTTGGCACGCGACGCTCCCCCTTCTCCCTGACCACGTCGCTCGCTTTCTTTTCTCCCGGCTCGGGCCCTCTTCGAGGGGATGGGGGCACGGGGGAGGGGAAGAGGCTCAATTTGTAGCCTCTTATCCTATACGAAAATGTCCATTGAAAAGTATGAATAGTTTCATTGGGCTAAATTTTAATAATGCCAGAGGGTGGGGGAGGAGAGGCAGGCAGGCAGGCTTGTGTGTGTGGTGTGAGGGGGGTGGTGGGAGGATTGGGGGGCAGCACAGAGAAGAGTAGGCCGAGAAGAAAAGGGGGCATGCAGCTGGCCCAGGCGAGCATTATGCAACGTCACCTGCGAGAGGGGGCGCCTACAGACCCCTATTCATTTGCCTAATTTTGGTCAATTTAACAAACTTCAGGAGAAATTATTGTGGCTTTGTCAGGGAGGGTGAAGCCTTCTGATCGAATTAACAGCATGTTTTGATCCGGTAAATGTCATTAGAAAGGGAGAAACAATCGCGCTTAGAGGGCTCTGAGTAATGCGCCCAAGTGGAGACGCCAAAGCGCACGGCTCACAAAGGGAGCAAGTAGCTGCCACAGGGAACTTTTGTACCCGCCCATCGCCCAAGTTTTGACACAAAAAGGCATTATTTCATACTTGAATACGTTTAATCCAACGATTGTCTATTTTCTGCAAACATATTTTCACAGCATTGTTAACTTTTTATGTCCCCCTTTCGCGGACGCCTTTTCTTAGCGTTTGAGGGCCGGAGAGCGCAGACACTTTGGGCATCAATATTTGTCACTGCAAAGGGCTCCGTGAACTTAGGGAAGTTGATCTCTTTTTTATGGCTTTAGAGAGCGAATATATGGGGAGGGGGGCGGAGGGAGGGGAGGCACCAACAGAAACCAGGGAGGATGTTTGCTGGACGGGCCCAAGGGGAAGGAGGGGAGGGCTCTCCGCTGGCTGCGCCTCTGCCGCAGCCTGGACCATCCGCCAGGGGCCGGGGCTTGTCCCCCACCAGCAGGGCTCGCTCACAGTCTGCTGCCTTGGAGCCGCATTCTGGGGGCTCCAAGCTTGCAGTGTGTGTGTGTGGCGGGGGGGAGGGGGGGTTGGGGGGGGGCTTTCTTGCAGATGGAATCTATGAAAATGGCTTTTGTTTCACGACCTGATTTGGAGCCTAGGAGCTCTCGCCTCTTTCTAAGCGGTTCCATTTGAGAAACCAGATGTCTCCTTAGACATTTCCCCTCCTTCTCTGCTCTCCACCTCCCCTTCAATTCTCTCTACTCTGCTGACGGATGGCAAGGCCCCAGGCTCTCCCCTTGAGCATGGTTAGCCCTGCTCTCCCGGGGGAACTAGGGAGCTCCTAGAGCGCAGAGGCCACCCCAGTGCCGTGTGGGGCGCTGGGCCAGCCGGCAGCCTACCTGCCTCCCGCCCGGGAGGTGCTGAGCTCAGTCCGCACCCCCAGGGTGCCCTCTCTGTCTGGCTTTCAGTCTCCTCGCGAAGTTTCTTTCTACTTCATGCCAGACTGGACAGGACCCACACCCTCCCGCAGGTTGCTCTGCCAGCCGGCGGTGCCCTCTCGGGGGTTGTCAATTTCTGTATACTCACTGGCACACAAAGGGATTAAACTCGAACCCTTATCATCCAAATTAACTAACGTGAATGGGTAAAAGGGAGTGCGCACACTTCTCAGCCCCACCCCCCTTTGAAGCCAGCGGACTAGGCGTTGATCCTCTTACTGCTGGTGTTAACCACCAGCTGCAGGCACCTTTCATGCCCACATTGCATTCTGTGCAAACTGTTTAATTTCCCCTGTTTGCTGGGGAGCTGGGCTCCAGGGCTAGCCCAGAGCTGCAAGTACCCATGTGTGTTTGGAGGCCCAAGTGAACAGAAGGCGAATGTGTGGGCGGAGATGGGATGGAGAGGTGCGCACCCTCATGATGTTCTCTCGGGGCTGCAGCTCTTCCTGGGGGATTGAGGACTCCTCTTCCTGGTCAGGTGAGGGAAAGGGTGTTCCATTTCTCCCTTACCAGCCTGAAGGCTGGAACCACAGGCAGTGTGGCCAGGGACCCTCCTAGCCATCTCCTCCCTAACCCTCCTCCTCGAAGTGGTGATAGTGTTCCCCGATCTTAACCTTGTTTCCGCCCAAAATGAGAGCAGAGCAATGAAGAGCGGTTCAGATTTCAGCTCCACCACCTACAGGGCGGAGCTTTGGGCTGGTCACTGAATCTTGCTGTGCCTCAGTTTCCTATTCTGTAAAATGGAGATAATTACTGGACCTACAGGTCACAGGTGGCCACTGGAATGAAGTTAGCAAACATAGGCAAGACACCTAAAACCAGGCTTCCCTACTCAACGAATGGTGTTATTTTGCATGGAAATCTCTTCTTGTTACATAAGAGGCTCTAATAGAGCAGTATTTGTGGGGTTTGCAGTGTTGGATGGTACTTTCATATTTTTTAAGATATATTTCTATTGATTTCAGAGAGGAAGGGAGAGGGAGAGAGAGAGAGAGAGAGAGAAACATCAATGATGAGAGAGAATCATTGATCGGCTGCTTCCTGCACGCCCCACACTAGGGATCGAGCCTGCAACCGGGGCATGTGCCCTGACTGAGAATTGAACCTGGAAACCTTCAGTCCACAGGCCAACGCTCTATCCACTGAGCCAAACCAGCTAGGGCTATTTTCATATTTTTATCTCATCACTAAGAAAGCTTCACTCTCCCTGAAAAAGTCACAGTAATTTCTTAAATTGACCAAAATTGGGCAAATGAGCCTTTGGAAGCCCTTCCACAGGTGACATCACCTCGTGCTTGCTGGCCAGCTGTGTTCTCCCAGCGCGTGAGCCTGAAAAAGGCTCTGAGTACGTAGCCTCTCCACAGCATAGTCATTTCAAGTGATTCAAACGATAAGCATTAAAATCGAAGCGAAGCTGGGAAGGAAGACTACTTAGAAATTAGACAGTGCTGATTAAATATTAGTCTGTGTTTAGACTCCTGGACAGACATGCATGCACATGGTCATTGCGTTATAGAAGGGGACAGTGCCATAAATACCCTGTACAGAATTGGAACAAGCAGGGCTAGCAAGCCCCCTTGTTGGGGGAAGCCTTTCAATCGAGGCAGTTAATCCATCCCGCTAGTTCAGCCTGGAAGGCCCCCACCTTGGCTCTCTTGCTGTCATTCCAGGGTGGCCATTCCTACCTGGGATTTGCCCATCAGGTAGCCATCAGCTGTCCAATGCCAAATGGTGGCCTCCAGCTTTGGCCTGAGCTGGCTTTTCAAGCTTTGAAGTGCTCGAATCAACTGGGGATCTTGTTAAATGCAGATTCTGATCCCCTGAGGTCACGTTTACCCCGCTCAGTTGTGTTGAAGGAAGGAAGGAAAACTGGGATGAGAGCCCCCAGGATTGTTTGGGCATCAATGCTGGAGCTAATTCTATAGGCAGTCTCTCACAGGGCCCCATCGGATCATAGTTCACCATTTACCTTTGGACTCTTAAACGAACTAGGGGAGCCCAGCCGGTGTGGTTCAATGGCTGAGCATCGACCTATGAACCAGGAGATCATGGTTCGATCCCCAGGCAGGGCATATGCCTGGGTTGCAGACTTGATCCTCACTGGGAGACACTGCAGGAGGCAGCTGATCAGTGATTATCTCTCATCATTGATGTTTCTAACTCTCCCTCCCTCACTGAAATCTATTTAAAAAATATTTAAAGGACTAGGGGAAGTGTAACTATAACCACTGAGAGAGAAAGAATACTTTTAGGGAGATTGCATGATAGATGAAGGTATTGCTTTCCTTTTTTTTTTTTTTTTTAATGTTAACATCACTTAGAAGTATTTTACAGATGCTGTGAATGGTGTCCATAATGGGCTTTGATTATTCTAGGCGACTGGCTTTCTTTGGGAGCTGATAATTACAGCTTTTGCTCTGTGTTAATTTGAGCGACCATCCAGAAGTGATCACCGAGGAGTTTTGGCTTAGAATTAAGGGGAGTTCTTTTCACAGGATAAAGGTCTTATCTGCTTTACAGGGGCAAATTTGCACAGAAAAATAGATATACGTTACTGAAAAGAAGAGGTGATTGCAGTAAATAACAGAACGTGGGGAAGAGATTCATGTTGAGGAGACATATAAATTGCAGGAATGTTAACAACAGGTTCCACTGTATGGGCAGTGAGCAAGGCGTCTGATAGGCACCCAATCTGTGCACGCAGGTGACGGCCAGGCCCCGCCCCTCCCGCTCTGCCATTTTCACTCACTCACCCCCCATTCAGCATTTACTCTGGGCCGGGCACTGGGCGGGCAGCATTGGAGCCCCTGAGGAAAATAACAGAGCTTTTGGAGAATCTCCAAGTTTCTGTGAGTGAGAAAAGAACCTGGCTAAGGGGATGGCCCTTAGGCCTGACCCCACCCCTCATTTACCTGTTTGTTGGTCCACCTCCCTGAACTTGCCCCCCATGGCTTGGAGTTTTAGTTCACTTTGTTTCTTTATATTAATCTGAGCAATTAGACATTAATTCAAGGATTGGCAAATCCTCGCCTTTAAGAACTGTGTTGCCTCTGTGAGCACCAGGGACTCTTGTTAGGCTGAACTGATGTAACTGGGTTTTGTTCCTCTTGAATGCCCCATCAAGGAGGCTGCCCAGAAGACAGCTTTTGATTAAGATGGAGTAAAACCTGGTGTATTTGTTTCCCGTGGCTGCTATAAAAAATCACCATAAACTTGTGGCTTAAAACAACAGAAACTTCTCTCTCACAAGCTGGAGGTCAGAAGTCTGCAGTCAGGAGCCCGGGCTGCGATCAGGTGCCAGCAGACGCATGCTTCCTGCGGGGGCTAGAGGAGAGTCTGGTTTTGTCTTCATGGCTCCATGGGTGCCAGCGTTCCTTGGCTTGTGGGCGCCTTCCTCCAGGCCCCGCCTCTGCAGTCCCATGGCCTTCTCCCCTCCCCTCCCCTCCCCTCCCCTCCCCTCCCCTCCCCTCCCCTCCCCTCCCCTCCCCTCCCCTCCCCTCCCCTCCCCTCCCCTCCCCTCCCCTCCCCTCCCCTCCCCTCCCCTCCCCTCCCCTCCCCTCTCCTCTCCTCTCCTCTCCTCTCCTCTCCTCTCCTCTCCTCTCCTCTCCTCTCCTCTCCTCTTGTCAGATCCCCTGCTTCTTGTTGGGCACTTACAGTTGCATTTAGGGCCATCTGGATAATCTCCCCGACTGGGGTGCTTCACTTGATCAAACCTGCAAAGTCCTCGTTTGCCATATAAAGTAATGTTTATGGGTTCCAGGAATGGGACCATGGATGTCTTTGGGGGACCCTTATTTAGCCTCCCACACTTGGTTAAATGCCACAGTGGGTGCTCAGACAGCACCTGTGTACTCTCTGATGTCTTGGCAACAAGGCCACCAGAAGTGGGCAGAGGCCTGGGCAAGAGGAAAGGGGAGAGTAAAAGGAAAATATGTTCTGCTTCCCAACTTAGCAGAGCTATGCCCCCCAACCCTCCCATACACCGTTTTCTTCCTTCTTTTTTCTGCTGCTTTCCCTTCTCCTTTCTCACCCCCCTTGCATCACAGGGCCCCTTCTCCCAGGCCTCAGAATTGTAGCTGCTGTGATATATTAATGCTGCATGATGAGTTAATCTGGAGTTTGCTAACCTAGGACCCTCATTCCCATTTACACACACACACACACACACACACACACACACACACACACACACACACACAGGCTCTGTCTCAAAACTAGGTAATTAAGCCCGGCCTTCGTGGCTCAGTGGTTGAGCATTGACCCAACCAGTAGGTCTTGGTTAGATTCCTGATCAGAGCACAGGCCTAGGTTGTGGGCTCTATCCCCAGTGTGGGGAGTGCAGGAGGCAGCCAATCAATGATTCTCTCTCATCATTGATGTTTCTATCTCTCCCTCTCCCTTCTTCTCTGAAGTCAATAAAAATATATCTAAAAACAAACAAACCAACAAAACTAGCTAATTAAGACCCCACCTTCTCCCCACTCTTTCCCAGTACTCCCTCTTCTAGTTGGCTACTGGTCTTTGGAAATGTCATGCTCACGCTTACTGGGACCTGGGACTTAAAGAGTTCTGGATATAAATCCTAACTCTGCTAACGGATGGTCTTGGGCAAGTTGCTGCCCCTCAGCTTCTGCATCTATAAAACAGAGATGATGGTTCCTACCTCCCAGGCCTGGTGAGGGGACTCAATGAGGTGATGTTTGGTAGTCCCTGGCATGATGTCCACACCATAGGAGGTGCACAGGGGATGAGATCTTAATGCGTGGGTGTGGATGTGCACCTGATCTATTCCCGGAGCAGTGCTCATATTACAGTTGGGAACAGAACCCCATGTGCTGTCTTTTAGGAGTTTATTGAGTGAGACGGAGTCAAACAGGGAATCCTATATAATAAAAGCCTCATATGCTAAGTGTCTGACCATTTGTTCGACCAGTCGCTATAACATGCACTGACCACCAGGGGGCAACCGCTCCGACTGGTAGGTTAGCTTGCTTCTGGGGTCCAGCCAATCGGGACTGGGCGAGATGGTCTGAACACACCCTGGAGCCCTCCCGCGGCCCCTCCCCGGCCCTGATCGTGGACCAGTAGGGTCCCTCAGCCTGGCCTGCACCCTCTTGTAATCTGGGACCCCTGAGGCCCTATCCATGCAGGCCAGGCCGAGGGATGTGCACTGGGCCTCCAGTCTTATATAAGCTGACAGGGGTGCGATGGCAGGAGAAACTCAGGGAGGACTGCCTGGAGGAGATGATGTATGAACCAAGCCCTGAAGGATGAGTGTATTAGCTCCCTACGGCTGCCATAGTGCCATAGCAAATTACCGCAAACCTGGTAGCTTAAAACAATAGACACTTATTTTCTCACAGTTCTGGAAGCTAGAAGTCCAAAATCAAGGTGTCAACAGAACCAGGCACCACCTGAGGGCTCTAGGGGAGACTTTCTTCCTTGTCTCTCCAGCTTTTGGTGGCCCCACGTTCCTTGGTGTGTGGCAGCATGACCCCCATCTCTGCCTCTGTCTTCATGTGGCTTTCCATGGTCTCGCCTCCTCTTTTTATAAGGACCCTTGTCATTTAATGTAGAGTTTGTGAAGGACCTCAACCAAGGAGGGCTCCTGGGATTCTCAGGACAAAGGTGCGATGGCTTCAAGGAGGAGGAGATGCCCAGCAGGATCCGATGCGGAGAGAGAGGAAAATGTTTATAGGGTTCCCGGGGCCCATGAGGATTGAGCCTGGAGGTCTTCATCAAACGCTGCCAGTTTCTGGAAAGTGGGAGACACAGAAAGAAGGCTCACGGGCTTTCCCTGACCTGGACTGTGAGGACATGGCTGTTTCTCAGCGGATGAAGTCACACTGTGTGCCGGAGAGACAGCCCTCCTAGTAAACTACCAGCTGGAGTTGATGAGGTGTATCTTGGACTAGACAGCCCAGGCCTCTGTTGCTTGTGGGGCTGTGCAGTACTGTCCTGCTCTTCTTTCTCAGAGGCTGATAGGAATGATGCTCTGCGTGCAGACAGACAACATCCCGTACCTCTCAGGCACCGCACTCCGCCGGGCACTAAGTGCTTTGCAGAGCTGTGCTCCTTGAATCCTCGCAACAATGAGAAAAGTATTATGTTTAATTCAGAGAGAAAAAGACAGACTTGGGGGAGTCAAGGACACATAAGGGTATTTAGCCATTAGCTGGTAGAGCCAGATACAAACTGAGGTGGATCTAACCCAGAACCACGCCCTTTCCAGCCTCGCTGTAGCCTTGAGCCCACTGAGATTACAAGTCCTGGGAGAGACCTCTCAGCGAGGGACTCGCCCACCTTCCAAGGACCAAGTGTAGCTGCTGCTTCACAAAGTAGGGGGGCAGTTCTCAATGCCCAGTGACCTTGTGGATCTGTCCTCCCCTTCTAGCCCCCCTAGTTACCTTTGAGCTCTCACACTCACTCTTTACATTTCTGAAACTCCAGTGAATAGCAATGGCTTCTGAACTCTTACATATCAGAAGCCTTCTGGCATCACACATTCCTGGGTTCCTGTTCCAGACTTGTTAAAAAGAATCTCTGAGGGCATGGTCCTCAGATCTGTGTCTTAAAAAGAGAGAAACTTATTGGATAATTCTGATACCACTACTATACGATAGCTTGTCATAACATGAGATTATGTGGCTATCCATTGGCATTAGTTTTGGCAGGTGAATTGGATGATGAACATGCATAGGTGTTTCAAAATCTTTTCTATCATTGGTTCTGATATGTTCTTTTTTATTGTTGTTAATCCTCACCTGAGGGTATTTTTTTCTGTTGAGTTTTAGGAAGAGTAGAAAGGAGGGGGAGAGACATAGACAGAGAAACATCGATGTATCTAGTTGCCTCCTGCATGTGCTCTGACCAAGGCTGCAAACGTGGTATATGCCCTTAACCAGAATCAAACCCAGGACCCTTCAGTACTTGAGCCAACACTCTATCCACTGAGCCAACCCGGCCAGGGCCTGATCTGTTCTTAATAAGGCCATCAGTGGCCTCTTTTTGGATTGTGGTACTTGACTCCCGCACCCCTTACCTTCTTATTACTTTGCCTGATTTGCGAGGCTCATTTTGAGAAGGTAAAAGGTATCAGTGTTAGGAATTTGGGAGCAGAGCCATCCACCTAGTGCTGACTCTCCAGGATGTGGGAGGACTTGGAGGGATGGGGGTTGGCTGCTGCCCTCTAGTGGATAGAAGTGTTCAGCAACTTCTCAGGCAAGGGCTGACCCACTTGAGCCACTTAAAAAGAAACTGGATTAGGTTGAATTTACTGTTTGGAGACCTGCTGTGTCTCGCCTGGGCGAGTCACCTCTCTGGCTGCAGCATTCTTATGTATAAATTGGAAGGTTGGACAAAGATATCAGTGAATGGGGAGTCAGCTCGTCCAGAGGGCTGCGTGAAGTGTAGGCAAGGACGCAGGCGTGACAGCCCTGCACCATCACACAAGATGCTCCACTGGGGAGCCTGGGCCCTCGGCACCTGGCATAGTGCAGCACGGGCAAGGTGCTCAGTAAATGCTGTTGAAGGAGGAGGGCAGAGGGAGGAAAGGAAGATTGCTGGACTTGCTTCTGTTGGCTCAGGAGGTGGCAGATCAAGATTGAATCCTGTGAAGTGTGTGTGTGAGGGGGGGGGGGGGCACTGCAGCCCTTCACGTCGGAAGCCTGGCTGAGAGGTGAAGGCATAGCTGCTGTGGGGGTCATGCTGCTCCCCCACCCCCACGCCGAGGGTGAGGAAACACCTGGATTCTGACTCCAGAGGCTTGGAACCACCTGAGTTTTTTGACTCACAGTATAAGCTGGTGTCCTGCCTGATGGAGCTGGGCAGGGGTCAATACAACGTGGTTTCTCTGCAGGGCAGTTTGTGGGGAGGTAGCTGCCAGGGGCCTTTTCTGACTCCTAAACCAGTGCCTGAGCAGGAGCGGTCTCCTTCCCCACCAAGCAGGAGGCTGTGTGGCTGATGGCCACAGCCAGGGGCTTTTGTCCACCCCTCCTTGTGCATCTCTGCATTGCTGGGACCCCAGCCTGGGAGGAACCACAGGGGAACACATAAGGAAAGAAACCACAGGACACACATAAGGAAGAAAGTGGAAGGTTTTGGGAAGGGCATTAAAAGAGAAGCCAACTAGGGAAGGAGAAAAGAGAAGAAAATAAGTATAAGATTAGCAGATTTTATTAGTTAACTGGAGACCCAGTGCACAAATTCGTGCATGGGTGGGGTCCAGCCAGCCTGGCCCCAATCAGGGTGGATCGGGGTCGAGACTGTCAGGAGGAGGAGATCGCGGGAGGTTGGCTGGCTGCCCCGCCCCTATCAGGGCCCAGTCAGGGCTGGGCTGGCCGGTGGGGAGGGACCATGGGCATTGGCCGGTGGGCCCCACCCCCAATTGGGGTGGGGGGCCGATTGGTGGGGCCAGCAGGGGGAGAGGCTGCGGGCAGTAGCCACTGGCCTTGCCCATGATTGGAGTGGGGGGGCCAATCGGGGGGTGGAGCTGGCTAGGGGGAGGGGCCGCAGGCTGATGGGGTGGTGGGGGCCCATCAGGGGCAGGGCTGGCCAGGGCAAGGGGCCACAGGAGGTTGGCTGCTGGCCCCACCTACAATCAGGTGGTTCACTGGCACAGTGGGTGTCATAGTGACGGGTTGTTCTGGTCATTACAGCGTTCAGGTCGCTGGCTTTATATATATATATATAGATTCTACATTTACCAAGCACCTCTTTTTACTTGGTGTGAAGGTTAATTTTATGTGTCAACTTGGCTAGATCATGGTACCCAGATATTTGGTCAAATACTAGTGTAGATGTTGCTGTGAAGGTATTTTATTAGATGTCATTAACATTTAACTCAGCAGACTTTGGGTAAAGCACATTATAGGGTAATATAGTCCTCTTGTGAATAAATATATGTAGAATCCAGTAAAGCAGACTCGGAACCCCAATTTCAGGATTTTCTATGTTAGCTTTTTAGCATTTTACTTTTTGTTTCTTCATTTCCATCTTTGTGGTTATGGTATGGATTTTTACATTTGAGGCAGGAATCATATAGTCTTTTGTAGTAATACCTTGGACATCACCACTTTGAAAGGTTTTACCAGGTGTACTGGGTAATAATGCAGATTTTGTAATCAAAGAAAACACGATAATTTCAAGAGAAACATCAAAAGTGCTTTATTCAAAGTAATGTCCATCGCTAGCTACACATTTCCCCCATCTTTCAGGTAATTTGTGGATACTGTCCCAATAGAACTTTTCTTGTTTTGAGGCAAACCATTCAGAGACCCAATTTTGCACTTATTCATACATTTTGAAGTGCTGCTCAGAAAGCGCGTGTGCCATTGATTGGAACAAGTGGTAATCTGAAGGAGCAAGGTCTGGTGAATATGGCGGGTGGGTTGATACTTCTCAGGCAAGATCTTTTAACGTGTCTTTAACTGGTTTTGAAGTGTGGGATGGTGCGTTATCATGAAGCAAAATTACTTTGCCGTGTCTTCTGGAACATTATGGTCGTTTTATGATCAAAGCATGGTTCAAATTGATTGGTAGTGATCAGTATTAACGGTTTCACCTGGTTTTAGAAGCTCATAATACACCACACCTTCCTGATCCCACCAAACATAGAGCATTGTCTTCTTTCCAAAGCGATTTGACTTTGCAGTTGATGTTGATGGTTGACCTGGTGTGAGGCCACTGCCATCATGGCCTGAGCTCAAAGACCTGGAGAAAGGGCTGATGTGCAAATTAATACACAAGACAAGAAGTATAAATTTGGAAATTATGGGGAAAGCCAGTGGAACTTGGTTTGAGGGACCAAGTTCCACTGAGTCTCCGTTCCCATCTGCCTTTTATTTACTAGAATACACAATTGCCTTTTAGGAATGCAAACAGACATATCAAAGGTGATGTTTAGTAAACAGTAAAGAGATCACCAGTTTTAGGGGGTTGCCTTCGGCTATTGAGTTTTGATATGCCTTCTGAATATCAAAAGCCCCATTCAGCCTTCTGACCTGGCCTTCTCGCATTTATATTAATTACTGTTGATCTTGGCTTCCAGCATCTGGATCAACCCATGATTTTGTACGTTTGGGATTCTCAAAATAAATCCACTTTTCATCGCCAGTCACAATTCAATGCAAAAAAGACTTACTTTTGTTCCGCTGAAGCAACATTTTACTGATGACTTTTCAGTTTTCCATTTGTCTTTTGTTCAGTTGATGTGGCACCCATTTTCCTTCCTTTAAAATCTTTCCCATTGCTTGTAAAACATCGGAAATTGTTTGCTGAGCAACATTTAAGCTTTCTGCAAGTTGTTTTTGAGTTTGACACACATCTTCATCCAATAATGCTTCTAATAGTCGGTCTTCAAACTTTTTCGGTTGACCTGGACGTTCTTTGTCTTTCACATCGAAATCATCACTTTTAAAGCATTTAAAGCAGCGTTCACAAGTATCTTGAGATGGAGCATGTTCACCATAAGCTTCCCGAAGTATTCAGCAGCACTTTTCTTCAAAATAAAGTAATGAATTAAAACTTCCCACAAATGCTCTTTTTTTTGGCACAAAATTTGACATTTTTAAGTGTAAAAATATCTATGATGTTAACACCTTCAGAAAATTTGACATATGAAGTTTTGAAGCTTGCTGTCAAGACAACAAAATAGCATACATATCAAATTGCATATACTGTATATCAACATAGGTGTAACTCCATCTATTGAAAAAAAAAATCTGCATT
Organism: Plecotus auritus; assembly: GCF_963455305.1. Taxonomy (NCBI): domain Eukaryota; kingdom Metazoa; phylum Chordata; class Mammalia; order Chiroptera; family Vespertilionidae; genus Plecotus; species Plecotus auritus. The sequence goes on along the minus strand of NC_137772.1, from coordinate 9,437,740 downwards.
ATTAACTGGTATTCCTGGTACTTGTTCACATTGCATCTTTCTGCAAACCACTGTCAAGTCTACACATCCCTATTACTCGCTGTTAGAAACCAAAGTGTTAGCATTTTAAAAGATTAACCATTTATAAAGACAACATAGCTGTTTGTATAGTCAAGAATAAATTGTTGATAGTTTCAATGGCTTTTGAGCCCGTTTTAGAGTTTTAGTTATAATTTAGTAATTTAGCTGGGATTTAGAAGTAGGCATTTCACACCAGCCACTTTGTAGCCGGGTCATTGAATGTCAGTTTCTTGGGTGTTTCACATTTTAGATTCTGGGAGACTTTTCCTTCTGCATAAAATACTAGTATAAGCCAACTATTCATTTGATGAAATATTTCAACAAACATATGAATCAGGGAGTATCAAAAGACAATGGATTAAGCTGAAAATAAGAGAGAAAATTCAACTTGTCATTTATAAAATCCTGGACGCTTGGGAAATAGTCAACACTTGTAATTTGAAATATATAAGGAATTATTCCCCAGTGTGTATCCTAAATCCAGAAGACCCCGGAATATGCTGAACTTTGAGTGGGCTAGGGCTAGGGAGAAATTAAAACTAATCTAGAAACCAAAACCAAATTCATATTCGGGGGAAAAATTTGAAGGCAGTGCAATCCTCTCATAAGAATGTTTTGATAAAGGGTGGTAGAGAGGCTAGTTGTTAACTTCCCAGACTCCTCTGCAGTTAGGTGTGGCCATGGGCAGAGTTCTTGCCAGAGGATTGTGGGTCCCCTGAGTCCCACCTGTGGGCCTGGCCCATAACGTGCCCCCTGCCACTCTTTCCAGTTTTCCCTTTGAGTGGCTCCAATGGGGACCAGCCTCTTAGAAGGAGGTTGTGAAGATGTGGAGCCTGGAGGTGGAAGGGAGCCGGGTTCTTGCAGGGACCCCTTGGAGGAGGGCTGCCTGCTAACCAGGACATGCGCTTTCGCTGTAACCCAGCAGAAATAGGCCTTTATTGCGTGAAGCTAATGACATGGGGATCGGTCACGACAGCAGTTGACTGCAACATAAAGATTATAGGAATGATTCATTTTAAATGTTGGTCGCTCAGCGAATCATCTTTTATCCTTTAGCTCATCTTTGATAATAAAATAATAACCAACCTTTATTGATGTTCATTCAGGAGCTGTTGGAGCATTGAACGATGTCTAGTGTTCACATGGTCCTTTGAGGTAGGTAATATTTTTATCTTCTTTTCACAGACGAGGAAACCAAGACATAGATGTTAAAATAGCTTGCTGTGGTCACAGGCCTTGTCCATGGGAGAGCTGGGTTCAAAGGCAGGCGGTCTGGCTCTATAATCTCTCTACTAACTGGCTGTTAGTGACTATGAGAGTTTTGCAGGAGACCCCTGCAGGTTGGTTGACAGGAAGAACATTCCAGTGCTTCAGAAACCAAGTCTTGAGCTATGGAGTGAAGAGGTTTAAGTTGTGCAACTCAACACCCTTGTTCTGAAAGTGGCCCCTAGTACCAGACCTGGGGGCCTGCAGGAGGTGGGTCCCTAACTTCTGTGCAGGCTTCGTGGATTTGTCCACCCTGCAGGAGAAGCAGCAAAAAAGGCTGAAATCCATGTCCTGAGAGTTGCTGCGGTGACATTATTTACCCAGGTCATGTTTTACTTCTGGCGGTGCGATTAAATCCAGAAGGCCCGTGTGATTTTCACACTCTGCTTTAAACAATAATTAGCATCATTGATCTGTCTGGAGCTTGGGTAACTCACTGTGCCTCGTTTTTTCATTGGCTGAGCAGCATCACAAAGAGTCACCCCAGATGCCACACCCTCCCCTCTAGCACCCACTTTGGGAAGTCACAAGAAAACAGTGTTATCACAGCATATGGCAGTGTTATCACTGAGCTGGATTTTGCCCACTTATCTAATTAAATGTTGCCCAATATCCTATCTTCCATGAGCAAAATAGCAGCCAAGCCAGAGACTCTCCCCGCAGCGGCCTTGGCCTATAAGAAATTCTTTCCGCCTTGAGATGTGTTTTGATGGTTTCAGGTGAAATAATTTCCTGGGCCTCAGATTTGCTGGTGAGTTGTTGTGTCATGAAGTATCAGTGCAGGCCATGCAGGAATGAGAACGATGTCAGAAAGTATTCCAGGACAGGTGGGAGAAAATACACCCTGGAAATGTTGAAATGTTTCATAAGCAAGTGCAGCCCGTTCCCAAGCAGACCTAACTGGCTTGACTTGCATTTTGCCCATTGGCTAAGTTGTGATGCTGCCAAGGAAAACCATGATTGAAGGCCACACAGGTGAGGTGTGGTGCCACAGACCCGTCCCCACCCACTTCTTGCAACAGGGACAGATTGAGGACTCCGCAGGAGGCACAGCTGCTCTGTCTGCGCAGGGAAGCCCAGCCCCTTCCGCCTGAAGCTGTGTCAGAGGGCAATGCTCGGAGGAGACCTCTGGGTGGCTGCGAGCAGCATGGGGTGACTGAGCTGCCACCTGAGCCTGTCACACCACCCAGTGGGCTGTTGCCAGCACTCACCTTATCTGGGTGGCACAACCTTCTCAGAGTGAACTGGGGTGTTTGCATCACACTGGATGTGTATTAATTTCCTACTACTACTGTAACAAATTGCCACGAGCTTAGGGGCTTAAAACAACACAAATAAATGTATTCTCCTCTGGTTCTGGAGGTCAGAAATCCGAAATCATTTTCACAGGGCTAATGTCAAGGTGTGGACAAGGGCGGTTCCTTCTGAAGGCGCCATCGGAGAATCTGTTTCCTTGCCTTTCTCAGTATCTGTGGACATTTGTATTCTGTGGCTTGTGGTCCCTTCCTCTGTCTTCACCATCATCACCTCTCCCTCTGCCTTCCTCTTAGAAGGACACTTGTGATTTCATGTAGGGTCCACCCAGATAATACAGGGTAATTTCTCCATCTCAGGCCTTAATTTAATCACATCTGTACAGTGCCTTTTGCGTATGAAGTGACATTCACAGGTTCTGGGGATTGTGACATGGATATCTTTGGGGGCCATTGCTCAGCCTCCACACTGGGCCAGGTGGACTGCCCTCACTGGTGGAGGCTCAATTTCTCATGAACTGTTCCCAGGAGCATGTAAGGGCAGGGGAGGGCTGGGAGAGACACTCCTTTATTTTGGGGCTTCTGGGAACTATTCAGCCTTGTTAGGTGGGAATACATCTTTCAGTGCCACTGCTAGTCCTGTAACACGCATGCGCACACACACATGCTCTCACATACACACTTTCATTCTTTATCGCTAGAAAGTCTGTCTCTTTGGTTGCACTCCATGTCGGTTTATTTCCTGGAGTGACAATAGCAGCATCTCTCCATAGAGCCAGTCTGGTTCAAGGGCCTTCACGAACCTCAGTGCTGTGTAGAGGGAGCGGCATAGAAAACACACCAGGAGGCTGGATTGCAGCCCTGGTTCTGCCCTAACTAGTGATCTGACCCCGATGAAGCTGCCTAACCTGTCCCAGCTCAGCCTTTCAGCGTCCACAGAGGAAGTGTGTCCACAGCTGAACCCCCCCCCCAACCCCCTCAAATGTGGTCTGTAGAGCACTAGCTGCAAGAACAACTATGTGGGGGGAAAGGGTATACAAGTAAGTTGGGGAAATGTTTTAGTATACTGCCACTCCTCTTGGAGAGCCACATGCACTTATGCAGAACAAAGGCTCTGAAAAGTCCTGCAAAAATCTTAAGTGTCATTCGATAACTCAAACCCACTGTGTCTGGATTACAAAGCACCCTGGATTTTTTTTTTTTATTGATTTTTTTTTGAGAGTTTGAGAAATAGTCATATGCTAGTGTCTAAGGAAATCTTGATTTCTGCTCCTTTAGGATGGCCTTTGAAACTGAGCCATTTTGCCACTAAACTGGCCACTGAGAAGAATGAGAAATGCTCTATGCTGCCTTACCTGGAGGCTCTGTTCATCTTCATCATCAGTTTTAGTGGGGGTGCGAGGCCCAAGGGCGAGAACGTGTGAGCCAGCCCTGACAGTGAGAGGGCCCACAACGGGGAGGGCTTTCTCCCTGCCACCTGCCCCTTTAACAGTCCTGAGTATTTCTTCAGCGTCTGCTGGGAGGTTAGCCCTGGGGATGAAGGCAGCAGAGACCTCAAATGTAATGCTGTGCAGAGCAAACGGCCCTCTTCTCAAGGCGGCGAAAGGGAAAGAAACAATCAGGCACTGAGCTCCCACTCGGGGAGGAGCTGTGCTTCCACCTCCTGTTAATCTGTAAGGCAGGTGTTATTCTCCCTGAGCAGGGAGACGCCCAGGGCAGAGAAGGTAGAGGCTTCGCCAAGGAGACAGGTCTAACTAGTGGCAGAGTCGGGACTCAGCATCACGCCACGAGCTGTGAGGAGGCAGGGTATGCACCAACATAGAGAGCCACAGAGAAACGGGGCTGTGGGACGAGTCCTGCGTAGGGAGTCAACGAAAGATCCAAGTTCAAGTCCTGGATCGGTGACTTTGGACAATTCACTAAACATTGCTGGTTTTCTCAAATGAAGAGGAGGCTGGAGACTGTCCTCTCAGCTGGGACGACGATCCACTTCCACTTGGGGGGTGGGGGGGGTGGGCGGGGACCTGAGCAGGTCTGGGAAAGAGGTTACAATTTGAAGGTAGAGGCAAGCAGGGACAAAAATAGGAAGTGAGTGAAAGCTTACATGCACTAAAAAAAATTTATTGAGCACTTACTATGTGCCAGACACTGTTCTAAGTCCCCAGGACTCTATAGAGAACAAAACAGACCAAGCCCTTGCCCTCATCACGCAGCTCACACACTAGAGGAGACAGATCTGCAGTATGGAATGTTGGGAGGTGATGAGCGCTACAAAAAAGATAGAGCACAGTGAAGGGGGCCAGCAGTGGGACTGTCTCCTAAATTATAGGGTTCTGAGGCAAGGCCTCCTGCGAAGATGATACATTTTTTGGTTGTTAATCGTCACCCAAGGATATTTTTCCATTGATTTTTAGGGAGACTGGAAGGGAAGGAGGGAAGGAGGTAGAGAGAGAGAGAAAGAGAGAGAGAGAAACATTGATGTGAGAGAGACACATTGACTGGTTGCCTTCTGCACCATGTGCCCTGACCAGGGCTGGGGATCAAACCTGCAACTCAGGTATGTGCCCATGATTGGAAATCAAAACCACAACACTTGAGTCCACAGGCTGATGCTCTAACCATTTCGCCACACTGGCCAGGGCACAAAGATGATGTTTGAGCAAAGACTTGGAAGAGATGGAGGAGTGAGTCAGGTGGATTCTTGGAGATGAAACTTCCAAGAAGAGGAGCAGCCTGTGTGTGGGTACCAAGGACGGAGCGTGAAGGGTGACCCCGGGCTCAGAGACTGGCAAGGAGGCCAGCAGCGTGGTTGGAGGAGAAGGAGAGTCAGGGATGAGGCTAGTAGAGTTGACCAATTTTTAGAATGTCAAAATGTGGGGAGAAAACTCAGTGGTTCATCCATTATTCATGTTCAGTAACAACATTAGGAAAGTTTTCAATATTTCGTTGCTGGGTCCAGGATTCTGGAGGGTGGGGCCTTCATCCCTGATCAGACTCTGCGTCTAGGAAACAAATGGTCTCCTAGGAATTGTCTCTCCCCTCTCTCTCTTCTGCTCTCTCAAGGACATCTGGGGGTCTGCTCATGACTGACATGCACAGAGCAGTGGCTTTTAATATTTGTCACATTTATATGTTGTATTACATGACTTTTGTGAACATTAACGTGGAAACCAGACTCTCCACTCCTGGACGTGTTGGGTTATAATATCAGGAGTTTCTTCCTCTTTAGAAGGAGTCCCTCTCAGTGGACTGTTCTGACTTTGCAACTAACTAGCTGTGATCTTGACCCGGTCACTTAAGTCCATCTGAGGTTGGTTTCTTTCCCTGGACGTGGGTGAGTGTAGATTAGATGACCTGTAAAGTCCCTTTCCTTCCGAAAAGCCCTTGGTCTGCCCTCTCTAGCAAACAACATTTCTTTCCCAGCATATCTCCTCTCTGAGGTCAAACCAGCAATTAACACCCCCCTGACACACACACACTTTTTTGCTTGTAAGACATGAATAATTCATAAGTGGGCTTGCGAAGTGGTACTGGAGGTCCCTTTGGTCAATTCCCCTGTGGCCCGCATGACCAGTGCTCACATACCAGAAAGGTTACCAAGGACAGATCCAATTTCCCTTCACACTCAGCCTCTCACCTCTAAGATCTCTAAAAAATAACCCAACACATGATTGTACAGGGTGGGCAAACGTAGGTTCACAGTTGTTCATATGGAAAATAGGACCATAATTCATCAATAATACAGAATAAACTGTATTTATTACAACTGTAAACCTACTTTTGCCACACCCTGTATCTCACCAATTTATCATTTTAGAGCTGGAAGGCTCTTAAAGACCCTGTAGTTCAACATCTTCATTTGACAACCAGGGAGCCGAGGTTTGGGAGGTCAATGGCTTGCCCTCGGTGGGAATGCTCGATGGGGCAGAGCAAGGACCAGAATCCTGTCCCCTAGCTCCAGCTGAGGCTCGTTCCCTCACCTCCTGTGGCTTCTATTTTGCCAAATTCTAACCCTGACCCTCAAATTATGAGATGTCTCAAAATGTTTCTGGGGGATGGTGATGAAGAGCTTTGAAAGTAAGAAGTTTTTGTTTTGTTTTTAAATATACATTCATAGACCCAGTGCAGTTGGAAGGTCAGCCAATGTCCCTGAAAAGGGAAAACATTCCATCTTAAATGATACATTTTACAAACCCTGAAAAGTAAGTGGAGAAGAATGAAACACTCAAAATAATATTCTTCACCTCTACGAGTCCGAAGTTTCAGTTTTGCAAGATGAGTAAATCCTTGATCTAATGTAAGCATGGGGACTATAGTTAACAATACTGTTTTGTATACTTGAAATGTGCTTAGCAGATCTTCAATGACGGCTTCTCAACACACACACACACACACACACACACACACACACCCCAAAAGGACAATGGTAGCTATGTGGAGACAGTGGATGTATTAATCAGCTTGATTTTGGTGATCACTTCACAATGTATATGTACTAAAACATCAAGTTGTACACCTTAAACACACACAGTGTATATATGTTAATGATACCTCAATAAGGCTGTTCAAAAAAAAAAAAAAGGAAAAAGAATATTCTTACCCCTCACTGCTGCATTTCATCTCTTTCATCACTAGGTGGCCCCCTGGCTAGCAAACTGTATGGATAAATTGGTGAGATACAGAGAATGCTGCTTTCCTGCACATCCTTTTTGGAGTGAAGGTAAAAGGCAAGAGTGTGCACCAAATGCAGTGCTTTCTGCCTCTTAGAGGGGCAGGAGGAGGTGAGGGAGGGGCTTTTCAAGGGACCATGTGTTCTGGCAGCACCATTCCTTTAACGTGGAGGCAGAGCTGAAGGGACTGGCTGTCAGGAGAATGAACAGATTAAGTGTGAAAGCAACACTGTCAAAGACTAATTTCCACCACAGGAAATGAGCGTGGCCCAGAATAGATGCGGAGTGGAGCGTGATTAAGCCCAGGATGGGCCTCTGGAGAGAGGGAGAGTTGGTACACATCGAGCTCGGAGCTGCTCGCGGGAGAAGCTCAGGACTGACGGATGGAGTGTCCTTCACAGGCGACGCAGAGCAACAGAACAGTAGGTGTCTTCTGGGGAGGGTCCTGCCCTAACGACCCGTCAGCTGAACTCACAAAGAGTCTGGAGGTTGTGACGCCAACGCCCTGGAAGGGAAAACATTCCATCTAAGTGATACGCTTTACAAACCCTTATTTTAAATCGGCCTTTTATTTTGATTTTTCCCCCTTTGACTCAAACTGGCCTCAGCTAGAACCCTGACTCGCCCCCTCCCCCTCCCTTCTTAATCATTAAGCCCTCAGGACAGTGAGGTTCTGGTTGGCAGCCAGTAGCCTTAGAAACAAGGTCTACTGACTATTGAGACAGTTTTCAATCCAACTAAACATAACATCTAGTCTCAGTGGTGTTTTAGCTCCGGACCCAGAAAGAGCAGAACGACCCCACAGAACAAGTCCTTGTGAAACTGGACAGAGCAACTCCATGGCTGACCTCCGGACCAAAGGCTAGGATCAGTCACCCCTACCCTAGCACCAACTGATCAGCAGTCGCCATGATTAATGATCTCTCCTGTATAATCCATGCCCGGGGAGCCATCGGGGAGCCAGGTCTGTGAGCAGGGGCCACCTGTGCCTCCAGGCATGGCGCCATCTCCTTAAGAAATCCTCACTTTCTTGGCAGCAAACTCCTGTTGGTGTCGTATTGGGACCCCTTCAGTTCGGTAGCAAAGTTTTGGCTAGAAATAAACGACAAAGATTTATTCAAGGGTCTTAGGGTTTGCACACTGAAATCACAACTAGGACCTACCCAGAGTGTTTCAAAGGAGAAGGAAAGGCTGAGGGCTTTTACAGTTAAAAGCACATTCTTGAGAAGAATCAGTGCTGCCTTCTTAACTCCCAGGTTGGAGCAAGATGCTGACCATCAGATGTCCAGCGGAACATTTCCTTCCTGAGGTCATTGTGAAGGCTCGAGGTATGTTCGGCCATTACTGCGCAATGCACTGATGTGTATCCAGGTATCAACACAAGAGTAGACAGTGCAAAAGTTTAAGTTCCCAGAGTCAGTTAGAACAAGAATAATGACTTTCTTATCCCTCAGCCCACTTGAAGTTAAAAATTTAGTTTGACCATAGTGACTCCATTTTATTTCACTCAAATCCGAAGTCATTTTTATTCCTTTTTTAAAAAAAATCCTCAACCGAGGATATTTTCCCATTGATTTCTCGGGAGAGTGGAAGAGAGAGGGAAAGAGAGAGACATATCGATGTGAGAGAAACACATTGATTGGTTGCCTCCCACATGAGCCCCGACCAGGGCCTGGGCTAGGGAGGAGCCTGCAACCGAGGTACGTACCCTTGACCTGAATCGAACCCGGGACCCTTTGGTCCACAGGCTGACACGCTATCTACTGAGCCAAACTGGCCAGGCTCCCTTTTATTAATTAGTGACAAGTTTTTAGGGTCCCATGGGAGCCGCAACCCCCACTGCCAACCCATACTTAATTGTGGGCCAATGGGCTGGAGCACTGGGCCCAGGATGTCTCTGCTTTGTAGGTGGGATATGAGGGCTCTTAGTAATCAACAGATCAAGCCCACGGTGGAAAGAAACTACATCCAACCAATCCAAAGGCCACTTCAAATGAAAACAACTCACTGCGTTTTCCTTCCCCTTTCTGTAGCCACCCCTAAACTGTAGCAAGTTACCCCAGGACACGTGGCCCTGAGCAGGGTTCACACCATATGTTGGATCTAAATGATAAAGGTGTGTCCTGGAGCCAGTGCAGTGGCTGAGTCCAGCTTTGGGCCTTGGGCCTGGACCAGGCCTCCTGAGGCTCGGGTATAATCGAGTCTGGTTTCCTATAAAATATGGTGATACTACTATCTTCACAAGTTGTAGTGAGGATTCGATGAGGTAATATAGGAAGTGTCTGGCACAGAACTGACCCCTGAAAGGGGTCACCACCCTCGCACCTCTTCAGTGCTCGTAAGGAATCACTTTTCTTGTTCTCTGTCCCAGCTGCATGGAGCTGCTCAAATCTATATGCATGAGAACTGATCCTGTCAGGCCAGGCCATGCGTGTGGCTCCCACTCTGTGCTCGGTGGCATCCCTGGGCACACATTTCCTGTCCCCTGGGGGCTCAGAGTCTAGAGCAGCCGTGGGCAAACTACGGCCCGCGGGCCGGATCCAGCTGTTCTATCCGGTTCTCTTGCTCTCCCCTCCGCTCCTTTACTTTGAATTTATATCAGTTCACACAAACACTCCATCCATGCTTTTGTTCCGGCCCTCCGGTCCAGTTTAAGAACCCATTGTGGCCCTCGAGTCAAAAAGTTTGCCCACCCCTGGTCTAGAGGGAGACACACATGAAAACATGAAATCCTATAAGGGCTTCAGGAGGCGTGGCTGCTGAGGGAGTTGGGAGGCTTCGAGAGGGACAGGGATGAGCGTGTTACCGATGGATAAGGGTCCCTTCTGGGCAGGGAGCGTGAGCCGTGAAGAACACCCGTGTTCAGGGCCTGAGGTGCAGCTCTGCGGCTGAGAGATGGGAGCCTGAGGGCTGGTGGGAGAAGGGACAGCCAACTTCAACTGGAGGTCAGACACCGAGGGCTTTGTTCAACCCTTTCTCCACATGAGTCTCCAGACGATGACTCCGGGACAGCGTGGAGGCAGGGTGGCCAGTGGGTGGATTGTTGCAGCGAGAGGAGGAAGCCTCAGAGTCCTGAGTAGCAACTGAGGTGTATTTCTGACCCAGCGCCTACAGGCTTGGGCATCAGCTGGCTGGGGATAGAGGTAGCAGAGAAGGGGAGGCTCTGGGTTCCCAGCTTGGGGGATTGCCAGGTGCTGCTGAGGAGATGAGGTCCGTGCTGAGGCCCATGAGCCGGAGATGCATGCAGACAGCCCCGGTGGGGAAGTAGCTGAGGCTCTCGTGATGGGGTGAGTCGGGAAGTCCCTCAGACCTTTTAGGAGTTGTGTGAGTTCTCTCAGTCTGAACTGCCCACCAGATCGTAACACCTCTCTGCACGGTGAGGTAAATTGCAGTGAGTGGTCACAAGTTCACTACGAAGCATCTGCTCGATGCCATCACAATGAGAAAGGTCTCCGTCGTCTCAGGGACGTCACCTGTGCTACCCTATGTTGTCAGTCCCCGCCCGCCAGCCGCTGCGCAGCCCTGGCCACACTGAGCTGTGCTCCAGCCTGCGGTTTTGCCTTTTCACGCAACGGGAAGGGAGGGAGGGGAAGAGAGGAGGAGGGGAGGCAGGGGGGAAGGAGGGGGAGGGATCACAGTGTGCAGTCTTGCGCGTTGGGCTGCTTTCACTTTGCATGATGTTTCCGAGGAGCAGCCCGATTTTGCACTCATCAGGGGTTTGTTCTTTGTGTCGCGGAGTAGTGTTCCATTGTATGGATGCACCGTGGTTTGTTTATCCACTTTCCTGCCAGGCCTTCGGATTGTTTCCAGTGCTTAGCAGCTAGGAATACAGCTGCCACAAACTTCACACACAGAGGGCATTATTTACAAAGCGAGCTTCAGAAATAACCCAAGTGTCTAACACCTAACACCTAATACCCCTACCCGTAGCCACTGAAATCACGTTTTAAAAAGTTTACCCATGGCACGGAAATATTTCACTTGTTAAGAATAAAAAAGTGGAACAAATGTTTTCAGGATGAAAGTGAACAATCATCGCCTAGAGGACTTTTATTTTGTGCTTTTGTTTACATTTCTCTGTTGGACTCTGAGCTTTCAGGAACAGCAACAAAAAAGGTGCCATACACACTGAGGCTTACTGTAAGAACCGTGGCGGGGGGGGGGGGGGGGCGGGCAGCGAGGGCGAGGGGCGTTTCGTCAGCACAGGAGGCTGGAATGGGGACCCTGTGGGTTAGGTGGAGACCGGCGCCTGCTTAGGCTCTGCAGATGCGACAGGCGACCCCTCCGAGGCGCCACCTGCCCTGCTTGTGCTTCCTCATGTGTCTGCCAGGCAGTCCACATGCTCCCACTGGGTGACTTCCCGGAGCCAGGCTCTGCTCGCCTCGGGGCACAGAACAAGCATGGGCCCTTCCCCAGGAGGCTGAGAGCCTAATGCCACCTGGGTCTCTCTCCCCATGATTTCTCTCTCCCCCTCCTTTCCCCCCTGCCTCCCCCTCCTCCTCTCTCTTCCTCTCCCTCCCTTCCCCTCCCTCCCTTCCCCTCCCCCTTCCCCTCCCCCCTTCCCCTCCCCCTCTTCCCCTCCCCCCTTCCCCTTCCTCCCTTCCCCTCCCTCCCTTCCCCTCCCTCCCTTCCCCTCCCTCCCTTCCCCTTCCTCCCTTCCCCTCCCTCCCTTCCCCTTCCTCTCTCTTCCTCTCCCTCCCTTCCCCTCCCTCCCTTCCCCTCCCCCCTTCCCCTCCCCCTCTTCCCCTCCCCCCTTCCCCTTCCCCTCCCCCTCTTCCCCTCCCCCTTCCCCTCCCCCTCTTCCCCTCCCCCCTTCCCCTCCCCTCTTCCCCTCCCCCCTTCCCCTCCCCCCTTCCCCTCCCCCCTTCCCCTCCCTCCTTCCCCTCCCTCTCTTCTCCTCCCTCTCTTCCCCTCCCTCAGCCGGGGGCAGGGAGCTGAGGAGACCATGTCCAAAGGGCCTGCCTGCCTTGGGTTCTGGAATGTGGCTGTGCTTTAGCCTTTGAAGGGAAGCTAAATTCCCATCCTGCATCTCGGCCAGCCGTGAGGTTCTCTTCTCCTCCCTCCCTTCCCCTCCCCCCTTCCCCTCCCTCTCTTCCCCTCCCTCCCTTCCCCTCCCTCCCTTCCCCTCCCCCCTTCTCCTCCCCCCCTTCTCCTCCCTCCCTTCCCCTCCCTCCCTTCCCCTCCCTCCCTTCCCCTCCCTCTCTTCCCCTCCCTCCCTTCCCCTCCCTCCCTTCCCCTCCCTCTCTTCCCCTCCCTCTCTTCCCCTCCCCCCTTCGCCTCCCTCCCTTCTCCTCCCTCTCTTCCCCTGACTCCAGCTAAGTTCTGTCCGCTCCCCGCTCCCCTCGTGGCTCCTTTGTGGGCTGGCCCTGCGGTGTCCAGCTCTTGCTCCCTCCGTTCTCTGCACGTTCACTCCCGGGCCCTCCCTTTAAACTCCCCGAGAGCATCGGACGGCTCAGCAGTCACCGGGAAGCTGGCGGAACACACGGTGGCTTGGCTGCTCTTGAGGCAGGTGTCGCCCTGTCCAGCAGCTGTGGCCGGGGGCTGAGCCACCGCGCACCGCGCACCGCGTGTAAGACGCCCCGAGGAACCACTGTGGATTGTTCCCCAGTGCACTTAGGAAATTGGAAATGCTTTATAATAGGCACCTGTTACTGTTAAAATTAGAGGTGGGGGGTAGAAAATAATATTGTATTAGAAAATAAATATTTCCTAAGAAGGGCAACAAACACTCTGGTATGTTCTGACTGGTTATATAAGCCGCGGTTAACTCACCGTGTTGGCTACCCACCGAGGAGCCGAGGGCAAGGCTGAGAAAGTGGGCCAAGGGACTTGGTCTGTGTAAAGACGGGGGGGGGGGGGGGGGAGACCTGGGACCCTGGGGGTCTTAGGGAGGGCAGAGCTAGGGAGGAGGGTTGCAGCATAGACTGACTTCTTAGGTTCTTGTGCCCAGGACAGCCTTGGGAAGACGTGACCACACAGTCCCTATCTATGAGAGGCCACACCAACTAGCTTTGCTATATTACAACAGTCCCCTGTGGGGACTCACACATTGCACCTCCCCTAAACACAAAGAACCCTTCACTTGGAAACACCGCCTATTGGCTTAACTCTATCATTTTCATTCTTCTCATTGTCTAAACACGATTTCCCCTGGTAGCCATCAGTGAGTGTATGTCTTTTTCCTCTTTATTCCTACCTGCTTTCCCATGTGTTGACACAGGCCATGCATTTATTATTTTAATGGCTCTATAGTCTTTCAAATTAATACATGACAATACCTCAAAGGCTGGGCATTGGGATTGTTTACCTTTTTTTTTTTTTTTTTTTGCTATTATGAAAAACCTAATAGTTTAGAAATTGGGCTTGTTCCTTTTTTCTCAATAGTGACTGTTTGTATTCTTTTAAAAACGATTGCAATATGTCCATTCCCCCATTAGTTGTCTGAGACCTAGCAGTAGGCCTCTCCCTTCAGTTGACTAATAATCCCAGGGCCGGAGGCTCGGTTCTCACTCCCAGTGTGAGAGGGATGGGACGTTGGCGAGTCTGAGCAGCCCACGGGTTCCGGGTGGTCTGCTGTCCTTGTTTTCTCACTGGCTGGAGTGTCATTGAGAAAATGGATTGGATCTCAGTGGACCAGATTCCCACACAAGCAATGGTGATGCCTGCAATCAGGCGTTGAAGCTAATGCTTTTTAAAAACTTATACTCACAAACTTAGCCGTTGCTTCCAAAAGAGGGTGCTAGGTCTGGGAGGGAGCCACACCGGGGAGTATGAGCCATTTCCCATGGACCTGCTGGGTTTGCTAAGCCCACATCCAGTCCCATCTCCCCTCATTCTCACCCCACCCCCAACCCCCAGGGAATTGGAGCAGTCCCAATTCATCCGGAATGCGTTAGTAATGTTAATCCTTAAAAGGGAGCTTCAGTGACCCCTACCCAAATATTCCTTTCTCCCACCTGCCACCCTAGCACTTCATACACCCTGAAGCTCACCCCTCAGCTCGCCACCTGCCATCAACATGACCTGTCCCTGTTGATGTTTTCCTTGACTCCTGGCAAGGTGCTGTGTGTCCCTTTCTCTGCTATAACGCTGCCTCTCCCCTGCTCTCCAGGCTCTACTCCCTGGACGCCTTTGAGTCAGGAGGGCGCCTTGGTGAAAGCGCATTCTGGAGTGAAAAGCCCACCCACGGCTCAGGGCAGGGGGGAAGCTTCTCAATCTTACGCAGCGCTTACGTGGGTCTCAATGCTGTACGCTTAGCATGCCATTTAGCCTCACATTGCCCCCATTCTACAGGGAGGAAACTGAGGCGCCGAGAGGTTAAATAATTTGTTAAAGGTCACGAAGCCAGTAAGCGATCAGCCTGAGACCTGAACCTGAGGGGAGTGTGGCCCCAAAGTCTACGTCATCACCATGTCATCTGGACGGATGGAGCACCAGGATGTTAGTGTGAAGACAGTTTCCCCAGGTCAGCCTCCGGAGACCCCGTGTCAGAGGGCCGAGCAAGGCTCAGGCATCTGCACCCTAACAAATCCCAGAGACTCAGCAGGCCCAACCCAGGGATCCACTGGGTTAAAGAAGAGAGAGGCTGGGGCTGAGGCCACTCAGGAAGTGCCAGTGACGGGGTCAGAGGTCACAGAGGCCTCACCCAGTGTCCACAGTGACAGGAGAGGATGGATAAGAGTGGCGTTGCAGAGGAAGATGTGAGGGCCTGTCACGGCTGACATGGGCGCAGGTGAGCCAGGCGCTTTCAGGGCGGCGACGGAGGAGATGCAGGGTCAGTGACTGACATGCAGGATGCCACAGGGGAGGCTGTGGGGGAGAAGTGATGGAGTGAGCTTGAACTTGATGCTGAAGCGATGGGGGAACACGTGGGGGAGAGGCTCAGCAAAATGTGGGCTGGAGCCCCAGCACGAGTCTCACATAGACTGTGGAGGCATCGAAGAAGACCCAAGCCCTGAGCTTTCCGTGTGATAGGGCAAGGGATAGAACATTGGGAGGTGCCCCTTTCTGTGGAGAGGGGGGAACAGAGGTGGGGTCTGGCCACCTCTCCCCCAAAACAGCAACAGCAAACCGAGTCAACTCCCACACCTATCGCTAGTATAGGCACAGAGACAAGAGTTTCCTTGAGTCCCATAAATGATGTCATGCCACTGGGTGACCCCTCTTTCCTTTAGGGTCTGGAGGCCAGGGGTGGGGCCTGCCTGCATCCTGCCTGAGGCACCGAGAGGAGCAAGAGCCGGGGGGAGCTGAGGAGGCCGTGTCCAAAGGGCCTGCCTGCCTTGGGTTCTGGAATGTGGCTGTGCTTTAGCCTTTGAAGGGAAGCTAAATCCCCAGCCTGCATCGCTGCCAGCCGTGAGGTTCTCACGACCTGGAGTCCAAGTTTCTCTGCTCAGCAGTCCTCCTCTGTGTTCTGCACATGCCCTCCACCAGCGAGGACCCAGTGACTTGTTTGGAACCAGACTCCTCGCTGACCCCACCACCCGCATCACACCACCCGCACCCCGCCGCCCGCTTGGAGCACAGAGATGCGCTTCATGCTCCTCGCTCGCCAGTGGTAGGGTGACTTTGCTGAAGAGTCGGAGTCAGCTGTGTCCCACACGTCTCTGGGGTCCTTTGCGGACTCCACAAGCAAGTCAGGCAGGGACACGTGCCTAGTGCAGCTTGCTGGGTGATGTGGGCACTGTGGCGCTGCCCAGGGCGGGGCGAGGCCTGTCGTCTTGAACCAGAAGGCTCCCCTGCTTGTTCAACTCCTCGGTCCCCATGCTCCCGTAGTTGTCATTGCGACTGCGTTTTGTCATTTACTTACGTGTTTATGGCGACCTCCCCACTACAGTGTAAACTCAAGGACAGCCAGACCCTTCTCGCTCCTCCAGCTCCTAGGGTGTGTCGTAGGTGCGCAGTGCATGTTGTGAGATGGACGAAGATCCAACCCATGCTCCGTTCGGCGTGGCTGCTGGCCCACTGGCCGCAGAATCACTGACGCTTGTTACCAATGCAGCTCTGAGCCACCTATTGGCCACTCTGGAGTGGGACCCGAGACACAGCGACGCTGATTTTTTAAAAAAAAATTTTTTTTAAAGATGTGAGACTGTCAGTTGTTTTTTTTTTTTAATATATATCTTTATTGATTTCAGAGAGGAAGGAAGAGGGAAAGAGAGATAGAAATATCAATGATGAGAGAGAATCATTGATTGGCTGCCTCCTGCACGTCCCCTACTGGAGATCAAGCCCGCAACCCAGGCATGTGCCCTTGACTGGAATCGAACCCGGGACAAGAGTCCACAGGCCAACGCTCTTTCCACTGAGCCAAACCAGTTAGGGCGCAACGCTGATTTTTATGTGCATCCAAGTTGAGAAGTGGCACTTACTTCTTTAGATGAGAAAATCGACCCTCAGAGATATGAAGGGGCTTGTTCAAGGTCACCAGATAGATTATCCCCTGGCTGTTGTCAGAACCCAGACTTCAGTTCTCAGGCCAGAGCTCCACCACGCCAGGCTGCCTGAGCCACACGATCGGCAGCATTTTCCGAAGGACTTAGCCTAGCGCTTAGTCGGTCATTTGATTGTCAAAACAGCCCCATGCAGGAGGCATTGTTGTTACCTACAGTAAAGACTAGGACTCGGGATGACAGATGGCGATGTGCTTGTTTAACGACCCCCCCAGCCTCCCGACCGAGTGGGACCTGGGCCTGGCTCTTGCAAATACAAATCCTTGCTCTTGCCACGCAACTTTCCTTCCTTTCAGTGACGTCACATATATTTCTGAGAGGTTGAAGGTAATGGAAAATAGCTTACAATGTTCAGATTTTGTGACGGCTAAGACAGAGATTTCCAGCTGGGTGCGTAGTACCTGTATGAGAAAAAGGAAGTAGCCAAGACCAGCAGCACCCACAGTAGCAAAACAAGCTTTCACTTACCAATTGCCTCCAAATGGCCCAAGGTGTGGATCCAGGCAGATGTGAGTCATTGTAGAGCTGCCCACAGACCAGAGGCAAAGCACGTCAGATACATCTGGGGCTGATCTGTTACACACGCTGAGTGACAGCAGGGACATCCTAGTGAGGGTTGTGCCTGAAGTTAAAAAGCGACACCCGTTGGCATGAGATTGAATTGAAGCAAGGAACAGAAAGTCTCCCTCCCTCCCTTCCTCCTTCTTTCTTCTTTGTGAAAATAAAATGTATGAAAAGAGACAACACAAATTACCAATGTCAATATTGAGAATCTATCACTATAGATTCTACAGATATTAACTTGGTGGTTCTCCATTGAGGGCTGCTCTCCCCGACCCCGGCCCACCTGAGGGCATTCAGCAGAGCCAGGACTGGCCTTGGGTCTGCATGACACTGTCCCATGCCTCCTGTGCTGTGTGCTTCGTCAGCACGTAAGAATGTTGGCAGACTAACCTGCTCTTCTGTTCAGTGGGAGGGTGATTATTGCTGTGAGCACAACATTTTGTTACAGCAGGACCCGTGACATCTGGGGATATAATGTTTGTGTTTCTCACTGTTTAAGGACAACCCTCTTATGAGAACTCGAAGGTCATGATCACACCCACACTGCACCCCGATGAAGACAGAAGTAATTATTTCACTTCAGGGAAACTGGGGTGAGAGCTAATTCATTCTCTTGACATACTGTCAGGGGTCGGGGAGGGGTCTAGAGAAGGAGGACTTGTTGAAATTGGGGGAGCAGCTTCGTTCCCCAGACCATCGGCTCCGTTTTGTGCAATGGGACAGCAGGCCTCCTTCACACTCACAGAGCCTTGAAGATTGTTCCGAGCAGAGGGGACGCAGAAGGTCTCTGGATTGGGGGCAGGAGGCAGAGATGGAGGTGGGTGCTATAGGAGAAATAGGGAGGTAAAACAGTGCATTCTTATTGGATTCTGAGGCCCAGCCCTCCCTGTCCTCCTCTGCTCTTAGAATCCTGCCCTGGACCCAGGTCCTCCAGGTGGGAGACTGGAGAGTCCTCGGGGAATCTGAGCAGCCCATGAAAGAAGTCCAGATACTGAGTTTCCCAGGGAAGCAGCTCAGCCAGCCCCCCTGGCGCGAAGCTTGCTATTGAAAAGCCCCAGGAGCTATTTTTACTTACAAGCATGTGATCCAGGATTACCACCTGGGAGGCAAGTCCTGCTGTGAAAGATCCAGACCAAGCCAGACCAACATAAAACAAAAAAAAAAGCAACATGAAGAAACCTGATGTTCAAAGAGAAAAAACTTTTTAAAAAACCTATCAGTAGTATCTTCAGGGATATAAGAAAAGATATTTTGACCTTGAAACAGTAACGATGATAATAAAACAGAACTTTTAAAGAGAAGAGAGCTCTAAACATTTAGAAACATGGAAACAGGTGTTTTTAAGAAACATGATAGCCCTGGTCGGAGTGGCTTAGTTGGTTGGAATGTCGTCCCATACACCAAGGGGTGGTGGGTTCTCTTCCCAGTGGGGGAACATGCCAGGTTGTGGGTCGATCCCCAGTTGGAGAAGCCCATGCAGGAGGCAACTGATCCATGTTTCTCTCACATCGATGTTTCTCTCTTCCTTCCTCTCTCTAAAATCAATAAAGAAAATAAAATAAGTAAAAATTAAAAAAACATAAAGTGGAAGATAAAATTGAAGAAGTCTCTCACAAAGTAGAGCAAAGCCCCAAAACTATGTAAAAACAAAATAAAATAAACAAGGACTAATATTGCCTACGGCAAGGGAAACAAAAGAAAAAATAAACAAATGGGACTACATCAAACTAAAAAGTTTTTGCACAGCAAAGGAAACCATCAACAAAATGAAGAGACAACCCACCGAATGGGAGAACATATTCGCCAAGGAGACATCTGATAAGGGGTTAATATCCAAATTTTATACAGAATTTATAAAACTTGCCCTTGCTGGTTTGGCTCAGTGGATAGAGCGTTGGCCTGCAGACCAAAGGGTCCCAGGTTCGATTCTGGTCAAGGGCATGTACCTTGGTTGCAGGCTTCTCCCCGGCCTGGCCCTGGTCGGGGTGGATGTAGAAGGCAACCAATCGATGTGTTGCTCTCAACACTGATATTTCTCTCTGTCTTTCCCTCTCTCTTCCACTCCCTATAAAGGATCAATAGAAAAATATCCTCGGGTGAAGATTAACAACAAAAAAGAATTTATAAAACTCAACACCAAAAAAACAAACCAGATAAAAATGGGCAAAGGACCTGAATAGACACTTCTCCAAAGATGGGCAATAGAGATTAAAAAGATGCTCAACATCGCTAATCATCAGAGAAATGCAAATTAAAACTACAGTGAGATATCACCTCACACCTGCCAGAATGGCTATCATCACTAAATCAACAAATGAGTGTTGGCAAGAATGTGGAGAAATGGGCGGAATGCAGATTGGTGAAGCCACTGTGCAGAGCAGTATGGAGTTACCTCAAAAAAGTAAAAATGGAACTGCTTTATGACCCAGCAACTCCACTTCTGGGAATATATCCAAAGAAGCCTGAAACACTAGTTTGAAAGAATACACCCCCCTATGTTTATGGCAGCATTATTTACAATAGCCAACATCTGGAAGCAGCCCAAGTGCCCATCAGTAGATGAGTGGATAAAAAAGCTGAGCTATATTTGCACAATGGAATACTACTCAGATGTAAAGAAAGAAGGAAATCTTATTCTTTTCAACAGCATGGATGGACCTGGAGAACATTATGTTAAGGGAAATAAGCCAGTCAGAGAAAGACTGATTTCACTCATATGTGAATCTGAGGAACAAAATAAAGGAACAAAATAGAAACAGACTCATAGATAGAGCAGACTGACAGCTGTCAGGGGGAGGGCTGTTTTGGAGCTGTGTGAAAAAGGTGAAATGATTAATGGAAAAAACAATAACTCAAAGAAACAGAAAACAATATGGTGATTATCAGAGGGGAAGGAGGTTGGAGGGAGGTATAAGAGGGTATGGTGGGATAAATGGTGATGGAAGGAGACTTAACTTGGGGTGGTGAACACACAATACAATATACAGATGATATATTATAGAAGTGTGTACCTGAAACCTATATAATTTTATTAACCAATGTCACCCCAATAAATTCAATGAAAAATAAAATGAAATAAAACTAGAGGACTAGTCCAGGAGATCTAATCCTATACAGTAAAAGGTTAATATGCAAATAGTCCAAATGGCAGAACAACTGAAACAACCGAACAACCGGTTGCTATGACGTGCACTGACCACCAGGGGGCATGCACGGGACATGCCGAGCGTCGGCCACCACAGGATGGTGGAGCAGGTGAACGGGGGTGCCAGACCAAGGTGCGGCGCCAGTCACTGACATCGGGGCAAGCCTCTGGTAGTTACTGAACATTCTTTTCTCCTGCTCACCGCAGTCCTGCCCAGCACGCACACCCACTGCCAACATTGGAGCCACCGCTCGCACCCACTGCCAGTGCCGGCCCCATTTGCACTTGCAGCTGGCACTGGAGCTGCCACTCGCACCCACTGCCAGTGCCCCGCACCGGTCCCGCACTTGCCATCAGCGGGTGCAAGTGGTGGCTGTCAGCCCTGATCACACCTGAGGGCTTCTCCAACTCCCCCTGCTCCTGAGGGGTGATCAGGGCAGCAGCTGACACTCGCACCTGCTGCTGATGCCAGCCCCAATTGCTCCGCACTGTCAGTGTGTGCAAGTGGGCCAGTGCCATCAGCAGGTGGGAGCGGCAGTGGCAGGAATGGGGCTGCTGGCAGACAGGGGACCAGGAGGCCATGGCGGGAGGGGCCAGGAGGGGGTGCAGAGGATGGGCCGAGACCCGCCCCTGTGCCTATGGTAGCCTCACAGACCACAGTTTCTTTCAAGGTGTACGAATTCATGCACTGGGCCCCTAGTCTATACTAATAAAAGCATAATATGCTAATTAGACCGGACAGCCGAACAACCTTCCGGACATCATTCTGAACGTCCTTTTGGATGAAGCTTCAGCAGTGGGGGCTGAGGTAGAGGCAGTTAGGGGCAATCAAGCAGGCAGGCAAGCAGTTAGGGGCGATCAGGCAGGCAGGCAAGTGGTTAGGGGCAATCAGACAGGCAGGCAGAGTGGTTAGGGGCAATCAGGCAGGCAGGCAGGCAAGTGGTTAGGAGCCAGAGGTCCTGGATTGCGAGCGGGTACAGGCCAGGTTGAGGGACTCCTCCCCCTGCCCATGCTGCATGAATTTTGTGCACCGGGCCTCTAGTATCTAAATAATAGGAGATTCAGAGAGAAAGGGAAAGAGGGAAGGAGAGAGAGGGGGAAGGAGGGAGGAAGGCAGGGAACAGAGAAAAGAAGGAAAAGAAATCATTGACAAAACAATCCAAAACAATTTCCCATATAAGAATGGTCTAAGTTTCTAGACTGACACAGTAGATAAAAACATACAAACCTGTATGTCATTGTAAGACTTTAAATCTCCTGGAATAAAGAGAGATCTTAGTAGATTACAAGGGATCAAATTATAATGCTCTCTAGGCTCTGGCTGGTTTGGCTCAGTGGATAGAGTGTCAGCCTGTGGATTGAAGGGTCCCTGGTTCGATTCTGGTCAAGGGCACATGCCTGGGTTGCAGGCTCAATCCCCAGTGGGGAGCGTGCATGAGGCAACTGATCAATGATTCTCTCATTATTGATGCTTCTATTTCTCCCTTTCCCTTCCTTTTGGAATCAATAAAAATATATTTTTTAAAAATGCTTCCTGGTTTATTAACAATAATACTAGAGGCTAGATAAATCAATACCTTCAAAATGTTGAAGAAAAATGACTCGTATCTTAGAATTCTATGCATAGGTAAAACACCAATTATATATGGGGATTGAATGAAGACATTTTAAAAAGGCAGTGTTTCAAAAATTGCATTTTTTCCATGTGCCTTTATCAGAAAGCTACTAAAGGATATGCTTCACCAAAACAAGGGATTAAACCAAGAAAGAAGACATAAGATACAGGAAACAGGAGATCCAACAGAAGAGAGGAGTGAAGGGCATAGGAAGGTGGTGAAGGACTTACCAGGATGACAGTTCTATACCAGATGTTGAAAACAAACAGTCCAGACTGGACCAGGTCAGAGGATGTGGGAGACACTTCTTCAAGACACTTGTTCAAATTGATTAAGTATGCGATGCTGTGAATGCTTTGAGAGGAAGTTTATATAATTGAATGAGAGTTGGTGTTTGAAATAGTGATAAGCAATAACAACAACAATACTAGTAATAGTAAAAATTATTATCCAGGGAAACAAAAAGTTGTTTAGGATAAGAAAAGTCATTACAGTTTACTACATGGCTTACTTCAGAGTAACATTTATATGGTCATAATGATAGAAACACCAAATAAAGATACAACAAAAATCATTATCTGTGTGGGAAGGATAAAGGGATGGGGAGGTTATGTGTGTTACATAGGGGTAAGGGAGGAGAGAAAGCCAAGTCCCTAACTTGCAAACTGTTAAGTCAATAGATAATGCCTGAAAATGGAAAATCAAGGAACCTGGGGGGGTGGGGGAGAGATAATTTTCCCTGTACTCTTCTGAGTTCTTAGTTGAGACCCCTGTAATTAAAGGCAGATTAGCAAGAGGAAAACAAACAGAAGTTTATTAACAAGTATGCCTTAAATATGCATGGGAGATACCCAGGGAAAAATGAGTAACTCCCCAAGTGGCTTAGAATTTAAACTTAAATACCATCCTCATAGGGAAAGGGGTAGGGATGTGGGCCCCTCAAGGGAGAGGAAATGATTTTTAGGAACGATGAATGGGCCCATAGGAGAATAGATGGGAGGTATGATGGTTTGTGACAAAATGGTGTTGACTTCTAGGCTCTTCTCTTCTGATAAGTCTCACTAAGTCTTCCCTGGTTGATGAAACTCCTGGGAGGGGATTTATGACAATTGAGTTCCCTTTGGAGGTGCTGTCTTTAAGCAAATAGGGAGCTCAGAGGAAGCCTCTCCTTGCATTTGCTATTTTTCAAGTGCCTACAACTCAAAATAATCAATATAGACCAGAGTGGCTTATTGGCGGGCGCGGGGGGTGTCCTGAACTCCTACAGTCATATTTCAGGGTGGCATAGTCTACTGCCTTCAGAAGCAAAACAAATATTTTATTTAGAGATATAGAGGTTAATACTAAAAGCATCAGCTCAGCCTGGCTGGTGTGGGTCAGCGGTTGAGTGTTGACCTCTGAACCAGGAGGTCAGGGTTCGATTCCTGGTCTGGGCACATGCCCAGGTTGCAGGCTTGATCCCCAGTAGGGGGCATGCAGGAGGCAGCTGATCCATGATTCTCTCTCGTCATTAATGTTTCTATCTCTCTCCCTCTCCCTTCCTCCCTCTAAAATAAAAATAAAAAAAACTAACAAATATATATCAGCTTCAGACACTTGAAAGTGGTTCATCTGGAGAAGAGGCCGTGGGGGAACTCTATTTGTCTTCACAAATATTGTAGACTCAAACTACCCTCACCCAATGCTGACTCACCCCTCCCTTTCCCTTCTTAATCATTAAGCCCTCAGGACAGTGAGGTTCTGGTTGGCAGCCAGTAGCCTTAGAAACAAGGTCTACTGACTATTGAGACAGTTTTCAATCCAACTAAACATAACTTCTAGTCTCTGGTGTTTTAGCTTCAGACTCAGAAAGAGCAGAACGACCCCACAGAACAAGTCCTTGTGAAACTGGACAGAGCAACTCCATGGCTGACCTCCGGACCAAAGGCTAGGATCAGTCACCCTACCCTAGCACCAACTGATCAGCAGTCGCCATGATTAATGATCTCTCCTGTATAATCCATGCCGGGGGAGCCATCGGGGAGCCAGGTCTGTGAGCAGGAGCCACCTGTGCCTCCAGGCATGGCGCCATCTCCTTAAGAAATCCTTACTTTCCTGGCGGCAAACTCCTGTTGGTGTCGTATTGGGCTTTCATGCGCGCAGGCCAATGGTACTGTTCAGCTTGGTAACAGCATTACTTTAGTAAAAGTTAAAGTAAAAAAGTATAAACAAACAGAAAAAGCCCACATGGCTTGTCTCTCTGAACTAGTAAATTCAACTAAGCGATGAATGTTTTATAGCATGATAGCATGTGATTCTAGCCAGTATTGCTTGAGGCACTTTGAGCTCAGAGCCAGAATGTCCTCTTTTTACACATGAAGGGAAGTTCAGCATGAGCTCAGTGATGGACACTTCCCAGGGTGGGAAGGTCGCAGCCACATAAGCGATGCTGTTCTTATTGATGGTGAAATTCCAGGTGCAACCTGAAATTTCAGTTTTTCATGCGCATATGCAATGATGCGGAGAGAGAAACCTTGAGAACTACGATGAAAAGATGATCGAACAATAAAACGGGCGTCAAAAGAGTAGCTGATTTTTTCTTAAAAGCAATGTATTTGCAACATCAAGTTTAAACTTCCCGGTGTAGAACCCAGCCAAAGATAACATAAAGAAAAGACTGAGAGCACAAGAGTGGTGACTTGAAATTCAAAGGTGTTGACCTGTTAGTCACCTGTCCCATTGATTTCAGCTTTTAGTTGCACATATTCCAGTCTTAATCATTGTTGATATACTGAGTTGAGTAGGTATTCAATAGTCACTAAAGAAACCTGCTGAAAGACTCACGGGGTGGGGTGGGGTGGGGTGGGGTGAAGAACAGACTATTGCATTCCACACTCCAAATGGGTCCAAAGAATCAACTGCTGAATGTGAAATGGACACCTGAACCCGTGAGAGCAAACTGAAAACATTTTCAAGGAAACAGGAAATGAATTCAAATATTGCAACTCATTCCCAAGCGCGCTCTCTCTCTCTCTCTCTCTCTCTCTCTCTCTCTCTCTCTCTCTCTCTCTCTCTCTCTCTCTCTCTTCCCAAATCTTGTTTTGGCTTCAAGTTACCTTTCCGCCAGTCTGTTCAGATTTTAATTTCATGGTGTGATCATTCAAGCTTTGGTGAGCACCCAGCAATAATTTAAGCTGGCCGGTCAACACACCAAACCCATTACAACTTCTCATTTGCATTGCTCCAATCGAAAGCACTGAAGAGATTCAATGTAAAGGTAGTCCTTTAGTCACACAGTCTCAGGGAATTCCCCTTCCCGCTCCCCTCCGAGTAGAGTCACTATGGGCATTTAAATTGTGAAAGCCAAATGTGTAATTTATGCAAAAGTAATCACAGTAGTTCCGTGAAAGGTGAGGTGTTCTGTGTTTTACTGACTTTATTTCCTAAAGTTTACTTTTAAGTTTATATACAGTAAAATTCACTCTTTTTCAGTATATAGTTCCACGAGTTTAACACATTGTCAACCTTAAAAATTCATCAGCCAGTTATTTTGCCGGCAAAATGGGTTTATTAGGGAATAGCAGAGAATTCAATTGATACAAGCAAGCTATAGCAAAATTCACAAACAAGTCCAGTGAGCTAGGGAGAGGAGCATGATTTTATAGAGAGAAAGGAGGATGTGGGCGGGGTTGTTTGAAGGAAAGTCTATTGGAGGAAAGTGAGTGTTCAGGGTGATGGTAGTTTTTCATTGGCTGAGTTGCTGGCCAAGTGAAGTAGTATTGGCATGTAAGGTCTCCTCCTGTCCAGCTCTGTAATTGACAATTCTTCCTGTTGGTGTCTGTAATTGATGTCCAGTGGTAGTGTATGTGGGTCCCGCTTTAGCCCCCCAACACCGTTTTAAATGAAGTTTCCCTTTATTGATTCTCACATGTATAGATTCCTGTGACCCCACAGCGAACAGAACACAGAACGGTTCCATCATTCCAGAGTCCCTCATGCTGCCTCACACATAATGCCTGGAAACCACGAGCTTGCTCTGCACCCCTGAAGTCTTGCCCTTTCCAGAATGTCATATAAATGAACTCATTCAGAAAGCAGCCTTTTGTGCCTAGCTTCTGTCACTTGACATAATGTGTTTGACAGTCATCCATGTTGTTGCCTGCATCATGCACGTGTGTATACACATTTCATTTTAAAATAAGTTTAGAGTCACAAGAAGTCGCCAAGGTAGTACCCAGTGGTTTCCTGGGCGCTCGGCCCGTTTCCTCCAATGGTTGCATCTGAGTTAACTAAAGTGCAGGATAGGTTTCAAGAAAGTGACACCACTGCCAGGTGTGCCGTTCATTCTGCCACATGCACAGACACGTGCGGCCACCACGTCAGCCAGCACACAGAGCTCTCCCCTCACCAACAGGTCTCCCCAGTGCAACTGCTGTGTGGTCACCTACTCCTGCCCCCCACCCCATCCCTCACCCGTGGCAACCACTGGTCTCTTCTCCATCTCTATAAAATTGCCATTTCAAGAACGTTACATAAATCGTACAGTGCGTGACCTTTTGCAATTAGTTTCTTCCACAACACAACGCCCTTGAGAAGCTGTTCCTTTCTTCTTATTGCTAAGGTGTATTCCATTGTGGATGTGTGACAGTGTGTTTACGTAGTCACCTGTTGATGGACATGTGGATTATTTCCAATGTTTGGCAAGTATGAATAAAGCTTCTATAAACATTTGCATATAGTCTGTTTCTCTTGAATAATACCTACGGCAGGAATGGCTGAGTCATGGGGTAAGTGAATGTTTATAAGAAACTGCCACACTGTTTTCCAAAGTGGTTGCATCATTTGCATTCCCATCAGCAATGCATGAGGATTCTAATTAGCTGTTCTTCATCCTTGCCAGCACTTGGTGGGTTGTTTGTGTGTGTGTGTGTGTGTGTGTGTGTGTGTGTGTGTGTGTGTGTGTTTTGGGGGGGGGGTGGAGTTGTTAAGCCATTCTAATAGATGTGAAGTGGTATCTCATTGTTTTAATTTGCATTTATCAGGATAGATTTGGAGTAGGAAAAAAGAAAACTCTGAATAAACATTACTTTGATTTCTCTACTTCATAGATTTGTATTTTCTTTTTCTAAAAAATATATTTTATTGATTTTTTACAGAGAGGAAGGGAGAGGGATAGAGAGTTAGAAACATTGATGAGAGAGAAACATCCATCAGCTGCCTCCTGTACATACTAGGGATGTGCCTGCAACCAAGGTACATGCCTTGACCAGAATTGAACCTGGGACCGTTCAGTCCGTAGGCCGACACTCTATCCACTGAGCCAAACCGGTTAGGGCACCTTCTGTTTTAAACGATTGACAACTCTGGTTGTCAGCTAGTCCCTGTGCTGAGTGAAAAAAGTTAATCTAGTCGCCATTAATTACCTCAAATAATTATGCAAAATGTCTATTACAGAGGCACTGTGTGGATACAAACTGCATTCCTTGAATTTATTTTCAAGGGCACTGAGAGCGCGTGGTATTTTAAGGACTCCCAGTGGCGTGCATTTGTTGAAAAGGCATCAGCAGGGCTTAGTGGGAAGGGCACTGGGTGGAAGTTTGAAAGTCTGATCTCCTCTGCAAAAGGAAGGTTTGGGTTCCCTTCAGCCACATTCCCTGGTCCTGGGCGGGAAGGGACCCTGCCTCCACTCTCCTCCTCCCGCCCCTTCCCAGTGCCAACTGGACAGGTTTGGTCCCTCCTGTACGTTTGGGGGTATTCTATGACCTCAGGAGTTTGACTGGGGCGGCTTAATGTCATGAAGAGAGTGTTGATCGGGAATCAAGAGGCCAAGCTGAGCTGTGGATTTGTCATTCATTAGACAAAGTTTTCTTCTGCTCACAGGTACCAAGATTCTAGGAACTGCTTCTGAGTTTGGGGAGGGATAGCCACATCCCATCCTAGATACGGAAGTGAGAGGGGGCCTCCTCTCTCCTCTAGTTCCACATCGCTGGCCTTTCCTGCCCTCGCCACGCACTGGGCCTTGTTTGCAGGCTTGTGGGTAGGAGACCGGCCATGCTGGCAACGTTACAGGGCAGACACCTTGGGATGGAGCTCTTGGGAAGGAGGGGGGGCGGGGCAGAGCCAGGGGGAGGCTGGAGAGGGCAGGGCAGTGCAGGAGGCAGGGCCGACCAGGCCGCCGAGGAAGTATCAGACACAGACAGACAGTTCTGGGCAGTGGGATAAGCAGACAGCATGCCCTCACCCTCACCTTGTTATCAGGAGACGTCCCTCCAGATGGCTCGGCCCAGGAACTGGAAGGAGAGAAATGTCTTGAAATTAAAATGGCACAGGAGGTACCAGTGACATGCATTAGAGGAAGGCACATGCCTGTGTGACACTCCAGGCCGTGGCTTTCTGAAGCAGGTGGCACTAGGATGCCGAGGCATAGCCCGTGGTTGGGAGGAGCCTAGAGACAGCCCAGGCGCCTGTCTTGCCTCCTGTCACAGACCCTACGTTCACCCCCAGCCCAGCAGAAGCAGCAGAGGCAGAGGCAAGGGCACAACAGCTGGCCACAGCCCCAGGCTGCAGTGTGCCAGACTCAAAGGGATAGGGCCCCGGCTCCTGGGACGTCGTCGGGGGGCTGGGTCTCCCCAGCGAAGGCTCTGGCCCTGGGTTGGATGGGATGTCCCTGTGGAGGACACGCAGGGGGTCACTCCAGGTCAGGGGTGGGCAAACTTTTTGACTCGAGGGCCACAGTGGGTTCTTAAACTGGACCGGAGGGCCGGAACAAAAGCATGGATGGAATGTTTGTGTGAACTAATATAAATTCAAAGTAAAGGAGCGGAGGGGAGAGCAAGAGAACCCTCTGCTCTTTCGGCTCCTCAGGCCGGATAGAACAGCCGAACGGGCCGGATCTGGCCCGCGGGCCATAGTTTGCCCACGGCTGCTCCAGGTGGAGATCTGGAGGAGAAGCCAGCGTTCCTGAAAACACGCTCAGGTTGAACTCTGGGGGTCTCCTCTGGGGTCAGTGGCCTTCCCAGAGGGAGGGAGGCACCCCCCACAGAGGCTGTAGCAGCCCCGCCCTCATGGCACCAAAGGCGATGGGGCGCGTCAGGCAAGCATGCAGAGACCCTCCTTCTCCTGCCCTAATTCCACGTGACTTCACGCGTGGGCATTTTCCTTAGGTCAGAGGCCACGGGCCCTTTAACGCCTTGCTGAAACAGAATGATCTGTGCGCGCCTGTACTCTCCGTGGGTCTCTTCTGTTCCCCAGCTCACAGTGCCTGGGGACTGACTATGTAAAGTTGTTAACTCTGTTGCTTAACACATGTGAAGTCCAAGCTTGCCACGAAGCAGCTTTCCTGTGTACCAGTGAGTAGGTGGCTGTGAATTCTTATCTCCTGGGGAGGTCAGATCATGGCCTGCAGCATGACGGGCTCTTGACTTTAGGTAACAGAGCTGTCCTCTGAGTTGTCACCACGCCCATCTCCTTTCATCCACGCGGAGGAAGAGAGCCCTCCACTTAGCAAGGCCGAGGCCGGCTGCCTTTGCAGTGTGCTGCAGGAGCGTTCCGTGTCCCCAGCACCCCTGGAGAAGAGAAGCGGCCCCTTTAAGTGTGTTACTGACAATGCTGGCAACATCCACCTCCAGGAGCCCGCCTCGATCTGTACCCCAGGGACCCGTAAGCCCAGGGCAGTGCTCCGGGGCCAGGACTAGAGACCCACCACAACCCTCTGCCTCTTCTTTCTCCCTGAATTTCCTTTTCCTTTAATTATTTGTGGAGTCACAGGGCAGTTGAGAGGTTTCTCCAACCCAGTTCTCTACATGCGGATAAGGTTATACCGTCCTAGCAGGACCACCCTGGTCTTAACCTTCTCCAGAGAATAAGGCCTTTATACTCCCCGCCCCTCCCCCCATCTACCCCCTCAGCCCTTCCCCCACCCCGGACCCAGGCGCAGACACCATTGCTATGGTTGACCATCATTCAAGGTTTGTCTTCTTCCTGGGTATGTAGATCATTTAGACTTTCTCAAATCAGTTTTTCATCTGGCATTTTTGGTGACGAACTGCTTTTATAATCGGGTGGAATTGCCTCTCCATTAAGGTCCTTGTCTTCCATCAAAGTCTAGCGGGTTTTGTTTATGTTTTACAAAGTCATGGTTAGGCATACTCTTTTGTGGACCATTTAATTGATCGGCCCTCCTCAGCCTTCTCTTCTTCACATTACAGAATTTTATTTCTTTCTCCTCACAGAGGGGCCCCACGCCCTGGGAGAGGTGACCAGAGGGGAGAAGTAGGGATGTTTCCCCCAGTGACTAAAGCAAAGGCAGCCCAGTTCCATATCGCATGGTCCAGGGTCAGCAGGTGCCTGGCGGTTGGTCTGGTTCTGGCCATTACCAGGGTGTAAATCGAGATTTGCACGGCCCTCAGTGGGATCCTCTACACGGAGTCCTTCCACGTCCAAGACGACCCCAGGGAGGCTGGGACAGGCCCAGGGCAGACCCAGCCCGGAGCCCTCCTGAGAGCCAGGGCAGCTTCTGGGGAAGCCTTCCGCGGGCGTCTGCGTGCCCACAGGGGGCTCGTTTTGGAAGAGGTCCCACAGCTCATCCCTCGCTTCTTTCAAGCGCAGGTCACCTGCTAGGGAAGCCCCTGCTGACCCCCAGGGCACCCACTGGTGGCTGTGCCGAGAGCTCTGTCTACAAGACGGATGAGATCTGGTTCTATTCTAAGGAACTGAAATGCGTCATTTAGTCAAAGACTATGATACAAATAGCCCTTTTGTGGGAGCACGATTAAGAATAGGCAGTTAGGAGAAATGTTTCAGCTCTGGAGAGATTAATTGAAGTAGAGTTAAAAAAAAAATAGACCTTACTTCCCTCGTCTTCCCATTGGTGACGTGTGCGGGCAGACATGCTGCTTTTTGCTGCCCCCACAGACAGAATAGCACCTGCACGTGAGGTGGGAGCATTTCTCAGCTAACTGACCCCACAGCGGGGTCATTGCATCTCTGTATGGTACTGAGTGACTGGATACCTGCCCAAACCTGAGTGCGTTTCATTCTTTGAGTTTGGTGCCTCGATTTTTGGGTGAGCAACAAGGAGTAGTCGAGATCCCCCTTGCACCCTCTAAGTGAGGGGACAGAAATCTTTTTCCGTAAAGAACAGACAGCAAGTGTTTTAGGCTTCGTGGACCATACATCCTCTGTGGCAGCTACTCAGCTCTGCTGGGATGGTGGTGGGCAGGCAGCCACGGAGAGTATGCAAATAAAGGGCTTGGCTGAGGTTCCAATAAACCTTTGTTTACAAAAGCGGGTGGCAGGCTCACGTGGCAGGCTGTAGTTTGCCCGCTCCTGCTCAGGAGTCAGAGAGATGAGCAAGTTCCTTCCCGCTCCCTCACTGTTTTCAGGTGCTGCCTGGGAATAGTTGGTTCATTCAGGCATTCATTCAACACATACTTACTGAGCCGTCTGCTACTAGGCCTGGCTCTGCGATGTGAGTTTAGGAGAAAACAGAATATACAAAGCTTCCTGATTCATGGGACTTATTTTGTAGCAAGGAGACCAGCGTGACTGGAGAGAAGTGTGTGAAGAAGGAGCCGCTGGAGAATTTTGAACTGAGAACTACATGATCTAACAAGTTCTGTTGAAAATAAACATGAACTGTCTTGATAATAGAATGAAGACAGATGCAAGGATTTCTCTTAGGAGGGGAGAGCAGTAATCCGGGAGGGAGACGGTGGTAGCATGAACTGGAGTGGTGGCAGGGAAGATAGTGAGGAGCACTTGGATTCGGGTACATTTTGAAGGTAGAGCCAGCTTCATTTCCTACTGGACAGGACATGTCTGAGGTAAAGGAGTCACGGATATTTTAGGCCCAGCAACTGGACAATGGAATTGCCACTAACTGAGATGGGGAATACTCAGAGCGGAAGCAGTATTACACATGCTAACTTTGACATTTCTCCCACTCAACCAAGTGGATATATTCAAGCCTGGCATTTGGGAGAGAGGTCTGAGCTGCAGAGGGTACATTTATGTGTTGTCATCATGGGATAATAACGGTAATTGAAGTGATGGGATCAGGTGAGATCACCATGGAAACGAAAGTGGATAGAGAAAAGAGGAGAGCCAAGACCCTGGGGCACCCCAGTATTAAGAGGTTGGAGAGAGGAAGAGGAACCTGCAAAGGAGGTTAGAAGGGGGTGATGAGTGAGGCGAGAAAAGGAAACCAGGAGAGTGCAGTGTCCTGGAGGCCAAGCGAAGAAAATATATCAAGGAGGAGGGAGTGATCTCCTGCGGCAAATCCTGCTTGTAGGTCTGGGACCCATTGCAAGATAAAGACTGAACGTTGACCATTGGGTTTGGCAGTTTGGTGGTTCTCACTGACTCTGATGAGAGCCGTTTATGCTGAGGGGAAGATGGCCTGATTGGAGGGGTTTGGCTACACAGAGGAGCAATTTAATGGCGGGGGGAGGAGGGAAGGAGGATTAAAAGAAGATTTTTTGTTGTTTTTTTAAAAAATGTTTTTATTGATTTTTAGAGAGAGAGGAAGGGGAAGAGAGAGAGAGATAGAAACATCAATGAGAGAGAAGCGTTGATTGGCTGCCTCCTGCATGGCCCCCACTGGGGATGGAGCCTGCAGCCTGGACATGGGCCCTGACCGGGAATAGAACCGGTGACCTCTTGGTGCATGGTCGACACTCAGCCACTGAGCCACGCCCGCCGGGCTTTGTTGTTGTTTTTGATATGGGAGAAGTAGCGCATGTTTGTACGATGGAAATAATCCAGCGGAGAACAAACATTTGATAATGAGGGAGAGACAGGGAAGAACTGCCAGAAAGGTGTCCTTTAGTAGGGGAGAAAGATGGGGTCTGTACGCCAAGGGTCTTTAGACAGCTGCTTCGAGGACTGCAGCTTCTGGCCATGAGGGATACTTGGTACCGGACTCTCCATATACAACTAGAAAACCAGGAAAGATAGTTATGGCTTCTTCCTGTTTCACTGAGGACACTGAGGCCGCCAGCAAAGGGCTTCCGGAGAGCCCCACCATCACCCCTCCAGGTCCACACCCTGCTGCCCTCTGGGCCCTTCTCTGGACCAGCTGCTGGCTTCCCTGATTGTCGGCCTATTGGCTGTCCCTTTTCTATGTTGACTTCTGCTCTGATCTGTAATATTTCTTCTTTCTGGTCAGTTTTTTTTCTTTCTTATTTTTAGCTTCGTAAGGTAGATGTTTAAATCGTTTTTAGACTTTCTTCTTCTTAGTGTAAGTGTTACATTATACATTTCCCTCTAAGCACAGCTTTGGGGGCACCTCACAAGTATAAATAGGGAGTGCTTTCATTATTCAGCTGAGAGTGAGGACAGGGCAGGTGTGAGGGGGCAGGAAGGCAAGGGGGCTGCTGTGACCGGCCTCTGGGACTGGGGAAGAGAGTGGTCTCAGCTGTATGCTAGCCGGCCCACATTAGGGCTCCCTTAGCTTCAGAGACCTTCGCATCTGCTGCTGAATGATATTTAATAAAACCCTTGGACAGTCTACAGCAGCCTTGGGCAAACTATGGCCCGCGGGCCGGATCCGGCTGTTCTATCCCGTTCTCTTGCTCTCCCCTCCGCTCCTTTACTTTGAATTTATATTAGTTCACACAAACACTCCATCCATGCTTTTGTTCCGGCCCTCCGGTCCAGTTTAAGAACCCATTGCGGCCCTCGAGTCAAAAAGTTTGCCCACCCCTGGCAGGGTGGGCGTCATTGTCCCATTTTATAGATTACGAACCTGAGATACCAAAAGCCTAAATGGCTAGCCTGCGGTCATGACAGATATTAGTGGTAAACTGAGGTCTAGAATCCTTACAAACACTGCCTCATGTAACCACAGCTACGCTGTTTTATAGGTGTGAGAGGATCTGAAGCTCTGAGAAGGTAAGTAATGTGCCAAAGTACACACAGCTGATCTCCACTGCAGCCCAAACTTGAACTCGGGTCTGCTAAGGTCAGATGATCTTTTCGCCTCACCCACCTCAACTGCCAGGAAAAGTATACATGGAAACTTGCATAGTAAGTGGATTCAATTAAAACTTTTTAAGTTAGTTTTCATTCTGTATTCGTGGGACAGCTACGACTCTTTTGACTGAAGGAGGCATTTGTATTTCTCCAGTGGGTTCCAGCAGGCTAGTTTGATTACACAGGGTGTTTTTCTAAATAAGGACAATAGTTTGCTTTAGATCCTCCAGACCATTTTATAGGAACGCCGACTCAAAATTAACCAGTTTATTAGATTATTTACCTGGTCTGCTCTGTGCACATGCCTGGCCTCTGTTTGTGTTGCGCGCAGTGTCTAAACGTGTACACAAGCAGATGGTTTACCTGCTGCAGAACCAAGTCTGAGCCAGCTCCTGGGCGCCCCACGTAATAAGTAACCCTCAGATACTGTTCATTCATATGGATTAATTAATCTCCGTATTGAAGTTTCTGATTCCAAAATTCAGAGGATGGTAGGTCCTGTAAGATCCATGAAAATCACAATCATCTAGTTCTTTTAAAGGCTTAAGTTGTAAAAGTAACTTTTGAGGTTTTATGTTTTGTTTTTTTATTTGGAAAATTTAGTTAATATTGTCCCTAAAATGAGCAATCTTAAAAAGGCTTTAAAAAATACCCATAGAACGCATTAAAT
This sequence comes from Plecotus auritus, assembly GCF_963455305.1. NCBI lineage: Eukaryota > Metazoa > Chordata > Mammalia > Chiroptera > Vespertilionidae > Plecotus > Plecotus auritus. The sequence continues at coordinate 9,403,095 of NC_137772.1, read as the reverse complement.
GTTACAAAAGACTTTTAAAGCAAGCTTGTGAGGTCAGTGTGTGATTCCCATCTTCCTGATGTGTCTGAGGTTCGGATGAGAGTGCTGTGCAGTGAGGGATGGCGGGGACCCCACCGCTTAGCCCAATGCCCTCATCACAATAACACACCTTTTCTAGAAGCACCAGGACAGGTCAGGGCCCAGGCTAACCTGCTGGCCACAGCCCCATCCGAGGAGCACACGCCCTGCTCTTCCAGTTGTTTGCTTCCTGTGACCCCTGCTTTGTTTAGCACGACCACCCAGAGCATTCATTGAAGCAGTGGTCGCCAACCTTTTGGACCTCGCGGACCACCAATTGGTGACCGCTGCATTGGAGCGTACTTGTCCTTTAAGAGAGGAAAAGAGATAGGATCCCAGCTGGTGTGGTTGAGGAGACGCCTCAATGAAATACGTCTCCCAGAGCGGGTCTTTGGGCAAGTCAGACACAAACTGAGAGAGATTGGCTCCCTGGAAGTGCACTGGGACATCAGTCACTTTTAGGGTGGGATCGTGGGTTCATCATCCCCATATGTCCTTCTCTGGCCTGGCCTCTGGGCTGTCCATTGGTTTGTGAGGTACAAACGACCCTCTTCCACAGAGCACCTGAAAATTCTGCCCGGGCTTGTGTGAAACGTCAGGTCACGAGCTGTGGATACAAGTCGTCTGTGTATTCATCAAAAGGCCAGAGCAGTTCACAGAGGACTGCTGGTTGCCCTGGCAACCTCACAGCCCTCTAGACAGGGCTCCCAATAGACAAGAGGGAGGACAGCAGGCGGCGTCTGTAGGATGGTTTTCTGTGCCTGAGCCGTCCCTGACAGCTGTCACAGCTAGAGCCTGGACAGGGGCGGCCGAGCTGGGAGCCTGTGTAACACAGACCCGTCCCGAGCCAATCTGGGTGACTGGCTGAGCAGCGGGTCACTGCTGCTCTTCCCTGACACAGTCCACCGCTCCACTCCCAGGGTTGTGCCCGGAAACTCGGGGAGCGCCGCTGAGCTGGCCCGGCACACGGATGCTTGGTGCCGTGGAGGGGAGGGGCTCTTGACTCCCTCTGCGGCCACCATACTCAGCGATTTTAGGGAAACGACCTCATCCTGCCTCTGTTTCCTCATCAGTCATGTGAGGTTGAGAACACATGCTCTTCCTTTATAAAGGCAGCTGTGAAAAGCAGATGTGACAAGAGCGGAGCGTTGCTTGGACGTCACAAGTACAATTCCCCAGACACACCACGGCATCCTCTGGGAACAGAAGCGGAGACTCGGGATGACTGCATTTGCTAATTGTGAATTTAAAAATATTCCGTACTCCCCCCCTCACCCCCCCCCCCCTCACTCCCCCTCGCCGGTATGACTACATGGATCACGTTCTCCTTCCTGTGTGAGGGCTTGTTGTGGATATATTAGCTTACAGCCTCAGGCTAGAGGTCAGCAGAACAATTTCAGCTTGCAAACCAAATGGATTTTGACTCCCATAGTGTTGTGGTTATTTTGAAATTTGAATTGGCTGACAGTAAAAATCCAGATTTTTATCTTCGTTCAAAAAAAATCAGAGATCTGCCGAAACTGGTTTGGCTCAGTGGATGGAGCGTCGGCCTGCGGACTGAAGGGTTCCGGGTTCGATTCCGGTCAAGGGCATGTACCTTGGTTGCGGGCACATCCCCAGTGGGAGGTGTGCAGGAGGCAGCTGATCGATGTTTCTCTCTCATCGATGTTTCTAGCTCTCTATCACTCTCCCTTCCTCTCTGTAAAATATCAATAAAATATATTTAAAAAAAATCAGAGATCTGGCTTCATTGCCACCAGCAACAGCAGGCAGGTGCCTGAGCAGCCGCCCCGGGCCCTGAGCTCCGTTTGCAGCGTCTCTACGGCTCCTCCCCGTTCAGCCCTTTCCGCCCTCTCACAGGCCAGTGGCAGTTTCATGTCAGCAAATCCATCTGCTCCCTTAGATGGCCTGGCTGCCGAAGTCTTTTCAGTCTGTCACCTCGCATCTCAATAGTGCCAGGTGAAAATCCTGCCAGTGGCCCCAGTGCCTGTGGGCGCCCCAGTGCGGGGGACTGTGCGGGTCGGTTTGGGAGCTGAGATTTGTGAGCCTGAAGGGTTGTAGGCTGTTCGGTCTTGGCGACGCAGCTTTGCGACATCCTCAGGTGCACTTGGGTACAACCTGCTGCATCCCAGTGGCCGGTGCCTAAAGCACTTGCCTCTTCCACCGAGTGTCTTTGAGGCCAGTTACGTCTTAGAAGGGTCTCTCGAGCCCTGGCTGTTTCCTCCTGCCTGCTGTCCCTGGTCGTAATTATCACCTGGTCGTAGCACTGGTCTTCTGGTCTCTTCCTTCTCCAGTCTATCTGTTTTACTTCCCGCAAAACAAACACAACCCGCTTTCCCCTCCACTTGGAAAGCCCTGCTCTCTAAAGGATGAAGTCAGAACTCCTGATGAAAGGGCTCCCCATTGAACCCTAAAGCTCTGCTCCATGCCAGCTTCCGCCCCACACGGGCCTCCTCCCAGTTCTCCACAGACCCTCGCCTGTCCCCGCAGATGGCCTTTGCCTTCCTCAGCCCTCTCCTCAGCCTGGAACGCACTCCACAGCTCGCAGACCGTTTCTTCAATGTGGGCGATGTGTGCTGTTGCATTAGGCCGAGTAAGAGAAACTATAAGTTATAGTAATGCCATCTATGATCACCTTGATTTCACAAGAGAAAGAAAAACTGCAACACTTCAACCGTAGAAAGTATGTCATCTCAAACCAAAGCTGCTTTCAGTGGGATAAACCTAGCTCTCTGAAAAACGTGCTCCCTTGCCCTTATCTTTCTCATTTCCCCTCAGATCACTGAAAACTCACCACCAGTGCCTCTCCTGGGCATGCTTTTGAGACCCCCTGCCCTCCCCATCTCTTTCTTTCTAGCTAACCCCACCCGTCCTTCCAGGTCAGTTTTGCACGCTGGTTCTTGAGTGGAGTCTTCCCTGACTCCCCACGTTAACGGTGGACCCCTCTCCCCTTGTGTGTATCCCTGTGACAGTGACAGACGCAGCGCTTTAGTGGAAGCTTCTTGGGCACATGAAAAAGGGAGTGGTACCACAGGTCACGAAAGCCTGTTAAACGTCTTCTTAAACGACCCCCTTCTCCCAGATTTCCACCCCTCAGGCAGCTGTGCTCCCCTCAGTTTTTCTTTTTAAAATTTCTCCTTCGGCCTTTCCCAGCCTCCTCCCGCACCCTCACTGCCTACACATGCACTGGGAGAGTTCAGTCAACCTAAATCTGCCCAAAGCAACCATGCGCCTCAAGCAGTGCTTGAGTCCAGCTGGCCACGTATTTATCTACTCAGAGTCTTCCATTTTTATTTTTATTTTATTTTATTCATTTGTTTATATTAAATTGATTGGGGTAGCATTGGTCAACATGAACATATAGGTTCCAGGTGTGGGTTTCTATGTTACAAGATCTGTATGTTGCACCATATGCCCACCTCCCAAAGGCAAATCTTCTCCTGTCGCCATATATTAGGGACCCCCTTCTCCCCCCACCCCCTTCCCTCTGGCAACCACCACACTGCTGTTTGTGTTCATGAGTTTCAGTTTTATATCCCACCTATGAGTGAAATTATATGGTTCTTAGCTTCTTCTGACTGACTGACTTATTTCACTTAGCATAATATTCTCAAGGTCTATCCATATTGTTGCAAATGGCGCTATTTCATCCTTTCTTGTGGCTGAGTAGTATTCCATTGTGTATATGTACCACATCTCCTTTATCCAGTCCACTATCTCGGGACTTTGGTTGTTTCCATGTCCTGGCCACTGTGACTCATTAATGCTTCAGTGAACATAGGGGTGCATATATCTTTGCAAAGAAATGATTTTGAGATTTTCACATATATACCCAGGGGAGAGGGATTGCTGGGTTTATGGTAGTCTACTCAAAGTCTTGTGGCCCCACATAAACTGGTAAACTGTGAGATACTCAGGGTAGAAAGAAGTCACCTTTGCATGCTTTGCCTTACACACACACACACACACACACACACACACACACACACACACACACATTTCTATAAACAAAACAATGAGCAAATAAAAGTTCTGTGGTCAGTAGTCACACAGTCCATGAGGGACATCCCTCATATCTTCTCTCATTTGAGACATTTCTTGTTCCTATAACCAGTCCCCATCTTCTTTAGAATGAGGAACAAAACATTTGTAAGACCTTGGGGCAACTTCAGTGGAACACCAGCATCTGGCAGCCCGGTGGTTACAGGAGGCACGATGCGGAAACACATGTGAAAGCCGTGCTCTCTGGAGCCCCGATCAAGGCGGGGGTCTCTGATAGTGGCATGGAATGGTCCCTGGTGTACTTGCCAAATGGGCTCAGTGTGCACAGGCTTATAGCAACTGTGCGCATGGCTTGTTCCTGTGACCCTTTGGCAAGCTTCCTGGGCCTGGCTGGCAGTGCAGTTTGAGAATTCGGAGAAGAGAGGCCCCATGCTGGCACCAGCCTGGGACCTAGCACATCAGCACACTGTACCCTGGACTTTCTAGAAACTGCCTACAACTTAGCCAGATCTGCTGTGGGCAGGGTCTCATGCCAACCATGTACAGAGCAATGGAATTCGGGGAAGAAATCAGGCCCTCTGTGCTCCTTCCTCTCTTGTTTACATAGGCACTGCTGGTTCCCTGGGGCCTCCCTTATTACACGAAAACTGTTCCTCATCGGGTGAGGGGATTAAGCAGAGAAAGAAAGAAAAGGGCTCATGGGCATAGACAACAGTATGGTGATTTCCAGGGGGAAGGGGGTAAATGGTGATGGAAGGAGACTTGACTCGGGGTGGTGAACACACAATACAATATACAGATGATGCATTACTAGAATTATGCACCAGAAACCTATATCTTTTTAAATATTTATTTATTTATTTGAGAGAGTGAGAGAAACATTGATTGGTTGTTCCACTTATGCATTCATTGGTTGATTCTTGTATGTGCTCTGACCGGGGATAGAACCCACAGCCTTGGTGTATCGGGACAATGCTCTAACCACCTGAACAGGTTTCATGGCCAGGGCATGAAACCTGTATCATTTTATTAACCAATAACCAACTAGAGACCCGGTGCATGAAATTCGTGCAAAGAGCTCGGCCCTCACAGCCCCGGCTTCATCTGGAAGGTCGTCCAGGTGGTCGTTCTGCTGTTTCGTCTAATTAGCATATTAGCTCTTTATTATATAGGATGTCACTCCAATAAATTCAGTAAACATTAAAAAAACCCTGTTCTTTATCTGTCTGAGGACAGAACTGCCAACACCATGGTGTGCGACGCTGTGTGACACTGTGCTGAGACCAGAGGGAACAGAGCGCCACAGCGTGTCCGAAGGCTCTGCCCACCAACTATCCCTCGTGTGGCTCCCTGCTTCCTGGGGCCTCCTCCGGGCTGTCCACAGCGGGCTGTCTGTCTTCAGGGGGATGTCCACAGTGGGCTGTCTGTCTTCAGGGGGATGTCCACAGCGGGCCGTCTGTCTTCAGGAGGATGTCCACAGTGGGCTGTCTGTCTTCAGGGGGATGTCCACAGCGGGCTGTCTGTCTTCAGGGGGATGTCCACAGTGGGCTGTCCACAGTGGGCTGTCCACAGCGGGCCGTCTGTCTTCAGGGGCTTGAGAGAAGAAGTGCATCCCCCCTTTAAGAACAGCGTATCTCTCCCCTGGGGTTGTTTGTCCAAACCCACATGTGAGCAGGAGCATCATTTTATCTTCCAAAGAAATGACTCGACAACCTGAGGATGAGAACGTAGAGGAAGCGCTGGGTCTGGCGGCAACTAGAGAGTAGTGTCCAGGCCACAGTGACTTGGATGACAGAGATGGTGAGGGTTGATAGTGGCCATGATGCTTGTAGGAGAGCCCAGATTAGACCTTTAATGTGCCTTATTTGCTGTTACTATTTGTTTGCATGGATAAAGAGAAGAGAACCAAAGGATGTTTCATGTTTATCAAGATCACCTGGCTCAAACTTTAGCCACTGAAATGAAGCCATATCCTTTGGCCAGCGTCTTAGGAGAAGGTCTTGTGGTGAGTTCAGACATGGGCCTTTCATGAGTAACAGGCTGGTCCCTGGTGCACCGCCATCCCACCAGCCATGGCTGCTCACATAGCCCAGCCCCCCCGACCTCCGATGGCTCTGGGGGTCTGTCTCTCCTCTCCTGCCCCCACTGCTGGCTTCTGGTGTCTCCAGCCGGTATAAAAACTTCCTTCCGCCGAAACCGGTTTGGCTCAGTGGATAGAGCGTCGGCCTGTGGACTGAAAGGTCCCGGGTTCGATTCCGGTCAAGGGCATGTACCTTGGTTGCGGGCACATCCCCAGTGGGAGGTGTGCAGGAGGCAGCTGATCGATGTTTCTCTCTCATCGATGTTTCTAGCTCTCTATCCCTCTCCCTTCCTCTCTGTGAAATATCAATAAAATATATTAAAAACAAACAAACAAACAAACAAAAAAAAACAAAAAACTTCCTTCCACCACCCAGTCAAGCCTTTTTAACAGGGCCCTTCTCTAAAGGCAGTGAGATACGACATCCTTTAAACAGGGGCCGAACTGGACGCACCCGCTGATCCCAGCATCTGAGAGCAGATGCATCCTCGGCGGTCTCTATGGGGATGAGCAGGCATCCAGGCACACACCTCCTTTTGGGCGTGCTTGGGAGCGTAGCAACGGACACGCAGGCCGGCGTCACTCTGCCTTACATTACACCCCGAAGTGGACCAACCCAAGTGCTCAGTGATATGAAATGATTGGGGAAATCGTGGTCTAGTCGTAACAGCTTTCAGGGATCATGTCCTTAAAGATTTTTCAGTGAGATGGGCAAAAATCTCATGATATCAATGTTGAATCCAAAAAAGACTATAAAATGACATAGATAATATAAACGCAATTATGTGACATATATATATATACATACATATTATATATACATATACTGTATATATGAAATCAGGAAAGAGATGATAAAGTATAATTTGCCTTTGAGAGATGGAGAAATTAATTTGTCTTTTTAAAAATTTCCATGAGTTTTTGTTGTTACAGTAAGCATATATTGCATAACTAGAAAAAAGCACCTTATATGTATGTATTTAAGCAAAATATACACATATGTGTGTATATATTCTGTTTTCCAAGAGGTCTGTGTGTATATATCTGGCCAGAGAATCCCGGGTCATCTTATATTCAATTTTGCTGGTCGCCTCTCTCAGGGTCAAAGAGAGCCCTTGTAAGAGCCAAAAGAACCTTCAGAAAACACGTGCTCTGCCAATCTCTGCCCAACCCAGTGCCAGGGAGGAGAGGGAGGAACCTTGTCACTAGACAAGTAGGAGTGGCGCCTGGCCGGCGTGGCTCCGTGGTTGAGCGTCAAGCTATGAACCAGGAGGTCACAGTTTGATTCCCTGTCCGGGCACATGCCTGGGTTGCGGGCTCCATCCCAGTGTGGGGTGTGCAGGAGGCAGCCGATCAATAACTCTCTCTGGTCATTGATGTTTCTATCTCTCTCTCTCCCTCCCTCTCCCTTCCTCTCTGAAGTCAATAAAAAAATTTTTATACATATACATATATATGGAGGAGTGGCTGTGCCCATACTCACAGTGACCATTTTTTTCTGCTGTTACAAGATCTTTAAAAATGTGCTTAATCTGTCTTCTCAGTTATCTCCTCTCTGCCCCTCCCCACTCCACTCCCTTTTGGGGGAAGGTTTTTGTTGTTGTTTGTGTTGAAGGACATCTGTTGGTTAGGCTGGATCCCCTTGCCTGGCCACAAAGGAGAACCCCTTCGAGACCTGTCCCTGTGGGTCCCTGGGCGGGGAACTGGGTAGGAGGCTGTCACCGCACGTCTGGGAAGAGAACCCAGTGTTGTCAGGTGAAAAAGCATCACAGCGGGAGGCCGGCAGGGGCGCCGTGGTCCCCTCTCTGGCTGCAGTAGCAGTGTGCTTCCTTTTCATGCATTTACGTAGGCATCTTGTGCTTCATTAGAAAAGGCTCTGAGATGAAATAACAGCATTTATATTCTTACAAATATAGAATTTTGGGTTTACCATAATTTATACGTTGATAAGTGTTTTTTTAAAGAGGAAAGGAGGAAGGAAGTGATGGAAGACCAAATCAGAGAAAAGGGAAAATAGAAGTAAAGAAGGAGACCGGAGGGAAAGCTCATGCAGAGAATGTGTGTGGGGAGGTCCTGTGGAGTTTCCAATACGGGGGGGTGCGGGGCAGAGGGGTAGGGACGACTCGGCCAGAGCCCCTTACTGGTTAAAGAGGCTCCGGACAGCAGACTCCTTTTATAACTGGCTCAGTGAGGAGAGAACCAGGAAGCAATCTGGCTTTATGGTTTAATCATTTTAAAGTGCTACCCAGAGATAGCTGGTCCAGTGTGGAGACTGGTGGTGGAAGACGGCAGCTAAAAAATTGACAAGAGACTGAGAGCCAGAATCACAGCCAGGGGAAAGCTGCCCACCTACCAGAAATTTCTATTGAACAGTTGGGAGTGTGTGTGTTACAGCAGTTAACCTGTCCGAAGTAATACACCCTGCACAGATGGGTTTCATTGCCTTTTTCTATGTTTGCATACCCTCTCTTCAATTGGACTGCAAGTTCCTCTGGAACACATGTAAATGGAATTATATCCCCGGAGAGCCTAGCACAGAGCCACGTACATGGAGAGCCTTCAGTAGATGCTGAATGATTGATTCGACAAGCTCCCCAAGGGATGAAACTGAGGCTCTGTGGCTTGTCTCCAGTAGTAATTAGTACAGGGCTATGTGCTATTGGCTACTTGTAATGAACACTTTGCTATTAAGGAATTTGAGACCCAGTATATTCCTAGAGAGTGGGGCTCTAGGGGAAAGAAATAATATAGATATGTCCAAAAATCCACTTACAATTTCACTGAGAGATATTTATCGCTTTAATCCTGAGGTTATTGAATGTAACGGAAGCTTCAGAAGAATGGAAACAGGACTGTGATTGGGAGAAGGTTGGGTCTCTTGGCCCAACAGCCACAAATTGTGTGACTTTCAATTTCCTTGCCTACGAGAGGAAGCCAGTGGTTCCCAATTGAAATTCTCTGCATTAATGGCACACTGGCTTTCATTCGATGACATATCTATACTAGTATGTACTCCATGTGGTTTTGAAATACAACCAGATTTGGGAACCACTGGACTAGGGTATTCCTAACTCATGAGTCTGCCTTTTATAACATGGAAATATAATTTTATTTTTCCGGCCTAAGGTTATAGAACTTAGACCTGGAAAGAGACATAGGATTGACCAATCCATCTCTTGGGGGTAGGGGTGGGAGAACATGAACAACAACAAAAAGAACACCTTTAGGTAGTCCAAAAATAAAATGGAAAAGTAAACACGATTTAAGATGACTGGGTAGAGGACATATTTTCTTTGATTGGATATTAGAGAATTCGTCAAGAGTTATTAAACAGAGAAGGCAAAGGTTCCGTTGCAGGAATTTAATAAATATTTGTTATTTAACCAACCGATGTGCTAATTCAAGCAGAGAAGGAATTTGTTGCTGTTTCAAAGTCAGAACTTCCAATTGCCCTATTCAGGATAAAAATATGCTTTGTGTTCGCCTGAGCAACCCAAACTATCTACTCCATTATTCAGATACCAAGAGGATTTAATGTATTCATTGGCAACCAAAGGTAGAACGCCCATCAGACAGATATTAACGGTTACTGTTAGTTATTGGGAAACATTACACAATCCATGCCCTGTGCTCGGCAAAGTAGGTTTAAATCCTGGACCCTCAGGCATTTCAGAACTCCTTCCCTTTGGGTGGCTGCATTCCCTGCCACTGTATGCTTTACCATACCTCTCTCCGAGTGATGGCATGGTGCCCTGGCAGCCGGGCGCAGGCACTGGCCCCTATTCTGGAACTGCCTGTCCCTGGGAGGATGTCCAACACTAGAAAGTTAGAGATTCAGCCCCTCTGGCACTGAAGAGGTTGGCAACAGACAAAACTAGATATTCAAGTTTAAGAACCAGGACAGAACCCAACGATTGGGTCAAACATGGGAATAATTTGGGGAGTGAAGCAAGAGCATACAGAGCAGGGGCTAGAAAAGAGTGTTGGGCTAAAACCACTGAGCTGAGGGCAGGGCTGGCCCCCAAGGCTGGACTGAGGTTGGGCCTGAAGATTTGGGATGTTTAGAGGGGATGGTACAGGGACAAAGGTGAAGGCCGCTGCTGACCAGACTGAACTTCACACTGACGTTTAGCCCAGTGTTCTTTTAAATATTTACCTGTTACAAATTCTGCCGATCAGGGGACTTTCCACCCTTGAACCTAAAAAATGCAAGTGAAAGAAAGGCTAAAGAGGGAGAAGGCTTTGATTGGCTCCTGCTATTTTGGGGAAAGCAGTTGAGTTTACCCAGATTTGGCAATTGCATGTTGGAGAACTCAGGCAAAGGAAAGCCACAGGCCTCAGACAGATTCTCCAGGGCCAGGCTGCCAATTCTTCAGAAACTCTAGGAAAATGGGCACTTAAATGGGTGTGACATAGGTCATCCTTTATAAAGTCAAGCAGAGCATAAAATGTGGGATTCAGTCAGAGGGATAATTGTTGCGAATACTCGTGCAGGCAAGGAGGGTTGAGACCCATCTCCAAGCAGGCGAGAGGTGGGGCGGGGGGTGGGGTGGAATACTGGTCTCGGAGTCAGAAACCTGGGTTCTAAGCACAACTCTGCTACTGCAGTTGCTCTGGCCAGTGTCCTCATCTATGACCTGGCTGCTACGTACCCAAGAGAGGGAAGAGATTCAATAGAATTGTATCTTTGCAAGTTCATGGGAGGGAGTTGCAGAGAATCTTCTCCTGTGATTGAAGCCCACAACCCTTCCTTCTTCCTCAGCCCCTCAGATATTCTTGGCTGAGTTGAGGGGTAAACACTCCACTTGATTTGGCCAGTGTAGACCGAGCCTGGTGACTAACTCCACTGTCCCTCAGGAGCTTGGTGGCTGGTCCCTCTAGCTACACCTCACCCAGTGGCCAATCGCACCCGATCTGAGAGCAGTAGAGAGAGGCTAAAATCCCTCTCGCTATCCAGTACAATTAGTGGGATCAAGTCATAGCAAACTAGGAGTGAGGGGAGCCATCGAGATCCAAGAGAAGAGGGTGACTGGGGTTCACCTGGAGCCCCCTGGCTCCTTGGTGACTCTCCCATTACAAACTCCCTCATCCCCAGGACTCCTGGGGACACAGCAGCCAGCTACCCTGTGGGCAGGGAGCTCAAGCTGGACTCACTTCTGAGAGTTCTCAGGACATTGTCCTCTGGAATTGACAAAGCCAGTGGACAGGGAACTGCAGGACTAGAATTGGGATGGCCCACACGGGAACCAGAGGAGGTCCCTGTGTGCCTTTCATGAAAGAGAGCATGGATTTCCAGCCAGGTTCTACTAGTATATGTCTGGCCCTGTGCTTTGTGCCACATACAGGGTGTCCCAAAAATGCGTACAGGAGGTCCTCAGGTTACGTCAGAGATCTGTTCCTATGGCCGACGTAACGCAATTTTCGTTGTAAGTCGGAACCCACCCACATAAGCACCTACGTCACTCACATGGAGCACATACACAGCAGCAATGAAGTGAAACAGTAAAAAAATTTAAAAGAAAGGTAACAATTCCTGACCTTTACTTGTGGTAAATAAATAATAGAAAAACATAAAGCACATATGTACATATGTCGAAATGATGGAACTTTTTTTTTTATAAATAAATGGGAGATGGTGACGTAACCACGAAACGACGTACATCGAGTCCGACGTAACCCGAGGACTGTCTGCACACACTTTGACTAATTATAAAGGCAGTGTTTATTGAAATACATTTCATTTTTCAAAATGTAATAGGATCTATAGACATTATGTGTATACATTTTTTCAGACACCCTGTATATATATTAATTCTCACAAAAACCTTGAAGAGTGAGTCCTTATAGAGATGCGTCAGATGCGGGTGATAGGAAGTAAGTTTGCTTAATGTTGCCAGCTCGCAGGCAGCAGAGCCAAGAAGTCAAGCTCAAGTTTGCTAGAGAGCAAAGCCCACGCTGTTTACATGGGACCACAGACCTCCTTCTCAGAGAAGTGCTCCTCTGTGTGTTGGAGCTGAAGAATCAGAGGCTCACAGCCCGTTAGGTCAAGGCCAAGAGTACGGTACCGGCAACTTAAACCTTCCTTTCTGTCTTCTCTTTCCCCTCCTCCCTCCTGTTCCGTTACCAATCTGGGAGACCCCTGGAGAGGAGGGGGCAGTTTGGGCTGGGTCTGGGGGTGCACTCAGACTGAGATTCTGTTAGACAAACCAATGAGCCAGAACTGTGGGTGCAGTCCCACAGGGAGTCACTGAACGTGTACCACCAAGTGCTCTATGTAGACAGCTGGCATCTCCATTAGGGAGCAGGATAGTCGCCCCAAGTGTTCGAGGGCAGGTAGTGCTGCATATGACAAGAAGCCAGACGGAGAGCTCCAGGCAGCGAGGGCTCCGTCCGCAGCTGAGCTCAGAGGAGAGGCGTGTGGATGAAGGAAAGGGCTCCCAAGAGGCTCAGGGACTCCCACCCTTCTTCAGCCCACACAGTGTCTGGCTCAGTCCATGTTTGTTGACTGAATAAGTGAACACTGAAGGGTGGTTTGAATTCCACCAGGAAAAAAGTGAGTGGAGATGAGAGTCCAGGAAAGGGGAAGCACACCAAAGAAGTCCTGGCAGGAATAAGCGCACAGAGGGAGGGAGAGCCCTGCGGTCCGTGCTGGGAAGGGGTGGGGTAACAGTGAGTGGCTGAGTGGAACTGAGAGGTGCAGGGCCTTGAACGCCTAGGAAGTGTCTGTTCTGTCCTGTGGGCACGCGGCTTGCAAGCACTCAGGCACCCCCACTTGGCTGCCTCATAAGCATCTTGTGTCAAGCCGAGCTCTTGATCTCCACCCCCACCCACCCCCTAAATCCCGGGCTTTCACATTTTTGTTGATGGCAAATCCATCCTTCCACTTGCTCAGGCCCCAAATCTTGAAGTCATTCTTGACCATTTCTAGAATTTAACCCCTTCTCGCCACATCCACTCACCACCCTGGTTCAGGCCCCTCACCTCCTGCCTGGCTCCCTCCCTACACTCACCCTTGCTGCCCTCAGTCTGTTATGCAAGTCAGATCCCCTCACTCCTTTACTCAAAACCCGTGGCTGGCTGCATCTGTCAGGGAAAGGCCATCGTCGTTATGATGTCCTTCAAGGCCTGTGCTGCTTGTGCTTCCCTGGACCCCGCACAGTCTCAGCCCCTCCGCTCCTGCGCACCACAAGGACCTCAGAATGTGACCTTATTTGGAAATAGGTTTCTTCGAGAGCTAATAAAGTTAAAATAAGGTCATTAGGGTGGGCCCTACTCTAATAGACTGGTGTCCTTACAAAAAGGGGACATTTGGACATGGAGAGAGATGGGTACAGAGGGGGCTTGGTATAAAGACACAGAGGGGAGCCAGCCCCGTGAAGATGGGAGCGGAGATGGGAGTTGTGCTGCCATAGCCCAGGGGCTGCTAGGGCCACCAGATTCTCCCTGAGCCCCAGAGGAACCAGCCCTGCTGACTCCTATTCACCTTGAACTTCCAGCTTCCGGGAAGAACCCAGAGACTGCAGGTTTCTGTTTGCAGCCACCCAGTGTGTAGGTCTTTGTCCCAACAGCCCTGGGGTATTAACACGGATGGGACGCTTCCTCCTGGCCAGGCAGGCAGCCTGCTATGGGCAGAAAGTGGAAAACGCAGACCCCATCTCCCTGCTGCTGACGGGGCTATGGAGAGGGCCCGGGCTCAACAAGGTGGCACGTGGGCCTGACGCCGAGGAGCAGGAGAGCTGCCCAAGGTTGGGGGGCGCCGCAGACCACCATGTTGGTTCCCCCTCTACACCTGGCCCTGTGCTATGGGCTAACCCAGTGGTCGGCAAACTCATCAGTCAACAGAGCCAAATGTCAACAGGACAACGACTGAAATTTCTTTGGAGAGCCAAATTTTTTAAACTTAAACTTCTTCTAACGCCACTTCTTCAAAATAGACTCGCCCAGGCCGTGGTATTTTGTAGAAGAGCCACACTCAAGGGGCCAAAGAGCCGCATGTGGCTCGCGAGCCGCAGTTTGCCGACCATGGGGCCAACCACTCCACCATCCAGGCCCCCACAGTGTCACATGCAGAGGGAATTTTTGGAGCGGGTCTTGTCCACAGCCCCAGTTAGCACTCCTTGTTCTGAGCCATTCTCGGAGCTCTAACAGCGGCAGCAAGCAAGAGGAGAGGGCATTTGATTAAACCGTGACAACACTATCAAAAGAACTATTCCTTTGCAGAGCCCAACTAAATGATTAAAACACTCGTATGTTCCCCCCAAGCTGGCTTTTTGCAGCATTTATTTCTAGCCTGGGCTGATGTCATGGGTGGAATGAATGGGGAGATGAGTCAGGGCCTGTGTAAGGCATAGCCCTCAGCAGTGGCACCTAAATAAAGCCAGTGTAGCTTCTTACGTTCAATTAAAAAGCAGAAATGGGAAAGGAAATGGGAAGGAAGCAGTCCAGAGGAAGATCACTTCGGTCTGTCAGGGAATAGATGGTGCAGAGAGGCCCCGAACGATACACAGCTGGCAAGCTTCCCGTGGGCTCTGCTGCTTCAGTCCCCGCAGAAGTGCGTGTCAGCTGTGTCAACTGCTATAAATAATGACGGGTTTTGCAAAAAGTACCTCCAAACAGCAAGCTAGTGTCCTGTGGGAGCTACGGCGCTGAGACAGCCAGATTTGGAAACAGGATCGCCCGCCCCCGAAACCTGCACCCGCAGTCTGCAATCAGGAAAGCGTTGAGCAACCCAAGTTCAAGCACTCACCGCCCAGAAAGGGGCGTGTGTTTGGGGGAGATGGTGCCACATTAGTCTGGACATGCCACGGCTGTTACTTCAGCTGGAAATAGGGACGTTAGAGGTTACCTATGGGACCATCCACTCAACCCAAGAAGTTCATTCGACATAACCTGCTCCTTCCCAGGCGATAGACCCTAGAGATCCAAGTCAGGTGACGTTCTGCTTTAAAAGCTTACAATTTCAGATGCACTGTCTGGGAAATATGACAACAACCGTGAAGGAAACAGAAAACAGGGCACTTAGCCTCTGAACCCAACCTGGCTCCCTGGACCTGCCCCAAACAATCCTCACATCGTAATATTTTGTTCCAATAAGTGACTTAGGTTTTTAGACACATTCTTTAAATCAAATGCTTTCATCCATACTCAGCAATGACAGTACTTTACTATGTTTATTTCTCTCAGCAGTGAGCAGTTTTTCTGTTAAGTCTCCCAGCAATGTGGTCAGTACACACAGTGGTGCTTCTGTGGCCTGGCGCATGGGGGAGAAGTCGGGGAGATTGCCTGTTAATATTTATGTTGGGGTGCAGTGGTTAGGTATGTGGCATTTGGGAAGTAGTTACCCATCGTCACCCTTCTCAGACCCTTGGGGCCGAGGAGGTGAGCGGAGTTCATGCCCACAGCCTTCCGTTAGAGTGGCCTCGCTGGAATAACGGCAGTGAGCCCAGTTGGAAACTAAAAGCCAGGCTAAGGCGTTAGTGAAGACTTGTTCAAGCTGTGATCCTAGGGCCCCTGGTCTGAGGCATCCGAAGTGCTGGTGTGCCTGTGTGTCCTCTGAGTTTCTCCACACCCGTCTCACGTCATTGTGGTGACCGATCGTTGTCACTGCTGTCCATAGTTTCTGACCAGAGCCCTGGGCAGGACATGCCGATGCTCTGAAGGAACCGCCTCGCTCCCCTCATCCTGATTTCTAGAGATCGCTTTTTTTGTTATTGTTCACTTACGGTCTCATGATTTCTTTTACATTTGTTTATTTGTTAGTTACTTTACTGTTGACAGTATTACTGATGTCTCCCATTTTCTCCCTCTTTGCCCCCCTCCAACCAACCCCTGCCTCACCCTGGGCCTTTCCCAGGCTATTGCCTGTGTTCATGGGTTATGCACATATGTTCTTTGGTGTTATTGTCTTACGATTTTTAAAACATATTTTGTTATGAAAGTTTTCCCATAGATGAAAGTAAGGAACTATAGTCAGTGATATTGTAATAGCTATGTAGGGTGTCAGATGCATACTAGATTTAACCGGGGGGATCACTTCATAAGTGATATGTTTGTAATCACTGTATTGTATAGCTGAAACTAATATAACACTGTATATCAACTATAGTTGAAAAATTCTAATTTAAAAGAAATAGATGAAAGTAGACAGAATAGTAAAATAACCTCATGTGTCCATCATTGGCTTTAACACATCAACTCATAACTAATTTTATTTTAACTGTGTCCCCACTAATGTCTCGCACCCCTGGACATCCTAGACATCTGCATTTCATCTGGAAATAGATGTTAATATGTGTCAAGAACTGCTTCTGCTCTGGGAGAGGAGGCGCCCCGAGGAGAGGGGCTTGAGAGGCCCCGGGGTGGGTAGCCCCGCTGGGTGCAGCCGGGCTGCCCCTGAATCTGCCATGGGGAGTTTGTCCTACGCACATCCTGGGTCTCTCGTGGCTCTCCAGCCGTGGGCAAACTACGGCCCTTGGGCCGGATCCGGCTGTTCTATCCGGTTCTCTTGCTCTCCCCTCCGCTCCTTTACTTTGAATTTATATTAGTTCACACAAACACTCCATCCATGCTTTTGTTCCGGCCCTCCGGTCCAGTTTAAGAACCCATTGTGGCCCTTGAGTCAAAAAGTTTGCCCACCCCTGCTCTAGACGCAGCACGGTCCTGTCTTGGGAAGGGCTGTCCCTCCTGGGCTGTCGGAGGGCCAGACGTGAGGGCATTCGCTGAGGCCACACACTGGGCTGGGGAGGAGGAGACATCCTGGCGTGGACACCCCTGAACACCGGGCTGAGGTGCAGTTTGGTACAAGTGAAGTGCTTTGTTATGGTTTGAATATTTTGCCAGACGTTTCTCCGCCCTTCAATGGGTTTGGTTTCTGAATTTCCTCAGCATTTTGTCCTCACTCCCTTGCCCCCTACAAATGCTTAATTCCAAAAAGCATTCACTCCTCTGCAGGAGTACCTGAACCAGGAGGTTGCCGGTTCGATTCCCAGTCAGAGCACATGCCCGGATTGTAGGCTCAAAACCTGATGGGGGTGTGTGAGAGGCAGCCAGTCCATGTTTCTATCTCTCTATCCCTCTCTCTTCTCTCTCTCTCTCTGAAAAAAAAAAAAAAAAAGTAGAAACTTTTCTCCCTTTTTAAAGAAAAAGATGGCTATGTGCAGAATAACAATTTCTGTTTTTATAGAGAAAATCCAAGCTCTTCATCGACTGCCTGATAAAATGCCACTTTATGCTTTTGTAGCCACGATAGGCTCTTGTTGGTGATCCTCCACAGTCCCCAAAAGCCTTCAGTCCCCTGTGCTACACCCGGCAAACTGGGTGCATCGCAGACAATGAGGAGGCCAGAGCCCCCAGCACGTCGTATCAGTGACGGAGATTTCGAATAAGCCACACACCCAAACTGCAGGCACTGCAAAGGAAGCTTGCCACCACCTCTGAGTTAGAAAGGTTCCACTCCATTTTTCGAGGGGATGTGTGATGATAGGCTCTTGACTGATCTTTGGTCCAGAAAGCGAAGGGCTTTTGCTGCTGGAACTGCTTTGCATGAAGTTGGCAATTTCACATACTGAGTTCTACTCCAACACACGCCCGGTAGCAAAGGTCTTCCGTCATTAGGCAAACTCGGTTGAAAAGAGCTGTATTTCTTCAGCATTAGGACACCACTCTGCTGCTTGCGAAAGACCCTGGTTTCCATGCAAGGAGCAAAGGCTCCGATTCCCCAGCCTTGTCAGTGCCTTGTTGCCCAGGCTCTTGGGTCCTCTAAGGACACTTGGTAGAAGCTGTTGGGTGAAATCAGCCACTGAACGAGGCACCCCAGAAAAAAGTAGAAGCACCAGGTTCCATTTTTCTTGTTGCTTGTTTAACAGCTTGATAAATTGGACCCGAGTAAAAATGTGAAAAATGTAAGTTATAACCTTTTCACCCATCTAATTGACAAATATTTCAAAGAATAATACCCTGAAAAGCCATGGTAGGAAAAGGGGTCACTGATAATGGGAGTATAAATTAGCACAACATTTCCTTTTGTTGTTGTTGTTAATCCCTGCCTGAAGATATTTTTGCCATTGATTTTCTTTTTTAAGAGAGAAAGAGAAACATCGATGTAAGAGAGAGAGACACATTGATTGGTTGTCTCTGCACACGCCCCAACAGGGGCCGGGATCAAAGCTGCAACTCAGGTACCTGCCCTTGACCGGGAATCGAACCTGAGACCCTTAATCTGAAACACATGCAGGAGAAGGTAGCTATGGAGTCAGGAGAGCTTCTGGGAGAATTCCAAGCTCAGAGTCAAGGGAAATGGAGAAGTAACTGAGTAAATAAGCAACTTTACAACTGAGCACCCAAGGGAGGTGGGTTCCTCCCCTCCCCCTGTGGGAGCAACAGCATCAGCAGTTTAGCACCAGCCACAGCCGCTGGCCAGCAGGGAATGTTAACATAGCTTTGCTCTAGGCTTTTCTTTCCTAGGGGAGAGGAAGGGGCTGGGGAGACAAGTTTTGAGTCATTCTATCTAATAAAGAGGGAATATGCTAATTGACCCTCTCACCATCGCAAAGATGGCAGTGCCCACAGCCAATAAGGGGGGAATATGCTAATTGACTGCCCCCCTCAAAGATGGCGGTGCCCACAGCCACAAGGTGGCAGCGCCCAGTCACCTCAGCCCCACTAGGGCGGCAGGCACACGACAAGGCCGGGCCCGCCCCCAGGTGGGCCTGGCCTTGCCGCGTACTTGCCTCTGGAGTCCCCCAGTCCCCTCAGCTCCCCAGCCGCCCAGGGCCAGCCTGAGGTGCAGGCAAGCCTCAGATGGTGGCTGCCCAGCTGCCCAGGGCTGTCCGAGGCTCAGGTAACCAGGGCCGGCAAAGGCTTGTGCTGCCGGCAGTGGCAGCAGCAGAGGTGTGATGGGGTGTCACCTTCCCCTGATCGCCGGGTCGCCTCCCGCCCCTGAGGGCTCCCGGACTGTGAGAGCGGGCAGGCCGGGCTGAGGGACCCTCTCTTCAATGCATGAATTTTCATGCACCGGGCCTCTAGTATATAGATGGTATTCAAAGCTCCCGCCCATGACTGAGCCCCAGGACACCCCAATATGTGGAGGACAGGTTTTCTCTCTGGACACTGGATTATCTGCTCCTGTGTGTATTCGCATGCATGCCAGGGAGTGGAACAAGCTGTATTACAAATGGATACTGGCATGGAGGTGAATCTGTATGCCTATGAGCATATCTGTGTGCATCCATGAATATGTATGCATTTGTACAGATATCCACAGGCACAACACATATGTGCATCTGTTGCATACACCCTTTGTATACATATGAAAAACACACATTGAGATTAATTAGGAAGGATGGTATGGAACAATGAAAGTAAAATTGCTTTGAGCAGCATTGGCAATTATAATTTAAGGGCATGATGCAACATTGTGTGTGCAGGAGAGAGTTGGCTTATTCAGCATTTAGAACAATAGTAGGAGTTTTAAAAAAAAGTTTCCCAGATTATTTCTTTCTAAATATGTGACGTGTTAATCTTGAAACAAAGTAAAATTGAGTTTGTTTAAGCTGAGCACCTACATCTGAAGGGAGCATTATCTACTTCAGTTCTCAAATTGTTCTTTTATTTTCAGGGAATGGGAGGAAAGAAGAGCCTAGAGCGAAGCTATGTTAATATTTTCTGCTCTTAAAATAGAATATACTCCTCTACTTCATTAGTCAAGAGGGTTGTGATGGTTAATTTTATGTGTAAACGTGGCTGGGTCATGGTTCCCAGATGTTTGGTCAAATGTTAATCTCAATGTTTCTGTGCGGGTGTTTGGATGAGATACATATCTCAATTGGTGGACTTCACTCAGCTGGTGTGGCTCAGTGGTTGAGTGTCGACCCAGGAACCAAGAGGTCGCCGGTTCCATTCCCAGTCAGGGCACAGGCCAGGTTGTGGGCTTGATCCCCAGTAGGGGGTGTGCAGGAGGCAGCAGATCGATGTTTCTCTCCCACCGATGTTTCTATCTCTATCCCTCTCCCTTCCTCTCTCTAAAACCAATAAAAACATATTTTAGAATAAGTGAAAAGAAACCATAAAGGAAACATCCTGAATCAGAGGTCAGATTAAGAAAGATCTATGTATTTCACTCTGACTGTGTCATCTATGCATTTTCACTCATATTTTGGCCACATACTTTAATGGTTTGTGTGAACAGTCTTTCTAGACCAGCCGTGGGCAAACTACGGCCCGCGGAGCCGAAAGAGCGGAGGGTTCTCTTGCTCTCCCCTCCGCTCCTTTACTTTGAATTTATATTAGTTCACACAAACACTCCATCCATGCTTTTGTTCCGGCCCTCTGGTCCAGTTTAAGAACCCATTGTGGCCCTCGAGTCAAAAAGTTTGCCCACCCCTGTTTTAGACCTAGGTTTCAGTTTCCATATGCCAGGTTTCTGTTCTACAATACTATATGTATTTTCTGTAATATACTATCGATTTTACCAACCCGTTCTTCCTTTATAAAAGCAAGGCTAAAAGAGCTCAACCTTCTAACGCCTACCAAGCACCTTATGCTCCACGTTGACTTCTAGAATGGACCAAGCTTGGGCACCTGGAGTGCTGTACTTGACGTGTTTTTCATTCTAAAGTAAACTGATTGTGATGTGCTGAAGGCTGAGCCTTGGTTGGCTAGTTTTGTTTTCCCTATCATTTGTTATACTTCCTTGTCATAATAAGCAAGGAATGACTTCAAGCTAAATATTCATTTAACTGCCTCTAACACTCCATCTGCAGTTATTCTGTTTCCTCCCCCCCATTTTTAAATGCACCTCTTGATTTGGTACTGTGGTATGGAAATGCAACTCTGGAAGTTATATTTCATTTCAAATTGTTTATTAACCACTTCCCTGGAACCATTCTTTTTTAGTGAATTTCTATGAAAAAGAAGCCAATGCAAGGAAAACAAAAATGATATCAGAAATTTCTTACAAAAACATGGTCCAGGATAAAGTAGGTCTGTATAAATTCATCCTGTTCCCATATACATTTTATATTTCCATCTACTCAATAAAGATTATGGTTCATAGTGGTGATCCTAAAGAACTGATAGTAAAGTCCTACAGTTAAAATAGTCTTGAAATCTTTGACATGCAATGTAACTGTTGAGGCTGGAAATAATAATTTATGCAAAACTGATTTTTCAACAAATATTTTTATTTAAAAGACTCTTCTGCTTAAGAACTTTTCTTTCATTAATTCCTATTTTACCACCACTGCCTCTGATTCCTCTATTGCTGGGGTCATGAGAGTTGCTGCGAAAAACAGCACATTTTAGAGAATATGTCTGAGTGAGGTCAAGTAGCCCATCAAATACAAAGGAAGTCAATCATTATTAAAAATATGTTTTTATTGATTTCAGAGAGGAAGGGAGAGGGAGAGAGAGATAGGAACATCAATGATGAGAGAGAATCATTCATCGGTTGCCTCCTGCACGCCCCTCACCAGGGATCAAGCCCACACCCAGGCATGTGCCCTGACTGGAAATCCAACAGTAATCTCCTGGTTCATAGGTTGATGCTTAACCACTGAGCCACATCGGCTGGGCGAAGTCAATCATTTTTAATCAGTCAATTTAGCAAAGATGTTTCAAATGCTATCACTCAACGTTGGGAGAGTACAATATACTTTTTGATGTGCACGGGAAGAGCCCTGCACATTTCTAGGAAGCCATCTGACATTCGAATTGAAAAGAAAACATCAAGAGAAGTTTAGATAATGTGATTGCCACACTAACGCATCTTCTAGGAATCTATCCTTTTTATTTTTATTTTATTGTTTAAAGCATTACATATATTAGTACATTTATCTCCTTTTTCCCCCCATTGACCTTCCCCCAGCCTCCTCTACCCCCTGTCGCATGCCCTCATCCCACGCCCCCCAGTGTCTTGTATCCATTGGCCGTGCTTATATGCATGCATACAAGCCCTTTGGTTGATATCTTTCCCCCCCTCCCCAACACTCCCCAGCCTTCCCGCTGTAATTTGACAGTCTGTTCGATGCTTTACTGCCTCTGTATCTATCTTTTTGTTCATCAGGTTATAATATTCTTTATTTTCCATAAATGAGTGAGATCATGTGGTATTTTTCTTTCATTGCTTGGCTTATTTCATTTAGCATAATGCTCTCCAGTTGCATCCATGCTACTGCAAATGGTAGGAATTCCTCTTTTTATAGCAGCATAGTATTCCATTGTGTAGATATACCATAGTTTTCTAATCCACTCATCTGCTGATGGGCATTTAGGCTGTTTCCAAATCTTAGCTATGGTGAATTGTGCTGCTATGAACATAGGGGTGCATATATCCTTTCTGATTGGTGTTTCTAGTTTCTTGGGATATATTCCTAGAAGTGGGATTACTGGGTCAAATGGGAGTTCCATTTTTAGTTTTTTGAGGAAACTCCATACTGTTCTCCACAGTGGCTGCACCAGTCTGCATTCCCACCAGCAGTGCACGGAAGTTCCTTTTTCTCTGCATCCTCGCCAGCACTTGTCATTTGTTGATTTGTTGATGATAGCCATTCTGACAGGTGTGAGATGGTACTGCATTGTCGTTTTGATTTGCATCTCTCAGATAATTAGTGACTTTGAGCATGTTTTCATATGTCTCTTGGCCTTCCTTCTGTCTTCTTTCGAAAAGATTCTATTTAGGTCCGTTGCCCATTTTTTTATTGGATCATTTATCTTCCTTTTATTAAGTTGTATGAGTTCTCTGTAAATGTTGGAGATTAAACCTTTATCAGTGATAATATTGGCAAATAAGTTCTCCCATAAAGTGGGCTTTCTTGTTGTTTTGTTGATGGTTTCTTTTGCTGTGCAAAAGCTTTTTATTTTGATGTAGTCCCATTTGTTTATTTTCTCTTTAGTTTCCATTGCCCTAGGAGCGGTATCAGTGAAGAAATTGCTTCGGCATATGTCTGAGATTTCTCTGCCTGTGGATTCCTCTAGTATTTTTATGGTTTCCTGTCTTATGTTTAAGTCCTTTATCCATTCTGAGTTTATTTTTGTGTATGGTGTAAGTTGGTGGTCTAGTTTCAATTTTTGCATGTATCTGTCCAATTTTCCCAACACCATTTATTGAAGAGACTGTCTTGACTCCATTGTATGTTCATGCCTCCTTTGTCAAATATTAATTCAGCATAGTGTTTTGGGCCGATATCTGCATTCTCTATTCTATTCCATTGGTCTATATGTCTGCTCTTGTGCCAGTACCAGGCTGTTTTGAGAACAGTGGCTTTGTAATACAGCTTGAAATCTGGTATTGAGATCCCACCTACTTTGTTCTTTTTTCTCAGGATTGCTGTGGCTATTTGAGGGGTCTTTTTTTATTCCAGATGAATTTTTGGAGAGTTCTTTCTAGGTCTGTGAAATATGCCATTGGTATTTTAATGGGGAGTGCATTGAATCTATAGATTGCTTTGGGTAGTATGGACATTTTGATGATGTTGATTCTACCAATCCATGAACATGGTATGTTCTTCCATCTGTTTTTGTCTTCCTCTATCTCTTTTTTCAGTGTCCTGTAGTTTTCCGCGTATAGGTCTTTTACCTCCTTAGTTAAGTTTATTCCTAGGTATCTTATTTTTTTTGGTGTGTTGGTAAATGGGATTGCTTTGTAGTCTCTCTTTCTGTAAGTTCACTATTGGTGTATAGAAATGCCATAGATTTCTTGGCGTTAATTTTGTATCCTGATACATTGCCAAATTCATTTTTTTTAAATATATTTTATTGATATTTCACAGAGAGGAAGGGAGAGGGATAGAGAGCCAGAAACATCGATGAGAGAGAAACATCAATCAGCTGCCTCCTGCACACCTCCCACTGAGGACGTGCCCGCAACCAAGGTACATGCCCTTGACCGGAATCGAACCCGGGACCTTTCAGTCTGCAGGCCGACGCTCTATCCACTGAGCCAAACCGGTTTCGGCTGCCAAATTCATTTTTTAAGTCTATTAGTTTTTGATGGAGTCTTTCGGGATTTTTACGTACAATATCATGTCATCTATGAATAAGGACAGTTTACTTCTTCTTTTCCAATTTGGATGCCTTTTATTTCTTCTTCTTGTCTAATCACAATGGCTAATACTTCCAGTACTATGTGGAACAGGAGTGGTGAGAGTGGGCATCCCTGTCTTGTTCCTGTTCTTAGGGGAAATGGTTTTAGTTTTTGCCCATTGAGTATGATATTGGCTGTGGGTTTATCATATATGGCTTTTATTATGTTGAGGTATGATCCTTCTATTCCCACCTTGCTGAGAGTTTTTTTCAAGAAAGGGTGTTGGATTTTGTCAAATGCTTTTGCTGCATCAATTGATATGACTATGTGATTTTTATCTCTCAATTTGTTTATGTGATGTATCACGTTTATTGATTTGTGGATATTGTACCATCCTTGCATCCCTGGGATAAATCCTACTTGGTCATGGTGTATGATCTTTCTGATGTACTGTTGGATCCGATTTGCTAGAATTTTGTTGAGGATTTTGGCATCAATGTTCATGAGGGATAGTGGCCTGTAATTCTCTTTCATTGTGTTGTCTTTATCTGGTTTTGGTATTAGAGTGATGCTGGCTTCATAGAATGAACTTGGAAGTGTTCCTTCCTCTTGAATTTTTTGGAATAGTCTGAGGAGGATAGGTTTTAGTTCTTCCTTGAATGTTTGGTAAAACTCCCCTGTGAAGCTGTCTGGCCCCAGGCTTTTGTTTGCTGGAAGCTTTTTGATGACTCAATTTCTTCCATAGTTATTGGCCTATTACGATTTTTAGAATCTTCCTGATTGAGTTTTGGGAAGTTGTATTTTTCTAGGAATATGTCCATTTCCTCCAGGTTGTCCAGTTTGTTGGAATAGAGTTGTTCATAATATTTTTTTAACAATCCTTTATATTTCTGTGGGGTCTGTTGTTATTTTGCCTCTTTCATTTCTGATTTTGTTTATTTGGGTCCTCTCTCTTTGCTTTTTGGTGAGCCTGGCTAAAGGTTCATCAATCTTGTTTATCCTTTAAAAAAAACCAGCTCTTGGTTTTGTTGATCTTTTGTATTGTTTTGTTGTTGTTGTTTTTTTTTTGGTCTCTATATCATTTATTTCTGCTCTGATCTTTATTATCTCCTTCCTTCTACTCACTCTGGGCTTTTCTTGTTGCTCTCTTTCTAACTCTTTGAGTTTTAGGGTTAGGTAATTTATTATCATTGTTTCTTGTTTTTTGCAGTAGGCTTGTAGAGCTATGAACTTCCCTCTCAAGATTGCTTTCGCTGTGTCCCATAGATTTTGGATTGTTGTGTTTTCATTGTCGTTTGTTGCCATGATGTTTTTTATTTCTTCTTTCATCTCTCTGATAACCCAGTCATTGTTTAATAGCATGCTATTTAGTCTCCATGTGTTTGATTTTTTTGGATTGTTTTTATTGTAGTTGATTTCCAATTTTAATGGCACTGTGATTTGAGAAGATGCTTGATATGATTTCTATCTTCTTGAATTTGAAGAGACATTGCCTGTGACCCAATATATGGTCTATCTTTGAAAATGACTCATGTGCACTTGAGAAGAATGTATATTCTATGGCTTTGGGGTGAAATGTTCTGAAGATGTCATTTAATTCCAATTGGTCTGGACTTTTATTTTTATTTACAGTTCTTAAGATGTTTGAAGGAAACCTATCTTTATTTCCTTCCAGAGTAATTTCTAGGCCAGCTTTCAGAGAGTTTCTCTTAAAAATTTTTATCTTTCCTTTTTGCACCAAGCAACCAACAGGGCTGCTGCTTGAATATGGAGTCATGTGGCCAAATAGCTATATTACAAAGACTCTCTTTACATTATGTTGACTACTATTATTGTCAGATTTGGTACTTTATTTATTTTTTGTTTTTCAGTAAAGCAGATCAGAAACTTTATTCTTTGGCCCAGGAATGGAGTAGGATGATTTTTTTTTCTTTTTTAAAATAAATCTTTATTGTTCAGATTATTACAGTTGTTCCTCTTTTTCCCCCCATAGCTCTCCTCCACCCAGTTCCCACCCCACCCTCTGCCCTTACCTCCCCCGCTTCGCCACTGTCCTCATCCATAGGTGTACAATTTTTGTCCAGTCTCTTCCCACTCCCCCACACCCCTTTCCCCCCGAGAATTGTCAGTCCACTCCCTTTCTATGCCCCTGATTCTATTATATTCACCAGTTTATTCTGTTCATCAGATTTTTTATTTACTTGACTTTTAGATTCACTTGGTGATAGATATGTATTTGTTGTTCATAATTTTTATCTTTACCTTTTTCTTCTTCTTCCTCTTCTTAAAGAGGAAGCATTTCATATAATACTGGTTTGGTGGTGATGAACTCCTTTAGCTTTTTCTTATCTGTGAGGCTCTTTATCTGACCTTCAATTCTGAATGATAGCTTTGCTGGGTAAAGTAATCTTGGTTGTAGGTTCTCGCTATTCATTACTTCGAATATTTCTTGCCACTCGCGTCTGGCCTGCATGGTTTCTGTTGAGAAATCAGCTGACATTCGTATGGGTACTCCCTTGTAGGTAACTAACTGTTTTTGTCTTGCTGCTTTTAATATTCTCTCTTTGTATTTTGCTCTTGGCATTTTAATTATGATGTGTCTTGGTGTGGTCCTCTTTGGATTCCTTTTGTTTGGGGTTCTCTGTGCTTCCTGGACCTGTAAGTCTATTTCTTCCACCAGGTAGGGGAAGTTTTCTGTCATTATTTCTTCAAATAGGTTTTTAATATCTTGCTCTCTCTCTTCTTCTGGCACCCCCATAATTTGGATGTTGGTACGCTTGAAGCTGTCCCAGAGGCTTCTTACACTATCTTCATATTTTTGGATTCTTTTTTCTTTTTGCTTTTCTGGTTGGGTGTTTTTTGCTTCTTTGTATTTCAAATCTTTGACTTGATTCTTGCAATCCTCTAGTCTTCTGTTGGATCTCTGTATATTATTCTTTATTTCAGTCAGTGTATGCTTAATTTCTAGTTGGTCTTTTTTCATATCCTCGAGGGACTCACTAAATTTATTGGTGGTTTCTAGGAAATTCTTGAAAAACCTTATAATTGTGGTTTTGAACTCTATATCCAGTCATTTGCTTTCCTCCATTTCTTTCATTTGTGACCTGTTTCTTTGTCTCTGCATTTTGGCTGCTTCCCTGTGTTGATAGAGTGCTAGGTGTCCTATAGGGCCCAGTGGCTCAGCCTCCCAGTTACCTGAGGTGGACACTCTTGGTGTACCCCTTTGTAGGCTGTGTGCACAACCTTGTTGTAGTTAAGCCTTGATTGTTGTTGGTTCACTAGGAGGAACTGACCTCCAGGCCAATTGGCTGTGAGGATCAGTTGTGTCTACGCTGGGAGAACTTCTGTGCTGGAGACACCCTTATGAGGCAAGACTTGCTTCAATGGGGCTTTGGTGCTCACTAAGTCTGCCCCCTGAGTGCCTCCTTATGGATCTGAGGAGTTGTAATCTGGATGGTCCCACTCTGACCACTGGGTACACTGGCTCTTGGATCTCCAAGGAGGTGCAAATTTAGCTCTGCCTGAGGCCACCCAGCAGGAGCTATGGAGAGATCTGCAGATTCCTCTTCTTTGTTTGGGGTTTGGTGCCCAGATGAGGCCCAACTGTGAAGCAATGCAGGCTGCTGTGGAGCCTTGGGCCTTCTTTTGGAAGTTCTGGGGCTCTCTGACCCAGCTGCAGTTTGTTAGGTAATTTTAGATTGCAAAGGGTCAGGCCATTCATATGCAAAAGCCTCTGTGCACAGCTGGGGGGGGGGTTGTAAATTGGGTGGGGCAGGGTCTCAGGGAATCAACAGGGCTCCAGCCTTGCCAGCCATTTATTCAATTTGGGATATACCTATAGCCCTTAGGCAGGCAATTTCCAGGAACAGGCAGTCTATCTTATCAGTAAGGACTTACATGACTGTCTGGTGGGGAAGTTGCTTCAGCTACCATTGTCTCGACTAAACAGTGGGTGCATAGCTCTAACCTTTGCCAGAGCTCAAGGGTCACCAGCCTTCTGGGTTCCTAGTCCACACCTCTCTGCTAGTGAAGACAATGGGTGGTTTCCCACACAATCACACACTTGGACAAAGGCTATGCCCAAGGGTGTTAAAGCCTTATTTACTATGGCTAAAGTCTTAAATAGCCTACATGTCCAAACATAGAAAAGTGATTAGAGAATCTATTATATGCCTATTGGGACTGCTACTCCATCAGATAAAATGTGTCCCAAAATAAAACAAAAACATGGGTAAATATATAATAATTATAGTAATGATGTTCATTGTATATTTATAACACATAAATATATGTTTATGATATATACATACATAATAAAATAATGCTCATGAAATATTTTAAAGAGAAAAAAGGAAATGCAAAACTGTACATACTGGAAAAGCTCAAATGCCCATCAATAAATAGATGAATGGATAAACAAAATGTGTTAGTATTCAGTCTTAAAAGGAATGAAATTCTGATATATGTTACAACATAGATGAACATTGAAAATATTATGCTAAGTGAAATATTATGCTAAGTGAAATACTGTATGACTTTATTTATATGAGGTACTTAGAATATGTAAATTCATTGAGAGAAAGTAGGTTAGAGGTCGTCAGGGATGGGGGAGGAATGAATGGGGTGATGGGTACAGAGTTTCAGTTTGGGATGATGAAAACGTTTTGAAAATGATTAGTGGTAGGGGTTGCACAACATTGTGAATGTACTTAATGCCACTGAACTGTGCACTTAAAATGCTTAATGATAAATTTTGGTAGGTGTATTTTACCACCATAAGAAATGCATAGGAAAAAATTATATACACAAGTTTACAAAAAAATTCATGCTTTGAAATATAGGATAATATATAAATAGATATTAAAATGTAATCTCTGGACACTGATTGGTTCATTTAAAAATATAGATTCAAAAATATATGGATTGACTCATACAGAAAAGGTTTTGTATTGAATATCTACTATGTGCTAGTTACTATTCTAGAGTCTGGGGATATATTTTGGTAAAAAGACAAATGGCCCCTTACTCTAGAGCAGGGGATAAGAGATACTGAGATGATAAGAATTTTTTTTTTTTTTACCCTTTCTATATTTTCCAAATTCTTCTCAATGAATATGCTATTTTTATATAGGGGGAAAAGCACAAGTGGAAGAAGGGAAATAATTAGGAAGAGCAATATTGGCTTGAGACAGACTTTCTCCCTTGGTGTAAACTCATATCCATCAATACAGAGAACAGGCCTGATGATGATGGGGGAGGGGAACCTGTGGTGTGTGTTCCGTCTACCTTCCCGCTCTTTGCCTTGTTATGTTTTGGGCTTTCTGGCTTCCAGAAGTATCTAGAATGTGGCCATTTTGTTAATCCTGCTTGCTCTATCAATGATAGTTTACATCAGTGTTCAAAAGATTAAGAGCTTTGCTTTCCTGGTGTCAGGATTTTATTTCTTTAAAAATAACCCTGCAGTAACTTTTGAGTAATTGTTGGCCCTCTCTCTACTCACCCTAAGCCATTCAACGTCTTCTAGAGACTCACAAAGCTGACCTGCAAATATGAGGTAGAGGTTAGTAGACTTACTGACTCAGTGCCTCTCTGCCAAGAACTGGTTGCTCATTTTGGGGTCCTCTTACAACAGAACAAAACTGAAAATAATTTCATGGCTTTTCAATGTAAAAAGTCCCTAGTAGTCTGATTTCTACGTCCCCTGTCCACCCCCAAGTAACTGAACCTGACTTTTTGTTCTTTCTTGTTTGATCGGCTGGGATTGGAGGCGGGAACCTGACAGGGGTGAGTGGAGCTGGGCTTTCCTGAACCCCTGCTCTGTGCTTCCTTCTGTGGTGATGACAGAGCTAGAAGAGGAAGCCCTCCTGTAATTCTTCTGTAACCTTGGCCCAGGCACCTATTTTAGGCGGTAGTTTCCACACTCCCTCTGTCAGCAACCTCTCCAGCCACGGAACTAGATTTTGAAGGTGTGCGAACACTGGTTTTTAGAGTGTGAATCCCCTAAAGGCTGATATCATGTTTGATTCTAGCTGTTCAGCGCATGTTTAATTTATAAGTATATGATGCATGAATAAAACCAGCTTTGATGGCTTCATTTCAGTCTTATTCCCAAGACAAATTTTATTTTCTCTATTTTCCCCACAAAAGCTGCCTTTTTTTCTCCTTCATTCTTTCCATCTCCCTCTCCTCCAAATCTGCAGGTTTCAGTTCTTCCCATTGAAAATTCCTTCTCTACTCTCTGTTCCTGCCTATTCATGACCTAGTAGCTTTATCTAGGAAAGACCGTGTGATACGGTGGTTAGACAGCACAGGCTGCCTGAGTTCAAATTCTGATCCCACCACTTGTTTGTAAGCTCTGTGGGCCTCAGTGTCTTCATCTGTAAATTGGGCCTAATGTAGAAACTACATGATGGGGTAGTGAATGTAAAGTACTCAGCATGGCACCTGACAACTGAGGAAGGATAAGTAAATGTTCATTGTCAGTGATGTTACCTAAATGGGATTTAGGTAGGCGGTTCTTTCTTCATGGTCCTTGTCCAAATCTAGACTTGATCATCTGAGGAGAAAATGGATAATTGGCCTGTGAAGAAAAACCTGGAAAAATGGGCTGTTTGCCCCAGAGACTGAGAAGGGTAACAGCTCCCACTAGCCCAGCACCTTCCAGCTCTCTGAGTGCTTCCTGTGTCTCAGCCCCTTTGATCCCACAGCGACCTGACCATCTGCTCAGAGTGAACAGGCCAATCGCCGAGATTCAGTGTCCCTCCTTATTAGCTATACCATTTCCCCCTTAAACAGAAGGAGCTGCAACCTAGGTATACACACAATTTGTCCAGGGCCAAACACCAAGTAGTGACAAAGCTGAGCTGAGATTTCAGGTCTTAGGGGGTCAATCTAGTACATTTCAGAGACAGAGAGCTGCTGGTTCTTTATTTCCACCTAATCCACCTGCTTCTGGGGCCTTGCCTTCCTAATCAATGCCCAGCCACATCCTTTCACACCCTGGACACAGTCCTGGACACCACAGGTGCAAAGCCTGAGTGTCTCTACCCCTCCTCACGTAGCTGGCGGGGCCTGAGAATAAGTCACCAGCCCAGATCAGGTCTGGCCACGACTGCTTGGCTCAGGTGACTTCCTGAGGGACCTCGTTGTCAGACCTAAAGAAGTGATGGCTCTCTCTCCCAGTTCTCATCTCTAGCTGGGCACTTCCTCCTTGGGTCTGATCCCTTGCCCTGTCTCGTCTCCAGGCCGGGGAGACTAGCCTTATTCTGAATCTCAGTTGTCGATGGCCTTGGCACCCAGCCTGGCCCCAGCTCTTGGACTTTAACTGACCCATGGTGTCATTTCCTTCCATAAACAGACAGATTTCAGGGAACAGAGCTTCCTCCTCTTGGCTTCTAAGCATTAGAAGGCTGCCTGCACCCCCCACTCCTAGACCTTGACCGTGTGGTTATTGATCCTCTTTTCTCCACCACTTCAAAAACAAGAGCCTGCCTTCTTTCTTACTCCCACCACCCATTTCATCAAAGGGCCTGTGGTATTTTGCACCCAAAGTAGCCTTGATTTCAACACAACCATGAGATTGCTAATGCGTCTTTATGGAGCAGAATTACGCTACCTATTCCAACTGTGGCATTGGGCAAATCATTCTACTGCTCCGAGACTTCCCTTCTACTTAAAATGGGCATTAAATTAGATGACATCTTTCTGCCATAAAACTGTGAATTTAGAGCTGAAATTCTCTTTATTTTCTGTTACCTGATGACTGAGCGAGAAAGCATGGCTATAGGGTTAAGGGCTTTAAGTAAGTCTGGCTGTCTTCCAGGAGGAAATTCTGAAAACTTTGTCCACCATGGACAAGGAGCTCTAGTCCTTATTTCCAACTCATATCCCTTATGCTGTTGCTTGAGAATGACCTTTCTATCTACATAAGCTATATTACACTGGTCTTTATGTGTGTGTACTTTCAAAACTACCTTTAATACTTTTGTAAAACACCCTCAACTTTGTCCATTCAGCTGCTTGCATGAAAAACATGCTAATTTATTTCCATCTGAAAGTGGTTTGAAGACCTACAACAATGACAGTAACCTCTACAATGCAATGTCACCTTGATGCTAATATGGAACGTTGAAGTCATAGGATTTCCACAATTACCATGTTGTCTCAATATATACTGCAATTGTTGGCTAAATGATTAATTTTCCTGGTTCCTCTCTCATTTATGCTTCTTAGATATCTTCCACCATATCTCTATAGAAGCTTCATTCATTTAGTAACACACCAATTTAACAAATAAACTTTTGCAATCCTCATTTACTCCTATGCTTTTCAAAAAATATATTTTTATTGATTTCAGAGAGGAAGGGAGAGGGAGAGAGAGATAGAAACATCAATGATGAGAGAGAATCGCTGATCGGCTGCCTCCTGCATGCCCCCTACTGGGGATCGAGCCGGCAACCCTGGGCATGTGCCCCTGACCGGAATTGAACCTGGGACCCTTTGGTCCGCAGGCCGACACTCTATCCACTGAGCCAAACCAGCTCGGGCTTACCCCTATGCTTTTACCAAAAAATGAGACCCACATACTTTTTAGGTCTTCGCAGCCCAGAGCATCTGTTTGACATGGAAAATTAAATCATCCCATGTTTATAGGCATGTCAGTTGGTAGAAAAACATGAATCACTGCCTAGATTTCTTTATCCAGACCAATACTATATTTTCTTCTAAGAGGTTGACTCACCAATCCTACGAACACAACCAAATTAATTTCCCACTCCCTGCTGCATCTTGGGGAGACCATCTGACTAGTTCTCAGCAATGGAACATGGAGTAAAGATACTTCCACTTAGGAGCTAAGAGGTTCTCGTCCCACTTCCCCCACTTGCTGACTGGCTGGTGATGCCAGGATGATCTTGAGACCTCGTGTTGAGATGGCAGAACTACATGAAAGGAGTTGTGCTACTGAATTATCCCGCAAGGCCACCTGCCTAACACCTGCTTGGACTGTGAGGACAGTCACGAGAGATCTGGATTGCCTGACACAGAAGCTAGCAGGCCTGGCTAAATGCATTCCTCTTACCCTGTAAGTGAACAAATTAGAAACTGCAGAGTCCCCAGGGTAGGGAGGCGGTTACATGGCACAGCCAAAGGCGATGCCACGCAGGTGATTTAGGAAACTTCTTCTCACTCTGCCTTTACTTTAAGTAATATAATCGCCATCCCCCGCAGAACAAGAAGGGGGCTCAGAGCCATGAATGCACACTCTCCTTTCAGGCACCTTTGCTGCTCACCCACGGTGCCAGTCCCACCTGCCAGAGCTCAGAAGCCTGCCCAGATCTCTCTCTGTGTTGGCATTTTTGAATACGGCACGAGGGCTCTCCCGTGTGACATAATATCAGAACCAAAACAAAGCATCCCTATCTGGCCCTTCTCACTTCTTTCAGACCATTCAGTAAACAGAACCTGGTTTCTTTCAAAATAACACAGTTATCTAATTTTCTTCATGAGTAGCGAGGTAAGCAATGCTGCTGGCTCTCCATGACCCAGTTTCCTGGGTGCATGTAAGGCTTTTCCTCTTACGCTTGTTTCAGCCACAATCTCACTTCTTAATGTGACCTCTGGCTCTTCTGTTTAATGTGCTTCCTGTTTTTTCTGTGTTGCTTACAAACGTGAAGGCCTGGGGTCCTCCTCTTCATTGCTTCTGGCCCACTGCATCTTCACTCCCACCCGGGCCTCTTTCCCTGCGGTTCCCCGGAAATGTCACTCGGATCTTTCCTCTCGGGTCTATCTCTTCTCTAAGAGAAGGGTTTTAAAGAAAGAGTGCAATAATACCGAGGCCTACCATTTCTCTTGCCTTTACCACAGTTGGCACCGACTGTCTTCCTGAACCTCCCCTCCTGGTCACGCCTCTTACAGGATAATCCAGACACAGACCTCTGGTTGCTAAATCAAATCAAACAACATAATAGCCAATTTTCTCATACTTCTTCTAACGTTTAAATTTCTCCACCAATCAGTTAATAAATCACTTTGGAACACTTTGCCAGGAGCTTTGAGATGAGAACAGAAGAAATACTAAGTGAGCCTCATTTATATGAAACCATGGGAGAATAAGATAGTTTATAATACTAGCCACCTAGTGCACATAAAAAGCACATTTAGAATTGTGGAGGGGAGAGACCATGTGCTGGAGGAAAGGGAATGTTTCATGAAGATGGAACTTGGCCTTTAATAACTGTTAGGTTAGAGCAGTGGTCATCAAACTCATTAGTCAACAGAGCCAAATATCAACAGTACAACGATTGAAATTTCTTTGGAGAGCCAAGTTTTTTAAACTTAAACTTCTTCTAACGCCACTTCTTCAAAATAGACTCGCCCAGGCCGTGGTATTTTGTGGAAGAGCCACACTCAAGGGGCCAAAGAGCCGCATGTGGCTCGCGAGCCACAGTTTGCCGACCACTGGGTTAGAACAACAGGAAGGACACGCATTACACGTGAGGGGAATATCATGAACAAAGGCAGAGAGGCAGAAAAAAATAGGAATAGTCACAGTGGGTCCTATTTATTACGCACCTATTATGTCCCTTGCGCCATGCTGTGCTTTCTGTAATCATTATATTTAATCCCACAACAATCCTGGGATTATGAGGTGGGTATTTCTCAAGTAAGAGAACTCAGGGTTAGAGAAGTACACATGTCAGGCTCATGACTCAGTGCCGTGCTCCACCCGCTGCTTAGGAAGGCGGGGCCGTTAAGAGGAAAGGTACCACTCTGGACAGTTGAAGGCAGTCAAGTGGGCCGATTGGTGAGGCTAGTTCAGGAGACACTGGGTGTCGAACAAGGATGCTGGACCTGATAAGGGACAGGAGACTGCTGTCGGTTTTTTAGCACGCATGCAGCATGACAAACATTGGAGTTGACCAGATACGAGGTCAAAGCCATATTCCACGTTAGCTGTATGACTCTGGGACGCAGAGGTAAACTTGCTGAGATTCAGTTTTCCCATTTGTGAAATGTGTTTAACAGTAGTGTCGATTCATAGGGTTGAGAGCTTACGTGAGGTAGTGTATTTAAAGCTTCTACTAAAGTACTTGGCATACAGTAAGCACTTGCTTTATGAAGCTACTGCTACCAAGTCAGTGTTTAAGGAAGATAATTCAGAGAGAAACAGCTACCAGACTCTCCCCTGGAGAGATGTGACGAGATGGCTTTCGATTCTTGGGATGAGAAGAGACAGGTAGGAATGAATTTATGAACGTGGCAAGGATGAGTCCACAGGACTTGGTGACTGATGGAGGGACAGGAAAGCCCAGTGGCACACGTTTAGGAAAATTTGAGAAGTGTGATGACATGACCAGAAATTAGGAAGAGAGGGAGGATGTTAGGCTTGGGGGGTAGGGGGTAAATTAAGTTTTGGGTATTTTGAGTTTGAAATGACGACGACACATCAGGAGCATGTACTAGAAGCTTTGGCAAAACGGTTGGCTTTTTGGAAATGTAGCTTTGGGGATTCTTTTAGTGAGTGTATTTATTGGAAAAATAAAAGTGAGCTGGTGTGCCCTAACCGGTGTGGCTCAGTGGATAGAGCGTCGGCCTGCGGACTGAAGGGTCCCAGGTTCGATTCCGGTCAAGGGCATGTACCTTGGTTGCAGGCACATCCCCAGTAGGAAGTGTGCAGGAGGCAGCTGATGTTTCTCTCTCATTGATGTTTCTAACTCTCTATCCCTCTTTGTGAAAAATCAATAAAATATATATATTTTTAAAAAGTGAGCTGGTGCCCAGTATAAAGCGAGAAGAGCAGAGGACTAGGATTGACACCTGGGGGTGCCCACAGTCGAGGAGCGTGAAATGGGCGAGGAGTCATGGAAAGACATAGCAAAGGAGCAGAGGGAGAGATTGGGCAAAAACGTAGATCACAGAAATCATAGCAGGGAAGGGACTTTCCAAAAGGAGGGAGGGACCCACCAGGCCCAGGGCTGCTGAGGGCAGAAGAGACTGAGGGGATTGGGAGGGGACTTCTGCAGTTGGTACAGTGCAGGCATGGGACTCAGCCTGGCAGGCACCAGTGGGCGTGAAAGCCAGCAGGCAGTGCCCATTCATCTGAGATGTAAGTACATGGGAGAACCAGGCTGGGGCTGAGAGGCCAGGACCACCAGCAACCCTCCGAGGGAGCTTCAGTTCAGACCACCCCTTACCACGGCCCGTTCTTCACGGACAGGCCTCCTTCCCATGATCACTGTCACAGTCTTGGTCTGACCAGCATTAACCCTTGTCCTCTCCTTTCACTTTCACTATTGCTACTACACTCATCAGCCTGACCCATTGAACCCCAGCCCCACCATTTCTGATGATGTCATGGCCCTTTCACAAACACATCTAAGATGCTCTGTTTCTCTTACAAAGGCATCATCAGGAATGCAAGTTATTTTACCTTGCATCAATAAGTAAAATGTATTTATTTTTTGGTTTGGCACAGGTATCTAAAAGATGACAGTGATTATATTATCACTGTGGGTTTCAGATCACTCCTCGCAAACGCTCTCTAAGTTCCTTCACTTCTTCGCCGCAATTCCATCATGAGCTGCACCCAGCTGTTACCTGGACCGTGCACGGGAAGTAGCCTCCCTGCCCAGCCCACAGCCGAGAATCAGCCTTCCTCCGCGGAGCCTCTCCAGGTGGGTTTCTTTCCCTTTGCCCTGGGTAAGCCTAGGACTTCCACAGTTATTTCCCTCTCTCTCCTTCCCAAACTCGCTCCCTGCATTCCACCTCCACTAACAAATGCTGTGTGCCAATGAACAGTGTAGATTCAGTTGCTGCATTGTATAAGTAATGCCTTCCTTTCCTTCTTTTGTTGGTGTTACCTGATAAGTTGGCCTGAGTTAACTTCATTTCACATTACCTCATATCATACAGATCAGAAACCCTGTCTAGCTAGCGGTCACACTCTACACTCCAGTACCCCACAGTGTCCTGGAAAACTTGGGACTTTATAAATGCTTTTTGTTGATGAGTTGATAATTGGGATCACAAACAGCCTCACTTTTCTCCCATTTCCTGCAAATACATCTCAGGTAGCAACTTTCCCCGCTGTGAGCAGTTCTGAGTTCCAGTCTTCCTTCCAGAGAATTTCAGGAAAGAGCCTCTTTCTTAATAACTTGTATCATGATGTCTTCCTGCTTTCCTTGCACTCACTCTGCCTTTGGGCAGGTACAACAATTACATCCTGATTGGAAGAATTCTCCGCAGACTAGCTTCTGGGGAGGAACATTTCAAACTAATTCATTCTGGTTCCGTATACCATAGGACATAGTCATGTCACAATGTGATCTCTTGTCCTGGCCTCTAGCATCACAGCGCTGGCTGAGTCGGCCACTAAGCCAGAGCAGTGTTCTTGGAAGTCACTTCCACTTCAGGATGCCCAGTAGTAACTTCACTGTCTGCTGAAGTTACTGAAAACCACATCAATATTTCCCCGTCCACCAGAAATTGTATCTTGTGATTTAATTTCCCCTTAACAGGATCTCCAAAGTGCCCATAACCATTCCAATGACACCTGACCCAGGAGAAATGTGATGGAGGGGAGGTTGAAGTGGAAGAGCACAGTAGACTTAACCAATTGCAGCTAAGATATCTTGCCCCAGAAATTTACAGAACACACGTGCATGTGAACACGTTCTGGGTCCCTCCTGGTGTCTTGAAAGAAGGTGTCATTGCTAGTGCGGGGCTCTAAAGCTAAAGCTTCATTAAATACATAGAAAACCTACCTTCCTACTCCATCTCTCTAAGTTCTGTTTCCTCATCTGCAAAAGAAGAGTGATGTTTGCTTTGCCTATTTGAAACTAATGAAATCATCTAGTTTTTAAAAACCACTTTATATTATGCTTAATGCATCACTAGGGCTTGCTGTCACATATATTTACCCAAATTGGCTACAATAATGTCTCCCTTCCCCCATTCTCTTCTTACAAAATACTTTGCTGCTCCTCCCATTGAGAGGTAGGTTCTCTGATCCCTGCCTCTGTGTTTGGGTGGGCTTGTGGCCACAGCAGAAGTGGTAATATGACTCCCAAACCTAGGTCATAAAAGGTGATACATCTTCCACCCGGCCCTCTTGGGATGCTTGTTTTTGCAACCCAACAGCTGTGAGGAAGCCCGTGCTATAGAGAAGGCCACATAAAGAAGAACAGACAGCTCGGCCAGAGTGGCTTAGTGGTTGAATGTTGACCTATGAACCAGGAGGTCATGGTTCGATTCCCAGTCATGGCACATACCTGGGTTGTGGGCTCGATCCCCAGTGCGGGGTGTGCAGAAGGCAGCTGATTGATGATTCTCTGTCATCATTGATGTTTCTATCTCTCTGCCCTCTCCCTTCCTCTCTGAAATCAATAAAAATATTAAAAAAGAAGAAGAAGAACGGACAGCCACCTCCAATTTCCCAACTGGATGATGGTGCCATCTTGAAAGTGAACCCCCAGTTCCAGTTAAGCTGACACTGAGTGAGGCAAGACAAGCTGTCGATTCAGGAGCAGGATAAGTGACTGTTGTTGTTTTAAGCCTTTACATTCTGGAGAGGTTTGTCACGCAACAATAGATAACTGATACACCACCTATCCTTCTACTCTCTCCGTGACCACGCCTCTCAGTTCCCTGCCTCTGTGCCTTTTCTCTTCCATTTCTTCCATCAGCGTGTCATCTTCCCATTGAAATCTTACGACTCCTCAAGGTCTCATTCAATTGGCACTTCCTCTAGGAAGCTGTCCTCATTGCTCCAGTTGGTTGTGGTCTCTTCCCCCCTAGAACTCTTGGAAAACTTTGTTTCTACCACGTATATAGTACTTATTGCCAGGATTGATATCCAACATATTTATCAACTGGCTACGCCAAGTACCGACCAATCAGAAGGGAGGCCTCCTGAGTTTGCAGCCCTGTGATTTCCTTGCCCTGCAGCCAGGCTGGTTCCACACAGACTTAGCTCCTCTTCCAGCCTGCAACACCTTCAGGGCGGGGCACTCATCTCTGTAAGTGTCCCCTCCCCCACGGGTCTTCCATGTAATATACTATATATATATATTATTGTATGAGTAATTTGTTGAGACTTAAAACACAAAAACATCTGACTAGTAAATGAGAAGGTTCAGAGAGAATACCTAGGGAGCAAAAGGAGTTTAAAACTTTAAAACTACAAATAACTGAGAAAGAAGGTAAATCTCCTCAAACCAGGGCCATGAAGCCCCAGGATCTTTGATCTGAGAGCTTACCGAACCCTTCATTGGTTCTCACACTTTTGTGTGCAAAAGGATCACTTGGGGAGAATGAGTGTGGGTGGGGCTGGGGGAGAGAATGTGGATTCTGGGTCCCGCCCCCAGACATTCTAGATAAGTAGGTCTGGGTGGGGCTGATGAAATCTCCTTCATAACCAGCTCTCCAGGTGACTCTGATGCTGGCATCCAAGGACCACATTTTCAGGAACCCTGCTTATTCAGACCCCCTCAGTGTCCCGCTTGTTCCTCTTGCTGTAGTCCTGTGCCCTTTGAACTGTAGTCCTGTGCCCTTTGAACTGGCTATGGGTGCTGGACTGCTGAGAGGCAACATGGTTGGAAGGACAGAGAAGTTGGGAAAGCCATACTTCAGGGCTGTCTTTAAGGAGAATCGCTGCTGTAATCTTTGGGTGGTGGCAACATGAAACAAACACTGCATGGAGATCAGCAGACAGACAAGTAGCTGGTTGGCTGGGGAGTCTTCTGTCTGGGGGTGTCCTGATGTGGGGTGACCTGTTTCCTCATAGTTGAGTAAATTGTTAAGGGTGTGACTCACTCTGTGAGTTCAGCCTCCACCCTTGGCTACCTGGTTCCTACCAGTCCAACGTCTAATTTCATTCACTCATAACCCCAGAGCTCACATCAGAACCACAGATTCTAATATCAGATTATCTACTTCAACTCTTTTTTTCCCCCAGAATAAAATCTAGACAGTTCTGAATCCTTCAACTATTTAGGAACAGTTTTTCCAGTTTTGTTCTTCCAGCTTCAGGCTCCTCATCATCCTTCAGCGAAGAGTGAGTCTGCCCTGGAATCTGAGTGTTGGATGTCACCATAATAAATTCAATTAAAAACCTAACATCTCTGAAGTGGTTGAGATGCTGTGGAATTTGAATGCTGGGATAGTGTGCAGTGTTGTACAAGTGTAACCACAAAGATGGACAGTCCTATCATTGCCACAGACTTTCCTTATGACAGAATCCAGACTTCCTGTCATTGGTCTTCAATAACAGCGCTTTGTTGATTTTGTTCACAACGTGAGCATTCGTATCAACACTGTACAAAGTACTCTTTACCACAAGTTCATTTCCTTCTACACGACACTGTGAGGCAGGTATGTGTTTAAGATAAAACAGCCAAGGCACTCAGAGGTTGTATCTAAGGTCACAGAGCTAGTGAGTAACCATCAGGGCCTTGACCCAGGACCTTGAGGCCAGTTCCAGGGCACATTCCATCCTGTCATGTGGTGCTCACTCTGTGTATGGGCTGAGCAGGGCCCACACAGCTTGTTGGTGAGACAGCCTGAGAGCAGCCAGGAGCATGCACCCCGCAGACCTCCAGCCCCCGGCAGCGTTATAGGCCAGGCACCAGCCGCTGTCCTCTGCTCTAAAATCCATCTCTGCCTCTGCTGGGTCACCCTTCCCACGGGCTGCTCCTGGCCAATGACTGGGCGTGGCAGGGGCGCTAGGAACATGGCACACATGGGACCCCTCTCACTGGAGACTTTGTCCTGGGACCTCCTGGCCTTGCTAAACTTTCCTGAGATTGCACGGGGGCCAAGGAAGGCCACCCACCTTCCTTCCTCGCCTTCTCTCCAGGCCACGCCTGTTAAAGTCTGCAGGGAGCTCCCCGTCTGCGGCTCCCTAACCAAACCCTTGGCTGCTGCTTCTCAGACCCCAGATTATCACAGGCTTCTCATTCCTCGTGCGGATGCCGGCGTGAGGCATAGCTCCAGGCTCAGGAACCCGAGGAGAACCTAGCGTTCAGACTCTCCAGTGAGGTAGCAGGTGAACCAGGGAGGCAAGAGACAGACAGATGAGGCCAATTTCAACGTGCATGACAGTGCTGGGCTGAATCTGTCCCGAGACCTGGAATCTTCCGGGAAAGTAGACACTGCCTTGGGCATGTCGCATGGCAGCCTTGAAGTGGTGGGAAGAAGTGGCAGTTCCTGAGTGGGGGGTCCCCGATGAAGCCCCGCCTCACCGTGGAAGACCAGTTCTTTCTGTTTGACCTTCTGTATCCCTCTTGTTTCCAAAGCCGCTCTTGTTGACCTTGGCACTACGTGTGAGGTGGAAGAAGCAAGCAGCTATGATGAATACTCGTTAAAGAAAGAAATGTTTGTGTTGAGTCCGCCTGAGAGGAGATGTCAGAAAAGACATTAGTCTTTGTCTGTACCTGTCATTTGAAGAAGGAACCAATTTCAAAATCATATCCCACACTTTCTCCTCCCCTGAGTCACGGAGCAAGCTTACCATTCCTGTGTTCACTCACTGAACACACACTGAGCTGTACCGTGCCCGGGGGCTGGGATTCAGAGAAGACATGCTGTCCATGGAGCCCTATCACATGTCAGGGAAAGAGGGCAACGGGGGGCATCTAGGGAGACTCTGGGATTGAGACAACTTGATTCACCGAACACCAACTTTTT
Organism: Plecotus auritus; assembly: GCF_963455305.1. Taxonomy (NCBI): domain Eukaryota; kingdom Metazoa; phylum Chordata; class Mammalia; order Chiroptera; family Vespertilionidae; genus Plecotus; species Plecotus auritus. The sequence goes on along the minus strand of NC_137772.1, from coordinate 9,361,252 downwards.
TTAAACTTTGCCAATAAACTTATTTACCATGGTGGCAATGCTCTCATTTTAGAAGCACATAGCAATTATCCTCTAGTGGATCCCTAATTAACCCAGGTGTGGCTGAGGACAGCTGGATGCCGATCTGGGCGATGATGGCACCTGCATCACCAGGCTGCCTTTGCTGGCCCTCAGGTTGTGTGGACGGATACTGGGCTCTGGGGCTGTGATCGTCAGAGTTTCCACTTGACCATTTTTCAGCTCCAAATAGTCCCCAGTGTCTTGAGATGACCAGTGGGGCAGAGGGGATGGGTTTGCACCTCAAGAAGCAAAGTTGTACAACACCCTTTAGATCATCTCATCCAAGAGCCACATGGGGCTGTTGAACACTTGAAATATCGTTAGTCTGAATTGAGATGTGCTGTATGTATAAAATACACAATGGATTTTGGAGACCAAGTTAAAAAAAAAAAAAGAATGCAAAACATCTCTCTAAAGTTTTGATATGGATTACATGTTGAAATATTATTTTTGGACACACTGGGTTCAATAACATATATTAAAATTAACTTCATCCGCTTCTTTGTACTTTTTTTGTAAACTGGGTCATTTTAATGACTGCAGACATGTAAACTGTGAGATAGTACTCGGAAACACCACAGTACAGGAGCTTTCCTGATTGGTGCACAGTTTTCATTAATTATAAGGAGTTACTTGCTGTCAAACCAGTAAGACGGCATTTATGCATCCATCATTTTCAGGATTGCCGGTAACCCGGGCATATTTTCACATCACAAGGCCCAACTCGCTCACATCCACCTTGATGGCAGTACCTTCGCTAATAACACCCAGAGTTGTATAGAGTGGGGCTGAGGGGTTCTTCTTTACATAGAATGCTGGCAGGCAAAAGGCGGCCTTCAGTGCAGGGTGTGTTACATGGGCCTAGCGAATCTTCCATGTTTAGGTGGTTTTCAAGTAAAGCCACCTCCAACAAAGCAGACTTTGGTAACCAGCCTCTTCGACACTTTCCTTTTTCTCTTTCCTGTTCGAATAACTTTTAATACCCCCGTGTCTCCCTGGGCACGGACTCTGGCTGCCCATTTTGCCCCTTTCTCTTTTCATTTTTGTTTCATCCCATTGGAAAGTGCTTTAGCTGGGTCTGTCCCTCTGCCCAGTAGCTAAGCAGGGACTGCGCCTGGGGACTCTCCTCCTCATTCTTTGGTATTTCTCTTCTCACGCTCCTGACAGTCCCTCTCTTTGTGTCTCCTCAGCACTGCGCTGTGGAGGGTAGAGCTTAGCCTTCAGACCAAACATCTTTTTGTTCTTTCAGGCCCAGGTCATTAACTCTTATTTATCTTGATTTTTTTTTTTGTTAGCAGATTTATGAATCCAATTTTTCCTTAGACTTTTGAAAATTCCTACTCAGTTCAATGATATGATCTAAAAATTGCCCAGAAACCTGTATTTTAGAGTAAGTGTCAGAGTCCTCTCCATCAGTCTCTCTAAGGATGAAACATTTTTGCAAAAAGTATCAGAGTAAGCCCTAACCAGTTTGGCTCAGTGGATAGAGCGTCGGCCTGTGGACTGAAGGGTCCCAGCTTCGATTCTGGTCAAGGGCATGTACCTTGGTTGCGGGCACATCCCCAGTGGGAGGTGTGCAGGAGGCAGCTGATCGATGTTTCTCTCTCATCGATGTTTCTAACTCTCTATCCCTCTCCCTTCCTCTCTGTAAAAAATCAATAAAATATATTTTTAAAAAAAGTATCAGAGTAAGACCATGACTCTATAAATGACAGACTTGGAATGACGGTTAAAGACTGGATTACAATGCAAATGACAGATTTGTTTTTCTCAACACATATTTTAGTGTAACTCTAATTGCAAATAAAAACATTTTATCAGGATATTGTAGATTCTTAGAAATTTTATACAATTCCTATGATATCTCTTTTTAATAACAGTAATATGTGCAAACGAATATAACACAATTGTTACTTTTGACAGTGCTTTCCATATAATTTTAACATATCAAATAGACTTAATTAGTTTAATTCCCCTCTTTTACAGAGAGGAAGAGACATTCTTTGAAATGTTTCAGGGATCCTTATAAATATTCTCAAAGTTACTTTCAGGTTAAGAAAGACTATTTAATTTTTGAATTTAGGAAAGTTTGTCAAACATATCAACAGTTTTAAAACATAGGTCCAATGGGATCATAGGTCCTTGTCTGTTCACTTAATCACGGTGACAAAGACTGCTTACCCATCTGATCACAGTGACAGTGCCAGCCTAGGCCCGCCTGTCTCAGGATCCCACACTCAGGGCCGGTGAACAGAGTGACTGACACCTGCGCAAGCCCGCGGGAGGACTTGCCTGCAGGCTGGTGCGCGGGAGGACTGCCGCCTGTTTCCACCCTCAGTTGTGTGCCCCATTGAAGCATATCTTACATGCAGATACGAGACCTTCTTCCGCAGTAAAGTTTACTTGGCATCCAGTTTTTGAGTCTTTGTCAGAAGGACAATAATGGGTCACAGAACTTGGGCAGCATAGCTCCGGGAGCAACAAGGTGTGTGCGTGTGTGTGCATGTGTGTGTGTGCGCATGTGTGCATGTGTGTGCGCGTGTGTGTGTGCATGTGTGTGTGTGCATGTGTGTGTGCGCACGTGTGTGTGTGTGTGTGTGTGTGTGTGTGCCTTCTGGGGAAAGTGATGCCTGAGTTAGGTTTTGGTGGGTAAATAAGAAATCACAGCGTTGCAGGTAGAAAGAAGCATAGATATGGATACAAAGGCTTTCCAAATAGAAGTGAAAATGATGGTATTTACAGAGCATCCACTCAGGGCCAGGCACTGCACTAAGGGCTTTGCAGACATTCTCTCTCAGAGTGACTTTTTTTTTCTTTTTTGTATATAGTGGTCCTTTCTTAGATAGAAGAAGGCACTTGATTCCAAAAGGGCCTACCATACTCGGGAGTATCCATCCATCCACCCATCCAATTATCTATCACCATCTACCTATGTGGCCATATCTATTCCAGTGCTTATTAAGGAACCAGATATAGGATTTTGTTTTTTGAGAAATTCTGGTTTTCTTCTAATAAGCAGAAAACACACTTTCAAAAGTATCAGCTTATGTATTCCTCTGTTTGTTCAGCTGAGTGATTATTAAACGAAAATATAGCACCATGCTCGGAGGATGGGGATGTGGTTAACATTTCAATACTTTGAAAGGAAATTTTTGGAGATTTTTTATCTTGTCATCCTAAACTGTTTAAAGTGAGACACCAGGTTTTAAACTCGAGAGTCCTGGTTTGTCAGAGCAGTGGTGGGTATGAACTGGGAGCTTCAGGTCTATAAACCCTGCCGACTCAATAACATGTATGGAGGGCTCACGTGGGGGACCTGCCAGGAATGCTCAAGCGTAGAAACTCCTTCCGGAAAGAAATGTACACCATTGTTGTCCACTGAACCTGACAGTCTTACCTGTTTTTAGATTGACCAAGGAGCTATTTCCTTGGCTAAAACCCCCAGAGCATTATTTTTCCTGTGAAAATATCATTTCTTCTGTGAAAGCAGAAGGACTCCAGGCCGGTTGTCTCTGAAGGAAGTGGGGAGAGGGAAAGGCATTGTGCATATACACTCTTTGATTTGCTTTAGTTATAACAGTGGAGGGCAGGATTCTTTTCTCTTTCAGCTCTACTATCTTCATATTTTCTCTGCATCTACTTAGACCTCTTTCCCTCAAGTTCTAGAAAAGCCTTTTTCCTCTGCTAGAAGCTAATGGCTTAACCTGTTCTCAGGAACATATGCCTCCCATCTCTTCCATCCTTGGCCCTCCCTCCACCAACAATCCCTGTTCCTATTTTATTTTCAATGTCTCCCGTATTGCTGCTCTAATCTTTCCCATCTTTATAAGCTAGAGCTACAAACAAAGTAAATATTCTTTCCTTTTTGTTGTTGTAATCCTCACCGGAGGCTATTTTTCCATTGACTATTTTTGGAGGGGGAAAGACAAAGAGAAACATCGACGTGAGAGAGACATCGATTGGTTGCCTCCTGCATGCACCCCAACCAGGGCCAGGGATGGATCCTGCAAGGGCTCATACCTCCAGTATGTGCTCTTGACCGGAATTGAACCTGGGACCCTTCCGTCCAAGGGCAGATGCTCTATCCACTGAGCCAAACCAGCTAGGGCAATGTAAATATTTTTAAACTCTGTTTCCTATAGCTAATATGTTTCTTTTCTCCTTTAAAAAATTTTTTTAGATATAATTGACATATAACATTATATTAGTTTCAAGTATACAACATAAGGATTCGATGTATGTATATATTACAAAATGATCACCATAAGAAGTGTAGTTGACATCCATCACTATTACTATATTTAGTGTAGTTTTTAGATGCATATTTTTCAGATTTTAACATCTTCGGAATCGGGATGTGTCATGGATTGTGAGTAATGTGGCCATCATAGTTCCTCCCGTTGTATCTATGCTCTTGGGCAGTCCTTTCCCACATAGATTCTTGACTTGGTCCTGTGGCTTGCTTTGGACAATGGAGCAGCAGCAAACATGATGCAGGCAGAGGTTTGAGAGGCATTTGTACATTGGGACTTGTCTCCTTTGCTGAGCGTGGAGCTGCTGAATCACCATTTGAATGCACTTGAACTAGCTTACCAGAGTGGCCATGCAGAAGAGAACTAAGGGACCCCAGCAAATAGCCTGACAGCCATCCAACATCTGAGGCCATCCCCACACCATCTGGCCCCTGCTTATTCCCCAGGTGGCCAGCTGCAGGAGAGACCAGCAGAGGAACCGCCCAGCTGAACCCAGCCCAAGTGTTAACCTAGAGAATCACAAATTAATGAGTGATTGTTGTTTTAAGCCACTAAGTTTTAAGGTGCTTTTTCATGCAGTAAAAGCTAATCAATCTAGGGTGCATCTTCCCATTGGTGATGTCTTACTATTTGGAAGGGCAGAATTTATTTTCTTTCTCAGGGATACATAAAATAATGGTGCATCTTGCAATTGATTGTGATTTAGATTGGATGCAATACAATATTGAACACACTTGGCAGGTAAGAAAGCTAGTGATTAGAGGGCTTCTTGCCCTAGGTCTGTAACCTGTGAGGTTGGAATGCGAATCCAAGCAATCTGACTCCAGGCCTTTGCTCTTAATCTGTAGGTAGTTCTATCCGACTGGAGAGGGTGTGGCTGGAGAGCTGGCTGGTGAGGAAAGCAGGAACAGGTAATGAAGGACATCCTAGAAAGTCTCGTAAAGAGTTTGAATTTTACTGGTTGACATTGAGAAGCTAGTTGAATTGGAAGGCTGGGGTACTTATAATTTACTAGAGGCCTGATGCATGAAATTTGTGCAAGAGGAGGCCTTCCTTCCCCCGGCTGCTGGCACTGGCTTCCCTCTGGCACCCGGGACCTGGGCTTCCCTCCAGCACCCGGGACCCAGGCTTCCCTCCAGCCACTGGCACCCAGGACCGGGGCTTCCCTCGCAGAGGGAGGCCCCGCCCACCTGCTGCAGCACACTGATTGGTGGCCTGGGCCTCCCTCTGCGGGGTGATCATGGGGCGATGGCTGGGCCTGCAACCAATCCCATCGTATCCACCTTAGCTGGCCTGGCGCCAGTGGGTATCATAGTGTGGTCCCGGATGGTTGTTCAGCTGTTCGGCCGTTCGGTCGATTTGCATATTACACTTTTATTATATAGGATATTCAACATTGACTAAATAAAGTCGTATCACCTCAAGATACAGAAAGTCAGGTGTTGTGGGGGAGCAGGATGAATTCTGGAATCCCCGACTTTATCCAGCAACTATGCTGGAGCAGCACTGCATGCTGGGAGAGGGCCTGACCAGTGAGGCTGGGAGGACTCAAGGACTCCATTATAAAGTTAATGAAGTCAGTGGGTCAAGTGCACTTAAAAAAGAAAAAGGATGTGGGAGAAGGAAGGACCATAGCTTAGATATAGAAGACCATGTGATAAACATCAGTACTTACAGAAAAGTGTTCTTTTGGTGGAAACATCCTTCTTCCTTATTGCTGGACTATAGTAGCAAATCTGAGCAGTAGTACAATAGTACTGAGAGCTATAGTAGCAAATCTGAGCGGTAGTACAATAATGCTGAAAGAGTCCTGCCGACTATGGATGCTAACATAGCTTCATTAAGGCCCTCGTTCACTGAAGGTTCTAGCCACCTATTCACATAAATGTTTCCACAAAATTTGCAAAAGATAATTTAGCTGTAATCAGTTTATCTGTTGCCATTCTCTGCTCCAAGTCCCCTCTATCACCATCCTCCCTTGGTAGTGCTAAAATGGCCAGCTCATTTTTAGAACCCAGCTAAGGGAACTGGAATTGGGAATATATTACTTTGGGATTGGGGAGATATATTTATGGGCTTTGCAGTTCTTGCACCTATATTTCTAACTTCCCATGTCCCCAGAACTACCTCTCAACTCTCTCTCAGCTCCCCAGCATCTTATGCCCAGAGGGCCCACAGTCGTATCTCCTTATCAGCCTGTCCTAAGGCATCTGGAAGTATGTGGGGAGTAAAAGAGAAACCAGGATGAAAGGTATATAGTCAGAAGTTACACTATTGAAAATTCTTCTGATCAGCACTTATTTACAGTGAAAAGCAATGGATTCAATTCTCATCAACGTCTTATCAAAACTGTCAATTAAAAAAATTCCATCAACCCTGTGGAAGGGAATGCATTTTCCTTCTCTCTATAGAAAATTGTAAAAATGTCTTCCTTTCAAAAGTCCGTATCCCAGGCTTATCATGAGAAGAACGTCAGTCAAACCCCATTAGGACATTTTACAAAATTAAATGACCAGTAGGTACCCTTCTAAGCAGTCAAGTTTCCCCAAAACAAGGATAATCTGACAAACTGTCACAGCCAAGGGGAGCCTAAGGAGATCTGACAACAACATGTAATATAGTGCCCTGGTAGGGAACAGTAAAGGGTATTAGGTAAAAACTAAGGAAATCTGAACAAAGCATAAACTTCAGTTATAAAAAGGTATCAATACTGGCTCATTCATTGTAACAAATGTACCATACTAATATGAGATGTTAATGATAGCTGAAATTGGGCATGGAGTTTATGAAAACTGCAATTTTTCTGTAAATCTAAAACTGTCCTTTAATAAAGTTTATGAAAAATATAATGTAAAGAAGCAATTAGTGAGTATGCAGCCAAAAGGTAGGGTGTAAAAATTATTACAAAGGTAGGAGAAAGAATTAATAATTTTTAAGGTTATTTTTCTGGATTTTGTGACATTTATGGTGTTATAAACTTTTAAAATTTGTATTTTACTATATTTCTATTTTCATTCTAAAAAAAATCTGTTTTGTATCCAAGTTTATATTTGCAATTTTCTTAAAGAGGTCCCCTAAATTGTGTGAACTTCAGACTCCACAAAACCTGATCACATAGGAATAGTTAGAAAAATGTGTCCAATTCACAAACCAAGTGCCTACGATGTGTAAATACTATACTAGGACTTTGAGGGAATTGGGGGTGTATGGAGATTAACAGGCACTACAGCTTCATGGGAGAGACAGGTATCTGTCTGCTGTAGACGGAGCCTCAAAACAGATTGAGCGACAAGCACCCAGCCACTGATGCCAACCCTTTCTTTAATCATCCACTTACCGAGATCTGGAATTGAAAGCACATTGGCCGTTATTAATTGATGCAGCTCTCCTTCAGATGGCCATGCTCAAAAGCAATGGGTGTAGGAGATCAATAATAATCACAACTTTGCAGTTGGCGATCACAAGTGGGAGCTTTGGAGACAAGACCATTGTCAACCTGTCCCTCAGCTTGTCCCCAAAAGGACTTTGACTCTCTTTAGCTTCTCTAGATTAACCAATCAGTTTTAGGCAGATGTAGATTTGGATCTAGCCAGAATTAGCCACAAAATTTTAAGCTAGCCAAAAACCTAATGGGGTGAGAGCAACTTAAAAAGAGACTCAAACTTCCATTAGGAAATGTGTTCCACTGCAGCCTCCAATCGGCTCTTGTTTGCTTGGCTGAAGAGATGCTTGGATAAAAGAAAGTAGAAAAGGGGTTTACGTCTCCTACTTCTTTCCAAGTCCCCACAACGGAATCCCCAACTATGGAGTCTGGAACCTTCATTAATGAGAACACTGAGGCCTTGGGCTGTCGGTCCTTGCAACACCCTTCTGTGTTAGGTTATTATTATAGGAATAAGACTATTATTATAATAATACTAATACTATTATCCCTGTCTTACAGAGGATGAAGTGGGGCTTAATGCAAAGTAGCTCAACTCCCAAACCTGTGTTCTTAACCACTATGCAATACTGCCTCCCATCATACCCTCTGTCTGATGGTCTCAGGACAGCCCTTCAAACTGTGAAACTTCTGTATGTATAAAAGGCTAATATGCAAAGTGTCCCTTTGGGAGTTCGACCGTGAGTTCGCTCGCTCGCTCGCTATGACATGCACTGACCACCAGGGGGTGGCACGGAACACGGCAGGCAACCAGCAGCAGCAGTGGCATGTGCGTGGCGAGGGAAGGAGGTGGCAGGGAGGCGGGAACCCTGATGGGCCCTGATTGCTGGCTAGGGCCAGGGACCTTACCCATTTAGGAATTTTGTGCACCGGGCCTCTAGTTTTGAAATAATTAGGGAGAAACGTGTGTGTTTTTAAAGTGTCAGGCTGAAAGGAACCTGAGAAAATATTTAGTCTAGCCCTCTATTTCCAGAAGAGGAACCGAGCTTCTGGGGGATGAGGTTGCCTCCCAATGTCAGGACGGCTCTGCCAGAGGGGACGGAATCCAGTTGTGAGCCTTTCCCACTCTGGAGCTGCCAGCCACCGGCACTGAGGGCTGAACCCGGGAGAGGCACGCGTTTGGGAGAAACGCGTTTGGGAGTGGGGAGAGGTAAGGGGGGAGAGCCAGTGACGGTTGTCACACGTTATGAGTTGAATTGTGTCCCCCTCCCGTCCAGATTTATATGTTGACGTCATAACCCCCAGTCCCTCAGGGATGTTATTTAGAGATAGAGTCTTTACAGAGGTAGTCAAGTTAAAATGAGGTCATTGAACCCTAATACAATATGACTGGTGTCCATATAAGGAGAAATTTGGACATAGACACACGCAGAGGGGAAACCATGTGAGGAGACATAGGGAGAAGATGACCATTCCCAGGCCCAAAAGAAAGGCCTGGAACAGATGCTTCCCACACAGCCTTCCGAAGGAACCCCCACGGTTCACACCTTGATGTTGAACTTGCAGACTCCAGAACTTGTGTGACAATGCTTTTCTGTGTTTAAGCCACCCAGTCTGTGGTCCTTTGTTATGGCCGCCCCAGCAAACTGATCCAGCACAGAACTTGGGAAGTGCCCGAGGAGGCACCAGGCTGAAGGACTGGTTGGAGAAGAGGAAAAAGGAGAGGCTAAAATGATGAAATCCTGGGTGGGGAGAAAGAGACCTGGGCAGAGAAACCAAGGATTAGCCAAGTGCAAACCCATCAAAATGAAAGGGGAATCCATTTCTTCTTTAACTGGATGAGTCTAGATCTGGAATATCTCAGTTTAGAAGGGGATCTAGAAGAACACAGCTGTTACAGAGGCCAGTGGAGTGTGGGCTGCCCTCGCATTTACAGTACCACGGTGCCAGCACACTGCGGAGGAAACAATCACTGCCACCAAGTCCAGATATTCTGGAGAGGTGAGGAGAGCCAGGGAAAGTCCTCAGTGTATTGCAGGGTGGAGCCAACTTGAGTGTGCTTGCGGCCTCCATGAGCACAGTCATCCCCAGGTACCAGTGGGGGATTGTTTCCACTGAGGATACCAAAATCGGCGATGCTCAGATGGCATGGTGTCTGCATACAACCTGCACACATCCTCTCATATACTTTAAATCACCTCTAGATGACTGACGATACCTAATGCAATGTAAATGCTATGTAAATAGTTATTATGCTGTATTATTTAGGGAATAGTGACAAGAAAAAAAAGTCTGTACGGGTTCAGTACAGATGCACCCATTTTAGGCCTAACTACACAGTACACATCAGCAACATGACTTCATTCCCCCAGAATAGTTTTAATCCATGGTTGACTGAACCTGCTGAACCACTTATACCAAGGCAATATGTTTTCTTTTTTTATTCATCATAAGAAAAAAATTAAAAACTTCATTATACTTATTTCACAGTTTACTATTGCTTTTATTTTGAAACACAAATATATTTTCGTGGTTATTTTCTATGTGCACGCTCTGGAGGCAGGTTGCCTGAGTTCCAAGAGTAGCTTTGCCCTCACTAGCATTCAGCCTTTCTGTGCCTCAGTTTTCTCATCTGTAAAAGGGGAATGATGACAGCACCTACTTCATACGATTATGAAGATTCAATAAGATAATGTGAGTGAAGGGTTTCAATAAACGGTATCTGTCATTACCAGAGGCGTTTATTATAACAAGAATTCCTCTCAAGACTCAGATTCAAAGTGTACTAGATAACAGCCCTCCGCCCGATGCTGGGCACAAGCATCGCTGGGACTGGGACCACCGTGATTAGAGGGTAAGGCTTCTAGCAGGCCTCGGGCGCCAAGAGGAACAATAACATTTGGGATACCAGCCTGAAAATAAATTGCATTGGCCTCTGAAAACCCCCAAATAGGTATTGCATGGACGTAGAACCCCTGCAAACCTCACAGCCAGGAAGAGGAGGGTGGAGGGACCCCAGGAACTTGGAGGATGAATACTGCTCTTGAGCAATGTCTTCAGCTCTAACTATACCCCGCCGATAAATCGCCCAGGGTTGCTTCATGTCCAGGGCGTTGCAGAACTCCAGACCAGTCCTCCTGGCCAGCGGCTGTGTCAAAACCCTGTGGGGAATGTGGTGAAATTGGGTTAAAAGGGGTCGTGCACGTGGGTGCCAAAGAAAATAGGAAAGGAAAGCTTTGGGGCCGTCAGGGCCCCTTCTGCAGAAGAAGCTCTCCCGCATCTTCACTCACGCAGAGGTGAGTGAAGATGCGACAGAGCTCTCCAGGGCCCGCGGACCAGCAGACCCCAGAGCTGGCGGGGCTCCTGTGCTGAGGCACCACAATTACCCTTTGCCCTTCCTCGGATTCCTTACGCAATCAGGCAAGTTCAGGGGACTCGAGCGCATCCGCCCGCCCATGCCCCGCACCCTCCCGCCCGCCGCACGCTGGCTGCCTGCGCGACACACGCGCGCCTACGTGGGAAAGCGGGCACGCGGGGGGCGGGGCCTGGGTGGGAGCGCGGCGGGGCGGGGCGGGGCCTGAGGGGCGGGGCGGGGCGGGCGCGGCTCGCGCAGCAGCATCAGCCCGCCCCCGCGGCAGCAGAGGCTGGTGCGCAGCCAGCGCGCAGAGGTGACGGCGGCGCCTTTAAATAGCATCCGGAGCAGGCGCGGGGCAGCCAGTGGTCTGCGGTGACAGCCGGCGGCGTAGCGGCCGGGCCAGCCGAGGAGGTGAGTGCTCCTGCCGCCGGGAGCTGCGTGCGTTCCCGCTGCGGCGCCCGTGGGCTCCGCGGAGGTGCCGGGCTTAGGCTGCCCCGCCGGCCCGAGCCCGAGAGACGGCGGCCACAGCGGAGGCGCGTGAGCAGCCGCTCGGTTCGTCGGGACTTTCCGCTTTTACGGCCTCTGCCCGGCGGCTGCCCTGCCCGCAGCTGCGGAGGCCTCGGAGCCGCCGCCTCCTGTGCCTGAGGCGGGGATGCCCGCACGGGCGAGGCGCTGGTTCACCGTGGGGTCCGGTGACGTGCGCCGCGGGTCCGGCCCCTTGTTTGTGCGGCGGCGGGGACCGGCCCGGCCTGGACGAGCCTGAGCTTCAGACGCAAGGAGTTGATCCCGAGAGGCAGGTATCGGTGGTCTCTCGGCCACGCCATCCCTCCTGCACCCGCGGATATGCTCCAACCGCGCAGGGAAGCCCCGCAGCCGGAGCCGGACTGCCCGCTTCTCCTGCCTCTGCTGATGGCCCCGGCGAGGAGCGCCTGCAGAGGGTCAGACGCAGCATCCAAAGCCGGTTGCCATGTGTAGCACCCTCGCGGTGTCTCTGAGGAGTGCGGGAAGCCTCTGCGCCGAGCCCTGAGGGGGCCATTGATTAAGGAGCCTGGCTTTTTTTTTTTTTTTTTTTTTTAATTAACTAACAAGCAGAGATGATAGCTACTACATGGCTTCGTAGACGGGGAGTGCTGATGGATGACTTGAGTGAACAGTGCTAAAACCTAGAGACAGGTGCTGGGGTAATCGGGTGTCATTGCAACCCCCTTCCCACCCACTCACGTTCAAGGTTATGGCGCTTAATTAAGACTATTGTACAAGTGCCCTTTGTCTTCTAAAGTTAAGACTTTAAGGTCCTTTGGGGGCAGACCTATCCGAAGTGCCCCCGCTGTCAATACCCTTCCTTTTATGTACGGACCTTTGCATAGCATGAGAGAAGCTGGTTAAATCTCACAGTTTTCTGACACAGATTTCACCTGTTTTCCCAGTGTAAACCATTATTTCTAAACACAAAGCCAGTCTTCTGGTTGATTCTGCAGGTGGAGGTGGAGGTAGCCAGTTAGAGTGGCTGAAAACTTAAGGTTGGAGTTGACAGTCTGCTTTGGGTGTGCTTGAGAAGGGGGGCGGAGAGAGGAGCTTTTTAAAGGAACCCCGCTTCCCTTCCCTTCAGCGTTTGTTGTCTTGTCCTGACTCAACTGGGAGAGGCCCTTCCCAGCCTAAATCTTGGCTCCTCATTTGTGAAAAGACTAATGAGCATTAGACTAACGTCTTTCAGGAGCTAAAATTCTGGATTGGAAAAAATAATCCTTAAAAGCAGCACACCTTACCTCCCTCCCTTAAAATAATATAGATATATTATAGATCATATACTATAGACCTCTATTTTCTGCACTTACTGTAAACAGAAAAGACTTTTATAAAAAAATAAAAAGAAAATCAACCTTCCCCCAGATTATAGTATTGTGGTATACTTTCTTCCTGTCTCTATTAATGCCTATTTTTATTATTATTACAGGCAGCCCGACTCAAGAGAAATCCCTTGGCTTTGTAGGCTTTGGCATTTAATGGATAGATAGTCGTGACATATGCGGGGGGACAGGTGTGTAGTTATACCGCACAGGCAGAGTTTCCATGGCTGTGTCTGCTTTTGGATGAAGCCTGGAATAACTGAAAGTGAACCAGCTGGCCACAGTGTCATGGTTAAGGCCCAGGTCTTGCCACATCTTTCATTCTGATGTTGCCGTCTTGTGGACGTTTGTGTGTTTGAGGAGGGCTTGGGGAAAGATCATATGGTTTTGTCATTACAGCCGGGAATTTCCCCATCTCTCTCCCTTCCCGTTTCACTTTTCTGGAAAGAGCAAGACTATAGGGATAGGAGTAATTTCTAGATGTTGATACTCTCTAACCTTAGAGAAAGGGATAATTTTGTCCATTATTCTTTTGCATTTACTGTCTCTTCTGACCAAATCCTGTTGAGTTAGAATGCATTAACAATGTTTTAGGAATGATCTCCCTCGGATGATGCCATGAATTAGAGAACCGTGTTACAAAATACAAAAGAATATGGTTGTTGTTTTTTTAAGGCAACTCAAAACTGTTGGTATCCACCCTAAGGCCATTCAAGCCTTACTCCCTGACAGGCTGTGGTTAGTCAGGTGGTAGATTGAAGGTGCCAGAGTTTTTACTAAACACTGGAGTCCCACTGGCGGTCAGACAAACACCTGGGGTCACTTTGACACTCACGCCTGGAGACCAAGTCTCAGCGGACAGAGCTGATCCGAAGCTGCTGGTAGTTGAGTTTCAACATTCTAGTACTTGAGGGGCTTCTGAGAGCTTTGAAAGAAAGACAAGCCCTGAAGCAGTAGCTGGACTTTATGAACTATAAGTAGAGGCAATTTTATCCGTGTTTGTGGCCACGACTCTGAGATTGTCATTGTATCTGCAATTCCTTACCCGACATGCTGCATGCCAACTCATAAAGTTTGGGTTGTGGAAGGCCAAGGTGACACATACTTTGAAACAACTGCTCATACCATAGTGAGAAGAGAAAACTAGCACAACATCTTAGTTACGGTCATTTCTCTGCTTTTTTACATCCTGAAATCTGGAAGTTGTTGAGTGTGTTGGAGACGGCACAGTATTCCGTTGGGGGTGACCTTTGTGGAGTCTAGAGGGGAGAAATGGGATGGAGCGTTCCCTGGGACGTGGCTGGCAGGACAGATGGATGGAGGACATGTTCTTGGGACAGAGACTTCGGTGGAGTGAGGACTCCACTCCTCTGTGCGGCCTGCCTCCCCAGAAGACATTCGGCTGGAGGCACACGTCCTATTGCCAGAATCTGAGATTTCAGAACCGGTGGCTCAGTCTGGTTCTCCGGGCTAATGCTCTTCGTGAATTAGTTGCCAGTCTTCTCTTCACATTTTAAATAAAAATGTGAAAGCTCTCCATTATCTAAATCAAAACCATTTGCCTCAGAAAAGCTATATATAACATATAATTTTATATTACATACTTACATTATAATAGGGATCTATGCTTATTATAGAAAATTGGGGAACTATAAAATTAAGGTTTTAAAGAGATTCAGTACTATTAACATTTCTGTATATTTCCTTTTTCTTTTCTCTAAATATATTTTTAAAATTTTAAACATATATTTTATGTTGAAGATAAAATCTTTGATAATTTAATTTTAATGGCCTAAAGTGTATTTTGAATATTTTTTTATGTTTTAATGTATCTTTTAGAAATTAGGGCACATTCTGCTTTGAAGCTGTTGAAATTGACTGTTTTGAACATTATTTTTATTAATGAATGGTTTTAATGTACTTTTGGGTTCCTGTGTTCTAGTCAAAAGCTGTTAAAATAAAGATTTCATGGTTTGGAAAGATAAGTGGTAAGAAGTGAGGGCCTCATGGGAATTGCCTTTTGCACCATTTCCTCATCCCGGGAGGGATTTCTGATACATGTACTATCTGTCCACTTGCACAGTTCTGGCACTTGGCCCTCGGGTTTGTTGAGGGAGCCATGTCCCTATACATAAGGCTGATATGCCCTGAATACGTTCTTTATTTTATTAACCAAAAAGGGAAAGTGGCTGCAGGAACTGGTCTCTCCCTCAGCTGACCGACATGGTGGCCACAGGCTGAGCCTGGGCAGTCCGGGGCAGGGTAGGTGGTGATAACACAGACAGTACCGGGCACTGTTCGCAGGGCTTCGGAGGTGCTCACTCGGGGACTCAGCTCTGTTGGTGGGTCCTACTGTTACCCATCGTTTACAAAAGGTAAAAGAACAGGTGCAGAGGTCAAATCACCCAACCCAGGTTGAACCTCGGCTGTCCGGCTTCAGGGCTAGCGCTCCTGAGGCCTGGTTCTTCCAGATGAGCCAGCAGGTGGCAAGACTGAGGACGGGGCTGCTGCCTCCTCCGTGTCACTGCTACTTGATTTCTCCAGCCTCATTTGCACTCTGTCTTAGGCCACGAGACGGGTGTAAACGACCACAGAGGTGGACTCAGCTTGGTTCTGTGAGTGATAAGATCTGCTGCACACTGTTTACTTCCTGGGAGTTAGAGAGTGAAGGGCTGGGCCTGCCCTGGAAGTTGGTCCTGTGAGGCTGGAGAACAGCGGAGACTGGTGATTAACGCATCGTGTGCGGAAGGAGAGCACGTGGGGTGGGAACGGGGACCCCGGCTTAGCGGGATGGAGGAGCGTCGCTCACTTACGTGGGAGATTGGCCCCACCATGGCACGTGGGATTGCTTTCTGCTGCATCCCTTGTTGTTGTTGTTTTGTTTGATTTTGTTGTTTTTTTTTTTTTTTTTTTTTTTATCAGAAACAGACCTTCTCAACAAGTTCTAAATCATGCTGAAAACGTTTAATCGTTGAGAGACTGGGATTGAGAATTTCCAGGGTTTGAAGGCAGGGTGTTATGGCTGCTTTCCCCCAGCACGATTTTAAGCAGAACCCCAATGTATAAAATAAGTAAAGGCGGGGCTGCGATGGTTGGAGGGGGCAAGGCGCTGGGAGTCCCAGGCCACACCGACGCGGAGGCACTCAGGACAGCCCAGCTCCCTCGGCTGAGCCGTCACTGGCGCAGGGCCGGGTGCCTCGGCCCCTCTGACGCAGCCGTGTCCCCGCGGGCATGACACAGTGGAGTTTGTTCTGAGCCCGGTGCCTGTCTGAGGCCTGGCTGGACCTTGGCGTTTTCTTTATTTGTGCCCCCACATCCAGTCAGTCAGGTCGGCAGGTTCTGCTTATTCTAACTCACACTCTGTACCAAACTGCCGGACACATGCCCACTTCTCCCTCTCGTCCTCAGTGTCGCCAGCCTGGTCCAGAGTCTGTCACCTCTAGCAAGGCCCTCAGTTTAAGAAAGGGGGAGGGGGTGCCTTTTCCACGCAGAGCTCTGGTCAGATACCCGCTCTGCACAGAGCCGTCCAGCGCTCCTGTGAGGCCTCACGTCTTCAATGAGCTTGGCGGTCAGGGCTTCTAGAGTTTAGTTCCAACCTGCTGTTTCCCTTGCTTCCCAAACCACCACATCCTGGGGCCTTCGGAGCACGGAGTCTCCAGCACAAGGCCAGCCAAGGCCTCTGCACCCCTGGGGGCACTAACCCCCCCACCCCCCAGCCTTCCGTGGCCTGGAAGGGCCTCCCGGGCCTGCATACCCAGCTCAACCTGTCAGCAGGGACGTTCCTCCCCCGCCCCCATTCCTCATGGCCCTGCGCCTCAGAGGCACTTGCCTGGAGCCACTCACTGTCCTCAGACTCCAGGTCACTCCCTGGACCCCTAGGCTGACATTCAGCCAGCGGGGGGGGGGGGGGGGGGAGGGAGGAGGCCAGCAAGCACAGTGGTGACAGTGCTGAAATACTCCCGGACCCGTCAGAAAATGGCCGCAGCCCTAATTCAGAAACGGGGGCGAGGGGGTGAGGCAGGGGGTGGTTCATGCCTGGCCTGCAGAGGGTCTCCTGAGCCCTGATCTGGGCATTGGCGTTCTTCCCGTTGGTGGATGCCCCCCTCCTCTGTCCGGCATTTGACTTTTCAGGGGTGCATATCTTGTTTCCCCAGTTAAACGCCCAGCCACCCTCCAGGCTCCGGCTACTCCTTGTCATGGTCCAGGGCCTAGGGGGAGACCGGGCCTCAGTGTTCAGCAGCATGTAACATGGGGCCTTAATGTCGGAGAGGACTCGGTACTGGCTGCTGGTTGCTTGAGACCCGGAAACATTCTGGTGGTCGATGTTCCCTAGAAGGGTCGCTGGCAGAAATGTTCATTTAAATGTTCCTGTTTGTATGTGGCCACGCCGGGCAAGCTTAGGTCTCCAGAGCAGGGCCTGTGCTCCGTGGCCTTCGGTTCTGCTGGAGCCGCAGGTGGTGTGGGCTTTGCAGGATGTGTGGGTGGGGGCGGGGGAGGGGAGGAGGAGATCAGTGTCAAGGTCTCGATTAGCTTACATATCTGTACCGTAGTCTTCGATGACCTGGTATTCCTACTTAGATCACACCTTGCTTCCGGGCCTCCACAGCTCTTGGTTCTTCCTGTAGGACAATTGCCCACATTGTGCCTCATTCGGCTTCCCAGACGGCCCAGGTGAGGAGCTGGCGGGACCTTGCCTGTCACGCAGTCCAATCCACCACCTCACCGAGGATGGCACCAAGATCCAGAGGGTGTGGCTGAGCCGCCCAGAAACAGGCTAGACTGCGAGGACAGTGCCAGTCTGCTCTCTGCTGACACGAGTCAGAGACGAACGCCGCCGCCCAGGCCGGAGCCTCTCCAGCGTTCAGGGAGCCTGACGATGCTCAGCCCGGAGGCAGGGGCTGGCGCTGTGGGGTCCCCAGGACACACCTCAGATGAGGCCAGCCCTGATGCTGCTGCAGCCCCAGGCCACGGTTCTCCTTCCCCCAGAGCAGCCGCAGGCCACGTGGGCAGGTGACAGGTGCAGTGTCCTGCGCTCTCCCCTCCATCCTGGGGTGATGTTCAAGGGCTGTGTCTCCCTCCCCATGGAGAGCCTGTTTGCAGGCCTTGGTGGGGCTGCTCCCCTGCCCAGTTAGCAGTTCTGTTTATTATGCCCATGGTTGGGAGCAGCCAGAGACCAGCCAGGCCAGTGATCAGAGAGGTTGCAGGTACTGCTCAGGAGATGGGGGGCCAATCCCACAGTGGAGGGGGAGGGGTGCCCCCAATGGGTGGGGGTAGACCATCCATTAGAGTGCAGGGTGGATATACTAGGATTTCTGTAGATCCTTATTTTTTAGCTTTCTTTTTAAATTTATATTTTATAGAAATATATGTGCATAGCTTATATGTAAATGCACTTATATATTAGGGATGCATTTTATTTTCAGCACTTAGTGACTTTCGCTTTATTTTTTTTTATTAAGGTATTATATGTGTACATACCTTTTTTTTTTTATAATATATTCTATTGATATTTCACAGAGAGGAAGGAAGAGGGATAGAGAGCTAGAAACATCGATGAGAGAGAAACATCAATCAGCTGCCTCCTGCACACCTCCCACTGGGGATGTGCCCGCAACCAAGGTACATGCCCTTGACCGGAATCGAACCCGGGACCCTTCAGTCCGCAGGCTGACGCTCTATCCACTGAGCCAAACCGGTTTCGGTTATATGTGTACATATCTTACCATTGCCCCCCCACCACCCCACTCCCATACATGCCCTCACCCCCCAATTAGGGATGCATTTTACTTATTATTTTGGGTGCATTGTCAAAAGTTTAGGAAATCAGAAAATTACCTCCTTCTCTACTATTTTTCCAAGAAGACTCAGTTTGTCAGTTTAGGGGATACAAACTGCTTTGTGAAACCAGGCTGTGATCCTTGTTCTCGTGGTCTCTGACCTTAGGTGAGTCAGGTGACATCCAGAGTGTGCTTTGCTTTTGGATCCAAAAACTTGACAATGTGGAGGTCTCATTAGGACGTGATTGTTTTTTCTGTGTTGACGTAGATTGGGAACTCTATATATATACGTATTTGCAGTTTGAATACATGGACTTTTTCTTACATGACAATTAAATGCCAGGCTGGTTGGCCACGCTAAGTCAATATTTAAGTTGGCTTTCTTTGTTTTAGACCTTCAGGCAGCTGGTGGGAGGCAGTGTGTGCACTGGCCCGATCTGCTCCCCGCAGGTGAGCGCTCAGGCTGTGGGAGCCTGGAGCTGGAGTGGCCTCAGAGGTAATGATAGGATGTTTGGGATTTGCCTTAAAATCCTTTTTAAAAAGGGATCAAATGAAACAATATTAGCAAAATGTTGATTTTTTTTAAAATATATTTTTTTTATTGATTTCAGAGAGGAAGGGAGAGGGAGAGATAGAAACATCCATGTTGAGAGAGAATCATCGATCCGTATGCCTTCTACTGGGGATGGAGGCCTCAACCCAGGCACGTGCCCTTGACCGGAATCGAACCCGGGACTCTTCAGTCTGCAGGCTGATGCTCTGTCCACTGAGCCAAACCCGCCAGGGCAAAATGTTGATCACTATTAAAGCTGAGGTCATGGGTGCGTGGTGGCTATAATACTGCTCTGGCTGCTTTTGAATAGATTTGGAAATTTCCGTAATAAAAGTTTTAACCAAACATAAAGGAAACGAGACTCAAACTAGTGTCACCCAAGTAGGTAATAGGCAGACGGGACAATCTCTTCTTCCTTCTTTCCCTTCTTTAGACAAACACTGGCCTATTATTCTATAACTCTCTCACCTGAGTGATTTGTTTTGTGTTCACTCCCCCTGGGGCCAGCCCCGTCATCTTATAGTTACCTGGACGCTTGGTGTAACTCTAGCCCATGTCCCGTGGTTGTCACCTGCACCTCCCATATCCCTCCTCATACAGTGAGCTAAACCCTGGCTAACCTCTCCTCTGCTTCACATCCCTCCTCCAGCACCTCCGAGGGCTTGGGCAGAGCTGCTGGATTTAGAGGTCATCTCTCCAGGCTCTGGTGGGTCCCGAGGCGCCACGCAGCCTGAGAATACTTTGTGGGTTCCATTCGCTTCTGCTTCTTAGGGTCACGGCGGTTCTCTGCTGAAGAGCGGAGCTCGCTGTCCTCTCCGGCGACAGGTCTGTCTTTGTGTCCTGCCTTCCACCTACCCTGTTCTGCCGAGCCCTTTCTCCAGTTTTTCAGGCCCTCTGAAACCACGGTCTATTTTAAGAGGTGTAAGTAACCCTACCCAACCTGTGTCCCCTCAGCCTCCTTACCCAGGTCACTGACATCTGATCATGGTGACTTCTTCCAGCCCTAAGGACTGGGTCTCTTCTCCGCTTCCCGCACAGGCCTGGCCCTGCCAGGGACCTGAGGAGTCCGTGAACGACCCGCGGCTGCCTGCGGCCAGCCTCCTGCTGCCAGCTGCGTCTTAGCCTGTGGACAGGGTGCTGTCCTGGGAGAGAGGCAGGGTGTCCTTGGCCTCTGGTTCAGGACACAATTGTTCCTGACCCCCCTGCCCTGCGGCCTCCTCTTTGCTCCCCGCACCCCCACCTGTCCCTGCCGGTTCCCACCTGGCCTGCTTCCACGGGCTCTGCGGCCAGCCCTCCCTGCCTCTGCATCCCGGCGGCTCCTTCAGTCCTCACGGTCTGTCCGTACTGGTGACTGTCCTCACTGAAGGCAGAGGGCCCTGCAAGTGCCGTGTCCTCATGCTGATGGCCTCCTGCCTGCGAGGGACTCACTAGGAGGTTTGGTTCCCCTGAGGTTTTCAGAGTGTTGTGTGATTCTTTGCAGTGGGACCCTTACGTGGAAGGTGCCCACATAGCAGGTCAGTGGCTGCACCAGGGCCCAGCACAGGGCAGATGGTGAGAGCTGGATGTGTACTTGGCGGGAGGGGCTGATTCCTCCTGCTTCCTCTGCTAGGGCAGGTTGCCGCCCGAAGCCCTTTCTGAGCAGGTGGCAAATATGTAAATACCAGAAGAAATGGACTGACCTAGTTAGAGCTTCTTTATCTTATTTGTAAAAATATAGCAAAGTTCAAAGAATAATAAAATCATAAAGCAGGTACCACGTGCCCACCACATCGGATTGATGCTTTTTAACATGGATGGTGTGCCCTGCGGTCGCCTATGGTGCTGGGGGTGGGAGGGATCCTGAGTCAGGGTTCCTGGCCATCCTCTGCCTTCTCCAGCCTCGTCCCCGAGGTGCCCCATGGCATTGGCCAGGGAGGAGGCACCGCTTTCCTCAGCGCCCACTCCCGTCTCTCCCCGAGGCCCACACCGGCGGCAGCAGCGAAGCTGATCCAAGATTTGGTAGCTCATCGTGGTTACTGCCAGTTCCTAGAACACAAATCGAATGTTTTGCATTTGAATCTAATGTTCTTTCCACCTTTCTGTGCTGTCTCTCTATTCACCGCTGGAGGTGAGCAGCTTTGAACAAAGTATCCAGTGGACCCCAGACTTGGGTGCCTCCTGTGTGTGCAGCTCCTCAAACAAACGGGCCCACTCCCCTCCGTGGAGAAGAGTCCTGCCTCCAGGCCCAGCTCTGGCCACTGGGAAAGGACATCTGTCCCCTTCCCTGTGCGGTGATTCTCCCTCCTCTCGCGGAGCCTCTTGTGTTGGGGTCGGCTTTGGTTTCCCGCAGACCAGGAAGGGTGTCTCTCCCCCTGCATCTCCAGCTATTATCATAACAGGCTCTACTGTGTTGCCCAACAGCTCCCAACATTGGTGTCAACTTCTTTAGCAGGCAGACCTGCAGGTGCGATTAGGCCTCTTCCTGTGCCGCATGCCAACTGAAATACCACGCCTCCTGGGGACCAGGTGGCGGCCAGGCAGCTGCACCTACAGAAGCCTCTGCGTCTTGTTCCTGCAGGGGGTGGGGCCAGCCTGACTAGCAGGTCTCTTGTCCCCATCCGATGGAGCAGGGCCGCTGCCCGAGGCGCCTGCTGGTCCACGCCTGCTCCCCTCGCCCGCTCTGACCAGCCACATCCCTGCCTTGTCCCGACATGTGCACCGAGATCGCTCAACAGCATCAAAGCACTGGTAGAGGACCAGTGGAAACATCTTGTTTCTCTTCGGAATTTTCTTGAGTGGGACCCTCTCTAAAAATCAATAAAAACATATCCTCAGATGAGGATTAAAAAGACACACACACAGGATTCGGTAGCTAAATGGATATAGATGGGGGAAATAGATGAAGTTGGAGGGCTACATTTTTGAGCGTGGGAGAATGCCGTGGAGCAGTGATGAGGAGACGAGGGTAGACAGGAAGGAAGGAATTCCATCCTCTCCCCCGGTTCTCTGGGCACGCTGGCCAAGGCACCGCCTCGCCATGGCAGTAAACTTTAGCTCCATAGCAGTAAAATTTAGCTCCATAGCATAAAATTAACCTGCTGTCCCGCACAGAGGCTGCTCTGTGCTGCCGTCATTAGGCGTGTCCTGACTATAATTACCATCTCCCAAGTGGATGTCCAGGACAGGCCCTCATGTCTGTGTTGCAGAGAGAAGGCAGGAGAACCATATGGTTGGGTTTTGTCCCCTGGAGAATGTTGGGCAGTCCTGTCCTCCGCATTCCTTACATCTCCCAGTGCCACCCACCAGCCCTCGGCATCCCTGGAGCCCTGCCTTGACCCAGCTCCCGGGCTGTGCCTCTGGCTTGGCGGAGCCTCTCTTCCGACACAGGAAATTCGCTCCCAGAAGCTGGGGGCAGCCCCGGTGTCGGGCTCTGGGCTTGCGCCCTTCTGGCATTTGCTGTTCCACTTCAGAAAGGCATTTGTCCACGCCGTTCCCTTCCCCGTGGGCAGGCGTGGTTTGTTTTAAACTAACCCGCAGTCAGAGGTCTGAATGTATGTCCAAATGTCTGCTAAGGAGAAGAGAGGCCCCTTGTCCTTGGATTACTTGGGTTATTTGAGGAATAATGGGAAGAAGGCAAGGCACTATTTTTAAAAAATCATCTTTATTACTAAAAGTACTGCAGATGAATACCTCCCCCCATTGAAAGACGCCGTCTTTATGTGGACTCTCAGTCGGTGGCTTGAACCTCTTTTCCATCCACGTCACCTGCAGCTGCTTCACTCCCTCCAGCAGGGACCCCCGCAGCTCCGAGGGTGCGGAGGAGGGGGCTGAGGTGGGGGGATGCTTTGGATTCCCCTTCTCTTTGGAGACTCTGCTCTATGAATATACCCTCCCGGGCTTACAGTGGAGAGTTGGTCAGAATCACAGAGGGTCATTCATGACTCAGTGAACGTTTCTGGAGCACCTGTCTGGGCAAGGCACTGTGATGAGTGCCAAAGGCATATGGAGACAGATGGGAAGGGCGCTGGCCCCGGGGGCAGAGAGGCATCTCCCGAGAAGTAGACACGCCCCGAGTGTAAGGTGGGACGAGCTAGGGGCCACTCAGGGCCCAAGTACTCCTCAGTGAGGAAGGACTGTGCGCTCTGGCCAGGGCCTGTAAGAGGTGATTACGGAAAGTGGCCTCTGGCCTATTTGGGGAGGATGTGGGCCTGTCCAGCAGGCCAGGGCATGGAGCTGCAGTGAAGGAGACAGGGAAGGTGGAGGTGGTAGTGGGGAGTGCAGGGCGCAGGGGGCCGCAGGGAAGACCGGTGGGCGTTGAGGGAGGGCGGGAGTTGGGAGGGGAGTGGAGGTGGTGTGTATCCGTGACCCTGCCTCCCTGGCCGTGGTGAGGTGGGGCCTTGGCCAGCTCGCCCAGAGAACCAGGGGAAAGGATGCAACTTCTCCTCAGGCATAGAGGATGGAACTCCCTCCTGCTAGTCTCGCCTCCCCTCTTCGCCACTGCTCCCCACTTTCTCCCAGGCTCAAAAATTTTGCCCTCTGATTTCATCTGTTTTCCATTTATATCCATTTAGTTACCAAATCCTGGTGTGTGTGTGTGTGTGTGTGTGTGTGTGTGTGTGTGTGTGTATGTGTGTGTGTTTAATCCTCATGATGATATGTTTTTTTATTGATTTTTAGAGAGAGAGAAAGTGGGGAAGAGAGAGAGCGGGGTGGGGGGGAACATCGATGTGAGGGAGAAACATCAATCGATTGCCTCCCATATGCTCCCTGACCAGGAGGAATCAAACCAGGGCACATACCTGCAACCTAGGTACTAGTATATGCCCTGCCCAGGAATCGAACCCACAACCTCTTGATGCCTGGGACGATGCTCCAACCAACAGCCACCTGGACGGGGCCTGGTGTGGTGATGTTGTTTTAACTGATTAAAAAAATGTTATTGTGGTAAAATACGCGTAACATAAAATTTGTCAATTTAACCATTTTAAGTGTACAATTCATTGGCATTAAGTACATTCCCAATGTTATATAGCAATTACCACTTTCTAGTTCCAGCATTTTTCATCATCCCGGACAGAAACTCTACCCCCGCTCCCACCCCCGGCAGTCCTGTCTCTGTGGACGTGCCTGCTCCAGGTCCCTCGTGTAGGTGGAATCACATAACGTCTGTCTTTCTGTGTCTGGCTTCTTTCACTGAGCATTACGTTCTCAAGGTTAAGCCATGCTGTAGCAGGCACCAGGATTTCCTGCTTTTTTAAAGGCTGAATACTATGCCGTGGTCTGCATCCCACCTGTGCGTGTCCCTTTGTCTCTTGACGGGCCCGACGCTCATCCTGCCCTTTATCACTGCGAACCGTGGCTTCTGGCCGCCGGTGTGTCGCCTCCCACCTCTGTCTGGATTGAGCCGCCGTGTGCTTGGGTGGCCCACTTGCCTCTCAAGGTCCCTAGGCTTTGGTTTCGGGCCTGGGCTCCCTTCCTGTTCTTGCGTGGAGCTGGGGCGGGACACTGAGCTTCCGGGCGTCGGTCCCTGATCCTGGGATTGAAGGTAGTAACACCTCCACCAGGGAGGTTTCCAGGCCTAGTCTTGAGTTCTCGCAAAGGCCAACTAACCGAATGGTACTGTTTCTAAGGCCAAGCAGTTGAATACCAGCTGGCGACTCATTTCTGGGGGTCTGACTTTACAAAGGCAACTGTCGGGCATCTTTGTCAAAATCTCTTAGAAATCAGTGTAAAAGGCAATAAAGTATGTGGCTTAGTGCTATGAATATGCACCCATAGGACATGTTTTATAACTGTCCTAACATACAGCTGTGTTCTTGTGACTTGGGAGGCTTTTTCAGTGGCAGCCACATGTGTGACTTCAAAAATGCTTACACATGCCGAAACCGGTTTGGCTCAGTGGATAGAGCGTCGGCCTGCGGACTGAAGGGTCCCGGGTTCGATTCCGGTCAAGGGCATGTACCTTGGTTGCGGGCACATCCCCAGTGGGAGGTGTGCAGGAGGCAGCTGATCGATGTTTCTCTCTCATCGATGTTTCTGGCTTTCTATCCCTCTCCTTTCTTCTCTGTAAAGTATCAATAAAATATATTTTTTAAAAAATGCTTACACAACGTAAGTGGAAGAGAGAAATGTGGAGATAGGCCACAGAAAACTGTCCACCCTCCAAGGTGGCCAGCCATAGAGAGGCTGAAAGCCCTGTCTGAAGAAGCATGTTCAAAGAATTTGAACACAACACTGTAGTAATGAAATGTGAATAGGAAAAAGGAAATACTTCTAAAATAATCTGTATGGTCATGTGACTTAAATATATCTGTGGCTTCATGAGTACAGAAACTATTTTACGTAGACATTTGACCATTTCGTCTAATCCTTAGCAGTTTATCTGCTTAAGTTGGACACCCTATATTTGGAATCTATTTTGGTTATTTGTGGCCTGTGGCCAACGTGAATGGGTGAGGTACGGCCCTAATCTTACTGGTTAAATTTGGTCTAGCCTTATCCTCACCCTTAAAAGCGTCGTGTCTCGGTCTTTCTGATAGCTTTTGGGGAGATACGCAGGGAGTGGGTTAGTGTAGACGTGTTCACCTTGACTCGAGTAGTTTAATACATCAGGCTTCTGAAAATAGCATCCCTGCTCTGTTTCTCCTTATAAAAATATTCTTGGAAATTGACTCGGGGACCATAGGATCGCTGCACTGAAAAAGCAGTGGGTTGGAGGGTTCCTGTACTCGGAAGAGAGCTCCGGGCAGTGGGTGGGCGTCACGAGCCCCCTGTGAATGCCTGCTCACTGCACGGGATCCCAGGTCCCCCAAGTGGCCTTTCCTTTCTCAGGCTCAGGTGAGGAGGTGGTCCCAGGGCAGCACCCTGTGCGCTGTGCTCGGGAATTCCTGTCTGGGATGGGGCGGGGCAGCGGCCTCTGCTGTCCTTTCTCACTGGTGACCCCTGGCCTCTGGGCGTCTGCACCTCCCTCTCTCCAGGGAGAGCCCGGCTGCTCTTCTGGTGCAAGGGGGGATGGCTTAAGCAAATCTGGCTCTAGGTCATTTGCCAGCCAGGGCTAAGGAGCACGGGTCCGACCGTTTGGAGTGGCGCATTGAAAGACCAGCACGCGGTCTGGCTGCCGCTCTCTTGTTCCTCCCGAGGCTGAGCTGTGCCCGGCCAGTGCAGGACAAAGGGGGCGCTTTCAGCCTCTGTAAATGGCCTATTGTGCCAGGGGAGGAGGTGGAGCAAGGAATGGCAGCATCTTGCCAGCTTGGCTTGCTGTTTTCAGCAAAGATGTCAGGATTTCTCCATTTGCTGCCACCGGGGCAAGGGTGCTACTTATGTGGGTTTGTTTGAGGGCTCCAATCCAAGTGAAGTTTTCTTCCAAGCCGCTGGTACTCAGCTGGACGAAAGCTTGAGGGCCTTCAGAAGGAGACAGACACCCAAATCACCCGGTTTTTTGGTTTGTACATGGCATGAAGAACATAAAATGCTCGTGTAAGTATATGTTTGCAGAATTGCAGGAGCTGTGTGTGTGCGTGTCTGTTTGTGTCCCTGGTCCTTAGAGAATGATGCCCTTGTGGGTCACCTCTGGCCTGGACCACTTTTTTCCTGGTGCCCACAGAATGGTAAAAGGGGAACCTTTGTGCAGAGTGGACCTGGAACCCACTGCTCAGAGGTAAAGGTGAGGGATAAAGGCTAGTGGTGATGTAAGGAGGGGAGAGTTAGGTGGATTTCAGATGCCAGTTCTGATACTGGGGAGTGAGTGCTGGGAGGACCTTAGAAGCCACCTGCTCCTACCGGTCCCTAACCTCGCGTGGCCTGGAGGGGACTTGTGAACTCCACGTGCAAGGAATTGTGTGGCGGTTCTTAGTGGTAAGGGTCAGCGGCCCCTCCAGAGGTTAAGAATTGTCCATTTGGAGGAAAACGCATGAATTTAGAGCCGGATTGGTGTCCCGATCTTGGAAGACACCTGGGGGGAGCCTTCTAAGTCTCCTGCCTTGATTTCCCCATCATCATTTTGTATTGTGGTGTTCAGCTAAGACACCGGATGTGAAAGCTTGCTGAACACCAGATCGATGCTCATTATGTCATTAGCTGTCTTTCTCCAAGCCTGGGCAGCGGGAAGCAGGCTTCCTCTCTCCGACAGCCACGCAGCCCGCTTCTGCTCCCTGCCCGGTGCATCGGCTTCTCGCGTCTGTTTAAGGGCGGCCTGTGTGCTGGGCTTCGCACTGGGCTTCTGCCAGGTTTCCCTGACCCTTGCACGTTCCCCGTCAGTCTGTGGTTTTAGACTCCAGCTTCACAGATAATGCAAACTGAGCAAATCCTCTTTTTGAGGGTGCGGAGAGGAAGGGGTGCAGGAGTAGCTGAGGGGAAGGAGAAGCTGGCTGCCAACAGTCTCCTGTGTTCCAGCCAAGAAATACTGGCTACTGTCTGCATAAGCCTTTAAGCCGACTGATTCGTCTTTTGAGCGACAACAGCATGATTATCTGCCTGGGCTGTAGACTTCCCGAGATGATGGTGTGCAGATCTGCTTTCGAAAGAATTTTTAAAAGATTCCAACCAGAACAGCATATGGCAGCCGTGGGCAAACTACGGCCCGCGGGCCGGATCCGGCTGTTCTATCTGGTTCTCTTGCTCTTCCCTCCGCTCCTTTACTTTGAATTTATATTAGTTCACACAAACACTCCATCCATGCTTTTGTTCCGGCCCTCCGGTCCAGTTTAAGAACCCATTGTGGCCCTCGAGTCAAAAAGTTTGCCCACCCCTGGCATATGGAGTAAGAACTAATTCTGAGTTTTAACCATCGGTTGGCAAGTTCATGAGTCTCGGTACTTCTTCGAGACCAATTATTAATTGAGACGGTCCTAAAGCATGTTCACGTACAACCGTGGTCAGCAAACTGCGGCTCGTGAGCCACATGCGGCTCTTTGGCCCCTTGAGTGTGGCTTTTCCACAAAATACCATGTGCGGGCGCACACGTACAGTGCGATTGAAACTTCGTGGCCCATGCGCAGAAGTCAGTTTTCGGCTCTCAAAAGAAATTTCAATCGTTGTACTGTTGATATTTGGCTCTGTTGACTAATGAGTTTGCCGACCACTGGCCTACAGCATTTGAAGGCAATTATTGTGGCTCATTTTCTTTGAATGTAGGTCTGCCTCCATTTCCTACGATCCCAAGTACCTTTTCCTTATAGCAGTTAAATAGAAGGGGGAAGATTTAAAATGCTCTTGGTTCTTTCCACGGATCTAAATGAGGTCTTGGCTTAGTCCTTTATTGCACGGGCCGAAGTTTCCTACCTACAGCATGAACAAGTTGGTTCGGTGTGGCTGGTTTGCAGCTGGTTACTGATTGCCAGCTAGGAGGCATGGAGCGAACTGCAGCTTGTCTCCATCACCAAAGATAAGCATTCAGCTGGCGTTAAGCCCTCAGCGTTACAGGTCAGTATCCAGTAAAATGCTTTTGCACGAGTGCTACTGTACTTTTCTGAAGTTTTAAAGAAGCTTTCTTTCCTATACGTCTCTAAAAATAGACTGCTTTCATTCTTAGTTTGATGCTGTCTGCAGCTTGGCTATTGCTAAGCTTACACTAGAAAAAAGCTACCCATTTAGGACAGTGTTTGTGAGGGAATTATTTAATATTTTCACACGGGGATGTGACTCTGTAGAACGGGTGGGGAATGTCCCGCCTGAGGACCGTATGAGGCCCAATAAGTCATTAGGTCTGGCCCTGCCAAGGCATTGGGGTGAGTTAATTGAGTGTTTGACTATAACAGGCTAATTTTGAAGTTGACCATTTTGTATGGCCCTCAAATGATATTATGAATATGCAAATGGGCCTTGGTAAAAAATAGGTTCCCCAGCCCTGCTGTAGAACAGCCCCTGTAAATCCACACGATCTAGGTTTTACTGCAATTACTTCGGGGAAAGGCAAGGGTGTTGTAAGGGGTGGGTGACTCCCATTCAACTTACAGTGCTGAGGCGGGTAACGAAGACAAGTAGGAGGTGGGTCGATTAGAGGGGAAGGCAGGTGTACACGTTAACTGCAGAAGGTTGCTTTGCGTTCGTGGAATTGCAGTACTGTATGAAGTCTGACAGCTCAGTGCCAAGAGGACCGACTCAGTTTGCCTCCTTAGCCCCAAAGTCTCCCATAAGCATCTCGCTCAGAGAGGCCTAGCCCTATCACT
Source organism: Plecotus auritus (assembly GCF_963455305.1). NCBI lineage: Eukaryota > Metazoa > Chordata > Mammalia > Chiroptera > Vespertilionidae > Plecotus > Plecotus auritus. The sequence goes on along the minus strand of NC_137772.1, from coordinate 9,331,880 downwards.
GGATGTTAACGGTGGTAGCACCCATCACACCTCGTAGATATTAATGTTGTACTGTATCTCCCCCCGCCCCGCCCCCCAGCTGGTGGCCCACTGAGCACCCGGCCCTGTCTTTAGCGCTGTCCCCCAGCTCCTGGCGCCTGCCTGGTGCACACTCGATGCTCAGATACGTTCAAGGACTGGAGTAGTTTAATTCCTATGAATTCATCTAGAATAAAATGTGTGTGAGTGTATATTGACAGTCTGTTTCTTTCCTGGTCTGTCTTGTGTTGGTTCAACATACCACCCAACATCTGATCATTTCAGTGGCTTTTCAAAATATGCCCATTGTCTCTTCCTATTGGGAAGCTGAGCAGAAAGAAAACAGTATCTGTTTTCAGAGCTGGCCCTGGCAGTGACACTGACTGATGCCTGTCCCTGCCCATGGGTGGAGCAGTGGGGTGACTCTGCTCTCAGCTTCTCATTGGCCATCCTTCACCCCTCTTCTCCTGGGAAGTCAAGTATGGATTTTGTCTGCTAGTTACCTTTAGCCCAGTGGGCAGCAGCACCGGACTCAGCATGTGACTAATGCCCCGAGGGACCTTGGCAGGGGGGTAAGCACCAGGCGGAGCTCCTCTGCCCCTGCCCCACCCCCACCCCGCCGCCTTTTCTGTGTCTGCAGTGGTGTGTCACCTGCACTCAGCTGTTGGTGGCACAGATGGTGAGTGGGTTGTAAGTGCTGGTGTTTTCTCTCCGGAATTCTGACCTGAAGAAATTTGCTTACCTGTTCCTTCTCTGTTGTCATGTCAGAGCTTGAAATTTCCAGTGTGTGTGTGTGTGTGTGTGTGTGTGTGTGTGTGTGTGTGTACATATGTACTTACACCTACACAGAGCTGTTGTAGCACAATATTGCATGAGCTGAACAAATACATTCTATTGGCCCCTGGAGTATCCGTGGCCAGTGAAAACACTTGATATGCTGCTACACTGTAAAGAAACGAATACAATAGTCCAGATTGAAATTAAAGGAGGATTTCTATATTTGAAAAAGGAGGATTATTTTCAGTCTGTTTAAAAGAACATATAACAAGTAGATCACAGATATCTGAACCTCGAGCTAAATGAACACTTAGTGGATTGCTAGGAAATTTTTGAGAAAACTCTTTCAGTCCTCCCTGGAATGAACATGGCGTTTTTCTCTCCAGACACACATTTACTGTTCTTTCCTTTCCTTTACTGCCAAACATACTGTACAGCAGTTATTCGTCAATAACTTTCTAATGAGAATTATTCTTCTATATTATCTGTATTTCACGTTTTTATACTGATGTATATGTAAATTATAACAGGCAATTTGAGACTTTAATATACTTTAAGTTGTTCATCTAATTTTGGCTTCTAAATTTTGTTTGTAAACTTTTATTACCTCTGAACCTTACTGTTCTGCACACAGGACTAGCCACAGAGTATTGGCAGAGGAAATAATAATGATGCCTCCCATTTATTGAGCACTTTCTGGTGCCTCGTACCATTCTAAGTTCTATGTGAATTATTCAGTCCTTACAAAAGCCCTCCGAGATATGTTAATATTTTCCATCTCCATTTATACATGAGGAAACTGAGGCACAGAGGGGTGAAGTCGTTGGTCCCAAATCACACAGCTAATGAGCTGGGGAGGTAGGATTTGGATCTAGAATCCGGGATGTTAAATGCTGTTCTATACGTTTCTCAAATACTGTGCTCTAATCCCCCTCCCAGTGTGTGGTGGGTGGTGTACAGTTTCTGCACGCTGATTGTTGTTATGTTTTAGCTGTGCCACGTTGGGGAATACAAAGGAAATTATTTTATCAGAACAGCCAGCTGTGGTTTCCCATGCACCTGCCTCTACTGCTGCCTGCATGGTGCAGCGGAGGGGGCGGGAGACACACATGGACGTTGGCTCGGGCTGTTGACCAGTGGGAGCTGGTTGTGGGAAAAGTGAAAACCGCGGCCCTGCGTGCTTTGGGGTTGTTTGTGCCTTTTCACTCCTCGCCCCGTGGGCTGTGCTGGTGGCGGGGGCTGTGATGCGGTGGAGGAGAGCAGAGGTATCCTATCAGGGAAGAGGATGGTGACTTAGGCCACTTAGCTGAGTGTCTCATGCAGGAATTCTTTGTGTGTAAACACTCTTAAATGTGGTTAATGGAAACTCGATACAGGCTGAGAGAGGTAAAATGCTTCCTAAAGGGAGCTTTATAAAACTGGAATCACCAGCCAGAAGACCTGGGCCGGGAGGCTGTGGCCAGCGGGTGCCGTGTTGGCTCTGGGATCCGCAGGAGTCCTCCCTGGAATGAACATGGCGTTTTTCTCTCCCGACAGAAGTCAGCGTAGGGCACCACCGGCACGGGACAATGCAGGCCCACGAGCTGTTCCGGTATTTTCGGATGCCAGAGCTGGCTGACGTCCGGCAGTACGTTCGCACGCTTCCCACCAACACGCTCATGGGCTTCGGCGCGTTCGCTGCACTCACCACCTTCTGGTACGCCACGAGGCCCAGGGCCCTGAAGCCGCCATGTGACCTCTCGATGCAGTCGGTGGAGGTGGCGGTAAGTGGAGGGCTGGCCTGCCTGCGGGTTTCCCCTGCCTCTCCCCAGACGAGCCGCGCCCCATCGGACGTGATTGCTTGCGGGGCGCCTTGTAAGGGAAGATGTACCCAACAAACAGAAGTTGGCCGATGATTGTAAGTGGAGGTGGAGGCCAGAGTGTAGGGCAGAGGGACAGAGGAGGGGTGTTGGCTGGGGGTCTGCCCATCGTCACTCGGGCTCATTCCAGAAGTCCCCGGAGCTTCTCCCCTGCGCTGGCACTGCGGTCGCCCCGAAAATCTGCGACAGGAGCAACAGGAGGGACAGGCAGAGCCCCAGCTCTCGCAGGCCTTCTGTTCCAGCAGAGAAGGGGGTTGTACAACGCATGTCAGACAGGAGGATTTCGCTTGTGCTGTATCTGAAAGTTAGAACACATCCCCCACCCATGGGAAGGGACTCTGGGATTTCAGAGAACTTGCCAGAGTAACGCGGCCACAGAGCTACGATAGGACACCCGGGGCATCTGAGGTTGCGCTGCTGAGTGCCATGGCTGTATATCCCTCGGGCCAAGGAAAGGTCATGCTGTCATTGTTAGGAAAACACACCGGAGCGTGCCCTCCATAATGCGGGCTGAAGGGTGGGATGGCCGAGGAAATCGAAATGGCCCCGGCTCCTTCCCAGGCCCTGCTCCTTCCACCGCCTCCGAACCTTCCCCTGGTCGGTAGGAACGGGAGGGGAAGGTGGGCGCGTGCTCAGCGGTGACTCTTGCCCTGCTCTCCTCGCTGTCCTTTTTCCCTTCCCTGCCCTACCCGAGTGCATTTCCAGTGCGCGGTGCTTTGAATTATATGAAAAACAGTGTTGAAAATCGCAGAATTGCCTCACTCCCTGCTCTCAGATGTAGGTGAAAGGCCTCCCTCCCAGCGGGCAGGGACGTGGGGGAGGGAGAGTGTGCCCTTCTAAATATAGCTTCTTGTTACTTACAAGACTGTAGTTCTTTTAGACAATTTCTTGGGCTCATTAATGTGAAACTCGTAGAATATAAAAGATATGCCAGTTTTATTCATGTCAGAATGTAAAAATAGAAGGCGTGAACTGCTGAGGAAAGATGGCTTTAAGATACTTTATTTCTATATAGAAGGTCAGCTTAATATTTCACCTCAGCTAGTGATATACCAATGATGAGTAGAATCTAATATGTTCTAACAGGTACGAGTGAGGTCTGGGGCATTCTTTCTCTCCTGGCAGAGGACCTGACGTCTCCTAGCAGCGTTGCCCTCACTGTGAGAAGAGGACTTGGCGAGTGCAGATTTAAGATGTTTATAATTTAGCCCGGCCGGCGTGGCTCAGTGGTTGAGCATTGACCTACAAACCAGGAGGTCAAGGTTAATTCCCAGTCAGGGCACATGCCCGGGTTATGGGCTCGATCCCCAGTGTGGGGTGTGCAGGAGGCAGCCCATCAATGATTCTCTCTCATCATTGATGTTTCTATCTTTCTCTCCCTCTCGTTTCCTCTCTGAAATCAATAAAACTATATTTTTAAAAAAGGTGTTTATAATTTAGCAGTAACTATAAAAATTGCCTAATTCTTATTTCTTGTATGAGAAATTGTGGAAGCACTTACAATGTGATTTTTAAGTTCCAGCTTAGCATGAAGTCACTGAGTCTTATTAAAATACTCATACGGCCCTGACCGGTTTGGCTCAGTGGATAGAGCGTCGGCCTGCGGACTGGGGGGTCCCAGGTTCGATTCCGGTCAAGGGCATGTTCCTTGGTTGCGGGCACATCCCCAGTAGGAGGTGTGCAGGAGGCAGCTGATCGATGTTTCTCTCTCATCGATGTTTCTAATTCTCTATCCCGCTCCCTTCCTCTCTGTAAAAAATCAATAAAATATATTTAAAAAATAAAATAAAATAAAATACTCATACATTTTCACTGAAGACCAGTTTAAAACTACAGATAAGCAGGAAGAAAATTAGAATCTGTAATTTCACTACCTGGTATATAAGCTTCCTGATTTTTCTTAGAAATGGATTTAGCTCAGATTTTCAGAATTTGTAGGTCTTAGGTTTACAAACTTTGCTTTGCATTTCTAACGGAAGATCTTAGAATATCGGATTTGAGATTAGCCTTGGATGATCCTTAGTAGTTATAAATGCTTGTCGAGAGCGCACTCATCACCCGGGCTTCTGTGGCAGAAAGAGGAACTTAATTCATTTCATTAAGTATTAATCAGGAGCTTATGTATCTGGCAGGGCTGGTCGCCCGGTGAAAACGTTGTCGCTTCGCTCCTACTTGGAAAACAAGCGAGCACCCCGTGCCAGTCCCCACTCTCACCCCCACCTCCCATTCCACACGCGCGGCCTTCACCCTCCTCTCCCCGTAAACTCCACTGGATATTAAAGTGAGGAGAGTCTGCTCTTTTGGTTTGGCTGCCTCTCATCCCTGCCCGCACCGGCTGTCTCTCAGCTGCACTCTTTTAAAGCAGCAGCACTGAGGTCTTTTATAAAAGTCACAGCTTGTGAAACTTCCTTTCACAAATCTGGCTCGTTCCGAGGACGTTGGCCCTCACGCTCTGCACCTGCGCAGGAGGGCGATCGAGACATAAACTGTAGGATGGACAGGGACGCTGGCGCTAGCAACGGAATCCAGTGTCTTTTTTTTTTTTTTTTAAATAGATTTTTATTGATTTCAGAGAGGAAGGGAGAGGGAGAGAGAGAAACATCAATGATGAGAGAGAATCATTGATCGGCCGCCTCCTGCACACCCCGCCCCCCCCCCCCCCCCCCCCCGCTGGGGATCTAGCCCGCAACCCGGGCATGTGCCCTGACTGGGAATCAAATGGTGATCTCCTGGTTCAGAGGTCAACACTCAGCCACTGAGCCACACCAGCCGGGCAATCCACTGCCTCCTTTAAATTTGTGAGCTTGGCCTGCTTAGCACCCTGTTTAGAGAGCTGTGTCCCTCGGCTGCACTGGCAGCTCCCCAGCCTGCAGCAGGGAGGTGAGGGCCGGCCTTGCCCCGGGTCAGGGAAGGGTTCCATCTTCCAGAGGGAGTTTGCTGCTGCCGCTCCATGACTGAGCAGACGGCAGAAGCGAATTTTTGTGCTTGTTTTTACCCCCAATCACTTTCACACGTGATTATGGGAATTTCCCAGCTTTAGCCAGTCTCAGTCTGTTCTCTGGGACTGTGGTCCCCATGCCCCCCAGGGAAGATGACCTTCACCTGGGTGACTGGAAACCATTAGGGACCGGTCAGGGCACAGACCACGGCGGTCGCAGTAGGGGCACAAGAGAGCATGTTGGAGCTGGAAGGGACCAGGGGCAGAGGATGTGGCCGTGGCCGGACCGCTGCTCTGCTTGGACCAGGCAGCCGTGGGCAAGTGCTCCCGCCTTCCCTGACCTTCAGCTTCCTTGTCTGGGAGACCGGCGTGCCAGTGCCCCCCCTCCCCCCCGCACGTTGTTAAGAGGACCGTGTGGAGATACGCAGAGGGTCTCCCCCGCCCCCAGGAAGTGTTCAGTGAATGCCAGTTTTCTTCTGTAAACGTCTCCCCGTTCAGCCCTCACTTGTGCGCACGAGAAAACAACCGTCCAGGGAGGGAGCTGGACCAGCCAGTCAGCGGAGGGTGCACAGCTCGGCCGTGCTGCCTTCATTGCAGTGCAGTTATGTGTTACACTTCTGGCTGGAGGGGCAATACATAAGGACAAGAAGGAGAATTTGGGTCTTTCTAGATAAATTTGAAGGGTCAGTGGCTAGAGCTCTTGATCCTAGGAGCAGGCTCTTCTGAAAATGGATGCGCAGGGGAATGAATCTAAAGGTGGTGATGGAAATGAGAGGAGGAAAGGGGGCAGGTTAGGTCAGAAATGGGGTCTGGGGTTCTGCACATAGTGGGACATAGGGTCAGAAACTGTCAGGAATGGGAGTGAGGACGGGGGAGGGACACAGCTGTCCAAACCTGGGCCGCAGCAGCAAGAGCTGGTCCCCCGAGCTTCTGCCTTCTCCTCATCCTACACCCTCAACAAGGCAGGCCGGGAACCGGGGAGGGGGGGCGGGGCCTGGAGAGAGGGTACTTAGGGGGAGTTTTTGCTTAGATGTGTTATTCTGGGAGTGTGCAGACATCAGCACTTTTATACCGGTAGGTAACTTTTGCACCTTTTCTGGAACCTGGGGCTTTTTAATAACTATGAAAACCTGGCTAACTTACTTTTTCTTACTAAACTCACATTGTAGGGAACAACTGGGTTTCCCCATGTTGTTGGACTTGGCCGCTAACTTGAAAGCCACTAGTGTTTCGAATGCGGTGGTAGAGGGTTCGCTGGTCATGGGAAGCGGCATCGGGTGGATGGGCTCCGAGGGGAGGGGCGGGCAGTATAGGGCACTGGGGGCGGAGTTTCTGAGCTGGGTGCCATGACCAGGCCACAGAAGTGCCAAGTAGATGCCTTCAGGAATTCCAAGCAGGGAGCGGGATTGTTTTAGAAAAAACATGCTGGGTTCCTTTTAACCGGGAAGAAACGCCCAAGGTCACTGTATGGGAATACGGTGAAGCAGGTCTGAAAGCACAGTGTCATTTTGTAGAAATGATGCCACTTCCCGGCTTCATCCAGCCGGGAGCACGTGTGCTGTCATGTAATGCTCGTTTGTTTTTTTGTTAATCCGCACCCAAGGATATTTTCCGTTGATTTTTAGGGAGAGTGGAAGAGAGAGGGAAAGACAGAGAGAAAAATCGATGTGAGGGAAACACATCGATGGGTTGCCTCCTGCACGAGCCCTGACCAGGGCCAGGGTTGGGGAGGAGCCTGCAACCAAGTACGTGCCCTTGACCGGAATTGAACCCGGGACCGTTCCATCCACAGGCCGACGCTCTATCCACTGAGCCAAACTGGCTAGCGCTGTAATGCTTACTTAAGTTTAAAAATAGCCTCCCCGAAGCAGGATCAACTTGCGCCAAGTGGAAAACGACGGACGTGAGCGTTCCCAGCCTCTGGACACAAATCCCGGGTCACGCCAACCTCTCGCAGGCCGCAAGGCACACCCTGGGCTCTGGGCCCTGCGGCCTTCGCTTCAGGAGCGAGCGACGCCTCACACGTTCTAAACAGCAGGTGTTTGGAGGGGCCCCGGGCCGGCTCCTTGTGCTGGGACAGTGTGTGTGTGTGTGGGGGGGGGGATAATTTGGATTTTGTGGCTCTAAACTTTCTCCCCTTTCACAGGGGTGTGGGTACCATGTTCCCTCTGAGGGTGCTTGAGACTGAGGTGTGTGTTGCAGCGCAGAACCAGTTTGTTCACACTGCCAGCCTCCCCATCCCTAAGGGAACCCTCGATGGGGACGGTGGGAGCGTGGGGCGTTGGAAACCGGAGAATGAAAAGGGCAAAGGCTCGGAGGGTTTGGGGAGAGCATTGAGGAACCAAGTCACCAGGCAGAACCTGCTTGTGAAGCGCAGACAAGTCTTGTAACTTACCAGGCGGCCAAGGAGCTGAGCCTGAAACTCGGCTCCCCCATGTTTTGGATGTGGGACCGAAGCAAGAAAGCCCCCCTCTCAGTCCCTTTTCTCCTCTGCAAAGTGGCCGTCCTGGAGCCGGCGCTCAGTACGCACGCACTCACCTGCCCCCTCCTGAGTCAGAAGATTGTCGCTGTGATGGTCCTGCCCTCTCTGTGCCCGCCCGCCTGGGTGCACGGGGTCTCGGGAAGTGAGCTGGTTAGATGCTGAGCGGAAATAGTGGATCTGAGGGTTCGGGGCTACCCTGTGGCATTTACGGCTCAGCATATGGGGAGCCTAGGTATGCTTTTAATGTCCCATCCACTGTCATTCAGAACGTGTGGCGGGACGGTCACTGTGGGCTGGCCCTTCAAGCCCCTGGTTTGCCTTTCAGAGATCTAGAGCTGCTGGGTATGAGAACTGGGGGCCGGAAGCCTCGCTGCAGGTCCTTGGATGGAAAAGGGGAGTGTGCCTGTCTGTAGAGAAGCAGGTGATGGTGGTCTGGGCCATGAGCGTCGTATGGGATGTAGGTGCTGGAGGAGTCTGTTCACATGGAGGACACTGGAAAGAGGAGAGAATGAGTCATTTTTACTCCCTGGGACTGTGGTTCCACCTGCTGCTTCCGTCGCGCCCCCCCCCCCCCCCCGCCCCAGATGGATTTAACATTAAAATCCAGCCAAGTCTTAGACAGTCTCTTTAGAAGTTACCAGGTTCTCTAACTCCTCCTCTGCTCTCTCTTCCTTCCCCTCCTACCTCTGCTCCTGTGTCCCTTCCTCTTCCTCTTCCTCTTCCTGCCCTGCGCCACCCCTCTCCTTAGGAGGAAGAGCAGGGTAAGGAGAGGGGTAGTTGTGGTAGGTAGCTGGCCATTTTCTAGATGGAGATGCATGAGACCACAGTTTATGAAGCTTGGGCCTTTGTAACCCCCAGAAGCCTTCAAGGATGTGGTTTGCTTTTGCATTTAAAGCGGGAGTGGCCCCAAATGCCTCTGACCATCAAGTGCTCCTTTGGCCAGGTGCTGGCTAGCATTCCAGTCTGGGAACCGCTGACACTCATGTTCGCCGAGGCCCTGTCCTTGCTGCCCCCAAGGGGAGTCTGAACTTTCACTTCCTAATCCAGCGCGCATGGAGAGCTTAGGGGCCTCAGCCTGCAGAGCTGTTACGGGGTATTCTCACGGCCTCTGCTTTGACTGTAGGGGTTTCACTCACCATCTTTTTTTTTTTTTAACAAAACTGGGAAATTATATGGCCACATGGAGGAAGTGCACAGCAGAAGAAATAAAAGGCCCCTAACCCTCCCTGACTCTCAGTCTTACTGATCTCTGAACATTGGCTTGGGGTTATCTGCTCAGTTCACCCTGTTTCTTGAGCAAAACTGACACCCCCATCCCCACCCCCAATCTGCAGATTATATCAGAGGTCCAGAAGGCCAAATTTGAAGTTTTAAAAATTTATTTAAGTGGGCGGTCCTAAAAACAGGCACGCACGCTTGAATAACCCAAGAATTAAATCCCCAGCTTTTGAAATAGCTCGATTTCTGTGGCACAAGCAGATGTTTTGAGTCCAGTTGCTACAAACGTGCTCCCCACCACTCAGCTACACTCCCTCACCCCTTGTGGGTGTGACCAAGGTCCTGACACCTCATGTTTACATGCAGCGTTTTCGCTCAGGAAGAATGGCCACATGTGTGCACATCGAAAATGACTCTTTACAGGATCATGTGGTCATTTCAAGAGCAGCAAATTTCAAAGCACAAATGGTGCTGCTTGGTCTCCGCCACCCCTGATTCATTCCGTCTCTTCTCGTGAAATCACGGAGCATGCCACACAGTCAAGGCAATGCGGCCTTCCCCCCTTCCCCCTAGGCCAGGGGTGGGCAAACTTTTTGACTCGAGGGCCACAATGGGTTCTTAAACTGGACCGGAGGGCCGGAACAAAAGCATGGATGGAGTGTTTGTGTGAACTAATATAAATTCAAAGTAAAGGAGCGGAGGGGAGAGCAAGAGAACCCTCCACTCTTTCGGCTCTGCGGGCCGGATAGAACAGCCGAACGGGCCGAATCAGGCCCGCGGGCCCTAGTTTGCCCACGGCTGCCCTAGGCCTTCAGTTGGCATAGAACCCATGTACTGCTTCATCTTCAGACTCCAGCTAATTCTCCTAATTGCTAGCTAGAACAACAAGAAATACCTTGTCCTCCGGGTATGTTGTTGAGAGGGTGGCTTTACTGGTACTTGGGATGTAATTAACTCCTTTAACTTCGATTTGACTGTGTCACCTCCATGTTTCTCAAAGTCCTGAGGATTATATACCAGCAAAAAATTAACGTAACCAAACAATTCTTTAGCCAGAAGTTCGCTATCAAATGATATTCTACAGCAGGGATTCCCAAAATGAACTTTGGGAAGTTGACCTATCTTGAAGGGATATGGTCACCGCATATCAAAAGCTAAGCTTAATCCCTTCTCAAACCTACCCCCAGTTCCCAGTCTTCTATTTTTGATAAAACGGGTGCACTGTCTTCTCAGTCCTCCAACTCTCCCTTCTTTTCTCCACGTACAGTTGCCTGCCAATCCCACCCACTGGGCTCCGTGCCTCCAGCGCCCACCTTCTCCCCACTGCCACGTGCCGCTGCCCTAGACCAGGCCCGTGGGTGTGGGTTTCCCCAGTCTCTCCCCTCCACCTGCTCTGCACACTGCTCACGCTCCTTGTGGATTTCTCTCTCACGCATCACCCATCGTCACCACTTCCCTGCTGGGGACCTTCAGGCCTCCCACTTGCGCGTGGATTTAGGATTTCTCGGAAGGCTTGCTGAGCCACAGCCCCACGGTTTCTCATCCGGGGGATCTGGCCAAGGGCTGGTGATGTGCTTTTCTTCCCTTTTTCTTTTTCTTTTTTTTTTTTTTTTTAAATCCGAACAATAAAGATTTATTAAATTAAAAAAAAATAAATACCAAATACAAAAAAATAAAATAAAATATATTTCATTTTCAAAATTGAGTTATCAGCTGCTAAAGCGTGTATCCGTGTTTGGGGACACCCTGTACATATGTCCCAAATATTACATCGCCAGAACAGCCCTACTCAGGATTAGAGAAATCCCTAAGGCCTGGGACCAGGGCAGGTTTGGGCTGACGGACAGTCTCCACCTGGGGCCCAGTGGTACTGTCCTCAAACCCACCCCATTTTTTAATACCGAGCAGAAATGGGCTTTGTCAGTTTGGGAGGCGGGGCAATCTTTTGTGAGAGGCTATGCCATATTGTTTTGCTTTGAAAACATTTTGCCCTTCAAAGTAGGTGGGAACTACCAACATGTTTTATTTACGTGATCAGTATCAGTTGGGGTAGTTCAAGGACCGTGTTCTAAAAAAGTATTGTAGTTTTGATCATTTCAAGTCAAGTTCCTGTAGGAGGTGGACTGTTCCTTCGTTCAGACCAATAAAATCCTGTTTACCCAGACAAATTGCTCGTCTATAAGCAAGCGTTTATTCATTGAGATCTATTTACCTGACCAAGTAATCTCATTTAACGGTATTTCTAATCATAGAATCAATAAACCCTTCTGGGTGTCAAAAAAAAAAAAAAAAAAAAAGCAATTAGCTCTGGCTGGTGGCTCAGTTCGTTGAGCATCATTCTGTACACAGAAAGGCTATGACGTCATTCCCGTCAGGACACATACCCAGGTTGCGGGTCAATCCCTGGCAGGGTCCGTACAAGAGACAACTGATCGATGTTTCTCTCTCTCACGCTCCCTTCCTCCCTCTCTAAAGTCAATAAAAACATTTTTTTTTAAAGAACATTTATTTGAAAGCAGACATTTTGTGACATTTGTTTAAAGCAAACGCACATTTTCACGAGAACAAGGTTTTGGCTCCTGGAGGCCAGCCACCTCTCCAAGCAAACAAATGGTCTAAACCAGTGATCGGCAAACTCATTAATCAACAGAGCCAAATATCAACAGTACAACGACTGAAATTTCTTTTGAGAGCCAAATTTTTTAAACTTAAACTTCTTCTAACGCCACTTCTTCAAAATAGACTCGCCCAGGCCGTGGTATTTTGTGGAAGAGCCACACTCAAGGGGCTAAAGAGTCGCATGTGGCTCGGGAGCCGCAGTTTGCCGACCACGGGTCTAACCAAACGCAGTTCTATTGGCTGCTGTCCACTGTTTGTGAGCCCTCTGACTAGTCCTGCCCCAGGCGTCCACATTTGACAGCACCTGCCTACAGGATCTCCAAATCAAATCAAATTACAAGACGGACAGCTTAGAAACACAGGTGATGTGCTCTTCTTACCAGGGCAGTGCATCCCCCTGGTCAGCCTTTGAGGCCTCTGCTCCAGGGCGAGCCAGGCCCCATCGTCTCCGGGCTGCTCCTGTCTGTTCACTCTGACTTCCTCCCTGCTCTTGGCTCAGCCGGTGCTCATTGGAGCCCCTCAGGTCACGAAAGGACACGCGTCAGGCTCCTCCAGAGCAAGCTCTGTGTCTTATCCCTTGATTCTCATCTTCGCAGTTGACAGGTGTGGTCACGACTCAGCAGAGGGCATGGGGGAGTGGGGGGGGAGGGGGGCATGGCTTTTGTAGACAAAACACTGAGCAGCGTCAGCAGGCCCTCCCTGTGGAGGCCAGGCTGCCGGGGCCTCCAGGCCCGCGGTGAGGCAGCGGCAGCGTGGCCGGGAGGCCTTTGTTCAGGCAGAGGGCTCCTCGTCACCAGGCTTTCACCGCTTCCTCTTCTCGGCCTTTTCTTCTTCCCATTCTCTGGCATGTAATTCCCCGTCCCTTTTCTCTTCCTACCTGGTCACGATGCCCTGGGTCTTTCGGTGGCTTCCTGGGTTGAAGAGGTTTCTGAAACTTACTATAAAGCCACAAAATTGCTTCTGCATTTTAATCTGAATATTGTTTGTAGCAAAGATACTGGCTAACAAGGACCGTTATTGTAGTTAGGGCATGTTATAGGGTGTCTGAGTAATAGTCTGCATATTCATATTTTACAGGAAACAGGAAAGTTGTAGTTTAACTAAAAATAACCCTGGACATGGACACGTGGTATCCCCATTCTACAGAAGGGAAAACAGACTTAGCGAGTAAGCAATAAGGACACACGATTCTGTTTCCATCTTTATGCACACGACGAATAACTGCTTTGCTTTCTGAAGTAGCACGTTGTCGTTACTAACTGTATTTGGCACCGTGGCTATACAGGCAGAGAAAGTTTCTGCCAAGTTAGAGAAGAGTGTGTGAAGATAGGAATATATGCCTGGGTGATATTTACTCCAGAAAATTATTAGCCGTTTAGATCAAGACCTCAATACACATACGTAGCGCCCAGTGGAGACTGAAAGGAGGGGTGTAAATTTAAAGACACAGAAAAAGCCTGGAAGAGACTCAGCACACTGGGAATAGGGGCCAGTCATTCTGTCCTTGGTGTTGTCCAAAAATCTTTTACTCTGAAAATGACAACTTGGCGGGGAGGAAAGAGGCAGGTGGGAGGAGGCGAGAAGAATTATAGTTAAATAACAAGTTGCCCTAGCCGGTTTGGCTCAGTGGATTGAGCGTCGGCCTGCGGACTGAAGGGTCCCGGGTTCGATTCCGGTCAAGGGCACATGCCGGGGTTGCAGGCTCGATTCCCAGTGGGGGACGTGCAAGAGGCAGCCAATCAATGATTCCCTGTCATCATTGATGTTTCTATCTCTCTCTCCCTCTCCCTTCCTCTCTGAAATCAATAAAAATATAATAAAAAAGATAAAATTTTAAAAAATGTTAAAAATCTTTAAACACAAACAAAAAAACAAGAGCCCAGCTGGTGTGGCTCAGTGGTTGAACATCAACCTATGAACCGGGAGGTCACGGTTCCATTCCCGTCAGGGGCACATGCCCAGGTTGTGGGCTCGATCCCCAGTAGGGGGCGTGCAGGAGGCAGCCAGTCAGTGATTCTCTCTCATCATTGATGTTTCTCTCCCTCTCCCTCTCCCTCCCTCTCTGAAATCAATGAAAAAAACACTTTTTTAAAAACACAACAAGAAAAGGAACCCACCCAAACATGTCTGGCCCTCGTTACCTTAGGGAGGGCCTCCACGTGGCTCTTCCCACCACATCTGCCTGCACAGCCCGTCTGCTGTCCGAGACCCAGGCCTTTGCCTCTTCTTCGCGAAGGCCTTCCTGTCTCCGTTCTTTGCACCTCGAGCCAGCAGCGACTACTCCCACCTTTGAACAATCCTTTCTTGCTGGCACCGTCTATCTCATTTCCCCAAGAAGGTGTTTCCTGGCGTTGCAACTGTGAAGGCCCCTCTCTGGAGTTAAACAGAATGGCAGGCTCTGGCCCCACAGTAGCTGACCTTTGACTCCTCAGTGCTTGTATCTGGACCCCCTGCAGTGTCTGTGGCCCCAAGGTGAGTGGGCTGCTGGGCAGGTGTGCTCACTGAGCCAGCGGGTGAAGACAGCCAGAGAAGGGCGCACCGCGGCATCAGCTCTGCGTAGCTGGGAGTGTGCGTGACACACGTGCACAGATGGGTCTACACCTCCTGCGTCTTATAGCCGATGATCGCAACTGGCAGGTGCTCTGAGAAAGCAAAGTTCCTAGCGAAGTACAGTGCAGTCGGCAAAGGGAACAGTGGAAATGATCTCAAAGAGAATACGGTCAGCTTTACTTCAGTAAAAAATACTGTAGATGACGTATGGAAGCGAAACTGAACGGCACGTCATTTCCCCGAGAGCCGACACCAGATGGGCCCTCTGCCACACCCTCACTTCGGTGCATTCAGCAAACACCGCTCGCTCAGTGGGCAGCTGCTCCCCAGGGCCCTGGGGGTCGAGGTCGGGCACGTTAGGCTGTTCGTTTTTAATGCTTTCTTCCTTCGTGCTCATCTGTCTGTGTTTTTCCGCAGGGCAGTGATGGCGCTCGGCGATCCACGCTCCTGGAGAGTGACGAGCCCATGGCGTATTTCTATGATGACGTCAGAACCTTATACGAAGGTTTCCAGAGGGGCATCCACGTGTCGAGTAAGCACCTACTGAGTTTATGTGCTGACGCTTAAGGATTCCGTTCCGGAGTGACCTTTCTTCATGTCACTCAGGCCTCCCTCTCCTCCCGTGACTCCTCCAGAGTGAGACCCAGCGCCCACTGGCCCCTCCAGACGGTCCCTGTGGCAGCAGCGTGGGTTCCACGTTCAAACGTGTTCAGCAAGTCGTGTGTTTTACAGGGTCACACGCACATTCGCTCACTGTGGGCCGACGTTCCCTGCAGTCACGAGACCTGCCTCACTGGGCCTGGTCCGGCATTTTTCAAAGCTCTTGATCAGGGACTCATATTTGAAGAAATAAATGCTGGCGTCCCGGGGAAGCAGTGTTCCATCAGGGGCCCTGGGGAAACGGGACGTCCCTTAGTTACTGACAGTGGCGGCAGAGACCCCGATGTCCCACACCGGCCCTCCCCTCCAGCCCTCTTCCAGGCTCGTCCGGGCGCTTCCCAGGATGCCAGCCTCTGCGTGCTTCCCCTCCCCACCTGTCACAGAGCTGTGCTTCCCACCCAGCCAGGGCACTTGGTATATTCTTACTAACCCTCTGAATTTAGGTTGCATTTCTCCTGTTCTGTAACACCTTCCTGGGCCATCATCTTCCAGCCCCTTCCTTCAAGGCGGGGTTGCCCGCCCCCTCCCGCATCCGCATCTGTTTTACCGCCTCCTTTCTGTCCCGTCAGCGCTGCTCCTTGACAGGGCAGCCGTCTCTTCTCTGGGCACCGACTCAGCCTGGCACATGTACGTCAGCGCCCCCCACCCCTCTTTTCGCTTTTGCTTGTTCCAGGCGCCTCTCTAGAAGTGGTCCTTGGGGTGCACGCTCTATTTAAATCTGTTGGCAGTGAGACCGTAATCTCCGTAGGTCACAGACTGCGGTTCTGTTGCCCTCCGTCCCCCACATGCTGCCTGTGACGTGTGCGCGAGAGGTGCCATTGGCTTTTACTTGACACTGGCACGTTGGACTCTGGGTTCACTGTGTCGCCCCAGTGTTCCTGCAGCACATTCATTAAGCCCCACTATAAAGGGAAAGCAAGCGTACTTCTAGATTATTGAATTGACAGATTTCTTCAGAGTTAGTATCAGGGTAAGGGTTTGTCTGTGAGAATAAATAGAAGGTAGATCAGCCTAACATAAGGGCACATGAAAAATATATATATGCCTGTGTGTGTGTGTGTCATTTACCACCACCACAAAGCACACACGTGTGTAAATATACCTACATTTTCCCCGTTGTTAGCAGAGGATGAGATTCATCTAGAAGGATGGGGACTTATGTCACACTTCTGAGTGTCCCCTGATGTTAAGACAAGTCACGTAACTTTTGGGGGTCACTTTCTCTACTTGGGAAATGAAGGACTTCTATGAATGTTTCAGAGAAGTTGAAGAAAAATAAGTTCAGTGTTTTTAGCTTATACTGATTGAAGGGGACTGCTTTACAGGTTATTTTATTCTTTTTTCTTTCCCCAGAGCAGCTTTTTATTCCAAGCTTTAATTTTCCGAGGCTACCGTAAGAACCAGCCGAGAGTTTTTAGACCGGGTATTTTAAAGCTGTGCCGGCGCGCGGTTTGCAAAGATTGCGATCCCTGTTCAGTGGTTCCCATCCCCAGCTGCACTTCAGGGTCATGGGGCGGGGGGGGCGGGAGGAGATATGTGGAGCTTTTGAAAAATACTAAGGCCTATGCCCCATCCCTGTCCAATTACGTCAAGAATGTTGCTAGCAGGGCCTGGGTATAGTATATATATTTTAAGTTCCCCGGCTGAGCCTGGGGCTCACTACACTGTTCTAGAGCTAGAATCCACAAACTTCTCCTGTGAAGGGCCAGACAGTGAATGTTTTGGGGTTTGGGGCCGTCTGGTCTCTGTTTCAACGATTCAGCTGCAGCCTTAGATAATACGTAAGGGAATGAGCGGGGCTGCGTTCCAAAAAGTGTGTTTACAAGAGCAGGTGGCAGGCCTGATTGGCCCTGGCTTGGATGGCCCACCCCTTTTCTTGAGGAATAAAGAAATACTTCTTATGGCCACTGTATTTTCTTTTCCATCTGAAAACAACATCTGGTGGAACTTGTGTTTGGCCGGTCTTTTTCATTTTTGGAGATGACATTGATATACAACATTATATTAGTTTGAGGTATACAACACAGTGAGTCCCACGGTGAGTCTAGTTAACACCCATCACCACACATAGTTACAGACTTTGCTTGTGATGGGGACTTTTAAGATCTGCTCTCTCGGCAGTTTTCACACATACAGTACCGTTTGGCTCACTATACCCTGTGCATTACCCCAGGACTCACTTGTTGACCCCCGGCAGCCGGGCCTTTATTGCAGCCCCTGTGGGTTGAAGAGGCTCTGAGAGCAAGGCCCCTTGGCACTCTCTCCTGTGTTGGTCAGGACGGCCTCGGAGCCAGGCCTCAGGACGGCCTGAGTCCTCACCACTGATTCTGGAACCCACACGCGCACCGCACTTCTCAGGGCCCAGAGGGGGCCACACTCTGCTTTTCCTCCCCCTTCCTCCAGGTCCCCACCCCAGATAGGAACCCCTCAGCTGGCTCAAACAGAGAATGGTGAAGCCAGATGTCTGAGGTCTCAAAGCGGAAGTGTAGAGGCCTCGGTCAGATGGGAGGTGACAACCCTTCCAGCTTCATTCCGATTCCCGGAGAAGGAGCCGCAGGCCCAGCACACAGAGCCGCTGGCAGACCTGGCTTCGTTAGGACACATTCCTGTGTGCGGTCACCTCTGACCGTCTGAATGGGGCAGCTTTTTCCCCGGAGAACGCAGCCTTTCCCTTCAACAACTACAACTGAGCATAAAGTCGCTTGGGATCCATCTATGGAAAGGAACGTGTGTAATTCCAAATGTAAATGACTTCAGTTGTATTTATTAGTGAGCGAGCCTTTAGTGTGAATAATTCATAAAATTAACATGGGTCTTTCTTTCTGCTTATTAGGTACCTAAAAGTCAGGACACTGACTATATCCTGGTATTTCCTAACTTTGCATATGCCTTCTCTCCTCTCATTTCCTCCTCTCCTGCCCCATTTAAGAAACAAAGTAGAAATAAATAAACAAGCAACAAACAAACAAAAAAAAAACCCAGGGAGAATTATTTCCCACCTGAACTCATTTTTTCTAATCTGAGGACCACCAGAGTCTACCGGAGACTTTGTAGAATGAGGTGGACTACATCTTGAGATGTTGATGCGTGTTACACCCATTGCTTTCTCCTTTTTTAGATGACGGCCCTTGCTTGGGCTCTCGGAAGCCAGACCAGCCCTATGAATGGCTTTCCTACAAGCAGGTGAGTTTGGGGCTCTGTGGGCGCCTTGCACAGCTGGAGTGGTTCAGTGTGTGGGTTCTTGGAGCCATCTGCAGAACGTATGTGCCTGGCCAGCTCGGAGCTTTAGGATAACGTGC
This sequence comes from Plecotus auritus, assembly GCF_963455305.1. Classification (NCBI taxonomy): domain Eukaryota; kingdom Metazoa; phylum Chordata; class Mammalia; order Chiroptera; family Vespertilionidae; genus Plecotus; species Plecotus auritus. Next base: position 9,313,460 of record NC_137772.1, on the reverse strand, counting down.
AGCATCCGGATGGGGAAGTCTGACACAAAGATTTGGGGGAAACTAGTGAAGTGATTTAGCTGGTGGTTCAAAGTACTTAATTTTTTTTATTTATTGATTGATTTAGAGAGAGAGAGAGAGGCGGGGGGAAGGGAGAGAGAGACATCAGTTGGTTGTCCCACTTATTGATGCATTCATTGGTTGATTCCTATATGTGCCCTGACCGGAGAGGTACCTGCAACCTTGGTGTATCAGGGCGACGCTCCAACCAACTGAGCTATCCGGCCAGGCCTTCAGCGCTTTATTTTGGAACCAATGTGGATGCATTGTGGAGTAGAGTATAATTTTGAACATGAAATTCTAGAAATAAAGCAGGCGACTCCGCCCTAGACCCGTGGAGGGATAGGACTGCTCCTCTCTGCCGTGAGAGATTCTGGGAGAGTTGAGAAGCCCCAATATAGAGTAACCCTCATGTGTAGATGAGGAGGACGGGTCCCAGAAAGGGATAGGCTCGCCACGGTCCCAGCTGGTCAGTGGCAGAAGCAGGGCCAGAAGTGGGGTCCGTGCCCTCTGGTGTGGGGCTCAGCAGTGCGTCCTGGCCAGCGTGGGACCCCTGCGACATGTAACCCCAGGGCCGCCATCCACAGCCGCACAGAGACACGCCCGCGCTCATCATGAATACCAAGGACGCGGGGATCTGGCCGTTCTCCCTCGTGTCCCTCCGCAGCCCCACCTCGTCCGCCTGCGGCTGGGTCAGTAGCGGTTTGTGAGGGGCAGGTAGCAGAGCAGGAGAACACTGCCCTTTGGTTGTAGTTTTATGATTCCCATGAGTCCACACGCCCGTGCTTCTCCTCGGGCCCAGTGGAGCCTGCGGACCCGCGGGAGCAGCTGGCGGTGGCGCCAGGCTGCCTTTGTCCCCAGCGCAGCTGCCAGGAAGTGCTCCCTGCTCCAGGGGCGGGGCACACGGGCCTCCGTGCGCACACGCAGGCTTCCTCCTTCCAGGCTTTGTGTGGGCGTGTGGTTCGCAGGTTCTGTCGTCCGGGTGTGTACGTGGAGGGGTTGTCATTAGGAGCCCCAAAGCCAGCTCAGGAGCCAGGCTCTATGTCTCCCAACACCAGCGCACAACGCCCTTCCCTCCCCTCGTCTGAGGATCAGCGGGGTCCAAGGCTTGGCTTGGGTATCTCGAGAGAGAGGGCAAAGAGGCAAGAATGGTGGCACGCCTTGCGTGTAGGCGTGACTGGATGGATTTTGCTGTTTTGTTTGCCTTCCCAAAGCCAAATAATAGTGTTCAAATAGTAGTTTTCGAGATCCCTCCTTTTCGCGTGTGGTGCAAAGACAGTGTGTGTTGCACATACAACACTGTGTGATGGTCTCAGGCCTCACAGCATCCTCCGGTGCTTTCTGGATTACCTGTGTCGCGTTACGTACAGCGATATTCTCCCACATTACTTCTCTCACGTGTCGGCGGGCAGCGAGAACACCCCATTGCAGGCTGCGTTTTTCTGAGCAGACTGAAACTCACCGGGGTTTCTGAAGGCGTTCATCGCCGTGTTGTACCCGTTCGTCAGGCTGGTGGGCATACACACTGGACTCACCTGACGCCAACTTTGGATTTGTACATTCCTGTCTTTTTTTCACTCCCTCGGGGTTCTGACCTTCGAGGGCAGCAACCCCTTTCGAAGAAAGGTATGGACCCTCTTTCCAGAGACGGACAGTCACGCCTGTTATCCCAGGGAGCCCTGCGAACACTGCAGGCACGCCCCAGGTTCCCGTCCCTTAGTGCCAGCGATGGTTGTGAAACCGCCACGGGGTGAGGTGGTGACTAGCATCCTAATGTCGCCCTCTGTCACTGACCAGTGTCGGCTCTCATCCCATGGCAGAGCCACGATGGCCGCCCGTGGCAGAGCCAGTCACGTTCTGGGTACATCAGGTGTGCTTTACCCCCAACAGGTGTGGGCGTGAGCCCAGAGCGCTCCTGAGAAGAAAGGAGAGAACTCCAATTTTAAAGATCTTAAAAGCTTTCTTAATTAGGGCAGGAATGGGGAGAGGATGGGGCAAGTATATAGTCCTGCCTCATTTTTTAGAAATCTGTTTTTACTTGGTTGTAATAATAGTGTGCATTTTTGTGTATTTTTACTTAGGATTGCTGCACATATTCTGAGTTTGGTGTGGTTTCCATAACTGTAATATGTACATGCTGTATGGCATTTCCCAGAGATGTGCATCTGCACCTAACCCAGCCGTGGCTCTCGTCCCCTACAGTTCTGTGACTTTTCAGGGGTGGGGAACGACCAGCCCGCGGGCTGTATAGGACCCCGGAACCATTTGGTCTGGCCCTGCCAAGACCAGATGTTTAGTAAATTAAATGTCTGACCAAATATAGCAGGCCAATTTTTAAATTGGTAATTGTGTATGGCCCGCAAATTATGTTATAAATATCCAAATGGCTGTTGGCAGAAAAAAGGGTTTCCCCCCCGCAGGTAATTTTGAAATATATGTCTTTGTACATAACCATTTATAAGCCTCCCTTTAAGATTGAATTATTTCCTAAGAATAAAGTCTCAAGAGTGGAATTGGAGAGCCCAATGAGAAGAACTTTCTTAGTCTTTTAAAGGATCTTCCCCAAACTTGTGTTTCTGTGCTGATACCACATGACAAGTTTTGGCTGCTTTGCTGCTCTTTATAAATACAAACAAAAAACAAAAACAAAAAAAACAACCCTGCGTCCCTGGATTCCTTTTATAATTTGACGGGATTCTGCAAAACTGAAGTATGAACTGGCCTGGGTGGGAAGCCCTGCCCTGTGGCTGCAGCCGTGGCTCTGCCGGAGGCCGTGAGATCGGGAGTGAGTCCGGTGCGGAAGCCGTGTGGTTCAGGATGGTCCCCGAAGGCGCCTCTGCGCACACCCTTCCCTGTGCTGCCGCCCCGCTGCCCCAGCTTCTTCCCGGCGGGGCCTGAGCTGCCGCTGGTTCTCCTCCCGCTCCAGGTTGCGGAAATGTCGGAGTGCGTGGGCTCGGCGCTGATCCAGAAGGGCTTCAAGGCTGCCCCCGACCAGTACATCGGCATCTTTGCCCAGAACAGACCTGAGGTAATGCCGGGCAGCCCCGACCGACCGACCGACCGACCATCCGTCCGTCCATCCGTCCGTCCGCGGCTCTGAGCGTTCTCAGCCGGAAGAGCCCGTCAGCCCACACCTGCCCCTGCTGGGGACCAGATCCTGTGGTCTGATTTCTCCTGAGAATGTGGCTTTGGGTTCCACCTTAGAAAGTTACACGTGTAAAACCCCAAGCCAAGGCCTGCTTAGCTTTTAGGTGGGGGGGGAAATCACTTTATTAAACATTATTGGCTTTGCTTTTTTAAACCAGATTCCCAAGCAAAACCCTTATAGCAGGTAACTAACAAAGGAGTCCTCTGTGATTAGAAAAGCAGCGTTAATGACTTACAAAGAAACTGGCATACAGTTTTGTCCGTGGCAAACTCATGTTTTCTCTCTGAAGGACGTACTTTTCCCTCTCGGGTTACGAAGTGTAAAATACCACGGGCCACAGGGAAGGTGCCTCAGCGTGGCCCAACCTGAGTTTAATTTAGTCTCCGGGCTGCTGCTTTGCTGTCTGGCCCAGCCATGGTGCCTCCGTGAGCCCTTGTCTCGGAGGCGCTGCTGGTGGCGGTAGTGAGCAGATGAGTGGCGTAGCTGCCGTGCAGAAGCCTAAAGGAGTCAGTGGATTCTTAGACCTGCGTGTGTCCAGAGGGTTTGCTGGCTCAACCCGTGTGCCACCAGCTGCCCATAAATTAGAACGGCTCCTCCGTGTTTTATGTCCTGCTAAGGGAAAAGCAGCGTTTTCCAGAGCTGGGTCATTCCCAGGCTCATGGAACTTAATTTCTTCCATTTGAAGTGAAACCTATTTAAAGGAACACACCCACAATTTTTGTTTTAGGGAAATTTTATAAGGAATCTACAATTAAGACACACAGTCCTTGTTTTAAGAAGTAGTTCTCTTCCTATATTTATGAGTTAGTTTAACAAATGTTTGTTGAATACCTACTATGCACCAAGGCACGGTGCCAGGCACCGAAGTACAACGGTGACTTGGACCCACTCTGAGGTTCTGTGCAAAGACAGACAGCCCCACAAGCTGATGCTTCCTCTCTAACATGCCGGGTGTGGTCAGAGGGCCAGTGGATTATGGGAGCGCAGTCAAGGAGGACTCCTGGGGTGGCAGCTGAGTGGAATCTTGACAGCAGCGAGGGTGGGGAAGCCAAAGGAATGTTCGCACCAAGCAGCGTGTATATGTTGGGAGAGCTTGGAGTCGCAGGAGAAGGGCAGGGGAGACAGGACCACATGCACCACTGTACCTGCTAAGGAGTGTGGGCCTTACCTCCTGGTCGGTGGCTTGAAATTGGTTCCAAGGGGGGGAAGGAGAAAAAACAGTTGCAGGTCAGGTGAGTGTGAGTGGGCCGTGCTCCCTTCCGTGGCAGCTGTGCCTCAGTCTGGCCTCAGTCTGTGCCGAGTCAGAGTCCGGCGGAGGACTGCGCTGCCGCTGGGGGTAGCGGGCGCCCCTGAGGATCCTGCACAGTTGCCTGGTAGGTCGATGAGTTGCTACGTGGCTGCCGAGTTTAGAGACGAGATGACCAGTTACTGCATCACTTCTTTACGTCGTTCCTATTCTGGGGAGATTTTGCCAGAACAATTTGCCTGTTGGACAAGTGCATCCCTCCTTCCCCGTTCCCAGGCCCTAGTGCACACCTCAGCCAGACTGACCTTCCTCTGTCCACAGTCACTGTTTCGCTGAGAAACCCTCAGAGGCTGTGCCTCGCCTGGGGACCAGAGCCAGGCGCCTCCCGAGCCAAGGGCTTGCCCCCACCCACGGCTAGCCTTCTGGTCCTCACTCCCTTGGGGACCTCCAGGCCAGCCAGTGGCTCACTGACCTCCTTCCTGCTTTTAATTCTGCAGTCCCCGCTCTTGGGATCTCCTTGCCTTTCTATCTGTCCAAATTGTGCTGCTCTTGCAAGGGGCAGCTCAGTTACTCCCCCAGAAAGGTGGCCCTCGGGGCTCTGAGTGACTGGCTTGTGTTGTTAATTATCGTTCACAGTTGCCTCAGTTCTCCCAGCAGATTGCACCTCCTTTTAGGCTGGGGCTAGTGTTTGGTCCTCACTATGAATCCCTCGGGCCTGGCATAGAGTAGTAGATGCACTTTTGACCTAGTGTTGGTCTCCGTGCAGTGGTTCCATGACGACCTGTCGTTTTCTCTCCCAACTCTTACTCTTTGTCTAGTGGGTGATCATCGAGCAGGGATGCTTTGCTTACTCCATGGTGGTCGTTCCCCTCTATGACACCCTGGGAACCGAAGCAATCACTTACATAGTCAACAAAGGTACGTTGTGGTCTTCGGGTGGACACTGGCCTTGTTGTTAGATTCCGTGATTTACATTTGCCTATATTTGATTTGAAAGGGATTTTATATTTAAACTAGAGGCCTGGTGCACGAAATTCGTGCATGGGGGGGGGTGTCCCTCAGCCTGGCCTGCACCCTCTCACAGTCTAGGACCCCTCAGGTAGGGTTCCTAAGCCTGGCTGGCAATCAGGGACTATCAGGGCTTTCCTTCCCCTGGCTGCCGGCAGCTGGCCCGTCCCTGCCGCTGCCACTGCTTGCCGTCTGTCAGTGCTGCCACCCTTCCCCAGCCACCAGTTGCCTCCCTCTGCAGGCGACAGGCGTGGGTGCAATTGCTTGGCTGGCCTGGGCCTCCCTCTGTGGGGCGATTGATCACGGGGCCCCCAGATCCATCTCCCCGTAGAGGGAGGCCCCACCCACCCATCGCAGAACCACCAGCCGGGTGGCCTGGGCTTCCCTCTGTGGGGCAATGGATCACGGGGCTCCATGATCAGTAGCCCACCCGGCCAGGGCTCTGCAATCGATCTTCGCTCAAAGGGTGGCCTGGGCCTCCCTCTTTGGGGTAATCGTGGAGTGCCCCTACCTGTCCCCATCAGCCGCCCCGCAGAGGGTGGCGTGGGGCGATGGCGGGGCCCCCTGACCAATCGCATCATACCCGCCTTGGCTGGCCTGGCGCCAGTGCATGTCATAGCATGGTCGTCCGGAATGTCGTCCGGACAGTCATTCTGCTGTTCAGTCAATTTGCATATTACGATTTTATTATTATAGATGTCCATCTGCCTTTTTAAAAATTACAGTCAAGCTCATTTTCCAGAGCATCTTGCTCATTGTACTCTTGTTTTCCAGCTGAACTCTCCCTGGTTTTTGTGGACAAGCCAGAGAAGGCCAACCTGTTACTGGACGGTGTAGAAAATAAGTTGACCCCAGGCCTTAAAATCATAGTTCTCATGGACTCCTATGGCAGCGATTTGTTGGAACGCGGCAAGAAGTGCGGGGTGGAGATCATCAGCATGAAGGCCATGGAGGTGAGTCCTGTTCTGCCCAGGTCTGGAGGGGTCCCAGGGCCATCTGGGCACAGGGGTGGCATCCAGTGGACCACACCGGCTCAGCCCTGGCTGGCTGCCTTAGCCATGAGCGATACGGAGCAGAAACTCCTGTCTCGTGTGAAAAAGAATTCTACGTGCACGCCCAGCGTCACGGTCCCATCTGACAGAGTCCTCTCCTCCAGCGAGTGGCAGTGCTCACCCGTTTATTCCAGAGCCGGACGCACCGCGCCAGTGAAGGCCGGAAACGTGATGTTCAGTTGCAGGCAGGGACTTAGCTTTGTGCCTCTTTAGGCTGTAATGCCTTTTACTCTGATTTGTGTAAAACGTAGCCAGATATGGACATCCGCCTCCTTATTCTTTTTTCCTAAGTTGCTTTTGTGGAGGCCTGGTGAATTTCCAGCAGGGGTGTTGGATTTGGTTTATTTGCATACTCAATTTCTTCAGACTCACATTCATTACCGTGTTAGAGGTGACATTCTGGGAAAATGAGTGCGGCTCACACTGAAATTGGCTGTTAGGCATCAGCTCACGTGGGAAGCTGATTCTCCCCGTTGGCTTGGAAATTAGAGTTCAATCCCACATTGCAGGCAGGAGGGGGACCTTGCATGTACACATCACAGCAAGTAATAGCTGCGTAGAGTCAGCAGTTCCCTTTCTGAAAACCTTATGTGCTTTCCTGGATCTGTTATAAATAGGGTTTAAAATTTATGTATGGTTTTCTATAAAGCATCGAGGCTATATTAAATAAGGATCTATCAACCCTTTCCTGGGGAACTTTGATGTTAGAGAGAAACTGTCATTTGTTGTAATAGACAGACACACACTCACAGTCACACATCACACACTCACAGGCACACATACTCACACACACATCACATGCTTACACAGTACTCTCACACATTCACAGACACATACATCACACACTCACAGACACATACATACACATCACATGCTTACACAGTACTTATACATTCACACACACATCACAACTCAGAGACATACACACACAGACACACACATCACACACACAGAAACACACACATACACTCATACACACATACAGTCATAGCCACACATGTACTCACACATTCGCTCACGCACATACACACAGCAGTATGGAGCATGAGTCCATCAGAGCCAATAGATGTATTGTTAAACTGGGTTGTTTTACTTGTAATTCCATTTCATAATAACGTAATCTCTTTTTCCCCATCTCCTCCTTCTCCCTAACCACCCCTCCACAAACACACACACACACACACAGGAATTTTTTTGTCTTTTTTGACTACTATATGATAAAGAAGTAATTTTAAGGTTAAAAGTGTAGATGGATGAGTGAAGATTATAATATAAAGTTTATATTAAAGTCCTTATTTATAAAAGACATTGCTTTATACTTACCTCTGTAATATGATTCATATTTTGTTTTAAAATTTTGTGAGCAAAAGATTGTTTTAAGAAATGAACTTTTCTTGGCCTTGTAAAAGCTTCCGTTTATTGTAAAAGTTGTTACATGTATCTCTAGTTGACGCCGCACACCTCTGTTGATTTCATTATTCTCGTACCTTTTTAAATGTGAGTATAGTTGGTATACACTATTATGTTAGTTTCAGGTGTACAATATAGTGATTGACATGTTTATACCTTAGCGTGTGTCCCCCACTAATTGTAGCAATCACCTGTCGACACAGACTTACTTAAACTTGGCTTGATGGCTGATCTTGTGTCACGTTTATATTACTATATATTTATGTGAGACCAGAAACAGAAATATTGGTATTTGGAATGTTTGCATTTTTTCCAATATTTTATTATAAAATTTTTTTAAACATGAAAAAAAGTTGAAAGAATAGTACTATAGATGGCCATGTACCCTCCAAAAGTCTACAATTAACATTTTAATGTATTTGCATAATTCCACGTTTGTCCCTCACTCTGTCCTCTAGTCATCCATCAGGCTTTTATTGAATACGTTTTCAGTAGGTTGCAGATTGCATCACCCTGAGAACTACCGTGTGCTCGTCATTAACCGAACGCGGTGTTTTCTGTTTATGGCTCTTCTTTTTGGCATTTGGATCCTAAAGATGGCAGTTGTTTACGTTTATGATTACTGCGCTTTCTTCCAAACGATCACATCAGACAGGTTTCCGGCCATGAAGCTCTCTTGGCAAATAGCGCACTGGTTTGGATAACATGGTTGTGTTGGTGGCCGTTCCGCACCAGGTGTTGGGTCAGTGGGTTCAGCAACCTCTGTACTTGAGTTCTAGGAAAAAATTCAGGGCCAAGACTAAATACCAGAGAGAATTTATTCAGAAAACCACAGAGGAGGAAGAAATGAGCTCAGGAAACCAGTTACAGAGGCAAAAGAAGGGCCCTGGAGCTTAGGAGAGAGGAAGGGAAGGGCAGAGGGCCTGGGGGGAGGGGGGCAGGGAGGAGACAGGGAGGGGAGGGCAAGGTGCGATGTATGGGCCCTCCCTCCTAACAGCTTTTCAGGCTGGGAGTTCAGGGGCGGTCCCAGGGGAGGGTCTCAGTAGGATATTCATCAGCTTTTCAGGTGCGTCCTTTCAGGGTCTCTACCGATTGCTGATTGCTGGCCGGGCAGGGGGTTGTCATCCAGTGCCGCTGGTCCGGTTTTGCTGCTTTTCTGGGCCTGGAGCTGAAGTACAACTAGACGCCATCTCTAGGGAGGAGAGGCCAGGAGGTCCAAACCGCAGGACCAGGGGGGTCTGCTCGGGGAGGAGGTTACCCTGGGGGTGAGGGCCTTGATTTTCCAGTTTTGCTCATGGCTAGGCACCCGGGCTTTCTGCCCTGGTGAGTTTCTGTTCTTGGCTCACCGACCTTTCTCTGGCCTATCACAGTTCCCAATAAAGTGAGAGCTAAGTTGCATATCACTACTGCTTATTTGATTTAATATCAATTTTTGAGGCATGAGGGATCTCAAGAAGTTGTGTAAGAATTTTGAATAGATGAGTGGAAATTCAGATCTGATAAAGATTATTTTGAAAAAAAAAATGAGGGAATTCTCATTGATTTAGTTCTTAGTTGGCTTCCGTTTGGATGTTAGTATTCCTGTGTTTAATCAGCGACCTGCTATGCACGTAACTTAAAATGTAAAGAAGATGAAAAACTGTTGAAAACTGCGCTGGACAGAAACTCGCTGAGGCCTGCGCGCACCCATGAGATGGTTATTAATCTAGGTGCGCTCACTCCGTGTGCCCACGGCCGCGGCTCAGTTTCCATGGGAAAGCAATATACAGAGTTCATTTTAGAAATTAACGGAGATGGAAGTTGTCACAGAAACGGCTTCATGCAGTAAACTGACCCGAGTCACAGTGAGCTTCTCCTAAACGAACCCATCCTTCTTTTTGTTGCTGTTCGTCCTCACCTGAGGGTATTTTTCCATTGATTTTTTTTTTTTTAAATAAATCTTTATTCATATTATTACAATTATTTCTCCTTTTTCCCCCCATAGCTCCCCTCCACCCCTTTCCCACCCCACCTTCTGCCCTTACCTCCCCCCCACTGTCCTCATCCATAGGTGTATGATTTTTGTCCATTCTCTTCATGAACCCCCCCATACCCCTTTCCCCCTGAGAATTATCAGCCCACTCCCTTTCTATGCCCCTGATTCTATTATATTCACCAGATTATTCTGCTCCTCAGGTTTTTAATTCACTTGATTTTTAGGTTGGCTTGTTGATAGATATGTATTTGTTGTTCATAATTTTTTCTCTTTACTTTTTTCTTCTTCCTCTTCTTTAAGAATACCTTTCAGCATTTCATATAGTACTGGTTTGGTGGTGATGAACTCCTTCAGCTTTTTCTTATCTGTGAAGCTCTTTATCTGCCCTTCAATTCTGAATGATAGCTTTGCTGGGTAGAGTAATCTTGGTTGTAGGTTCTTGCTATTCATCACATTGAAAATTTCTTGCCACTCCCGTCTGGCCTGCATAGTTTCTGTTGAGAAGTCAGCTGACAGTCGTATGGGTGCTCCCTTGTAGGTAATTAACTGTTTTTCTCTTGCTGCTTTTAATATTCTCTCTTTGTCTTTTGCTCTTGGCATTTTAATTATGATGTGTCTTGGTGTGGTCCTCTTTGGATTCCTTTTGTTTGGGGTTCTGTGGGCTTCCTGGACTTGTAAGTCTATTTCTTTCACCAGGTGGGGGAAGTTTTCGGTCATTATTTCTTCAAATAGGTTTTCAGTATCTTGCTCTCTCTCTTCTTCTGGCACCCCCATAATTCTGATGTTGGTACGCTTGAAGTTGTCCCAGAGTCTTCTTACATTATCTTCAACTTTTTGGATTTTTTTTTTTGCTTTTTGCTTTTTCGGTTGAGTGTTTTTTGCTTCTTTGTATTTCAATTCTTTGACTTGATTCTTGTGTTCCTCTATTCTGTTTCTGGGTCTCTGTATAATATTTTTTATTTCAGTCAGTGTATGTTTAATTTCTAGTTGGTCCTTTTTCATATCTTCGAGGGTCTCGATATATTTATCGGCCTTTTCTAGGATATTCTTAAAAAGTCTTATAACGGTGGTTTTGAATTCTATATCCAGTCGTTTGTTTTCCTCCATTTCTTTCGTTTGTGATCTGATTCTTTGACCCCGCATTTTCACTGAATCCCTGAGTTGGTAAGGTAGATATTTGTGCTAGGTTTCCAATATGGCCCAGTGGGTCTGCTTCCCCAGTTAACCTGAGGTGGACACTCTTGGTGCACCCCTTTGTGGACTGTGTGTACAGCCTTGTTGTAATTAAGTCTTTATTGTTGTTGGTATCACTGGGAAGAATTGACCTCCGGGCCAGTTGGCTGTAAGGATCAGCTGTGTCTATGCTGGGAGAAGCCCGGTGCTGGAGACAGCCTTATAGGATTAGACTTGCCAAATTGCAATAGCCTCTGTGCTCAGCTTGGATGGGGTGGAGTCTCAGTCTTGGCTTCCTGTCAGCCTTGCCCTTGCGCGCATGTGCGCTTTCAGTCCTCCGCCTTCCCCAGCTCGAGTCTCCGCCTGAGAGTCCAGACTCCCCCCACAAGAGCGTGGGTCCCCAAGGGCTCGCCTGGAACTGGGGTTCACTGCAGTCAGAACTGGGGCTCGGTGCAGTCAGAATCCTCTGACTCCCCTCCACTAGGGAAAGCCTGTGGCAACCCCCGCAGCCTTTGTGTGCACCGGCGCGGCGCGTGTGCGCACTTTCAGTCCTCCGCCTTCCCCGGCTCCCGAGTCTCCGCCCGAGAGTCCAGACTCCCCCTACAAGAGCGTGGGTCCCCAGGGGCTCGCCTGGAACCGGGGTTCACTGCAGTCAGAACTGGGGCTCAGTCAGGATCCTCTGACTTCCTTTCACTAGGGAAAGCCTATGGCTACCTCCGCAGCCTTTGTGCGCACTGGCCCGTGTGCGCCTTCAGACTTCTGCCTTTCCCAGCTCGCGGTCCGAGGCTTCCTTCCCCCTTCCGCCAGAGGAAGTCAGCCAAGCTCTCAGCCGCCCTTCCTCTCTGCACGCACAAAGCCCCTTTGCCGTACCTCCAATTCTCTGTGAGCTTTTCTCCTTCCTTCTAGTTGTAGAATTTTCACTCAGCCTGCTTTCCTGTGGTTCTGGATGGTGTCCGTTCTGTCTTTTAGTTGTAGTTTTGAAATTGTTGTGCGAGGCAGCAGTTTAGGTGTTTACCTATGCCGCCATCTTGGTTTCTCCTCCATTGATTTTTTAGAGAGAGTGGAAGGGAGAGGGAGCGACAGAGAGAGAGAAGTACCGATGTGTGAGAGAGAGACATTGATTGGTTGCCCCCTGCACACCCTGACCCAGGCTGGGCATCGAGGTATAGGCCCTTCACCGGAATCGAACCTGAGCCCCTTCAGTCTGCGGGCCGACATTCTAACGACTGAGCCAAACGGGCCAACGCAAATCCATCCTTTGTAGCCTTCACATCCATTCTGGAGCAGCCTTAAATCTTGCATCCCGGCCTGTTTGATATTCAGAGGTTCCCAAGTCCTTTCTCCGCCCCACGTGGGGTGTACAGTACTTGGGCTTCTGAAATGGCTGGCACTGAAATCTGCAGGCTGACTCTCTCTCTCCGGATGGAGGTGTTCTTTATGCAGAATTGGGTGAGCAGGTACCTTGCTGTGCTCTGATTTGGGGACCAGGCTAGCTAGCTCTTTGGTGAGTCAGGAGCTGGGTTTTGTGAAAGGCCAGAATAGGGAGTAGGGGCCAGGAAATCTATTATGAAACACTCTGATTCCTGTCTTTTGAATAAATCCTATTGCAAAGGCCATCCTGATACCATTTACAGTCTTGTGTAAGAGAGAGGTGTCTGGACAGGGCTCCTTAGAGCAGTGGCTATGTTGTTTTGGTTCAGGTAGATTTAAGTTGCCGTAGTTTATGTGATAAGAAATGTATGCTGTCTTTGAGCAGCCGTCAGTGAATCCCACAGCGAAGCCAGGTGGAGGGACTTGATGTGACCGACCTCCTTCTTTGCATTGAGAAAAGTGCCCATTTAAGGTGTTTTTCTCTTTTCTTTAGGACCTGGGAAGGGCCAACAGGAAGAAGCCCAAGGTAAGCCTGTCAGGCCCGCCACAGTCCCCTGGCGTTCCCACTCGCTGGTCACCTTGGAGACGAGCAGGAACGCTAGGTGATGGGTATGGCTCACAGTTGTCTATTCTGACTTACGCCGCTTTCTTCTCCTTTAACGTGCTGCAGCCTCCAGCACCTGAGGATCTTGCAGTCATTTGTTTCACAAGTGGAACCACAGGTAAGTTTTGCAGTGGGCTTGCTTCTGAGTGACCTGCCAGTGTGTGCTCCCTGCCCCTTTTGAGGACGAGTTACTTGAACTGTAGATGGACCGAAGGCAGAAGAGACGGAAGTGGTTCAGACACTGTCTTCTTATCACTCTGCAAATCTCTGGCGCCAGCCCAGAATCTGAGTGTCAAATATTTCCTCAACCATTTATTGAAGGTGACACTCCATCCATCATCCTGAGACACAAACTGTATCGGTGACTTACAGAAATACAAACAAACTCCTGGTTTTTCTTCTCCTATTGCCACACACCCTCCACAATTTGCCCATAGTAATAAAGATTGTTTACGATACTAAGTTTCATGGAAAGGCTTGCAGATCGCTCAGGAACTTACGTGACTCAGCATTTGGCTCTCCCGGGTGTACCGGGCACTGAGGCCTCTGAGGCCCTAACCATGGAGGGTTCTGGGCGTCCTCTGTGTCTGTCGTTCGGTTGGGATGGAGTTTCTGTCCTCTGACTTGGTTCTGCTCACGTGTGTTCCTCAGGCAACCCCAAAGGAGCCATGATCACTCATCGAAACATAGTGAGCGACTCCTCGGCATTTGTGAAAGTGACAGAGGTAAACTTTTGGGATGATGCCATCTTTCTTCATGTTCATTGGTTGGCATTAGGCCTCGAGAATGAAAGTGGTAAAGGCGGGGGAGAAATGACCCTGTTGTGCTTTTATAGTATCTCCTATCCCAGTGGGGGGAAAATAACTCCCTTAAGTTGGCAATGAAACGTTAGATGCTGCTGAAGGTTTTGAGTTATTATTACCTTTATGGTCGGTTTGACTTCCATTTTATCAGAAGGACTAAAACCTCGAATTTCAGTTGCTATCCAAGTGTCTTAGTCTGCGTGGGCTGCCTTAACAAAGCAGCCCAGACTGAGCAGCTGAAACAGCAGAGTTCTGGACGCCAGAAGTCCATGATCAAGGGGCCAGCAAATTCAGTTTCCGGTGAGGGCTCTCTTCCTGGCTTGCAGACAGCCGACTTCCCGCTCTGCCTCGCATGGCCTTCCCTCTTGTGCAGAAGGAGGATGAGAGAGGTCTCTGGTGTCTCCTCTTCTTACAAGGACACAGGTCCTTTTGGATCAGGGCCCCACCCTTATGACCTCATTCAACCTTAATTACCTCCCAATGGCCCTGTCTCCAAATATGGTCACATTGGGCTGCTAGGCCTTCAGCATATGAGTTTGGAGGGGACTGCGGGGGAGAGACACCATGCAGTCCGTGACACCAAGGGCATATTTCAAACCTGCCCTTTAGAAAGTTGCTATTGAACAGCGTGAGCCTCTCTCTCAGACCCTGGCACGGTTTGCGTAATTTGCGCGCTCGGTCTCTGTGGGTTCTGTCTGTGACAGGAGCCTGCGCCTCTTGGTTTGGGAGAATGGGCATCTTGCTGGTGTAGAAGGTCCATCCCTCTTGGTTTGGGAGAATGGGCATCTTGCTGGTGTAGAAGGTCCATCCCTCTTGGTTTGGGAGAATGGGCATCTTGCTGGTGTAGAAGGTCCATCCCTCTTGGTTTGGGAGAATGGGCATCTTGCTGGTGTAGAAGGTCCAAACTCACACCCTCTTAGTCCCAAAGCCCTCCCTTGGTATATACTTTCTACGCAGGAGTCAACCCTCACTACCTGGCCAAAGCACACCTTTCCCTTTCTAATGGGCCTTCAAAGAAAGCTTCAAGTGCATCCGTGGCTCGTGAGACAGATGGTTATAGAACTTGGTTTAAAACACTGTATTACTGGGGCATTCTCAACATCGTAAAAACCTCTAGGCATACTAATGCAGATGATGTGTTGCACTAAATCAGAAAATCGAAAACGGTAAATAGCATTGAGTCTGATTTCTTATCATATAGCAGTTTCCTACAGAGAAGTACTAGTTTGGATGCAGGTCATCCTGGCATGAAATTGATCTCAGGTTGGGCATGTCCAGGCTACACCACGTGCTCTGGGACGCCTATGCTCACCCCGGACTGGCTAATGACACGAGCACTCGGTGCAAACTCTCGCTGTGCCGTCCATGAGGAGCCGGGCATGGAAACCAGATGTCCCGACTCAGTCCAGATACAGACCTATTGCCATCCGCGCGTCAGGGGAGAGCAAATCCCTGAGCTTGCATTAGACAAACCGGGATGTATTTCATGGGTGAAGGGGGCTTTATGGTAAAGCTGTTGATCAAACTAAAATACTCCAGATGCACTTGTGCTGAAGATAAGAGGAGCTTGGAAATCCAGTTTCTCTTACCTTCTCTCCCGCTTCCCCCGTACAGCAGCATAACATGCTGTCTTACGTTGGACTAGATCTCATATTTCCACAACATAACACGCTGCCTATGTTGTGCTGGATCTTAAGTTTCTTACCGTTAGGTGGAATTGAGCTTGCTGGGTACTGGGGTACTATAATTTTGAAATAATTAATGATTAGAGCACACGATCCCATAACATCCCAATTTGGACAAGATATTTCTTATTTTGGCTAAAGTCCTGAGTGCATTCACTTTGTCATTAGAAATGACCTCCACCCTATCTGAGTAGCTAGCAGGGGTCCTCAAACCAAGGCCCGCGGGCCACATGCGGCCCGCCGAGGACATTTATCCAGCCCGCCGGGTGCCGCTGCCTGTCCTGCTTAGCAGCCGACTCGTCCCGGGCCCACAGTGCGCATAGGAATTTGTTCATAGTTTTTTTTTTTAACTATAGTCTGGCCCTCCAACGGTCTGAGGGACAGTGAACTGGCCCCCTGTTTAAAAAGTTTGAGGACCCCTGAAAGGTATTGCTCTTCACTCCTTAGTGAGAAATAAGCGCAGATCGTAAGCCTAAGCCTTTCTCCTGAGTGTTGAGGGATCGTGTGCTCTAAGGGACGTGGGAAATGACTGGAATCTTAATGCCTCTCTGCCTGCTGGTGTCTTTGCTTCCAGAACTTTGTCAATCCCACCCCAGATGACACTCTCATCTCTTTCTTGCCTCTTGCCCATATGTTTGAAAGAGTTGTCGAGGTAAGGCGCTGCGGTTTGTTTTCCTTGCTTGCCTGTTTGTTTGTGTTCTAAGATGTTGTGTTTTACAGAAGGTACTTGGCCTGAATGCCAGTGACACACACATTTCGTTTTTACCACTTGCACACATGTATGAGCAGCTCATGCTGGTAAGTTTGACCTCACACTGTCACCCGTGCGTAGTTCTTTGCCGAGCCCCGTTTTAGAAATGGTGCTAATTATTTAAAAGAGTAGCATGTTTTTTTTTTTTCTGGGTCTGGCTACTTGAACTTGAATCATTCATTTTAAAATTAGAAGCTCAGACTTTTGAAGGATATGAATGTGGACATGATTCCAGAAAGATGAACTATAAAAGTAGAATTTTTATGAATTCCATTCTGTAAAGGCCTCTGCTCTGGGAGAAGTCTCGGTTTTTTATTGTGCTTGTTCATAAATGCACAAGTTGGCTTAAGACTAATTTTTTTTCCCCAAAATTCTAAGTGACCTTGGAAAAGCAGGATGATCTTGACCTTTGCCTGGGCTCCCGGTACACAACTGGGTGACTAGTTTAAAAACTGGCCAGGAGCCACCTTTTTCCTTCTTGGACAGTTCTGGGTTGTATTCTGTTTTTGTTGTTGTTGTTTGTTTTGTTTTTAAACCTTTATTGTTGAAAGTATTGCATATGTCCCCTTTTCCCCCATTGACTCTCCCCGCCTGCCCCCTCTGGATTGTATTAGAGGAGAAATGAGCAGCATTCCTTTACTTAGCAAGTCTTTATTGAGCAGACCCATGCGCCACACCCTGTGAGGTGTTGGTGACAGGTGATTACCAAGGGCCCCGCCCTTTGATTGCCTGCGCCCTATGGGATTTCCTCACCCCTGAGGACCAGGGATCTTAGCTCCCATCTTCCGTCTTCCTTCCGCCTCCTGCACACCTCAGGAGAGCTGCGAGCTTAGCACGAGGGGTCAAATGAGTTGATAATGGACCATGTGTACCTGGAGGTAGTGTTAGACGTGTGCCTGGGAGGCGGGACACACGGGCACAGCCTCTGAGCTTTCATTTTTAAGCAGTGAACCCTGGTGTGCCTTTCTAGTGGTTTCTGCTTTCAGGCTTGAACCATTTGACCTTCCATTGCATCATCATTTTTTAAATTTTACTTATTTTTTTATTAATCCTCAGTTGCGAATATGTTTATTGATTTTTTTAAGAGAGATAGGAAGTGGCGGGGAGAGAGAGAGAAACATCAATTGGTTGCCTCCTGTACATGCCCTGATGACAGGATAAAGCTCTAACCACCTGGGCCACCTGGCCTGGGCTGTTGCATCATCTTTTTCTTTTTAAAATTTGAAAGAGGCAGGCTACTTGCCAAGTGCACATGGCTTGCCGGTACAGATTGATTCTAATAGGAAAATATTCATGCAATAGATTGTAGCTGAATGACAAGCCACACTGGTATGAGATGTCCTAGTGTCTCAACTGCAACATATTCAGTGGCGTTTTAGAGATTTTTAGTTATCCTCCTATATAATAAAAGGCAAATATGCAAATCGACTGAATGGCGGAACGACCAGTCGCTATGACGCACACTGACCACCAGGGGCAGACGCTCAACACAGGAGCCCCTGGTGATCAGTGTGCCCCCACAGGGGGAGTGCTGCTCAGCCAGAAGCTAGGCTCATGGCTGGTGAGTGCCGTGGTGGTGGTAGGAGCCTGCCCTGCCTTCACAGCAGCACTAAGGACCCCTCTGGATGTCCGCCTGTGGGGAGCGGGCGTAAGCCGGCAGGCAGACATCCCCCAAGGGGTCCTGGACTGCGAGAGGGTGCAGGCCGGGCTGAGGGACCCCCCTCCAGTGCATGAATTTTCATGCACCGGGCCTCTAGTATTCAAATAAAAGAAAATGAGACTCTGATAAGATTGGACTGTAGGTAAGTAGCTAAGTTTTTGTTTTGAGAACAACTTAGACCGAAAGTGCCTGGAAGACTAAAAACACTTGGATTCTTTAATACCATGTCATTCAGTTAACACAGAACCTCTGTGATCCTCACTAAACCAACATACCCTGGTTTCTGTTAGGTCCTCATCTTCAGGATGATCCAGAGAAATGCCCCATTTCCATGTTGTACAGTCACTGAAGGATGCAAGAACCGATTTTAAAAAGCTGCCTTAAATGTAGATTTCTGGAAACTGCCCTGAAATGCTACAACCGTGTGTGTGTGTGTGTGTGTGTGTGTGTGTGTGTGCGTGTGTGCGTGTTTGTGTGTGAGTGTGTGTGTGTGCGTGTGTGTGTGCGTGTGTGTGAGTGTGTGTGTTTGTGTTGTGTGTGTGTGCGTGTGTGTGTCTGTGTGCGTGTGTGTGTGCGTGTGTGTTTGCGTGTGTGTGTGTGCGTGCGTGTGCGTGTGCGTGTGCGTGCACGCGCACACCCCCCACTGGCGTGCTGCAGTGTTGGTGATGTGTGCTTCCCCCTCCAGTGTGTGATGCTGTGCCACGGGGCGAAAATAGGATTTTTCCAAGGAGATATCAGGCTGCTTATGGATGACCTCAAAGTGCTTCAACCCACCATCTTCCCTGTGGTCCCCAGGCTGCTGAACCGGATGTTCGACAGAGTAAGTTCCAAGCACAGACCAGAGGCCGAGGGCTGACCCTGTCTCAGGCTTGAGTCAGGCTTGGCCAGGCACCTCTGTGTGACCTTGGACAGTCCAGTTAGCCTCACGAACTAGAGTTTACTCATCTGTAAGACCAGAATACATTTACCTCTCAGAGCTGTTTTTAAGGAGAAGATACATGTGAACATACTTATAAACATGAAGGCAAATGAGGTAGAGGTGGGAGGTCATTTTATTTCTATTATTAATTCTTTGAGCCTCTGTTTCCTCACCTGTACAGTGGACTGTTGCCTCCTCCACCTGCTGTCTGTCTCACAAAGTTGCTTTTTGCATCACATGAATACAGTAACTGTGAAATGGTCTTATAAATTGGAAAGCTCCGTGCACATGTCAAATTTACTTAGCCACCTTGAGAGAAGTGACTAAGCCAAACCAGGGATGGAGAAAGCCAGCCCCCTGCAGGGCCCTTACCGCGTGGAGCACACGGCCAGGGCAGGGTCAGCAAGGGTGGGCCGTCTCCCAGTGCGTTTGGACTGGGCAATGTAACGCTCTTTATTTTGAGGCATGGCTTCTGCCATCTCTGAGAACCTACTCATTTTTTAATGGTTCTTCCAAAAAAAACCTTTTAAAAACAGCTCTACATAATTTACCCACTTAAGGTGTACAGAGTTCCACAACCATCCCACAGTCCATTTAGAACATTTTTATCGCCTCAAAAAAAAAAACCCTTTCCCTACCCTTGAGCTATCATCCTCCACCCTGCTACCTGCCTTTACCCCTAAACAAAAAATAATCTGCTTTTTTAATCTATAGATTTGCCTATTCTGATATGACTGGAATCATGTGATGTGTGTTCTTTTGTAACTGGCATCTCTCACTTAACATGTCTTCAAGGTTCTTCCAGGTTGTAGGGTGTATCTGTACTTCATTCGTTGTAACAGCCAAATAATATTCCACTGTATGGATACAACACATTTCATTTGTCCACCCATCCATTGATGGGCATGTGAGTGGTTCCCACTTTTGGGCTGTTATGAACAGGGCTGCCACGGACAGATTTCCGGGGACAGGTGTTTCCATTTCTCTTGGGCACATACCGCGGAGCGGAATCGCTGGGTCATACAGCTCTCTGTTGACCTATTTGAGGAGCAGTTTTCTAAAGCTGCACCGTGTTCCATTTCCACCGCAGGGCCTGGGGGCCAGTGTCCTCACACCCTCACCAGCACTTGTTGTTACCTGACTTCCCGATTCCAGGAATTGTGAACCCTCCTTCTTCCCTGGCTCCTTAGATTTTTGGGCAGGCAAACACCACACTGAAGCGGTGGCTCCTGGACTTCGCCTCCAAGAGGAAGGAAGCGGAGCTGCGCAGTGGCATCATCAGAAACAACAGCCTGTGGGACAAGCTGATCTTCCGCAAAATACAGGTGGCGGATAGACTCACTGTTACTGTCCTGGGGACTAACTTGGGCTTCAGGTTCTCCGTGAGGGCTCTTTCTAAAGGAGAGGTGTGAAGCTAAGAGGGCGAATGACACCTTGTTATTAATACTGGGCACGTGTCTAAAAATTAAGGACAAAGCCATTACAAAAACCTCAGGATCCAAGATAGATCAGTAGGACTGTAGCTATCGAGCATGGAAAAGGAACCAGGATATTGTAGCCTTTCTTATTCTCCATTTGGTTTTCCTTTTCTGGAACAAGAATGTCACTCTTGAGGTAACTTTTTAGGCATGAGTGACAATAATATTATGTCTAAAAAATACCAAAAGTGTGGGAGTTGCCACCTAATCCCTTAAGATACCAGCAAGAGAGGGTGTCGACTTACTTCCATCCCAGTTGAGAGCAAATGGTACAGTGTGGGGTGGAAAAACACCCCCTGGGTGTCCCTCTCTGACCGCCTGTGGATCTCCGCATCGGCGAGCTCCGTGCGGCCTGCAGAGAGCTGGGGGCTCGGGGACGGGGTGCCATGGAAGTGTCTCTGAGGAGCCCGCCGACTCGCAGCCATTTAACCCTTTCTCTCTGCCTGTCTTTGAAGTCGAACCTGGGAGGGAAGGTCCGGCTGATGATCACGGGGGCCGCGCCCGTGTCTGCCACGGTGCTGACGTTTCTGCGAGCCGCGCTCGGCTGTCAGGTGAGCCGCTCCCCGCAGCCTATGGTCCCAGACTTCGTCCTGCCCAGGGGTCTTCTTTCCAGAGTCATTCGTGTTCTCCCGTGGGTGTCTTCTTTTTTAAAAAAAAATATTTTTATTGATTTCTGAGAGGAAGGGAGAGGCAGAGAGACGGAAACATCAGCGATAAGAGAATCATTGATCATCTGCCTCGTGCACGCCCCCCATGGAGATCGAACCCACGACCCGGGCATGTGCCCTGACCCGGAAATTGAACCGTGACCTCCTGGTTCATAGGTTGATGCTCAACCACTGAGCCACGCCAGCCGGCTGTCTTATTTTTACTTAGACCGCCGCCTTATTCCCAGGTTGCTTAGAGAGAGCAGTGGGTATGTTTGACCCCACGCAGGGGACATGCGCTTGTGTCCACACTGCGTGGAGCTGTCTGAGGGTCAGGCAGGAGGGTGTGGGGGTGGTAAGAGATAGCCACTCGCACACCAGGCAGAGAGCCCGTCTTCAGGGGGCGGGAGACAGCAGAGACCGGCTGACACAGAGGACGTGGGGAGGTCAGCTGAGCTGGCGAAGCCGTGCCTTCCTGGGTGGCCCATGTGCAGGGGACTGTCCTCCGTGTCAGGGTCCTCCCTCGCCTTCCACGGTCACAAAGTAGAAAATGAACGTGGATGGGGCTGGCTTTGGCGTGAGGGTGGAGACATTTGGGCGCCATAAGAAAGCATGTCGTGGTATCGAATGAATTTACCAAACAGGAAATGTGAAGAGGTTTCACCCCCGTGGGCCATTCTCAGGGGTCAGGGGAACTTAATTTCTGTGCACATCCGGCCAAGGCGCCCCCTTCTAATCACGTTTCCTCTCCTGTGACCCAGTTCTACGAAGGCTACGGACAGACCGAGTGCACGGCCGGCTGCTCCCTGACCATCCCTGGAGACTGGACCGCAGGTACGATGATTGGCGGGACAGGCCTTGTTGACACCCTGCTGTTCGGAGTGGGATCGAGTTCATCGTTCATTGGTTCATCCACCTTCTTCCACATGTGCCGCGTCTCAGATGCGAGGCCCCGGGGACACAGTCTTGTGAATCAGGGCGCCAGAGCTGGGTGGCGGGGAGACTCACCCAGATCTGGAAGGCGGCGGCTGCAAGAGGCGCTGCCTCCAAACAGGTTCAGACAACAGAGCTTGCCAGGAACTGACGGGGGCTAGTGATCTGCTGGTGACTAGTTAATGTACCGTGTGTGCTGTGCTGGGTGAGACTGCAGAGAGAGGCGCAGGTCCTTGTTCCCAAAGGGACAAGGTGGAGGCAAACGCAGAAACAGTGGGTTCGGCCCCTGACCTGGATGCGGTTCTTTGTTGGGGCCTGAGATGTACATTGTGTGTATTTCATCCCAACAACGTCCCTGTGGGATACGTCCTGCTCGCTCAGACGGGTTGTGGGTTAAAAGCATGTAAATGATGGGTAAGAACTGGCGCCGCATCCTGCTCTAGGGCCAGGGCTCCCACCCAGCCTGGCCTCACCCTCCCGTGCGCCCCTGCCCACCCGGTGCGCTCTGCACTGCGTGAGCCAGTCCCTGGTCTGTGTGGGTGTTAACCGTAGGCGCACCAGGTACGGCAGGGACTCGAGCGTCCAGCATGACCCAGGAGCATAATCTGCTCGGCGGGCACCGAGCCTGTGACCCTTCTCCATGGCGTTGATGGTGACTCCTGGTTCCCTGCCAGCTGCTGCCTTTGGAATAGGGACCTCTGTAAGCTGAAGTCACCAACACGTGGGGAGAGTTATTCGCAGTGCTTGGAACACATCTAATTTCTGCCACTTCGCGTGGGGAAAGGCCAACCCCACCAGCCTTGGGCAAGGCAGTTCCGTTAGCTGTAAAGAGAAGCTTCGTCCTGTCTTCGTAAACTTCAACATAAAACCTGGTCCTCCACACTCAGGAAATGGGGGTCCAGAACCGGGCGGGGGGGCGGGGGGATGGGGGATGGGAGACGGGTGGGGGGGCGGCGGGGGGGCGGCGGTGAGAGAAGAACCACGGCGGCCGGCCCAGCTGCCTGTGTTCTCTTCGCACAGAGAACTGGCAGAGGGGCTGGGGCCTCGGACCAGAGGGGCCGGGGAGCGTGTGTGGACAGCTCGCCCCCAGGTGTTTGTGGAAACCTGAAGATCAGCACCCAAATCGTTCGCACTTTGACAGAGTTCAGAGCATCACACCTGGGACAGGTCCCTGGAGACTCGGACGTTTCCAATGGCCTCTCTCTCAGGAGTAACTCCCTAAAGTAACTTGTCAGGGGGACTGGCTGTAATGCAGGAAGCGGAGTGCGTGCCAGCCGTTCTTCTTAGGAGCAGGCCTGTTGTCATACGGTGATTTGGCCTAAGGAGAGTCCAGCCCCAGGACTGACCATTCTTTCCCTGCCCACAGGCCACGTCGGGGCCCCAATGCCTTGCAATCTGATAAAGCTCGTGGACGTGGAAGAGATGAACTACCTGGCTGCCAAGGGCGAGGGCGAGGTGAGCGAGGGCCCGTCGTCCCTCACCGTCCTTGCCGTTTCCTGTAAAGCCGGCGTGACAAGCGCGGTGCCCCTGCCCGGCTCGGTGTCACCAGGGCCTGTGAGCCACTGAGCGTGATTCCCCTGGTGATCCTGGGTCAGACTAGCTTCTTTCTGAAAGTCCGTTTATGTTTAGTCCCAGGGGTGGGTGGGAGGGGCCGCTGATGCCTCCTCCTGCCAGACGTGCTAGAGACAGGGGCCCCGAGGGCTCGCAAAGGCTCCTAGGCCTGAGTCCTGGCGCAGCTCCTGTCTCATTGCCCCTGTGAGTGCGCTGCCGCTAGGCTGGGGGGCTGAGGGGGGGGGAGCTGGTTACCTCAGAGGGGTCTCGTCCCCCCCGGCGCTCTCCAGCAGCTTTGAGCGGATCTCCAGCAGCTTTGAGCGGAGCCCAGAGCAGCATTAGCCCTGCAGCTGGACGGCAGCTGAGGCTCCTAGACAGGGAAGTGGGGCCCTGGAGGCGCCCCCAGCACCCTCGGGTCCTGAAATCCAGGGCTTCTCGCTAAAGGTTGGGACATGCGTGCACACACACACACACACACACACACATGCACACACACCCCGGTTCTCTCTGGAGAAGCCCCTGTGGATGCCGCTGATGGGCCACCTTCCCGGGTTGCTGAGGTGTGGCTGACACGCGGGCGGGCAGGTCTGCAGTGCACAGCGCCAGGACCTGGCCCGCCTGTGGGAAACGATGGCCGCAGCACGCGAATCCACAGCCTCCCCGCAGAGGCACCAGGCCCTAAAGGCAGTGTCTCCTCCGGTGGCGAGGGCTCCTGGGTCTCCCCTCCGAGCAGCTTCCACACATACCTCCAGCGGGGCGCTGGGTCCCTGCGGTGCGTACTGCTCTTATTCCGGGGGTGTCCCTCCTGACCCCTCCGTCGCCCACCCACCACCCGTCGTTCTCCTCAGGTGTGTGTGAAAGGGCCAAACGTCTTTCAAGGCTACCTGAAGGACCCGGCGAAAACAGCGGAGGCGCTGGACAAAGATGGCTGGCTGCACACAGGGGACATCGGGAAATGGTTACCGGTGAGTGCTCGCTCGCCTCCCCGTCACTGCCCTGGAGGGAAGGCTGCCAGGCGCCAGCGGCCCTGGCTCTCCCTTCCCTTTGTCCTCGGGGGTCGGGGGCAGGCCTGTCCCTTGGCAAGCGGTGCAGGAGTCTCACGGGAACTGGGCGGAGAGGTTCACGTTGGTGTCTGCCATCAGCGCTGGTTGCTGCTCCCTGTTTGGCACGCAGAGAGCCTGTGGCTTTTTACGTGTCAGCGCTGTGCCTGGCGTCCAGGCTGTAGGTGAGCAGGTGTCAGTGGTCGACGGCCAGGAACCAGGGCGGGATCTGAACACCTGGGTTCTTGGGTTCATCCTCCTAAGAAGAGGACAGGCACCTCACAGCTCAGACCGCCTCCTCTCTACTTGGTCTCAGAGCCGTTTGCCGCAGAGAACTCCCAGCCGCCATTGAGGAGCGGGAGGCGTAGCAGACGCGGCACCCAGAGACTTGCCAGTTTTGCTGCTGCAGTAACAGGCACTGCTTTTTAAAGTCATTAACGGTGTTGAACTGCAAACGCTGAAATAGCTAATGTAATTTTTATGGTGTATTGTTTGATTCTTACAGATCCAAGGTGCTTAACACTGTGACATTTGTATTGATTTGAAAAATGCCTCCCTAATTAATTCAGATTTCAGATACCCACGCTCTTTAGGAACAAATTAAGTCCCTCTTCCCGGGTTCAAGAGGGATTAAGCATCGGTTCTCAACCTGGCGCTGGCTCTAGCAAGCCGAACCTCTGCGCCCTGGAGGCTCCCGTTGAAAGCGGAGGAGGAGGAGGAGGAGGAGGAGGAGGAGGAGGAGGAGGAAGAGGAGGACGGGGAGCGGGGTGGGTGTGAGAGCCTGGAAGTTTCTAGCAGACCTTTTGGAAGCGGCAGTGGCCCCGCGTGGGGATGGGTGAAAGTCGGGGGGCACTGCTGGCATTCGGCCGGTGTGGCCAGAGATTCCAGGGTGCCACAGTGTTATGTGGGCAGGTGACCAACACTTCCCGAAGGGCCAGGAGCCCTGGGACAGGGATAAACCCCTGTCGTCCTGCAGGAAGCATTGCTGAGTCCTTATTCTGTGGGAGGGTAAGTCTTTGTCTCTGCTCTCAGGAGCTGAACTGGGGGGCGGAGGGGGAGGGGAGTCAGCTGTGACCCTGGTTCAGGTAAGAGGCTGCATGGAGCCGGCCACACCGACAGCAGCCCCCTGAGCGCTGCCAGAGCTGGCGAGGGGCGAAGTGGGGTGAGCATGGGCTCTGCTGGATCGCCCCCCTCGCCCTGCTTGGCTCAGTGGCCCTGGGCAAGTCCCTAGTCTCTCTAAGCCTCACTCTTTCCCTCTCTGTGAAACGCGATGGTAACCGACCCTGCCGGGCGTGATGAGGACGGAACGAGGGTGCCGTAAAGTGCCCTGTGCAGTGTGTGACCCTGGGCGGGGCAGCCTGGCCACTCACAGCCCTCCTCTCTGGTGGACAGAATGGGGCCTTGAAGATCATCGACAGGAAGAAGCACATATTTAAGCTGGCACAAGGAGAATACATAGCGCCCGAAAAGATCGAGAACATCTACCTGCGGAGCGAGCCTGTGGCTCAGGTGTTTGTCCACGGAGAGAGCTTGCAGGTAGGCGCCCTCCGAGCTGTGCGCTCTGACGCGCAGGGGGGCGAGGCCCGTCTCCAGGGCGAGTGCGATGGGCGGGACGTTACGGGTGCGTCGGTGGCCTTTGCTGTCGGGGTTTCTCATTCAGAAAAGTCTCTCCTCTTTACTTTCCACGTTTTTATTTTACCCAGAGCGATCTGGTGTACCAGGGGAGGCTGGATAACAGGTGCCAGGGAGCGGGTAGAAATACGCTCCCAGTTTGATTCTGAGGGAAATACTGACTTGGATTATACAAACGTTTAGAGTTTTCAAACTTTCTAACCCAACTCATTTATGATAAGCCTCCCACGTCATCTGAGGGCAAATGGTGGCTGTGAGCCAGCATGTACTTAAAGTTCAAAACCAAGGTCAGTATCGCAGTGAAACGTCTATTTGCCAAAATGTTGGACAGGTGGGGACAAGGGAGAGAAGGGGACCTAGATCCTGAAGGTCAGTCGCTTTGTAAACTGGAGCTTCTTAAGTAGCTTTAGAAGAATGTTTCCTCATCAAAGAAAGCGCCTGTTTCCTTGGACCTGGAATCTTACCATGCCTGTTACTTGTTTTATTTCCTGCTCTCTACCACCTGTTTGCTATTTGACCCTGTTTTATTTTGGAAAGATATACACAAAAGTAAATAAAAAGCAGGGTCTTGTTAGAGTTTGACCGCCAGTGGTTCTCTGAGGACATGGTTATGAAATTCCTGCTGCCGAGGACTTAGAGCCGGGAGCTCTGCCCTGGCCGGGGACCAGGCTGGCGGCAGGATCTGCAGCCTGCGCTAGTGTCCCCAGGGTCTGCGATGTTAGAACATGGGGGTCAGGCCAGGTAGTAACCCACCTGTCTGTGTTCAAGGCCTTTCTCGTGGCGATCGTGGTCCCCGACGTGGAGACGCTGGGCCGCTGGGCGGGGAAGCGAGGCCTGGCGGGGTCCTTCGAGGAGCTGTGCCGCAGCAAGGTAAGGGCGCGGGCTGAGGGCCGAGTGCGCGCGGGGCCTCCCCCCAGGCTGAGTCTCATTCTCTGTCGTCTCAGGAGGTCAAGAAGGCCATCCTGGAGGACTTGGTGCGGCTGGGGAAGGAGTCTGGCCTGAAGCCATTCGAGCAGGTGAGACTTCCCCGAAAGTGCCTCAGTTCTTGTAAAGCACAGAGCGGGTGAGATGAGGAGGGTAATGGGGTAGTTGGCGGGGAAGGGTTTCTCTAACGAGGGCGGATTCTCTTCCTGGACGTCAGGGAACAGTCCTGACTCTGTCCTCGGAATGCTGCCCTTCCGTTGGTGAGAGGTTGGGGGGCCAGAGGCGAGAGGGTGGCTGGGACCAGCATCAGGGCCTTGGTCCCCTGGGGGCTGAGGTGCTTGTGGGACTGGGGTCACCTGCCCCTCCTCCCGTAATAAATAGCCTTGCTGACACGCAGGTCAAAGGCATCACGCTGCACCCTGAACTGTTCTCTATCGAAAACGGCCTTCTGACCCCGACGATGAAGGCGAAGAGGCCAGAACTTCGGAATTATTTCAGGCCACAGATTGACGAACTTTATTCCACCATCAAGGTTTAAGGAGGAGGGACGCTGGGAAAAACCACACACCTCCACCGTCTTCTCCTGGTGGCCTTCACGTTGGTGATTTGACTACAGAGCACAGGAGGGCGCCGTGTGGGACTTGTGCGTTGGGTTCTTGTCATAGGAATATTAGCGTCGCCTGGCGTGGCAGACCACGCACCCACGTGGTGACACACCATTTCCAAACCGAGCCTTAACCGTTGTCGAGGGAAACGTTCCATGTGCTGGGTTCTCCGCGACGTCCTTGGGTCAGAAGGCCGCGTGGAGCTTCCGTCGCCCTGTTTTTCTAACCAAGGGACTGGGACTTGCTCTTTCTGAATGTCTGCTGCTTGCTGCAAACCCCGCGGCGGCCCGCTGCTCGGGAGAGTCCGCGCACTGGAAGGAACTGTCCCTCACGGACAGCCGTCGGCCGGAGACTGTCACACATGGACCAGAGATTGTTGGATCCCTGTCACCTCCCCTGCCCCCCCCCCCCACACACACACACACGCTCACGCCCCCGGATGAAGGCTTCTGGAACACCTGCTCTTCCTCCCCGACTCTGTGGTTCCCGTTGGCGCAGCAGGTCCCCAGCCAAGCGCAGGACAGCGACTCAGGACAGCGTAGACACTGAGTCTCAGGCGCGGGCGCTCCCAGGGCGAGTGGGTTCTGGCGCCTAGGGAGCAGCGTGCTCTCGGGGGTCCTCGCCGGCCTCCCTCCCTCTGTCCCCGGGGTCGTGAGAAAACCTGCCTTACCCTCGACAGTGAGGACAGCATTTCACGAAGGAAAGACTCACCCGGCAAGACCACGCTCAACTGTGACGCCTCCGTACCTGTCCACTTCATCTCCACTGAACACCCCTGTTTGTGACGGCCAACGGGTTTTAATGTGGTTTTCGTATCAGAAGTTCACGTTGTGATTAACTGGCTTTTCCCCAGAGCAAACTCTCAGGCAAGGCGTGTCTTCGAGGCGATAAGGGAGTGGCTAGACGGGCATGAATGGAAATGGACGGTAATAAACGCGCTCTCCTGCCATCACGCTTCCTGGCTCCTGTGAAATGTTTCGGCAAGCCAAATTCTCGGGGTGGAAGGCCGGCACTCGCCTCCTGGGAGCCACGCCTCCCGGGACTTCTCTAAGTTAATTTGGGGGATTAGCAGCATTTCACTTACCGCAAGCCTTTGCCACGTGCGACTGGAGTCAGCTGTCACGCATCTGAAGCGGTCGCTGCTGGGTGTGAGCACGCGTGGCGCACAGCACAGGGGCTGCACTCACGTCCCCACCGTGTGACACTCTCCGTAGCCTAACCCGAGTGTGTGTTCCTCACTGCACAAAACATCAGTAACTCGTCACCTGGGGGTTTGAAATGTTTGCTTTAAGTGTTGGCTATTTCTATGTTTTATAAACCAAAACAGAATTTCCAAAAACAATGAAGGAAACCAAAATAAATATTTCTGCATTTCACGGGAGTGGAGCGTCTGTTTTCAGTCGGGGGTGACATTGGGGCAGCAGGCATCCAGGGACGCTGCATCCTCCTCCCCACCCCACCCCCGCCTCCCCCTCCTGGCCCCCCCCCTCCCCAACCCCCTCCTCCCTGACCCCCTCCTCCCTGCCTCCCCTAATGCGTCTTCGTGCACAGCTCGGCTGCAGGCCTGCTGGGTGTGGAGAAGAAACCCGTGGTGGCAATAAGAAGCGTAGTCTTGGAAATGCACCCTTTGCTGGAAAACCCCACTTCAGGAGATGGCGCTGGCGTGGGTGGTCCCGTGCTGGGCCGAATTCTGCTGTATTTGGTCCCGGACTGTTCTCTCCCTGGCTTAGAACTGGTCTCAGCGGCCTCGCCTGTGTCCTTTCCTCCATCCCTGTCCTACACTGTCCTTTTAAAGACGTCCTTCTCCATTGGTGTGAATTAACCCTCAGTTTCTCTTTAAAACTTTTCTTTTTTGCTTTTGTTTTTTTTTATTGACTTCAGAGAGGAAGGGAGAGGGAGAGAGAGATAGAAACACCAATGATGAGAGAATCATTGATTGTCTGCCTCCTGCACGCCCCCGACTGGGGATTGAGCCCACATCCTGGGCATGTGCCCTGACCCGGAATCGAGCCAGTGACCTCTTCGTTCATAGGTCGACGCTCAGCCACTGAGCCACACCACCAGGCTGTCCTCAATTACTTGCATGTTGTGTGTAAGCCAGTCTCCCCTCGGCCCCTTCCACCTTGGGTTTGGTGTGATGTGTGGCTTCTTCCTCTAAAGCGCAGCCCCGCGCACATCTCCGCTGAGGCTCCCCATCCCGCTGCCTTTTTCTTTCAGGGTCAAGACCCCCGTCTTGTCTGTTCTCACCCTCCTCTTCCCTCTCTCCCTAGCACCTTTCCTTCCCCTCTCTTAGCATGAACACAGCACTTGGAAATGAGCAGGTGTTCATTAAACAAGTCTTGTTTGAACAAATACCTGAATTTTTTAAACAAAATCCCTCTTTGTAATGAAGCTGATATAAACACTGGTTTTTTTATTTTTAAAAAATATACAGTAAAATACACATAATACTTACCACCTTCATCATTTTAAGTGGCATTAAGTGTGTTCACACCGCTGTGCAGCCAACAGGGCCATCCGTCCCCAGCGCTCCCTTCGCCTTGCAGAACCGGAACCTCCATCCCTCCTCCCTCCTCCCTTACCCCTGGCGGCCACAGGCTGCTCTGTCTCCGAGACTCTGACTTCTTCCTCCAGGTGCCCACACAAAGGGGGTCCAGCCTGTGTCCAGTGACTGGCCTCCTTCCCTCAGCACAGCGTCCCCCAGGTTCGGCTGTGTTGTGGGATGTGCCAGCATCTCCGTGCAGGAGGCTGAGTAATATCCCACTGTGTGCATACACCACATTTTGTTGATCCAGCCATCGTTGATGGACACTGGGCTGTTCCCGCCTTCTGGCTATTGTGACTAACACTGCTGTGAACGTGGGTGTGCCAGTGCGGCTCAGGCCCTGCTTCCATGTCTTTGGGGTATCCGTCCAGAAAGAGAATCATGGGATCCGGCAGTGATTCTGCGTCTGCTCTTTCTGGGGAACTGCCGTACCGTTTTCCACATTTCACATCAGCCGTGCGCTGGGGTTCCACTTTCTCCACGCCCTCGCTTGTTGGTTTCTGCGTTTTGTTGTGTTTTTTAATATATACAACGGCCGTCCTAATGGGCGTACAGTGGTGTCTCATTGTGGTTTGATGCATTTTCGTGGTGGCAGTGAAGTTGAGCGTCCTTTCTGTGCTCATGGGCCACCTATCTGTGTGTCTTCTTTGGAGAAATGCCTAAGTCCTTTGCCCATTTTAAAAATTGGGTTGTTTGGGTTTTTTTGTTTGTTTTTGTTTTTTGGGGTTTTTTTGCTGTTGTTTTTTTTACAGAGAGAGGAAGAAAGAGGGAGAGAGAGTTAGAAACATCGATGAGAGAGAAACATCGATCAGTTGCCTCCTGCACACCTCCTACTGGGGATGTGCCCGCAACCAAGGTACATGCCCTTGACCGGAATCGAACCTGGGACCCTTCAGTCCACAGGCCGACTCTCTATCCACTGAGCCAAGCCAGTTAGGGCATTGTTTGTTCGTTATTGAGCTATAAGAGTTCTTTAAATATTATGAGTATTAATCCCTAAATACTTCCCAATTCTTTTTTAAAAAATAATTCTTTCTTGATTTCAGAGAGGGAGAGAGAGAAACATCAATGATGAGAGAGAGCATTGATTGGCTGCCTCTTACACGTCCCACACCGGGGATCGAGCTCACAACCCGGGTATGTGCCCTGACCCGGAATCGAACCCTGACCTTCTGGTTCATAGATCAACGCTCAACCACTGAGCCACGCCGGCTGGGCCCTTCCCGGTTCTTAACTCCCATGGTGCACTGTGGGGCAGCGCCCGCTCCCCTACAGCGCAATGATGGTCCTCCGCCCCCCCCAAATCAAAACTGCGCCTCCAAAGCCCCTGGTCTCTGTCTCAGACCTTCTCTCCAGCCAGGACAGAGAGAGGAACGAGGCTCCAGCCAGGACAGAAAGAGAAACGAGGCCCCTTGTGTGCTAAGCTCCTTTCACGAACTGAACTGCCTCTCGGTAGCCTGGGGCACAGCCTGAGCTGAGGCCCAGCTGGGAAGTGCTGATCCAGCCAAAGTGGCCCTGCTGTCTTGAGCTCATCCCTGCAGCCCAGCTACGACACACCCTCGCTGTCTCAGCTCCAAAATACGGCTGGTTTGTAAGTATATTTGGCATTTGGCAGTTACATATTTTAGTCTCACTCTCAATTAGTAGATTCCTTGGAATAAGACCAAGAACTAAGAGGTGTGGAGTGTGCTGCATGCCAGGCCCTATTCTTAGCATGTTACACAGATGACCCGTGTCATGTTACAGCCCTCCGAACCAAACGCGACCACTGTCCCGTTTCGCAGATGAGGACATCGGGGCACGCCAACCGTTTGATCCGTGTCCGCCTGGGCAGGACTGGAGCCAGGCTGCCTGACCTAGAACAGCCTCGGCCTCGGGCTGTGGACGCTCCCGTCTGCCTTTGGCCGAGAACTTGCTGACCAAACATGTCACTGGGCTGCTGCTGGGTGTCAGCAGTGCTGCTGAGCTTCAGGCAAGGGGCTTGGGTTCCTAAGGATTTGTCTTCGTCCCAGAGGGGCTCCAACCCCTGCACGGACTTGTGGTCCGGGGTCTGGCTCATCAAAAGTGACATGTGGCTGCTCTGGGTGATGCTGGGAACCCCAGTTCATTAAAGACCCAAGCTTTGGTAGGATCAGATGCTCTGCTTCCGGAGGAAGCCAGGGGGAAAGCCGGTCAGACACGCGGCAGGTTCATGAGGTCCCTGGAAGGGACTGGATTTGCTGTGGGCAACACGCCACGCCGCACTCTTTGCTTAGGTGCTCATGTCCTTCTCACAACGCCTCGGAGGGGCAGGGGCCATCAGCGGGGACCGGGGCTCCAGGACACCTGGGCAGGCAACAAGAGGGCCCACACAGAGCTCTTGGTACTTGAACGAAGTTGAAGGAGGAGCTGTGACAGGAAGCGAGGACTGCCTGCGGGAGAGGGGGACCAGGAGTGTGAGCTCCCTGAAGCCAAGAGAGGGAAGTGCTCAGGGAGAGGCGGGGGGGGGGGGGGGGTCAGTTACGTCCATGCTGGCGGTAGTGGGGTGCGGGGGGGAAGGGGACAGGAGTGGCTGCTGGGCTAGCAATTGGGGTCCAGAGCCTGGCGGAGCAGATGGAGGCGGAGTCGGGAAGGGCGGACAGCTCCTTTTTTTTTGTTTTGTTTGTTTTACTGTGAAGGACATTAGATGAAAGGATGGTGCCCTGAGAAAGGTGGCGGCTGAGGTGAGCTCCTGTTCGCTGGTGGTGAGGTTTTTAAGACGGGAGATGGGGATACCACAGCATCGTGCTATGCCCATGAGAAGGGTCCTGGGGAGTGTGTGGGGGGGAGGGAGTGAGAAGGGAAAATATGCAGGAAAGAAGGGAGGCTGCCCCTGGGAGGGGGAGGGCTGAAACCCAGTGGCATACAGAGATGGGCTGATAGGGAATCCCTTCCATCAGTGTGTGTGTGGGGGGGAGAATGTGGGGGCGGCGGATAATGTGGGGTGTCTAAGCACAGATGTAAGTAGACCATGGTGACGGGCGGAAACAGTGGGGCGCCTCTATCTTTTTCCCACTGAAGTGCTGTCCTTGTTACGGATGAGGAAGCGGAGCCCGGAGAGGCACTCGGGTGGCCTGGTCGTGGCCGAGCCGCACGGTGTGGGTGTGACGCCAGCCTCGCGCCGGATCTGCTGTCCCTTCCTCTCCGAGGCGTGGTCCTCGCGAGTGCCCTGAGCATCCCGAGCCCCGATGGATCGACTGCGGTGTTGCCATTAGCCCTCAGGTGCAGCCAAGCCCTCCCAGGCGAGTACCGCTCACCTCACCGGGCAAGTCCCGCCACAGGTGGAGGCGAGTCACTGCCTGGAGCCTGGACTTGCTTCCCATGTCTTCACCCCATGCCCACGCAGCACAAGCAGAAGGGAAGCCTGCCGGCCGGTGCCCGAGCTGGGCAGAGCAGGGGGCCGAGGGCCGGAGGTCCCGCAGCACCTGGAGAGGTGAGGGCGGTGGGTCTGTTAGAGGAGCAGACCGCACGCCTCCCCGCCGCCCTCCCCTGCACTCCCCCATCCCCCACATGGAACGAGGGTGGGCACCGAGTCTCCCAGCAGCGCTGCCCAGCTCAGCTCAGCTGGCCCCACGCCCTGTGCTAGAGCAGAGCCCACGGCTGTTCGTAGGCACTCACTCCACTCAGCGTGGGCCCTGGAGAACTGACCCACATTGCTCACTACCTGCACGTTCAGCACCAGGAGACTTCAGATTCCCCGGCCGTCCGCTCCTCTGATGGTGCGTGTTGCTGGGGAATCCTCAGCCCGGCCCTTGGGGTCAGAGGGACTCTGTTCTCGGCTGGAAACAGGTGGGGGTTTCCGCAAACATAAGCTACATGGACGTTCTTAGCCACTCTCTGCTGCTGAGGTTTCAGGGGGGCGCACTTGGGGCTGTCACATTCCTACCGGGACGTGTCCTTGCCAACCATTTCGGCTGCTGCGTTTCCCCCCAGAACTCGGGCAGGCTTCCTGCTTCGCCTGTGGCTTGTTCGGATGGAAGGCGAGGGGGGGGGCCATGGGTGCCGGGCTGCAGGGGCGCCCACGCGCGGGACACACGGGAGGTGCACGTGAAACCAGTCGGCTCACATTCTGCATCAGGCAGCGTGCAGATGCAGAGGAACCCCGTTTCTGAGAGCCCTGGTTCCCACACCCCCGATACTGCTCCCTCCGCCCTGCCTCTGCCGCCAGCCTGCCCCGCCCGCTGAGCTGTCCTGGGCCCTGCCTTTGAGGTTCCGGGCTGCCCCAGCCGGCTTCAGACCTCCGCCTGCTGAATCTGTCTGTCCCTGAGCTCTGTCCACTGCCCTCCGCCCCTTATCCCTGGAGGGGCGCTGGCCGGGCCTTGCTGGACGGCTGCACCGGCTCTTAACTGACCTCCGTGTGTCCTGGATGGGTCCCAGTAGCTCCCTCACTTTCCCATATTCGAAGCAACAATGGTTTTTCTAAGTCACAAGTCTTGCCACGTGGTCCCCTGCTCTGTCATTCAGAGGCTTCCGAGAGCTCTGAGTCCGAGCCACTGAGGTCTTAGAGGGGGGCTTCTCGAACTTACTGTGCGCCCATCCCGGGATCGGAAAGCTCGGGTTCTGATCCAGTAATTCTGGACTCAGGCCTGAAATTCTGCGTTTCGAGTAAGCTCTGGGCGATGCTAACGCTGCAAGGAGCTGGGGCGGGGGGGGGGGGGGGGGGGCTGCTGTTTCCCTAGCCTCATCTTTTGCTGTGTCCCCATGTTGTAATGTAACCCCCATCTTACAAAGGACGCCTCAAAAAGTCGAATTATGGAGTCATTTATTAAAAGCCGGCGGCATACGAGGGAGCAAAAGCGCTCCAGACCTCGCAGCACCGAACAGCTTGCCACAGCTGGCTTATATTGACAGAATATCACAAAAGTATTGATTACATCTTTGGGTCTGGAATGAGGAACCTGTTTCGCGAAAAAGCATTTTTACAGAAGCAGAATTTGAGCAACTTAGTTATCTAAAGCATCTACGAATCACTGAATCAACAGAAACGCATTATCTGGGACCACCTGGACAATTTAGAATAATTGTGCTGTCCAGATTCCGGGACCACTGAGTCAACCAAAACTCAGTTATCGGTAGCTACTGAGACAATTTAGGATCACTATCTGTCCTGGGTCCCAGAGGAATGTGCTTCGATGACCAGTGAGATCACAATCAATGGGATATTCAAACCGCCATCAAGGGAGTTTTCAATCATACGTAAGTTCAGAAAATCAAAATAACTTTCAAATGAGTACAGAACCCAAAACAGCAAGGTTAAAATATTAAACAGCAATTTTTACCCAAGGATGGTTGCTACCACACTTCACCCACACTGAACTTCCAGCTGCCAGAATGCTCCCGGCGGGGCCGCGGTGCGGGCTTTCTCCTAGGAACACGCTCTTTCCCTGGCCTGGCTGGCTCCTCCTTCACCGCAGGTGCAATGTAGGTGTCACCTCCTCTCGCCTTCTCTGACCGGGGAGCTCAGCGGTGTGCGGCGGAGGGGGGAGGTGGCAGCGATCCCTCTACCTGTGACAAGGTCAAAGGGGAGAGGGAGCGAGCCTGGGCGTTTCAGGGCAGCAGCCGGAGAGTGGGGGAGCTCCGTCCTCCTGGAGAAGGTCATCCCAAGGTTCTCTGTCCCCCGGGGTCAGGAAGCCTGTCTGCCCTGAGCTGGTCAGTGTCCGATGGGTCTCCCAGTGCTGGGTCCTTGGTCGAGCAGGAAGGGTCCCTGAAGTAAAGACAGCACGGGACTCTGAACAAGGCCAGCCGCACAACTGCCTGTGTCCTCAGGCCGCGCACACGGGGTGTCCTGGGAGCAAGGTCCCTGAAAGGGTGAACACTTTTAGGAAAGTTCTCGACCACAGCTTGAGTGAGAGTCGTGGAGATGCGTCTCTACAGTAGAAACCTTATTCTGAGACCCCCTCCTCCCTTCTTTTCTTAAGAAAATAGTTTAAAAGGGCTGTCCTTTTATTTTCTCTGCTCATTTGAGCTGTAAAATTACTTCCCATGCAGGTTGGAAGTCAGCTACTCCCTGGCTGGAGAAGTCCTGGAATTTGCTGGAATGCACCTGCCGAGACCCCTGCCCCAGCCCCAGCCCTGCAGGGCGCTGGGAGTGGAATCTGAGACATGTGACTGAGTCAGACCGATTTAGCCATGTGATCTCAGCTTGGCAGGGGCAGTGCCAGTTAGGTCTGGAAAAAGTACATTAGTTACAGAGCAAACAAGTTGACCGGGCGCTCAGAGCCAGGGAGATGGCAAAAGCATGTGACCCGTGGAGGCATCTCGTGTCCCTGCCGTTGGCGACAGTGGAAAAACCTTCCTGCCCTCCAGCTTTCACGGAGGACGCAGAAGAGGACGTCCTTTCTGAACTTCGTTTCCTCTTTCCTTAAAGGGGACATCCCGGTGCAGGGCTCCTTCCCGGCCTCACCCTGGCCCGCCGGGGAGCGGGGAGTCTGTTTTGCTGCGTCATAATCACAGATGTTGAGCCGTTGGTCTGTTTACAACAGATAATGCCTTTCGTTTCTTCCTGAGGAAAACTGCCGAGTTTGGCGGGTTATTCCCGTGTGCCAGTAATTAGTCGGTACTGTAGAAAGTTAAAAAGTAACGTCGAAAAATCTGAGACGTAAACTGTTCTCTCTTTCATAGTAGAAAATCATACTCTTTTTAAAGGAAACTTACAGGAATGGGTTTGATCACTTAGGGAAGAAGATAATGCACAAGAAGGTGGGAAATGAGTTGAGCAAGGGCATCGAGTCTTATTCCTCTTGAATTGACTTTGAACTAATATTTACAATGTCTGCACACCAGTAGCTCTGGTCTCCAAATACGTTTTCAGATCTCCTGTCCCATTCTTTATCTGCCCTCTAGTGTGCACATGTGGAACAGAAAATTCAACAGGAGAGCTCGCTAGAAAAAACCCAGAGGCACAGTAAGAAATGATAAGCCCTTCTATTTAGCTAGGGAAGGCAACTAATCAATGTGCCTCTCTCACATCGATGGTTTCTCTCTCTCTCTTCCCCTCCCTTCCACTCTCTCTAAAAATCAATGGAAAAAATAGCCTCAGGTGAGAATTTTAAAAAAAAGAAAAGATCACCAACTCCAGGGAAATGCAAATTAAAAAAACCAATAGGTACTATTTCAATTCACTAGTTAGGTAAAAATTTGAAACTCTTAAAAAGTTCTAGGTATCAAGTATATGGAGCCAAGGGTACTTTTTTTAAAAAAATATATTTTTATTGATTTCAGAGAGGAAGGGACAGAAAGGGAGAGATAGAGAGATAGAAACATCAATGATGAGAGAGAATCATTGATCGGATGCCTCCTGCACACCCCCTAATGGGGATCGAGCCAGCAACCCGGGCATGTGCCCTTGACTGGAATCCAACCTGGGGCCCTTCAGTCCCCAGGCCGATGCTCTATCCACTGAGCCAAACCAGCTAGGGCTAGGGTACTTTTATATACTGCCAGTGAGGGTGTAAATTGTTGTCTACACAACAATGTGTAAAAATTGGCAATATCATGTAAAGCTGAAAATGCCTTTAAATAACGAGGTGATAGTATTACTGCTGAGTCTCTCCCTACAGGAACTCCTAGACATGTACCCTGCGACACACCAGACTGTTCAGTGCTGCATGGTGGTAAAAGCAAGCAAACAAACAAAAAACTGAAAACTACTGATGGATCCGTGCCCAGGAGAGTGGATACGTACAATGTAGTGTATTTATGTAATGCATTCCAAAGAATGAAAATAAACTACAGCTATGTGCAGCAATGTGGATAAATCATACCTTTGAGTAAGAAACCGGTTTGGCTCAGTGGATAGAGCGTCGGCCTGCGGACTCAAGGGTCCCAGGTTCGATTCCGGTCAAGGGCATGTACCTTGGTTGTGGGCACATCTCCAGTAGGAGGTGTGCAGGAGGCAGCTGATCGATGTTTCTCTCTCATCGATGTTTCTAACTCTCTATCCCTCTCCCTTCCTCTCTGTAAAAATATCAATAAAATATGTTTCTTTAAAAAGAAAGAGCACTTGTAGCATACATACCAAATGTTCATATAAAGTTTAGAAACATACAGTAATTAACACATCACTTAGGGATATATGCTTGATAGATAGAAAAGCCTGGGAATGATCAAATTTATCCTGGGGAGGAATGATAATGGTTTATTTCCTAATCCAGTGGTGAGTACATGGGCGCTTCTTTTTATATTTACATTATATTAGGTTCTTCTGTATGCATGAAATATGTTCATAATTTTTTACATAACATTTAGCATTTTCACCACTTTCAGCTGTACAATTCGGCGGCACGACTTCCGCACATTCACTCACATTGTTCCACAGCCACCCGCTGCCATGACTGCGGTGCGTCTCCTTCATCCCAAACAGGGCCAGGGCGTCATAGCCAAGCCATCGGTGCTGAGTCACCTGTCACGAGGCTTTGCCCTCGGCTTTCTCCTAGCGGTGTCGTCGTTTTAGCTCTTAGGTGTAAGCCTTTGGTCCACTCTGAGTTCATTTTTATCTATGGTGTGAT
Source organism: Plecotus auritus (assembly GCF_963455305.1). Classification (NCBI taxonomy): domain Eukaryota; kingdom Metazoa; phylum Chordata; class Mammalia; order Chiroptera; family Vespertilionidae; genus Plecotus; species Plecotus auritus. Next base: position 9,274,736 of record NC_137772.1, on the reverse strand, counting down.
GAGGGCCCAACATCATTGTTCTGCAAGGGCCTCCCGCTGATGAAAGAAGAAACACACCCAGTTCACGCCCTGGTTAGGGCAGCAGACTAGCACTCAAATCCAGCCTGTTCGGCATCGCTCAGCACGAGACAACTGCGCAGGCGCCCAGCAGCGGGCGCTCCAGCCCAGGCTTTGGATCCGCCTCTTTGCTGAGAGCCCTTTGACTTTTCGGCTAGGGGTCCTCCCCTTTCCGGTTCCCGAGCCCGGAGCCCTGAAAATTGGCGCAGGCGCGGGTGGGAGGGAAAGCTCGGCAAATCTTTGGCGTCGGGGTCGTCAGCAGCCGGTTGTAAGACGTGGACTCCAGCTCCGCATTTTGTTGTATGCCAGGCCGCGTTTTCCCTCGCGCTCTAGGACGGGGAGGGAACCCTGGGGGGCGCTGGTAAGTAGGCCGGGGGCGGGGCGTGGTACGTGCGCGTGCGCGTGCGCGTGAGCGTGCGCTCTTCCCGGATTGGCTGCTCGGAGCGGCGCGGGTGTTGGCGGGAGATTCGTGGGCTCCGCGAGCTGGGAGAGCCGCGGTGGCCGGGATGGCGCGGCGAGGCGCGGGGTAAGTGCTGAGGCCCCTGGAGCGCAGGCCCGAGGCCGGTTTTATCTTCTCGTCCTACCGCGGTTTGTGCCCCTGGCAGCTCTGCCGCTAGCGAGGCGCCCTGGTTCTACCATTGCGTTAGTTATTCCGGGTGACTCAGGGCCTCGGTTTTCCCGTCTGTAAAATGGGAATAATAACCCCCACCCCATAGGATTGCCGTGAACCTTAAATGGGGTTACGGTTTAAAACTGCCCGGCGCGCAGGAAAGAATGGTAGCTAGTGTTAGCATTACTCTGTGTGGGTGAGTGTAAAGTAGACTCAAAACACTTTGAAAAAAACTATCCAGCAAATACTGAGTGCCTGCTTCTTGCCAGACATTTCACTCTTGCGACGTGTGCTCTGGCTAGTAGTCAGTATTCTTTTCAAAGCCCTCGCTGTTGTTGTTTTTTGTAACACAAACCACAGGTCTTAAAGCTGAACCACATCCTGGCGGGGTTGGGCTTGGGGGGACAACAAAGCTGCCACTTTTTATATAACATTTTTACTTATATGTTATATATCACTTTATTTATGTATTTATATGTAAACATTTTTCCCTTTGAGACTCATAAAATCTGTTCATCCCTCCTCCCATAATGCACTGGTGTGCATACAGCAAAACTTTTACATATAATATCACAGGGGTTTCCATTTTTTTGAAATCTCGCCCCCCTCCCCCCTTGCCGAAGGTAAGAAAGAAACGACCATTTGGGGGAGCACAGTTAAGGCAAGAGACAGGGGAAAGAGTTTAGGTGAAGAAGCTATGCATCTGGCTTCTAGTCCTGTTTGTGTTTCTTGACTGTGACCACGGTAAGTCACTTAACTCACTTGCACCCCCACATCATTAACTATCATAAAGTGGACACCTGTCTGTCTCCTTTGGGTCTGAAAATCAGATAAAGCAGTGGTTCTCCAAGTGGGGTTCCTTACCCAGCAGCGCACCGGGAACTTGTTAGAGATGCAAATCTCAGACCCCGTCCCAGACTTAAGGAACCCCACACTGTGGGGCGGGGCCCTGCAGTCTGGTTTAGCAAGCCCTCCAGGTGAGTCTGATGCTGGGGTTTGAGAACCACAGCTTTCAACAGTTTTCCAACTTCTTGCTTACTTCGATTAACAGGAACATCGCAATTAGTACGCACACGTGCTCATATATAACCAAAGGTGTGTGCAGCCTTTTATAAATGCAGCCTTTTATTCTCTTGTATGTCCTTTTTAAAAATGCTGGTGAGATGGGGGCTCTGCTTTCTAAAGCGATTTTGTCATCACCTGAATTTCATTGGGTGCACGCTGTTCATGCAAGGAATGAGAAATGGAATTTGGAAAGAAAATGTTTGGAAAGGGTTGCAAGTTATGGTGTTTTCCCAGTTATTTTAAAAATATTTCCTAACTTTTGTGTGTGTGTGTGTTTTTTGCTGTTTAATAGTGCAAAATATTCCAAGGACACTGTAGGAAGAACACGTTCCACGGGAGATGTAAGTTGTCTTTTTCTGTTTTCATGTGATTTTCCTCATAGTGGACAGTACAGGTAACTGACATTGGGTGGGAGCCTCAGAGCCACGGAGAGGTCACTGGGTCAGCTCCGTGATTTGTTGTAGTGACAGAGTGTTTTCCTCTTCCTGCTGCTTTCAGTGTAACGGAGAACATCGTTAATGCTTTGAATCTTTTCCCTGACCTAGCTTGGTTTTATTTTCATTCAGATAACTGGCGCTGTTTAAAAGTGTACAACTTTCTGTATGTTGCTGTTTTCCTTTGTGGCCATTTCTCTCTGTATTACAGTTTTAAACAACTGTGTATGGTTTCACAATATTCCACTTAGTCCACATTATAGCTTTACTTTAAGGTGGGGTTTTAGACTAAGTCTGTGATAAAGGCAGGGACATTTCTTTAACACTTTTATTTTTTTTTTAATATATTTTATTGATTTTTTACAGAGAGGAAGGGAGAGGAATAGAGAGTCAGAAACATCGATGAGAGAGAAACATCGATCAGCTGCCTCCTGCACACCTCCTACTGGGGATGTGCCCGCAACCAAGGTACATGCCCTTGACCGGAATCGAACCTGGGACCTTTCAGTCCGCAGGCCGACGCTCTATCCACTGAGCCAAACCAGTCAGGGCTCTTTAACACGCTTGATAGACAATTTCAAATTACTTCCCAGGGTTGTCCGTTGGCATTGGCAATGCACGTTAAGACGTAGGAACGGTGTAGGAGGGTGCCTGCTTTCAGGGTGCCGGTCAGGGAGTCCTCTCTGCTCTCTGTCTCGCCCTGGCTGCCTGTCTGTCTGTGTGGTCTGCCTGCTGCCCTAAGGCCCCCACAGAGGGATGCTCTGCAGGGGGGCCTCAGCTCTCCACTCCCAGCAGCCCTAGGGTGCTTGTTCTTCGCATGGATTTCTCTCTGCCTTGAAGTCCCGTGTGCAGGTGGGATTTCTCTGAGCTCTGCCACCCTGCTCCCAGCCCCCGTTAGCTGAAGTCCCGAGTGCCTGGGATGGGTTTCTTCAGCTCCCCTGCCCTCCCCTCCTGTGGAAGGCAGCTGTGCGCTGGGCCCCTTAGCCTCAGGGGGATGGAGGATCTGCCTCTCCTGGGGCATTCCATCCCAAACACTCCTTGAATAATCTTCAGGGGGTGGGGGGCCTGTCAGTGATCAAGTTTTTGTTTTGTCGGCTTTACTCCATCTTGTTCTTACCTTCCACAATTTCCTCATCTGTTTTCCAGAGCTACTATGGAAGTTTTTCTCATTTTCTCCGTTTGGTCTTTCGTGAGGATTTTGGATAGCAAACTGCATGGGGCTAAGTCGTATATTGAACTGCAAACCCTTGACTCTGCTTCAATCAGGAGTTCTAACCTGGGTATCCTCAGGACTGTTGATGACCCTTCAGAACTGTGGGGGTGTTCTGGGTCGAGGCCCGTCACTTTCTGTAGATCAGGAATTGGCACACTGTGGACCGTGGGCCCCTGCTTTTGTCCAGCGCTGCAAGCTAAGGCTGGTTTCCACATTTTTAAATGGTTGAAATAAGTAGGAAATAGCCCATGACATGTGAAAATGTATGAATTCAGATCTCAGTGTCCATAGTGAAGTTTACGGCAGCAGAGCCACGCTTACTCTTCCTGCGCTGCCCCGAGCTCTCACATGCTAATGGCTGCGCGGAGTCACTGTCACAGGGGCCCTGCGGCCTGCCAAGCCTAATGTCACTGCTTTCTGGTCTTTTATGGGAAAGTGTGCCAGCTCCTGCCTTAGATGCTCAGAGGAGTCTGTGTGTGTCTCCCTCCTCCACCCCCACCCCCACCCCCACCCCCACCCCGCTCCCAGAAGCGTGAAGAACTGCTTCTTTAGGCCGCAGCGATAGCAGGGGAATCCTTGCTAATAAGTCGATCAGTTTTGTGCTGTTCTTGTTCGTAAAGCCAAGTCAGTGACTGACTCCATTCACTTTTAGGAAGCCGGCCAGCCCCACAAGCCCACTGACGTGTATGATTTTTCTGAGAATTCTGGAATCTTGAGCATGGGCAGGATGAGTGACAATGAGAAAGATGAAGAACCTTATGAATCCTTTGGTTAGTATTTCAAACCTTTATCCTAAAAACTTTAAAGTAGTTGAAGCAATAACATTCATTTTTATTACTAGTTAGTAATAAAAAGATCGAAATATCTTCAAATATAAAACTCAGTTCTCTGCATATGAATATAATGTTCTGGGCAGTCTTGGTGATTTGAATTAACTTTTCTCACTTCTGAGTACATTGGAACTAAGAACTCTATCAGACATTATCAAAGTAGAACTCTTCTAGCAGCATCTGTTCAGCCAGTCATATCAGGTAGCCTCGTATAGTGTCTGTAAGGGGCTTGGGTTTAGGGAGACGAGAGGGGTAATTTCCCCTTTTCTTAAACTCAGTGAGGCCGAGGATGCTGCAGAGAGCCAGGGAGAGCTTCCCTGTCCCGGTGGGAGAAACGGGCTGGTGCCTGGCTGCCAGCGGTGTATCCGGAGGGACAGCTCCTGTCCGCATCACTGCCCACTCCAGAGGCCAGAAATGGTACAGAAAGGGGGGTTATCTTTTCATGGTTGAGTTCTAAGAGTCCAGTTTGTATGACTGGTTACATAGGGAGATTCAGGATTGATCTATTTCTCTTTTTTTCCTCGTTATCCCCATCAGTAAATAAATCCCTTTGCCTAGTGGAGGCCAGTACAAAGTATACTGCTAACTTTAAAACCGTGCAGTTGGTGATAAGTTCATTATTTAAGCAGCTGTTTGAAAAGATGTGCAAATTTGCAGTGTCATGCTAAAATTTGAGCATGAAGAAATGTTTGTTTGGCTCTCATCAGCATCCTTCTGCCGCCATTCAGCTCCACCACCACGGCCACCAGCTTCCTTCCCCGGGTCCTCCCACCTGCCCTGAGCCCCGCCCTGCCAGCTCTCCTTTGAGCCCTCTTCCTGAGCACAGCATCTCCGCCTGTGCCTTTCCACCACGGCCGCTCAGTCTCCTCTACATCTTCTTCCTTATTCGGGTTAACTTTTTATGTCAGCTCAAGGCTCTAGCGATGCGGAGAGAGGAGGGGAGGGAGGGAGGGAGGACTGGAGTCTCTCCCAAAGGGCCATCAGTCACGAATACTGAGTGCCCACCCTGAGCGGGCACTTGGCCTTGGAGTTGATAGTGCAGTGAGCGTGGCTCCATCAGGGGAGGAGAGAGAATGTCAGGCTTCCTGTTTATGTTATCTTTCCTCTCACTGAGGCATTTCCATGCAAGTACAGGGGTACAGGCGATCATTGATAAATGCCCACTGACGGCTAATCTGATGTGTATTTATGAGTGAGATGGTTTACATTTTTCATTGTTGAGGTGTGAGATCAAAAACATTTGGGAAGCAGGTGGTGTAATTGATTTTGTTCGCCATTTAAACAAAATTACTTGGTGCTCCGTTGTAAAGGAACACCCTTAAACCTGCCCAGGCAGACTTTTAACGTTGCGCTTTCATAATCTTCGTAGAGCCTCCTTTGCACAGCACTGCTATCTACACTGATGAAGCTGAGCTCTCCAAGCACTATGGGTCATTTATCCCTTCAACTCCGCAGGGAAAAGAAGCAAAAAGAAGGTACGCTTGTATTCCAGCACTTGTTTATTTTATTCATAGTTAATGGGGTTTCTGAGCTCTTTAAGATGGGACCCACCCCCCACTCCCCTCCCCCCAAGATCCATCGGTCTGTTCCATGCTTCCATGTCTCTGGAGAATTATGTGTTCTTCTATGTTTTTTACTCATTTGACCAATATGAATAGATTTACTATATTAAACCATCTTTGCATTCTGGGATAACCTTTTGGTTTGACCTCCTTGCTGATCTTAAAATTTTTTTTTTCCTTTTTTAATGTTTTTTTTACTTAGTATTTTTTTCTTTCCTGCATTTTTAAACTTTGTGTCATTTTTTGGGGGCTGTATCTCTGGAAAAAATAGCATTGAAGTAATGTTTGGCTTCTTTTTTTAAAAAAATTATTTTTTAAAAATCTTATTTTCATAAGAACTCTTAACATGAGATCTACCCTCTTAACAAAGCTGTAAGTGTACAGTGCAGTGGGTTAACTATAGGTACAGTGCTGTTCAGCAGATCTTTAGAACTTAACTGAAACTTCATGCCACTTCATGTCCCAGCCCCTGGCAACCACCATCCCCTTCTTTGATTCTGTGAATGTCCTGTTTTGGATCCCTCATATAGGTGACGTCATGCAGTATTTGTCTTTCTGTGGCTGGCTTACTTCACTTAGGATCATGTCAACCTCAAATGCTTTTACATGTGCACCACCTCAGGCCTTCGCATGTACCAGTCCCTGTGCCTGATTGCTCTTCCTCTGTGTATCTGTACGGCTTGCTCCTCTGCTTCCCTGTAGATTTCAAGTGTCAGCACAGCGGTCCACTTGGATAAAACTCATAGAAAATACCACCTTTCTTCACCATGCATCTTTGCTGCTCTTTTTCTTACAGTATTATCTCTACCCAACCAATATTTTATGTTCATTTTTAAATTTGTTCATTGTCTGTGTCTCCCCAATAGGAGCATCTTTTTTATTTTTATTTTTTAAATATATTTTATTGATTTTTCACAGAGAGGAAGGGAGAGAAAGAGAGAAAGTTAGAAACATCGATGGGAGAGAAACATCGATCAGCTGCCTCCTGCACACCTCCTACCGGGGATGTGCCCACAACCAAGGTACATGCCCTTGACCGGAATCGAACCTGGGACCCTTCAGTCCACAGGCCGACGCTCTACCCACTGAGCCAAACTGGTTAGGGCAGGAGCATCTTTTTTAAAAAAGCAGGACTTCTTTCTGTTCACTGCTGTTCTCTGGGTGCCTAGAACGTGACCCTGAAACACGATAGGCATTCAGTGAATATTTGGATTCATTCCTTATTCCTAGTGTCGTGGTTAAGGTGACTGGGCCTCAGCCCGTTGTGCTGATTCAGATCCTTATTCTGCCACTGTGAAGTACTTGACCTTGGGTCAGACATTGCCTAAGACATTAACTTCTAGGCTCCTTCATCGGGAAAATGGGGTAATAATACAACCTACCTCACATGATTGTTTCAATATCAGTTTATCCTCTCAGGCTTTTAAAACAGGTTGACATATGATAAAAAGTTTTTAGTATTATCTCATTTTTTATGAATATATTGCTTGTGTAAAGAGATCCGACAAGCATACACTGAAATGTTAGCTTTAACTATCCTATGTAAGAATTGTGGAAATTGCCTGACCAGCGTGGTTCAGTGGTTGAGCATCGACCTAAAAATAAATAAATAAATAAATAAAACAGGTTGGCATATAATAAACTTTCAAATGGTAGCTTTTTATTTTGGCATTTTCCCAACAAGCATTTATTGAGCACTAAGTACCAGGCTTTGTATTAATAACTCAAAATGGCCATAATCCTGTCTTCCTGGAGCTAATGGAGCAGGAGGTACTAACGAAGAGTCACTGGCAAATCACTCGGGAGGGCGTGGCGCTCTGAGTTGGCATTAGGTGGGTGAGCGGTGGGGAGAGGAGCCTGTGCAGGTGGGTCCTGATGGCACTGCCAGCTGTTGACCAGCAGAGGGCGGTCTGAGCAGCACGCTCTGGCTGCGTGGCCACCTCCCCGTCACATTGTTGATCTCTTCCCTAGCATCACCTTCTCTGTCACAGCACATTCCGTGAGCATGCCAGCTGTTTCACACCACCATGCTTTACATTTGCTTTTCCTTCCACCTTAAATACCCTTTCCTGTATTGCTTTGCCTGGAAAAGCATTTTCAAAAGTCAACTCAAGTGTCATAGCTATGATGTCTTTCCTCATCCCCAGCCGTCCGTCCTCGTCTTCTCTGTCCATTGCTTGCTAAGTCATCACTTGGCATTATCTTTGGTCTTCCTGCCACACAGGGAACCTTTAAAGGAAGACTCTGAATGTTTAAAGTAATTTTATTCTCTGTACTCTGCTTATTGAGATTGGTGTTAAATGTTTGTTGTGTTGAATTGAATGCAAAAACTGAAAGAACTCATCTATCACCTGCAGTTTAGGGTTACTTTTTCTAAGGACAAAAGGAGTATCCCACTTATCTCACCCAGTGATGGGCCTGGTGTGTGCAGATTTGCTTTTAGTACAAGTGATAAGACCTGGGCTTGCTGAACTTGGAGGAGGGTGCAGTTCTCAGATGTGACCACAAGGTGCTGCTGTAATGGGACACTCAACAGAGCTTGCCTACCAAGGATAAACTGATGTGGCAGATGACCAGAACCTATTGGAAGGTGGCATCCCACCCATGACAGGCGGGAAATTTCACTAAATGGAGCTTATTTTCTTGTTGGGCAAGCAACTTAAAACATGTAATGAAAATGAAATGTGTGCAAGATATTGATGGCTTATTCTTTGGTACAGTTCGAACACTTCTGAAATTGAAGAAAGTGAAAACGAGTCTGTAAAAATTAGTGCAAAAAAGGTATGTCGGAGTGTTCTCTTTTCTACCTTAATTTTTAAGATAGTTCATATCCTACTTAGATTGGATGACAATAGAGAAAATGTTCCATAAAATAGTTCATATCCTGTTTAGATTGGATGCAGATTAAAAAAAGTTCTGTAGCAGTGTTTTTCATAGAGGAAGAGTATTCTGTTTTAGAAGGTCCTTTTTAAATAAGTGAAATGTTTTTATATCTGAAGTGTTTTCCATGACAGGTCTCATATCTCCATGTCCCTTGTCAGTTTTAACGTTCATGTAATGTGTTTAGGTCGTGATTTACAAAGGCAGACCAATGTACTGGGAGTATTCGGAGCTTTCTTTCCTCGAGGTTTCCTGTCCTACCCCCTGATCATGTCATCCTCCTGTCCCATCTTGAAGTTTAGAAATGGGAAGTGTGGGCTTGATGGGTAGCTACTGTTGTAAGAATGGTAAGCATTTGTATTTTCTAAAGCAGTAATGCTGTTTCTTGACATAGAGAGGAAGAAAACTCAAGCCCATTAGTGATGAATCTGAAAGCTGCAATGAAAGGGATAAACCAGCAGAGAAAATAGGTAGCCAACAACCTGAAGCTGTGTCGTCTTCAGAACTTTCGGAGAAATCAGCTGAACTTGGCACTTCTAAAAAGGTAGGACCTCCTACTGCCATCTCCTCTGCCGAGAAAGACCTGGCAACAGGAAGTCGACTGGTACGAGTGTCTGCCATTTCCTTGGCGAGAAAGAAAAGTTGATTGAAAAACGTTTAGGAGGGTCCTAGCTGGTTTTGCTCAGTGGATAGAGCGTCGGCCCGAAGACTGAAGGGTCCTGCCTGGAATAGATTCCAGTCAAGGTGTGTGGGGTGCATACAGAGAGGCAACCAATCAATGTGCCTCTCTCACATCTCTGTTTCTTTTTCTCTGACTCCCCCTCCCTACCACTCTCTCCAAAAATCTATGGAAAAATATCCTCAGGTGAGGACTAACAACAAAAAATGTTTAGGAGGAAAATAAAACATTTCTCTTTCCTCCAGTTTTTAAGAGACTTTTTATATCTTTTATTATAAAACTTTTTATTTTAGAGTATTTATAAGGTATGGAAAGGAAGATAAAATATCCTACAATTCTATCACCCAAATTTGACCTTCAGTTTTTTTACTAATTTTCTCTCATTCTAAGTAGGATCATGTTCTCATTTAGTATTCTAGAATATTGTTTTAATGAGTGCATGCCATTGTATTCATGGTAGGGCCATAGTTTAGTTTCTTTCTAGTGACTGGTTGCATTTTTTAAAATTTTAAGTGCTTTGATGAATTTCTAGCTAAACCTTTGTGTGCGCCCTTGATCATTTAGAAAAAATTGCTACAAGATTTCTTGGACATATGTGTTCTCTTAAGATTTTTGACATGTAATATCTTTTTTTTCTTTATTGATTAAGGTATTACATATGTGTCCTTATCCCCCCATTACCCCCTCACCCCCTCCACTCATGCCCTCACCCCACTAGTGTCTGTGTCCATTGGTTAGGCTTATATGCATGCATACAAGTCCTTTGGTTGATCTCTCCCCCTTACCGCCACCATCCCCTACCTTCCCTGAGGTTTGACGTTCTGATTGATGCTTCTCTGCCTCTGGATCTGTTTTTGTTCATCAGTTTATGTTGTTCATTATATTCCACAAATGTGTGAGATCGTGTGCTATTTATCTTTCTCTGACTGGCTTATTTCACTTAGCATAATGTTCTCCAGTTCCATCCATGTTGTTGCAAATGGTAAGAACTCCTTCTTTTTTACCGCAGCGTAGTATTCCATTGTGTAGATGTACCATAGTTTTTTAATCCACTCATCTGCTGATGGGCACTTAGGCTGTTTCCAAATCTTAGCTCTGGTGAATTGTGCTGCTATGAACATAGGGGTGCATGTATCCTTTCTGATTGGTGTATCCGAGAGATGCAAATCAAAACGACAATGCGGTACCATCTCACACCTGTCAGAATGGCTATCATCAACAAATCAACAAATGACAAGTGCTGGCGAGGATGCGGAGAAAAAGGAACCCTCATGCACTGCTGGTGGAAATGCAGACTGGTGCAACCACTGTGGAGAACAGTATGGAGTTTCCTCAAAAAACTAAAAATGGAACTCCCATTTGACCCAGTGATCCCACTTCTAGGACTATATCCCAAGAAACTGGAGACATGTAATATCTTTTGATTAAGCTCTCAAAATGCCTTTGCCAGCACCTTGGTTGTGGCCCACTGAAATTGATTTTGGAACTGCTGGAGAATAAGGCACTAAGTTGTAGTAATTTATTATAGCCGCCACAAGAAACTAAAACACCAACCAAGCACTTTTTCCTTTTAGTTATGTGCTTTTTGGTTCACTTTCTGAGTTTCTTGGTTTTTTTTGCCTAGTGTCCAATGCCTAAATAAATTGCCAACCCCACCCCCATTTTATAGTTGTTTGTGGCAAGAGCTGTTACTCCATCGTAACCTGGAAACAGCTGATTCCACACGTTATCTTAAATAATAAAAGTTCAACTTCCTCCAAAGCAACCATTGTTAAATACCAGCTGAAAGGTTTTTTTTGTTTTTTTAAGTATATTTTTATTGATTTTTTACAGAGAGGAAGAGAGAGGGATAGAAAGTTAGAAACATCGATGAGAGAGAGACATCGATCAGCTGCCTCCTGCACACCTCCTACTGGGGATGTGCCCGCAACCCAGGTACATGCCCTTGACCGGAATCGAACCTGGGACCCTTCAGTCCGCAGGCCGACGCTCTATCCACTGAGCCAAACCGGTTAGGGCTGAAAGGTTGTTTTTTGGGAGGTTGGGGAAGACAGTTTAATTTCTTTCAGTGTGTCCTTATATCAGTTTAGATAATTTATAGAATTCAATAATATTAACTTAGAAGTACATAAGAATTATGGCTATAGTAGTAACTGACAGTGTTTGGTAATACTGTCTTAATCCTCTTAAGAAAAGAAAACAGCGTTTGTGAACTTGCTTCCCAGCAATTGTCATGAGCTTGTCTCAAATAAATCTTATACTCATACTGCCCCCCCCACAAAAACAAAAAACTTTTCTTAAGTAAAATTCTTTGCTGTGTTATTTTTGTAGAAAACTCAGAAAAAGAAGGCATTTCGTGGCAAAAGAAAGAAATCAAGAAGCGAAGCCATGGACTCAGGTACAGAGAGTGGGTTATGTTTGACAGCTACTCAATAATTCCATTTGAAAATCCTTAATTCCTTACATTAATTAAAAACATGTGCCTTTGGAGTAACTTTTTTCCCCAGCATCTATCATGAAAATTTTCAACAAATAACAGAGGTGAAATATTTTACAATATATATTTATATACTCACCACCTAGATTTTTCTATTAAAATTTATTCTTTTTGCTTTGTCAGCTATCCATTAATCCATTTTAATTTTCCATCATATAGATATACTCATTTCAGACATAATTTAGTATGTGATTTTTTTTCTATAAGACTTCCTTCATTTAGCATAACTTTTTTCAGACTCATCCATTTATTTTGCATCATTTTTATTCACCCAAAAAGCTTATTGAAAAATGTTTCAGAGGAAAATAAAGCATTTTCTATTTACTTGTTTTTTTGTTTTGTTTTGTTTTTAAAGTATTACATATAGTAGTACATATATCTCCTTTTTTTTTTCATTGACCTTCCCCCAGCCTCCCCTAACCCCTGTCGCATGCCCTCATCCCACCCCACCCAGTGTCTTGTGTCCATTGGTTGTGCTTATATGCATGCATACAAGTCCTTCGGTTGATCTCTTTGCCCCCTCCCCAACACTCCCCTGCTTTCCCGCTGTAATTTGACAGTCTGTACAGTGCTTTACTGCCTCTGTATTTATGTTTTTGTTTATCAGGTTATAATGTTCTTTATTTTCCATAAATGAGTGAGATCATGTGGTATTTTTCTTTCATTGCCTGCTTATTTCACTTAATATAATGCCCTCCAGGTCCATCCATGCTGCTGCAAATGGTAAGAATTCCTTCTTTTTTATAGCAGCGTAGTATTCGTGTAGATGTACCATAGTTTTTTAATCCACTCATCTGCTGATGGGCATTTGGGCTGTTTCCAAGTCTTAGCTATGGTGAATTGTGCTGCTAAGAACATAGGGGTGCATATATCCTTTCTGATTGGTGTTTCTGGTTTCTTAGGATATATTCCTAGAAGTGGGATCACTGGGTCAAATGGGAGTTCCATTTTTAGTTTTTTGAGGAAACTCCATACTGTTCTCCACAGTGGCTGCACCAGTCTGCATTCCCACCAGCAGTGCATGAGGGCTCCTTTTTCTCCGCATCCTCGCCAGCACTTGTCATTTGTTGATTTGTTGATGATAGCCATTCTGACAGGTGTGAGATGGTACCGCATTGTCGTTTTGATTTGCATCTCTCAGATAATTAGTGACTTTGAGCATGTTTTCATATGTCTCTTGGCCTTCTGTCTTTGGAAAGGTTCTATTTAGGTCCGTTGCCCATTTTTTTATTGGATCATTTATTTTCCTTTCATTAAGTTGTATAAGTTCCCTGTAGATGTTGCAGATTAAGCCTTTATCAGTGATAACATTTGCAAATATGTTCTCCCATACAGTGGGGTTTCTTGTTGTTTTGTTGATGGTTTCTTTTGCCGTACAAAAGCTTTTTATTTTGATGTAGTCCCATTTGTTTATTTTCTCTTTAGTTTCCATTGCCCTAGGAGCGGTACCAGTGAAGAAATTGCTTCAGCATATGTCTGAGATTTCTCTGCCTGTGGATTCCTCTAGTATTTTTATGGTTTCCCATCTTATGTTTAAGTCCTGTATCCATTTTGAGTTAATTTTTGTGTATGGTGTAAGTTGGTGGTCTAGTTTCATTTTTTTGCATGTATCTGTCCAATTTTCCCAACACCATTTATTGAAGAGACTGTCTTGACTCCATTGTATGTTCATGCTTCCTTTGTCAAATATTAATTGAGCATAGTGGTTTGGGTCAATATCTGGATTCTCCTTTCTATTCCATTGGTCTATATGTCTGTTCTTGTGCCAGTATCAGGCTGTTTTGAGAACAGTGGCTTTGTAGTACAGCTTGAAATCTGGTATTGAGATCCCACATACTTTGTTCTTCTTCTCAGGATTGCTGTGGCTATTCGGGGTCTATTTTTATTCCAGATGAATTTTTGGAGAGTTCTTTCTAGGTCTGTGAAATATGCCGTTGGTATTTTAATGGGGGAGTGCATTGAATCTATAGATTGCTTTGGGTAGTATGGACATTTTAATGATGTTGATTCTACCAATCCATGAACATGGTATGTTCTTCCTTCTGTTTACGTCTTCCTCTTACTCTTTTTTCAGTGTCATGTATTTTTTCCGCGTATAGGTCTTTTACCTCCTTAGTTAAGTTTATTCCTAGGTATCTTAATTTTTTTGGTGCGATGGTAAATGGGATTGCTTTTTTAGTCTCTCTTTCTGTAAGTTCACTATTGGTGTATAGAAATGCCATAGATTTCTTGGCGTTAATTTTGTATCCTGCTACATTGCCGAATTCATTTATTAAGTCTATTAGTTTTTTGATGGAGTCTTTCGGGTTTTTTATGTACAATATCATGTCATCTGCAAATAAGGACAGCTTTACTTCTTCTTTTCCAATTTGGATGCCTTTCATTTCTTCTTCTTGCCTAATTGCAATGGCTAATACTTCCAGTACTATGTTGAACAGGAGTGGTGAGAGTGGGCATCCCTGTCTTGTTCCTGTTCTTAGGGGAAATGGTTTTAGTTTTTGCCCATTGAGTATGATGTTAGCTGTGGGATTATCATATATGGCTTTTATTATGTTGAGGTATGATCCTTCTAGCTCACTGATGCAGTCCTCTGCTTCTTCTAGTCTATTCTATTGAGTTCTTTACAGCAGTGATGTCATTTTTCATTTCTTCTTGGTTCTTCATTTCCTCTTGGTTCTTACACATAGTCGAATTTGTCTTCCATTCTTTTCGTCCACCTTATAACCATTTCTCTGAATTCTTTCTCTGACAGGTTGCTTGCCTCCGTTTCATTTACTTCCTTTTCTGGTGATGCCTGCTTTTCTTTCATATGCAGGCTGTTTCTTTGTCTCCCCATGATCTCTCTTCTCTGGGTGTCTGGGTATGTAGTTCTCTCTCTCCTGCATTGATTTAAAGGCACAAATACAGCACAACCAGGTACAACGCACAAGGCACTGAACAGAAATGTATTCATGATATTAATAACCCCAAATAAAGGTGACCACCAGAGAAAGGCAAATTAGAGGATAGGAGAGAAAGAAGAAGAGGGGGAAAAAAAGGAGTGCAAAAATGAAATCGGGAAAAGGAAAAAAAAAAAGAGAAAAGAAAGAGAATAAGAAAGAAGAGGGGAACAAACTATATATATGGGGAGAAAACTCCAATAGAACAGCCACTAATCCCAACAAATGCCAGCAACAAGTACCTGGAGATGAATACAAACTACAAACAACAACTAATATCAAGTGAGACGAGGGAAAACAGAAGCAAAAAACAAACCAAAACAAAAAAAAAAAAGAATAAGCAAAACAATCTCACAAACAAGCATAAAAAATTGATATAATCAACAAGCAAACAACAAAAGGACAGAGAGAAAATTTTTTTGATAGTGAAGACAGAAGAAAGGGGTGTGTATGGACTTGGAGCAGGGGATTGGAAATTAGATATATAAGTAGGGTGAAATTTTAACGGGGGGTAAAAAGAAGGAATAGGGAAAATCTAAAGCAGGAAAAGGGTAAGAGAAACAGGACACAAAAGGGGAAAAGTGAGGAAGAGAGTGATGGCATAGGGTAAAGTTGAGATAGAGTAAAATGACACTAAAGGAAAGATGAAAATAGAATGTAGAACACTAATGCCAAAGTAAGATAAAGAGAAAATAAAATGACACTTTTTTTAAAAAAAGGTAAAATAGTAGTAGTAATAATACTGATTGAAAATAAAAATGTAATAATTAAAAAGGTAAAATCAAGTGAGGAAAAAAGAAAAAAAATTAGTTTCTTAAGTAAAAGATGAAAAAAATAAAAATAAAAAATGTGCAGTAGTGAAGGTCATTCACTTCCTCTACTGTTCTGTTTGGCACTCCTGTTTCCTAGTCAGGACAGTATTGCAGTTCCCTGCGTTCCACTGTTCCTCAGTGTTGTAAGCCAGTGCTGACTTTTAAGCAGGCAGTGTGTCTTAATTTCTTGTATTCCTTTATTGGTGTTTACACAAGAGTCAATTTGTGATTCAACCCCTGGGTGGCAGTGTTTCTGGATTGACCTCCAGGTCTATGGGTCCTCTCTAGCCAGGGCTTAGATCCTGCTTTCCCTGTGGCACTCAATACCAGTTTGTGGTAGTGGGTTAACCCAGAGCTGGTTCTCTGATGGTTATTCCCTGCTCTGATCCCCAGATTCCAGAAAAACAACTTTGCCCTGCAGTCTCTTAGGGTGTCTCCAGTTGGGTGATCCTATGTATTGGGCTTAGTAATCAGAAGCAAGGATTTAAAGAGGAGGGGAAAAAAAAGCCAGTGTAAGTGTGCGAACTCCAGGGCTGCACACAAGTCTGTGCAGTCTTTATTTCCCCCTTGGGTCTAAGCAGCCGGCACACTTTTAAAATTTTTAGGCTGTCCTTTTGCGTCAGATCAAAATGAGTTGCTTTTTAGAGTTCCCTTCTGTTAGCAGCTCTGAGGACTCCCTTCCACATTCACGGATCACGCCAGCTCCAACAGCCACGGATTTTTCTAGGCGCAGACTTCCCCCGGTCCTCCAGCTCCCACAGTGCGCTTGTTTCTTTCTCCTGCTGGGACCGCTCGAGCCCTCACCTTATTCCAGGCGAAATCTGACCTTTCCATGGTGGATTGTAGAGCTCCTCTGAATCCGCGTGTTTGTGCCAATTGGGGACCGGCGTTCTGGGGTTCGCAGCTGTTCGGTGGGTGCCGTAGTTGTAGATTCTCTGGGCTTTTCAGGTTCCCGACAACATCCACTTTCCCCTTCAAGATGACATGGTCTCCGCGTCCAAGCCAGTTGCTCTGGGAGGGAACCCAGCAGCAGTAGGGGCTGCCTGGTCAGGGGAGCCCCGTCTAGCAGTTCCCCACAGTCTCCTGGAGTATAGCTGTCCCTCAACTCACCTACAAACACTCCCCATGGGACCACACACTGTTCCTTTGTTTTCTCACTCACACACTATCTTGCAGTCTGCCTTCCTGTTGGCAGCCATCTTCCCCTGATCTTGCCACCACTGTAACTCTTAAACACTAGCCTCAGTTTTTTTTTAAGGAAAAGTTATATATTTTTGTTATAAAAACGATTATTTTAGAAAATTTATAATACATAAGGAAAATAAAATCATAATTCCATCGCCCCAAAATAACTACCATGTTTTTTGTATTTTTTAATACTTTTATTGAGCTTTTCTCATCTGAAATGGGATCATATTCTCATCATATTTCACTATATCCTAAGTATTCTACAGTGCCATTTTAGAAGATATTTTGTTCAAGAATGTGCTGTAGTTTTGTTAAAGGGATTGATGTCCTATATAATAAAAGCATAATATGCAAATCGGCCGAATGGCTGAACATTGGAATGACCATCCAGGTGACCATCTGGGACCACGTTATGACACCCACTGGCGCCAGTCCAGCCAAGGCAGGTGCGGTGTGATTGGTTGGGGGCCCAGCCATCGCCCCACAATCGCCCTGCAGAGGGAGGCTTGGGCCACAAGCTGGCGGGGCGATCAATTAGGGGCTCTATGATTGCCCCAAAGAGGGAGGCCCAGGCCACTGACTAGTGGGCTGTGGTGGATGGGTGGGGCCTCCTTCTGCGTGGGAAGCCCAGGTCCCTGGTGCCGGTGGCTGGAAGGAAGCCCGGGTCCTGGGTCCCAGGTGCCAGAGTGAAGCCGGTGCCGGCAGCTGGGGAAAGGAAGGCCTACTCTTGCACGAATTTCGTGCATCGGGCCTCTAGTGTATATATAACTACAAGTGTCTAAATCAGTACACTGAGCATCTGTTTGGGATCTAGAAGTGGCCTATTAAGTAAAGAAGAAAGTATGGCTAAGAGAGAAGAGCTCTGGACCAGTGGTGCTAGATGATTAAATAAAGGCACAGCAAAGTGATGAACAGGCAGCGCTGCTTCGGGCTGCTTCATTGGAAATGAAAGTGTGGGAGCCACTGAGACAGCAGTTGGGGTGACGGTATAGACAGGGGCTTTGGGACCTGCACTGGGGTAGGAGCAGTGAGTATGTCTTCTCCATATGCTGCTGCAACTGTAGCTAGTGAGCAATTGGTGGGATGATTTTTGTTGTAGGCTTGCAGAGCCCTGGACTAGAGCCAAATTATTGGTAATCCACATATTACATTGGTTTATCTTAATGTTCTAGGTATGTCTGACTGTGCACGTATTTGGTGTCTAAAAGGAAAGAAAAGCAGTGACATCATGGACTTAGATGTTGTTTTGTCAGCATTTGAGAAAATCTTCCCCGAGTATAAGTAAGTGTTGCTGCGTATATGTACCTGATTTCCCTTGAAATACCACTTTTGCTTATCCCACAGCTTTTAATATGTAGTATTTTCATTATTCAGTTTTACAGATTTTTACACTTCCATGATAATTTTTTTTAACCCTGTGTATTATTTAGTGGTATGTTTATATCCAAATAGTGCCTTTTTAATTGATATTTTTGTATTAACCGTCTATTTTAAATATGTTGTCAAATCTCATGGACTGGTGATACCTATTTTTTTAAATAGTGAGGCTTTCTTTTTTGCTTTTTTTTTTTTTTTTTGTTAAACCTCACCCGAGGATATTTTCCCATTGATCTTTAGAGAGAGTGGGAGTAGAAGAGACACAGAGAGAAACTTTGATGTGAAAGAAACACATGGATTGGTTGCCTCCTGCACGCACCCCCCCCCCCCCCCCCCGACCAGGCCAGGGAACAAGCATGCAACTGAGGTACATGCCTTTGTCCGGAATCGAACCCAGGACCCTTCAGTCTGCCAGCCGACGCTCTATCCACTGAACCAAACTGGCTGTGGCTGTGGCTGTGTCAAGATATTTTCTACTTTCCATTGGTATTTCTTTGACCCGTTAATTGTTCAAGACTGTGTTGTTTAATTTTTATATATTTTTGAATTTTCCAGTTTTCCTTTTGCTAATGATTTCTAGTTTTATTCCATTGTGGCCTGAAAAAAAATACTTGGTATGATTTTAATCTTGTTAAACTGGTGGCTTATTTTGTCTCCTCACATGTGGTATGTCATGGGCATGTTCTGTGTGCCCTGCAGAAGAACGTGTATTCTGCTGCTTTTGGGTGGAGTGTTTGTAAAGGTTTCTTAGGTCCTGTCGGGTCAGTGTTCAAGTCCTCTGGCTACTGTGTGGTTATCTGTCATTATTGAAAGTGTTTCTGTGTGGCTGTTCTTGAACTTGCCAGGCATACTGGGACTTTTTAAGTGGTTTGGGGAATGCGCATAAAGGCTTTGGGGCCTGGTATAGCTGCTGAGTTGGTTTCCCTGTGGGGAATGAGGTCTGGGACTTCCTCTTTCACTGTCTTCTAATGCCACTAGAAATACTTGTTAACACGCATTTCATGAGAACTTGGATATAAAGATCTGTATGAAAGATGCAGGCCTGCTCTTGTGCACTCGTCGCTTCTGAAGAATTACAAGGACACTTTACAGGGTCCTGTGTGCCCAGGCCGAGCAGGAGGCCAGCTGCAGCCTGGCTGTGTCTGCTGCTGACTCGGTCCCTGTGTGTCTGCCACTTGCCATGAGGAAGCCAGGCTGGGAGACTGCGCTCTTCTCTCTTGAGCCAGGGTCCTGAGTCAGTTTCTTTTCAGGGTCTGCTTTTTAGTTTTTGAAGAATTGGACAGCTGGCTTTTGGCTCCTTACTTGTTGGTCAATCCAGACGTGTTACACAAGTATTCCTCCAGCTGTTAGCAGGCGGGAAGGTGGGGGCTGAAGTCTGCTGGTCATTGGATCGGGGGCAGGAAGACTGCATGTACACATCACTTGGTATCACCTGCAGACATGGCCAGGGTCAGGATGTGTCTACCCGAGGGTTTAGGGGAAAATATTTCCTGTTCTTTTTCTTTTGTTGAGACATTTCCAGTATTTTTCTAAATATATTTTATTGATTTTTTACAGAGAAGAAGGGAGAAGGATAGAGAGTTAGAAACATCAATGAGAGAGAAACCTTGATCAGCTGCCTCCTGCACACCTCCTACTGGGGATGTGCCTGCAACCAAGGTACATGCCCTTGACCAGAATCGAACCTGGGACCCTTCATTCTGCAGGCCGACGCTCTATCCACTGAGCCAAACGGGTTAGGGCCATTTCCAGTATTTTTAAGCCTGAGAAGGACTGATCATGCCATCCTACATATTCAAAATGCTATATGTAAAATTGTGTTGATGTGATAAGCAAATGAAACACACTCTTTCACAATCCTTTTTTTGATACCTAGTTTGATCCCTTTTTTTAAAAAAAATCTGTTACAGACAAAATATAGAATCTAAAATTTGCAAGGAAGCAGTTGGCAAATTTCATTCTAGTATGAAAGAAGAACTCATCAAAATGGTAAGTTCACTGACACATTTTTTGGTCTAAATCTTTTTTTACTTGTCCCAAGGCAGCATACAGATATTGTTGAAGGACTGCATTTTCTGGCAGTGTGGGAAAGAACTCATTAGAATTAGCAGTATTTCACGTGTTAAAATAATGTGATTATATTATAAACTAACATTTAATTATGGAAAATGTCATGTAGTATTTTGTTTCGTGTAGCTTGCGGAAGTCCAGATGTTGAAAACTCTGAGGAGGAAGAATGCTAAGGTAAATCACTTGTGATTAGAAACTCATGTTGCCGAGTAGACACTTGACTGGGTTTTATGACCTTCCATTTGTATAAGATTTTTATCTTTTTACTCAGGTTTTTATCTGGCTGATCTTGTAAGTTGAGTACCGTTAGTGCACGCTAAGGAAGGGAAATGGCTATGAAGCCCCAAATGGGTGTTGAGTAATGCATATTTATCACTTTTGTGGATGTGAAAAAGCAAAGCCTTTAGAGTAAAGAGCTGTCCCATGTCCCAGGTGAACGGACAGCCTGGGAGAACATGGTTTGAGGGTCAGGAGAGCTCATTTCCTGTCCTGCTTTCCTTCAGAGCACGTGTCAGAAGTTGTAATCACATACTGTTTGTATGTAACATCTCTTTTCCCGAAAAGTTCCATGATGGAAAGAATGGGGTCTTGTTTCCCACTGTATTTCCACTGTACCACAGTATACTTGGTGGCACTCAAATACTTATGAACTTAATTTAATAAAGGAATTTTTGTTACTTAGACGATTTCAGATATTGAAAAGAAAAGGCAGCGTTTGGTTGAAGTCCAGGATGAACTGCTTTGGTAAGAGACCATGAAAAGCCTGAGAACTGACCTAGAAGGATTGGTGACATGTCCGTGGGTTAGAAAATCTGCTGCTGGGCTGCATAAACCCCAGGTTTGTCTGGAGCTTGGAAGCTGCAGAATCGGAGACGCTTTTAGCAAAGGAGAATCCGGCACTGATCTCTCTGCCATCCGATCTCAGCTCTGGGCTGCAGACTCTAGAACCAAACTGCCTGGGGTTTGAATCCCGGCTCTGCCACTACGGCTGTGCAGCCTCGGGCAGGTTACCTGACCTCCCAGCCCTCGTGCCTTCTTTGTAAATAAGTGTAAGACCTACACCTCACAGGGCCGTGAGAACTGAATGAATGAACAGACAGGAAGTGCTGCGTGTTCACGCTTAACGTTCCTGTCGCAACGTGTACCGTGGTGACTCTCATGCAGATCCATTCCCCAGCTTTGGGAGGTAAGCCACTGAGAGAGAGCAGTTTCCCAAGGCCGCACGCTTTCCATCCAGGCACTGGGGTTTCCCCCACCCCCCGCCTTGGTTTTTGGACCTTGGAAATGGACAAGATTTTGATAGAAAGGGCAAAAAGAAGGCTTTCTGTCCATGCTTTTGCCTGTCTATTCCCGCCTGAGGCTTTTAATTCCATAGTTCCCAAGACCTAAAAGTGAGTTTTAGGCTATATAGGGCAGCGGTCACCAACCTTTCAGACCTCACGGACCACCAGTGATCCGCGACCACCAGTTGGCGACTGCTGATATAGGGCATATTCTTCTGTGGACTTCATTGCGCATCGTATTTCAGACTTTTAAATAGAAAATCTAGAATCTTCCACACATTCATAATTTCAGAGCCAAAGATGCCTTAAACAATCCAGTCCGCCGCCCCTGTTTTTTCTAACTTCGGTCAGTATACCTACAACTCAGGTTCACACACTGACCTGGCAAGGTAATTCTGTCCTCTCGAACTACTGTACAGTCAGACTGGTGACACGGCCACACACCAGCCTGAACAACTAGACACGTTTACTTTCTTACACGTGTCCAAGAGTGTGGCTTCAACAGTACGTAGGAGCTTCAGAAGGCAGCAGGAGCCTGAGTCGTGGTGTGTTTTTTTTTTCTCGCTTTAGTTTAGAACCACAGCTGAAACAACTACAAACGCAATATGATGAACTTAAGGAGAGAAAATCTTCCCTGAAGAATGCAGCGAATTTCTTATCTAATTTAAAGCAGCTTCATCAAGATTATTGCAATATTCAGGAGAGACAACCAAATGTAAAGGAAACGGTAAGTTCAGTGTTTACTTTTCACGGTGCTTCAGAAGCTGGCCTTGCATGCGAGTACCAGAAGCTATGAGGACTGGAGAAAGAGAAACGTAGATGCAACATAACAGTCAACTCAAAACAGCATCGCTCTAAATCCTTGAAAATGTGTTCGTTCATTGCTGCTTTAGCTATTTAATCAAGGCTAGAGGAGTAGAGAAGACTCCTGAAACACCGATTTTATAAAGGTACTAGAGGCCCAGTGCACAAAATTCATGCATGGGTAGGGTCCCTAACAGCTGCTGGCTGCAGTGCCGGCTGGGGCCTGTTTTTGTTCCGCGCTGCCCCCTGGTGGTCAGCACACATCATAGCAAGCGATCAAACTCCCGGTTGGTCGAACTCCTAAGGGGACACTTTGCATATTAGGCTTTTATATATATAGATTATATATAGAGATTTACATTTCGGAGAACTGAATCCCAATCAGGGAAGTAAACTGTTTGTACAAATTTCAAATGAACAACTAGGCTTTATTATAATTGTTATCATCATAAGACCACACAGACATGTTTTAAAGACAGGCCTATGTTTGTAGTATGTTTTTTATCTGAAAAACAAGTCATCCCATAAAATGGTAGGTGTAATATTAGAAATTGAACATAAAAAGGAAATATAGGAGAAAGTGATATATTGTTTTAATAAATTTTATAGTTGCTTCTGGATTTTTGCTGCAGATTTTGGTACTGTTATGAGAACCAGCACATATTAATAGGAATGTTTAAGTTCCAGAAAGAAAATGTATGTATATGTATCATACACATATAGCTTATCATATTTTATTCTTCACTTCTAAATCCAATTTTAAAGTGTATTTTTTTTTAAATTCTCATTTGAGGATATACTCATTGATTTTTAGAGAGAAAGGGAGAGAGAGAAACATCCATCAACTGCATCCCTTACGTGCCCCAACCGGAGATTGAACCTGCAACCTTTTGGTGTGTGGAATGACACTCCAAGCAACTGAGCCACCCATCCAGGTCCAATTTTAGGTTTTGACACTGGTCTAAAAGTTAATTTTCCTGAACCTAAGGTTTATAGATTAGAGATCTGGAAATAGAACGTTTTTATATTATTTTTTTCCTGTGACTGTACCCAACTAGTCTAAAGCTTGTCATTTGGAGTTGGAGATTAGCTACTAAACGTGGAGAAATTGAAATTGAGATATAGTGACTCTACCTTGTTTGAATACACTACTGTTTCTATTATAGCACCTGTCCTTTTTGTTTATAGAGTACAGATACTTGGGTATATATCTTACCTCTTTTCCTAAATTAAAGCTCTAGTACCAAACGTTAGTTCATCCCCTTCACCCCTCCCTGAGAGCAGGTGCCTCTTGGTAGCTCGAACACCTTAGGCTCTCAATGTAACCTAATTCCATTATTATGTGAATGGTATAGTCTGGCAGCTTTTCTGCTCAATTTTCATTTCTCAGAAAATCACATTAAACAACAATCATAATTATAAAGTTCTGTAAGGGGAATTTACTTCCTCTCCCATAGATACAGTTTATAACATGAAGTTTGGCTTTGTTAATTATTTTAAAATCAAGAGTTGGGTTTTGTTTTCTATTTTACTTTGGGTTTTTATTCTAATTTTCTTAATCATTAAGAAATTTGGATTGGCAACTTTTAATTTCTCCAGGTGATGGCTTTTTTCCCTCATGAACTTTCATTTTTATGGGCCTGGTGTGCTCATTCCATCGGGTCTTACAGTGAAAGTAAATCTGCCTTACACTTTCTGCTTAAAACAGGACGAGATCTAGCGACTTGTTTCCATAATTCAAATGCCACAGTTCTTTGAACAACTGGTCTGGTATGAGGTCAACTCAAGCCTTGCAGAACAGTTCCCTTGAAACCTACTTATCAATTATGTCCCAAAAAAATGGGTTAAAACGATCCTACCTCAAAAGAGGAGGAGGAGGAGGAGTTAATGTCTAGCTCTATTAAAATCGGCATTTGAGCTATGTGGAACAAACAGGGTTATAATGTAAAAGTTATTAGTATTTGTTAATCAATTATTTTCCTTCAACAGTATGACTCATCCAGCCTTCCAGCGCTGTTATTCAAAGAAAGAACTCTTTTAGGAGCTGAGAGCCACCTGCAAAATATCAACCATCAATTGGAGAAACTCCTTGACCAGAAATGAGACCAGTCTGCTAAACGTGCCTGCCTGGATAAAGATGAGTCCCACGCTCCTGCTGCCTTCCAAAGCCCCTACTTACTGTTGAAGCCACACTCTCGGACACATGTAAAAAAGTAAACATGTCTAGTTGTTCAGGCTGGTGTGTGGCCGTGTCACCAGTCTGTACAGTAGTTCGAGAGGACAGAATTAACTTGCCAGGTTAGTGTTCCTGAGTGATAGGTTAAAATGTTAACACTAAATCCCAGTAGCCATAAAGACTTTTAACATATACATACACAAACTTAAGCTGATGTGCATACAGACTAACTTTGGTTAATCAATAAGAGATTTCTACTGAATTTAAGTACACTGAATCTAATTTTCAATACAGCTGGTTTACTTCAGTAAAAACCAAGAATTGGAATGCAAAATGATAAAACTTAGTTGATGTAAACAGATTTAACAAGTTACTGTAATTTAATCTGTCTTCAGGCAAATTACAACCTGGTTATAAGTGTCCATAGTTAATTAGCTATTCTGTAATACTTCCACAATTACTTCGTCAGGAATTTCATCCACTCCACCATTATAACTGGGAAGACTGTTCTCTGCAGCTTCTGCTAATTCAGCATCTTCAGTCGCTTCCAAGAAATAAGTATCATCAAGGCCACTGTCCCAGTCAGGGTCAGAGCACATGCCTCCTGACAATGCACTAGATGATGGCACATGTGGGTTCTGGGTCCCATTGTTCATGGTTTCGTGTGTTATGAACTCTTCTTCCTTTAGTTCCAAAGGGCAGGGGGATAGGAGAAAACACTGTCTTCATTCAGAATATGTGATGATTTCATGGAGCAACCTATGTTGGATTAAGGTATCAGACCAGTACAGCAGATATTCAAACGAATATGCTACATGGTGTTGTCTCTGATACCGTCATCTCAGAGAGAACTCATTCGTTCAAATATTGCTGTCACTGTCGCCCAAACACTGGAAATGCCTGCAGTACCTCCGGCACATCCTGTTCACTAAAAACAGGCGGACGGGAGCAGGGATAGGTTGATTTTTTTTTTTTTTTAAGTGGATGGCCCAGCTGAAGGCAAATTGAAAAGTAGATCTGCTATCTGAACAGACTTACTGCTCTATTTAAAGAAACAGGTTAGACAACTGTCAAAATGTGACTGGATTGTATATTAGATAACAGTATTGTATCAACATTAAATTTCTGAATTTAATAAAATGCCCTTATTCTCCAGCTACAAGCTTAAATATTAAGACATGAAGGGTTTGATGTTTGCAGCCTCCTTTCAAGAGATTTGTTAAAATCAGCTGTTAAACCCTAACACCCACATGATGGTATTTGGAAGTGAGGCCTTTGGGACTTGATTACATCATGAGGGTAGAGCCCTCATTAATAGGATTAGTGCCCTTATTAAGAATCCTCCCAGAACGCTCCCTTATGCCACCTGGGACGTAGAAACAGGTGCAACATAACAGCTGCATCTCTCTGACCGGGAAGCTGGCCCTCATCAGGCGGCATCCTGATCTGAGATTTCCCAGCCTCCAAAACTGAGCAGTAATGTCTGCTGTTTAGAAGCCACCTGGTTTGTGGTTACAGAAGCCCCAAATGACAAAGACATAAGTTTAAAACCAAAACAATTTATACAGCAGGGGTAACGCTGTATACCAACAGTACTTCCATCTGGCATTTCTGAGGTTTTACTAGATAAGCAAACCCACTGAAACCATACACATGCTTCAAAATAATACTCCAGTTAAACCAAGGATGATACTCTTCCTCTTAGAGGCAGTTTATTTTTTTATTTTTTAATTTATCAGAGACTCTGGCTACCAGCTATTTAGTCCAGCTTCTAGAGACCAAGAATGAGACTCTACATCTCTAAGCACTTACTTAGCTTATATTGGATAACTTTTATTCTAACCATAACACTCAAGGACAAGGCTAATAGATGGGGGGTGGGAAAGCAACCAATAAAAAGTCTAGAAGATAACATAACATGGCAAAGGAGTACTTAAGACCACATAGAAGAAAAGTGGACAGTTATAGGCAATCTATTAAATCTGAAAAAAGTTCAACTTCATTAATAAATTAAGAAATGTAAATTAAAAAAAATACCACTTTTTTGCATAGTAGGTTAGAAAAGATTAAAAGGCAAAAATGTAGGGTAGCAGGTGCTCTCATAACCTGAAGTGGAGAGCAATTTGGTAATATGTATTATTGAAAATATTTGATAGTTTAGGAATAAAAGCTTACAAAACTGTATACGTGGTGTGTATATGTATATGAGTGTATATGTGTGTGTATATATATAGATAGATAGATTCCTACAGATTTGGTTTAAAGAAACACAAAGATGAGCATTTTTGTATACTCTGTAGAGCAAAACACTTTTCTAACATACGGGACTGGTTAATAGATATCTACAACTTCTTATGGAGCAGCGCAAAAGGATGAGGTGCGCTGAGGTGAACAGTCACAACAACTCGTTTCCCACAGTGTGTGTAAAAACGGTCTGGACACACTGGACACTACTCATAGCTCATGTATACGCTGAACCAAGGACTAGTCAGTCAGGAGAGAAACTAAAATCTGCACTTACCTCTTTGAGAAGGAACAGGAGGCATATTTCAGCAGGTAAAGGAAAACCTGAATCAGAAAGAGTGAAACTGTTTTACCCAGACACCTAATCTTTACTTTGTGGTAAATGTCAGATTTAATAACTCACGGTCAGATTTGAAGTTTTCCGCTTTACATATGGGGTCATGACATTTTTGATACCAAACTTCATTTTTCAGATCAACCAAAATCCTTTATGGTAAAAAAAATAAAAAGTTAATAGCCAGAATAGATTAAAAAATAAAATTCAGCTACATGCTCTTTGTAAGAACTATGCTAATTCTTAAAGATGGAGAAAACTTAAAAATTCAAAAAGTGAAAAATATACACCAAGCAAAAGAAAACTGTGATTGCCAAAAATATCATACAAAGTGGACTTGAGGACAAGAAAAATACATCTCCCAAGAAAAAAATATATTTCCCACTCTACCCACCAATTAAGATAGCTTCAAAGTACAGGTGGGGCAAAAGTAGGTTTACAGTTTTCATATGGAAAATAATACAATAGTAAACTCAGTGTTTCCTACACTCACCTGTAAACCTACTTTTGCCGCATCCTGCTTGTGAGCAAAATTGACAATTTTAAGGATAAACAAACCTTTTACCATAAGTTGAGATTTTAAAAAAACATTCTTTTGATAAGTGACACAACAAATAACCATTCAGTAAGGATCTAGGAAATTTGAATTACATAATAAAAAGCAGTTAACAGCTCGGCCAGTGTGGGTCAGTGATTGTCAACCCATGAACCAGGAAGTCACAGTTTGATTCCCAGTCAGGGTGCACAAAGCCCAGGTTTCCGGCTCAATACCCAGTAGGGAGCATGCAGGAGCCAGCTGATCAATGATACTCTCTCATCATTGATGTTTCTCTCTCTTCCCTCTCCCGTCCTCTCTCTGAAATTTAAAAAAGCAATTAACAGATTTGATATAATAGTTATATATGAATACTGCTTCAAATAATTAAAAGCAGCTCTTTATAAAACATAAAAATTGACTGCTAAAAAAAATTGACTGCTAGGTACAATGTGAATCTTATTAAATTTAAAAGTATCCATTCATACAACATGTTCCTTGATCACAAATCAAGTTTAGAAATAAAAAGATAACTACTAAAAACCCATAATTAGAAATTTAAAAACTTGTAAATAACCAGTTGTTGACCCAAGAAAGAAATCATGGTAGAAATTAGTTAAATGGTTAGAACTGAGTGGAATTGAAAAGACATACTAAAATATGTGAAATGGACTTAAAGTTATCACAGAGGGACTTCAGATCTTAAAAGCTTATTTACAAAAATTAACGGCTAAAACAAATGAGTAACTAACTTGGAAAATGAACAATAGAATAAATCCTAATAAAAGGCAGGAAATAATAACAAAATTTTTTAAAAATCAACAAAGGGCCAAAATGTGAAAATTGGTAATTTTTTTGTGAGATTGATAAAGTAAATAAGGTAGTAACTAAAGTTATTAGAAATTAATTGCAGATGTAACTACAAATGTAAAATACACTAAAAATACAGTAACATTCTGAACTTTTGCCAGTTAAATTGAAAATTTTGGTAGACAAAATACTAGATGGCAATATACCAAACAAAGCAAACTAAAACAATCCTATAACCACTAAAATTTAAGTAGTGCAAAATCATCCCACATTTCATAGAAAATGAAACAAATGGCTAATATTCCACCACATAGTAGTCAGACATGAACCCAGGGAGAAAAATGCAGGCAAGCCAGTCTAACTGCCTCAGAAACAGGCCAATGACAGGCTTCCTAGGAACAACCAATGTTGAGGTTCCCAGCAACCAGAGCCCGTGGCAAAGTAGGACATTTACATTTTTCTAGGGAAATGGTGCCTGGATATCTGCCAAGCACCCTGCAGCTGCTTGCAGTTCAGGGCTTTAATATTGCGTCACCCTCCATCCCTTTCGCTGGTGTCCTGTGTTTGGAGGGCTGGGTTTTTTGGTGTGGCTGTGATAAAGTACCGTAAACATCAATGTGGAAGGAGACAATGGTGGGGGTGGCAGTGTCTGACCCGATGCCAGTGTTTAAGAGGTTATGCGATGCTCAGGAGGACACAGATCCCCTTATTAAAGAAGGGCCAAAAGCTACAAAAAGTTGTACATTAGTCATGGGGATAAAATATATAGCATAGACTATGGTTAAGAATAATGTATTGCATATTTGAAAGTTGCTAAGAGAGTAAATCTTAAAGGACCGCATAAAATATTTTTTGTAACTATGGTGACAGATATTGATTTACTGTGGTGATCATTCGGCTATGTATACAAATACAAATCCTGTATACCTGAAGCTAGTGTTATATGTCAATTACACCTCAATAAAAAAATGAAGTAAAAATATTTCCTTTCAATTGATGAATATTATTTTTCTCAAAAAGCTACCAAATTGTTAGGGCAAATACTGGAAGCTGTTTGAAACAATTTCATGGACAGAACGTAGGTATTCTTAGGCCTTGGATCAATGTGGAGAAATTACCAAGAATCTAAGGGCACCTGAACTAAGTCTGGGAGCCTCTGGACCAAAGCTGTCTGCTAGGCAGAGTCCTTATCCACAGAATGCTCTTTGCAAGATGTTTCTGATTGCTGCATATAGCACCTAAACCTAGTCCATGGGTGATGAGGCACCGTTCCCTGAGAATGTCACATGCTGTGTAAGTATAACATGTAGATCTTTCACCACCTCGGTGCTCCCTGCTGTGTGTGGTGACTGCTCACTTCTTCCTCAGCTTTCTTTCTTTTTTTAAAAAAATACATTTTTACTGATTTCAGAGAGGAAGGGAGGGAGAGAGAATCATCAATGAGGAGAATCATCGGTCAGCTGCCTCCTGCAGGCCCCACACTGGGAATCGAGCCACAACTTGGGCGTGTGCCCTGACCGGGAATCAAACCATGATCTCCTGGTTCATAGATCGATGCTCAACCACTGAACCACGCTGGCCAGGCTGGGCCCTGCCTCAGCCTCTAACCTGAGTCAGAGAGCATCAGTGCAGGAAGGACCTGGGAGACCTGCCGGGTAGCCCCGGCCTCAGTCTGCTTCACCTGTGCTTCTGATTCCTTGTATCTTTCAGTAAAGCTTGACACTGGGTAAGAATCTCAGATTCCTGAGTGTGGTTTGACAATGCAATCCTCAAATTCACTAGTAATCAGGGAAATTCATATGAAACTACAATATTTTACACCCCCCAGATTGGCCAACCCAAATGTTTTAAACCTAATGATACTAGTTTTGGTGAGAATATGGAGCAGTAGAAAATCTGAAAACACTGTTGGTGGGAGTATAAATTAGCATGGCCAGTAGGGAAAATAATTACTACTTAGTAAAATTAAATACATGCATATTCTATGACAGCAACTATTTTTAGATACATATTCTGAGAAATGCATGTGCATTAGGCAATATGCACAAGAATATGTGTAGCTTCATTATTCATCATAGAAAGCCACATGACCATAGGACAGATAAACTGCATTATTCATCATAGAAAGCCACATGACCATAGGACAGATAAACTGGCATATTTATATAGTGACCTATTATATACAATAATGCAGAAGTGAGCAACAGCTACATGCAGTATGGATGAACCTCACTAATACAATGTTGACCAAAAAGCAAGTCAAAGGATGCAACTTACATAACATTAAAAATCAGCTAAGATGAAGTAATACATTGTTTGGAGATATAAATACATACGGGAAAAAATTTCAGAAAGCGAGGGAAAAACGAACACAAAATTCAGGATAATAGCTATTGTCTCTGAGGTCCAGAGAAGAGGAATAAATTGGGGTTGGGCCCACAAGGTGCTTCTGAGGTTTGACCAAGTTCTGCTCCTCCAGTGGGGGGCAGGAGTGGCAAGTGTTGGTCTGTAAAATGTACATGTACATGATCCACTTTTCTGTGTGTATTTCACAGTTAAGGAAAAGTAGATTATGGATACATAATACTGGTAATTTTTCAGAAGGAAATATATAGCAACCCAACAATTTCAGAAAGTTAAAAGATGGTCATATACATGGATGATAATTTTCTGGTAAACTTATATGCATAGAAAAAGACGAGAAAGATACACCAAAACCATAACCACAGTTATCACTGGTTCTTGGACTAGGGGTGATATCTTCCTTTGTGTTTTGCTATGTTACAGTGTTGTGTATTGAGCATAGTTTTGAAATTGTTTAATGAATTAAGCTACGTGTGCAGTACAGCACAGAATCACACTCCTAGCATGCTTTCTGGCTTTCCAGCACCTGCTGTGTGACATGTTCTCGTGTCTGGTACATGGGCTATATGTGCTGGACATACAGAGGTCTCAGCTCTGACAGTATATAAACAGCACAATTTCTTATATAACACTAGAGGCCCAGTGCACAAATTCATGTATGGGTGGGGTCCCTCAGCCTGGCCAGCGATTGGGGCTATCGGGGCCGGCTGGCCGGGGGGAGGGACTGCGGGAGGTTGGCTGGCCACAGGAGGTTGGCTGGCCACAGGAGGTTGGCTGTGGGAGCGCACTGACCACCAGGGGGCAGCTCCTGCATCGAGCGTCTGCCCCCTGGTGGTCAGTGCGTGTCATAGTGATCTGTTGGCTGGTCATTCGGTCATTTTGTCGTTCAGTCGCTTAGGCTTTTATATATATAGATAACTCCTAGGTTTCTACTCTATCCCTGTTCTAAATACATCCTTTTATTGTTTATAATTCTTTTCTGGTTTTACTTCATCCTTCACTTCCTCTCCTTTGCCAGATTAAAAAGAAAACAAAAACGAAAACAGGGCCTGGCATGGACAGCAAGCATTCAGTAAATAGTGGTTTCCTTCTGTACCATTCTCCTTGTCTTAAACACGTAAACATAACCTTCACTCCAACTCTTAACACTGAGAAGTTTCCTTCTTGCCCAAATTTGTTCCATTGCACTTTAGACTCATAAGGTGTCAGGGGCCAACAGCAACAGGAGAGAGACCTTCCACCATAGTTCATCATCCACTATCTCGTTTCTTTTAGCCCCACTGCATCCTACCTTAGTCCTCTCAAGGTTATACTATCTATGAGATTATTTTACCAAATAAAGTACAAATAAAGATGATAGGTGCTGGGTGGAAGGTTGTAATTAAAATATTCAAATTAAATGTTATAACACAAACTAAATATAAATTGAATTACAGGCAGTCCTTGGGTGATGTCGGAGATCCGTTCCTACAGTGTGACATAACGATTTTCACCATAAGTTGGAACCCACCTACATAAGTACCTACGTCACCCACATGGAGCACATACAGCAGTAATGAAGTGAAACAGTAAAAAAAGAAATTTAAAAGATAATTCCTGACCTTTACTTGTGGTAAATAATAAAAAACATAAAGCACATATGTACATAGGTTGAAATGATGGAACTTTTTTTCTTTTAATAAATACTGTAAATGGGAGATGGCGACGTAACCACGAAATGACGTTAAGTCAGTCAGACATAACCTGAGGACTCCTGGTATAACAAACTAGTGGCCTGGTGCACAAATTTGTGCACATGGAAAGGAAATTAATTAGAAGAAATATTTTAATATCGCTATTCACCCTTTCTCTATAACAGAAGTGTCAACCAAATTCACGATCCACAATGACAGATCGAAACACACGTGTGTGATTGGCACCAGGGAGAGCTTTATATGTATTGCGCATGCGCGAGTCAACTCAGCCTTTTACATATATAGATTATAAAAACAGTCATTTGTATATTTTCAACTTTAAAATTATAAATATTAAAAATATTGGTTAAAAACATAGAACTTATTAATAAACAATATTACTTACATGATATTATTACTCTTGTGGGCTCTTCCAATGTTTCCACACCAGCGATATTTACAAATGTCATAAACCAATAATTCTTCTGGAAAAAAGTAGTTCCAACGCCGAATCCCTAAAATGCAAATAATGTTTATAAAGGCATTTTTACTCTATCATAAAACAGTTAATAAAGAATAAGATTATCTTTACCTCCTTTAATGCCATTTTTATTCACCAATGAAAGAACAAACTGATCAATTTCAGGGTAGGGCGAGCCCTGAAAACCTTCAATGTTTTCTACTGCAACAGAGAGAAAAATTAATTATAAATGATATAATGGTTAAAAGTTGAGAAGTTTTGATTTAAGTTGTTTGGTATAATTTTGGATTACCTCCTCCCCCTCTTGGTTCCCACTCCCCCCTTTTTGCAATGTTCCTTCTAATCAGTCATGGATTTTTTAAAAATATATATTTTATTGATTTTTTACAGAAAGGAAGGGAGCGGGAGAGTTAGAAACATTGATGAGAGAGAAACATCAATCAACTGCCTCCTGCACACCCCTCACTGGGGATGTGCCCGCAACCAAGGCATATGCCCCTGACCGGAATCAAACCTGGGACCCTTGAGTCCGCAGGCTGACGCTCTATCCACTGAGCCAAACCAGTCAGGGCTTGTCGTGGATTTTTATTAACCTACAAGGAAGCTGGAAGGAAGGCCCCAGCTAGCAGCCAGAAGGCCCCAATACGTGCACGAATTTCGTGCACAGGCCTCTAGTAAATAATAATATCCCAAAATATGTATATAAAAATATTCACTGGAGAGTTTATGTAGGAAATCTTAGAAAAACTCCTGTATGTTCTTCAGTATAGGAATGAAGAATATATAGTTTTCATGAGAAACTTTGGCCATTAAAAGAATGAGATGCTCTCCATGTTACTGGAAATACAGGAAAAACCCTCCTGGTTAAATAGGAAGCTACTGACAGTGGTCATCCCTTTGCAGACAGAGGATGAAGAGAACTCGTCGGTGTTTTATTTTAATATGTGTTCATTTTATACAAGCAATATATTACTTTGGTAGTGTTTTTTTCAAAATGGTATAAATGAAAATTAGTGAATACACTTTTTAAAATATCTTTTTAATTTTCATTTTGGATAGAAACTTAGTCATTTTAAAAGATCAATAAATATGAATATATAAAACTTAAGATTTTAAAGTCAAAACAGATTTAACATCCTTAAATTTTCATAGAAAATTATTTTTGTAAAATTACCTGAAGTGCTGGTACTATTAAAATGCCCAGCCTGTTTTTGTTTATTCTCGGATGCGTCACATCTAAGTACTCGTAAAGTATCTGAGAATCTGAAGAAAATATGTTCAAGAAACAAAATAATATTATATTAGAATTAAAGAGACATAGCCACAGAAAAGAAACGATTTCAAAGAATTCCATATTAAAATCCTCTGTTCAACAGCTATTACGCCAGGACATTTATGCCACATTTGCCTATAAAAGCACCAATCCCACCCACATAAAAAGAGGAGTGTGGTGATCACCAAAACACTTCCCTGCAGAGTGAGCTGAGGACTCCGAGGCTGCTGAAGGGACGGAAGGAAGTGTGATTCCTCAAACAGACAGAGCCTCTGAAATGTTTGTTACAATGATTTAAAAGTGTGAATAATGGGAAGAAAAGAGAAGGAAAAGACAGGTGACAGCAAAGGGAAAAATGGATTGAAATTAATGAAAATAAAAGATGCATTCATAACCGTAAAGAATTTTGCCTTTAATTTCAGAAAGAAATCCTCTACTTGGATACACAAAAGACAATAAAGGAAGCCCTAATTCAGTAGAACTCTGCATTTCTGTGAAATTAATATTGAAGCTACAAAAGAAATGGGGTACTTCAGGCTGTATCTATCATAGGTCCCCTATGTTGCTTTTCCATACATGATAGAATGTGATCTTATTCTGGTGCCAACAACTGGGGGTAGCAATTGTCATATAATTTTACACTACTCCCACACTACTTCTAGATCTCAGAAACTGCTACCACTACTACAACATTTACTGAGCAGATCCTATGTGCCAGGCACTGCATAAATATTTCATATGTAGTTTTAATTTATTTAGTCCTAACAATTCCCTAAGACAGATGTAAATATTTCCATTCTAAAGGTAAGGAAACTAATACTTTGACATTACTTCTGAGATATGATATGGAAGAACTCAAACAGTCCAGAAACATCTGAAGAAAAGCAACCATCTCCCACCTTCCTTGGGACTGCTGTACATTAACAATCCAGACACAATTTTCCCTACAGCAAATACTTTAAACATTTTTATTAAAATTCATTTCTATGGAGTTTCTCTTTAAGATTATATCTGGGAAAGGCAAAGGAAGAGCAAGTTAACAAGGTAATTTAGTGCTCTGGACTAACAAAAATTGCAAGCCTAGAATCAAGGGGATTAAAGGCAAATATATATACAGTGTATGTATATATTCTTTAACTTATTTGAGAGAGAAGAAGGGACAGGGAGAGAGAGATAGAAACATCAATAATGAGAGAGAATGCCCCCTACTGGGGATTGAGCTCACAACCCAGAATGGAGCCCTGACCAGGAATCAAGCCGTGATCTCCTGGTTCATGGGTTGACGCTCAACCACTGAGCCACACTGGCTGGGCTAAAGGCAAATACTTCTGTTGAAAGGTGTCTTTCACACTTTTTTAAATGACCAAAACATGTAAAATCAAATGTTCAACAATAGAACAATTAATTAGAGTATGTCAATACAATGGAAAATTATACAGGTATAAAAAGTTTTTTTATAATTAACTGCTGGCAAACTATTAACTTGGCAAATGTTCAGAATATGCTGAGTAGATAAAACAGGTGACATACCATATAATCTCAACAAATATTTTTTAAATGATGGAGTTACGTAAATTATATATGTATGTGCATATATGAAAAAATGAAATGTTAATAGTAATTATATTTCTAAATGCAATAAAACTATTTTTATTTTCTTCTTTATAGAAATGTTAATCATTTCAGAAAAACTGGAAAATATATAAAACATAATTATAAAAGGCCACAAAGAGAATACTATGTGGTTAGAAAATAAATGTTACTATTATGTTTCAGTTAATAGACAAAAGAAAACAGTAACCTAGAATTTTAAGAACCGACTTTCTTGTTTTTTAAGGTAGAATGAATTTACACAATTTACATTTTAATGCTGTGCAATGCCATTCACTGTGTAATATTCGTGAATACACCAAGGTTTAATTCTGATACTACATACCTGACATTGCTGACCAGAGAAGAGAGGAAATACTGTTTCTCCTCAGAAATGTTCTCTGACTGTGTAAGAGAAAATCTGTTATCTTCAGCGACCTCCAACACCACAGGCTTTCCTTTTTTTGATGACTTATACAGCCGGAAGTTTCTATTTCTTGTATAAACTCCTATATAAAAAATTAGCAAAGCAGTATGAACGCATGTTTTCATAGTCAGCAAGTGTGAAATTAATTTGCATAGCATTTTTTAGAAGAAACAACAGTTCTGATCCACCTTGGCAACCTAGAAAGACCCTGAGCTCACCTCTTCCTGTGGTCACAATGAACCTCAGGTATAGATAGAAAAACGACCTCTGGAAAAAACCTAGAATCTGGTGGAAGTCCCCTTTCACAGAGAGAAAATGAAAGGAAGCCACATCAAAACAGGTAGGAAAGGCCGAGACACTCTCACCGTACACCCCACCCCTGGCAGGGCAACCCACCACATGGGGGAGAGGGGGGAACCCTGAAATCCTCCTGGGGAACCCCAACTTTTAAGACCAGCAATTGAGAAACAAAACCTCCCAAACACCTGGCTTTGAAGATGACCTGGGGTTCACACCCATGAAACCTGCGGGGCCGTGGCCAACAGGCACGGCTCTTAAAGGGCTCACATGTAGACGCACACACCAGGGCCCAGAGCAGCCCTTTGAAAAGCACCAGACTTTATGTGCAAGAAACCCATTTGCTGATTTTAAAGTGTTGGTCTGTGGGGGCGGGGCCTGCTCACACACCCTTTGGGGATGGAGGCTGGTGGGTGCCATCTTCCTGCTATCCCTCTGCCTTGTTAAAGCCACTGGCACCATCTTTCCTTCTGTTCCCTTTCTTCTTTCTTTCTTCAGCCGGTGCCAGCTGGGCACGCCCTCTGTCTCACTCCTCTGTGCTCTCAGGCTGTGTCCAGAGCACCACTATCTCCCAGAGGGGCACTTCTACACTCGTCCGGTGCCCCACTTGCCACTCAGGGGGCACCCCTTGACTGCCTTGCGTTTGTGGGTCCCATAGGACTGTAACAATTGGAGAGGCAGTTCTTGGCAGGCTACCACCCGCAGGGCACTGCGCAGACAGCGGACTGAAACACAGCTTTTCCATGAAAGAGTCTTAATTGCTTGTCTTAGAGCTTCCCCCTTGGTTGCAGGTTTCAGGTTGGGCACAGAGTTTTGAGGCTGCAGAGCTTTCCCAGAGAATGTAAGCCAGGGGACACCATCTTTGCCCTCTTCCTCTACCTCGCTAGCTCACTGGCATGCCCCATAAAGGAGCTCATACACTCGTCTAGCACCTGAATTTTGTGACTCCTGCTCAGGAAACACCTCCAGATTGCCTGGCTCTGGTGGCCTGGAGGCTTACACTTCCAGTCCATAGGACAGGACTGTGTATGTTTGCATTCTTTAAAAGCTGCAGCCTGAGGCTTCGGCTTCCAATCAGCATAAATCTAGGTGCTGAGATGCTCCCTTTTGAGACACAGACTGTTTCTGGCACACCCTCAACTACTGGGAGTTATTAGAGATTAAAAAAAAAAAAATAGCCTGCTTGGACAATCACGAAGGCTTGATAGACAAGAGCCAGGGCAGAACAGAGTTAAACCAGAACCTACACAAAGCCAACCCTTCAAGACTGGGAGAGGTGGCGGTTTCATCTAATGCGTAGAAAACAACACAGAGAATTAATAAAAATGAGAAGACAAAGGAATATGTTCCAATTGAAAGAACCAGATAAAACTTCAGAAAAAAATACTTAATGAGATTAACACATTGCGGACGGATCACGAGAATTCTCGTGTTTCCTGTTCTAAGGCTTGTGGCCAGTCATGAGAATTCTTTTTTTTTTTTTTTTTATGTATTTTATTGATTTTTTACAGAGAGGAAAGGAGAGGGATAGAGAGTTAGAAACATGGATGAGAGAGAAACAATCAGTCAGCTGCCTCCTGCACTCTCCCCACTGGGGATGTGCCCGCAACCAAGGTACATGCCCTTGACCGGAATCGAACCCAGGACCCTTGAGTCCGCAGACAGACACTCTATCCACTGAGCCAAACCGGTTAGGGCCACGAGAATTCTTTAAAAAGATATTAGCCTATAAGAACATGTAATGAATAACTTCAAAATACAATGGGTATTTAATTTTAAAGCGTGCCTTTAACATTTATATAAAACTTTTTTGTACTCATTCAATAGAAACTTACTGGCCACTGGGTAAAGCTAGCAATAAAATTACTGGTCCGCAATGTGTTAACTAATTTACCCAATAGAGAGTTCAATGTAATGATCATAAAGATGCTCAACAAACTCAGAGGAGAATGGATAAACAGTGAGAACTTTAACAAAGAGGTACAAATATAAGAAAGTATCAGACATAATTCACAGGCAGAGGAATACAATAACTAAACTGATAAAGATACTAGAAGGGTTCAACAGTAGAGTAGATGAAGCAGAAGAGAGAATCAGTGACTTAGAGACAGGGCAGAGAATCAAATCACCCAGAGAATCAAAAAGAGAAAAGAATGTAAAAGGTGAAGACAGTTTAAGGGACTAGGGAACCTCATCAAGCAGACTAACATTTACATTACAGGAGTCCCAGAAGGGAAAGGGATAGAGAGAGGGAGAGGGAAGAAGAGGGAGGAGGGAGGAGGGAGGAAGAGGGAGGAGGGAGGAGGGAGGAGGGAGGAGGGAGGAGGGAGGAGGGAGGAGGGAGGAGGGAGGAGGGAGGAAGAGGGAGGAGGGAGGAGGGAGGAGGGAGGAGGGAGGAGGGAGGAGGGAGGAGGGAGGAGGGAGGAGGGAGGAGGGAGGAGGGAGGAGGGAGGAGGGAGGAGGGAGGAGGAGGGAGGAGGAGGGATGGAGTGATACACTGTTCTCTTGGGAGGTTTATACAACTACCCATCATCTGGTTTTGCATTAACCCCTTTTAAAAAGGAACTCTGGCCTGGCCGGTGTGGCTCAATGGTTGAGCGTCAACCTATGAACCAGGAGGTCACAGTTCCATTCCCTGTCAGGGCCCATGCCAGAGCTGTGGGCTCGATCCCCAGTAGGGGGCGTGCAGGAGGCAGCCGATCAAGATCAATGATTCTCTCTCATCATTGATGTTTCCATCTCTCTCTCCCCCTCCCTTCCTCTCTAAAATCAATAAAAGCCCGGCCGGCGGGGCTCAGTGGTTGAGCGTCAACCTATGAATCAGTGAGAACTTTAACAAAGAGATAAAAAACATAAGGAAGTATCAGACATAATTCACAGGGCAGAGGAATACAATAACTAAAAAAAAAAAAAAAAAAAAATCAATAAAAAATGTATTTTTAAAAAAGGGAACTGTCTTGGGAGGGATATGGATTTTTCCCAGCCCACCACTACTGG
Source organism: Plecotus auritus (assembly GCF_963455305.1). NCBI lineage: Eukaryota > Metazoa > Chordata > Mammalia > Chiroptera > Vespertilionidae > Plecotus > Plecotus auritus. Next base: position 9,235,235 of record NC_137772.1, on the reverse strand, counting down.
GAGCCGCTGCTTTGCCCCTGTATGTGTTTCTCCTATTAAAGTTTTTATGAATTTGAATAAGGCTACGTGTCAGTTCTTCAGAATCCATCCTGAATTTAGACTTTTGGGGCTTTCCCCAACACTGGCGAAGTCATTCATATTAAAGGATAGTTTTCCAGACAAGCAAAAGTTAAGGAGTTCATTATCACTAAAACAACCTTACAAGAAATGTTAAAGGGACCTCTTAGAGCTGACCAACGAGCACTAACTCATAATAGGAAAACATATGAAAGTATAAATTATACTTGTAAAGGTATATGTGTAGTAAAAGTAGTGGATTAATCACTTATAAAGCAAGTATGAAAAACAGCTAACTGCCCTGACCGGTTTGGCTCAGTGGATAGAGCGTTGGCCTGCGGACTCAAGGGTCCCAGGTTCGATTCCGGTCAAGGGCATGTACCTTGGTTGCGGGCACATACCCAGTAAGGAGTGTGCAGGAGGCAGCTGATCGATGTTTCTCTCTCATCGATGTTTCTAACTCTTTATCCCTCTCCCTTCCTCTCTGTAAAAAAAATCAATAAAATATATATGAAAAACAGCTAACTATAATAATTAGTTAAGGGATCCAGAAAATAAAAAATGTAAATTGTGATATCAAAAACATAGAGATAGTAAAAATACAGAACTTTAGAATGCATTCAAAGTTCAGTTACCAATTTGCTACATAATGTTGTAAGTTGTTATATGTAAGCCTCATAGTCATCACAAAGCACAAATCTAGAGTAGATGCACAGAAGACAATGAGAAAGAAATCTAAACATACCATTAAAGAAAATCATCAAACCACAAAGAAAAAGAGCGAGAGTAGAAAGGAACAGAGGAACTATAAAACAGCCAGGAAACAACAAAATGGCAATATGTATGTATTCATCAATAATTACTTTAAAAGTGACTGGACTAAAAACTCCAATCAAAAGAGAGAGCACTGCCCTAACCGGTTTGGCTCAGTGGATAGAGCGTCGGCCTGCAGACTCAAAGGTCCCAGGCTAGATTCTGGTCAAGGGCATGTACCTTGGTTGCGGGCACATACCCAGTGGGGAGTGTGCAGGAGGCAGCTGATTGATGTTTCTCTCTCATCGCTGTTTCTACCTCTCTATCCCTCTCCCTTCCTCTCTGTAAAAAGTCAATAAAATATATTTTTTTTAAAAAGAGAGAGAGAGAGCACTGAATGGATTCAAAAACAAAACCCATCAAAGATTATGGTGAGACAAAGCAAGGCATTACATAATAATTAAGGGGTCAATCCAAAAAGAAGATAAAACATTTGTAAATATTTATGCAACCAACAAAGGATATGTAACGGAAATATTAATAGACCAAAAAGAAGAAATATACAGCACAACAATAATAGTATGGAACATTAATATCCTCTTACATAAATGGATAGACCATCCCGAAGATGATCAATAGGAAAGCATCGGCCTGGAATGACATGTTAGATCAGATCAACATGACAGACATATACAAAACATTGCATTCTTTTTTTCTAATTTATTTTTATTTTTTACAGAGAGGAAGGGAGAGGGATAGAGAATTAGAAACAGATGAGAGAGAAACATCGATCAGCTGCCTCCTGCACACCCCCTACTGGAGATGTGCACGCAACCAAGGTACATGCCCTTGACCGGAATCAAACCCGGGACCCTTCAGTCCGCAGGCCGATGCTCTATACACTGAGCCAAACTGGCTAGGGCAAAACATTGCATTCTAAAGCAACATAATACACCTCTTCTCAAGTTGCACATGAAACATTCTCCAGGACAGATCATGCATTAAAAATAAGTCTTAACAAATTTAAGAAGACTGAACTCATATCAAGCATCTTTTTTAACCACAATGATATGAAATAGAAATCAATTACAAAAAGAAAACTAGACAACTCACAAATATGTAGAGATTAAACAACATGCTATTTGAACAACCAAAGTGTCAACAAAGAACTCAAAAGAGAGATAAAAAAATACCTCGAGACAAAAGAAAATGGAAATGCAACACACCAAAACTTATGAGATGCAGCAAATGCAGTGCAAGAAGTGTAGCATAAATGCCTGCACCTCAAGAAACAAAAATCTCACCCAGCCAGTGTGGCTCAGGGGTTGAGTGTCAACCTGTGAACCTGGAAGTTGTGGTTCAATTCCCGGTTAGGGCATGTGCCCGGGTTGTGGCCTTGGATCCCCAGTTGGGGGGGGGGGGCAGGTAGGAGGCAACCAATTGATGATTCTCTCTCATCATTGATGTTTCTGTCACTCTCTCACTCTCCCTCTCTGAAATCAATAAAAATCTATATATATAAAAGCCTAAGCGACCATCACAACCGAACAGATGACCAAACAGGCTGCGTGGGGCAACCAGGCTGGCAGGGGGGTCAGTGAGAGGCGACCAAACGACCGAGCAGCAGGCTGCATGGGGCAACAAGGCCAGCAGGGAGGTCAGTGAGGAGCGACCAGGCTGGCGGGGGGGGGGGGCAGTTAGGGGCGACCTGGCCAGCGGGGTAGGGGGGGGCAGTGAGGGGCAACCAGGCTGGTGGGGGGGTGTCATTAGGGGCGACCTGGCCGGCAGGGTGGGGGCAGTGGGGGTATCCAGGCTGGCAGGGGGCGGCAATAAGGGGTGACCAGGCCAGCAGGTGGGGCAGTTAGGGGCAACCAGGCTGGTGGGGGGGAGGGCAGTTGGAGGCGACTAGGCTGGCGGGGGAGGGGGCAGTTAGGGGCAATCAGGCAGGCAGGCAGGCGAGCAGTTAGGAGCCAGTGGTCCCGGATTGTGAGAGGGATGTCGTGGATTGGAGAGGGTGCAGACTGGGCTGAGGGGACCCCCCCATGCATGAATTTCTTGCACCGGGCCTCTAGTCTATAATAATAAAAGCGTAATATGCTAATTAGACCGGACAGCCGAACAACCTTCCTGACGTCCTTCCGGATGAAGCTGTGGCTGTGGGGGCCGAGGCAGAGACAGTTAGGGGCATCAGGCAGGCAGGCTAGCAGTTAGGAGCGATCAGGCAGGCAGATGAGTGGTTAGGGGTGATAAGGCAGGCAGATGAGTGGTTAGGGGTGATCAGGCAGGCAGGCGAGCAGTTAGGGGCGATCAGGAAGGCAGGCAGAGTGGTTAGGGGCAATCAGGCAGGCAGGTGAGTGGTTAGGGGCGATCAGACAGGCAGGCAGAGTGGTTAGGGGTGATGAGGCAGGCAGGCAAGCAGAGTGGTTAGGGGTGATGAGGCAGGCAGGCAGGTGAGCGGTTAGGAGCCAGGATTCCCGGATTGCGAGAGGGTGCAGGCCAGGCTGAGGGATACCCCCCCACACACACACATACATCTGTGCATGAATTTCGTGTACCAGGCCTCTAGTATAAAATAAAACAGCAACAGAAATTTCAAACAACCTAACTTTACATGTCAAAGAACTAAAAAAAGGAAGAAAAAGCAAAGCCCAAAGTTAGTAGAAGGAAATACCAAAGATCAGAGCAGATATACTAGTAAATGAAATAGAGACTAAAAAAATAATAGATAAGATCAATGAAACCAAGAACCAGTTCTTTGAATAAAGACAACCTTTAGCTAGACTCATGGGTTGGCTGGGGGGATGGAGATGGGGGGTGGGCAAGGGGAGACTTAAATAAATAAAGTCAGAAACAAAAGAGGAGATGTTATAACTGATACTACAGAAATATAAAGGATCATAAGAGACTACAACAATCACATGCCAACAACCTAGAATAAATAGATAAATTCCTTGAAACATTCTTCTAATACTGAATCATGAGGAAACAGAAAATGTGAATGGTACTAGTAAGGAGATTGAATCAGTAATCCAAAACCTCCCCACAAAGGTCCAGGATCAGATGACTTTAAATGTGAATTCTACCAAATATTCAAACAAAAATCAATACCAATAGTTCTCAAAATCTTCCAAAAAAAGAAAAGGGAACACTTACAAATTCATTTTACAAGGCTAGCATCATCCTGATAGCAAAACCAGACAAGGACTCCACAAGAAAACAAAAGTACAGGCTAATATATCTGATAACATAGATATAAAAATCTTCAAAATAGTATTAGCAAACCAAATTCAACAATGCATTATAAGAATCATACCCCATGATCAAATTAGATTTATTCCAGGGATGCAAGGATGCTTCAATATCCAAAAAACAAACCATATGATACACCACATTAACAAAATGAAAGATAAAAATCATATGACTATCTCAATAAATGCAAACAACAGCAACAACTGACAATATTCAACATCCGCTTATGGTCAAAACTCTCAACAAGGTGAATATAGAGGGAATGTACTTCAACATAATAAAGGTCACAGACGATAAGCCCACAGCTAACATCATACACAGGAAGCGCTAAAAATGTTTCCGTTAAGATCAGAAATTAGACAAGGATGCCCACTCTCACCACCCATTCAACAAAGTATTAAAAGTCCTACCCAGAAATTAGTCAAGAAAAAGAAATAAAAGGAATCCAAATTAGAAAGAAAGAAGAACTCTATTTGCAGATGATGTGATATTATATTACGTGTAAAAAGCTTTAAAGACTCCACCAACAAACTACATATATACAGAAACCTCCCCTTATACAAGGTTTTGCTTTCTGCAGTTTCAGTTACCTGTGGTCAACTATGTTCTGAGAATATTAAATGGAAAATTCCTGAAATAAATAATCCATAAATTTTAAATTGTGTACCGTTCTGAGTTTATGATGAAATCCCACGCCATCCTGTTTCAGCCTGCAAGAGGCATGAATCATCCCTTTCACTTCTCGCCCATTAGTCATTTATAACCATCTTGGTTATCAGATCATCTTTCAGAGTTGCAGTGCTTGTGTTCAGCTGACCCTTATTTTAAACTAGAGGCTCAGTGCATGAAAATTCATGCACTCCGGGGGGAGAGGGCCCTCAGCCCGGCCTGCACCCTCTCGTAGTCCAGGACCCCTCGGGGGATGTCTGCCTGCTGGCTTAGGCCCTCTTCCTGCAGGGAGCAGGCCTAAGCTGGCAGTCAGACATCCCTCTCGCAATCTGGGAGCCCTCGCTCCTCACCGCCCACCTGCTCGCTGCTCCTTAGCGCTGCCTCGGAGGCAGGAGAGGCTCCTGCCACTGCCGCTGTGCTCACCCGGCTTCTGACTGAGCGGTGCTCCCCCTGTGGGAGTGCACTGACCACCAGGGGGCAGCTCCTGCATCGAGTGTCTGCCCCTGGTGGTCAGTGTGTGTTATAGCAACCGGTCGTTCCCCAGGTCGATCAATTTGCATATTAGCCTCTTATTATATAGGAGGATAATAATGACCCCGAGAATAAGAGCAGTACTGCTGGCCAAGAAAAGCCAGACAATGCTTCATTTAAGTGGAAAGGTGTACAGTACAGTAAAATATTTTGAGAGAAAGAGAAAGACTACATTCACATAACTTTAGTATATTGTTATAATTGTTCTATTTTGTTAATTATTGTTGCTAATCTTTTACTTTGCCTAATTTATGAATTAAACTTCATCATAGGTATGTATGTATAGGAAAAAAATATAATATATATAGGGTACAAGTATTATCCAAAATTTCAGGCATCTACTGGGGTCTTGGAACATGTCCCCATCAGAAAAGGGGGGACTACTGTACAATGGAATTTTATTCAGCCAAAATAAACAAAGAAATTCTATCATTTGTGACTATTTGTATGGACTTGAGGGCATTATGCTAAATAAAATAAGTCAGACAAAAACAAATACCAAATGATCTTACTTATATTGTGGAATCTAAAAAAAAACAAAACAAAACCAAGCTCATAGATACAGAGAACAGCCACTTCCGGTGGTTGCCTTGGTTGGGAAGTGGGGCAAGTGGGTAAAGGGAAGTCAAAAGATAAACACTTCCAGCTCTAAAATAAATAAGTCCTGGGGATGTAAGTACTGCATGGCAACTATAGTTAATAATACTGTATCGTGCCCTGGCTGGTTTGGGTCAGTAGATAGAGCGTCAGCCTGCGACTGAAGGGTCCTGGGTTCGGTTCCAGTCAGGGGCACATGCCCGGGTTGCGGACTCAATCCCTAGTAGGGGGTGTACAGGAGGCCAAGCGATGATTCTCATTATTAATGTTTCTATCTCTCCCTCTCCCTTCCTCTCTGAATAAAAATATAGTTTTTAAAAAATGCTGTATCACATATTTGAAAGCTGCTAAGAGAGATCTTAAAAGTTCTCATCACAAGAAAGAAAAATTTCTGTATCAGCCTGCAAGAGGCATGAATCATCCCTATGTCCAGTGATGGATGTCAACTTGACTCACTGTGATTATTTTGTAATATGTACAAATATCAAATCATTATGCTGCATACTTCAAACTAATGTTGTATGTCAATTATATCTTATTCAAAAAAATATTAAGATGAAGGTGAATAAAATCACCTTCAAGGACAAAAATATATACATAAACATATTTTTTAAAACTACATTTTACATTTTACCAGATGTAAGCAAAAGCAACACATAAATTAAAACAAATTGGAGATGGCAAGAAAGAATGCCACATCCAGAAATAGAAAACTAGAGTATTTTGGAGGCAATCCTCCTAAATAAATAAGTAGAAAAGCTGGACAAATGTGTTAGGGGAAAAAGTCTGAGACTATGGGAGAGCTTTCAAGACAGTGATGATTTGCGGTGCCAAATCTCAGGAAAGAGGGAGGCATCAAAACATCTCTCCCTCTCTCTCTATGGTATTAGAAGGTAGATTAGAGATTAGCTCTTCGGAGGAGGGGGTAATGCCTGGAAGGGGATGGAGGAGGTGCTGGGGTCCTGGTCACCTTCTATTTCTTGTCTTGGGTGATGTGGTGACAGGTATGTTCATTTTGTGGTAACTCACTGACCTGTGCATTCACGACTCATGCATGTTTCTGTCTGAATGTTATACTTCAATAAAAATGTTTTCTAAAAAACTGTTGCCCTGTACTATTAAGCCTGGCGCTTTTGTCCCACAGGGACCTACCTCCCTGAGATCTCTGAACAGCAACCCGAGCTTCCTGCCTACATTCTGCTAGTGACCCCACGGTCACTGAGGAACAGGGGTGGCAGCAAGGACCCTAAGGTGACAGTAGGCACGGACTCGTACCTCACACAAGTGCACAAGGATGGTCTCACAGAGCTGTTGATGCTACTCACCTAGATCTACAAAAAGACGCTTTTTCCCCGCAGGATCCTTCACAACTAAGAAGGAAAGGTCAGGGCTGCTCTGCTCGGCGGACCCCAGCCTCTCCGGTGCCTTTGAATTCAATGTCCAGCTCTCTCCTATCTCCTTATCTGTGGGCATTTCACTGAAGGAAATTCCTTGTTTAATTGGTGGTTCAGAAAAATGGGAACATGCTTGGCCGGTTGTCTCTGGAATCCCACCATCATCTTCATCATCTCCACTGGCAATCAAATGAAAAGCAGGCTGCAAAATCTTTCTCACAAAATTACCTAAAGAAAAAAAGTTATGATTAATCTATTTCTTCTTTTTCACAAACTGTAACTTAAGATCTAGGCCCAAATCTACCCAATTTTACACAGCAAGGCTCCCTTTTATTTTTGGTTTTAGCACTGAGTTGTTATTACAAACTGGAACATGCCTCTTCTGTTACTTTCTTCCTCTTGTGTAATCTTGAACTTTTTCAATCCCCATTGACTGAGTACCTGTGTCACTTGTAAAAAAAACCATCTTACAGGAGAAGGTTAATTTGAGATGTGTCAATGTTGCCAATACAGGGCTGAGCCTAATGTTCACCAAAACACACATTCACCAAAACACACAACTCTTATTAATACAAATTGAGTAAAATGTATCTTCACAATCAACGATTAAAGAATGAAAGGTGTTTTTTTTTCTTTTCAAAAAGAATGAAATCCGGTCCCCCCAAAAAGAATGAAAAGTTTATATGAGTAAAGGGTGCCGCCAAGGTAATGCCCAGGAACACTGGAAGACTGCCATTCTCCCGGGTCAGGACATCAGCCCGGTCTCAGGAGCTGACTCTCCGCTTTCCCTGCACAGCAGGCCCCAGGGACACAAACACGCACAGCCAGCAGTCCACTGATGCTCTCCCGCCTCTCCCCGTACCTGGCCATTGATGATCGTGGCCTCAGAACTAAAACAATTAAATACATTTAGTATATTTCCACGTTTAGTCTGAGAGCTCTAAGTATCAGTGGTACTATCTTTACCTAAGAACAGGTAGTATGACAAGCTGGAACTTTTTTTAAAAAATGTTATCTTTATTGTTGAACACATTACAGATGCCCCACTTCTTTCCCCATTGACCCCCTCTACCCCACTCCCCACCAAGCCTTCACCACACTATTCTCTGTGTCCATGGGGTATGTATATATGTATATAAATTCCCCAGTTAATCTCTCCCCATCTCCCTTCCCCTCTGAGATTCATCCGTCTGAAGCTGGAACTTCTTTAAACTGTCATTTATTATTTATTACACCATAAAATTAAGTACTTTGGTAAAGCTGCTTCATGTAAATAAGATTAGAAAATGCAATGCTGTAAGAATTTTTAATTTTCATCTTTAGAACTGGTATAGTCTGAGTTTGTCACTTTAGTTACCAGATAGCATGAACCCTTAAGTTATATAAGGTACACATGCTTTAAATTAAAAAATCTTTCTCCAAATTACACTTAATTACCTCCCTACTCAAAGAAACAAATCCACTGTCTTATAAACACTAAACATCAAAATGAAAGCAAAAGCATTTGATCCTTGCAATCATATACAGACACGATTGTTTCTGGATTAGGGGAGATTAGGTCAACACTGAATGAGGTGAAAGCATATGTCAAAGGACAACAGAGCAATCTATCTATATATATAAAAAGCCAGCAACCGGAATGCCGTAACGACTGGAATGACCAGTCGCTATGACACCCACTGCGGCCAGCAAACCAGCCCAATCTGGGGGGTGGGGGGCCAACCTCCCGCAGCCCCTCCCTCCTCCGGCCGGCCCAGCTCCTGATCAGCCTCTCCCACCCTGATCAGCCTGCAGCCCCTCCCCCCAGCTGGCCCTGCCAATGATGGGCCCCCCACCACCACCCTGATTGGCCCACAGCCCCTCCCCACAGCCAGCTCCACCCTCGATCAGCTCTCCCACTCCGATCAGGGGGAGGTCCAGCCGGCCAACCACCCATGGCCCCTCCCCCAGGCTGCTGGCCCCCCGATCACCCCCCCACCCTAATCAGGGGCGGGGCCCACTGGACAATCACCCACAGCCCCTCCCCCCACCTGGCCCGGCCCTGACTGGGCCCCAATTGGGGCAGGCCAGCTGGCCAACCTCCCACCATCTCCTCCTCCTGACAGGTCTGGCCCCAATCCGCCGACTGGGGTCAGGCCAGCTGGACCTCACCCGTGCATAAATTTGTGCACTGGGCCTCTAGTACAAATATAAAAGGACAGAGTTAATTTTCCTGGAAATGCAGAATGATATCCCCCTGAGAGTGGATGTCACAGCACTAAGAGCAGTGGAGCCCTGGCTCAGAACCAGGTGCCAGGGAAGCGCTCTGGAGGCCTTTGACCTTTGGCAGGGAGCTAACAGGGCCAGGACATGACAGTGTAACTGACATAAATACTAATACGGGATTCCAGGAAACTACCCTGCTTTTCATTTCCCTTCCCCAATATTATCACCACACATCATTATTCATAGAGGGACAATTTTATGTCCGGGAATAACTCAAAAAATAACATTTCTGTGTATCAATCACAGAAATGTTAGGTGCTATAGCATGCAGGCAGGAGAGCATTTTAGGCAGATCCAACGTATGCATTTTGCGAGCATTTTGTGATTTCTTACATTACCCTAACTCGCCTTTCTGAAAGGTTAACCACAGGACTAGAAATGTCACCAAGAGATACACTGGAGGAGGGAACTGAAGCGGAGATGTGGACTCATGCACAATCCCTGCATCCCTGGTGCTGGCGGTGCATCACTTCACAGGAGAGCACCTGTGGTCTGATTAGGCCTCTCCAGCCACACTAGACTCCCGGTGCTCCCCAAACCAGGCACCGACGCCCATCTCTACCCTCTGCGTATGCTGTTCTGACAGCAAAGCCCTTCTTCCCTTCGTCCACAGGCTGACATTTTTTAAGCCCAGCTTGAATGCATCCGCTTTCAGAAGAGACATGCAGTAGAGACTGCTAATCATGTCACACTTCGGTTCTCCCTTCTTCCCTAGCAACACATCTCAATTTAGCCTGTGGCAGTCAGAGCCGACTATGAAGAGTAACCAGGCATCAAGGAAATAGCTTGCTTAGGACTCCCTCCACTCCTGACAGCAGAGCGCACTTAATACTGTCATTCATTCAACAAGTTATTAAATGCCTGCTAGTACTTATTGTTGTTGCTTCTGTACTATCCCATTATTAATGCTATTGATAAAGATATTATTATGTAATAAGCTCTGAAAATACCATAGTGAACAGTATCCCCGCCCTCCAGAAACATTAGGTGGCATGGACACAAACACAGCCACCAGGAAACTGCCTCAGGAAGTGGCGATTGCTCTGACGCCGCCAGCGCTGGGCAGTCCTGCGACCCAGAGGAACACGAGCCTAGCCTCAGGGCTCCACAGAAAAGGCTTCTCGGGTGAGGATGAGTCTTAACACACCAGGCTGGAGGCAGGGCCATTCAGACAGCAGCATCAGAGACTGCAGGGGCCCCGGACTGGAGAAAACGGCCCAGTGGGAGCCCAGGAGGGCGAGAAGAGCCAAGTATCGAGAGATGAGGCTAAAGCACAGGGGATCTCACTGTGCAAACTAAGACGGGGGCTTTTTCCGGAAGGCAACGTATTATCCTTCAAGGGCTTGAGGCACTCCAGTGGCATAAACAGATCACTCCAGCTAGCTGACTGAATAGGACGCTGGTACGCATCTAGAGGTCAAAGATGATACCACTGCTACTTGGGTAACTGGATTGATGAAGCCACCACTCACCGATATACCTACCACAGGAGAAACAGCAAGTTTTAGGGGAAAGGTGAGGTGTTTGGTCATGTTGAGTTTGAAGCTGACTGTATGGGCCTGGTGTTAAGAACAATAATCTTGACTGAAGAGAAAGTTTTGAGAGTCATCAACACAGAGATGGTAACTGGAGCCATGACAGGGAATGACCATCAAGGTTAAAAGGGGACAAGGATGGGTTCTACAATTACTACCACCTGAGGAATGAGAGACCAGAGCATCAATGTACAACTCAGCTAACAGAACACGGGGGGAAAGGAGGAGCCCTGGGCACTAGTACACTAGGGTCCTGACGTACAGACCAGTGTTTATGTGACTGTGTTCATGTCTCTTACCCTGGAAATTGTCTGCGCTTGTCGATCTGAAATGGGTTACCAGTTCCTTGAACTTCAGTGACTGGTCTGCTGTTTGAACTCAGGAATACCTGCCTTCTCTGCCCTGTCGGGTGAACACTCAGGATTGTGACTTCTATTCAGACCTTGGTTTTCTGTGTTCCCATTCTGCCCCCTTTGGACTGACTTCATTTTACACCTGGGACTCTATTTCTATATTTACCAATCTGAAACAAGTACGCTGGTTACATTTTCAGGTTTATACATCTAGATTCCTCATGAACCCTAAGGTGTGGCCTGGAACAATAAACAAGACTTCAAGATGTAACCTGGAAACCAAGGCCCAGGTCTCAGGCACTAAAAGCTAAGGTGGAAGCGAAGGTCAGAAATCCAGATCTGAGGTCTCACAGGTCAGACCTGAATTAGGCCTCTCATGTACCAACCAGAAAACTTCTGCATGACTCCTGCTGCAGCAGAAACCAGTACCAGGGCATGAATGGCCATCCCAGCATCTACACCCACAGGCACCAGTACCAAGAACATCCTGGGTAGGCTAATGTGTCCAAAATGTGTCAAGAATAGGAAGATAGGTCCAGAATTAAAGGCAAAGCCTAAAAACATGAAAAATCATGTTTCATTTTTTTCAGGATAGGTTAACACCCATAAAAACTAATAAATATTTACACAACTTAAAAAAAGGAAAATATGACCTTTTACTATAGCTCCATGACTGTTTAAAAAATAGTATACTTGACTGGCTGGCCAGTGTTGCTCAGTGGTTAAACATCACCTATGAACCAGGAGTTCACAGTTCAGTTCCCAGTCAGGGCACATGCCCAGATTGCAGGCTCGATTCCCAGTAGGGGGTGTGCAGGAGGCAGCCAATCAATGGTTCTCTCTCATCATTAATGTTTATTATCTCTCTCCCTCTCCCTTCCTCTCTGAAATCTAATACAAATAAATAAATAACAAATAAAAAACAGTATACTTACCAACATGAATGTTATCTTTAAATGCCACATCATGGAGTTGAAATATTAAATGGCGGCTAAATTTCTTGTCAGTGCTAGAATCTAAGTTGAAAACATCTTCAGCTGAACAGTTAACTCTGTATAACTCCTGAAGTGCTTTACAAACATGCTAAAAACACAAGAAACAAATATTTTTAAATGTTTTTCATGAGCAAAATTAAAATATCTTGGTACAAATATAACTCATTTTTTATTTTTTTTACTCTTTTATTTTGACTCACTATCAGAATGTATTATACAATATTACCAAATTACTTATGTATTGAATTATATATTTTTAAATTATACATGTTTATATTTAAAATTTCATAGGCTCTCAGGATTAAAGTCTTCCTAGAGGTTGAATAATTTAACTTATACATTAATCTCCTTTATAATCACAATAAAAATATTTCTTTTTAAGCATCTCTTTAAATACCATCTGAGTTAAAAAGTCACTAATCCTGTTGTTTAGAATTTTAGTTTTCAAAAGTTCCTCAAGCATATTGAGCCCAAATCCACCTCCAAGAACAGAGTCTCTGAGGCCAGAAGACGCTGATTGAAGGCAGTTACGCACTAGGCAACAAGCTTGGGTCAGGAGCACAAGATTCGGAGTCAGAAAGATCTAGGTTTGAGTTATGGCTTTGCCACTTAATAGCTCTGTGACTTTGGTCAGTGCAAACCTTACATTCCTCAACCGCAAAATGGGATATACTAGACCCTAACTTTTGGGATTGTTGTAAGGAGGAAAAGAGAAAACGAGGGTAAAGAGTTAGCACAGCGCCTGGCACGCGTAACTGTTCCAAAGCATTAGCCATGTGGTTAAACATCACCTATGAACCAGGACCAGTCGCTTCTCCTAAAGCCTCAGTCTTCTCATTTGCAAAACACAGTTACTAAAACATGCAGGATTAAAATGTTTGTAAACTGCCAAGCACCCACCCAGCTACCTAAAAGTCATGCAACAAATTATATTCATTAATGCTGTTCTAGATTATAGCTGCCCCCCCCCACCATGCTCTCTGATCCTACCCTCTTCAGTAAATTCTCACTTTGCCTAATCTTTACGAGAGCCAGCTATTTATAATGTAAGCCAGAGAATTAATTAAAAACAAAAACAAAAACAAAAAAAAATCCAGAAAATTCCTCAACTGCCACTTCGTTCTCAATGCTTCCTTTTTTACTGGATATAGTAATGTTAAAAAATATATGAACATGGCCCTAGCCGGTTTGGCTCAGTGGATAGAGTGTCGGCCTGTGGACTGAAAGGTCCCAGGTTCGATTCCGGTCAAGGGCATGTACCTTGGTTGCGGGCACATCCCCAGTGGGAGGTGTGCAGGAGGCAACTGATTGATGTTTCTCTCTCATCGATGTTTCTAGCTCTCTATCCCTATCCCTTCCTCTCTGTAAAATATCAATAAAATATATTTTAAAAAATATATATGAACATAAACTGAATTTCCTCCTTTTTAGAAGTTTACTCAGAGAAGCAATATTAAGAGATAAATGTGAAAAGAAAGAGTAGCAAAAAACAGGAGGAGAATCATGGAACCTACACAGGGTGTCCCCAAAAAAGTATACACACTTGGAATGATTATAAAATCAGTGTTTATTAACATACAGTTCATTTGAAAACTTTAAAAGAATGTACAGAAATGAATAATTTTTCTGTCAATGCCTGTTTTCAAACTGATGATGGTCTGGTCCAGGCACTGCTGATAACACGAAGCAATGGAATCACAAACATCAAAAATAACTTTGTTTGGTATTTTCGCACCTTCAATTCATCAGCTATTGCCGGGTTTTGTACCGTAAACTTTATCTTTTATGTATCCCCATAAAAAAATGTCTAGAGGCACTATAAAATAAATTTTCTTTGTTCAAAGCTTAGTCTAGCTTCACTCATTATTTCAAATCAGTTAAACCTGAAAATGAGTGAAAATTAAGTTAGTTATCAGCTGTTAGAGTGTGTATAGATTTTTAGGGGGACACCCTATATATTACATAGGCTAGATTCACTTAATGAATGAAAATACAGAGAGACAGATGGATATAAGGAAAAAAACCTGAGTCTGTAAATTACCTCAATGAGTAATGCAACCATCTTTTTTCCATCAGCTCCAGGATTGGCAAGTTTGTTAAATTCCAGATCAAAATAGAGCTTGCAAACAGCATTTTCAGGAATGACTTCATAGCAGTGTAAGAGATGTTTTCTAAATTGAATAGTTCATGATTATTAGGTTTGTATCTTATACCCTTTAAATCACAGAACCTGATCTTATATCTCAAGATACCATATTAGCTGTTTTAATTACAAATAACTATCTCTAGATATAAAAGCCTAAGCGACCAGAATGACTGGAACCACCGGAACGTCTGGTCACTATGACGTGCCCTGACCACCAGGGGGCAGACGTTCAATGCAGGAGCTGCCCCCTGGTGGTCAGTGCGCTCCCAAAGCCAATCACCCGCCCCCCCCACCCCGGGGCCGGCCAACCTCCCACAGTCCCTCCCCCGGCTGACAGGCCCCGATTGCGGGGCCAGCCCCCAGACTGGGACGGGGAACTGTGGGTGGGTGGCGGCAGACACGGCCCCTTTCCCAGGAGGTCCGAGGGCCAGCTCCCTCCTTGGGGCCGGCGGCCAACCTCCCGTGCTCTGTCCTTCACCCCGGCTGGCCAGCAGGCCCCAATTGGTCCGCCACCCACCCACTGCGGTGGCGGTGCAGCGGTGAGGGAAGGGGGAAGGTGGGGAACTGCATGGCACTGACAATGGCGGTGTTGGCGTCCAGCGTCAGTTCCTTCCATGCCCAGCCCGGCAACCATTGCCTCCTCTCCGGCCCGGCCCTGATCGGCCTGGCCCCGATCAGCCATGATCGCCGGCCAGGCCTAGGGATCCCACCCATGCACAAATTTCATGCACCGGGCCACTAGTGATATAATAAAAAATGATGAAGTGAACAATTCACCATAAGTTTATAGATCAGAGTATTAAGAGTTTCCAACAAACAAGATGTAACAATCACATTCTGTAATACTATTTAATTGGAAAATATGGTCCACTTCATACTGCTTACTCACAGATGATTTTGACATTATGTAACACTTCTAGATTTGTTTTTGGTGTCACCATGAAGCTAATTTTGTTTGAGAAAAGAGCTTTCTCACACTGGAATCCCATAATTACATATTCTTGGGATTCCATGAATTTTTTAATAGGATTTTTAAATTTACATATTTTCATTAGGAAAATAATATTTTAAAAATTAGTTAAAAACACTCAGCATCAACGAACTTGAATGAGCTTTCAGTGCTCATGTTTGCAGTTAACATTCTTGCTGGCACCCAGCAGTCTGACTTTAACAGTGTTAATAACAGATGCTGAGCCCAGCTAGTGTGGCTCAGTGCTTGAGTGTCAACCTACGAACCAGGAAGTCACAGTTTGATTCCAGGTTAGGGCACATGCCTGGGTTGTAGGCTCAATCCCCAGTGGGGGGTGTGCAGGGGACAGCCAGTCAATGATTCTCATCATTGATGTTTCTATCTCTCTCTCTCCCTTTCCCTCTCCCTTCCTCTCTGAAATCAATAAAAAATATATTTAAAAAAAATAATAGATGCTGACTTGATAAAGAAAGGATAACTTGTGCTAAATGAAGTGTGGATGGTTTCCAACACAAATATAAAGTTTGTAGTAATCTGAACAAGGAAAAATGATGAGGGAATTGTGTCATCATGGGGTACATGTAGTACAGAACCTACACACACACACTTTCTTCTCCTAGCACCTGGTGAGATAATTCAATGTTGTGACAAGGAAGCTCCAGAATTAAATTCTAATAGTAAATGGATAGTAACTAATTATGTGATTGAGAACTATCAAAGCCAATTCAGTCTGAATTCATTTCACAAACATTACTTAGATGAAGGAAATGTAATTTAATGTGCTGTCCTTTACAAACTACTTACCGGGATTTATAATGAAACCAAAGTTGAACATAACTTGTTACAAGGTAAATACGTTGTCCATCGCCCACTTCGCATTCCAAAGCAAATACATGAACATCCTTTGTAAAATCAAAAAAATTCAAAAGTTAATAAAATGAAAATCTAAAGTCAACTATAGCTATTAAATGTCCATAAGGAGTTTTACTATTCAAATTGTCAAACACTAGAATTTGAACATTTTATAAACATATTTTTAAAAAAAAGAAAAATAATCACCAGATCTATGCCAATCAAAATCTAGTTATTTGTATTTATTTTTACTCACTCAAGTAATGCATATTTAAGATAGAAATTAGAATATTCAAGTTTAAAAAAAAGGAAAAAATCAGTTTTCAATCAGTCTAGTTTGACTTCCTATTATAATTGTACTAGAGGCCCAATGCACAAAATTCGTGCACGGGGGAGGGGGGTTATCCCTCAGCCCAGCCTGCACCCTCACCAATCTGGGACCCCTTGAGGGATGTCCGACTGCCCATTTAGGCCCGATCCTGATGGGATCAGGCCTAAATGGGCAGTCGGACATCCCTCTCACAATCCAGGACTGCTGGCACCCAACTGCTCGCCTGCCTGCCTGCCTGGTTGCCCCTAACCGCTTCTGCCTGCCAGTCTGATCACCCCCTAACCACTTCCCTGTCAGCCTGATCGACGCCTAACTGCTCCCCTGCCAGCCTGGTCACCCCTAACTGCCCTCCCCTGCCGGCCCGATTGCCCCTAACTGCCCTCGCCTGCCGGTCTGGTCACCCCTAACTGCCCTCCCCTACAGGCCTGGTCGCCCCTAACTGTCCTCCTCTGCAGGCCTGGTCCACCCCAATTGCCCTCTTCTGCTGACCTGGTCACCACTAACTGCCCTCCCCTGCAGGCCTGGTTCCCCCCAACTGCCCTCCCCTGCAGGCCTGGTTCCCCCCAACTGCCCTCCCCTGCAGGCCTGGTCACCCCTAACTGCCCTCCCCTGCAGGCCTTATCGCCCACAACTGCCCTCCCCTGCCAGCCATCTTGTGGCAGCCATCTTGTGTCCACATGAGGGCGGCCACCTTTGACCACATGGGGGCGGCCATCTTGTGTGTTGGAGTGATGGTCAATTTGTATATTACCTCTTCATTATATAGGATTTGCTAATTTATGAAATTAAACTTATTTTTTAAAACTAAACATCATAAATGATTTGGGATAAAATTAATAATTCTTTAGTACATATAAAAACATGAGGATAACAAATTTTAAATGGAATATTTGTAAGTTAATCTTAAAAGCTTAAAGGAAGTTTTAAAATGCTTAACTTTAACAAGCAACTATAAATTGTCTTTTCTATGAGAAACCAATCTTTTTTAAGTTAATTGCTGTGGCACTTGGTATAACTGCTTGTGGCTGCTGCCATAAAGAGTTTCTTCCAATAAAGGAAAACTCAAGTTCCTCTGTCCCCTTTTAGCTAAAGGTAGCTGTTGAGCCTAAAGAAACTAAACTTCCATTTTCAGGAGTGAGAACTCCTAGGAGGACTAAGTGGCACGATCCTATTAAACATCTTCCTGAAATAAATTTTATAGGCTGTTGATTGTTTAAGTGCGGCAACCATACTCCTCTATGTGTTTTTTAATTCAAGATCAAATGAATCTGTCAGTATTTAAACTTCTGATACCTGAATTTGGTTTACACAGAATAAGCATGAAAAGTGTTTATGTTTCCCAAACTATTCTGATAAGATCTGAGTGAGCTTCTCCTTACAAGGCAAAGAAGGGGCCTTGTCTTAAACTTTTAGCACTGAGTTTTTATACAGCATCAATGATCAGAACCACAATATATTTATACTAGTTTTCATATATGCATCTTTTCATTACACAGCTGACCTTTAAACAATGCAGGGGTTAGGGGCGCCAACACCCATACAGTCAAATATCTGTGTCTAACTTTTGACTCCCCAAAAACTTTACTAATAGCCTACTGGTGACCAGAAGTCTTACCAATAACAAAAACAGTCTTTTAACACATATTTTGTACACGTATAGGCACACCTCATTTTATTGCACTTCAGAGGTGTGTCTTACAAGTTGAAAGCAACACCCTACAGCAGCAAAAAGATTACGACCGGCTTTACTGAGAGAAACTCACTTCGTTGCAGTGGTCAAGAACCAAACCCGTAATATCTGAGGTACGCCTGTACTATATCCCATATTCTTACAATAAAGTAAGCTAGCAAAAAGAAAATGTTATTAGGAACATTATAAAGATGAGAAAGTGCATTCACAGTGTATATTGAAGAAATCCAGGTACAAGTGAACCTACACAATTCAAACCTGTTATTCAAGGGTCACCTGTACTTCTTTATGTTCCCCGCAATGCCCCTAGAACAAAGGGTGTGCAAAACACATCTGATTTGGGTTATTTTTGAGCACCACATCCTTTGTGAGGCTAGCATGTTGCAAGCTCTTCCTCCCACTTGCCCCATGTGTTGGAAACTGTCACGATAAACCCACTCGTCTACTCCCAAGCACAAAAGGAGACGGTAAAAGGAAACACACGTGCTCTGGCACTAGGATTTAAGTTCCAGAGCTTATTAAATGTAAGCTATAATATTTGAGACATTTTCATTTCCTTCTGTTTAAATTCAATTCTCCTTTCCCTAATTTTGTCCTTAAAAAAAATTTCATATGCCACTCATTCATTTTCTTGTATTTCTGCGAGTATTGTATTAGTTTTACTCTTAAAAAACTCACTCTATTACTTTTCAGTCTATAAACATGGCCACTCTTCCTCAAAGCACCGCTTCATTTACATGTCATTACAATCTTTAAAAATTAATTGGCACTAGACATGTCATTCTTTTCCATTATTAATATAAAGGAAATGGCTAATGACTCGTAGGGATGTTTTTCCTAAATCATATGATATTAAAACCACAATTAAATTCTTTTGGTTGATATATGGCCTGAAATAAAGACAAACTTTATTTTTTTTTTCTTTTAGAAATCTTAAGTTATAGTAGCTCTAAAAACAAGGAGGAAATGAAAACATTACCTCTTTGCAGCTTTTAACAAAATTAAAAGCTTGAGTTTGGCGAGGAAATAGTTTCCAAATAGAGGGTGGCTCTTCTGGCTTTGACAGCCTAGGCCTGTACACTGAGGACAAGGGTTTCCTTTCGTAACGGGATGCTCGCTCTTCAATTTGCTTCAGTTTTGCTTCCCATCTTCTCTTCATCGGTTCAGAAGTGTGGGGAGACCAAGTCCTATCCAATGTAAGATGGCTATCAATTACACCTAAAACAAACGAAGACATCAATGTCTTTGTTTAGGGTATATTGTTTGGTAAAACTGCAAAACTCATTTCCTGCCCTAACCAGTTTGGCTCAGTGGATAGAGCGTCGGTCTGCAGACTGGAGGGTCCCAGGTTCGATTCCGGTCAGGGGCATGTACCTTGGTTGCAGTCACATCCCCAGTGGGGAGTGTGCAGGAGGCAGCTGATAGATGTTTCTCTCTCATCGATGTTTCTAACGCTCCCTCTCCCTTCCTCTCTGTAAAAAATCAATAAAATATATTTTTTAAAAAACAAACTCATTTCCTACTCTGCTTTCTATTTGATGTCTTGTTTGAAGTTTTCCTGTAAATGAGAACAGCTGGCCAATAGAAACCTTTAGATCCTGGTTCTCTTATCTAACAATGCTATGGTTTTGGACAAGCTCCCTGAATCTTCCTCACCTGCAGAATGGAACCAATCTCTTTTTTAATATTTTACATATTTACCTTGGGGATAGATACAAAAGACTATGAAAAAGTTCTGTAAATGACAAGGCCTCATGCAGATGTGTTTTTGTATCATTATGGTTTCTATTATGGCCATTTTATTGCATCAAGTGCTCTCCTCCTTCCCCAGCTGGTGCTCCTACCCTGGCCATCGTTCTTGTGCTTTGGTTGGTGCAGAGTTCATTTCTAGGCTCCACTGTGCAGTGCTGAGCTCCCTTTTCTTCTGTTTCTCTTCAACGCTCTCAGCACAACCGTTCGTTGGGAGGATAACTCAGTGCATAAAAGTGAAATACAATATTGGCTAGTTTTGCTTTGCAATGTCTGTAGTAATCATAAGGATGATTTTAATAAGGAATAAATAAATCTTTACTTCTGTCTGTTAATGACTGTGAATGACTGCATTTTAACTCTTGTTTATTAGTGACATTTGTTTTGTTTTTGTTTGCATACAATGCTTTCATGTTAACCACACCAAGGTAAGAAATCAGGCAATACTTTTCCAATTTGGGATTATGGTTTACTTACAAAGGAAAAGGTTTTCAGAAGGGTTATGAGTGTATGTGAGTTTGTGTGTGTGTTGGGCGGGGGGGGGGGGGGGGGAGTGCGGTATGTAGATTGAAAATGGCCACAAGTTCTTTGCCATTCCTCTCGTCAAGAGATGCCATCTAAGCCCATTCCCATACTGACTCGGCTTGGACATGTTACTTGCTTTGGCCATGTTACATCAACGAATGTAAAGCAAACAGAGGGTTAATAAGTGCTTTGCATTGAATTTGGCTATCTTGGAGTCCCTTCCTTGAGATTCTCATGCTATAACTCTAGCCTCAGAGAGGATAAAAGCCATCTGGAGGAGAATGTTGGTGCTAACAGCCAGCACCAACTATCAGATGATATGAGTTAAGCCACTTTGGATTATGCAACCATCATCAGAATTCAATGCATGAGTAAGCCCAAGTAAATTCAGGTGAGACCTGCTAAAGAACTGCCCACGCAACCCACAGAACTGTAAAAAAAATTTGTTTTTTTAAAGCCAGTAAGTTTTGGCCTGGTTTTCATACAGAAATACATAACTCATATAGTTTCCCTCTTCATTAATAACATTTATATAATAATGTGTCTATGTTGAAAACTGGTATATTAGTGAAATAATATACACTAAAGTATTTGGGGGTAAAATTCCTATTTACCTTTGATACTGTCTTTCTAGTACTTGTACTTATCAAGTTGATAAATAGTCTCTTGAATTTTAGCAGAAAACTCTGAGACAACACAAACTCACAGTATTCCCTGGAAGAAAAAAATAGAATCACCCTAAAGATTAAGAGAGGGTAGGAATGAATGTCATGACATGGTTAAAAAAAGAAAAAAGTTATTATCCATAGATTCCAATCTGACTTCAAACATAACAGACCTAAAAAAGATTCTTCTCTCCAAGTTACAGCTAATCCACATGAAAATTATAAATTATATACCAAGAACAGAAATATAATTCTAAAGGTATCAACATAAATTTCATAACCGATATGCTTAGAAAAGGAATGTAATTTCATTGGATTGAAGAGATGGGGCAATTTTTAATAAAACTGCTTTAATTTTTTCAATACAAAGTGGTGTGACTCCTTGTTGCTAGATTCTGAGTATTCAGTTCACTTTAATCTGCTTCACATACAGATAAAAATCCCCCACATTTAGACAGCCTAGTTGAGAAACCGACTTTTCTTCTGTGAAATTTGACTTTTAATAAAGCCCGCCAATTACTTAATGAAGAAAATAAACACAGAATGCAATCAGATGTGAATTACAACTCAAGTACCTAGCCAATAAGTGACGAGGAATACCCATGTGGATGTTCACACTTAGTGCGACACTGCATCACAGAAACTGTTTTTGATTTTGTAAAACTATTGGTATGACCATGGGCCTGTGTCATACTTGAAAGTCCTGCAGTCCCAGTGGAAAACTAGTTTAGCACCTACTGGACTGAGAAAACCATGAATGTCAACAGAGAAAAAAGAGAAGTTCAATATGTTACTGGAGGCCCGATGCACAAAATTCATGCAAGGGCCTCAGCCCTCGCAGCCCTCGGCCCCGCCCACTGGCCCTTCAGGAAGGTCGTTCTGCCGTCCAGTCTAATTAGCATATTAGCTCTTTATTATATAGGATGCCCTCATGTTCTTTGCACAGTTTGAAACTTTTAACAGCTGGATTGAGGGCTAGAAGACAACTGGGGCTGGGGTATTCCCGCAGGAGGGCTGGAGGACACCAGCAGAGGCCACGGAGAACAGGAATGCATCGGGCATTCTGGTTTTGGATCTTCGTATTCCTCATTCCTACCCTCTGCGGGAACCATTCCAGAAACACTTGCAATTCCTGGTGGGGAAAGAGTTCTGTTTTACTTTTACTTCATTGTACAGCAAAACCCCTTTTCACATAGGGACCGTAACTATTTTTATTTCAGTTTCCAAGTTCCAAAGAAAAGTATTTGTTGCACTTTAAAATAGTAGGCTTTAAGAGCTCTATTATTTATTTCTAAACATTGCACCAGAGTTTTTATTTCATCGTGTTTGATACTGATTTTACAACTAAAGGTGGTCAGGCTCGATAAAAGGCTAGCATGTGTTAAAATTAGAGGAACTGTAGGTTCTGGAGAAGGGGAAGTGGAGAGTGAGGTGGAGAGATGACAGACAAGCTAAACAGCCTGGTTTTCCTCGGTTTATGCCTAGACTTGCCCGCTGTGCCACTTGAAGGCCTGGTACCCAGGAACAGCTGGACAAGGGGGCGCGTGCTTCATGACAACTGGCTCCCAGGGAGATCGGAGGCCTGCCTTGCCTGGTTCTGCCCAGCCCAGTTTTCCTGCTTGTTTGTTTAATCACAAGCCAATTCTTACTCCCCAACTCCAATTTTTCCCTCTGCCCCAAGCATAGATACATCAGTATTTTGTGTTTTCTGGCATTTATGTTCTAGTTCTAGTATTTAGTAAGGTTCTGGTATTGGGCAATGTTTTCTTAATATAATCCTTTTATGGCCTTTTGGAAAACATTTATGTTATTTCTCCCACGGCTAAACTTTTCAAAATAAAGTATGTGATTAAAATTCACTCACAGTAATAGTATTATAGAAATTTGCTTTCCAGATAAATAACACCTTAAGAAGTTAAGTAAAACTAATTCACTGACTTTGGGTCTTCCCCACTTCAATTGCTTCACCTGTCTGTGCTTGAACAGAACTCCTATTTAAATTTCCCAAAAATCTCCTATAAGAGATACAACATACTGTCCTTTTCCAGTTCCTTCTTTCCCCTATCTCCAGAGGGTCTCCCATCCAAAAAGCCTGCCAGACTCATCACCCTTAAATCCATTTTCATAACTCTGCATAGGGACATCATTCAGGACCCAGAGCATCACTCAGTGCAGTTTGGTTTACCGCAAGAAGACCAAACTCCAGAATCTCGCCCTAAACCAGTTACCCAGTTTATGTCTTGTTGCCCAGCCTTCTCACCTAATAAAGGATAATGACCACTCACTCCCTTGCACCTGGCCACTCCCAGGCCCACGGGCCTGTTTCACTCACGGGTCACGCCCACGTGCCTTTCCCAAAGTCTTTCCCTTCACGGCTCAGGTCAAGTTCTGCCACCTGCAGGACCCTCTGTAAAAAGAAATTACCGACCCATCAGACGGTGCCTCCAGCCACAAGACCAAGTAAATTAGTATAATTTATGGGGAAACAGAAAACTGCTGCTGCTGCTGCTGCTGCTGCTGCTGCTTGAACTGGAGCATCATTTTGGTAAAAAAGCTTAGCACGGGGAGGGTCTGGGCATAGCAAAGGGCTAATATATCAGCGCCTTCCTTGGGAATAACTGTAAGCGATCCACGGTCAGGAGTGGGAGTGGGTCCTATTCTCCGGGATTACTGCAGCAACAAAAAAAGGACTGCCACACACTGGTCCTCTCTCAATTTGGGAGCGATTAAGAAAGACCTAGTTTATTCCCGGGGCCCGAGCTGAACTCCCGTAACAAAAAGCAAACCACTTAACCTTTTGGAAGCATCTGAGTGGGGACTGGAGTGCACACCTCCAGGGGTTGTTGAAAGAATAAAATAAGAAAATGTGTGAAAATGTAAGAGCACAGAACAAGCACTCAACAAGTGGTAGCCATGTATGGAACGACCTATATTCACGCACAAAACACAGGCCCGGACTTGGGCCGGAATAGGCAGTAACAGTGCCCGGCCCGCTGGTTCTTAACGCGGGAGCCCTGATTTGTCAGAATGTCACGAACCCCTTGAATTTTGATTCTGAACTTCGCTGTCAAATGCGCTGGTACATTCTTCAGCGAAAACAATTGCGCGTTTGCATCAAGGTCTGGACGACGTTCCAGACCCAAACCTGGCGGGAAACCGGGGGGGAGGGGCAGAGGATGCCTGGGCGGGTCGGGGTCCGCTCCCCAACTCCCGGAGTTCAGACGGGGCGACAGGCCCGCCTTGCTTCCCTTCCCTCTGCCCCCGGGGCCCGACGCGGCCTTCGGGTCACCTCCCTTTACCTCAGAAACCCGCTTCCTGGGCGGAAGGCCTTGCCTCCACGGCGGCCGGCGCAACCCTGGAGGCCCGATAGCCGCCTTCAAATTGCGCGCGGGGACCGCATCCGGGGCAGGAAAACGGGGGGCGCGCGAGCCTATGAGAGCGGCGGGGGCGGGGCCTGAGGGGCGGGGCCTAGCAGGGGGAGGCCGAGGGGCGGGGCCAGCAGGGTATCTGGACGCTGGTCTCTCGCCGCGTAAACCGAGCTGAGACGGAGCTGAGACGCGGCTGTGGGGAGGCTGGGGCTGTGCGGTGGCTGTGCGCGGGCTGTGCGGTGAGTGCTGCCCTCGCCCCTTCTCCCGCGGGGCCGGCAGTCCTGGGCCCGCTCCCTCCATCCTCCCAAGCCCAGCGCCCCCTCTGCGACCAGCTCAGGCCTGCAGCTGCTCCAGGGTGACGGAGGCGAAGGGCTCGATCCGGGCAGCGGATCTTTTGTTCTGCCACGACGGGGGTTGCGAGGACTTGCACTGAGGCCCACGGAGCAGGAGTCCGGCCTGGGTGGTGGGAGGTGGGAGGCCGGGCTGGGGGTGTGGAGGCCGGACAGTGGAGACCCGGTTGGCCGGACCGATGATCCAGAGGCCGGGCCAGGAGCGTCCAGGCTGATGGGGAAGGGTAAGGAGGTGGGCGGGCGGGCGGGAAGCAGGAGGCTGGACCCGGGGCGCGGAGCCGGGCGGGGAAGGCCTCGGAGGCCGGGCCGGAGACCGAGGCCGGGTAGCAGGAGGCTGGATCCCGGGGCGGGAGGCAGCGGGATGCTTGGGAAGTGAGAGTGGCCAGGGCTGCGGGCTGAGATTTGGATC
Organism: Plecotus auritus; assembly: GCF_963455305.1. Taxonomy (NCBI): domain Eukaryota; kingdom Metazoa; phylum Chordata; class Mammalia; order Chiroptera; family Vespertilionidae; genus Plecotus; species Plecotus auritus. Next base: position 9,209,782 of record NC_137772.1, on the reverse strand, counting down.
GGGAAGGTGCTAAGGGAGATTGGCGACCAGAAACAATGTCCAGAGGACGGGAGGCCTCCGGGCAGCAGGCGGGTGTGGTGCTGTTGATGCGGCGCTGGCCCTGGGGCTGCTCCTCCCTTTATTGGACTGGGGTTGTGGTCTCAGATATTTTCTATCTCGGGCTTAGGTTTTCTCGCGTTAATTGTGTGACTCAGTTTTCCCGCGAAGTAATTTGAAGCTTTAAATTCCTATTCCTTTCGAGACCTCGTGAATCCTTCCAGCTCATTCATCCCTGTGGCTTTGTATCCAAGGCCAAAGTCACCTGGGAGCTGCTTTGAACCCCACCCCCACCTACTCTCACCCCCGCCACCACCCCCCTCCCAGGGGGTGTTGAAGAAGAGGGTCACTCTGTTTAAAGTGTGTTTTGTTCTCAAGGCAGCTGCTGCTTTCCTTGGGACACCCAAACCAACAAACCAGGAACCAATCTTCCCAACTCTTTCTCAGCTCCTTCCCCAGTTAGCCTTCAAGCCACCTTGACCTCCTGTATGCCCACTAGATCTGTCTACTTCTTTCTATCACGGACTTAAGCCACCCTAGGCTCTCACCTGGCCTGGTTACAGGTCTCCATACTTCCAGACCTACTGCCCTCCCCCACCCTACCCCCTATTCCTGATAGCACAGGTTTTTATCTTTACAAAATAAAAACCTAGAAAGTGGTTCCTTTGCCCGAATGATAAACCCAGTCTCTTAACAAAGCCAAGCCCAGGTTGGCGCCTTGGTCCCCTCCCCCACCTTATCTTTCCTTATAGGGCCTCTTCACTTTCTACATAGCCATGCAGATCTTTTGTTTTGTTTTGTTTTTGTTAATCCTCACTTGAGGATATTTTCCCTTTGACTTTTAGAGAGAGTAGAAGGGAGGGAAAGAGACAGAGAGGCACATCAGTTGGTTGCCTCCCACAGCCCCAAACAGGGCGGGGAATCTAGCCTGCAACGGATACATGCCCTTCACGGGAATTGAACCCGGGACCCTTCTGTCCACAGACGGAGGCCCTATCCACTGAGCTAAACAGGCTAGGGCAGCCATGCGGATCTTCATACTTGTTCTCTGCCTGGCGCACTTGCATTCCCTCTCTCCCTCCATCACATCACATTTGCTTGAGGAACCCCTGTGTATGTTTCTATTCTTACGAAACTCTTCAGAGTTTTCCTATTATGTGTCCCTTTTGCATGTGTCACTTCCTAAGAAAAAAGTCATATCCTTTGCCGTTGCTTGCTTACTGTTTTTTTCCATACCCAGGGCCTGGAACTGTCCACACTGCAAATTTATGCTTTCTAATTATTACACCCTATCCAGGAAAGCTAAACCGTTTCAGGATTACTTAGCAAATTAAAAGATGTGGATCAGAAAGGAATGGTAGAGGTGAAATATGGAGTTGCTGTAACAATGTGAGTGTACAAGATTGTAACAGGTGCTAAGCACGGTGGTTAGACCAGCCTGTATCAAAGTGTGCTCGGCCAGTTTGAATGTGTTGTACATACATGATCTCTAAGAATGAAATGTAAAGCTTAAATCATTCCTGTCACAACTTGAAGTTTGAGCTTTGGTTTTGTTCTGTGTTTTTTTTTTGCAAAAGAAGGCTGTTGAAAGTTATGTATTTTAATGAATGGACCGTTTATTGGAGTTTGGCAATAAAACCTGTTCACAGTAAAAAAGATGAAACTCTGTACCTAATTAAATCAGGTTTGCTTTTACTATCCTGAAAAAAGGCCTTGCCTCCTGCCGTTTTAAAAGACTGATACCTTATCTGATAACGACATTTACAATGCTTCTTTGCTGTTTTGCTTTCAAACCTAATTTAACACAATCTCTTACTGCTTCATCCCCCTTCTAATGCTGGAAAGCAGTCTTTATTTTCATGAATGGCATTAAGTCCATTCTGGTGCCTACTGTTAGATAGTTTTTTTAAATTGTGCTTCACAGATGGGAGCGCTGACTGGTGTTTGTGGGCCTAGGAAACATGTGGGAATTCTTAGACTGTTAGATACTGTTTTGTACACATTTAACAAATAGGAATGTAATGGAGGGGGCTAGGGAATAGGTCCTCTGGAGTCAGAGGACCTGAGGCCGGGTCCCAAGGCTTGCACTTCACCAGCTCATCCATAAATTAGGCATAAATAATACACACGCCTCATGAGGCGGTTGTGAGTATAAAATGCAGTATCTGTGACAATGCTTTGTAAATCTCTATGTAATGTTATTTCTCTGCCTATTTTGTTCTTGCCTTCAAATTGCTAATAGAGCTCCTGAATTAGGGTGGAATAAGAGGACATTATCTGACACAAACTTGACCTTGTCTGGCCTCTGCCTGGTTGGGCCACTTTGGAATACCAGTGAGCATTGTTGAAGTCCCACATAGGGATAGGATCTTGGTCTCTCCCATTCCTCGATACTCTCAGGGTTTACTACAGAACTCTGCACACAGTTGGTGTTCAGTAGATTGTTATGGGACAAATGAATCAGTACCCCTGAGACTAACTTCTCAGTTTCAAACGTGCCCTGGCAGGCAAGGTGGTTGTAAACCTGAATCAGCTTTTACTTCTACAGAGGAGTGGTTCTCATTGGTTCTCAGAAGGAGGCCGTATAGGTGATCTGTGATTTTTATAGAAGGTATCCAAGGTCCTTCACTCTGCCTGGATGTCATACAACATATTTAGGTCTGCAGGACTTTCCCATTCCCCTTTTGTCCCCCCTAAAAATACTATCTTAGGGCCTCAGAAGAGGGGAAGACAGACCCCTTGCAAGGCTTGTGGCTTTAAAGTGGGGAGTACGCTAGTCTGTCTTTTTGGATTTTGTTTGTCTGGCACAACTAAAACTTAATTTTGTTGTATTTAATTTTATTTGCCGGTGGTGTGTTTTCACCTTAATTATAAAATAAATATTAAAAGATCAACTTTGCCAGGCCCAGTGACAATGTCCAGTTTTGGTGCTTCTTATAAGTCCCTAAAGAAATTCAGAGACCAAATGGGAAACAATTTCAACAGAACCTCAAGCACATTATAGCAGAAATCTTATCCAAACTACTGTGAAGAGTATGTTCTTTCTGTTTCGCTTACTAAATCTGGAAATGTGACAGCTTTTGAGACTTTGCCCCCTGGCAGGTAATAAATACACTCCTGGCGTTTTTCGTGTTCTTTGGCAGAGGCACGGTCTTCCAGGAGTCCTTCTTACAGAAGGTTCCTGTAGAGAGAAACCGAGATTTGAAAATATGTCTTCATGACTTATACTGGCTGCTTAACATGAAATTGGTTATTTTACTTTTAGAGGTAAGTAACCCAGATGCATCAGAAGCACCCTAACCATCATTTCTGTTTTCTTTGTTAATTAAAGTAAACCTACTATGTACTATTTTTTAAATACATTTTTACTGATTTCAGAGAGGAAGGAAGAGGGAGAATAGAGACATCAATGATGAGAATCTACTGGGGGTCAAGCCCGGAACTTAGGCAGGTGCCCTGACGGGGAATCAGTCTAGCTAGCTATTCATTTTAATACCAGGGTTTTGTTTTTTCCCTCCAAATTCCCTCCTGGTTCATAGGTTGACACTCAACCACTGACCCACACCGACTGGGCTACTGAATACCATTTCCGTGTCTCTGCAGTCCGTTTCTTCCATGGAACTTAGGCCTTTTGTCTCCTTGATTAGAGCTTCTCCTTAGGGATTTTTGTTTCCTTCCCTGGAAACATGGATCGTATTACCCTTCCTGTGTGACTAAGCTGTGTGGACCCGCGGGAGTCTGCCCCTCGAGATGGACAGATCCTGGTTTGCATCCTGGCTCTGCCACTTCTCAGTTGCTTAACTGCTCTAAGCATCAGTCGACTGAACTATGAAGCGGGAATCATCATGCCTCAGCATGGTTGGAAGGACTGACCAGAAATACGTAAATAAATAATCCATACGTAACAGTGCCTCTTCCCCCGGTCTTGCCGGGATGAGCCTGCTAGAGAGGAACTGTTATTACGTAACACTTCGTTCCCAGCACTCAAGTGACATAGGCAGGCATTGTGGTTTTCAGACCTTTTCTTTGGATAGCTGTTTTGGTAAATCTTAAAAAATTTTTTACGAGATCCATATTCTCGGAGATGATTCAAAAGTGAGCAGCGTTAGTTCTTATGTGTCATTTTGAGATTTAAAACGCATTAGGGTAGAGACGAGTATGTGGGTGACACGTTAGCTGAGTGGGAATCTCTCAGACTGGTTATACTCATTTAATATCTCGTTTTGAAACCTTTACCATTAGCACACTTTCTAACTATTCATTTTAATACCAGGGTTTCGTTTTTTCCCTCCAAATTTTAATACGTCATAATTTCAAGTCAAAATTTCAATTTTACCCAAAAAATTAACTTGTATTCCTCTGCCTTAACTCTGTAGATGATTAATTCTGCTTTACTTCTTATTGCACTGATTTTTGAAGATCTGACTCTTGTAGCTTTAGTGCTAAGTGCTGAAAGGATATAGGGACTAGAGGAGATTGAGATTCTAAGACCCGATTTCCGGTTGTCTCATTTCAATTGGTAGACATACTTAGAACTTGTCCGAGACCTAATACCATCAATATCCTGAATTGATGGAAATAATTACATACAGACAGAAACAAATAGTGTTAAGTCACTGCTGTGCCAGGATATGATTTTAAAACCCCTATTGTATATTTTCCTATTTATGTTTTGTCAACTGAAAATGTTCTAAGAACTTAAACTCCTGTTAGCATTGAGGCCATTAAATTTTCCCCTGGGGGATAATTTTTTTGTCCTCCTAAGATGAGATCACCAGCCCCGGCACAGCTTGCATGCAGCCAGGCATTAGCTAATGGCCGTGAGGTAATGCCGAGTCTGACACCAGCTCCTGCAGGCAGAGGGCCCTGCTCCCAGGAGTGAGGCTGGTGCCTTCATGTGGGAAAAGCAGATGGTGACAGTGAGAGAGCAAATGTGCACCTGTCTGATGCAATGAGGATTTTATTTACCGTTACCCAATCTTTTCATAGTGTATGAAGGTCCACTGCTGAGTGGCCAGATTATTATGATCTCTGAACGCATGATAATCTGGCCACTCAGTGTATATATTACTCAGATACTAATAATGAAGGAACAAAGTATATTATAGTGTTTGTTCCTGAGAAATCCTTCTCAAATAATTAGACTCTCTTAAATCCTACTCTGAAAGAATTCATGTTGTTATTTTATTTTAGCCACCAACTACCTTCCTGAAACAACACTGTCTATCTCATCTCTGATATCAGAAAGCAGAGATAGGACACCCAGTCCCTGCGATTCCTGTAGGCAGTGCCCAGCACCACACTGAAATCATACCTAGTAATTTCCTTTGCCCATTTCCAAGCCTTGGACAGTTTTTCCTAACAGTCCCCACTGTACGCATCACTTTAAGCCAATGGTCCTCTGACCTCTTCTGAACTGACCTCTTAGCAAGATCTGAAGCAGCCCAACCCTCCTTGAAAGACTTCCGCGAGCTCTGGTACCCCACATTCACCCGATTCCACCACCACCTCTCTGGCCTACTTCCTCTAGGAACCCTCTGAGTACCAGAGTGCCCAGTATTTCTCCAGCCCTGATCTGTCCCTGAGTTCCAGCCTCTTAACCACCTTTATCCACTGTTCAGCTCTAGTTCAAACTCCCATCATCACTTGCCAGAACTATTCCGAAGGCTTTTCGCTGGCCTGTGTGCCTCTGCCAGGCCTTACAGCTGCTGCTCCTCTGCCCAGCAGCCAGGGCAGTCTTTCAAAAGCATGCTGTTTCTCGTGGTTTCCCCTGGCAGCCAGGACAGAATCGGAGCCGCCCCTGGCTCCGAAGGTCCTGTGTGATCTTGCCTTTCCTGCTTAATCTCCCTTCGCGCCTTCCCTCCCTTTACCGTGCGCTGTCTAAACTGGCCTCCTGATCATGAATACACCAGGCCCTTGCAGGACCTTTGTGCTTGCTGGTCCTTCCCCCAGCAAGGACAGCCCCTACTGGTAGCCTTCTTGTCAATGAGATCTCAGTGTACAACTAATTCTTCTTCCTCAGTGAAAAAAGAAAAAGAGATTGAGAGAGTAATGGGCTGCATTACACACACCTTTACAAAGGATTATTCTCAGGTTTGACTCACAGAAACCTTTATCAGTGCAGAGGAAGCAGAGGGAGGAGTGGCAACCTAATGTGGAAATGTCCATGTTATGTATTAACTTGGAGAAATAATCTTTGGAATAATTAATATAAGGCAGTGATCGTATAGTGACTGACTTTGACTACTTTCTATTTTCTTTATATTCTAGTTAATAAAAGTATCCATGGAGAACACTGAAAACTCAGTGGATTCAAAGTCCATCAGGAATTCGGACATGTGAGTATTTCCATGGGATCCATATAACGAGAGAAAGACGGTTGGGATACAGCAAATTCTGAGGAGTGGGGAAGCAGAAAGAGGATGGGGCGCCAAGCCAGAGAGACCCACTTGGCTTTCTACCTCAGCAGCTGTGTGGCTTTCCGCATGTTAACCTATCCCCCGAGTCTCCTCTTTAAAACAAAGATATCCCAGAACTGGGCGTAACATTGAGGGAAAGGTCAGATCCATTACTGTGCCCCTACTCGGAAGCCCAGTCCCGGAAGTAGAGGGGCCTCACAGGAGAGGCAGGACTCAAAGGCTCCTGTCCCTCCCCAAACTGCTCTGCAGGGTGAGAGGGTTCACGTTGGGGGGGGTGTTTTTGGCCTCCTGTTTACCTGTGAGTTTTAAGGCTAACATGAAATGCCAATTCTCAATCTGGAGAAAAATTGCCTAGTTACAGATTATCTTTTACCCTTTATTTTCCCATTCTTTCTATTTGGGATATTCTGTGTGTTAATGCTTCCAATAACCAGCAGATAGAGAAAGGAAAGAGATAAAACTCAAACACTCTTAATTCATGTCTTTATTATCTATTTGGGATCTCTTGTGATACTTTTAATTCTGAAAGTTTATTTCTGGGACCCAGTATTACTACTATTCTGGACCATTCAGGGAATTACAGACTAATTCTAGTACTAAATGGTAGTATTACAGCAATACTGTTAACAGGTTGCCCATAAGAATTTAGCTGTGATTGTTTAGTAAAGGAATTTTCCTAGAAATTAAACTTTGAAATACGAGCTCATTTTAGAGGATTTCAATTTCTTTTTAAACCCATTCAAAATGATTTACACATTTTCATATCTTTTTATATCATACTAGGACATAATTTAATAGCAAATTGTATGGGAGCCCAAAATAGATTTAGGTCTGTTTTGATCCTATGGTATGTTATCATCATGGTCCTAAGCTTTTTGAGTCTCTGCTGCTTATCAGAGTGTCCCCTACCAGTCTAGCTATTCTATTATTGCCTGTAGAGGAGCATGTGCCCTCAGGGGCAGCAGGAGGTGGTGGGGAATTAATTCCGGGATCCATTATCTGTGTGACCTTCAACAAGTCACTCAGCTTTCAGAGTTTGAACTTTCTTATCTGTAAAATGCGGGCTCGTCACCTTTAGTGATAAATATAATCGTTTGTTTCTGACATTGACTTCCTTAACTTCCAACTTACTGTTCTAATCTTTCCCCACCCACTGTTTCAGAGCTGTGTGTAATGTGCAGTGCTCTCAGATAAAGTGCAGAGTGCGTGGACTGTAGATCCCGATGTTTGTCCCCACACCTGTTGTTTCCTGATTCCTGGTCTAGACCAGGGGTCAAGCTTACACTCCCTCTTGGTCAAGTTTTATTGGGACATAACCACACCCGTATGTTTAAATATCGCCCTGGGCTACTTTCAGCGGCTGAGTGGAGTAGCTGCGACAGACACTGTGTGGCCGGCAAGTCTAAAATGCTTAGTATTTGGCCCTTTTGAGGAAGAGTTGACTGGCCCTGGTCTGGATCATAGAGGTTTTTGGATAAGTGGCCTTCAGACGAGTATTTTCCATTATTTACAATAGTGATTCTGTGTATTAATAAATTTTTAATTTGTTCAGCTCATAGGTTTTAAGGAACAATTAGGAATTGTGATACACATTGTGCTTTGAGTCATATCTGCCTTTTGTTGGTTTCCTATCATTTCAGGGTAATTTTTAAGATCTTAATCTTACCTTGAAAGATAAACTGTTTCACAAAGTTACAAAAAATTTTTAAAGTGAAAAATGTATTTGATGGAATTTTAGTAAAATTCAGGGGAAAGCAGAGTATAGAGATTAAAAGCCTGCACTCTGAAGGCCAACACATACCTTCAGCCTTGGCGCTGACACGGCATCTGCGTGACCTTCGACTGCTCACTGTGCTTATGGGCCATACAGTGGTATCGATGAGAACAGCAACTTTGTAAACTGTCGTTTGATTTCCAAACAGAAAGCCCTTCCATGGCAGCAAATCAATGGACTCTGGAATATCCTTGGACAATACTTACAAAATGGATTATCCCGAAATGGGCTTATGTGTAATAATCAATAATAAGAACTTCCATAAAAGCACTGGTATGTATCATGACCTAATTTTTTTTTAACTCTTCAAATATTTGTACCATTTATATTTGGAATAATAGAAAAGGTAGTATTGATGTTATTACACTACTAGAGGCCCGGTGCACGAATTCGTGCACGGGTGGGGTCCCTCAGCCTGGCCAGCAATCTGGGCTGATGGGGGGAGGGGGGACGGCTGGCTAGGGGGAGGGGCCAAGAGAGGTTGGCTGATTCCATGAGGAATCGGGCTCCCTCCTCCTTCCTGTTTGGGTTTGGGGTGCAGGTGAACCAGATTTGGGGCTGTCAGGGCCCCAGCAGCAAGGTCTGGGTCAGTGCATGTCATAACTACCGGTCAGTCGTTCGGTCATAATGGTCGCTTAGGCTTTTATATATATAGATGACACAGAATAGCCATGAAGTGGAGATACAGTAGGATGCTACAGGCTCCACAACACAGATGAACTCTTCTGTAGCTAATCTTCTACCATCATCAAAATCTCTCCCTTTTCCAACACCTACCCTCGTAGCTGAATGTCGGCCTCTCTGCCCTGACTTCTGCAACCCTTGCTTCTTTATCCATCTGCCCCCTCTTTTATGCTCCTGAGAGGATCACAACAAATAGTAAGTAGTAGTGTTTTTCCTTTCCAGGAACTGCAAGGTACCTCAGAGTTATTGTCTCATCTAATTTTACAGCAACCCTGAAAAGTAACCACTCTTAGATGCTAAAGGCTAAGCTCCCTGCAGAGTCCCACAGGTAACTTAGTGGCAGAATTAGCCTCAGCCTTGGCACCTGACTGCAGCCAGCTCTGAGCCAACTCCCTGTTTCTTCACTTCCTGTGTCTTCATCTGCCCTGTTGACTTTTTCCTCTTCCCTGCCAAGAGGCCAGACTCCTCCTCTCAATGAGACCTTTCTTCTGTCCTGCTTCCTCGTAAGTTTGGATCTATTTTTTGTCTCCTTCCCTACATTTTAAAAACTTGTGCTTTAAGCTTGCCATCTTCACTCCCTTCCAACCCCCTTAAACTGGTATTCCCTGCTTTCCACCTCCAACACTGTACTGAAACTCCTGTTAGGTTCACGTGGCATGATCACCAAGTCCCCTTCTCGGCCTCTATGGTGTACAGTTTGAATCTAATAATACCTTTCAGAATCTTTTTAGAAGATTAGAACAGTAAGTTGTAAAAAAACAAAATTCCTCACAATCCTAAAAAGCTAATTAACATCGTGATATATTGCTTGCTATTTTTTCCTTGACAGTTTCTTTCAAAGGTTAATTTTATTCATAATATGCAAGCAACATTGTATCCTGCTTGTTCCACTTACTGTGATATAAGCATTTTTATGGTGCCATATAATTTTTGTATCTGATATTTTAATGATTATATAGTATTCCACACCCTAAATATACCATTCACTTGATTTGCAAAATTGACCAAAGAATGAACATTTTGGCTATTTTTGTCAATTTTTTCACCTATAAATTGATGCTCTGATAATTCTTTGAATTGGCATATTAAATCATATTAGAATTAATTTTTATTTAAAGACACTAGAGACAGCAGATCCAGAGTGGTGGAAAATGGCAAGAAGCGAGATTACACTGGAAAGAGAAGCAGGATTTGATGTTAGGTTTGCTATAGAAGTGAGGAGAGATCAGCTGAAAATAGATGTCTAAATCTGAATGGCACCATATTTACTGCCTTTATTGGCTATAAATTGAGATGCCACATTCAGCCATTAGATGTTGTGCCTCACATTGCTAGTAATGATTCCCTTCTCCTGTAGAATTTTACATTGAACCTATGCTTTTATAAAAAGGTTGTCATTCCACTCTTTCCCTAAAAAAACACTTAGACCAGTAGCCTGATTTTAGCCTTAGAGTGAGCTTCTTTTCTGCTTTGAGATTTCAAGGTCAGGTTTTCACAACAATCTCTGGCAGTCTGATGTTTTCTCTTCTACCACTAAGTGCCCACAAACCAGGACCAGAATTCGGTCACCTTGTCACACAGTGCATGTCCTCAGCCTTTCCAATGGTAAAACCTCGGGGAAATCAGCCCTGGCCAGTGTGGCTCAGTTGGTTGGGCATTGTCCGTGGCACGGAAAGGTTGCAGGTTTGATTCCCGGGCAGGGCACATGCTCTGGTTGCTGCTTCATCCTGGTAGGGGGCATGCAGGAGCCAGCCTGTTTCACTTTCACATCGGTATTTCTCTCTCCCTCTCCCTTCCTCTCTAAAAATGTTCAAAAAGCCCCTTGGAAATTATAAAAATAATATATGCCCATAATAGAAATTTCAGATTAGCCAAAGAGAAAAATTAAAATCACTCATAATTACACTACTCATAAATAATACTGTGGAGATAAAGACATTCTTTTTTCCATTCATGCATCTTAATTTTAATCAGTCCTAAGGTGTGTTCCCCCCAGCACTTTAGCATTTTTAACCTGAGTGCCTGGTACAATCAAACTGTACCTTTATGGGGAAGGTGCTACAAAGGTGTGATGAAAGCCCAGGACCCTGGGGCGCGGCCTCACACTGGCTTTGCTACTGCAGAAAGTTCCCGAGCTCCTGTGTGTTTGTGTCCTACATCTGGACAAATGAAGCCAGTCGTAGGAACTGTCTCATGGTGGGTGGAAGGATTAAAGGAGATTGCCCATAGCAGAATGCCGGTGAACAGTATCATTTGGTAATGGTTTGTGTTTTCATTTTTTATTTCTTAAAAAGACATTGTGAAAGTAGCGATGTATATTAAAATTGTGGGGAACATAAAATCAAAGAAATACAGTTCCTCTCAGTGTGTGAGATGTATGTATTATTAGATACATATAATTTTTTTCTCTAAAAAATTATTGCCCTAGCTGGTTTGGCTCAGTGGACAGAGTGTTGACCTGTGGACCAAAGGGTTCCAGGTTCGATTCCGGTCAAGGGCACGTACCTCGGTTGCAGGCTCCTCCCTGGCCCAGGTCTTGGTTGGGGCTAGTGCAGGAGGCAACCAATAGATGTGTTTCTCTCACATTGATGTTTCTCTCTGTCTTTCCTCCATATCTCTTTTTCTCTCCCTAAAGATCAATGAAAAAGTATCCTTGGGCGAGGATTAACAACAACTAAATAAATAAATAAATTTTTAAGAAATTATTTATTATTCTTTAGTCTTTTTTAAGGAATGACCATTTCCCATGGCAAAATTTTGTCTACAGTAATTTTAATGGCAACACAGTATTCCATTATATAAATGAGTCAACGTATGTAACCAAATCACCCTTTAGACATTTGAGTTGTTTCTGTTGTCACCGTCTAGACAGGGGTGGGCAAACTTTTTGACTCGAGGGCCACAATGGGTTCTTAAACTGGACCGGAGGGCCGGAACAAAAGCATGGATGGAGTGTTTGTGTGAACTAATATAAATTCAAAGTAAAGGAGCTGAGGGGAGAGCAAGAGAACCGGATAGAACAGCCGGATCCGGCCCGCGGGCCGTAGTTTGCCCATGGCCGGTAGCAGCTATGAAAGACATCCTGGTGACTATAGCACACTGGCGTCTGCTTACACGATGGCACACTGAAAGCTCACATAGGAAGTGTCTCAGATGCTCAGAAATTAAAACGACTTTGTGTCACTGTGATAAGAATAATTGAATTTATTGTGGATTGTGTGAATTATTGTTGATTGTGTGAATTATTGAAAAGTTCATTTCATTTCAGAGCAGTTAATCTTTTTTAAAAAATCCAAATAAAAGTAATCCTTTCTGTTCCAAGGAATGACATCCCGGTCGGGTACAGATGTCGATGCAGCAAACCTCAGGGAAACATTCACGAGCTTGAAATATGAAGTCAGGAACAAAAATGACCTTACCCGCGAGGAAATTGTGGAACTGATGTGCAGCGGTAAGAAATAATTAATAAAAGAATGCCTTCATTGTCCAGTTTTACCCAAGGACAATTTTATTGTCCGAGGTCTAGCTGTAATTATACATATAATAGTAGAACAGAAGAATTGTAGAACTATACTGTGCATAATCCTACTCTATGTATCTTACATAGGCAAGACCAGAGTTATTCGTGCCCCTAGTTGGGTTTAGATGATCTCTTAGTTCTGTTCTCAGTTTCTTCATCTTATTCCCATACTAGAGGCCCGGTGCACGAAATTCGTGCAAGGGGCTCAGCCCTCGCAGCCCCGGCTTCGTCCTGAAGGCCATCTGGAAGGTCGTTCGGCTGTCTGGTCTAATTAGCATATTACATTTGTATTATTATAGATAGTATGTGTGAGATTGTTGAATAGAGTTGTGTTGTTTTTTGTTTGTTTGTTTTCTTATTTGTAAACATTTTTCCAGTTTCTAAAGAAGATCATAGCAAAAGGAGCAGTTTCGTTTGCGTGCTTCTAAGCCATGGTGACGAAGGAATAATTTTTGGAACAAATGGACCTGTTGACCTGAGAAAATTAACAAGTTTTTTCCGAGGGGATTACTGCAGAAGTCTAGCTGGAAAGCCCAAACTTTTCATTATTCAGGTAATCTATAACTGAGCATCTTGGCTACAGAGGATGTATTGGGGATTAAGTCACTCAATAGTGGATTAGCCAAAGGATTTTTTCCCTGAAGCTACTGAGCTATTGTTACTTTCTTATTCATTTTAACTACCACTAGGAGACACAGATGAATCTTAATTTTAGACTTGCATCAAAAAGATTCTGCATAATTAACATCAACTTTTACATAGCCTTACATTTCTTAGAAATCAGTTATGTGTGTACACATTTTAAAAAAAATAAATGTTTCTTCTCTAATGGCTAGGCCTGCCGAGGTACAGAACTGGACTGCGGTATTGAGACTGACAGTAATATTGATGATGACATGGCGTGTCAGAAAATTCCAGTGGAGGCAGACTTCTTGTATGCGTATTCTACAGCACCTGGTAAGAAGTCACAACCCCTGAATGTTATATGTACGTTTTAAACAATGGAGAGTATGTTCCAAAGGCTGTCAATATTTTGATATCCATAAAAAATAGCTAACTTGTTTGTGCTTTAGGGTACCTTGACCACAGAAAGGTCTCAAAAGTGGTTTTTAGCCAAGTTTGGCTAGAAAATAGACACCTATAAGAAAGCAACTTACAGTGTCATTCATGAAACTAATATCAGATAGGATACTATATTGTAATATAGGCCAACTCGGCGCTTCACCCACTTCTTGGAATAGGGGAGAGGTATGTTTTCCAGGAATTCTTTGGAAGATGAGAAATTAAAAAGTTAAATATGAGTTGTACTTGGAGGGTAGAAGTGGAATGAGGCAAAAGAAATAAAGTAAATGATACACAAATAGGTTATTAGCCTCTACTTCGTGTGTATGTGTGTTGCACATATCATCATGTAAATAACTGTTGTGCGTACAGTTATTTATTTATTCAACTAACTCAGGCTATCAGAGTTTTGAAGTTCAGGATAAATGTATTTTTAGACAGAGTTACATTTCAAATAGGATTTTTTTTTAACCTCTAGGCATTTTTCCAATAAAGTATTTCTAAATTAAAAGCAATGAACCCAATAGTTAATCTGAAAAAATTACAATAAATACACTGTTTCCCATTGTGGACTTTAATACTCTGTAATGAGTGTATTACACTTTATTCAGGTGCTCTGTAGACAAATTTAGGACCTCAAATGTGTGCATACATAAGCAGTTTATTTCTTGGATAAACCAATAGTCTGACTGAAGACCATGCTCCTTATAATGAGCCTTTCGCTTCTTCGTCTGCGTGTTCACCGGTTCGTCCCCTTCGGGAGGAGCCCAGACAGGAGAACTCTCAGCAACTCAGTGGTGAAGTCCATCCTCGTTCCTTTTGTTTCCTGGTCGAAAGCAGCGTTGTGTGCACAACACACGTTCCTGTTGTTGTTTTCTTTCCCCTCAGCATCATTTCCCCGAAACCAAACCTGTCATTTATGTACTTTTTTCCTTTTCGTGGCTAATAATGCTGACGGAAGTTTGTGCTTGCTTTACCTTTGTGGTGATGTCGTAATTTAGCATCAGATACCCATGGCGCTTCGGTTGTATTTTGCCTTGTAGGTTACTATTCCTGGCGAAATTCAAAGGACGGGTCCTGGTTCATCCAGTCGCTTTGTGCGATGCTGAAGCTGTACTCGCACAAACTGGAGCTCATGCACATCCTCACGCGGGTTAACCGGAAGGTGGCGACAGAATTTGAGTCCTTTTCCTTTGACTCTACTTTTCATGCAAAGAAACAGATTCCGTGCATTGTTTCCATGCTCACAAAAGAACTGTATTTTTATCACTAAAGAAATGTATGATTTTTTTTTTTTTTTTTAGTTTGTTTGCCAAGGGAAAATGGTTTTATATTGTGTTTTCCCTCATTTAAATCTACTCTGGTACTCCCGGGGGTACCTTCGTAGCAATAGAGCCACTATGACGCTACCTCAAACTCAGAATCGGGTAGTTGAAATTGAGTTTAATTAGGAATAAATAAATGGTAGTGGTATAATTATGAGAGGAACTGATTGTAAATTAAAAGCTCTGATAATTAGCAAGTTTTAGTGGTGCTATGCTCTGAATTTTCAAGTAATTATGGAGTTAAACATTGAGTAACGAATTTCATTGATACTGATATGCTCTCATTTAAGAGTATGCATTCTAGTTTTCATCAAACTATAGAAATGATGATAGAATAATGTGTGGTGATGGAATAATGTGTCCTAGAATTTAGGGGCCATGTGCATGGTCAAAGGCATGAGGACCTTGATTTTAGAATTGGTATCTTTGGATGAATTAGCTGTGTTTTGAGGCCATTTATCAGAGCATATGGTAATGTTTATGCTGAACATGTATTTGTTGTAAAAAATCATGTTTAATATTGAAAAAGAACCTAAATATTTTACTTGAAAGTGTGAGCAATCTAAGTTGACACTTCTTTTTTTTTTTTTTTTTAAATATATTTTATTGATTTTTTACAGAGCGGAAGGGAAAGGGATAGAGAGCTAGAAACATCAATGAGAGAGAAACATCGATCAGCTGCCTCCTGCACACTCCCCACTGGGGATGTGCCCGCAACCAAGGTACATGCCCTTGACCAGAATCGAACCTGGGACCCTTCAGTCCGCAGGCGGACGCTCTATCCACTGAGCCAAACCAGCTAGGGCTAAGTTGACACTTCTAAGGCTGAATGCATCCTTACTATCAGGGGAGAGCTAGAATTCGAAGGTGCTATAGGGCAGCTCATCGCCAGCAGGTTCTCCGGGTTTGTCCCTGAGCAATCTGAAGAGCTGTTAGGGAAAATCCTCCCAAGCAGACGCAGCTGATGGCATCGTGAATTGAAGACATTCCATGGAACACACTGAAATACAACGGATAGGATAAGCCGTGAACCGTGAGCAGGACGTCGTAAATCAGTGCGGGGCCCTTTGTCAGCACAAGGTGGTTTGGGCCTGAGCACAGACGGCACAGCCCGTGTAATGAGGGCAGGACCACAGGCTGCGGCTCCAGGAAGAGGACTGTGTGCGTGGAGACTGTGCCAGAGGAGGGCTCCCCGAGGCACTGACCAAACCAGAAACTCTGAGACGGAAGCTTTCCAAAGATGGTGAGCGTCAGACGAAAACCGGAGCGCCCTCTGTAGTAAGACACCCGAGCGCGTTCTTTTCTGCTGAAGTCTGCGATCAAAGGAAAACGGTGCTGTTATCATTGCTTACGGCTCTCTGAAATGCAAGGGCCATGGCGCACAGGACTGAGAAGGCATCCAGCCTTCTGGCTTTGGTGCCCGGGAAACAAGGCGAGGAGCAGCGCAGCCCCGGAGGCAGGCTCCAGCTCCTCAGGCGGGAGGCCTGGCTCTCATTCTCAAGCTTCCTTTTGCTCAAAGAAAGCAACTCGCATTTGTAAATGACAGGGTTTTTTTTACTATGTAACTTTTTCTAAGTAAACACAGCATGTAACAGTGTCTTAAAGTGTGTTCCCATGTGATGATTTTGTAAAGAGTTATGAATTTATTTCAAAATATAAATTCTAACAAAATTACCAACACGCTCAAGCGTCTTTTGTTGTTTTCGTTGTTGTGCCACTAATTGAAGTTAAAATGTTTTTTAACTAATAGCTTCAATTGGAAGGGCCAGGGAGGATGCCGCAGGACCCCATAATCAGATATTTTGAGACGGTGGCAGATGAGCTGTAGGTAAGCAGACCTCTGTTCTTCTGGCCCTCACAGGAGGCTCTGTTCCTAAAATGACCACGGCCACGAGGGCACTAGGTTTGCAGAACCACAACCCCTAAATATGGCCATATTTTTGTTTGTTTTGTTGCTTTGTGGAAAGGTAACAGTAGAAAGGATATTGCTGAAATGGAACATGTTCCACCACATAAGTTTTAAGTATGGCTAGTAGAGGGGGAAACAGAACTTGGGCTACACGCCGGAAACCATTGATGGTCACTGAGGGCCACCTCTGGGGGGGGCAGTGTTATGACAGGGTAGGTGATCCCTTTCGATTTTACTTACTTAGAAAAGGAATGTAAGAAAGTGTGAGCATGGTTGTTTTAAATTTCTTCCAATATTTCTTTTAAAATATTTTTATTGGTTTCAGAGAGGGAGAGAGAGAGATAGAAACATCAATGATGAGAGAGAATCACTGATCGGCTGCCTCCTGCACGCCCCACATTAGGGATCAAGCCTGCAACCAGGGTATGTGCCCTGACCGGGAATCCAACCCTGACCTCCTGGTTCATAGGTCAACACTCAACCACTGAGCCACGCCGACCGGGCTTCTTCCACTATTTCTACAGTGAATAGATATTACTTTGAAGTCAGAAAACTAAATAAAATTCTCCTGATTGGGAATAGGAGATTCCTGTTTCCAAGGAGTGGAGGGTGGCATGAACAACTTTTTAAAGACTTTTAAGGCTATAGTTCTGTACTGTGTTGAGAAAATTGAGCCCATGCTAATCTCTCTACTATATGAGAAGTCTTAGGTGTGAAAAATAAAAAGACCAACAACTCAACAGAAAAATGGACCAGGACGTGAACAGGCAGTTCACAGAGAAAGGCCAAGTGTCCCTTATACCCAGGTAAAGAGGTTAAGCTCCATCATAATAAGAGAAAAGCACATTAAACAAAGGTGTCACCTGTCATCTATCAGATTGGCAAAAATCCTCAAGTTTGATGACATTCTGTTGGCAGGTGGGGGGTGTTAGAAATAAGGCAAGCCCCCCAAGTCAGGGGTCCTGGTAGAACACAAAACATCCTCGGGAGCCAGGCAGCAAGGCAAACATCTTTACGTAGACGGGTGCGCACACTTGGTCTGGAAGCGTAAGCACACCAAGCAGGAAGTCTGCTCGGGTTTATAATCCCTGATGCACATGACCTGTCCTTTGCTCTTTACTGGAGTTCAGGCGCACAGTCTTTTGTAATTGGCTAATTCAAAGGGAGGGGTTGGCCTTTGCTCTTTCAAGATGGCAGCCCCCAGGGGAGCTGCAAGCCATGTGGCCAACATGGCGGCTGCCAAGTCATGCATCCAAAATGACGACTGTCTAAACTGTTCTTTGACAGAAAAGATGACCTGTTTATTCTCACAGGGGAAACGGGGGAGAATGCATTGTCCCAGTGGTGGGAGTGTGAAATGCTGCAGTTCCCTGGGGAGGAGACTCTGGCAATACCTATCCAATTATTCACTCTGAAGTAGCAGTCTCACTCCTTGGAAAACAAAGTGCCCATACACCTGCACATGTGCAAAATCGCATGCACAGTTATTCATCACAACACCGTTTTAATGCCAAAAATGGCAGCAATCCCACTGTAAAGACAAGTTAAATACACAATGGTGCACGCGCACAGTGGAACAGGATTTGCTGTAGAACAGCATGAGGCGGATCAGAGGTCGCCAGCATGTATGATTAAGTGGGAAAGATGAAACAACACTATAGAGAGTATGCTGTGTTTTGTGTGAAAAGGGAGTTGGGGGGTAGGGGTAGAGAAGGTGTGGATAAGAATATGCATTTGCATAAAGAAATACCAGCCCTAACCAGTTTGGCTCAGTAGATAGAACGTCGGCCTGCGAACTGAAAGGTCCCGGGTTCGATTCCGGTCAAGGGCATATACCTTGGTTGCAGGCACATCCCCAGTAGGGGGCGTGCAGGAGGCATCTGATCGATGTTTCTCTTTCATCGATGTTTCTAACTCTATCCTTCTCCCTTCCTCTCTGTAAAAAATCAATAAAATATATTTTTTAAAAAATAAAGAAATACCAAAAGAATTTAAAAATATATAAATGGAAATGGTGGATGGGGGCAGGGTGAAAGTGAGATTTCTCATGTTTGTTTTTCTATATCATTTTGACTTTTTAAAACCATGTCTGGGTATTACCTGTCTTCAAAAATGGAATTAAAATCAAAGCAGAAGAGGGGGGTGCACAAAACTATCTCAGTAACAAGAACTTGGGTCAGTACAGGGATAAGGGTGGAGAGGGTGCCACAGTTTCCAACAGCTATGTTACGGGATTTCGTTTAGGTTGTTTATTCCCTGTTTTACCTCAACCTCTGCAGATGTTAGTTGAGAAATAATAACTTGCTTAATAACGTAACTGGTAGCGCAGTTGGTTACAGCATCATCCCCATATGCCAACGTTGTGGGTTGGATCCCCAGTCAGGGCACATACAAGAACAATAATACCTCTCTCCCTTCCTTCCCTTCCCTTCCCTTCCCTCCCCTCCCTTCCCCTCCCCTCCCTTCCTTTGCCCTCTCTCTCTCTCCCCCTGCTTTCTCTCTCTCTCTAAAACTAATAAAAAATAAATTAAGAACTTGAGCTTAGCCCTAACTGGTTTGGCTCAATGGATAGAGTATCGGCCTGCGGACTGAAAGGTCCTAGGTTCGATTCTGGTCAAGGGCATGTACCTTGGTTGCGGGCACATCCCCTGTAGGGGGCGTGCAGGAGGCAGTTGATCGATGTTTCTTTCTCATCGATGATTCTAACTCCCTATCACTCTCCCTTCCTCTCTGTAAAAAAAGTCAATAAAATATATTAAAAAAAAAAAAAAAAAAGAACTTGAGCTTAGAGTAATTCTCGGTATCACCTCTTTAGTTGAAGGAGCAAACTATAGTATCTGGTCCCTTAGTTTCTTAATTGATTTTGTAATTGTTCCATCCTTATTCTTTGGGATATGATTATAGTGAATTATCACCTGAAGGGCAGCCCAACACATATCCACAAAGGGATTTTTCATGCACAGAATCTCTACTGTTTGCTGCATTGATAACAAAAAGAACTGAGGAACTGACATGTTTAGAAATGTTCAAAAAAACAAAGGCAAGCATATCCCTTTAAAGATGTTTTTGCCAAATTTAAGCTTGGAACAAAAGCTATTAAGTAGCATGTTGGAGCTGAAGGAGTCCATTATCTAATCCACCCTTTGTTTTGAGGTGACTTAAATGTCATCTCAGGGACCCCATAGCCCCAAGCCCCACACACCATTTCCTTAGAGGGAAGCATGTTTGGCCAATGTGTTGAAAGCTAATTCACTGATTTTACCAAAATAATTCCAAACACTCATTTCTGCCTGGCAGGTTTAAGGAGCATTGGGGAGGCCACTGTGGCCGGAGGAGAATCAACAAGAGGGAGAGCAGGTAAGGTGGAGGGGAGATAGTACAGGGCCTTGTAGATGCGGTACCTGGAGGTTCCACCTGGGGAGAGAGTACACATGGAAGGGGAGGAGGCTCCGACTTCAAGACCCAAGAAAGGAGACTGAGGACCGCCAGGGTCAAAGGTGGAAAACAGGAGCGTACAGAGTGAGGAGGCCAAGGAAAGAAACTAGCATACGCATATTTAATATTATCTAACAATCCTCTAGTGAGTTGACTATAATATTTCCGGATTCTATTGTTCATTTATACTTTTTCTTCCTAGGCCTTTACGTTTTCCAAAGCTTTTGCCCATTTTTAAAGTTTATAAAGCTAACTGATGATTCTGCTCAAAACCTTATTATTTATATTTCCAACTTTCATCAGAACATAATAGAGTCAAGAGCACCATGTAGAAATAGTAGTTGCCTATTTCCAGCCAATGCTGCTGTTTCAATCTGAGCATTTACCTCAGAGCCATTGTTGCTGATGCAAACTGAGATGGAGAGGACTGAAAAAGAAAATGTGCAAGGGATGTCCTTAGAGAGTTTCTATGGTTTATAAATATGTGAGAATGAGTTGGGCTACCACTGGGGCGAGTGGTGGAGGCAGTGTGTGTACCCAAATCTTGTTCTGTATCTGTACAATCTCATGGCTCTGTTCCCTTCTATGACCTTGAGACCTTGGAGCAAGAGGCAGATCAGATTTGTCTAACTATGCATATCAGCTATAGCCTGATTCATCACTATCTTGTCGCAAATCAAGCTGATACAAAATTAAATTATGCAAGTATCAAAAATTGGGGGTTTGGGGGACAGATTCTATCTTTCTACTTTACTTTGGATACATTATTCCTCTTGATCAACTTGGTTCCTTAAAAAAATTATTTTGAAAAATCTTTAATGTGAGAAGTTTAATATGAACTTTCCAGGTATATCTCTCTGATGTTCAAGTCAATCAAAATCTTTTATATTTCATTTGAATTTCTAATGTAAGTACAAAATTGTACAAAATTAGAACTTGATTTATTCCTGTTTTCTCCCCCATTTCATCCCATCTGCTAATACACCCTCAAGCAAAGAGTGTAATTGAGAGGTTGAAAGAGTCCATTGTCTAACCTACTACCCTTTACGTTTGAATCAAAACAATGTTTTGGTATATGCAATGAGAACATGAAAAAGAAACATAGGCTAGACTCAGAGCTACTATATAATGCATTCATATCCTTAAAGTTAAGCACTAAAATTTTGAAATAATTTGCTGTGGGTTCCCTTCACAAACTTCTTGAAACTCATCAAGTCACTCATTGAAGCTTATTGTGAAAGTTTATCTCAGAGCCTTAGGCCATCTACTTTATGTTCAAACCCTGAAGTAAATGTCCCATCAAATCACTACCCTGTTGCACAACTACCTCAGTTAGAGAGGGGCATGATTTCAAATCACATCCAGGGAATTCTGAGTTGACATCTGCACTATATTTGGAGGGGTTATATTTGTTGGCAGCCCTTGTTTCAGCATGTGAAACTTACAGGCAAACTATGTTCAACTGAAAAGAAAGGCATGATTACATGAAAAGAAGGAAGGATTCCTGTTGGTGTGAAAGGGCGGGGAGAGACCGACTCCATGTTCCCTTTGTTCCATGTCCTCCACCTCCTGGAGTCAGGTTCCCGCCCTAGAACCTCTCCAAGAGCCCAACCCACATTTTTGAATTAGCCAATAGAAATGCAAGAGGAAAGTAAGCCGCGCCCTGCCCCCATGTGCAACCTGACCCCGACCAATCAGCGGAGGCCACACTACCTCACCCCTCCTACCTCTCCCAGGCCCCTTATAAATCAGCGCGTTTGGAGTCTGGGCCTCTCTCTCTCCACCTCGCCGCTGCGCCGGTGTGTGTGTGTGTGGGATTGAGCTCGAGCTAGCTCAATTAAAGGCTCTTTGCTTTTGCATCGGACTCGGCTCCCTGGTGGTCTTTGGGGATCACGAAATCTGGGCATAACAGGTGCTAACAAGCTGAGCTATTCTTGGCTCTATGCAAGGGTTACTGATTCCATCTTCAGATAGAGAGTCAGTCCATAATCATGAGTCCTTTGGTCAGGATGCCTGCTTTCCTGCAGGATTTACAAACAATGATTGGTAAAACAATGTTGATTTTCGCCCAGTCCAAAGGTCTGGCCCAGTCAAAAGACTCGAGGAACAAGACATGCAAGGCAGTTCCTCTGGAATGGCTGGGTTTATGTCATTTTCATAACTACGACTAAGAAATATTTTTCACAAAACAGTCCCAGTTCATTTCAACTCAATCCTCCCATCCCCGCATCACCTCCCACATTGCACTGCCTCTGTTGGGTTTCGTGTAGTTGGATTATCATCAGCTCTGAAACTGGCTAACTAGCTACCTCTTCCCAGTATGAACTGCAGCTTCTTCTCTAAAATGGGGGCAGTGACATGTTCCCTCCGGTAGCAGTGACATGACAAAATTGTAAAAGATGATGGAAAAGTTGACAAATAAAGCACTATAGAAACGTGGTAGGTTCTTTAGGCATCCATCAGTTTGCTGTCACTGAAAATGTCAGTAGAACTAGGGAAACTAGTTACTTATTAAGACATCTAGCTCTCAGATTTGTGACCTCACTTCTAGTGGTTTTAAATATTAACTCATGTAATTCTCTTATTAACCTTAGGAGGTGTCCCCAGCTTTCAGAGGGGGGAAATGAAGTAAGTTGAGCACAGACACAGTGCAGTAAGTGGCAGGGTCAGGATCTGAACCCCGGAGTTTATTGATAAGATCTTCCCACTTAACAACTGTGCTAAGCCACCTACAGAGAGAGCCCCCTTTTTAAAAAAAAAAAAAAATATATATATATATATATATATATATTTTATTGATCTTTTACAGAGAGGAAGTGAGAGGGACAGAGAGCCAGAAACATCAATGAGAGAGAAACACTGATCAGCTGCCTCCTGCACACCCCCCACTGGGGATGTGCCTACAACCAAAGTACATGCCCTTGACCAGAATCGAACCTGGGATCCTTCAGTCCGCAGGCTGACGCTCTATCCACCGAGCCAAACCAACTAGGGCAAGAGAGCCCCTTTTGTCACCTGACAAACAGTGGGTCCGTGCTGCCTCTTACTACTCGAGCCAGTGAAGCAGAGACAGGGTGAATCATATGTGAGCGTTTATTCAAGGACTGCCGGCAGCATGGGAGAGCAGCAGGTCAGCCACAGAAATCTGCTCTGCAGCCCCCCATAAGCCAGCTGCTCATATGGCAAAAGCACAAAAGAAACGTAGGCAAAGGGCAGTTTACAGATATGCAAAAGGCCTCGGGGTCTTCAAAGGCCTCAGTGATATTCGAGGACTGGGGTTACACAGGGAATAGCGAAAGGGAGTGCCAGATGGGCAGTTAACAGGTAAGCAGGCTGGAGGTTTGCAAAGGCCTGCAGGTGTGCAAAAAGGGCTGCGGATCTTCAAAGGGCTGGTGATTCTGGTTTCTGCAGCCAAATTGTTAATCTTTCCATGATAACAGGCAGCTCCAAATGGGGAGGAAGGCTGCATCTCCAAGTCAGCTCCAGCCAGGGTAGAATGTGCCTTCTTTAATCAGAATAAAACAATCATGGTTAACAGAGCCTGATTCATATTTCTTACAATACTAGCTGGTTCCCCAAATTCTATTGCTGCCCCCTTGAACTTTGACTATGGCAATCATGTCAACAACTTTAGCCCAAAGCATACAGAAAATTCCTGGAGAATTTAATGTTTTCATTCAGTAAATATTTATTGAGTGTTTACAATTTCTTTGCCAGGCATTATGCTCGGTGCTAGGACTGTAGAGATAAAAGACATGTCTCATGCCCTAGAGGAGATTGTCGGAGAGTTGGATGGTATAAACAGGGAACCTCTGATAAGAGGCTACTTTCTGTCCTTTCGGGTCAATAAGAGTAAGTTGAGTCCAAGAAAGTTCCAGAACACCTACCTTTGGCCAGCCTCCTAAACTCTACCTATTTATATGTCAGAAAAGAAAGCAAAGGAGACTTGTTGACTCAATAGCTTAACAAATAGGAATGATTCTGGCCAATTCTAAAGCAGGTCAACTGATGGGCCTTGGTATACCCCACTTCCCCCAGACAACAAAGGTTCCAGGCCAAGCTCCGTTAGCATTGCTCAGCTTCTGAGGGCCTGCTCTTAACACCCTTGGCATACGCTTGGTACATGCTTGTTCTGGAGGGCATGCCCCAGACCCACTTACCATGCAGCCTCTTCTACAGCTACCATGATGGAGAGGGCACTGTGGCAGCTTCTCTTCCAGGTTCTGAAGCAGGAATTTTAGGGGGATATAGGCAGGCTTAGGGATTTTTTAGAATTGGGGTCCATGGGAAAAAGCACGGGGCGGGGGTGGGGGGTGGGACTGCAGACTGGGAGAAGGTACATTTCCATAACACCAGGAAGCCAGGTGCAGGTACATCTCCATAAGACAAGGAGGCAGCACAGGTATATTTCCATAAAACAAGGGAACTGGAAGTAGCCAAGAAAGGTCTATATTTACAAAATAAAGAGAAGGAAGCCCTTCATTCAGAAGGAGAGGAAGAAAGCCCAAAGGGAATAGGAAAACAATAAGGAAGGAGGCGGGAGAGCCTCACATGTTCCGTGTGGGGTTCAACCTTTGAGCCCAGGAGTTACTATGGTAACCAGACTAAGGGAATAGTGACCAATCAGAGGGGATATCAAGGCACCAGGATCTACAGCCTATATAAGCCTTTGGGGAGAGGTACCCAGTGGGACTCTTCCCCCTCCCCACGTGGAGTCAGTTCAGGGACTCTTCCCCCACCCCACGCGGGAGTCAGTTCAGGGATTCTTCCCCCTCTCCACATGGAGTCAGTTCAGGGACTCTTCCCCCTCCCCACGTGGAGTCATTTCAGGGACTCTTCCCCCTCCCCACGTGGGAGTCTGTACTTGTTCTTCAATAAATCTCCATCTTTGCTATACCACTTTTCTGTCCGTGGATTCATTCTTCGATTCTAGCGGACAAAGAATCCGGGTTCCAGTCCAAAAATTCGGTGTCAGTTCCACGCAGGAAACAGGCACCAGTCCCTTCTAATTTGCAGAACCCAAGTCCAAGGGGCTGAGGAGTAGGGCCCCTTCTGAGACCCACACCAGTGATTCCCCCTGGTACAGTCCTCCACAGGTCACCCCCTTCCCCAAATCAGAGGACTCTGACTTAGTGGCAGGGAGAGAGGCAAGGGAAGAAGCTGATTAGCCTTTTATTCCAGTGTCACACCAGGCCTTCAAGTGTGGGCCTCATCTTAACACGGGGTGAGTAACGCTTGGCAGATGCCTTGTGAGTCAGCTCTTGACTCACTTGAAAATTGGCCAGGTGATTTTTCTTCTTGCGAGATTAACATATTCTACAGAATCACAGCAGAAATTCCAGATACCGCGCCCTGAAAGAATACTATCCTGGGAAATGGTTTGCTCTGGAGTCAGCATCTCTTACCATCTCAGACCCTTTCCATTCTCTGTCCTGCAGACGTCTGAACGTTGTGATGTGCATGCAGAGGAATGCAGGTCATACATGGCCTGGGATCTGAGTCTAAAAACGCTGTCAATCTAAATATGGGGAAACTAAGGCTCAGAACCAACTCGTCCGGTCCCTGCTCTGGGCCTCTTCCAGTAAACCAGAATTTGTCTTGACTAAAATTTTCACGGACTTGGGCCTGGCTGTCTAAGAAGAGACGTGTCAATTGAGTGGGGTCCCTCGTAGGTGATCTAATGCATAGGTTACAACTAGAAAATGGAAAAAAATAGCCAGTGTTTGGGTGGGTTGAGGCATTTTCCAGATAAAATTTAATTTCCTGCATGACTGTAAAGAGGAAAAGATTGGTAAAAGTTATTTTCAAATTAATTGACTTTGAATTAATGGACTTCATCAAGGAATATTTATTTTGCATACAGCCTTTTTCTCATTTGCAATAAAAAAATTTTAACATTAATAGGCTCCATGGGACAAACCACATTTTGTGAAAATAAGTAATTTACAAGTCTTTCAAGGCTTATTAGAATTAAAACAACTAAAAAATTAACTCGTTCATTATTTCCTACGCAGATTATTGCTACCTGGCTAGTCGACTGGTCTCTACTACTTCACCCTCTAAGTGATGCTTGCATCTCTTTCAGGCAAAGCTACTTACTGACATCGGGCAGTGTTAATTTTCCCTTAAGGAAAGCCTGGGGTTAGGCTTGAGACAGACGTGCTGGATTCAAATTCCAGAATTCAAAAGGCAACTGGGAAGAGTGATTCTGGTGTGTGGGAGGGAAGACCCCGAAGCCTGTCCTGACCCAGCTCTTCAGTTCAAAGGGAATTTAAAGAGCCAAATGGGCCCTAGCTGGTTTGGCTCAATGGATAGAGGATCGGCCTGTGGACTGAAGGGTCCCAGGTTAGATTGCGGCCAAGGGCACATGCCTGGGTTGCGGGCTCGATCCCCAGTAGGGGGCATGCAGGAGGCAGCCGATCAATGATTCTCTCTCATCATTGATGTTTCTATCTCTTCCTTTCCCTTCCTCTCTAAAATCAATAAAATATATTTAAAAAAATAATAAATAAAGAGCAGAAATGGGCTGGTTTGGGTACGAAGTGCCATTGGCTGAGCCTAGCACTGAAACCACGATGGTGATCCTCACCAGTGCTGGTGGATGGACCAGAGCCAGAGCCCAAGGCTATGGTGTCATCAGAACCCTCATGCACTGCTGCTGGTGATGCAAAATTGGCCAACTGCTTGGGAAACCAGTTTGTCAGTTTCTTATGAAGGTGAATATATACTTACTGTAGGAGCCACTCATTCTACTCCTAGGTGTTTATTCAAGAGGATGAAGATGTATATCCACCAAAAGGTGTGTACCTGAATGTTTACAGCACCTTTATTCATTACTAGAGACCTGATGCATGAAATTCGTGCAAGAATAGGCCTTCCTTCCCCTGGCTGCCAGCATGGGCTTCCCTCCTGCCGCTGGCACCTGGGACCCGGGTTTCCCTCACAGAGGGAGGCCCCACCCACCCGCCACAGCCCGCTGGTCAGTGGCCTGGGCCTCCCTCTTTGGGGCGATCGTGGAGCCCCCCGATTGATCGCCCCGGGGGCTGGTAGCCTGGGCCTCCCTCTGCGGGGTGATCATGGGGTGATGGCTGGACCCCCCAACCATTGCATCACACCCACCTTGGCTGGCCTGGTGCCAGTGGGTGTCATAACGTGGTCCCAGATGGTCAACCGGATGGTCATCCGGATGGTCGTCTGGAAGGTCGTTTGGACGGTCATCTGGTCTAATTAGCATATTTTGCTTTTATATTATAGATGACCTGAAATGGAGATAGCACAGTGTCCATCAGGAGGTGAGTGAATACACAAATTGAGGTAGAATGGTGCGATGGAATAGCAGTCACCAATAAAAAGGTGACTTTTCAACACATTTCTGATGCCTACGGCACAGATGAGCCTTAGAAGCATCTTGCTGGGTGAAAGAAGCCAGACCAGGGGTGGGCAAACTTTTTGACTCGAGGGCCACAATGGGTTCTTAAACTGGACCGGAGGGCCGGAACAAAAGCATGGATGGAGTGTTTGTGTGAACTAATAAAAATTCAAAGTAAAGGAGCGGAGGGGAGAGCAAGAGAACCCTCCGCTCTTTCGGCTCCGCGGGCCAGATAGAACAGCCGAACGGGCCAGATCCCGCGGGCCATAGTTTGCCCATGGCTGAGCCAGACACAAGAGTCCAAACTATAGGACTCCATTTAAATAAAGGATTCGCACAGACAAAAACAAAGCTATAATGAGAGAAGCCATATCAGGACTCACCTAGGGCAGGGATTAGAGCCCTATCAACCACAAAGGAACACAAAAAATGATGGGGGGGGGCGTATTGAAAATATTTGATACCTGATGATGGTGATGGCTACACAGGTACATACATTTGTCAAAACTCATCAAACTGTAATCTTAAAATGAATGTATTCAATGGTATGTAAAATATTCATTATTGTATGAATATTAAACCAAATAAAGTTAATTTTTAAAAAATGGTCCAGGTGCAGGTTTCCTCTGGAGAAAACTGTGATCTAGATCATTCTGTGTGTCTCTAGAGATATCTGAAGTTATGCGGTCTCTCAATTCCAACAGGATTCCTATTTAGTTGATATAAAAATACTATAGG
This sequence comes from Plecotus auritus, assembly GCF_963455305.1. Lineage (NCBI taxonomy): Eukaryota > Metazoa > Chordata > Mammalia > Chiroptera > Vespertilionidae > Plecotus > Plecotus auritus. The sequence goes on along the minus strand of NC_137772.1, from coordinate 9,181,511 downwards.
GACCAAGATGGGGTAGATGTACTTTCCCCTATCCTCCTTCTAAGTGTAGCTAGAAAGCCCGGACATTATAAAGCAAATATATGGCCCTAGCTGGTTTGGCTCAGCCGGTGGACTGAAGGGTTCTGGGTTCAATTCTGGTCACGGGCATATGCCTGGGTTGTAGGCTCCATCCCCAGTGTGGGGCATGTAAGAGGCACCTGATCAGTGATTCTCTCGCATCATTGATGTTTCTATCTCTCTCTCCCCCACTCCTCCTCTCTGAAATCAATAAAAATACTTTTTAAAAAATAAAGCAAATATCCAAAGGCCTACAAAGTGGATAGAGACTGGGGAGCGAACTCAGAACCCAGGAGTGACATGGCAGCGGGTTCCTTGAGTTTTCTTTCGGTCTCATATATCCTGGGTCCAATTTCAGGGAGGCCAGCAACCCAGAAACGCCAATGGGCACAGACCAAAACAATAAATAAAGCCTCCACAGAAGCCTGCTCTCTCTAGCCACGTGACCAAGAAAGGGGGCAGGCAAGCAAGACGGAGAACTTTCAGTCAATAACCACCCGACTGGAGCCAAACACCTTGGAAAAATTAAGGGCCCACCCCAACCTGGTCAGCAAAGGCACCCCAAGCGTCAGAGCCTGCTCTTCCTCAAGTAAGTATAGATTTTTCTTTAAAATAATAATAATAATAATAATAATAATAATAATAATAATAATAAACTGTTAACATTTTCAGTGATGCTGACTATGCTTTGGCGTAATTCATGGCTAGTGATGATTATAAAGCCATTAGGGTGCCTCATTTCTGGAGCAGCTAATATTGCCAAATGGTCCTTACATTACTGTCTCCTGTGACTATTCTATTTGCTTTTTTAAAAATTTATCTTTATTGTTGAAGGTATTACAGGTATCTCCCTTATTCCCCCCACTGGCCTCCCTCCTCTCCACTCCATCCCCACTCCAGGTCTTCACCCCACTATTGTCTACATCCAGGGGTTATGCACAGGTGCATTTATAAGTTCTTTGGTTGAGGTCTCCCCCTCCCCCTCCTTCCCTCTGATGATGCTCAGCCCGTTGCATGCTTCTGTGTTTCTGGATCTTTGTTTGTCAGTTTATGTTGTGCACTAGGTTCCATGTATAAGTGAGATCATGTAATACTTGTCTTTCTCTGACTGACTTATTTCACTTAGCATGATACTCTCCAGGTCCCTCCATATTACTATGACTATTATATTTGTATCTCTAATACAACTCTTTGCTATTCCTCATTCTCAGAGTGGACTCTTGTGTTGTTGTTTTTTTGTTTGTTTATTTTTTAATAACCAGTCTTATCTGACACCCTACATTCTGGGGGGAAATACTTAACAGACCGTCAGGGTGACTTTGTACCCAGTTTTCTTTGGCATTCCCTAGATGGCCACTTGGTATTACTATTAATTTAGTTCATGGCCCAGCACACAGGAATGAAGAAGGAATTCCGAGAACAATTACACATGATAACATGCGCCACAGTTTTGCCAGGTAGCTCAAAATCAACAGTCCTGTAAGAACTGCCCTATTTTTCAGACCCACGTTATGAGAAAAACTTTAAAGACAAAGAAGGCAGCTCATCCTTCTCCCTGAAGGATATTTGTTTATAATTATTCAGACTCAGTCTATTCAAAATAAAACGTGGCCCTTATAAACACACGCGTTAGTAATTGTACCTTTTCAGGATGGGTAGAAGCAACTCATATGCAAATACCTGTCAGCAAAGGTTGTCCAAGACTTTCCTCCAATGTTTGAAATAACCTTGCCCTTGAAGAGTAAGTGGGCTCTTTATAAGATGGGATGACACCAACAATGCCTCCACCACCCACATCATCCAGACCCAACAGGAATAGTAAGATATCAAAATGGCATTTTGAAAAATAACCTTGCCATAATATGTGTTGAAATTGACCCTGCCCATAGCTCTTATGAACATAAAATCCATAGCTTATAAAAGATTGGCACGCTCCCTATGTGAAATATTAATCTGTAGAACTTTGAGTCTTCTGGGCACTTCTGGCAGAATATACATGACTTAAGGGGTATTGTATTGTATCATAACAATACATATGAGATGTGACATTTCATTCACAAGTAAGAGAGGCACTACCAGTTGATCTGGATGATCATGAAATACCATTGTGTTTATCAGTATTCACATTGTTTAATTTTATCAAGCCTCACTACCTAATATGGCTGTCAAGCACTAAATTCTTACATCCTAGAGTCCTGCCTCCCACAGTGAGCAGTCCCACTCATTTTATAACTCTGCTGTTGATGTATCTTTTTTCTCCTAGGCACAGGGTTAGCAACCCGCTCTCCACCAAGTTCCAGATCAGTGGTGGCATCATGATGTGTTCCAAGGGTGATCCAAGGACAAAGGACAGGCCTGCTCCTCTAACCTGGGCCTGCCAAGGAGGAACCTGTGTTCCTATGTTGTTCAACAATCTTCCTGAACCGTAGGTAAGTTTATCCCGAAACAATTGGAACGATCCAAGGAAATCTGCAAGGAGACATTTTTCAACCTACCTGTTGTCAATAAGAAGTCAGGTGTAGGGACCATGACAAGTACCTGCAGCACACGACAGTGATCACACACAAACCGTGGTGTTTGCTATTTTGCTCCTCTGCTCCACCCTATCTTTCTGGTCTGGTCAATCAGTCATGACAGGGAAGTAAAGGGGATTCACTCTCAAGGACTAAGGCTGACCCTCTCTAGATGCCATATCTTTTTTTAAATGATTCTTCCTATATATATATACACACACTTCAGAAAGGAAGGGAGAGGGAGAAAGAGATAGAAACATCAATGATGAGAAAGAATCATTGATCACCTGCTTCCTGCATGCCCCCTAATAGGGATCAAGCCCGCAACTCGGGCATGTGCCCTTGATCGGAATTGAACCTGGGACCCTTCAGTCCGCAGGCAGGTGCTCTATCCACTGAGCCAAATCAGCTAGGGCTAGATGCCATATCTTGACCTAGTTACTATCACTGTGGTCTTGTCTTCAGGAACTAAAAGATACCAGTTTATTCCTTTATTTGTCTTATTGACATACCAAATATTTAAATGCTTCTAAATGGAGAATCTGTTCTCATGTGCCACAAGGCCCTAAGGGAAAGTCCCTGTAATACAAGTGCCTTTCACCCAAGATGCGATGTGTGACAGTTAAGCAGCCAAAGGTGAAAAAACCAAGGTCCCCAAATGTTATGGGTAACACACTAGTCTAACTTCTCACAGTTGTACTTTCCCTTTCCAACTCAGTGGAAAAATACAGAGATAACTAGCAACTGAGAGATTCGTGTGCTAGCCACTGAGGAATCTGTGTTGTTAGACACCTGCACTTCATCAGATCCTAGCTGCATGAAAAAACAACCCAAACACTTGTAGGGTAGCATGCCCATATCTAGATGAGAGTTACAACTGGGCAGGAAATAATAATACTGAATAATAATTAAGACATGCTGAAGAAGCTGAACACTTAAAAGAATGTATTCTGAACTTTCTCACCTGGATACTAACAAATAGGGAACACTATATATTTAAGAATCTAAAGAACCAAAGGTGAGATTTTTTAAAAAAATATATTTTTATTGATTTTTTTTTTTTTTTACAGGGAGGAAGGGAGAGAGATAGAGAGTCAGAAACATCAATGAGAGAGAAACATCGATCAGCTGCCTCCTGCACACTCCCCACTGGGCATGTGCCTGCAACCAAGGTACATGCCTTTGACGGGAATCGAACCTGGGACCCTTGAATCCGCAGGCCGACGCTCTATCCACTGAGCCAAACCGGTTAGGGCCAAAGGTGAGATATTTTATGAAGAACCAAATTTAAAATAAAACCTTGCTAAAGAGGCAACAAAGAAAATTATAGGGTAAGAAAATGACAAGAGGCCCTATATTCCATTTGTTAAGAATTCTCTTCTATTGTTTTACTTTTCTCTCTCTTTTTTTTAAAAAATATATTTCTTTATTGATTTCAGAGAGGAAGGAAGAGGGAGAGAGAGATAGAAACATCAATGATGGGAGAGAATCATTGACCGGCTGCCTCCTGCACGCCCCCTACTGGGGATCGAGCCCACAACCCAGGCATGTGCCCTTGGCCAGAATTGAACCTGGGACCCTTCAGTTCACAGGCCATCGCTCTATCCACTGAGCCAAACTGGCTAGGGCATTTTTCTCTCTTTTTAAAATGACTTACGTAGACAAAATGGGCTCATCATAATCCTTGGTTTATAGCATATCTTTTTTTTTTTTTTAAATATATTTTATTGATTCTTTACAGAGAGGAAGGGAGAGGGAGAGAGAGTTAGAAACATCGATGAGAGAGAAACATCTATCAGCTGCCTCCTGCACACCCCGCACTGGGGATGTGCCCACAACCAAGGTACATGCCCTTGACCGGAATTGAACCTGGGACCCTTCAGTCCGCAGGCCGATGCTCTATCCACTGAGCCAAACCGGTTAGGGCTGCTTCCCTTCTTTTAACCAAAGTTGCCCAAATATGAAGCTTTATTGCTTTTGTTCATCTACTAAGGATGAATATATTTCAGTTTCCTGTTTACTGAAATTTGTCAATGTATTCAGATCAATGCATTTAGCCTCTTTTCCATCTTCCATTTTGCACAACAAAGACACCCAGAGCTCAGGTCCCCACATTTACTGGCATTTTCTCTTCACAGTGCTGCTTGCTAAGTTTTTTCTGTTTGCTTTATTAACCATACTTTCAACCATTCTCTACTTAACTTGTAATTTGACCTATTTTTAAAGTATGCCTCTTCCATTGATTTGTCCTTACAATCCTGTAGTTGCCAGGTTATTTTTTTTCTTCTCTGATATCTCTGATGTTTGATGCTGTTAATAATATTAATGTAAAAAAGGATTTGTTTCTTCTACACTGATATTGGAGAAACAATAAAGTGATGAAGTTAACAGGTGTTTTAGGCTAATAGGAAAGTATTTTGTTGTGGTGGTTTTGTCTTCAAAGGTTTTCACAAAGACTTAAAGGTTTATAGAAGACTAGAGGCCCAGTGCATGAAATTTTTTAAAAAATATTTTATTGGTTTTTTACAGAGAGGAAGGGAAGGTACATGCTCTTGACCGGAATCGAACCTGGGACCTTTCAGTCCGCAGGCCGACACTCTACCCACTAAGCCAAACTGGTCAGGGCCCAGTGCATGAAATTTGTGCACTGGTAGGGTCCCTACCGGCTGCTGGCTGCGGGTACTCCCTCCCTTCTCCTGGGCTGGCCCCGCCCCCTGGTCGAACTCCCAGAGGAACTCCCGGTCGCGGGGACAATTTGCATATTTCTATTATATAGGATGGGCAAAATTATCTGATGAAAGTTGCATCCTATGACCTCAGGCAAGGGAAAGTGGGTTTGATAAAGACTTCATACTTCATACTTCTTGGGGTGTTTGCCTCTTAAAAGGGGAGGCTGCAGAGGTAGCTATGGAAGGTTTGTGTTAGATGTCAGGGGAGGGAAGAGAGTATCCCTATATTCCTCCATTTACCTTTTGTTGCACCTCTGCCGTCTGGGGGAATATGAAAAGGAAGAGATCCTTATACTGCGTATTATAGTGCATATCTCACTGAATGCAGTGATTTGTGGATTGTTCCTGCCAGGGCGAGAACCATGAGTTCCTCCAGCCAAAGGCCCTGGATTACTGATCTTTTTCATCCCAAAGGCCTAGAATAGTGTCTGGCCCATGGTTCATTTCAATAAATGCTTGCTGAATAATATTTGGAATATTAAAAATATTTTTTTATTTTTTTTTAATCTGGCGTTTAAAATTTGATTTTCCACTGCTTGTACACGAAAGGTGTTTATTCATAACTGTAGGGATGACGTTCTAATTTCTGAAGAGGAGGACCTAACCTACGAGGTATCATAGCCTTGATCATAACGAGGGTCAATTGTCTATTCTTCTGTAAATGTGTTTCCTGGATGCATTAACCCCTCCTGCATGTGCCTCTTAACTCCACCACTGGGGGTCAGCACAGATGATGAAATCAATGCCAGAAGTCCACATCTTGCAGGATCCCTCCACACCAGTTTTATGGTACAAAATGACCCCTGGCTCGTTGAAAACATTATTAAATAGCCACCATTTGGGGCTTTAATTTTCCCAAATCTGTAGAAAAACCCAATACATTATCTTAGGCTGCAGGCCTACGGCAGAGTCTCATCTGCTAAGTGAGGGCTTAGTCTAAGGCTCCTTCCAGCTCTGAGGTTAATGCTCCCAGGTTGGTCCTCTCTCCGCCACCCACCTTGATTTTGGTTTCTAAAGCGTGGAGATAGATAGTAGATGGCCAGCTTTACCTTCAGGTCAGGAGTGGCTGAAGCCTCAGGGTGGAATTAGGTGCCTGGAAAGAGAGGCCCATGACCCCAATCAGGCCTCTCTCATTGCATGGTGACACTATTTCCTTCCTTTCTTTTTTTAAAAATATATTTTTATTGATTTCAGAGAGGAAGGGAGAGGAAGAGTGATAGAAACATCAATGATGAGAGAAACTCATTGATTGGCTGCCTCCTGCACGCCTCTCACCAGTTATGGAGCCTGCAACCGAGGTAATGTGCCCTGACTGGGAATCGAACCATGACCTCCCTGTTCATAGGTTGACGCTCAACCACTGAGCCATCCCAGCCAGACTGCTTTTCTTCCTTCCTTTCTTTCTTTCTTTCTTTCTTTCTTTCTTTCTTTCTTTCTTTCTTTCTTTTTTCTTTCTTTCTTTTTTTAAATATATTTTATTGATTTTTTTACAGAGAGGAAGGGAGAGGAACAGAGAGTCAGAAACATCGATGGGAGAGAAACATCGATCAGCTGCCTCCTGCACACCCCCCACTGGGGATGTGCCCGCAACCAAGGTACATGCCCTTGACCGGAATCGAACCTGGGACCTTTCAGTCCACAGGCCGATGCTCTATCCACTGAGCTAAACCAGGAGCTCTGAGCCGCGCAGGAGGCCAGCCTGAAGCCCTGGCGACAGAAAGTGGCCCGTGGCCTGCGCATGGCTATGGATGGTCTGTGACTCCCTTTTCTGAAGCTTAAATCTGGGAAACGGTCTGACTTAGAAGAATGTGTATGAATCTCATGTCAAAAATTTGAAATGGGGATTGTCTGGGACAATCTGGTAGACACAGCCCACAGCCAATGGTAAAAAGGGGCCATTTGCAGTTTTTCTCGTTGACTGGAATCTTTGCTGTCAAAATTGGTGACAGCTTTTCGCGCCTGGTCTGCTTTCCTTCCTTGTTCATTTCCCACAAGCAGCGTCCTCCATCCTGCCTCCCAACAGGCCACAGTTAACTCGGGAAATTTTAACCATTAATGCGAGATTTCATAAAGGGAATTTGGACGTTAAACTAGAGGAAAGAGCGAAGGGACCACCTCCTCGGATTAAAAAACACACCAACCCAAAACATACGTGTGGAGAAGACCTTCCCCTCGAGGAAGTTCTTAAATGGCTGTTGACGAAGGACACCAGGGAGACTGTGCCGGGGATGCGGTTGCACTTGTCACTTCCCCGCTCTGTCCCTTTCTTCTTTCCAGAAGCCCTGAACCCAGAGCCAGGACCTGGGGCGGGTGTTTTATTTGGGAAGCGATTCCAGGATGCGAGAGCAAGACAGCAGGGGGCGTGAGGCGGGCACTGAGGACACGCCGAGGGCAGGGTGTGTGAGTGAGGTTGCTGCTGTGAGCAGTGGGCTTGTTTTCTACCAGGATCTTAAAAGCTTTCCAGAAGTGTCCATGTGAAACCATGGTAGGCATGAGCATTTGCCTGCCTGCTCCTGTCCTGTGTGAGTTGAGGTTTTTGGGGGCTTCATTTGAGTGTGTGTGTGTGTGTGTGTGTGTGTGTGTAGGGTGTATGTGTGTGTGTGTGT